>NC_138860.1:4974069-6406555 GCF_965194805.1 Balaenoptera borealis
AGCTGTTAATTTCTGTCCAGTGCCAGCAAATTATACAGCAATACCTATATATAAGACCTAAACTTTTCCCTTCCTGGTCAATTAATAATTTAAAAAACTCCCCCTGGGATAAAAATAGAGATTGAGGGAGGGGCAGCAGAACAAAGGACAAGTTGGGAATGACAGTCAGATGCTGATGAAATTTACCTGTGCTTTCAGGGGCTGCTTTGTCTGGACCCATATATTTTATTTCCACTTGCATAGTGGAATGCCGCCGGGTATGCCTAACTCTGTGACTTCCTAGAGTTAGATAACTGCCCGGCTTGTGATAGCAATGGCCTTATGTTGTTACCTGATGTTCCAAAGTCAGACTTCTCTGTCAGGGACAAATTAAGTTGAGCTATTTCTCAAAATATCAATACTATTGTTATTGCTAAATATAAGTGGCTTTGCTCAAAGATCTTGGGACCCAACCTTAGAAATTTTTGCTCCAATATTTGACAAAAGCATTGTAACTGCTCATAGACTCTTGAGTACAGTTAAAGCTTCTGGATCGTAAGGACCTTTGCGTTATGTTTTTTGTTAAGTTTTGATTTGCTCTGGGACCCATTAAAAGTATTTGGCCTTTTCTTAAATCTGATAAATGGATGGGAGCAGATGCTTAAATGTGGTATATTGCTTCCAAAATCAAAAAATATTTACCAAGCACTGTGTCTGTTTCTTTCAGGTAGACAGTGAAAAGGCGTAGGAGCTTCACCTCTTTGGAGTGGGTAGATATGAAACAGGAGGGAAGGGGGCAGGGCACAACCTTTAAAAAAATGACATAGCCATGGAGGATATGACAAAAACTGGTTAGAACAAACTAGGTCCAAGATGGTGGAAGATTTGACTTCCAGTGGCCCTTGAGCCTCGTTATACACTCATTGTAATACATTAGCTAAATGACACACCCACCAGTGCAATGACAGTTCTGAGGCTGACCATAAAAGGCCAAAAAGTGGGCGGTGGCCCAGTTCCTGGAAATCTCCGCCCCTTCCCCGAAATAATTGGAATAATCCTCCCACTCATTAGCCTATGAAATTAGCCCATAAAAAGCTAACCATGCCATATTTAGGGGTCTCTTGCCTTCTGAGACGGCCCACACTCTGTGGAGTGTGCTTCTCTCTAAATAAATCCACTTCTTACCTATCACTTCGTCTCTGAATTCTTTCATGACGAGGCAAGAACCTTAAATTCACTGGGAACAGATAGACATGCTCAGTTCTACTGGATCCCCAGAAATTTTCCTGAAAATGAGATAGGAGGGAAGGGGCATGGCACAACCTTTAAAAGAATGACATAGCCATTGAGGATACGACAAAAACTGGTTAGAACCTACCATGCCTAAGATGGAGGAAGATTCCGCTTCCAGTAGACCTTGAACCTCATTATGTGCTTATTGTAATACATTTGCTACACAGGTGCCATGACAGTTTTGAGGTCAACCATAAAAGGACAAAAAGTGGGCAGTGGCCTAATTCCTGGAAATCCCTGCCCCTTCCCCAAAATAGATGGAATAATCCTACCACTTGTTCGCCTATGAAATCCTACCACTTGTTAGCCTATGAAATTACCACTTGTTAGCCTATGAATTAGCCAGCGCATAAAAACTAACAACCCCATACCCTGGGGCCCTCTCACCTTCTGAGCCAGCCCACACTCTGTCTATGGAGTATGTATCTCCCTGAATAAATCTGCTTTCACTCTATTTCCACTCGCTCTTGAATTCTTTCCTGGATGAGGCCAAGGGACCCTCACTTGGCAGCCTGTTCCAGGGACTCACTCGAGACCTGGGCCATGACCTTCCTCTCAAGCCCCATTTTCCTGCAACAAAGTGGCTAATCTCTGTATTTTAGTGGAACCAATATCCTACCCCTTGGCACAGAAGTGTTTTATCAAGGCATCTTGTACAGCTGCCACTATATGCTTTCTGAATCCTATCAGCATATTGTCATCAATGTAGGAGACAACATGAACTCCTACGCTCTGGTGAGACAATAGATGTCAGTAGTGGCCCAGGATCCATGAGCTGTCACCTCTCTGGGGCAAGATAGTAAAGGTGTCCCGCTGTCCTGCCAGGAGAAAGTAAACTACTTCTGTGTTCCCTGATTGTCAGCAGAGGAAAAATATCTACCACCTCAATAGCTGCGTACATGTGCCAATGGTATCAATTTGTTCCAGGAAAAAGACACATCTGTAGCAGTTGCTATAACTGGAGCCACAAATTAATGAAAACTGTTTTATATATTTTATAAAATATTTAAATGTAATAGGAATTTTAGACAACTGGATACTTAAGTTTTTATTTCTTGACTGTTTTTTTTTCCCCCCGATGTATGTGTTCATTAATTTGAAAGTTTTCAGAGTAAATCACATTTGATACCTATTAATAATAATTGAATTTAACATATAAAAAATAGTCATAGTCTAGGTTACTTTTATGTCATCTGGTTCATATTCCTGTGTGACTCTGAAAGACTATTATAAATGGCTGTTTTTAATATCTATTTTGAAATGATAAGTCAATGTGTATAAAAAATGTAATTCTCAAAATATAAATTATTTTTTGCTTTTATTTATTTTCTGATTTATTTTTTCACATGTAATTAAAGAGTTAAAGTTATATCAAACAGGTAATGAACTTTAATTATCAATTTTAAGAAACACTATAGGGACTTCCCTGGTGGCGCAGTGGTTAAGAATCCGCCTGCCAATGCAGAGGACACGGGTTCGAGCCCTGGTCCGGGAAGATCCCACATGCCGCGGAGCAACTAAGCCCGTGCGCCACAACTACTGAGCTCACGTGCCTAGAGCCCGTGCTCCGCAACAACGGAAGCTGCTGAAAGGAGAAGCCCGTGCACTGCAATGAAGCGTAGCCCCTGCTTGCCGCAACTAGAGAAAGCCCGCGCGCAGCAATGAAGGCCCAACACAGCCAATGATTAATTAATTAATTAAAAAAAAAAAAGAAAGAAACACTATAGTTTTAGGGCAGACGTCATTTGTTTATGTGTTCAATGACAAAAAAATCTGGTTGTTTTTTGTCTAGACCTTTAACATAGAGCAACTCCTTACAACAGAATGGGGTCTCCCCCTACCCCATGAAAGATGAATATAGTCATTTACCTGTATTGTTTTTTATGGAAATATACTTTAATCTGGTAATATTTTATGATCTAATGTTATAATTTCTTCTACTGTACTTTGTTAGGACTTCTAACTAGATAGTTGGATTATTAAATAATACATAATCTTTCCTTTTCTCTGTTTCCAATTCCCTCATTTTCAGTTACAACCCCTGGTCGTAAAAATGCAAATTCAGTATGCAAATTATATTCATTTAAAAATGTATTCACAGCAGCTTTGGGTGAAAACACAACTGCCTTTCAGCTAATGCCAAAATGAAAATCATGCCACTTATAAAATGAGTATTCATAATTTTTTTTAGAAAAAGCATATATGAACAAAGAGACTAACTGATCTGTCTTGAGATTGTGACATTTGTGAACAAAAAGGGTATGGGCTGAAAATCTAGATAAATCAAACACTATGTGTAGAAACTCATAGCTTCAGTGAATCTTTGGACAGACGCAATATTGAGCTATTGCAAGGATACAAGTAATGGCTACACAAACATTAGAACACAAAGCTTTTATAAAAATGTGAAATATGTAGGCTCTGTCAATAATAGAAGGTGCTGGCAATAATATCCATCGTGGCTAAACTAACTGAACAAATATTTATTGAACACCTTCCAGGTGCTGAACTGTGTTAATGCTGGGGATTCAAAGATGAGAAAGTCATGAACTCTGTTCCTGAACAGCTTGCTTATCTACTTAGAGAGAGGAACATCTAACAAATACTTAGAATTCAATGTACAGCAATAGAGATATTAAGATGTTTATGGTTGCTAGAGGAGAGACTGACAGGTTTACATGGAGAGGTGGTGAAGGCTATGTAGAGGATGTGCATTGAGCAACGGAGGATATAAGAACAGGGTACACGTACTCTGTGTTGGCATTTAGAAAGTTGTTTACGTAAGGTGTGAGAGAGAGAATACGATGATGGGGGATCTTAGGATGCATCTGGAAAGGGGATGCAGGAAGGGGAAAGGGGTGCGATCAAGACTCCAGCAGGGTGGGCAGGAGAGCTGTAAGTTTCTCTATGTGTAGCAGCCATGCTCAATCTGCCTTTGAGAGAAAAGGCAATTCAGGTAAAAGCAGTGCTATTGACCGTCAGCGTCCAGCGGTAGCACCTTCAGGGGGCACGCCCGCAGTTGGGCTGAGGCCATGCTCTCCCTGGGGAGCGTCCAGCTGGTAGCTGAACACTAGGTGGGGATAAGGCCCTGCCATTTCTGCCAACCAGGGGCTCCTCTAGCAAGGCACTGTCCCCAGCTCCCCACTGGGTTGGCCAAGGCTTTGGCATCTCTGCCTCCTGGTGTGAGGTCCTCTCTGCCAAATTCCCTTTCCTTTCCCAGCTGTCAGATCAGCATCACGGTCTGAAGGCTTTCCCTTCAGCCCCATTCTGCAGCCTCCTCTATTTTGCACGGAGAAGCAGTAGACGCTGTCTCTCCTAACATCACTTCAGCACCTGCTTCCTGGAGGACCCAACAGACACAGGAAGTATCAGTTGTTTGTAAAATCAGTGTTGCTAAGACTGGTACTCCTTTTATATATATATTTATATGTTTATATCTATATACATTTAAGCGTTCGCTAAGTAAATCTGATTCAAATCCTATAAAATGTAAGAGATTAATTGTATGCAAATGCTATGAGAATTTTTTCAGAATTAATCATATACTTCTCATGTGCTTAACATTGCTGAGTTTCTTTTAATGCGAGTTTATGCATTTTCAGCTTTTTTACTGTCATTTCAGAAAGACCATTAGCTAGTGTTTTCTTCATATTATTTTTTAACAGCATATGCTTGATACATTGGTGATGTCTTAAATTGCACAGGAGATTCACACGCATCCGCTTCTGCATGAGATTGTAATACTGAGATAAAGGTTGTGGAGATTTTAGGTTTCTCTTCTGCTATCCTTTAGAATTCATGACCCCAACATCTCCAAATTTATAATTGGATTTGAATCCTTGAGACACATGTTTACATTTTTTCCTCCTTGTTTTTATGTTTTCTGTTTCTTTGCTGAAAACCTTAGATGTATTCTATCACTGGCTCATTGATAGGCAACTAAAGAATTGACCTGAAAACACCACAATGAAATATCACCTCACACCCGTTAGAGTGGCTTTTATCAAAAAAATAACAAATGATGGATGTGGAGAAAAGGGAACACTTGTGCACTGTTGATAGGATTGTAAATTAGTATAGCTGCTATGAAAAACAGTATGGAGGTTCCTCAAAAAAATTAAAAATAGAACTACCATATGATCCAACAATTCCACTTCTGGGTCCTTTTCCAAAGAAAATAAAATTAGTATCTCAAAAAAGATTATCTGTACCCCCATGTTCATTGCAGCATTATTTACAATAGCCAAGGCTTGGAAGCAACCTAAGTGTCCATAGATAGATGAAGAGATAAAGACGTAATATATATATATATATATATATATATATATATATATATATATATATGTTACATTGTATATATTCCTCAACATGAAAAAGAAGGAAATCCTTCCAACTGTGACACGGTGGATGGACCTTGAAGGCATTATGCGAAGTGAAATGTCAGACAGAGAAAGACAAATACTATATGATCTCACTCGTATGTGGAATCTAAAAAAAAGCCAAACACATAGAAAAAGAGATCAGATTTGTGGTTGCCAGAGGTGCGATACGGGGGGGAGGGGGAACTGGAAGAAGATGAGCAAAAGGTACAAACTTCCAGCTATAAGATAAATAAGTACTAGTGATGCAATGTACAGTATGATGGCTACAGTCAACACTGCTGTCTGATACACAGGGAAGTTGTTAAGAGAATAAATCCTAAGCGTTCCCATCACAAAGAAAAAAATTATTTTTCTTTCTTTTCTTTTTCTTTTTATTGTACCTACATGAGATGATAGGTGCTAACTAAACTTACAGTGATAGTCATATCACAATATATGTAAGTCACACCGTTATGCTGCACACCTTAAACCTATACAGTGATGTCTGTCAATTATATCAATAAAACGGGGGAATAAAGGTATCCTCAAGTAATTGTATATTTTCTGTCAGCAGGCTTTTTGGTATTTTTTAAAAAAATGTTGTGCCTGTGATTCTTCTCAGCATAATATTTTACTTAGTTGATAAGTGGTGCCTGTTTAATCTGCTAAACGCTGAATCATACTTTCTGTCGTTTCTTTGGTCTCTGAGTACGACTTTTATGTGTGTGTGCATCTGTGTGTTTTAAAATATTTTGACATACTTCAAGTGAGAACAGCTAATAAATAACGTTTTAAAGAGGAGTATCGTCAGCACAGAAATGTTTCTATAAAATCATTGCACATTTATTGTTGTGGTTGTTGAATTAACCTATCTATGTATACTGGTTTCCTAGGGAGGCCCTAACACAGTACCACAAACTGAATGGCTTAAAACAACAGAAAGTTATTTTCTCATGGTTCTGGAGGTTAGAAGTCCAAAATCCAGGGGTCAGCAGGGCTGGTTTCTTCTGAAGGTTTTGAGGAATATCTGTCCCATGCTTCTCTCTGAGCTTCTGCCCTAAAAACTTGGCATTCCTTGGCATGTAGGTGCATCACTATAAATTCTGCCTCTGTCGTCACAGGGAATTTTCCTCTGCGCCTGAGTCTCTCCTCTTCTCAGAAGGACATTAGTCTTAAGTTGATAACATCTACAAAGATCCTATTTCCAAATAAGATCACATTCACAGGAATCCAGGGTTAGAACTTCAGCATCTTTTTGGATGACACAATTCAACCCATACTCATATGTAAAACTACATTTTTGTGATTACTTTTAAGTTTATAGATGGCTTTGACATGTTTTCTCATTAAATTTCAAATATGTTACTTCTTTCACATCTTCCTCCTCATGATGATTTGAAAGAAATTATTATGACTCATAAGTGTTTCATATTTAATCCTAGAACCATTAATATCTATTGTTAGTATATGAGATACCACTGCTTAACTAATTAAACCAGTACAATGTGAAGTAGTTTAAATATTCTGAACATTTACATCAAAATGTTAATCATTCGATACTCTAATTTAACTCTCTTCCAAATCTCTCTCAATCTCTGGAATTTCTCAATATAGGAATTGGACAATTATATCATTTTCAATTTCCTTATTCTTAAATATCTCAAAGTTGTGTAGGGCTTAGGGTAAATTTCACATCCTTTTATAAGCGTGGCTTTCTTATTAACAAAGGATCTTGGTATCTAATTAACACAGGAAAGACAGGGGATGTGGTGGGAAGAACATAGGCTTTGGACAGAACTGGGATCCAAGCCTGTGTTCTACTACTGTAAACTTTTCAACCTTGAACAAGTCATTTAACCTCATCTGTAAGATGGTGCTAGTTGTTTGGAGGATTAAGTGACAGCAGCTAATGTAGTTTATTAGCTTAAGTGCTAACAGCTTCTGTAGCCTCATTATATGCCAAGCATTGTTCTAGGTGCTTTACATATATTACAGTAAGTAATTTTTACACAACATACCAATGAGTTAAGTTCTATTATTATCCTCATTTTAAAGAAGGGAAACTGAGACCTAAGACGGTTTAGTAGCCTTCCTGTGGTCAATTAGCTAGTTGTGATACCACTGGAATTTGAACACGAACATGTTGCTTTCAAAGTCCACCCTCTCAATAACACCATCCTGCCTTTCCAAGTCATTTATTGGAGAGCCTGACCTAGTGGTCTGTGTGCCTTTTGGGCATTTATGTGGAGATGTATTCAGACACCTTTATGTAGCTGTGGTTTAATGGTAATGCTGTTTTTGCTGGAAAACTAGAGCTAGCAAGGCACTGAAGATCCAGAAAAAAAGTTTTACATTAAAAAAAAAAATCAAGCATAATGTCTTTGGAAGAATGCGGAAACTGTTATCTGCTTCTGACCAATATGGATTTCTTTTTCATTCATTTAATGTTGAAGATGCCCAACTTCTCCTGTGCCCTTTGTGAGTGGCCACCGGGAAAGTGTCTTACAGTCTTTAATATGTACTCAGGATTATGAGTGTGTGTGTGTGAGCCCATGTGTGTGCACATGCACATGTGAGCATTGGGAATGTTTGAATCACTCTCAAGACTCTTAAACTGTTCAGCAACACCTGAGTTCAGCAACACCTAACTGTTCAGCGGGATAACACTACAAACGCAAGAGAACATGAAATACCCTCTTCACATACACTAGAACAAGGCATGTTGTACCCTAGGGATCAAACACTGCCTTCCGTGAACTAATCTTGTAATTTCAGCATTCACCAGGGAGCAAGGTGTAAATAACTGGAAAGGAAATTTAACTAGAAGTGACAGTCCAGCTATTCACAATGTGCAGCAGTAGAACTAAGGCTTGTTTGTTTAAGTGGACGTGAAGAGTTAATTTATGGCTCTTGGCACTAGATAGTGGTGGTCCGCTATCTGAGGAGGGCCCAGGGAATCTGGTAGGAGGTAAATCAAAAGTGTCTGGCAGGTACGAGCTGCGGGCTGTGGGAAGCCCCAGCCTTACTGCTGATAACTTATCTTTTTCCTTCCATGGAAGCTGGATCATGGTATTTAAAATATTGTCAGAGTAAATTTTGTGTGTGGTACTTTGGAGGTATTTATACAGATTGAAATCTTAAAAAAATTTAAGTTATATTTCTTCTTTTATTAGCAAATAGAACTTAGCAGCCTATTTTTATTTTTTATTTTTTAATTGAGTATAGTTGATTTACAATGTTGTGATAAGTTATACTTCAAACTTACCAAAATATACAGAAAATAAAACGACACCCAGTTAGATATAATAGATGGTAAACCAGCTACTTAACACATGTTTTTTTCTTCCTTGTCCTCTTCCTCTAAAAAAATATTTATATGCAATTTCAAAGACATAAAAGAAGAAACAACAATCTTGTTTCACCTAAACCTCTACCCACTTTGCCCAGCTGCCCAAGATTATTTGGAAGCAAGTCATAGCTATCATACTTCATCCATGCATTTTTTAAAACATTAATATCTAAAAGATAAAGATTATTTAATATGTCCACAATATCATTCTCATCTAAATAATTAATAGTAATTCCTTAATATCCTCAAATATCCATTCAGTATTCGAATTTTCCTGTTTTCTTCTATAATACAAACAGTTTGCTCGTTTGAATCAGAACCAAAGTAATGTCCACACATTGCAATTGATTGACAGGCCTCTTAAATCTCTTTGAATCTGCAGATTTCTCATCCCCCTGTCTATTTACTTCCTTGCAATTTATTTTTTGAAGAAACCCACACTCCAGATTTTGTTGATCGTATCCCAGTGGTTCCATTTAATATTTTCCTTTGTTTTTCCATAAATTGGGAGCTGGGTTTAGAAATTTAAGCAGATATAAGTTCTCTTTTTTAACAAGAATATTTCAGAGGTATCTTGTTGTACTTCTGTCAGGGGCACATAATGTTAGCTTTTCTTTCTTTTATGATTAATGCTCAGATTATCATCTTCTCTTCAAAGAAATAAAATGTTAATAGATACAGTTAAAGCTCCATCCCACGTCTCATTCCCTCCCCAGAGGTAACTGCCATCCTGAATTTTGTGTGTTTCATTTTCATACATATTTTTACACCTTAATTATATGTGCATATTTTTATAAACAAGATTTTAAATGTATGTGTGTTTTAAATTTTTACACAGTTGGTATCAGACTGCGTGAATGTATTTGCAGCTTCTTTGGTGATTTATCGATGTTGAAATATGAGAATCTAATTCATTTTATTTTTAACCACAATTTAATATTACATTATATGAATGAACCCCAGTTTATTTATCAATTTGTCTAATTATGGACAGATATGTCATTTTCACTTTCTGCTATTATAAACAGCACTGCAACAAATACTCTTGGACCTGGGTCCTTGTGCATATGTACTCAAGTTTCTCCAGTACTGGTACCGAAAATGGAAATTTCTGGTTTGTAGTGATACACTGGAGCTGGCTTGGGCTGGCTTATGAGAGCCTATTGTTAAATTTTCAAAATTTTTGCAAACTGGATTTTAAACACAGACATTATTAAAAATTAAATTACGTAAACTTACAAGTAACTTATATTAAAAACAAAAGTAATAAATACCCAAAGTTCATCACTTACTAATTATTTTACTGTAATTTATTGATACTATGCTCTTTTTATACATACTACCGTTATCTGTGCTCTTGAGGTTATTTACATCTGTTTTATCTGTATGGAGGAAATACTATATAACAGTGTGATACTGCTTATCTCTTCCCAGCTCTGCGCTGAGTGGCACCACACTGGTAGCTTGAAATCAGTCATGGTGGGAGTGTTCACATCACAGAAATTGAACCCTACTACAAATCAGGACTTAATTTAGTGTTTTGTTGATGGTCTAGATAGACTTAAGAAAATAAGGAGGGAAATGTTAATACTGCAGATTCATCTTAAAAATGTATTGCGTCTACGGTCCTTACATTGTGAATAGCCCAAAAAGTGAGGAAATCGTCTCTCAATGTTCTAAAACTATTATCCAGTAACACATCCAAAGTCACATTAAATGGTCACATTAAAATTCTTTGGGAAGTGATGGGCTACCCAGTGAATGATGGCAAAATTTAGAGGCCAATTCACACCACACTCAAAAAAGAAAGTTCCTCGTGGATTAAAGATCTCAAAGCACAAGCAGTTTTCTTTTGAAAGGAAATGTAAGAGGATATCTTTGTGGCCAAAAGAGGAGGCACCACCCAGATCCATTTTGAAGAAAGATCTCGTTGGTGGGCTACAAGCAGTGTGGACAGCTGTCAGCCTCCAGATGTTAGCTTTGTCCAGATCCACCTCAGCTTTTGGTCCAGCTTCATGCTGTTCTTGGGGAGGTTGCCAGCCAAAGACTGAGCAAAGTGGTAATTCAAGCCATTTCCGCCCAATGAGGGACTTCTTGGATGGGCAGTCTTTGCTCTGGACTTCCCATCAGGCTGGTAGAGACTTTGTCAAATCCGCACTGTGGTCTGACGGTCCCTCGCCCAATCCTGCTTTCTCTCTCTTTTTCTGTCTTAGGTGTTATGCCCCAATGACTCTTCTGCACACCTGACTTCATTTCAGGGTCTGCTTCTCCTTGGGGAACGCACCTGCAACACTCTTCATGACTTTTTTAACTTAGAAAAGGGTTTTTCCTTTATGAGTTAAACAGTTCTACAATGTAAGCCCATACTGATCATATTATAGTATGGCTTGTATACAATTCCACGGAGTTTGGAATTCTAAACCCCGAATTCAGACTAGGTTCTAAACACATGTATTTGCCAAAATGTTAGGAGTCGTTGCCTTTGGGTGGTGAGATATGGCTGAAAACTTTCTATTTGCATATCCATATTTTTTCTTTTCTTTTCAGCAAGCTTATTCTACTTCTATATGAGTTATGTAATAAAGTATATTTCTGCACTAGGAGTGTTCGTAGCAATGGCTGGGAGCTTGATTATTAATTCTACTCAATTAAAAAAACATTTGTTGAGAACCTACAAGCTGCCAAGCATTCTAAAACAGCAGGAGATTTAAACGTGAGTAAGATCGTTCTTACACCCAAGGGTCACACAAATGAGACCAAGGCAGGAGACACTTTGTAGGGTTGTTTTGATCAGTTCATTGTATTCTATCTTAATTCATTTTGGTCAAATTCGCTTTGTTGAGAAACTTTTTGTTTCACTTTCAGGTGGTAGCTTCAGTACATCTAGAAACTTACCCTCTGTATTTACTTAAGGGAAGAAGTCATTCTTTTTTGGTTGACATTGGGTCTTTCTCACCCTATTTCAAAATGGCACTAAAATTGTGTCTGCTGTGTGAGGAGGAAAATTTCTTCCGGGACTTAGCTGGCTCACTGGCACTCCCCTATGTACATTAGCCACGTCCCTGTTAGCTGGGGACACGTAAGTGTTGCAACTATAAATGGAAAGTCTGTGCAAAAATACAAGCAGCGCTCCTGTCCTGAGATCCCTTTCTTAATCTCTGATAAGATGAAGCCCTTTCCTTCCTAGAGTGGCAGGAAGATGAGCGCCATACGATTAGAAATAGGAGTAGGAATGAACATTGCAGCATTGCTTGGCAATAAAATAAGACACAATTTTCAAAAGCTATTTAGATTCATCTTGAATGAAGAATATGGAGGAATGAAAAGGAAACAGTTGTGTCCTAAGACTTTGAAATAAGCTGCCCCCAAATCCCTTATGACAGAGAGAGATATGTGTGTGATGAGGCCAGTGGCATAGACTAAACTCAGTGATAGTGATGATTTAGAATCTGGCGTTGCAAAGTTTTTAGTTCTGTGTGTAAATTGTAACCCCCCCAACCCCCCAGATCTGAATTAGAAAAGTTACTCCAACTCATCTCAGTCAACCTTCAAAGGAAAGCTAATCAGCAGAGGGGCTGGGGGAGAGGAGAGAGGACTGGTTTTATGTGTAACCTGTCAGGGCAGGAGTCTCTGAATTTCATCTTTCCAAACAGAAAAGATTGCTTATTGTTTTCCTTGTAGACCTATCACACAGCTGGCAACGTCCCAAAAACTCAATTTATTCTCTAGGGTCTTAGAACCAGAAACAGACAAAGAGAGTCTTTTCTCATGGTCACTCAGAGGACATGGAATGAATATCTTGTGCAGCTGTAGTTAAAAAGGAAACGCCTTGAAGACTAAGAAAACTGTGCAATTTCTGTGTTTGGGCTGTTTTTAAATTTAAAGTGGAGAGGCCTGAGAAAAGGCAATAGTAAAAATATTTCATAGACAGTTTAGTTGCATTTTGTCCAAACTCTTACAGCCAGTGTCGACTGAAGAAAAACACACAACATAAAAGGTGTGAGCTGAGTTTATGCAGTGTCTTACTGAGGACACTAGCCTGGGAGACAGGCTGTGAGACAGCTCTGAGAAATTGTTCCAAGGAGGTAAGGGTGGGAGGTCAGCGTATATGTGTTTTTGGCAAAGGGGAGACATGTAACCAAGCACACATCTCAGTAGAAGTTTGCTGCTAGTCATGAGGAACAGACATCTTAGTTAAAGGTTTTAGTGCTTTTCGAAGTGTGGGAACACACAAGAATCCAGGTTCATAAAACTTTTTTGTGAAAATCCTGAAAATATCTACTATCTGAAGGCCTGTTCTGCCAGTTTTCCCAGAGCACAGAGGGCCTCATTCCTGATCTCCACCTCGAACTCCTTTCAGGTGTGTTGAAGGTCAGCGACTGCAGTGGCAAGTGACTCAATCCTTGTAGAACCGGGTGGCCAGCGACATTCCTTAGTTGGCACCAGACATTTGGGGAAGAGGAAACTATGCAAAGCCATAAGTTCCTAGCAGCTTTCTGTGGTGCTTATGAGGATTAAAATGATGTCCTCTCTCACACCCAGGCTTGAAATCTAATTCAGGACCTGAAACTGTCTACACATTTCTTCACAGTCTCCACCTCCCAGACCTCGGAGCCTCCGTTGGAGGTTAGCTATTTCCTGATCCCTCACTTAGCAAAACTAGTGTTTTTCATCTGTTTAAGATATATTGTGTTCACATCTTTATTTATCTGAAAATCAAATGTATCTTGTCTTGATGACCCATTATTATGCAATTGACAGGATTTCTTTCTTTCTTGGTGGTAAATAAAATAATGGTCCACTTTATAAGACGTTAAGTAAACAATAAAGTAATAATAATAGTAATATCAGCTCCATTTTTGAGGACCTTCTTTGTACTAGTCACTGTGCTAAGTGCTTTGCGATTAGTATCTTATCTAATGTAATCCTCACAAAAATGTATGAGGATTAGCTTCATCTTACATATGTGAAAACAGACTAGGAGACCTTACCTTAAAAGAAGTAAGGGGGCTTCCCTGGTGTGGCACAGTGGTTAAGAATCCACTTGCCAATGCAGGAGACATGGGTTTGAGCCTTGGTCTGGGAAGATCCCACATGTCGCGGAGCAACTAAGCCCGTGCACCACAACTACTGAGCCCGCGTGCCACAACTACTGAGGGCCGGGCGCCTAGAGCCCTTGCTCTGCAACAAGAGAAGCCACTGCAATGAGAAGCCCATGCACCACAACAAAGAGTAGCCCCCGCTCGCCGCAACTAGAGAAAGCCCACGCGCAGCAACGAAGACCCAATGCAGCCATAAATAAATAAATAAATAACATTTTAAAAAAAAAGGAAGAAGGGCTTCCAGAATCCAGGTCTACCTGAATCCAAACTCTGTTCTCTTTCCACTGTGTTATAAGATAACAACAGCTGCCTCTTTTTATCCAGCTCTAATAACAGTAATAACAACAACAACATCATGGTATAATGATAATAGCAGCAAACACTTATATGGCTTTTATAAAATGTGTGTGTGTATACACACACAGTCATTTAATACAACACGCCTCTATAAAGCAAGTACCATTTGCCATTATTATCCTCACTTCACAAAAGAGAAAACTGAAGGACAGAGACACTGCCCATTGCCCGAGGGCACACAGCTACTCAGTGGCAGAGCCAGAGTTGATCCAGGGCCTTGACTAACCCATCTTGCTCCCACACTAGGGTTAACAACCAACACTAGGGAGCTGTCCTCTCCATAAGAGCTCATAGCCAAGTGTCCACAGGCCCTGAGCACGATTCATTCGTCTGTTTTCAGGAAGCAGATCAATTTACATTCTAGTTTATTATCTTTTTCCCTCAGGTCCCCTATGCCCCAATAAAGAATAGCTCGTAGGTTGCAAAAGAAATGTATATAATGCTACTCCTTCAGGAGACTTTATTCAAGTACCAGGGCTTAGCCACATCCAACAGTAATGTAAATTCTAGGGTAAGAGAATGGAATGAACCTATATTGTACTTAACCGGAGCTAATAATCATTTTGCTTAGGTTATACCTATTATCCTCCTAACAAGCTATTCTTGTTCTCATGTCACAGACAAAGATGCTGAATAAAGGTGAAGCATGTGAAATCATGTGAACAAAGTCACATCAGTTGTGACAGAACAGGTCTGTCTGTGGCCACAGTCATTACATACTTGGCAGCCAAAATGGGGGTCAGTTCGGGGAAGGATAGGAAGAGAGAAATTTGAGGTGGAGTAGAATATGGGCCCCAGCGTGGCACTTGGCTCTGTCTAGGGCATAGAGAGAGCCTGCTAGGAAGCTGTAGAAACTGTATGAGGAAAAGCATGAGAGCAGGAGTAACTTGCCCTGTGGAAGAGGACAGTAGCCCTCAAAAGAGTGGCCCTCCTCTTTTGCAGGAGGGGGGAGGTAAGCTTGGCTAACATTTTATTTCATAACGCTCATCTTTCAAAGACCAAATATGAAGTCTGAACCTGATTAGAAGCCATGTGAGGCCATTCCTATAAGTTCCCAAGATGTGCCCGAAGGCTAATACCATAATTAATGAAACGGTTTGTGAGTGAACATGAGAGAGCACATCCATTAAACTACAGCTGAGGTTAATGCAAACTTTAGAGGTAAATTTCAAAATCTGGCAAATGATGCAGAAAATCTGGCCAAGCTTTTTACCACAAATCTGCTGCTTTAAAAAAAATAGCCAAAGATCTTCAAAATAATGCCCGGGCAATTGAAAAAGCCAGCATGTGATTTATAATATGCCACTGAATTTGAAGAGCGTTGGAAGGAGATTTGCTTAAACCTCGTGAAGACAATGATTGAGCGTATGGAAAGGAGCCACTCGTGTGGGCAGACGTGAGAAAGGTTACTGCAAAAACAGCCTGTCTTGTCTTGCAGGGAAAAAAACCAGAAGCAGGGAGGCTCTGTAGTCAATCAGCATGTCTGAATGACTCTATCACCCTGAAAAATGCAGGTCAACACTGGACTTTTCAAAGTTGAGATGGGCTTCACCCCCCACCCCTTGTTCCCCCTCCTCCACCGTCCAGGACCCTGCACCACCATCCTTCCTAATCACTACAGGATAGAAGCGGCAATGAGCTGGAACTGAGACTTGGAGCAGAGCGCTGTACGGTCAATACAGCGCTGGAGCAGAAAGTCCATGAAACATAAATTTCTTGGAAAATGACCCTGGTTTTTGGCAATTATTACTGTGAATGAGAATGCTTCAGCATCTCAACCCAGAACAAAGTAGCAGGATTTTTTTTTTTTTCTCCAAATTCCTCTACAGTATGTTTTACTCTTGTGTTTATCCCTGACTAACAATTGCAGGGACATTTTAATCATGTCTATTCCTGAATGACTTTGAAGGCGTCTATGCTATAAAACAATATCCGACTTTATTGTATACTATTTATTATCGAAACTTTAAACTTTTTTTTCTTACTCTGAAGATTTTTCTTTTAAAGACAGAATATTGTAAATATATTTCTATGGAACGTTTTACAAATGAAAAACACAATAAAGTTAGACTCTACTAAAATTTACCACTTAAACATTTCCATTTTCAAGGGTAGAACTGGTATAGCAAATCAGCCTAACCTAGAACCTTCTGTAATTAGGACCCGACAGAGTAGAAAAGATAGGCAAGCGGGAAGTGAAATACTTTTAGCATTTTGTTGACTTATTCCCTTGGGGGTCAGTGTACAGTAGAGAACCTGAATGATTCCAGCTTATTCTATAGTAAGTAGATTATGGTAAGTCCTAGAAACTTTCTTCTGCAGAAATTAGGGTTCCTCATTAAAAGTCTAGAAGTAATTTGTGACCTGGAGTTTGGGCAATCAGACAGAATAAAAGACCCATGTCACATGTTTTCAATGTAGGGATTTCATTTTTTGCCCCCATGTATTCTTTTGTTGTTGTTGTTGTTTTGTTTTTTAAAGGAAGATTTATCGACAAGTTTCACTTAGCTCAATACACCTAAAAGGAAAATCACAATACAATGAAAGATTTAAATCAAGGCCTCAGAATTTCATACAAACACCAAGACCAAAATCCTAAAGTATTGGTATTGCATCTCAAAATTTCCCTGTTAACTTAAAAAAAAGATTAAACTTATGTGCCATAGAGGTTATTAAATGAAACTAGAATTAACAAACATGCCAAATGTTTCACTTTAATTGTAGACACAGCTTCTATATTGAGTTTTACAAAAAAGCATGTCTTTCAACATGCATCCAAACAGTGTTCAATGTAATGTGGTGTAAGAGCAACATTTAACATAATTCAACTGCTTTAACCTAAATACACCTACTGCTTAAGTACCTCCTACAATATAACTACCTTGAGAAAAGCTGAAAATTATTTAACAGTAATAGATTACTCAACCTAGTTGTTACATCCTAAATGAATGTTTGTGTTCAAAAATACTGAACCTTAAGTCTTTAAAACAATCCTGATTTCCATTTAGAGTAAGCATAAATCACAAGCTTGTATTGCAAAACTGTTAAAACTTAAGTTTTGTTTTTCTCTTAAAAAATGTTGACCAAGAGTCAGTGATCAAGATCAATTACCTTCCCCATCCACCACTCATACTGGACATGCTAGACATCCCTCCCATTCTGTTCACACCTAGAAACAAATGACAATGAAAACACGACAACCCAAAACCTATGGGATGCAGCAAAAGCAGTTCTAAGAGGGAAGTTTATAGCAATACAGTCCTACCTCAAGAAACAAGAAACATCTCAAATAAATAAGCTAACCTCACACCTAAAGCAATTAGAGAAAGAAGAACAAAAAAACCCCAAAGTTAGCAGAAGGAAAGAAATCATAAAGATCAGATCAGAAATAAATGAAAAAGAAATGAAGGAAACAATAACAGAGATCAATAAAACTAAAAGCTGGTTCTTTGAGAAGATAAACAAAACTGATAAACCATTAGCCAGATTCATCAAGAAAAAACGGGAGAAGACTCCATGTATTCTTGTATTCTCTCAATTGACCTCTAAAAGGCAAGTGGTGAGTATTAGTGGAAATAACTCAAGAATGGGAACTCTTTTTGGAGTTAAAGACCTGAGTGCTAGTCACAGCTCTGCCCTTGAACAGTTTGGTTTTAGATAACCTAAACCTCTGAGCTTCAGTTTTGTTTGACTTTACTTTTTTTCTTGTTTAACTTGCTTATTCAACCTCCATTTACTGTATGTGTACTCTTGTGTCAGGCGCTGGGTTAGACACTGAGGTTACAAAAATGAACACTGTCTACATAAACTCTGCCTTCATGAACCTTACAGCCCATGGAGGTAAGCAGACTTAACACAGTAAATGGCATTAATACTTAGCTGATTATAGTTTTGGTAAGTGTTAAGAAAGAAAAGTAGGGCTTCCCTGGTGGTGCACTGGTTAAGAATCTGCCTGCCAATGCAGGGGACACAGGTTTGAGCCCTGGTCCGGGAAGATCCCACATGCCGCAGAGCAACTAAGCCCATGAGCCACAACTACTGAGCCCGTGAGCCACAACTACTGAGCCCGCATGCCACAACTACTGAAGCCTGTGTGCCTAGAGCCCATGATCCACAACAAGAGAAGCCACCGCAATGAGAAACCTGTGCACTGCAACGAAGAGTAGCCCCTGCTCATTACAGCTAGAGAAAACCCACGTGCAGCAACGAAGACCCAACACAGCCAAAAATAAATAAATAAAATAAAAATAAGCTGCAAAATGTCATTAAAAAAAAAAAGTCGGAAAAGTAGAGTCTAGATTGACACCTCATAGCAGAGGTTCACCATCTTGCTTTAGTGGGTCTTAAATGACAAAATGAGCTGGCACTTAAAAGGTCAATAAGTGAAAGCTGAATCTGAAAACATGCTGTTTGGCTAACGGAGAAACTGGCCAAAAAAACCAGGATCAAATTTCTCTGATTCCTATTCCTCTTGCTTATCAGAAAACTGATCGCAATCTTGTCAGAGGGCTGGCAGAGGAAAAAGGAAGAATTTCATGAAGCATATGCTCTATCTTAAGGAGAAAAGAAAGGACTCAAATTTAATATGTCTCTTGGTATGAATAAACCTTAAAGAATTCATGTAATTTTTTTTTGCACATTGCTTTGGTTTTTTACTCAAAATTTAAATCCTTTGACAAACGCTTTTTTTTTTAAAGAAAGAGGCTTAGAACATGAAGCAAAGATTCAACTGCCATTGGGTAAGGGATTTAATTGAAAGGGATTTAATTCAGTCCTGTGCAATTCACCACATTTTGCTGTGAAAAAAAATGAAGGGAATCTGTCCTGATACTGAATGAAGCCTTGTTCTGATACCGTTCATCACATACAAGGACTCTTCTAAGCCAAACTAAAAATGGAATATTATAGACCCCAGAGGCAGTTTAGGAAGCTTCATACTAGCTCACCTGATGAACTCTTAATCTATGAGGAAAAATACTGCTTTGTATGCATAGCCCTGTTTTGCATTTCATTGGCTTGAGATATTTAAGATATCTTGTGTTTTTGTGGCTGTCTTGAGGATCAAGAAAGCAAAACAAGATACGGAGGAAGTTACTTCCTCAGGGAACCATTATGTCAGAAGTAAAGTCAGAAATACCTTTGTCTGACCCATTCTGGCTGGACCCGGCTCTATGGGTCAGTGGTATGATGAGGGGAACTGGCAAAATGAAGAGGGGGATGGGAAGAAAGCAGAAGCCCATATAGAAAGGGAGGGGAAAGAAGAAGTTGAAAGAGAGAAATTCTGAAAGGAATGCTTCTTCCATCAATTTAGAGTGGCTGATAATGCTTTTGTAGAAATTTCAATGAAAGAAAATCTTTGGGAAAGTTTTTCTTGATTGTTTCTTTGATTGCTTTTGAATGAAAAATGCAAATTCTGAGAAATCAAAGTTCAGATCAAAACCTGGAAGGGATAACTTAATAGGATAGAAAGTAGAATCAAGATTCAAAAAAATTTTACAGGTTGGAAAATTGGGTCAAAGTAAAGAATATAAAGAGATAACAAATGCTGGATGTGGAGAAAAGAGAACACTTGTGCACTGTTGGTGGGAATGTAAATTGGTGCAGCCACTATAGAAAACAGTATGGAGGATCCTCAAAAAATTTAACATAGAACTACCATATGATCCAGCAATTCCACTTCTGGGAATATATCCAAAGGTAAAAAAACCACTAACTCAAAAAGATATCTGCACCCCCCATGTCCACAGCAGCTTATTTATAATAGGCGCGACGTGGAAACAACCCAAGTGTCCACTGATGGATGAACGGAGAAAGAAGTTGTGGTATATATACAATGGAATATAATTTGGCCATAAAACCCGAGAATTCTGCCATTGGTGACAACATGGATGGACCTTGAAGGCATTATGGTAAGTGAAACAAGTCAGACAGAGAAAGACAAATACTGTATGATCTCACTTACATGTGGAATCTAAAACAAAAATCCAGATTCACAGAAAAGGAGATCAGATTTGTGACTACCAGGAGTTGGGCTTGAGGGGAGGGGCTTGGGGAACAAAAGGTGATTGGGTAAGATCATGTGACAAAGTAACCTAAAGCAGAGTGTTTAAGGATGTACATGCAATGTCTTAAGTTAAAGGTTTGGTATAGGTGTTCCTCTATCATTTTGTCCTCTCCTGAAAATTAAACTATATTCTAATTGTTTTTTTACTTTTTTGTTGCTATTGTTCAGCCTACAAATTTAACTCAATTCAAACCATGCTTAGTTAGCCCTTATCATTGGCAAAGAAGTACCCAAAGAGATTCAAGAGGAAAATTTGAGTGAGACATGTTTTTGGCCTTTAGGTAGCTTACATGCATGAAGTGACCAACCATCCCACATTCAGTTTGGTTTTTTTAAATAAAAGTTTTACTTTAGTAAGTTCTGGGCTTACAGAAAACTTACAAAGATAGTACAAAGAGTCCCCAGTATAGTCCACACTTAGTTTCCCATGACTAACAACTTACTGTGATACGTTTGTTACAATTAATGAACCAATATTGATAAAGTATTAATAACTTAAATTCATACTTTATGCAAGTGTCTTTATTCTTTAGCCAAGGTCCTTTTCTGTTCTAGGATCCAATCGAGGACACCCCGTTAGTGTTCATGTCTTCATAGGCTCCTCTTGTCTGAAACAGTTTCTCCAACTTTCCTTGTTTCTGATGACCTTGACAGTTATGAGAAGTGCTGCTCAGATAGTTTGAAGAATGCCTAATTGGGATTTGTCTGCTGCTTTTCTCGTGATTAGACTGGAGTTATGTTTTGGGGGTAAAGACAACAGATGTGAAGTGCTATTCTCATCATATCATGTGAAGGATATTTATTATCAGCATGACTTACCACCTTTGATGTTGACTTTGATCACCTGGCTGAGACAGTATTTCTCTACTGTACTTACTTTTTTCTTCCCCTTTCCATACTGTTCTCTCTGGAAGAAAGTCACTATGCACAGTCCACACTTAAAAATGGGGAGTTTTGCTACACAAATCATTTGGAATTCTTTTGCATGGGAGATTTACCTATTCTTCCCCATTTATTTATTTATTCAGTCATTTATTATACTGATAGAGACTCATGGATATTTATTTTCTACTTTGGTTGTAACTCAGTACTACTTTATTTTGTTGTTTAAATTGTTCCAGCTTTGGCCATTGGGAGCTCTTTCCATTGGCTTTTGAATTCCTTTGACATTTCCCTTATCACTGTTGGTTTGGTTTTTTGAGCACTTTCTTATTTCTGGTACGACAAGATGCTTCAGGCTTATTGTGCATATTTCCTGACCCAGTACTAGAATTCAGCCATTTCTCCAAGGAGTCTTGCTTCCCTAGTTTGGAGAATGACATTAGAAACTAAGAACCGAGCACTAAGTGTGCTTGTTACTACTCAGGACTTCTCATCTGACAGAGCAAGGAAATACATGTGCATATGTGAACCTGTGTATGTGCACATCACTATCAATATATCTATATGTAACCACTGTACCTATACTAAGCTGACCTTGAGTTCATATTGTTCTCTCAAACTCTGTGTCATTACTGCATAGCTCATTCTAGACTCTGTCCCTTGCTTATTTGTAAACTACCACTGCAACAGGAAGAGCCATGCACCCCGTTCACTAACTTAAATCTTCAACTGCAGTACACACGTAAGGTGGTTTCAGACTTGTTAGCCTGTACCCCTGCAGGAAACAACTTTTGTCAACCCAAGTACAGTTAACAACTCCTCTTGACTTTAGTCCTGCAAAATCTACTCATTCCCAGAGTTACTTAGGTCAACACCTTTCCCCCTGCCCTCTCACTGAGGATGTTTCACACATTGATGTTGCAGTCAGTTTCTCTCAGTCACATTCTGCATTCCATGCTGGTCCTCCTGACCTCCTAAATATTTGTTTTTTTAAATTGAAATACATTAAAGTTCACTCTCGGTGCTGTAAAACTCTATATTTTTGACAAAAGCATAGTCATGTATTCACCTTTATAGCATCATTGTCATGGTTTCACCAGCCTGAAAAAAATCCCTTGTGCCTCACCTACTGAACGCCCACCTGGGAACCCCTGACAACCATTGATCTTTTTATCATCTCTATAGTTGTGCCTTTTTCAGAATGTCCTATAAATGGAACCAAACAGTTTGGAGCCTTTCAGACTGGCTTATTTCACTTAGCAAAATGCATTTAAGATTCAGGCATGTTGTTTGGTCACTTGATAGAACTTGTTATCCCTTCCCAGTTATCACTTGTTCATTTACTTTTTGGTCTCCCCTACAATACTATAAGTTTTGTCAAGACAAAGACTCATCTTTCTTGTTCTTTATTTTATCCCCACTGCCTGGTAGATTTAAAAAAAAAAAAAGATCAATAGCTATTTGCTGAATGAATAAACCCAATCAAGTCCTTTTGGATATTGTTGTGTAAAAGCTCTTTGCTCTGTTCTACTACATAAATACTAATATTATAATTGTTAATACCTGGATTAGAACAAGACAAGTTACTGTCAAAATTTATTTGCTAATTCTTAACCACTTCTTAGACTTTTCATAAACTTCATATTTAAGATAGTATTCCAACTGTAGCCTTATTTGTGACAAATATGAAACTGGGATAGCTAGTTTGCTTATTTCTCTTGGTATACTGCATATAATTTGAACATATAAATAGCATGTAAAAAGTCTAAGTAATAACCTTTGGCATTAATTTTTACAACCTGAGAGAAGCCTCTGTTTGTATTCACTTATATTTTAAGAAAAATGAGAACATTACTTTTTAATTATGTAAATTCTTTATTAAAGTAAAAAGCACGTGCAGAATTATGCATAAATTGTAAGTGTACATCTTGATAGATTTTCCAAAATGAACATATTCAGATAAACTTCACCCAGATCGAGAAATAGGATGTTGCCAGAACCTCAAAATTTCCTGTCATGTCTCCTTTTAATCACTACTTCCTATGAAGGTTAACACCCTTCTGACTAATTTTGCCAGTTTGTGAATTTCATATAAGTGGAATAATATATTACATTTTATTTTTGTTTTTGGTTTCTTTTGCTCAACATTGTACTTACGAGCTACATCCATATCGTTGTGTGTAGATTTAGATTTTTTTTTTCCGTTGTTAGATTATATTCCCATATGTGAATACACCACTAATTATTCATTCAACGGTTGGAGGGCATTTAGGTAGTTCCTAGTTTCAGGCTATTAAGAAGAGTGCTGCTGTAAACATCTGAGTATATGGCTTTGATGGACATAACATATATAATGTTTTAAGTACATATTTAGGAGCAGAATGGTTGGGTCATAGAGCATATGTAATGTTATGCTATAATCTATTTTTAAAACTATGTCAGGGTTTTATTGATTGTCCTAGAAAGCTAGAGTTGAATGCTTTAAAATCCATAGTATTTAGTAAGCATATTCTACTGTATTTCATTTAAGAATATGAATATACCTGTGGTGGGCAGAATAATGACACCCTCCCCTAAAGATTTTATATCCTAACCCCTGGAATCTGTTTAGTATGTTATCTAATATAGGAAAAGGGACTTTGCAGATGTGATTAAGTTAAAAGTCCTTGAGATGGAGAAATTATCCCCGATTATAGAGGTGGGCCTAATTTAATGACAAGGGTCTTTACGAGAGGAAGAAGCAGGAAGGTCAGAGTCAGAGAAGGAGATAGGAGGACAGGAAAAAAGAGGTCAGAGAGAAGGAGAAATATTGAAGGTGAAGGAAGCTGGCCATGAGCCAGGGGATGCAGATGGTCTCAAGAGCTGGGAAGAAAAGGAGCAAACTCTCCCCAGAACAGTCATCAGCAAAGTAATGGACTCTCTTTCTGAGCCTCGAGGAGGGACACAGATTTGTCAACAGTGATTTTAGCCCTGGAAGATCCGTTTTAGACTTCTGACCTCCAGGACTGTAAGAGAATAAATTTGTGTTGCTTAAGCCACCGAGCTTGTAATTTGTTACAGCCGCAATAGAAAACTAATACAATTTTGAATGTGATCCTTTAAAAAGGAGCTATTTTAAGTTCTACTTATATGTTTATTTTTTAATGAAGTCTCTATTTTGATACGTAGTTTCATTTTAACACTAAAGATGACACATTTTGTATGTTAAATTCTACTGCATAAGAATGAATAAACACAGGTTGAATTCAACTAAGTACTCATACAAGCTACTTTTTATGTATCACATTTATTTTAGTGATACCATATTTATCGTGCAGCTTGTCTTTCTCCACATTTTAATTTTCCCATTTGCTCTATTTTCTTTATTTTATTTTGGTACCCATCATTTTTAAGCTCCGCATAGTTCACTCTATATTCCAAGACCGTGCTTTTCCCTTGGGGTTGGCAAAAATTTGCCACTCTCCATATCAGATAGAGAAGAGTGGCTTTTTGTGCTGAAATTCAGGAAGGAAGTAATTCTTGAGTCTCTTTTACGTACATTTGAAAACTATGGTCTAGTAAGGGAGTGGGATCAAGATGACAGAGGAGGAAAACCCTGAGCTCACCTCATCCCATGAACACACCAAAACTACAACCACATATAGAGCAACTCTCTCTGAGAATGACCTGAAGACCAGCAGAACGGCTCTCTTACAACTAAGGATATGAAGAAAAAACCCACATCGAAACAGGTAGGAAGGGAAGAGGAGTGATCTAGTCAGCACCCACGCTGCCACAGGTGACTAAGAAGAATAGGGGGACATCGCAGGCTTGGGGATCCTCCCTAAGGAGTGAGGGGCTTGAGCCCCACATTGGGCACCCCAGCCCTGGGGTCTGGCACCAGGGAGAGGAGCCCCCTCGGCTGGGACTTATGACTGACAGAACCAAGGGCTGTAGGAAACAGAGACTCTGCGCTTGAAGGGCTCATGCACAGACTGGCCTGCTCCCAGTCCCACCACGGAGGCAGCATGTTGAAAAGTGCTTTGTGCTCTGGCCAGCCCTCAGTGGGCTTTGGCTCCAGCCCTGCAGCCACAAAGGTGACACCCTGGTGCACCCAGAAAAAGCCCAAGCACATGACTGCGTCTGATCCGGCTCCCAAAGTGACTGGGCACACTTAAACAGCATAAAGATATTCCCACACAAGGACACACTTTCAAGACTGGGATAGGTAGCTGTTTGGCCTCATTTCATAGAGACAGACAGAGAAAGTCAAACAAAATGATAAGACAGGGGAATATTCCAAATGAAAAAAATAAGATAAAACCCCAGGAAAAAGATCCTAGTGAAATGAAGATAAATAATTTACCTGATAAAGAGTTCAAAGAAATAGTCTTTAAAATGGTCGCCAAACTCAGGAAAAGAATAGAGGAACACAGTGATAATTTCAATAAAGATTTAGAATATATAAAAAAGAACCAGTCAGAGCTGAAGAGTATAATGAATGAAAAATACACTGGAAGGAATTAACAGCAGATTAGGTGATACAGAAGAATGCATAAGTGACAGAGTAGTGGAAATCACCCAATCAGAACAGCAAAAAGAAAAATTTATTTATTTATTTATTTATTTATTTATTTATTTAGGCCATGCCGCACAGCTTGTGGGATCTTAGTTCCCCAACCAGGGATCAAACCCGGGCCCCCTGCGGTGGAAGCATGGAGTCTTAACCAGTGGACTACCAGGGAATTCCCTTTATTTTTTTATTTAAATGAAGATAGTTTAAGGGACCTTTGGGACATCATCAGACACACTAACATTCACTTTATAGGGATCCCAGAAGGACAACAGAGAGAAAGAGACAGAAAACACATTTAATGAAATAATGGCTGAAAACTTCCCTAACCTGAAGAAAGAAACAGATATCCAGGCTCAGTAAGCAAAGAGAGTTCCAAACAAGATGAACCAAAAGCAATCCACACTAAGACATATCATAATTAAAATGGTAAAAGTTAAAGATAAAGAGAGAATTTTAAAGACAGCAAGAGAAAAAGAGTCACATATACGGGAAACCATATAAGTCTATCAGCTGAGTTTTCAGCCAAAACTTTGCAGGTCAGAAGATAGTGGCATGATATATTTAAAGTACTGAAAAGAAAAAAATCTACAACCAAGGATACTCTACTCAGCAAGCTTATCATTCAGAATTGAAGGAGAGATAAAGTTTCCCAGACAAGTAAAACCTAAAAGAGTTCATCGATACTAAACCAGCCTTATAAGAAATGTTAAACGATCTTCTTTAAGAGAAAAAGAAGAAGCCATAACAAGAAATAAGAAAATGTGTGAAGGGAAAAAATCTCACTGGTAAAGATAAGTATACAGTAAAGGCACTGGATTAACCACTTAAAAATCTAGAATGAAGGTTAAAAGACAAAAAGTTGTAAAATCAACTATAACTACAATAAACCATAAAGGATAAACATAATGATGTAAACTCTGACATCAAAAACATAAAATGTGAGAGGGAGAGTAAAAAAATGTAGAGCCTTTAGAATGTGTTTGAATTTAAATGGCCATCAGTTTAAAACAGATATATATAGAGGTTGATCTTGCTGAACCTCATGATAACCACAAATCAAAACCTACAATAGATACACAAAAACAAAGAGAAAGGAACACAAATACAGCACTAAAGAAAAGCATCAAACCACAAGGGAAAAGACCAAAAGAAGAAAAGAACAGAGAAGAATTACAAAAATAACCAGAAAGCTAGTAACAAAATGGCAATAAATACATACCTATCAATAATCATTTAAATGTAAATGGACTAAATGCTCCAATGAAAAGAATGTCTGAATGTATTAAAAAACAAGACCTACGTATATGTTGCCTACAAGAAATTCATGTCAGAGCTAAAATACACACAGACTAAAGGTGAAGGGATGGAAAAGGATATTTCATGCAAAAGGAGACAAAAAGAAAGCTGAGTAGCAATACTCATATCAGACAAAATAGAATTTAAAACAAAGTCTATAACAAAAGTCAAAGAAGGGAATTATATAATGATAAAGAGGTCAATCCAAGAAGAGGATATAACATTTGTAAACATATATGCACCTACCATAGAAGCATCTAAATGTATAATGCAAATATTAACAAACATTAAGGGAGAAATCGACAGTAATACAATAATAGTAGGGAACTTTAACACCCCACCTACATCAATGGACAAATCGTCCAGACAGAAAATCAATAAGGAAACACTGGCACTAAATGACACATTAAACCAGATGGACTTAATAGATATTCTCAGACCATTCCATCCAAAAATGGCAGAATGCACAATCCTCTCAAGTGCACATGGAACTTTCTCCAGGATGTATCACCTGCTAGGCCACAAAATAAGTCTCAATAAATTTAAGTTTGAAATCATATCAAGCATCTTTTCTGACTGCAACAGTATGAAACTAGAAATCAATTATAGGAAGAAAACTGAAAAAATCACAAACATAAGGAGACTAAACATTATGGTACTAAAAAACAATGGGTCAGGGGCTTCCCTGGTGGCGCAGTGGTTGAGAATCTGCCTGCGAATGCAGGGGACACGGGTTCGAGCCATGGTCTGGGAAGATCCCACATGCCGCGGAGCAACTAGGCCCGTGAGCCACAACTACTGAGCCTGCGCGTCTGGAGCCTGTGCTCCGCAACAACAGAGGCCACGATAGTGAGAGGCCCATGCACCGCGATGAAGAGTGGCCCCCACTTGCTGCAACTAGAGAAAGCCCTCGCACAGAAATGAAGACCCAACACAGCCAAAAAAAATATATGTGTGTATATATATAAATAAATTAATTTAAAAAAAAACAAAAAACAACAACAATGGGTCAATGAAGAAATCAAAGAGGAAATGAAAAAAATACATTGAGATGAATGAAAATAAAAACATAACTTTCCAAAATCTATGGAACACAGCAAAAACAGTTCTAAGAGGAAATTTATAGCAATATAGATATCAAGAAATAAGAAAAATCTCAAACAGCCTAACTTTCCACCTAAAGAATTTAGAAAAAGAACAAACAAAACCCGAAGTTAGTAAAATGAAGGAAATAATAAAGATCAGAGCAGAAATAAATAAAATTGTGACCAAAAAAGTAATAGAAAAGGTCAATGAAACTAAGGGCTTGTTTTTTGAAATGATAAAAAAATTTACAAACATTTAGCCAAACTCATCAAGAAAAAAAGAGAGAGGAGCCCAAGTAAATAAAATCAGAAATGAAAGCGAACAAGTTACAATTGGTATCACAGAAATACAAACAATCATAAGAGAATACTACAGTTATACGCCAACAAATTGGACAAACTAGAAGAAGTGGGTAAGTTTTAAGAAACATACAATCTTCCAGGATTGAATCAGGAAGAAATAGAAAATCTAAACAGACTGATTACAAGTAATAAAATTAAATAGGTAGTAAAAAAAACTCCCAACAAACAAAAGTCCAGCACCAGATAGCTTCACAGGGAAATTCAACTAAACATTTAGGGAAGATTTAATAACTATAGTTCTCAAACTATTTCAAAAAATTGAAGAGGAGGGAACACTTTCAAACTCTATGAGGCCAGATTTACCCTGATACTAAAATCAGACATAGACACTACAAGAAAAGAAAACTATAGGCCAGTATACCTGATAAACATAGATGTAAAAATCCTCAACAATATATTAGCAAATTTAATCCAACAATACATTAAAAGGATCATACACCATGATCAAGTGGGATTTATCCCAAAGATGCAAGGGTTTTTCAATATCTGTAAATCAATCAATGTGATACACCACATTAACAAATTGAAGAATAAAAATCATATAATCATCTCAATAGATGCAGAAAAAGCTTTTGACAAAATTCAGCATCCATTATGACAAAAACTCTCTAGAAAATGGGCATAGAGGGAACCTACCTCAACATAATAGAGACCATATATAACAAACCCACAGCTAACATCATACTCAACAGTGAAAAGCTGAAAGCATTTCCTCTAAGATCAGGAACAAGACAAGGACACCCACTCTCACCACTTTTATTCAACATATTATTGGAAGTCCTAGCCACAGCAATCAGAGAAGAAAAAGAAATAAAAAGGATTCCAAATTGGAAAGAAAGAAATAAGACTGTCACTATTTGCAAATGACATCATACTGCACATAGAAAATCCTAAGTACGCACCAGAAAACTACTAGAGCTCATCAGTAAATTCAATAAAGTTGCAGAATACAAAATTAATATGCAGAAATCTGTTGCATTTATATACACTAACAATGAACTATGAGAGAAATTAAGGAAATAATCCCATTTACCATTGCATCATAAAGAATAAAATTCCCAGGAATAAATCTACCTAAGAGGTAAAAGACCTGTACTCAGAAAACTATAAGACACTGATGAAAAAAAACTGAAGATGACACAAACAGATGGAAAGATATAACGTGTTCTTATTGGAAGGATCAATATTGTTAAAAGGAACATACTCCCCAAGGCAATCTACAGATTTGATGCCATCCTTATCAAAATATCCATGGCATTTTTCACAGAACTAGAACAAATAATCCTAAAATTCACATGAAACCACAGAAGACCCCAAAGAGCCAAAGCAATCTTGAGAAAGAAATACAAAGCTAGAGGTATCAGGCTCCCTGACTTCAGACTACAATACAAAGCTACAGTAATCAAAGCAGCATGTTACTGGCACAAAAACAGACACATATATCAATGGAACAGGATAGAAAGCCCAGAAATAAACCCATGCACATATGTTCAACGAATCTACAAAAAAAGAGGCAAGAATATACAATGGGGAAAAATACAGTCTCTTCAATAAGTGGTGTTGGGAAAAGTGGATGGCTACACGTAAAAAAGAATGAAACTAGATGTATATCATACCATATAAAAATAAAATGTATTAAAGACTTAATGTAAGACCTGAAATCGTAAATCTCCTAGAAGAAAACTTAGGCAGTACACTCTTTGGCAACGGTCTTAGCAATATTTTTTGGACATGTCTCCTCAGGCAAGGGCAACAAAAGCAAAAATAAACAAATGGGACTACATCAAACTGAAAAGCTTTTGCACAGTGAAGAAAACCATTAACAAAACAAAAGGCAACCTACTGAATGGGAGAAGATATTTGCAAAAGATACGTCTAAAGGGGTTAATATCCAAAATATATAATGCACTCATACAACTCAATAGAAAAAAAAATCTGATTAAAAAATGGGCAGAGGACCTGAATAGGCATTTTTCCAAAGAAGACATACAAATGGCCAACAGGGAAAAGAAAAGATGCTCAATATCACTAACTATCAGGGAAATGCAAATCAAAATCATGAGATATCACCTCATACCTGTTAGAATGGACATCATCAAAAAGACAAGAAATGATTAAATGTTGGCAAGGCTGTGGAGAAATGGAAACTCTTGTTCACTGTTGGTAAGATTGTAAGTTGGTGCAGCCACTGTGAAAAACAGTATGGAGTTTCCTTGAAAAATAGAACTGTCATGCAATCCATCAGTTCTACTCCCGGCTATTTATCTGAAGAAAACAAAAAACACTGACTCTGAAAGATATATATACTCCAATGTTCATAGCAGCTTTTTTTTTTTTACACAACAGCCAAGATATGGAAGCAACCTAAGTGCATATCGACAGATGAATGGATAAAGAAGATTTGGCATGTGTATATATATATACACACACACACGCACACACACACACACAATGGAATATTACTTAGACATAAAAAGAATGAAAGCTTGCCATTTGGGACAACATGGATGGACCCAAACGGTATTATGCTAAGGGAAAAAAGTCAGAGAAAGGCAAATACTGTCTGTTTTCATTTATATGTAGAATGTAAAAAACAAGACCAATCAGCAAATACAACAAAACAGAAACAGAATCACAGATACAGAGAACACACTAGTGGTTACCAGAGGGGAGAGTGGTGGGGAGAGGGGCAAAATAGGTGAAGGGGATTAAGAGGTATAAACTACCAGTTATAAAATAAATAGGTCACAGGGATGTAATGTACAGCACAGGAAATATAGTCACTGTTTTATAATAAGTTTGTATGGTGTGTAATCTACAAAAATATTAAATCACTCTATTGCACACCTGAAACTACTATAATATTGTAAGTCAGCTATACTTCAATAAAAAATAAGTAAATACAATAAAATACAGTCTAGTAAAGGAATCAGTAGACATAGAACATGTAGAGAATTTTCAATGGTAAAAATTGCTATTTCATTAAACTTCTTGATCTCTATTTTAATTAAACTTGTTTTTGATCTAAATTTGGACAAGACTTATTTGGCCAACTAAGTAGATAGAGGAAAAATGCAAGAATAGACGAATACAAGACACATAAATGTTCTCTGGACTCCATCTTTCCCTGATTTCCCTAAGTGTTTTCATCTATATTCTGTGCCGTTCCTTTCCCACTAGTATATAGCCCCTCTTCAACCCAGCAAACAAACATTAAGCACGTGGATTAGGACCAGAAATAAAGAAAAGCACGAGAATTAACTGAAAGTCCAGGAAAAATTTGATTGCCAGCAAGTATTCCCCTAAATTAGAATACGGACACAGCCCCCAGGTTAAATACCAAATCCCAGAGCAACAGCATGGTAGCGTCGGGGTGGGGATTATCTGATCCTGGAGTTTATGCTGAAATCCACCTCAGGGAGATTAGATCCTCCGCAGGGACTCTGAAGCCACGTGTAAATCGTAACAAAGACCCAGATAGCAAGATTTTAAAACTTATAAATATTGTATTCGTTTTGTACAGATTAGATAGGAAATACTTAAACTCTGCCTTAAAGTAGAAAGTGGTCTAATACTTTGGCCTTCGCAGTATTATAGTTCTAGATAGAATGTACCAGTTGTACCATGAGTCACAAAATTGGAAAATACTATATACAAAAATTTAGAAAAGAGATAAATTAGGGAGTAGTTATTTGTGTATATATATGTGTATAATATATATATATATATTTTTTTTTTTCTTCTGTTTTGCTAAAGGATTCATAGAAAGTAACTGATACGTTTGAAAGGTGATACTTGCCTAATTGGTGAGCAATATTTAAAAATCCCCTTTCCCATTCCCCCCCAGCCCCCCCACCCCGGTTTACTGTCTTGACTTAGGTTGTGGGCTGGTCAGGGGTGACTGTGCACACCACTGCTGCATACCACGTCCAAGTTCCTGCCCTGAGGTCTCAGCCTGCTGCAGATGCCTTTGTTGAATTGGTAGCCTTGGTCAGAACTAACAGCAGAGGACAGTGTACCAGAGTTAATGACTAGAAAGAGAATTTGTGAATGCGAAGGAATATACATGAGTTACCAAGTTGTGGGAGAAAGACAAAATCAGGAGGAGAAACTCTAGGATGTTTTAGTTTCTTTGAACCCCAGAGATAAGGTGAACCAAATACCCAAGTAGATTAGGGTTTCAATAAAGACTGAATTAAAAATCCTCCACTTCCATTTGCCTTGGCAAAGCCCTTCTCCCCATGTTAATTATATTAAAATGACGAAAGATACAATTGCGGCACTATTAAGAGCCCAGATATGGGAAAAAACCTAAGTGTCTGTCAAGAGATGAATTGATAAAAAGATGTGATATACACACACACACACACACACACGTATACAACATGGTGTATTGTTCAGTCAAGAGAAAGAAGAAAATCCTGCCATTTTCAGTCACATGGATAGACCTTGAGGGCATTATGCTTAAGTGAGGTAAGTCAGAGAAAGACAAATACTGTGTGATCTCACTTGTGTGTGGAATTCAAAAAATCCAAATTTACAGAAACAGAGAGTAAAATGGTAGTAACCAGGGGCTATGGGGTGGGGAAATGGGGATATGTGGGTCAAAGGGTACAGGCTTCCAGTTATAAGATGAATAAGTTCTGGGGTTCTAATGTATGGGATGGTTTATCATTAATAATAGTGTATTGTTACATAATAATATTTATGTTACATATAATTGATTATCAATAATTATAGTTAATAATACTCTATTATAAACTTGAAAGTTGCTATGAGAGTAGACCTTAAATGTTCTCATCACGGAAAAGAAATGGTAATTATGTGACATAATGGGGGTGTTAGCTAATGCTGCGGTGGTAATCATTTTATAATATATAAGTGTATCAAATCAAATTTATACATTGTTATATGTCAATTATATATCAATAAAGCTAGGGGGAAAAACAAGAAAAGATACAAATGAAGTAACTTGTAATTAGAAGCCGAGCAACCCATGGTTTAGTTAGCTACATTTTAAAAGAAAGTCTCCGCAGGGGTGTCAGTCTGTGAGACTTTCTTGCTGCAGAGGAAAGATTAAATCATGAAGGAAAGAATTCAAGTCATGGATAAAAAGGTAAAACAAAGCCCACATACTTAAGTGCTTCTACGGTACTTGAGATGTTGGCTAAGTGGTGTTGATAATAAACTTTTGTGTTCAATATGCGTATATCTTGCATGGTTTAGGTCACCTGCATTCCTGCTTAGAAGTAGTAATCTTGGGGACTTCCCTGGTGGCGCAGTGGCTAAGAATCCGCCTGCTAATGCAGGGGACACGGATTTGATCCCTGGTCTGGGAAGATCCCACATGCCGCGGAGCAGCTAAGCCCGTGCGCCGCAACTACTGAAGCCCGCGAGCCTAGAGCCCGTGCTCCGCAACAAGAGAAGCCCGCGCACCGCAGTGAAGAATAGCCCCGGCTCGCCGCAACTAGAGAAAGCCCATGCGTGCAGCAGCGAAGACCCAAAGCAGCCGAAAATAAAAATAAACAAATAAATAAAATTTTTTTAAAAAGTAGTAACCTTGGTCAGGGAAGTTGAAACGCTCTCTTGGAAACCTGCGCCCTGTGCAACTTGGCTGAGGATTGCAGGAACTGTCTCAACCTATAGCTAGAATTGTCCCATCTGCCCCATAATGATCACTCCCAGAATTGTACCAACACCAGCTCCTCCCTCATGGGCTGGAGTGGCCTACTCCTTAAGGTGAGAAATTTCTAAAAATGTGCCCCTTGGAACCCTGACTCTCTGCTCTGGAAGTTCTCTCTCATGCTCCCCTGTCCCCACCTCATCCTTCTGTTTTGTGGAAATAAGGCCTTAGGAAATAAGGCTAAGCCTGTGAATATAAAACAAATTGTGTGTGTATTATGGACCAAGGGTTCCTCCTTACTGATTTTTGTATGTTCATGCTTTCATAACCAACTATTAGGACTTTCCACCTTCAAGAGGCTGTGATACTTCTAGAACACATCTGTCATTACAAACCGAGTTCTTCTCTCATCTAAAATTGTGAACCTCTATGATAATTTGGGGATGTAGAAAACATTAACTTTGTGGCAGTTAGAAAAGAGAAAAAAGGAAATTCCCTGCTGGTCCAGTGGTTAGGACTCGGTGCTTTCAGTGTTGTGGGCCTGGGTTTAATCCCTGGTTGGGGAACTAAGATCCCACAAGCCATGAAGCACGGCCAAAAATAATTTTTTTTAATTAAAAAAAAAAAGCATGCATATGTGATAATCTTTTTTTTTTTAATTTAGTAAACATTTATTGAGGGCATAGTATGTGCCAGGTATTGCATGTACATGAACTACTGGACAAATTGTTGCCCAAAGTCTTGCAAGAACATACTTTCAAAAATAAATAATTGTTTATAACAGCAGAGAAGTTACGAGAATGGGATTGCTTCCAAAGTATGTAAAATACTTTGTACTGTATAATAGTTTAAGCTTTGTCTTCTAATTTTGTTTACAGTATTAAATGTTCATGAAACTCTTTTTTTTATAGACAAAATAAAGGGACAGTTCAGCCACATGTTTCTTGGAATTATCACAACTTCTAAATTATTGAAAAAAGTCCTGGATTATTACAATGGCTTTCTAACTGGTCGTGTTGTTTCTACTCTTGCCCATTTAAAGTGAACTGTCTACCCTGAAGCCAGATTAATTTTCTTATATTGTCAATTTATGTCACTTTCCTGCTTAAGACCCTCCATTGCTTTCCACTTGAAAAAAATTTGAATCTTTTAATATATGTTATAAATATTTTAGACCAATCACATTTTGTTGGGTGCAACATATTTACAAAACAAAACAAAAAAAATTATGATACATGTGAATGAAATTGAATCTGATTAACAAGCAGCTCTATCACAACCAGCTACTTAAAAGGAATGCAAAAACCTGTTAGTCTGAATATATTAAGAGTTTTGAGACATCGGTCCAAAATTGTATCTGGGAAAGAGATGTGGAGAAAATCCAAAAATTTTAGGACAAAATCCAAACTTGTAACCAAAGTCTTCTTGGTTCTAAATTCTAGACAAAGCAAAGTGACTACCCTCTTCTTGCTTTCTATTATATATTTCTCTAGTTGATAATCTTTTTCAGGTATTGCTTACATACTATAAAGTGCATAAATATTAAGAGCACAGTTCTGTCAATTTTTACATATGCATACTCCCAGGTAACCACCAATTAGATCTAGATTAGAACATTTCCAGCACTCCAGCAGGTTTCCTTATGTCCCCTCCCAGTCATTACTTCCTCTGTAGAGAAACCCTGTTCACACCTCTATCACCATAGATTGGATATCCCTATTCTTTATCTTCATATGAATGGAATTATACAGAATGTATTTTTTGTGTGTCTGCATTCTTTTGCTTAACACTATGCCTATAAAATTCATCTGTGTTGTTGCATATAGCAGTGGTTTCTTCTTTATATTGCTGAGTAGTATTCTATCATACGCATATACCGAAAGAAATTTATATTTGTTCCTGTGAACTGATATTTGGATTGTTTCCAGGTTTTGTCTCTGATGGATAAAGTGACTATGAACATTCTTATACATGTGTTTTGATGGACACGTTTGCTAATTTCTCCTGGGCGTACACCTAGAAGTGGAATTTCAATGGCATAAGGTATTGTGCGTGTTATATTTTAGCAGATTCTGCCAATTAGTTTTCCAAAGTGGTTGTACCAAGTTACATCCCCAGTAACAATGTATGGGAGTTCCAGGTGTTTCGAATCCTTTCCAACACTTGCTATTATCAATCTTTTCATAATTTTAGCCTCATGTTGGGTGTATTGTGAAATCTCTGTGGTGTTAATTTGCATTTCCTTGTGACTAATAATGTTGCACACTTTTTCATGTGCTGACTATCCATCTGGATATCTTCTTTTTTTTTTTTAATTTATTTTTATTTATGTTTGTGTTGGGTCTTCGTTTCTGTGCGAGGGCTTTCTCTAGTTGCGGCACGTGGGGGCCACTCTTCATCGCGGTGCGCGGGCCTCTCACTATCGCAGCCTCTCTTGTTGCAGAGCACAGGCTCCTGACACGGAGGCTCAGCAATTGTGGCTCACGGGCCTAGCTGCTCCGCGGCATGTGGGATCTTCCCAGACCAGGGCTCGAACCCGTGTCCCCTGCATTGGCAGGCAGATTCTCAACCACTGCGCCACCAGGGAAGCCCTGGATATCTTCTTTTAATGAAGTGCCTGTCCAAGTCTTTTGTCCATTTTTTGGGTTGTTTACTTTAAAAAAATTGATTAGTAGGAGATTTTTAAACATTTTGGGTATGAATCATTTATCAGCTATAGATATCCATGTGTCAGATATATATCCCTTAGGTTGGCCTGTAAGACAGTGCTCCAGGACGATCTTGAAAGGATATCCTATCATCATTTTGCTCTATTTCCAGAGTGTGGGTAAGTTTTCCTAAAACAGAAAATATTTCTACTACGTTTAAAAGAATTAACATCACTAACTTACGGCTTGTAAGCTGTTCAAAGGTACCTTTCTTTTCAGCTAACGGCACATCCTAGGGATGAATGTTGAGAACAGCCAAAAAAAAAAAGAATTACTCAAAAAAAGAATTACTCCCATTTAAATACAGGAAAAGGCAATGTCACAGAACAAAAATTGTCACCACTCCCACCCCCCCTTTCATATATTTCAGTTCATAATATCCCAATATGGGCCAAAACACTGTTTCCAGCAGGCTTTGCATTAACAGAAATACGTGTAAGAAAGGAAAAGGCAGGAAACCCCCAAGGTTTATGAGGCTTCCTCATTAAGGAATGCTCCTCCTTTATTTGGCACCCCAGAAATCTGTATATCCTTGTAAAATTCCCTTTATTAAGAATTTGGAGTGTGAGGTGTGATCCTTTCCTTTGCAAAGTGACAGGCTTATTTTCAAGCTGAACACTTTAGAAACGGGTACAATTTCAGTGGAAGTTGAAAAACTAGAAATCGATTCTCCTCCAACCGTCTGTGCCTGTATACCCTTGGGAAGTGTTCACATGGAAGCACACACCTCAGTTAGAGAAACTCTGTGTTAAGACTTGCATTAATCACTCACAACTGAAGCTGCTTACTAACTCTGGGCAGTTACCAGAATCCCGAGTTGTGTCAGGTGTGCTGGAGGTCTTCCATTTGCCTCTTCACACCACCCATCCCCTGCTCCCTGGGAGAGGAGCTTTAGTGGGTTCAATCAACGAGCACCTCCACCCTCTGGCTTCCCGGAGGGTTTGGCCAATGAGAATCCCTGACAGGAGACTGGAGAATGAGATAGGGTATTGATAACCCTGACTCTTCCCCTATGAAATTGCCTTGAGGTGACTGTATCCCTCTTCTGAAGCCATTTGCTCTTTTCAGTCTTTCTCTCCTGGGTTTTGATAACCTCCGTCATTGTCCAAAAGGCCAAAAGGCTCTAGAGGTGGGATAGTTCTTCTGCTGGTACCCCAGGTTCCCGCACTATTCTTTGTAGCTTCCCAACACTGTCACTCCTTTTCAATTCGTCTCTTTGTAAATAAACCCTCCTTAAACTTTATCCTAATTTGGGAGTGCCATGTGCTGCTGTTGAGACCCTACATGATACTCAATTTAGAGATGCTGGCTATTCCCCGGCCCGAGTTCCATCAGAGAATAGCTCCAATAGGTTTTGGAGCCGAGGAGCTCCAATTGGACATGGCTGGGACGTCCTGAGGCTGAGGGGGGGTGCAGGGGCACACAGCCGCTCTGTTGGTCTTCTGTTATGTTCGTTTTCCCGGCTCCACCAGAATGAAGCAAGCTTAAGAATGATCTAAGCCCAGAAGGCTCGGGTGTTTGGAGGCCTTGCTGGGACAGGTAGGCTGCAAAGTACCCCTGAGGGTCCTAGCAGACCCTGCGGTGATAGTAGAGACCAGACCGGCCAGGCAGCCTAGGAGAACCTCCTAACAGGGAAATGCATGTGTCAAAGTAGACTGCAGCTTAGAGAAAATAAAAGGCTAATGGCGTGGGAAGGAGACAACTTAAACCTATTCCTTACATAGAACTTCTTCCCATGTTCAAGAGACCAGACGGTCAAACAACGTTTCCTGTGTTCAGACGCTGAAGAAGCTGATCAGTTTATCCAGAGTCCCCTTGAGGAGGCACTCAGTTTCTAACTTAAGTGTTTTCTGTCCCAGTTCCCTGCCAGAGGGTTTCTTTTTTTAAATTCTGTGTAAAAACTCCACCTACCTTGAGAACTCCTAACCTCATACCTATCGGAGTGTGTTATCATCCCAGGACCCAGCCTCCTTTGTCAGGCAGTTAATATCCCTAACCCTGGTTGTTCAGCTTTAGAACAACCTCAGCAGGCCAGTCCGGGGTAGGCGCAGCCCTCCAAATCTCATCAAAAGCCGGAGTGGAGAAGAACACTCTAGTTACTGTTTAGCCTTCCAAGAACTTCCTGAGCATGAGCGCCAAAGGGTCATCTTTGCAGCAAAGCAAATATTTGTTCTGACAGAGTCTAGCTTCCTAACCGTTCAAGAGAAAGAGGACTACCTTCCCAACTGCCTCTTCCTTAGCAAAGCTATCTACCCAGGCTTCTGCCAAGTTAGCCTTTCATTTTATTACGCAAGTGTTTAAATGACTCCTGTTCAATGGCGTTAGCCTTCCCTATTATTATGCAGAATGCTTTAAATTGCTCATTTCCTTCCTTTTCCAAACTCTACCTCTAGCCCTTTCGACAGTTACCTCTACTACTAATAGAATTAAGGACCATGCTCTTTACAGAGTGATATACATCTTAAAGGTTACTTTCTTAGCCATACACACACACACACACACACACGCTAACACACACACAACACGCACATACATGCATGCACGCACATGCCGAAGCTCTGACCTGAAAAGCTTTTAATTTCAAAGTCCTATAGTACTTTTAGCTTTCTGATGAAAAACAGCAGTACCTGCCCCATTCCTCCCCACTCCTTATTCCCATCACCTTATGCACTTCTTTTTTAGCTATTTTATCTTGCCTATTTACCTAATTCTAAAAATTGTGCTTAGTCTGAAATTTCTGGATTTTTCTTTTACTGCTATTCCTGCTTGTGGACACTTGTGATGCTCCTCCGTTAGGAACGAAGGGCTTAGTCTCCCACCTGCTACGAGAGCTGCTGGCAGACCTCCTCAGGTGTCAGTTACCTTCAGAAACTGCCTCTGCAAAGGGGCGGTGCCACTTTGCCCGGGTCACAGCCTCTTCCCGGGGAGGCCCACATTCAAAGACAACGTTGAAGAGCTATCCAGCATCAGGGTACCCTGAAGGGACGGCTGAGGCCCTCTTTGAGACTCCATTAGAGCCCGACTTCTTCCGCCCAATCTTCTCTGTGCCTTCCCTTCTGAAGAACATTCCCTCGTAAACGTCCAGCGTGATGATCTCCATCTCAGAATTCAACGTGGGGCATCCCTGCTGACTTCCTGCCATAGTAGATGAGGACTTCTCTCTCATGCACAGATATCTTCTCTGTCCTCTGTCCCCTCATTCCACCTGTCCTAGGTAGTTATCTTACCATTTTTAGATAAATCAGCATGCAGTAAAATGACAATGTAACTATTATTCACAGCTAAGTCACATGGTTTTCTAGGACTATATTGTGTTTCATGAACTTTTTCTTTCTCCTGATGTAAATAGTTGCCTCCTATTTTTATTCCCTTGGTTTTTGTACCAATTACCTTAAAACTAATTCTCCTCTGAACAGGGTCACAAATATTAGCTCTTCAGTCAGTCTTATACTATCCTTAGAGACAGCGCTCTTGGAAGCCTCAGTTCTCTCTACTCTCGTTTCTCTCTATGCCTGCTGACTGCTGTTACCTTGGTGTTTCTGTCACCATCATTCTGGGAGTTCCTTTTACTTTCCCCCTGTGTTGTGTCCCTTGGTCCCTGGATCCCTATCTCCCTCTTTCTTGGTTACTACTTCATTTCAGTGGGGGAGCATTCCCTAGTAGCTTTCTGAAAAAGGGTGTATGGGAGGTAAACTCTTAAGACCTTGCGTTTCTGAAAATGTCTTTATTCTTTCCTCATCCTGGGCTGATAGTTTGGTGGAGTATAAAATGTTAGAGAAGGAATCATCTCCACGGCTTGCGGGATCTTAATTCCCCCAAGGGATCAAACCTGGGCACTGGCAGTGAAAGCGCCAAGTCCTAACCACTGGACCGCCTGGTAATTCCCTCCACGGAGCTTTGAAGGCATTTTTCCATTGTCTTCCAACCTCAGGGATGGGAGGGTCCTGTCCTTTTTATGTAATTTGGTTTTTTGTTTGTTTTTGATGTCTGAACACTTAAAATCTTCACATTAACCCTGGTGTTCTGAATCTTCATGACAATGTGCAATGAGTTTCTTTCTACTCAATGAGCTGGGAGTGGCCCCTTTCAGTTTCGAACCTCATGTCCTTTAGTTCTAGGAAATGCTCTCTTACTACTTCTTTGATAACATCTTCTCTTTATGTCTTTGTTCTCTCTTTCAGATGTTGAACTTCCTGGCTTGACAGTCTAGTTTTCTTCTCTGTTCTCTTTCTCTTTCTGATTTTATGCTAATTAGGAATATTTTCTCAACTTTTTCTCCCAATCCTTTTGCCGAGTACTTTTTTTACTTTGTTTTTGCTATTTACTTTCAAGAGCTCTTTCTTATTCTCTAAATGTTCCTTTTTTTTTTTTTTTTAATACAGTACCTAGTTTTTACTTCAGAGACTCAATAACTTGTCTGAGTGTCATAATTATATGTCTTAAATTTTTTTCCTTGTTTCCTCTTTGTTCCTTTCTTTTGTTTATATTGTCTCTGCCTCTTACGTTAGAGACTTTCTGCAAATGTTGGTGATCCTTTGCTCTCCGATTATTATTATTATTATTATTACTGAAGAGTGAGGCACTAAAAAGCTGATTAGAAGCTCTGTGCTCAGATGAAGCTTGTTGCCTGGCGGACTTTACCATCAGGCCATTTTGCAAGGCCCTTTTCCCTTGGATTAGTCCACTTTCCTAGAGAAGCATCTTCTCTTTTCTGCTTGGAGGTTATACACCCTGGCTGCTAGTGTTTCGGGGAAAGGGAACCGGAGATTGCAGTATTCAGCATGTCAACTTTTCTAACCTTCCTTCCAAGTCTGGAGTCTCTCCTCCCCCTGCTCTCCTCCCCAGCACATCAGCTAGGCCTGATGTACTCGAGTCTTAGAGCCCCTGTGGCTCAGTTGCTCTGGGGTAAATGTATCTTCTCTTTGGGAAAGCACATTTGCTTTGTTGCGTGGGGTGGGGGAGATCAGGGTTCCAATGCCATTTTTAAAAGACTTCCAAATAGCCCTCTTCTTTTCAGCCTCACCCTGTTTTTTCAGAGGCACACATTGCCTCTAATTCCTTTGCCTTTCCATTAATCTGGCCTGAGAATTGATTTGCATCTTTTGGACTTAGATGCTTAGACTTGTGCTTTCTCTGGACTGCTAAGTCAATTCCCTTCTCCATTCCAAGATTTCTTTTTTTGTATGCTGGCATATATTTTCCTAGTGTGTGTGTGTGTGTGTGTGTGTGTGTGTGTGTGCGCCATTTTTCCTCTTTGCAATCATTGCTGTGGGGTTTTGGGAGGGACTGGAGATATATGTTTTTATTCTTTCTTCTGTGTTTACATGACAGTCTGAGGGAGCATGCATGGAGGAGTCTCATTCTTTCAGTACCTGCACAAGAAGTACATTGTAGAGAGTATCACTTCCATTGAAAAGATATGGACTCTGAGACTTAGTGACCAGCCTGGTGATACAGTATGATTCCGTGTTACTTAATTGTGTTGACCTAAAGCAAATAGACTGCCAGTTATTTCTCCAGCAAACGTGGGTTTATTTGGGATCAGCAGAGAATTGAAATTTGCAACCATAGTGAGCCACGTGCAAGTCCCTAGCAAAAATGAAGAGGACAACTCTTTTATACAGGGGAAAAGGAAGTCGGGAGGGCTATGTAAACAAAGAGTCCTTGGCTTTTCATTGGCTGAGTCCTTCCAGGAAAGGAGTCTTTCTTCTTCCTATTGGGCTCTGTTATTGTTACAGGGCATGAGAGCTTTCCCTTCTGGTCTCCAGAATCTATTTAATTGAAGGTCCTGTTTATTAATTTTTTTTACCATCGTTACCCAAGGAGGCCCAGAGGTGAGAAAATATAGGATAGATTAGAGGATAGCGTGATATTTGACATTCTTTGGGTGATTCAAATTAAGTGTGTGGGACATGAGGATACAGAAGTAGAAAGGGCAAGTCTTAGACTAACCAGTCTGAGGGCTTGAAGAAACAATATGAATCAGCACACCAACAAAAAGATTTTTTTCCCTCAAGGCCTGCCTTTATGCTGGGTGAAAAAGAGGATGAAGTTAAACAAGCTAGTGTGCTGTTCCTACCTTAGTGTATACTTCAGTTTAGAATTTAGGACGTACAGCATGTCTGCTTCAAAAGGACAAGAGGTAGTTTAGTGTGTGTACAATACAAAATGGACAACGGGCTGAATATCTTCTGTTTGCCTCTCTAGATCACTTTTCCACCCTTCACTCTGCTTCTTGCCCTGGGGGATGGAATTGGACAGGCTACATCAACTCAGCTCGTGGGCCCTCTGCCTTTTTGTTGGCTCCAACCCAAGGAAACTTCAGTGGGAGATCCAAGGAAGAAAGGAGGATGAACTCAGGGTATTTCTCCCCCTGACTTCCTCCTTGCAATATCTTCTCCAGCTTTCTTACCAAAGGTGACTGCTCTTCTCAGGGTCCCAGTTCTACAGGGCTCTCTCCCTACTGCCTGCCCCCTCTTCCCCTCGTCATGCAGCTGGCATCCCCTCTTGCTCTGTAATTCTGGTGGGCGGCACAGCTACGACTATCCTGGAACTTCCAAACGGGGTGCATAATGATGAAACAGAATAGTTTTAAACAACTGGGGCTGTTTGCCTTTGGGGGCTAAAGCACTACAGGGGGTAAGGAGCTTGTTTTTTTTTCCCTTGGGCTTTTTGTTGCCTCTGGATACATGACTGAAGGATAAATTGCCAATATGTGAATTTAATGAGTGTCTTTTTTAAAAAATTTATTTCATTTATTTATTTTTGGCTGTGTTGGGTCTTCGTTGCTGCACGCGGGCTTTCTCTAGTTGCGACGAGCGGGGGCTAGTCTTCCTTGCAGTGCGTGGACTTCTCATTGTGGTGGCTTCTCTTGTTGCAGAGCACGGGCTCTAGGCACACAGGCTTCAGTAGTTGTGGCTCATGGGCTCAGTAGTTGTGACTCATGGGCTCTAGAGCACAGGTTCAGTAGTTGTGGCGCACGGGCTTGGTTGCTCTGTGGCATGTGGGATCTTCCTGGACCAGGGCTCGAACCTGTGTCCCCTGCATTGGCAGGCAGATTCTTAGCCACTGCGCCACCAGGGAAGCCCTGGACAAAGGTTTTGAATGTAGCTCTGAAGCCCTGCAGGTAACAGGTGTGCTGGGAGCATGCTGACTGATGGACCTGCTTGTGTAATGCGTGGTGAGGGATGGTGATTAGCGCACCCTCCGTGTCCTGATGCAGAGGGAATAAAGGCTTCAGTGTAACTGCAAAAGGCAGATAGGAGCCTGCCCAGTGCACTGCTGGAGGGAATGTAGTCTTCGGTACACTCGTCAGCAAGAGAAGGGTAGGGCTTTTTGTGCCTAAAGAGCAAAGCACTACCTCTGGGTAAAAGCTGCTGTTGGTCACCTTGGTCAAAGTTCTGTTGAGGAACGGGTGGGTTGCTGAAGTCCTAAACGTCAGAGCTTAGCTTCTGTATCTGTAAACTCATGCTTATCCTGAGAAGCCGTGAGGGAGAAGGGGCCGCCAGTTCAGAAGGCCCTGGGGCAGGAGCCTACGCTTCATCGACACCACCCTGAGACCACCAGTGAGCCCGGGAGCAGCAGGGGGAACCTCCACCTCTCAGCCGGAAGCTGCTCCTCACAGCCCCGCCCCCACATTGCCACACCTGCTGCCACGGGTTCCTCAGGCTGGAAGCTGCAGGTGTGACGAGGGGCAGCCCCACCACGACCTGGCTTCGCGGAAATACAGAAGACACGCTTCTTTAAACTGCAACAAATGGAATGGTTCTCTAAATACAAATCCTAAGTCTATGCAGTTCAGTCTCCTAGGAGCTAGGAAAATTAGCATTCCAAGTATTTGTTATTATTGAATAGATGAATGAATGAAACAGGAGTAGGTTTGGTACATTTAGGGGCGGGGAGAAGGAGAAGAGTGTGGCAGGACAGAACCTCATATTAGATGATGCCTCGGGGGGAGAGTCTATGACCTGCTTAGGGGACCTTCTCTCCTCTCTTCCCCTTCCTCAAATTATTCAAGTAATAAAATAATTTATTAAGTACTCACATTCTAAGCCATTTGAAATTTTCACAGAACTCTTATTCAGTTGATATTGATGTTAAATATTTTTTTCATTTTCTCTTTTAGCTTTTTTATTCTTTCAAGTGTAATTTTATATATTGAGCCAAATGTCTTCCCTCTATCAAAATCTTATGGAGGGACTTCCCTGGTGGTGCAGTGGTTAAGAATCCGCCTGCCAATGCAGGGGACACGGGTTCGAGCCCTGGTCTGGGAAGATCCCACATGCCGCGGAGCAACTAAGCCTGTGCACCACAACTACTGAGCCTGTGCTCTAGAGCCCGCGAGCCACAACTACTGAAACCTGCATGCCTAGAGCCCGGGCTCTGCAACAAGAGAAGCCACTGCAATGAGAAGCCCGTGCACCACAACGAAGAGTAGCCCCCGCTCGCTGCAACTAGAGAAAGCCACGCGCAGCAACAAAGACCCAACGCGGCCAAACATAAATAAATTAAATAAATAAATAAATAAATCTTATGGAGACAATGAAGTTCACAGATGGACCCATCTTGAAAACAGTGAAATCCAGAATAGCGATAATATGCACTTTATCATTCTTCCCTTCTTTACCTGGTGGTCATCCCATCACTGTATTAGTCAGTGAGTAATAAATACAGATGGCCCCCAAATTATGTGGGTATTACAGAGGACACACACACACGCAAAGCAGAAATCATACTTCCTGCCCTTAAGGTATTTATAGTCAGAAGTGCTTAAATTATTATATGTAAAAAAAGCAAAGAGCAGTTAAATATGAAACAGCTGGAAACTGGCTAAAAGTGCCATGGAAACGCAAAGGTCCACATTATTGCGGCCCAAAACCAGTGGAAGGAGTTTCCATGAAGGAGGCAAGAGCTGAGCAGGACCTTGGAGTATGGGCAGGAGGGAGATGGACGGTCTTCCAGGTGGGATGGCTAAGCAGGAACGCAGGCATGGAAGATGGAAGAAGGATGATGCTGATGCTTCTTACATGTGTGTTAGAAGCCAGGGTAAGGTGTGGCCCTCACAGCAAGCACCGGGCTGCAAGTCCCAGGTTAATGTTATTTGAGGAGAACCGCTGCCTTGGGACAGTGACAGGTGGCACTACTGTTTGGGAGTTGATCTGAGTCCTAATGGTTTGTGCCTGCAACAGGTGTGCTGTGAATACTTTCACTGGTGATGAAAGAGGCTCACGGAGAGTAGCTGAGCTGCTGGGCGCTCTGTTTAAAAAAATAGGTAAGAAATTTAGAGTGTTGGTTATGTTTTAGGAATTTAGGGACGTCATTTTTTTTTTTTTAAAGGAATTCCTTTATTTTATTTATTTATTTATTTATTTATTTAGGCTGTGTTGGGTCTTCGTTTCTGTGCAAGGGCTTTCTCTAGTTGCGGCAAGCGGGAGCCACTCTTCATCGCGGTGCGCGAGCCTCTCACTATTGCGGCCTCTCTTGTTGCGGAGCACAAGCTCCAGATGCGCAGGCTCAGTAGTTGTGGCTCACGGGCCTAGTTGCTCCGCGGCATGTGGGATCTTCCCAGACCAGGGCTCGAGCCCGTGTCCCCTGCATTGGCAGGCAGATTCGCAACCACTGCGCCACCAGGGAAGCCCTAGGGATGTCATTGCTTAATTTTTAGCACAATCTGACTTGCTCATTTAGTCTAACTGTGCTTCACCTAGTAAAATCCTGTGTTTTGATGGCTTGGGATCCGGAAAGACTTGGGTTTGAAGCCCATTTGTGTAACTTTGGGGAAGTTATCTTTCTGAGTCCAATCTGTGAGAGGGGGAGAAAAAATTGGCCTCACTGGATTGTGAAGATGGAAGGAAAAATACATTCAAAATATGTAGTAAATCTCTTGGCACATAATTTTCCTTTTTCCCCTCTTTTCCTTTCTCAGTTCAAGTAATAGGCAACTGTACTCAAGAAGACCACGTAACTTATACAAACTTGTGACATTTCTTTGGTGTAAAAGGGAGTGTTACTGAAAATTACACTGGGCCCAGTATTAAATTGTGACTGACCCTCGCTACATTTCTTTATGAAAAGGGAAGAACAAAGACATGAGAAAAAAAATTTAAAACCCTATAAACCATTGAGTAAAAAGCCAACAAGCTTGTATCATGAGAAGTGTTCCATGTTTCTCAAAGTCAAAATCTCATTGTGGTCTGCTTGGCAGCTGTGCCTGAAAGTAGCAATGCACACAAGTATTAAATGCAGACTGCCACTTCTCTCATGACAATCATGTCTTTCTCTATCATATTCTTTCTTCTCAAACATTCTGGCTGATGCCTTCTGGCTGTTCTGAGAAATTAGGGAGACCTGAATTGGGGCCTAAAAAGGCCAGGTTTGTGTCTATCTAGATTCCAGAGTGATTAAGTTTGGGGACTGAAATTGAATTCACCTGATGGCCTTTGCTGAGCAGGGCTGCAGGACGCCGTTGCATGTTGTGGTGTGGTAACACACAGGAATAATTAGACTTGTCATTAGAGACTTTCTGACATTTCATCATTGTTGTATTTGTATGCTTTGAATTCCTTCACTAACAGGTGGGACCAGAGATACAGTGAAGTGCCATTGAAATATCACTGCCCTCTTTCATAGATGACGTAAAGCCTCATCTATGTATGGCTTATTATTTGGTAGCACTTAATACTGTGTTTATAAACTTAATGCTTGAACTTGATTCTTCTATGCCTGCCAAACAGACTAAATGGAGAATCTCGGCCCAAGAATCTTCAGTCCTAACACATTCATTAGCACATGCCCGAGTGACTGGACAGACACGGGCACAGTGAGTCAGCAGAGGCTGTGCTCTGACCTACTCTGGGCTTCAGGAAGGAGTTGTTTGTAACCAGATGCATCTGTTCCACTGAGGGGGCTCCTGCCGTTAGGCTCACGACAGTTAAGGACTGATTTCAGGGTGCGTTGGGCTGATCCTACAAGTCACTACTATAGATCCCATACTGATTCTATAGATCCTGTGATTCCACAGATCCTGGCCTGGCCCCATGAAGCTGCCAGACCTCTCCTGCAGGGTCCCTGAATCAGCATCACAGAATGTGAGGCAGCCAGGAGACATCAACACCTTCGTGGTGAATGCCAGGATACAGCTCTCTTCTTCTCTTGCTTGAATTTATGCTGGTTTCCTTGCTATGAGTTTCAAGCTTTTTGTTGCTTACTACCAAAATAATAGGACTCTATTTTTCACTTTTGTATAGCGTCGTCTGGGGGCAAGAACCATTAAAGAAAGCTCAGAGAAGATGATGAAGCTGGTAACCTGAGTCTGAAAAGTTTAACCCATCACTGGGCTCCAAGCATGCCAGTCACCTCTATTTATAAATGGGCCCAAAGAACACCCCCAGGACTTCAGCTGTCTGCCTACGATACCTGGATATTGTGATGGTGACGGCTCAAGTTCATAGGTGAGAAGTGCAGTCTGGCTCTCCTGAGCAACAATCACCTAGGCCACCTCCTCACTTGGATGTCTAGCAGGCATTCAGCCTTCTAATGTTCAAAGCAGAATTTGGGGTTCCTTCCTCACCCTATACCATCACATCCCTTCTGTCCCTCACCAAATGGTCAAAAAGCCCATAGCAACATGTCTTTGAAACCTGACGACTTGTCATTCTCACTGCAGCTGGAATCCAGAGCACTGTCATTTCTCCTGGGTTATAGCAGTGGCCCGATGGAGAGCTTCCTTAATCGCTTACTTTGCTCCTATGCTTCACTGCAAGTAGAATAGAATACACAGCCTTTGCCATGACCTGCAAAAACCCTTTGCAATGTGGCCCCTGCCCAGCTCTCTGGGAGACTTTATCTCCTACTACTCTCACCAGCCACCCTGGTTTTCTTTAAATGTGCCATGCTTGTCCCTGCCTCCAAGATTCTGCATTACCTGTTCTCTTGGCCAGGAAGCCTCACCCCTGGATCTTCAAACCACTGCAGTCTGCAGCTCAGATGTCTCTCCCTTAGCGAGGCCTGCCTTGTCTATCCACCACCACTATGTCACCATTCTGTTTATTTTCTTCTTAGCACTCATTACGATCAGAAATTTTATTATTTATGTACTTACATGTTTATTGTTGGTCTCTATTAACTAGACCATAGGCTCTATGGGGGCAGGAACTCTGTGGTCTCTAGTGATAAAAATATTAGCCTAGGCGAAAAATCTGAACTTCACCAAAGAGTAGACTAGCCTTTATAACCAACTAGAGAATATGGATCACATACTCGAGCTAAGTCAGTTTGGGAGCCAAGATACATAGAGTCCTCTGGGAGAATGATGGTATGCGGGAAAAGTGCGAAACAGCTTAGAACAAGAGGACGGCATCTTTAAAGGCTTTGCTCATTTAGTTTTTTACTACTGTGGTACTGTTGTACCTTCCAGTTGTTGATCATCTATATTTTTATTTTTATATTCTTTCTAACATATCTGTTAGTTTCCTAGTCTAATTTTATTTTTTAGTTTGTTATTGTTCCCTTTTTTTTTTTTGCCACCCCACATGGCTTGTGGGATCTTGTTTCATGAGCTGGGGGTCAGGCCGAAGCTCCTCCAGTGGGAGCTCTGAGTCCGAACCACTGGACTAACAGAGAAACTCAGACCCCAGGGAATATTCACTGGAGTGAGGTCTCAAGGATGTTCTCATCTCAGCACCAAGACCCAGCTCTACACAACAGCCTACAAACTCCGGTGTTGGAAGTCTCAGGCCAAACAACCAATAAGACAGGAACACAATCCAACTCATTAAAAAAAAAAAAAAAATTGATGGCAAAAAAATGTCACAGATGAAGGAGCAAGGTAAAAACCTACAAGACCAAATAAATAAAGAGGAAATAGGCAGTCTACCTGAAAAAGAATTCAGAGTAATGATAGTAAAGATGATCCAGAATCTCAGAAATGGAATAGAGGCACCGATTGAGAAAATACAAGAAATGCTTAACAAAGATCTAGAAGAACTAAAGAACAAACAGAGACAAACAGCACAATAACTGAAATGAAAAATACACTAGAAGGAATCAATAACAGAATAACTGAGGCAGAAGAACAAGTAAGTGAGATGGAAGACAAAATGGTGGAAATAACTGCCGAGGAGCAGAATAAAGAAAAAAGAATGAAAAGAATTGAGGACAGTCTCAGAGACCTCTGGGACAACACTAAATGCACCAACATTCGAATTATAGGGGTCCCAGAAGAAGAAGGGAAAAAGAAAGGGTCTGAGAAAATATTTGAAGAGATTATAGTGGAAAACTTCCCTAACATGGGAAAGGAAATAGTCCCCCAAGTCCAGGAAGCACAGAGAGTCCCATACAGGATAAACCCTAGGAAAAACCCACCAAGACACATATTAATCAAACTAACAAAAATTAAATTCAAAGAAAAAATATTAAAAGCAGCAAGGGAAAAACAAAAAATAACATACAAAGGAATCCTCATAAGGTTATCAGCTGATGTTTCAGCAGAAACTCTGCAGGCCAGAAGGGAATGGCACGATATACTTAAAGTGATGAAAGAGAAAAACCTACAACCAAGATTACTCTACCCGGCAAGGATCTCATTCAGATTCCAAGGAGAAATCAAAAGCTTATCAGACAAGCAAAAGCTAAGAGAGTTCAGCACCACCAAAACAGCTTTACAACAAATGCTAAAGAAACTTCTCTCAGTAGGAAACACAAGAGAAGAAAAAGACCCACAAAAACTAACCCAAAACAATTAAGAAAATGTTAATAGGAATATACATATTGATAATCAACTTGAATGTAAATGGACTAAATGCCCCAACCAAAAGACACAGACTGGCTGAATGGATACAAAAACAAGACCCATATATATGCTGTCTCCAAGAGACCCACTTCAGACCTAGGGACACATACAGACTGAAAGTGAGGGGATGGAAAAAGATATTCCATGCAAATGGAAATCAAAAGAAAGCTGGAGTAGCAATACTCGTATCAGATAAAATAGACTTTAAAATAAAGACCGTTACAAGAGATAAGGAGGGACACTACATAATGATCAAAGGATCAATCCAAGAAGAAGATATAACAATTATAAATGTTTATGCACCCAACATAGGAGCACCTCAATACATAAGGCAAATGCTAACAACCATGAAAGAAGAAATTGACAGTAACACAATAATAGTAGGGGACTTTAATACCCCACTTACACCAATGGACAGATCATCCAAACAGAAAATAAATAAGGAAACATAAGATTTAAATGACAATAGACCAGATAGATTTAACTGATATTTATAGAACATTCTACCCAAAAATGGCAGAATACACTTTCTTCTCAAGTGCACATGGAACATTCTCCAGGATAGATCACATCTTGGGTCACAAATCAAGCCTTGGAAAATTTAAGAAAATTGAAATCATATCAAACATCTTTTCTGACCACAATGCGATGAGACTGGAAATCAATTACAGGAAAAAAATATATAAAGAACACAAATACTTGGAGACTAAACAGTGCGCTACTAAATAACCAAGAGATCACTGAAGAAATCAAAGAAGAAATAAAAAAATACAGAGAAACAAATGACAACAAAAACACAACGACCCAAAACCTATGGGAAGCAGCAAAAGGAGTTCTAAGAGGGAAGTTTATAGCAATTCAATCTCACCTCAAGAAACAAGAAAAATCTCAAATAAATAATCTAACTCTACACTTAAAACAATTAGAGAAAGAAGAACAAAGAAAACCCAAAGTCAGTAGAAGGAAAGAAATCATAAAGATCAGAGCAGAAATAATTGAAATAGAAACGAAGAAAACAACAGCAAAGATCAATAAAACTAAAAGCTGGTTCTTTGAGAAGATAAACAAAATTGATAAACCCTTAGCTAGACTCATCAGAAAAAAGGGAGAGGACGCAAATCAATAAACTTAGAAATGAAAAAGGAGAAATCACAACTGACACTGCAGAAATACAAAGGATTATAAGAGACTACTACAAACAACTATATGCCAATAAAATGGACAACCATGAAGAAATGGACAAATTCTTGGAAAGGTACAATTTTCCAAGACTGAACCAGGAAGAATTAGAAAATATAAGCAGACCTATCACAAGTAATGAAATTGAAACCATAATGAAAAATCTTCCAACAAACAAAAGTCCAGGACCAGATGGCTTCACAGGCGAAGTCTATCAAACATTAAGAGAAGAGCTAACACCCATCCTTCTCAAACTCTTCCAAAAAATTGCAGAGGGAGAAACACTCCCAAATTCATTCTAAGAAGCCACCATCACCCTGATACCAAAACCAGAAAAAGATATCACAAAAAAAGAAAATTATAGACCAATATCACTAATGAACATAGATGCAAAAATCCTCAACAAAATACTAGCAAACAGAATCCACCAACACATTAAAAGGATCATACACCATGATCAAGTGACATTTATCCCAGGAATGCAAGGATTCTTCCATATACACAAATCAATCAATGTGATACACCACATTAACAAATTAAGGAATAAAAACCATATGATCATCTCAATAAGCTTTTGACAAAATTCAATACCCATTTACGATAAAACTCTCCAGAAACTGGGCATAGAGGGAAACTACCTCAACATAATAAAGGCCATATATGACAAACAAACAGCAAGCATCATACTCAATGGTGAAAAACTGAAAGCATTTCCACTAAGATCACGAACAAGACAAGGTTGCCCACTCTCACCACTATTATTCAACATAGTTTTGGAAATCTTAGCCACAGCAATCAGAGAAGAAAAAGAAATAAAAGGAATACAAATTGGAACAGAAGTAAAACTGTCACTGTTTGCAGATGACATGATACTATACTAGAAAATCCTAAAGATGCCACCAGAAAACTACTAGAACTAATCAATGAATTTGGTGAGGTTGCAGGATACAAAATTAATGCACAGAAATCTCTGGCATTCCTATACACCACCAACAAAAAATCGGAAAGAGACATTAAGGAAACAATCCCATTTACCATCGCAACAAAAAGAATAAAATACCTAGGAATAAACTTGCCTAAGGAGGCAAAAGACTTGTACTGAGAAAACTATAAAACACCGATGAAAGAAATCAAAGATGACATAAACAGATGGAGAAATATACCATGTTCTTAGATTGGAAGAATCAATATTGTGAAAATGACTGTATTACCCAAAGCAATCTACAGATTCAATGCAATCCCTATCAAACTACCAATGGCATTTTTCACAGAACTAGAACAAAAAATTTCACAATTTGTATGGAAACACAAAAGACCCTGAATAGCCAAAGCATCTTGAGAAAGAAAAACGGAGCTGGAGGAATCAGGCTCCTGTACTTCAGACTATACTACAAAGCTACAGTGATCAAGACAGTATGGTATATGGTACTGGCACAAAACCAGAAATATAGATCAATGGTACAGGATAGAATGCCCACAGATAAACCCACACACATATGGTCAACTAATCTATGACAAAGGAGGCAAGAACATACAATGGAGAAAAGACAGCCTCTTCTATAAGTGGTGCTGGGAAAACTGGACAGCTACATGTAGAAGAATGAAATTAGAACACTACCTAACACCATGCACAAAAATAAACTCCAAATGGATTAAAGAAGACCTAAATGTAAGACCAGACACTATAAAACTCTTAGAGAAAATCATAGGAAAAACAGTCTTTGACATAAACCACAGCAAGATCTTTTTTGACCCACCTCCTAGAGTAACGGAAATAAAAATAAAATTAAACAAATGGGACTTAATTAAACTTAAAAGCTTTTGCACAGCAAAGGAAACCATAAACAAGACAAAAAGACCACCCTCAGAATGGGAGAAAATATTTGCAAATGAAACAACGGACAAAGGATTAATCTCCAAAATATACAAACAGCTCATGGATCTCAATATCAAAAAAACAAACAATCCAGTTAAAGAATGGGCGGAAGACCTAAATAGACATTTCACCAAGGAAGACATACAGATGGCCAAGAGGCACATGAAAAGATGCTCAACATCACTAATTATTAGAGAAATGCAAATCGGAACTACAGTGAAGTATCACCTCACACCAGTCAGAATGGCCATTATCAAAAAATCTAGAAACATTAAATGCTGGAAAGGGTATGGTGAAAAGGGAACCCTCCTGCACTGTTGGTGGGAATGTAAATTGATACAACCACTATAGAAAACAGTATGGAAGTTCCTTAAAAAACTAAAAATAGAACTACCATATGACCAGCAATCCCACTACTGGGTGTATATCCTGAGAAAACCATAATTCAAAAAGAGTCATGTACCAAAATGTTCATTGCAGCTCTATTTACAATAGGCAGGACATGGAAGCAACCTAAGTGTCCATCGACAGATGAATGGATAAAGAAGATGTGGCACATATATACAATGGAATATTACTCAACCATAAAAATAAATGAAATGGAGGTATTTGTAATGAGGTGGATGGAGTTAGAGTCTGTCATACAGAGTGAAGTAAGTCAGAAAGAGAAAAACAAATACCGTATGCTAACGCATATATATGGAATCTAAAAAAAAAAAAAAGGTACTGATGAACCTAGTTGCAGGGCAGGAATAAAGTTGTAGACATAGAGAATGGACTTGAGGACATGGGGAGGAGGAAGGGTAAGCTGGGACGAAGTGAGAGAGTAGCACTGACGTATATACACTACCAAATGTAAAATAGATAGCTAGTGGGAAGCAGCCGCATAGCACAGGGAGATCAACTCGGTGCTTTGTGACAACCTAGAGGGGTGGGATAGGGAGGGTGGGAGGGAAGCTCAAGAGGGAGGGGATATGGGGACATATCTATGCATATGGCTGATTCACTTTGTTATACAACAGAAACTAACACAGTGTTGTGAAGCAATTATACTCCAATAAAGATCTATTAAAAAAAAAATATATATATATATTAATACAATGAATCTATAGGTAGACTGAGGTCCAAGTATACTCGTTCTTTTTGGAAAATAATAAAAAAGCATAGTTCCTATGATTTTTTTAAAAATTTATTTATTTTATTTATTTTTATTTTTGGCTATCTTGGTTCTTTGTCGCTGCACGTGGGCTCTCTCCAGCTGCAGCGAGCGGGGGCCACTTCTCGTTGTGGTGCGCGGGCCCCTCATTGCGGTGGCCTCCCTTGTTGCAGAGCACGGGCTCCATGTGCGTGGGCTTCAGCAGTCGTGGTTTGCAGGCTCTAGAGCACAGGCTCAGTAGGTGTAGTGCATGGGCTAGTTGCTCTGTAGCACGTGGGGTCCTCCCAGACCAGGGCTCGAACCCATGTCCCCTTCATTGGCAGGCAGACCCCCAACCACTGTGCCACCAGGGAGGTGCCCTATGATTTTTCTTTTTTTTTTTTTAAAGATTTATTGATTGATTGGTTGATTGCTATGTTGGGTCTTTGTTTCTGTGCTAGGACTTTCTCTAGTTGCGGCAAGCGGGGGCCACTCTTCATCGTGGTGTGCGGGCCTCTCACTATCATGGCTTCTCTTGTTGCGGAGCACAGGCTCCAGATGCGCAGGCTCAGTAGTTGTGGCTCACAGGCCCAGTTGCTCTGCGGCATGTGGGATCTTCCCAGACCAGGGCACGAACCCGTGTCCCCTGCATTAGCAGGCAGATTCTCAACCACTGCGCCACCAGGGAAGCCCCCCCTATGATTTTTATAAGGTACAGAGCTTAGCAACTTTTAAATTTATTCTCATTTTATTTAACCAGAGTTCCACTCTGCTGAACTTGTTGATGCAGAAAATTAACCATATTGTAGAAAAGGCTTATACTGAGAAACTAAGATTGAAAAGTAATGATCACAGGAATGAAACTGGTTGGCCTTTCTTTGAGAGAATTTTCTTGTATATAGTTTCAAGTTCCCATTTTGATCCCAATCAACAAATACCACCTATGTGCCAGATGTCAAGGCAACCATAGGCCCAAGATTGGTAACTGAATCTGCAAGATATACCCTCAGGGGGCACACAGAGGGCCAGTCATGGTTGACATTTGGGGTTTTGAGGGTTTTATCTAGGACACAGTCAAGCAGGGATTGTGTTTCATCTTTTGACATGTTGTAGTGCCTCAATCGTTATCCTTTCAGCTGAAACACTTAGATATTCAACATGGAAGGGACACAGGCAGGGAAAAGTATTGTTTCTCCAATATCCTGACCAAGTAGAACCTTGACAGGGGTAGACGTCAGGGTTGTATTTTTTAATTATTTTAATCCCAGGCTCCAATGACACAGAAAGAGCAAAATTTCGGCTTAGTCGAGGAAAGACAGGGGACACATGATCAGCCTAATTAGTAGGTTACATCAGAAGTCCGTAAAGTGAGGGATGGGTGAAAATTTGACCAGCACAGCCAAGGGGACATAATGATCAAGTGCAGAAAGAGGCTTTGGATGACAGATCCATTACTAGAGCGATTACCTACTTTTGCCAAAGTGGAGAAATCCCAGTCACCTGAGGTGTCCTCTCCAGGACAGGGAGGTTAAAAACAAAGGACTAACAAAAGAACAGATCCTTCTAATACCCCAGCAAGTGATTGAAATTGCCTTCTTAAGAGTTTGCCTTGGGATTTTCCTGGTGGCGCGGTGGTTAAGAATCTGCCTGCCAACGCAGGGGACACGGGCTCGATCTCTGGTCCGGGAAGATCCCACATGCCACGGAGCAACTAAGCCCGTGCACCACAACTACTGAACCTGCGCTCTAGAGCCCACGAGCCACAACTACTGAGCCCACGTGCCACAACTACTGAAGCCCTCGCGCCTAGAGCCTGTGCTCCGCAACAAGAGAAGCCACCACAATGAGAAGCCCGCGCACCGCAACACAGAGTAGCCCCTGCTCACCACAACTAGAGAAAGCCTGTGCGCAGCAACGAAGACCCGACACAGCCAAAAATAAATAAATAAATATATTAAGGAAAAATAAATAAATAAAGGCTTTGCTCATTTAAAGGAAGAGGGGTAGAGCTGGACAGGACCATGGCAACTGCACATCAGGGGAGAACACTGCCTGGAGCCAGAGGAGACAGTGTGGAGAAGCAGAAGGCCCAGTGGGTATTCAGTAGAAGATGGATTTGAACGTTAGTTCGGGGGGCGTGTGGCTGAGCCCATCCTAAGATAAGTGCCAATTCAAATCTACCCAGGCGGCTCTTCCTATCATCCATTTTTTGTAATACTCAGCTCGACTAGAGAGACGGGTATCTTCATTGGCTTCTTTTTTTCTAGGCCTCCACCTCACATAAAAAATTCCTACTGCATAATTGTTTCCCAGTATGGAAGTTTAATGTAATAGGTTAAAAGCTTTGTGTTGAATGGAGACTCACACGACAAATAATATAATATAAAATAACAAGAATCATAATAGAAGGTCTATTTTGAATTTTTATGACTGTTCATAGAGGATTATACTTAGTTTTGCTTTTTCATCTTTGAGAACCAGGAAATCCAGTTGCCGGACCAAGACTTTCCCTGAAGACACAGTTTGTCTGTGGACTAATTATTCAATCCATTAAGAAAGTTTCAACTTTAGCTTTCATTATCTATAAAATGAGGGAGTAATAAGTTTTTCAGCATGTTTTAGATCCATATAACAAACTTTTAACAATCTCTTTTAGTTTTTTATATAGATGCTTTTGTTTATCCTACAACTTGTACAGAGGACTTCAAAAGAAATGAATAACCTCAAAAATATTTAATACTGCTTGTAATTTGGGTATGTAAAGATGTCATGAGAGAGATGCCATATAATAATACTTTTGAATTGAAATATAGACCTGCTGGAGCCTTGCTCACTTTTGTTGAGTAAGAAAGAGAGAGAGAGAGAGGAAAGAAATATATGTGGTTTATAAAGAAAATGTCTTTTAAAAATGGCTCAATGGTATTCTGCAGGCTGACTTCTATTTCCTGGTACCTCTGGCACACAGGGGAAAGTGCATTCCTCCACACAGGCTTTCTTGGAGTAAAATGTCCCTGGAGCGTTTGCTTCCTGCCTCATCATGTACAGTAGTACCTGTTTTACCTACTAATCTGTACCTCACAGGACTATCGAGAGACCCAGCTAATAAAATACCCAGCTAATAAAATAAAATATCATAAAGCACTTGGCAAAATCACAACAGCTATAAAAAGGATACATGCAAATGTGGAGAGGCTTGTCTTTCTGGTATGTACACGACGTCTTTGTGCATGAAATGATATAGTGACTCAAATGTTAAGATTTTTTTTTCGCTCTCACAACTTGGAAGTAGTTTTGCCAGCTGGCTTGCTGGAGTGAGTTTTTGCTAACTCAGTCACAGGGCACTTGATTTAAAACCTTCCTTCTAATTCTAATAGTAGGCCTCTCCTCATGAATTCATGCCTGCATCACTGAAGAGTTCATACCTGCTGATTTAAAGGGGAAGGGCAACATGCTTGTGTTAAAAATCAGAGAGGGAAATAAATGGGTCGTGTGGGGATCAACGGCCTTATGTCATCATGGAATAGGAATTACTAACACCTGTTTGGTAATTTTCTTCAGTAACCGCGGTGAGAACACAGTGTAATTACCATGCCCAGTGCATAGGCTAATGTCCTATGTTCCTGATGTACAATCCAACCCAGAGGGAGGTGAAGGGAAGTCCAGGGGGTGGCTGTGTGGCAACAGACAGAGCAGTCAGTCCACACGGGTGCGGGGGCAGCAGACGGGGGGACTGAGTCACGGGCCCTGAGCCCCGCTGCATTCCTGCTCTGCTCAGCCATCCTGATTGGCAGCCTCAAGAGGACAGGAAAAGGCTTCTGGAACTGTGCACGGTGAATGAAGAAAGGCAGGTAAGGCTGAGTCCTCTTTACAAGGCGAGCGAATTCCCACCAGACTAAGAAGACCTTGATGAGTTTCACGGAGCTGCCAGTGGGCTGCTCCTTCCTTCCCAGGGAAGATTACCGGCCACGGTTGTCTTGCCAGATACTTGCCTATGTCTTGGATCTGTGACATCAGAAAAAACAGCAGAGAGATAAGAGGACGGCCAGGAGACCTCTCAGTCCTTGTTTATTTTTATCTTCTTCTTATTTGCACCAGTAAGGAAAGTGGGAAGTAGTCAAAACATTTTGGAGTTTTGAATCTCTGTTTATCTCTTCAAGGATATTCTGCTGTGGTATTTGACTGAGTTCTGTTGGCTGGCACATAGCATTTTTCTTTCTCTCCCTAGAATTGCTCAGATGTAAGTGCGTGTAATGTTTGCCTCGTTATTGTATCTTAGGAAAGTAGAACTTGCTGTAAGGAATTGGCGGGGGATCATTTCTCTGTTTGTATCAGGGTGAGGGCTGCTTATAGGGGTTACTGACTCTGTTGAACTAGTAACATCGCATTAGATGTTCTCACGCTACCTTCAAGTAAATTCTAACGTCATTGCTCATCGAATGTGATTACTAGGCTCCGGAGAGTATTAGATGGGTGTGAGCAGAGTTGCCATACAATGCGGATGTCTTTACTTGTGTGGAGTATCTGGTGGGTGGGGTTGGGAGAGTCTTTCCCACGCAGCGCCACAGGGTTACACACTCAGCTCTGCTTCTTGCAATCCAGCGCGGCTCCCAAGGCTTACGAAGAAAACTAGTCTTTGCTTACAGTCAGTTGCTGATACTCTGCTCCAAATATTCTTTTTGCTTAACTCCAAGGACTGTTTTAAATTTTCCAGTGTCTGGAAAAATGAGGAACAAAGGTAAAAGTGAACTAGCTGAAGGTGGTCAGAGGTAAGAGAATCTGATTTTATAATTTTGGGCAAATCACCTGAAACAGGGGGGAAGGAGAATCTCTTTTTGCTGCATTTTTGAGAATTCTACTGTCTTTTTAGCTAAAAGTTTAACAGCAAAAGAAACAAATATCATCATTTCCTGTTTGAATTTTATAAATATTTGGATATGTTCAGATTTGGTAATAGAGATGTTAAGAATGATCTGAACCCTTTGTCTTCAAGCTGGAAGACAACTTCTGAAGTTGGCTTTCAAATTAATATAGAATGCTAATATAGGCTATGAGGTGTGAAGACAACTCAAGGAATAATATGTTCAGGAAACACATTGCTCCAAAGTCTTCTCATCTACCTTATCTCTATTTTTTTAAAAAAAATTATTTATTTATTGGCTGCGTTGGGTCTTAGTTGCTGCCCGCGGGCTCTTCATTGGGGTATGTGGGCTTTTCTCTAGTTGTGGGGAGCAGGCTTAGTAATGACCCGCAGCATGTGGGATCTTAGTTCCCCAACCAGGGATCAAACCGGCGTCCCCTGCATTGCAAGATGGATTCTTAACCACTGGACCACCAGGGAAATCCTGACCTTCTCTCTATTTTAGAAGTACTTCATATGTCATTTGAAAGGAGAATTTTACCTCTAGATTCAAATTCATGATATTGCTGCTAAGCATAAAAAGAATAGTATACTTAGAGAATGTTCTTTTTAACAACACTATCTCAGTTGGTATTAGAAGGCAGGTCCTACTAAAATATTTTCAAGATGGTTTTCTAAAGACTTCAAGAAATTTGACTTGTTAAATACTTTACATAAAGGACCTTTCTTCCTTAATAAATGAAGGTGATGATATTATTAATAAATTTCACCAGGGAATAATAATAGGAGGCAGTGTAGCGTTAGATTTTAGGGAATGCCTGACTTGGATCCATGCTGACTGTTAACTCATGAGAGGGTTGTGTCTAAAAGCTCATTTCTAAGTTAATTGTTTGGAATTTAAAACCCTGATATAAATTGGTGAAGCTCATGGCCCAGATGAGTCTAGCTATGCTGTTTTAAACTTGAAGCATTATTAAAGGTATTATTTAAGAAATACCATTCTAGAGTTGACAATATTGTTTCTCTTTCCATACTCCAAAGGGGAAGGAGCTGTCGATACTCCTGGTATCAGTATCTCTTCATTTCTGTCTAAGGCATATTTCCATTGTGTGAATGGATGGAGTCTGGGGGCCGGGGGTTACCTTTATGGTTATCACAGTACGTTGTGAAGCAGGACAGTTGCCTCACTAAAGGCCCTGAACTTAGGTTTCCCCACACCATTAATATATAAGGATGTATAAGTCAGGGACTATTTGGGTATGGCTTGAGGAAGGTAGACATTATTAGATGGATAAAAAGTTGTTATTAGACCTTTTTTATTGTGTAGTTAAAACCAGTCAATCATGATGTCTAGTTAAAACTTATGCTGAAAGTAGTTAAAAATTCAGAATTAAATATTTTGAAAATTATTAAAGGCATTTAAGGGCAGTCAAGGAAGCGAGGAGTACTTGGTAGTGGTGAGGAGCTGGGGTGAGGAACAAGTAAAGGGGCCACCACAGCCATCTTCCATCTAGAGGGGATCTGTTAAGCTGGATGAACTTGAGTATCTGTTATCATGGCCATTTGGGGCTTAAGGTCCTTCCTAATGTGGGAAGTCCAATAGGATACCCCTCAGAACCGGGCACGCCAAAGGGACTCAAGGGAAACTGATTGTCTCAAACATTGGAGCAGAGTTAATCCTCCTGGAGGATTCATAACTACAAGTCAAATCTCACCTGGGTGGTCTGGAAAGTTTCAAGCTGAGAATTTAGTATCAGAGGGTTCTGAACTGGTAGTGCTCCTTAGACTTCTACCAGCAATAAATGAATATCCTCTCCAGAGAACTCAGCTTCCTTTCAGGTCTCAGTAGATTTCCCCATATGAAGCTCCAAGGATCAGGTAACAAAAGGAAATCACCAAACGTGGAAGAAAAGAAGGGACCATAAGTTAGAGCCAGCAGAAAAAAATCAGATAGTAGAATCAGACACACAAAGGCTTCAGAGATTGGAATTATCATAAACAGAATTTAAAATAGGGATGTTAAATATATATTTTTTTCACTTTTATTTATTTATTTATTTATTTATTTATTTTGGCTGTGTTGGGTCTTCGTTTCTGTGCGAGGGCTTTCTCTAGTTGAGGCAAGTGGGGGCCACTCTTCATCGCGGTGCGTGGGCCTCTTACTGTTGTGGCCTCTCTTGTTGCGGAGCACAGGCTCCAGACGCGCAGGCTCAGTAGTTGTGGCTCACGGGCTTAGTTGCTCCGCGGCATGTGGGATCTTCCCAGACCAGGGCTCGAACCCGTGTCCCCTGCATTGGCAGGCAGATTCTCAACCACTGCGCCACCAGGGAAGCCCTGTTAAATATATTTTAAGAAATTAAAGAGAGGCTTAAAACACAAGTTGAGAAAGCAGATTTAAAAATAACCAAAAAGAGCTTTAGAAATAAAAGTAATATAAATTAAAAACTAAATGTTTGGCTTTAACAGAAGATGAGACAAAGCCAGGGAAAGAATTAATGAAAAGGAAGATACCACATGAGGGGTGAGATAGAGGGAGGGGATATGGGGACATATGTATGCACGTGCCTGATTCACTTTGTTGTACAACAGAAACTAACACAGTATTATGAAGCACTTATACTCCAATAAAGATCTATTAAAAAAAAAGATCTTTGTGAAATTATCCAGAATTCTGCCTAGAATGATAAAGAAAAAGAAACTATGAAAGAGATGTTAAGAGAAATGGAGGGTAAAAAGAGAACATGTGTATAATCAGAGTCCCAGAAGGAAAGAGGAGAAAGGATGGGGTTCAGAATTTCCCAGAACTGACGAAAATCACCAGTCCAGGGTCAAGAAATGCAAAGAAATCAAGAAGGATGGATTAAAAAAAAATCTTCATCTCAATGCTTCATAGCGAAACTAGAAGTCTAAAGACAAACAAAAAATCTTAAAAGCAGAGAGAGAAGACAGATTACACTTCAAGATTACTTTCAAAATTCACATTATAACTAGAGATGCTAGAAGACAGTGTAATGGTATTGCAAATGTACAGAAAGAAATGTCAATTTTGAATTCTTTATCAGTGAAGATACTTTTCAAGAGTGAGGGTGAAATACATACATTCCTCACCCAAACAAAAAGTGAGAGAATCAGTCAGCACCTATGGCATGTACTTTAGGCAGAAGGAAGGCAATCATAGATGGGACATCTAAGATGGAAATAAGAAAGAAGAGCAAACTAAGTGGTAGACATCTGGGTAAATCTAAACAAACATTGATATAAAACAACATAAATAATGTATTGTAGTTTTGGAGGGTATTTTAAAGGTCCTTGTGTTGTTTGGGAGAAGGTTCATGTAGTGATAAACTTTGGATTTAATCAGATAAATTTGCCTGTTAAAATTTCCAGGATAATCACTAGATGAATAGGAACAGAGTACATAACTTACAAACTAGAATAGGGGAGAAGTGGAAGCATTAAAAAAAAAAAAAAAAAAATCAATCAATCCTAAAGAAGGAAAGGTGAGAGAAAAAAAACAGATCCGGAGAAGACAAATGGAAAGTACAACATTAGATGGCAGAAATAAATTCAAATATGTCAGCAATTATAATACATGCAATGGTCTAAATGCTCAATCTAAGAGTCAGTGATTATCAGACTAGGCTGAAAGCCAAAATTAACATTTGTTAGATAAATCTACACATAATGATTTAGAAGGTTTTGATGTAATAGGATGAAAAGAGAGATACTAATACTAGGTAAACACTTATCAGAAGAAAGCTGTTTAGATACTAAGGCAAAAGCATTGCTAGAGCTTAAGAAAGTCACAACATAATAAGTTTACCAGGCAGATATAATAATTATAAACTGGCTTGCATATTACAACACAGCCCCAAACTATATAAAGCAAAAATTGAAAGAACTTCAAATTGAGATAGACAAATCCACCATCACATTAGGAGATTTCAAGTCATCTCCTCCATTAATTGAACTGTGTCAGGCAGATACAAATCCAGTAACAGAAGATGTCAACAACACAATCATGATATTTGATCAAGGACATATTTTTATTTTTATTTATTTATATTTTGGCCGTTCCGCATCGTGCGGCTTGTGGGATCTTAGTTCCATCGACCAGAGACTGAACCTGGGCCCACAGCAGTGAAAGTGCTGGGTCCTAACCACTGGACCACCAGGGAATTCCCAAGGACATATTTTTATGTATATTCTTTACAAACACACACAGAAAATTAAAATAAGCTCAAAACATTTTAAGATTATTAGCTTATAAACTATATAAACTATGTGGTTCTTTGACCACATGCAGACTATGTCCTTTGATGACTATAGTCCTGAAATACGTTAACATCAATCGTCAAGTAGGGAATATTACTGCTGAAATATGATCTTAGGAAGATCTAATACCAATTTGAAGGCTTGCCCTTTGTAGAGTTCTCTACCACTCATGTCAGAGGTTCTAAAACTGCTAAACTTATACCACGGGTTTCAATAAACATCTCACCAAGATAATTGTATACAAAATTCTCTTTTTTCAGTAATTTTAAACAAATCATGCAAATTGTGTCCATCTGTGTTTCTATCCCTTTTACCTCAGTAATATCTGAATAGATGAATAAACTTCTTCATCATGGTCGGCCTAAAAGCCAGTTTAAAAAGATTTGTGTGTGCATACATAGTATTTCCTCTTCATATACTTAAATTAAAAAAATTATATTGTGCAGGGGTATGACTGTCACTTAAATCTCAACAAATGGTTGGAGAAAACAGTTGTATTAATAGTTCCTCACCACAAATTAAAAACTCCTGATGCAGGCACCCCAGCTAGGGTTCCTTTCATTGGAGAAGAATTAAATATAATGAAAGTAGAAGTCTGAGAAATTTAGTGACACTTGGAGCAGAAGTGGTTTTTGAGTTTACAGATTTTTTTTCAAGGCTATGGACTATGGTAACTTCTTATATAGAAAAGAGTTTTATTTGGGAAAAAAATTATGTGGTGTATTTTGCCTCATTGTGAAACTGAAATCCACAGAATGATTTCTCAAAAGAGCACACAATTAGTAGCACTTTTAAATTTGAACATCATATCATTCATGTGATACACAAGTAGTAATTCCCATTTTACAAATGTAGGAACCGAGAAACTGAAGTGTCTCACCCCAAGTCAAGCTATGACAACACATTATGCTAAAATATAACTTTTTTGTTTCCCCATTATGTCCTGTCCTCATTTTAAACTATCGGGTCTGACTATGCAATATATCTTGTTTTGTTGACCAAGTAACAGCCTATCTTTGGTAAGAACGTTTGAGATCGGTATAACTGAGTTTAATTTTAGGTTCTTGATTCTAAATTCTTTATTTAATTCCCAAGACTTCCTGTTTAACTTGTATGTCTCATGACTCACACTCTATACGTACCACATTCGGTTTCCTCTCATCCTCTTACCTTTTGCATGAATAAAGTCTGAAGCAACCCCTATTTGGATGAAAAACACTGAGGCCATCCACGTGTCAAGGGTGGTAACGCGTGGGAGAAGGCTTCTCGGGAAGGTCTCTGCGTTAACAGCCCAGCCCTGGACGGCCTTTCGCACGTCCATCCTAAGGCTACTTCTAGCTCTGCTCTCAGTAGATCCTACATAGGAGGCAGCACCCCAGGGAGAGAGGCGGTATAGGGTAGACCTGGTCTGAAATCCCGCTTGGCCATCACCACGGGGTTGGCTTGGCCCGCTTCTTCATCTGTGAGATGCTGGTGAAAGTGTCTGTCACGCAGAGTGACCGCAAGTGGTGGGACGGTGCATACTAGCTGCTCCCACGTACGCCCGGGCTCTGAACACGGCAGCTCTCTGCGCGAGCCCCTCTGCCCTCGGGCCGCCGTCCAGCCCTGAGCCCCCGGCTGCCCTTTCACGAGGCCTGTCCCTTCGTGGGTGTGTCCCAGGTGAGTGCTTGGCCATGCGGCGGCCCGAGGTGGGGGAGGTCTGTGTCCCCGACGTGCAGGCAAGTGGAGCACTGTTATTTGGCTGCTTGGCAGGGCTCTTGAGCAGGTGCACGTCCTAACCTTCCCGACTCCAGAGGGGGCGGCTCTGGATTCGGAGGTAACCAGGCCCAGCTGGAGCTGAGCGGCACCTGGAGCTCCGTCCGGGTTTGCAGCCTGAAAGCAACGAAACGCCCCAGCCTACGAAGGGTCGAGCAAACACGGGCAATTGGTGCTCCGGGCGCACGCGGGGTGGGGCACAGGGCGAGTCCAGGTGCTTTGTCAGGTTCTTTGCTTTCTGGGGGGCTGCAGTCCTGACGCCCCGAGCCTGGACCGGCCGCGGGGAGGCAGCCGGCCGGTCCGGCGCTCAGGACGTGGGGCACTTGCGATCTGGCCGCACAGCGGCCGGCGGGTCCCAGGGCAGGGCCCCTGCGCGGGCCCCCCCCGACGCCCGCCCACGGCCCGGCCCCCACCCCCACCCCCCCTGCGGGGGCCGGCGGGGCGCGCGGCCCAGGTGAGGCGGTCCGGCTGCGGCCCCGCCCGCCGACTTCCTGGTTCGCGGAAGGTGCAGGCTGCGCGAGGCCGGCGCGAGGGGGCGGCGGGGGCGGCGGCCGCGCGGTCACCCGGGCGTGGGGGCGGGGCGGGCGCAGCTCCACCGCCGGGCCGCGGCCGCCGGGGCTCTGAGCGGCCGTTCCCGCGGCGGCCGGCGGGGCGGGGCGGCCCCCGCGACATGCAGCCATGGACTGCAGGACCAAGTGAGTGCGGGCGGCGGGCGGCGGCCCCTCCTCGGTCCCCCGACCCCGGGCCCCAGGACCCCTGGGTCCCCGGACGGCCTAGGCCGCGGAGCCTGCGGGCGGCGGGGGCGCGCGGCCCGGCGCGGAGGCCTGGGCGCCGGCGCGGCCGCTGCGGGTCCTGGGCCGCGGGTCGGACGTGACAGCCGGGCGCCCGCGCCGCGCCGGGCCGCGCGGTGCGGGTGTGAGGTGTCCTCCAGGCGCGGTCCCAGGTCCTTCTTTTTACGCCTCTTCTTAGGACCTGAAAGGTGCCCGCGTGTGCGGGGATACGGCCGCTGGTCCCTGCCAGAGGGTCTCGGGGGCTGGGTGGGCGGTGGTGGTGTTTTGATGTGTTGGCCCCGGTACCCACCAGGGGAGGCTTTTCTTCAGGAGACGAATTAGGCAGAAAGCTATTTGTGTTAAGTGTGGTGATTTTCTTTTGGGTACCTTAGAGGCATGAGTTTTTAATTTTGCTACGGAAACTTAGTTTGCAAAGAATTCCATCTTTCTTCTCTTCCCCGCCCCTCTTAACCCTCCCTTCCTCCGAGTTTAAAATCGTGAATATCGTGTATATTTCTTTTAGCGTGGAAGGCCTTTAAAATTTCCCAGTGTAATGGACTCGATATTTACTATTTACACTTGAGAGATCCTAAAGGCTATTACGAAAATAGGAAAATTGTGTGATTTAGAATTGTTTTCTTAAGTGTTTGATATCTTGCGGGGGTGGATTGCTATAGGTGCATGGCTTAAAAAGTGTACCTTTTGACCTGAACCGGATTAGGAGGGAGGGTCACCTGATTGAGGGTCCAGATTGGTTATTCCCATTGAAGCAAGTGAATCGTGGGAGGGCTGAGGAAACTTCTATTTGCAAATAAATTTATATGGGTTATCGCTTCCTATGTTTCTAGATTCTTGTAATAAATTTAAAAAAAATAGTGTTTATTTAGAAGCCAAAGCTGTCATTAGTTTCTTGAAGGAAGTGCATATTAAAAACAGCCAATGCACACAAAGACAGTAAGGTCTCCTTGGCAGGAATAACTGAAATATATTAACACTTTGATCACATGGACTTTGTGGTATCAGACTTTGTTTGACCTTTTATCTTCTGGCAGAAAGAGATTAAAACAGAACTAAGTTTTAAAAAAAAAACCAGAACTATGTTTTTAAAAAAGATGTCTCAATAGGTTTCAATTTGCTTTTTGAAATAAAGTAGAGACTATGTTGAATGTATGAGCAGTTAGTGAAGATGCGGATAACTTTTGAATGAAGCAAAACCTCACTGTTCTTAATGGTAAACTCTATATATTGAGACAGATGTCCAATTTCCCCAAAGATAATTGACATAAAATAAGGCTTTTTTTGGTTGGCCTTGGAGGCTATGTGTAGTTTGGTACTTTAAACATGCTTATGTGCTGTAATTATTATATCTCAAGAAAAGTATATGCGAAGTATTGCATTTAAGGAACATTATGAATGTCTCATGGTGCTCTAGAACATGGCAGGTGGAACCAGGTGTTCATTTACACCTGTATTGCAAGTCCTTTGAAGAAAGCTGGAGAACCTGCTGTCAAGCTCTGCTGGCGGGGAAAGGTAGAGACACTTAGGAACGTACTGGCTTTCCGGTTTTGATTCAATAAGATAAAGACAATGCTTTATATTTATACAGCACTTAATACTTTATAAAGTACTTCCATTTGTATTATTTGATTTGTAATCCTCACCATTATTCTTTGAAGCGAACAAGGTACTTTATAGGTAAGAAAACAGGCTCAGAGGTTAAATGTTTTGCCCCAAGACTCCAGACTCCTAAGCCTCAGGGTTCTTAAGTTGCTGAACTAGGAAAACACTTTACTTCTTCAACGTTGTGGTCATATAGTTATATGGAACATACTGAGACAAGAACGAGATTAATTTTTAGAGTTAAGAAAATATAAACTTTGTTATAGGAAATAAAAATAACAAAGTTATTTTTCTTTTAGGGAAAATCCAGAAAGAACCTTTGACTTGGTATTGAAAGTGAAATGTCATGCCTCTGAAGATGAAGGTATGTGTGTTTGCTAATTCAAAACAAGCGCTAATGTTGTAGATGACCAGAATGTGGTGGCATCAGGATAATGCTGAATTAAATGTGTATTCTGTGTCTCCTGTCTCAGGTTCTGGTAATAAAATAGGTGCTAAGTCTTTGCCATGAGGTGGTAGCAATCCAGAATGTTATCTGTGCAGCTTAAATTTCAGGTGTATGTAAAGGCCATGTAACTTACAACTTAACTTTACCATTGGTTGATGAGGTTATTGCTAGTTTTGGTGGAAGGGCATGCCTTTTCATTTTTCATTTGCTTTTGAAAATTCAGCTCCATTTTTAAATGCTAGCGAAAAATTTCTTGCCTGTACAAATGGGAGCCCCACCAGTTCCCTTCTAATGTTTCCCAAATGCAGAATGTGGACTGAGTACCCCCTCCATGGGGTTCACTCCAGGAGCCTAGGACTTTCAGGGGGAGGTAAACAATCATGGGACATTACTTGGAAGGGTTTCAGCTGTCAGTTCTATATAATTTCCTGAAAAGACAAGAACACTTTAGGATCATGAATTTTTGTCAGTTTTCCCCCTACTTTTGTCCTATGTATGTATGTGTGTGTGTGTGTGTGTGTGTGTTGGGTGGTGGAAAAGAGTAAGGGACGTCTTTTCCTGCTCATTTCCTTCGTATTGTGACCTCGTGCGATATGCTTTCATGGATATCTCCAGTGTATGATTTCACTGCCAGTGTACTTAGACCCCAGACAGCTTGATGATTCAGTGTGGAATTTTTGTCCAGACTAGTTGTCGACTCTCAAGGCTTGGTGGAAAGTCTCTCGACACTCTTAGCTCCTGAAACCGGCCAGCAGTTTTATGCTCCTAAGCAATTTGGAGCTGCACACCTTAAAATAGAGGAACCTAACCCAGCTGTGGTGAAGTGGGCCTGGCTAATTTTAGGTAGGAAGTCAGACACCTTCCTGGCTCCACCAGCCCTGCCTGCTGCACTTAGGCCCGTGTGAGTTGCAGCTGTGGTTAGGTTTTTCCCCAGGCGGGGACTGATCCTAGGTTGTATGTGAGCTTTCTCCGATTAAAAAGATAATCTTTTGTTGTCCTATATGTATTAACATTGGTCTGTTTACGTTCTTTCCAGGCCCAAGTAAGTTCTCTTTGAAGACTCCAATGGATACGTTATTATTTTTTTTTTAGCTCCAATTAAATCTGTTCTTATAGTATATTTGATATGAATAAATCTTCACAGTACCTACCATAACATCAGCTAAGGTGTGTGGAGTAATGCTGACCTGATGTGTTTGTAAAACAGGCTAAATTCCTTTGGCAAACATGGTTTCTCTGTAATTTTAAATGCGTGCTAATGTTATCTTGATGAAAGCATGGACCTACCTTATGGAACACCCGATCTGTGCATGTGTGAGAGGGATTCGGACTTTCCATGCAGACTCCTGAGTGGTTTACCCCTTACTTCCGCCCTCTGCCTTTTTCCATTTTTCAGGAACTGGTCATTTCAGTTGGTGTCTTTTACTTCTGCCCTTCTTTTATTATCTTCTTGCTTTTTTGCTGTTGTTATTGTTAAATTGCTACTCATCAGAAACATCTTCATTTGTATTTTAACCATTTATCCAGCATGATGAAGTTGGAAATATAATAAATGGTTAAAATAAGCACTTTGGCTTCTCTGTAGATTGCAATTAATCCATTCTACCCATGTATTCCATTAAAATGGCTCATTGGCAGCAAATTCAAAAGATTTTTTAAAAAGCTAAATTCAACTATGTAAAAAGCATTAGCAACTGTTCTTTTTTGATTGTGACTTAAATTTATGAATATAACTAACATTTTAGGGCCTAACAAGTTATACTTTTTGTGCTCTAAAAAGTGATGCTACTTTATAACTAGAATTTTATGTCAAATTGAGAGTTCGATGTTTCTAAATTTTTTTATGTTAGTTTTCTACTGTATTGATAAATTTTGAAGGGCAAAATGTCCAGAAATTATTAAAATAAGTTATTGGAATGTTCTTATTTAACTGTCAATGAAACCTATTTATCTAGTGAGTCTCATATACATATCAGTTTGTTTAAAGTAGGATACTTTTTTTTGGCTAACATTTACATGAACATGGATTATATTCTTATGCAGTAATGGACCTATAAAACAAAATGTGTAGATTAGGATGTTTTAGGGTACAAATATAAAACCAATTTAAATAATAAGGAAACTTGATATTTCATGTGAGAGGAAGTCTAGAAGTAGGTCACCAGAGACATAGGTTCTTTCTGCATCTGGGCTCTGCCATCCACAGCAACGGTGTCACTGGGAGGCTTAGGTTCCTTGTGGTGATAGAATGGCTGTCAGATAAGTTGGAGCTCTGCTTTCTTGTTTGTAACTCTGGGGATGACAGACGTTGGCTTTTCATGGTGCTCTCTTTAGCGCCAGAAAGTTTCTTTCCCCAAATCCCCCAGAACATTGGGTCCCAGTGGCCCAGGTTGGCCTGGGCCTGACCAGTCCTAAAATAGTCATTGGAGGGGTGAGTGGCAAGACTGTCATGATTGATTTACTAGACAGCTAGCAGGGAATAGAAGTTGGGAAATCGATTAAAATGCTCTTGGCCTTTCTCAGAACACTGGTTTATTTTTTGAATGAATTGTTTATTTCTCAGAATATTGGTGTATTTTTTTGATGACTGTCTGTTTGATCCAATAGAGAATATGATGCTCAGGGTAAACTTGGTTTATGCTAAGACTGGTCATGTTACATTAAGATATTTGGCATGTTTCTTGTTTACGTATTAATAGAGAAGTTTTAACTTATTTATCCCAAATAATTTACATCATAAACATCTTCAGAGACAGACTGTCATTAACTGAGTTTCAGTTAGCGGTTGGAAATGGCATTATATTGTTGTTGTTTTTTTTTAAATTTAATTTATTTATTTATTTATTTTTGGCTGTGTTGGGTCTTCGTTTCTGTGCGAGGGCTTTCTCTAGTTGTGGCGAGCGGGGGCCACTCTTCATCGCGGTGCGCGGGCCTCTCACTGTCGCGGCCTCTCTTGTTGCGGAGCACAGGCTCCAGACGCGCAGGCTCAGTAGTTGTGGCTCATGGGCCTAGTTGCTCCGCGGCATGTGGGATCCTCCCAGACCAGGGCTCGAACCCGTGTCCCCTGCATTGGCAGGCGGATTCTCAACCACTGCGCCGCCAGGGAAGCCCAATATATTGATTGTTTTTGAAAAGGCCACATTTTAGAGCACAAGTGAAGCGCCCCACAGATTTAAACATTGCTGTGAGTGGGGTTGGTGGTGTTTCCTACCGCGTCCCCTTTGTGTCAGTGGAAGGGGTTCTGGTGGTGTCCGACATGCTGGCTGGGGCGTCTTCTCGTGGATGTTTTCCTGGCAGGACAACTTCTCTGGTAGCTTCTGCTCCGACTCCCCGAGAGTGAGGTGCCAACATTTAGGTCTTAACGCTCTTCCTGTTGGATTTCCAAACTGATTGCTGGCGTCCCTTTTCTTCTCTTTGCTGTCTTTCTTCTTCCCAGCCATCAGGGAAGTTCCGCCAGCAGGGTGGCCGCCCTTCTTCGATTCTAATAACAGAACTTATTGTAACCGGGCTGCCCCTGCTTTCCCCAGCGTGATTCAGGGAAGTGAAAGGTAACCCTTGCTCAACAGAAGATGGGAGATGCCGCCTCTTGGGGTTTTCCTTCCAGGCAGTGGCCTTGGCGCCCCGCTTTCTCTTTCGTATTGTTGTCAGTGCACCCCCAGCAACAGGAGGGCAGTAACGCCTACTTGTGTAGCGCTTCGTGCCACACACAGTTCTGGGTACTTTACAAAAATGCTGAGGTAGGAAATGAAGAAACTGAAGCACAGAGAAATGAAGAAAACTTGCCCAAAGTAGTCTGGCACCAGAGTCTGTATTTTAACCTATTGCCTTTTAATAGATTTGATATATGCATGTATATTTTAAATCTGCTGCCTCTGTTGCCTCTCAGTGTGCAGCAACTTTGCATCAGGAAATACTAGAGTATCAAATGTATGCGGTTCAGGTATTGTTTTTAAAACAGGAATACAGTGTCTTCCTGGAAATTAATGAATGAAGTATAATTCCACATAAAATAACTACTGAGCTTTTTCCTTGTAGTGTTGATGCTGGCACGACTCTTTTTAGGATTTCCATCTCCGTATTTAGAGACTCTTTGATCTGACAGTTTTACTTATTAGTAGTGTTCAACACATCTTTTAGCAAGTCTTGTCTTCTTTATCCCTTTCTCTTTAGCTAGAATAATTTCTCTTAGGAACAAATCCCTCCTTGCTGCCGACTTTCCACTTTTATCAGCATGTCCAGCCCAGTATCAGATTATCCATCCTTCTGATCTCTAGCTTATGTGAACACTTTAACTGCCTCTTTTTTCTTAAATCAGAACCTTAGGCCAAAGAATCCTGCCTTAGTTTGTGTCCCCCATGCCCTGCAAATGAAAGCTATTTCTAGACTCACTTTTGCATTTGATGAGTTTTCGTCTGTAGGGATACTGTTTACACAGATTCACAGCATTTTGCTTCTTCCTGTGTTTTAGCACTTACTGTGTTCTTCTAGATATGTCTAGTATAGTAATATAGAGACATGTAGATACAGCAGATATAGCAGATATAGTGTCTGCTTGCCCTGCTTCAAGGAAGCTCTTCAAGGACCGGGCCACGACATAGTAACTGTATGTATCCTTAAGGAACAGTTTAGCACAGTGTCTGGCGTGTTTAGTGAATAGTTACAGACTGAATAACAGGAATTGGACCGAGCCTAGTGCCTGACCATTGGTCGAATGAGTTCACAGAGGCTACCCTTGTGGACGTGATCCTTAGTGTGTGCTGGTGGACAGTAGCAGGGACATTAGCGACCTGTGACTGTCTGTGCCTTGGGCGGGGCTGTTTGGGGTTCCTGTGCTCAACCCCCGCTCCCCCATTCAGGACCCACCTCTGCTCAGCTCCCTCCTCACATCACAGGATTTACTGGGACACGTGCTGTGTTCGTGCGTTTGTGGAGGCTGCCCTAAGTAAAGCCCATTGACACCCCTCCACACATGCCAAAACCCCAAGAAAACCTTAACAATTGGAAGGTAGAACTCTGATGAGTCACACATATGATAAAAGGGTCTATAGGAGGCTTTACAAATTGCCCAAAGTGGAAAAAACTCTGTGAGTAAAATGCGGTTACCCTGCTTTTGCTCTCGCTTTGTGTTCGTTAAGGAACTCTGAGTCCCTCTCAACCCACGTGCTCTAGGATAAATTAGAGTGATCTTGAGTGAAAGTTTCAACTTTATATCCTACATTGTAGAAGAAAGCAAAACTTATTTTCTCATAGTTGCTAACCAGGGGCAAAGTTTAATGTGGTTCTTGAGGAGCATATCTTTGAGATGCACCATTTTCGTTTTACGTCGAAAGTATTGAGAACGGCTGTACTTTTCCATTTGGCTCTGAGCATTACCTCCTTCACGCAGCTGCCTGCAGGGTTAAAAAGCGAGTCACATTTCAGGGTTCAATATTTGTTGATTGTTACTTTGATAGGGACGCTGCAGAATTTATATTTTGTTAGTTTGATTGTGACTTGTCTCATTAGGTGCTTTTATTTCTTCACGTGTTCTTTAATTTCGCTGCTTTCATCCAAGGCGCCCTCTTGATGTTCAAGGTGAGTGATCCCCGCCGTTGCACGTGGAGGCGAGGCGGTTGCTTGTGGCGCGGTGCTCTCAGGCTGCTGTGTGGCCACTGCTATGTTGCCCCGGTGCCAGGAGTGTGTTCAGGTTTTTCTTGGAACTTCCTTGTTTTCTTGACTTTCAAGGTGATATGTTTCTGGTATACTTTAGGTAATATTCTCTCACTTGGAGAGAATATTGAGATTATGGTCAAATAATATCCCTCTTTCTTTTCCTCCAAATTGTACTTTTCTGTTTGCAAGTTAGAGGACAATAATTTACCTTTTAAAATATACAGTTTCACAGTGCATATACAGTATTAGCAGTAGACATTTTTGGAGTACTTTAAACAAGCAGCCATGGAATTATTTTAGATGACAATGAAAATCAAAGGGATTAAGTGTGAAATATGTTGTCAGTCAATTCCAAAAGAATCCTTCTTCTGTAGAGATAGGTTTTAATATTTAACATTCAAAAACTCCTCCCACTTTCAAACTCTTGGGCTTAATGCTAAAGGGATATTATGGAAACTAGGAGAGTTTTGTTTTTAATTTTTTTTTTTTTTCGGGCTAGAAAGCATTCAAGACAGCTTTAATAAACTCCTGAGATGCTGTGATGGTCTTACACTGGTTAGGTTAAATGCCCCCCCCCCCCCCCCCCCCCCCCCCCCCCCCCCCGCTATTTTGGGCACAGCTAGACTCTTAGTTTACATAAATTAAGGATGTTAATTTATTCCAGGTGGTGGTTTGATTTTTATCTATGGAAAAGGGTGTGTTGTTTTGCATTTCTGTGGTAGGTCAGTCCTCAGGCCTGGTTGGGGAACTTGCCAGAGATGCTCCTGAATTGATCTTCTAGAGGCGTTTAGGAGGTTAGTACCGCCTGGGGTCTGCAGAGAGAACAGTAGAATTGTAGAACTGGAAGTTTCCTTAGAGAGCACCCGGTATACCCATTAGAGGGGCACCGCGTCGACACGTTTTCTGACTCCTGGAGTCCCTCTGGTCCCACCACGCAGGTGCGTTGTCATCATGCCGCCTGGTGACCGCACAGAGACCCGGGCGGAGCATCACACAGGCCTGCCCCCACCCCACGTACCTGGCTTTAAAATTACCCCTCTGCTCACCACTCTTCAAACCACAATTTATTCAAGTAGGTGGTGTTGCTTAATGTATTTATCTGATTAAAGTAATTCACAGTGAGGCGTGAACAACTGGTAGACAGCCCTCAGGGGAGCATTTTAATTTTAAAGAAAGCCTTGTACGCTTGAATTAATTAGAAAGATGCAACTTGCTATAGTGGAAAGATCTCTGAACTGAGGATCAAGTGCAGCTCTGTCAGTTACTGGTTAGGTTACTCATTTTCCCCCATTTATATTGATACTCTGTTGGTAATTTGTGGTTAACAGCTTTAATATGCGTGTAAGTATATTTAGAGTATTTGTTCAGTGAATTTCGTTAAGACTTTCTTTTTTTTTTTTGGTTTATAAGTTCTCAGTTAATGAAATAAAGTTATAGCATCATGGTTACAGAGCCTTATTTACCAATTCATTTTCTCTGATTAGGCTTCCAGTTAGATGTATTACAGAAACAGAAATAAAAGCTATGTATCTAATTTATACAATGTGTTAGTAAATGTGCCAAGACCCTACAATTCCTATTTATCTTCACTACAACCATGTGAAGTGGGGACTGTTATCATTTTCATAAAGATGAGGAAATGGAATCTCAGAAAGGTTAAATAATGTTGCCAAGTCACACAGCTGTAAGAGGTAGGACTGTGGTTTGAATCTGTTTTTCTGATTCTAGAACCATTATGCCGTGCTGCCTTTAAAATAATCATCTTTTTCTAACAGCAATGACTTTTTTTTGCAGCAATTTTAGAAGACCATCCTTTTAGACAATCCCTAATTCTAGGTTTGACCAGAGTTGTTGTGATATTATATGAAAATTTTTAACAAACATCAGTCAAAAGACGAAAATGGGAAGAAAAGTATAAAGGAAATATTCAGTCCCCTTTCATTCATTCAGTGAGTGTTTCTGAGTGGCAGTTATGTGTCAGACACAGATGCAAAGCAGTTGAGAAGGTGACATTCTCGGAGAGAGTGTGTCAGTTCCAAATCAGTGACTGTAATCGTGTTGCAAGGGCTGTGGTCGGGCTCGCCCAGTGCCCAGCACCGAGTGTGAAAAGGGCACCTCACTCCGCTCTGTGGGGGTCACGGGGGCCATGGTGGGGGGGTCCTGACAGGGTGGAGGGAGAGACAGATGTCTTGTCAGCTCTCAGCTGGGCACCAGGCAGTTATCTCTTTCCAAAGTTAGTTTGTTGTACTTCGTATTCAGAATCTTGTGTGAGTAATTAAGAGTAAAGAATATATTGTTTTTGGTGTAAATATTTCGAACTGAGGAAGATGATTAAGAAGCACTCTCTCTGCTACAGTGTGATCTGCCTTGGCAGGGGATTGTTGGGTTTACTCAGAACCCAAAATATCTGTTCAGTGAGTATTTGCTCAATTGTTGAAGCACTATTTTTAAGGTACTGAGATGACTTTTAAGGAACAGGAATGAAAATTATGAAGGGTGTTGAGAGGTATTGCTATTAAAATCTTCTCTTCTTTAAAAATATAACAACTTTATCAAACAGGTGAAATTTGTGAAAGTGAAGCTACAGAAGTAAAAGATATAAAAAGAAGTTGCTGAGTAATAATCCTTTTGGTATTTGCCTCATGGCAGTTACATCGTATATGGAACTTGATCTTTACCGTCCTGACTATGTGAACACTGGATTTTAGGTTTCTGAGGACAGGCGTCTCTTTGGATCTCTTGTAGATTTTTGGAAGGTGGCGTCTCTATGGGTGATGCTCAATAGTGAGTTAAGTTATACTCTGTTATTAAGGTGAAGTTAGTAAAAGGTTGTGCTGTATTTCCAACACCTATTTTAGATTTCTTAAATCTTTTAAAAAACTTTAATGTGTAGAACTTTGAAAGACTATAGATTTTTATTACCACAAGCAATAGGTGCTTTATTTAATTTTTTTTTTTTTTTTTTTTTTTTGGTGGAGCTGTTGATAAACCACAAACTCTGTAACTTGGTAGGCAGAACTGGTAAAGATCAGATAGAGCCTTTTCCTCTTTCAGTTCCGTCTTATTTATCATTTGAATCTGAAAATAAAGCATAGAACTATCAGTTTAGTACATCTGATGGTCTTCTGCAAATGTGTAAGCGTCCAGAAATTAGTCATTTCACAAATAATTTTGTCTTGGTTTGGTAGCAGAGATGCACCGGCATAAAGATGTGTTGAGCGTTCACATTTATCATTAATGAAAATTAAGCAGTCCTTTAAAATTTTGTCACCTGAGTAATTGTAAAATTTAGACTTCTTATTAATTCTGATAAAATATTATTTGAAACAGCATGAATTTGTGCAGAAAACATTGGTTGAAATGAAACACAAATAAGTTCAGAAGTATGTTAATGTCCTCAAGGTCTGCACATTAAAAATACATGGAAGTGGTTCAGGAAGGATTCTTAAGTGGCTTTTTTTTTTTTGAGATTCCAGTGTATTTTGGATATGATATTTGGAAAAGGAAGTCATGTAATATTTGGGGAATTCTTTTTCAAGGTCTTGGTCATTGTTAGTCTTTTATATAAATTAAAATGGTATTTTGTATTTAATAATTATAAGCAATTAATGAGTTTACTTTTAGAAAATACTGCTTTATCTCCTTTTATTTTGTTCTTATTACCTCAGAGGACATGAGAACTAAGTTTTGGAGTTGTTGTTTTGCTGTGCAACGTGTGATTTTGGTGATGAATATCTGCAGAATAATCATTGTGATAGTAAGGGGCAACACAGTTTCATCAAGATTATGTGTCGGTTGTGTTTACTGTGTACCGGTTTTGACATGGTACAAAAGACATAGTAAGCTAAGAATTCTTATGTACAAAAATACTAGTTTCCAAGTTTTCAATGGTTACTGTTGTGTTTGTTCATAACAGTGTTTACTCTAAAAAGTGGAAATATTAAAATGGAATATGACTTACAAGCCAGAATTTTAATTTGTAAATATTTATTTCATTCTTAGCTCGATAGTTGAAGACATAAATGAATCTCCAGTATAACGCTTTTCATGTGGCATTGTTCTGCATTTGGTTTTTGAGACTGATGTAGCTGTCTGGAATTCTTTATGTAGCCACTATAAGATCCATTTGCTTATAGTTTACGCAATTTGGGAATTCATATAATCTCTTGGTAATTTTTTGACTCATTTCCCTTAGGTATTATCCAGATAGGCAATGACCATTTTGTTTATAGATGGGTATGGAAAGAAGAGTGGAGATGCCCCTCATATCAAGTTTTCTACCTTAAACCTTGTATCATATACCACTGCTTTCTTCCTTGTGTTTCATTCAAATGGTGGCCAGAGTATTGACAGTGAGGTCACTGAACACTTCAGAATTGCCAAGCCATCACAGTAGGACTGAGTTATATTTACCATGGTTTACAGCTTATATATTTTCATGGTATTGTAGTTCTTTGAAAATGTATGATCTGTATTACGTTTAATATGTATGACAGATTTAACACACATAATTTATATTTACTTAACATAATTTTATATTTGACTAGAATTCACCTTTCTTAGATATGGCTGAATTTAATTTGTTCATAACACAAAAATTATTTATGCATTGTTATTAAGGGACTTATCGATTCATATTCTGAGTCACAGCTCTTAATTTAAAAGCTAGGCTTGAGGAGAGTGGACAGTGGGTGCTTTTGCTTGGCTTATGGGTTGGAGGAGGTGAGTAAGCTGGAGCTCAGTGGTCCCTGAGAGATGTCTTCTTCCCGTACAGAGGTTTACGGCCCATAGGGGCAGGGGTGCTGAATCTTCTACAACCAAAGGGAAGGCCAGAGGCCCTGTTTCTGCTTCTGGGATCTGTAACCAGTAACTTGGCCCCCTGAGGCCTGCGAGCTGTTTGCACACCTCACGCCATGGAGGTGTTAAATTCTGGAATTTGTATTTGCCTTGTTTCGCTTTTACTTCTTGGTGTATGCCTTGTTTATTCTTTCATTCCTTAGACATTTAATATTCTTATATTCCTTTGGACTGTTTTAACTTTAATTCTTTAGTTTGTAATTTTAATTGTACTTTGCTTTTGTTATTTTATATTCTTTTATTCAGTTTGGTTTTTTTAAAATAAGTTTATTTATTTATTTATTTATGGCTGTGTTGGGTCTTCGTTTCTGTGCGAGGGCTTTCTCCAGTTGTGGCAAGCGGGGGCCACTCTTCATCGCGGTGCGCGGGCCTCTCACTATCGTGGCCTCTCTTGTTGCGGAGCACAGGCTCCAGACGCGCAGGCTCAGTAGTTGTGGCTCACGGGCCTAGTCGCTCCGCGGCATGTGGGATCTTCCCAGACCAGGGCTCGAACCTGTGTCCCCTGCATTGGCAGGCAGATTCTCAACCACTGTGCCACCAGGGAAGCCCTTTTATTCAGTTTTAAAAAAGGTTTTATTCCTCTTATTGTTTAACAAATCATTTAACGAAATACTTTCTTTTGTTTGAAAAAGGTTTGTTCTTACTTGTTCTGATACAGAGTGCCCTTTGGACATTTTTTCTTTTTCTAACGAAGAGACAAGGAAAGCTAGTAGAGGAGAGTGAATATTATTATTATATTTCCTTAACCTGATTATTTATTTCCTTTCTTTGGATGAAAAATAAAAATAATATAATATAGCATAAGGTTTTCTTTTTTCTCCCAGCTTTATTGGGATATAATGGGCATACAGCACTGGGTAAGTTTAAGGTGCCCAGCATAATGATATGACTTACATACATCATGAAATGATTATCACACCAAGTTTAGTGACCATTCATCATCTCATACAGGCACAAAATTAAAGATAGAAAAGAATGTTTTTCCCTTGTGATGAAGACTCTTAGGATTTACTCTCCTACCAACTTGGTAACATACAGCAGTGTTGTTTGTATTTTTCATGTGGTTCATTACATCCCTCATACTTATTTATCTTAAAACTGGAAGTTTGTGCCTTCTGACCACCTTCATCCAATTCTCCTTCCCCTACTCCCTGCCTCTGGTGACCACAAATCTGATCTCTTTTTCTATGAGTTTGTTTTTGAAATATAATTGACCTACCACACTATGTTCGTTTCTGTTACACAGCATAGTGATTTGGTATTTATATACATTTCAAAACGATCACCAGGTTAAGTCTAGTTACAATATGTCACCTACAAAGGTATTACATAGTTCTTGACTATGTTCCCCACACTGTACATTTCATCCCCATGACTCATTTATTTTGTAACTGGAAGTTTGCACCTCTTCATCTCCCTCCCCTAATCACCTATTTCTTACCACCCCCGTCTCCTTCAACTACCTTTTGTTCTCTGTATCTGTAACTCTTTTTCTGTCTTGTTATGTTTGTTCATTTGTTTTGTTTTTTAGGTTCCACCTATAAGTGAAATCATACAGTACTTGTCTTTCTCTGTCTGACTTATTTCACTTAGCATAATACCGTGTAGGTCTATTCATGTTGTCACAAATGACAAGATATTATTCTTTTTTTATGGCTAAGTAAATATTCCATGGTATGCATGTATATATACATATATATATACACACACACACACACACACACACACACACACACACACACACACACCACATTCCTCTGTTGATGGACACTTGGGTTGCTTCCATATCATGGCTATTGTAAATAATGCTGCAATGAATATAGGGGTGCATATATCTTTTCTAATTAGTGTTTTTGTTTTCTTCGGGTAAATACCCAGAAGTGGAATTGCTGGATCATATGGTAGTTCTAGTTTTAATTTTTTGAGGCGCCTCCATACTGTTTTTCATAGTGGCTGCACCAATGTACATTCCCACCAGTAGTGCAGGAGGGGAGGGTGAATATTATGAAAGGTAATTGTTGTGGAAACTCTCAGAGCAGACACACTCTACATAAAACTGATGCTTACCCTTTGATTGAATATGAATAGGTAGTTAAATCTGTGTTTCAAGGTGAACAGGAGTAAATGGGTCTGATGACATGATTTTCTAAAAACCTTAAGTTTGGAATCCTCTTATGAATAAAACAGAATGTCTTACCTCACAGACGTCATGGTGGAGTAGAAAGATACTGGACTAAGGGTAGAAACATGGCTTTTGGTCCTGGCTTTGCTACTTATTAGTTGTGTGACTTGGTAGAGTTGTTTATCTTCCTTTAATTTCACTTTTCACAGTTATAAAAAGTTTGCACTGCATATCTCAAGAATTGCTATGAGAGTCAGATACAATATGGCATGAAAGTGCTTTGTAAACGGCTGTAAATCACTATGTAGATGGAAACTTTTATTTGGTTTCTGTATCATGGTCGTAAAGTCTTTGAAAAAAGGCGTGATCGCTTCAACAGAAGTCAGGTGTCAGTGATGAACTTCCCTCCTATTTTGATGTGTGTGATCAACTTGGAAGAAAAGAATGAGAAAGGAAGGTGGTAAGGAAACCTCCCAGGCCCCCATTTAGTATTGCGGAAGGGTCAGACACTAGGAGGATGGAAGATGCCAGTGTATTTTGGGCTGATGAGTTAGTTTCACTTTGAAAAGGAACGTTTGGCAGAGAATACAGATTTGTAGTACTGAGTCTGACCGTACTCATTGAAAGGCTCTGTGGCATCTAGAGGGACTAAGCAGACCTTGGAAATCACAATGTGACTTTTCTTTACACTCTTCCACATTTTTCCCATGCACTAACTTAAACAGGGAAGTGGGGATTCCATATATGTGTAAAATTTCAAACTTTGAAGAGTTAATATTGACAAGCTGGAAGGTTATCAGAATGGGAAAAAACTAAGGGCCCACGTCTCTGAAGGAATGATAATGAGGTGAGAGTAAGGGTAACATTATGTAACTGTAGGGTTCTCAAAGGACGTGTCATCAGGTGGAGGTGTGGTGCAGTTGGTTACGAGTTCTGTGTAAACTGATGCGAAGCATTGCAGTGTGTGAGTGGTTAAAGACTATAGCAAATTCAGGGCCGTCCCGGTAATGCCATCACTCTTACTTATTTGCATTCCCGTATAACTTTCTGGAATGCGTGCTAAAGGAATCCTATAGCTGTGGTGAGCATTAGAAGTTGTATGCAAAGCACGGGCTAGCTTATCAATGCTACAGAATAGAATAAGCCACTGATTGGATAAATAACTAATGATTAAAAGTTACTCCAGTGTTAATTACTTGAAAAACCTGTTTAGGCTTTGACAAAAATCTGGACTATGTGCCTAAGAGTGGGTTGTGGTTATGAACATCGTCTTTTATATGAGTGATAATGGATAAAATTTGAGAACCATTGTGTTAAGATTTAAGTCCAGCAATTAACCTTGAAGCAGAATTGTTATATCATTGATATCAATCTCTTTTTATAGGCGTTTTTATAAAGTTTGTGAAGTTTACATTTTTTCAAACAAATTTAAGAGCATTCTGTATATTCCTGAGTTCTCAATAGCAGTGTTCTCAGCCGTATTCATGTCATGACACATAGAAGATGACAGTATTTGTATGGACATCTGGGCAGATGGACTTTATCAGTGGTCAGGAGGTATTTGGCCTGGGGCTCCCCGGGTTGAGGGGATCATTTTATTCTCACTCTTCTTTTAGCCATGAGATGGACACGCGGGAATGTTCTCTTTATGGTTTCTTTGGTGAGAGGAGAATCTGCTCTTTTATTCACTGCTTTTGTTCACTGCTGTTTGATGCTAGCTAGTATGGCAGGACTCTAAAGTTAGATTGGATTTAGAAGAACTTGGTTGGAGTTCTAACTTTGTAGTGTGACTCTTAATGTCTCTGAGCCTCAGTTTCTTTGTCTTTTTTTTTTTTAATTAAATTAAATTTATTTATTTTTATTTTTGGCTGCATTGGGTCTTCATTGCTGCGTGCGGGCTTTCTCTACTCGCTGCGAGCAGGGGCTACTCTTCCTTGCGGTACGCGGACTTCTCATTGCGGTGGCTTCTCTTTGTTGTGGAGCACGGCTTTAGGCACGTGGGCTTCAGTAGTTGTGACACTCGGGCTCAGTAATTGTGGCTCGCAGGCTCTAGAGCACAGGCTCGGTAGTTGTGGTGCACGGGCTTAGTTGCTCTGCGGCATGTGGGATCTTCCCGGACCAGGGCTCAAACCCGTGTCCCCTTCATTGGCAGGCGATAATTAACCACTACGCCACCAGGGAAGTCCCTCTTTCTCTTTAAAATGACAACAATAACAACCTTCCTCTTTCCACCATAAAGCTGTGATGGCCAATAGAGATAATAAAATATTACATATGAATATGCTTTAAACAATAGTTATTTTTATTGTAATTTAAGCAAAGTGTAGGTACATGCCTTTCATAACTCGGAAGAAGTAATACTTAGATGCTTTTGTTTGATATGTATATTGTGTGTGTGTGTGTGTGTGTGTGTGTGTGTGTATATATATATATATATATATATATACACATATTTAATATATAATGACATAGTGTCCATCTGTGAGGGCTGCTGACTCCAAAGGTAGGAGGGTGAATTGCAAGATTTCACAATGACTGTGATAACGTAAGGATTAATGAGGGATGTATGCGTTTCTTTGCATTTCAGGCTAAGGCCTAGCATACACTTTTGATAATAATTCTAATTATGGCTTCTGATAAACATTATAAACAACTTTCATATTCATCTATTTTAATGAATTTTTTTTTTTTATAGTTTTAAATTTTTATTTATTTATTTATTTATTTATTTATTCATTTATGGCTGTGTTGGGTCTTCGTTTCTGTGCGAGGGCTTTCTCTAGTTGCGGCAAGCGGGGGCCACTCTTCATCGTGGTGCGCGGGCCTCTCACTATCGCGGCCTCTCTTGTTGCGGAGCACAGGCTCCAGACGCGCAGGCTCAGTAGTTGTGGCTCATGGGCCTAGTTGCTCCGCGGCATGTGGGATCTTCCCAGACCAGGGCTCGAACCCGTGTCCCCTGCATTGGCAGACAGATTCTCAACCACTGCGCCACCAGGGAAGCCCTGAATTTTTTAAAAACTTATTTATTTTATTTATTTTTTTATTTTTGTCTGTGTTGTGCGTTCGTTGCTGTGCGTGGGCTTTCTCTAGTTGCGGCAAGCGGGGGCTACTCTTTGTTGCGGTGCGTGGGCTTCTCATGGCGGTGGCTTCTCTCGTTGCGGAGCACGGGCTCTAGGCGCACGGGCTTCAGTAGTTGTGGCTCGCGGGCTCTAGAGCGCAGGCTCAGTAGTTGTGGCGCACGGGCTTAGTTGCTCCACAGCATGTGGGATCTTGCCGGACCAGGGCTCGAACCTGTGTCCCCTGCATTGGCAGGCGGATTCTTAACCACTGCGCCACCAGGGAAGCCCTTAATGAATTTTTTAAAATAAAAAGGATAATGAATAAAATTCAGTATTCATCACCCACACTTACTGATAGTCTGGATATTCATACCACTTTTTTCCTAAATAATAAAGCTAAGCTAGATGTCTAATGGCATTATTCTAATTCCTGGAAAAACACCTGGGAATAAATAGCCTCTGGCCTTGCAGACTGAGACCACAAAGTAGTGGGTGAATATGTTAGTTTTGTCCGTCACAATTGACTAATCAAAGTGTTCTCCTCCATCATGTTAGATTCTGTGTTTAGGATAACTCTTGGCACTTTTATTGAAGAACTAGCCTGGTACCATTGAAGAAATCAGGTCTGTTTTATCACACGTCTGTAACGCTCTCTGGAACCAGAGGGCGCCTCCTGCTGGCTGGAGCAGGGCTGCTCTTTTGAGCGTGTGACCAGTGTGTGGGCGGTCTTGTCCAGCCAAGGAGCTGTCAGCCTCTGTTGTTAACTGCATTTTTTTCAAACTAGGGCCTGCAAATTCTCATGGTTAAGAGACCCTGATCTCCAGAATAAGCTGTACCTTTAAGCCTAATGTTCTAGATCCTCCGTGACCTGGGCTCAGATGACCATTTTAGACTTGACATTCCTGTTTCACATCACTCACCACTCAAACAAATCTTAGGTGATGCTGAGATACACTTCCTTTCTGTCTAGAGTTCTCTTTCCTTCCACTTCTATATACAGTCTCCCTCAGTATCCTCGGGGGATTGGTTCCAGGACCTGTCGGGGATACCAAACTTCAAGGATGCTCAAGTCCATGGTTGGCCCTCCGTATCCGCGGATTCCACATCCACAGATATGGAGGGCCAGCTGTATATTCATTGAAAAAATCCGCGTGTAAGTGGACCAGTGCAGTTCACACGTGTGTTGTTCAAGGGTCAACTGTAGTCTGCTTGTACCCATTCTTAAAGCTCAGCCATGGTGATCGTGTCAGTCATGTCTAAATGCACGTTAGTGTATTAAACCTAGCATCAGGTTACACATTTGTTTTAATGGCAATTCTCTAAAATTTATATTTGTTTTAATGGCAATCATTTAAAAAGGTTTTTTTTTAAGGTAACAGTCTTTTATATGAGAAAAAATAAACACAAATGATAAAAAAATTTTTTATTACCATCATATAAAAGCGAATACAAAAAAGAGTCTCTCCCCACATCAAATCCAAAGTGCCTTAGCACCCCTTCGTAGAGAAGACATAGTTTTGGCCATTTCTTGTACATCCTTTCAGAAAATTTCAGTGCACTTGCCAGCATATTTATATAAATGTTCTCTTGGACACATATGGATGCATTCCATGCAAACTTATCCGTTTGCTTTATTTAGTTTACTTTGCAGATTCTTCTACTTCTTCACACAGGGCTCGGGCTAATTGCTGTGTAGAGGGGTAACTCGGTGACTCTACTGTGATCTGCTTACCCTTTACAATTTCTTCCCTGAGATTTTCTGGGCATAAGATAGTTTTTCCACCTCTAAGTTAATTTTGTTGCAAGTGATGTGTTCAGATTCTTGAAGGCTTTTATTTTCACTTTTTCCTCATTTGTTATTAATGCCATCAATTCTGTAAAGTGGAAATATTTAAGCTTCCTTTGATGAATAAAAAATTTCACTTTCCTCTTATTTAATTTCTTTTCACCATGATATAAAGAACTTTACTCCCTAAAATTACACTTTGAAAATATTATTCTTTTATTAATAGTATTAGTTTATTATAAAATGTGGAAAATCTTGGCTCAAAAATCCATTTGCATCTTCTACTGTCTTTGTGACTTTGGGCAAATTACTTATCCATTTTTTATGTCTCTCTTTCCTCATTTATAATAAATGAATCCATTTTGCATTATCACATGAGAAAATACATGTGGAAAAATGACAAATGTAAAATTTTGTACGAATGTTATAAGAAATTAAAATCAACTTACCATCTAATATATAAGATTTTTCTCAACATCTATCCAGAAGAAACCCAAAATAATATTTGTCATCAAATATTTTCATTGTCAAATTGTATGCGGTTATTTATTTTCTACCTTAATGGCCAATACAACTCTAAATGCTTCTCCTCTTCTTTTCTCATGTACTTTGGGAAGTCAGTTGGTAAGATGGTTTGTATTACACTGTGTTTAACTTTTTAATAATGCCTGTTCTCTCTGCATTTGTGAACACAACTTGTTTTATTGAGAGAACCATTGTTGAATCCCTCAAGTAAGATAAGGGAAAAAGCATGTCTTCTGTCCTGAAGAGGCATGAGACTGTTGATTCTGTTTAGAGTTCTCAATGTTCTATTTGCTTTTCATGTCTCTCCTTGCTTTGCCTTTTTGGCTGTTTTCCTTCATTCGTTTATTGTCCTTGCCTTACCTTTTCTACCTGGCCTCGTGCCATCTCTCGGTGCCCTTTCCTCCCTCTGTTGGGCAGTGGAGGCTGTGTTGTAGAGATCACATCTTCTCTCTCTCTGTTCCAGCCAACTTCGCACTCCGTGCCATTTCACTTTCCCGGAACCTGTCTTTAACAACCAGCTAGTTAGTTTCCCAAACATTCAGAGTATTCTGTTAAACTTTTAATCTCTGTGACACAATCTGTCTGTTCATGGCTTGTTTGTCCATCTATCCATTTATCCATCTGAGTGTATAAAACGTCATTCCTGTTGCTAAAAGGAATGCAGAGATGATACTGGCTGCAGTCATCAAGGAATTTATAGTTTAGTGAGAGAGAACATATATCGGGTTTATTGAATTTGTTAGATTTTGGACTCTTTCCAAACCCCATCTGTAACTGCTACTGTCAGTAGAAGATTGAATGCTTGAGAAGCCAATAATTACAACTGGATATGATAAAGTTTTAATTCTTTTTTTAGTTTATGGAAGTGCCTATGTTAATATCCTCTCTGCATGGGATCACTTCTGATTTGAAGATTCATTTATTAATAAGGAGGCTATGAGGAAGAGCTATTCTGAATCAGTCAGTGAGAAGTACTGGATCACAACTGGTCTTTGGTTTGTCTAAGCATTATTTTAAAATTTTAATTTATTTTTTTTTTTTTTACAATTTTTGGGAAGCTCTCCAGGCAGGCTGTTAAAAAAAAATTACCCCTTCGACCTTTTTCCCTTGTTTAATTAATGCTTGGGTGACCTCTGTGTCAGGCAGATAGAGACAGCCATTATTTCCTGATGGCTTCCTTTTCCTCTCAGTTTTGGCAGTGTTTCAACAGGAATCCAGCATTGACCAGGTGGTGTACTGAATGACAACTTATTTAATGGTTAGCATTTTATTTCCAGTGAAGTAATATCTGGTAACTAAATAATTCCAGTTGCCTGGCCCAGTCATCACCAGAAGCAGGAGGAACTCTTCTCCATTCCCATGGTCTGTGTTGTAGCATCAAGTTGCTGCTGACACACCTCAGACACAGGTGTGATGACGACTCAACCTCTCTCTTATTCCTGGGCTATAATTACGTTCTTCTACCCCTTGCCATGTGTGTCTCAGTTCTCGTAATTGGGTTTAAGTTTGTGTTGGTACTCCAGTTCCTTCTTTGAGTAAATGGTAAGTTTTTCCAAAACAAGAAATAATGTCACAGGTACTTCTGAATTCCATAGGCTTAGCATAGCGCTCTGTGTTCAGTAGGCATTTAAATGAATGTATACTAGTCAGTGATGAAAATGCTTACTTATATTTTACAGAGTAGCTGTAAGTTCCTTTGATGGCTGGTGCCAGGTATCACATTCATCTTACTCATTAGAAGTATAAAAGATACTTTTATAGGGAACTCATATTTCAAATACTTTAGGTCTTAACATATGGTGGATAAAGTTCAAATTTTTATTCTCTATTTGGCCATGTTATAACTACTTCTCATTTTGTCTTTGAGGCAGTCTAATCAACAGTCAACTTTTTTTTTTGTTTTTTTTGTTTTTTAAATAATTCTTTATTTTATTTATTTTATTTTTGGCTGTGTTGAGTCTTCGTTTCTGTGCGAGGGCTTTCTCCAGTTGCGGCGAGCGGGGGCCACTCTTCATCGCGATGCGCGGGCCTCTCACTATCGCGGCCTCTCTCTATCGCGGCCTCTCTTGTTGTGGAGCACAGGCTCCAGAAGCGCAGGCTCAGTAGTTGTGGCTCACGGGCCTAGTTGCTCCGCAGCATATGGGATCTTCCCAGACCAGGGCTCGAACCTGTGTCCCTTGCATTGGCAGGCAGATTCTCAACCACTGCGCCACCAGGGAAGCCCAACAGTCAACTTTTTAAAATGGAAATTTGTTAGTTTAAGTTCATTTTCTTTTCTCAGTATATATCTATATCTATATATCTATTTATTCACATATTTCCCCTTACTAATTTTCTTCCCATTTTAAAAATTCTGTTTTTTTCTTTCCTTTCATTGTTTTGGTGTCCTGAACCAGTATATTTTTTCTGCTTTGCAGTATACTGCAACTGCTAATATTCATTAGTTGGAACGTATTGTAGAAAGTATTTTCCACAGCAACTACTCGTTTGATCCTCTGTCAGTCTTGTCCTAGGATGGCAGTGGCTGGGCCACACAGATGGTCGGCGGACTTGAACCATGACTTTAACCCTGAAATCTCTTTCAGTCCACCTTGATCTTATATCAGAAAAGTAGAGTAAATTGAGGCACTTGCCCCAAAGTACAGAATCAAGTGAATGATTTCTTTAGGTAGAATGAACTTTGTCTTTGCTAGGATAAATTGGAAGTTAGAGTAGCTAAATTGTCTATGTGTATTTGTGACTATAAATGCCCTTATGTTTTGAGAAAAGAGATCCAGGCTTATTGTAAAAAATTCAAATAAAAGAAGAAAATAATAGAGAGAAGAGACTAAAAATCACTAAATCTTATCACCCAGAGAATATCATGATTAAAATTTTGTTGAACAATCCGTTCCACATCTCTGTATAATGTGTAGTGAATATGTGTGCATTAATATTATGTACCTGTTCATAAACTGGCTCCTCTGTCCAGAGTGTCCTGTAATCTGACCTTTACCAAGGGACGGTTTATCGTGAACATCTTCCTGTGTCAGAAAATAGCAGTCTCCTTCATCGGATTTAATAGCTGCCTAGAATGCCATTATATGGGCCTGCTGGGCATACATCTTATTGCACTTCTATTATTACCTACTTCGAATAAATACATTCTTAGAGGTGTCATGGTTGGACTTTTGATATGTATTGGCAAATTATCATACAAAAAGATACATATCATCACCAGTGCAGGAGAGCGTTTGAGTACAACAGTTCTCGACAATACTAGGTATTACTCTTTTTAAAATATTAATATATTTTATGTGACTCAGCATATTCACAACATCATCGTTACAATATGCAGTCAACATTACAACATTACTGAAATAATTTACACTATTTTTTCCAACTTAGTCTACGTATATTTTTGAAAAATACAGTGTTTTTAAGCGCGCTTTTAGGTTCATAGCAAAATTGAGTGGAACGTACGGTCCCCAAACCCCCCTCCAGCCTCCCCCATTATCAGCATCCCCCCACCAGAGTGGTTCACTTGCTACAACTGATAAACTTACACTGATACATCACAGTCACCCCAAGTCCATAGTTTACGTTCGGGTTCATGTTGTACATTCTGTGGGTTTCGACAAACGTGTACTGACATGTATCTGCCATTATAGTATCATACAGAGTGCTTCCCTGCCCTAAAATCCGTGTACTCTGCCTATTCATCCTTTCTTCTCCCCTGACCTCTGGCAACCAGTGATCTTTTTATTGTCTCCACAGTTTTGCTTTTCCAGAGATATCTTCCCTCTTAAATTTTTGAAAACATTTTTACCTGTTTTACTTTAATTTACATTTCTTTTGATTGATTAGAAAAGTTAGCATTATTTCATGCTGGCATTATTATTTGTTTGATACATTTTCCATTTTTGTCTTTTGCACATTTGATCAATAAAGGCTTTATTTTATCTATATCCACCAATTATTTATCAAATATTGATTTTTTCCAATGTAACATTTATATTTTAATCTTGTTTATGATCTTTATTCAGAAGTTAAAAAAATTTTTTCTAGTCAGATTAGTCTTTTTTTATGGTTTCTGTTTTTTGGATCTTTGCCAAGGAGCTGCTGAACCCAAGGAAGAAATCAGGAGGAGCAAGTGCTTTGAATATATTTCTGATATAGGTCAGCTTTATTACAGTTATATTTGTATTAGTGTACATAGAAATTAAAGTTAAATGAGTTACACTGATATTATTTCCTTAAATGTTTGGTAAGAATTCACCAGTGAAGCTGCTTGCTTCTGGAGTTTTTTATGTAGGAAGGATTTTAATTATGGTTTCAGTTTCTTTATCACACAAATGGCTATTCAGATTTTTTGTTTCTTCTTGTGTTAGTTTTGGTAATTTACATCATTTAAGGAATTTCCCTGTTTCATCTAATTGTAAAATGTATTTGCACAAACCTGTTCATAAGATTTCTCATTATCTTTTTAATTTCTGTGAGATCTGTAATGATAAGCCCTTGTTTTCATCCAATATTGGTAACTTGAGCGATCTCCCTTGTTTTTCTTGATCATTACAGCTCTGGGGGTTTACCAGTTTCACTGATATTTTCAGAGAACCAGTTTAGGGTTTTGTTCATTTCTCCACTATTTGTTCACTTTCTGTTTCACTGATGTCTGCTCTTTATTATTTTCTTCCTTCTTATCTTGCATTTAACTTCTTGCTGCCACTGCTGCTTTTGCTGCTTCCTCTTCTCCTCCTCCTTCTTCCCCTCCCCCTCCCCTTCCCCTCCTCCCCCCCTCCTCTCCTCCTCCTCCTCCTTTTGGTTTTTTATTGTTTATTGCCTTGTTTTTTGCTTTTGCTTTTATAAAAATTGAAGTATAGTCGATGTTCAATATTATTTGAGTTACAGGTGTCTTCTAGCTTCTTAATGTGGAAAATTAGAGCATTGATTTTTAAACCTTTTTTTCGAATAGAATCATAAATGTATAAATTTACCTTTCAGCATTGTTTCAGCCGTATCCCACAAATTTTGACATGTTATGTTTTCATTATGTAGTTGAAAATATTTTCTAATTTCCCTTCTTATTTCTTTCTTGGTCCATGGGTTATTTAGAAATGTAGTGCTTAATTTCTAAATACTTGGGATTCCGTCTTGTTATTGCCTTTTAAAAAAATTTAGCACATTTAATAATCATTGTTTTTCTCCCCAGCTACACTGTAAATTCATTCAGGACGGACTTTAGACTTCATTATATTGCTGTTGCTCTGTGTATCACTTTTGAATGATTTTTAAATGAAATCCCAGCCCCATCTTCGAGTAACACTGAAACAACCTTGTCTATTCTGTCCAGTTTTGTGTGTCACACACCTCAAGGCCATTGTGGTGTAGCCACTGGCCCTTGCACTTGGGAGTCAGTTTTGACTTCCAGGCCGAATTCTGTAATTTAGGCTGGGCTCCTTTATAAAACTAGGAAAATCCTGTCACCACAGGTTTGTGGTGAGACCAAATGAGACGCCCGTGTAAGGACTGTCACAATCCCTGGTGTGTTGTGCACCCCCAGTAGAGGCTGGGTGAGTTGAGTAACTGAGGTACCGCTTTCAGACAGCACCTGGATGTGGAAGGTGGGCTGGGGTTCCTTGCTCTCGCACCAGTGCTCTGCGGTCCCAGCCGCACTTAGGGGTACCGGCTGGTGCTACCCGGTCTGTTCCCCCCGCCCCCCCCCCACCCGAGCCCTGTGGCCCATCCAAGCCCAGATGCTGGTGAGCACAGCGCCATGGCTGGTGCCCAAGGACAGACCCCACTGACTTATGATGCAGTTTAATTTAGGTGAGAGAACATACTCTGTATATGACTTCGATACTCGAAAATGTAGGTTTGTTTTATGGCCCATAATGTGTTCTGTCCTGGTCAGTATTCAATATGTGCTTAAACACAGTATACATTGTGCAGTTGTTGGATGTATTGCTGTATAAATGCCAATTAGGTAAAGTTGTTGATACTGTTTTTCAAATCGTTTATATCCTTACTGATTTTGGGGTCTATTTCTTTCAGCTACTGGGAGAGAAGTGTTAACATCTCCAACTTTAATTATGTGCTTGTTGATTTTCCCCTTCCAGTTTGGGCAATTTTTGCCTCATGTATTTTGAAGCTCTGTTATGAGATGCATACACATTTTTGATTATGTCTTCCTTATGAACTAACCCTCTTAATGTATGGAATTTCTTTCTTAGTATCTGGTAATGCTTTTTGTCTTTAAGTTTACTAAGCTGCTCTGCCTTTCTCATGATTAGTGTTTGCATGAAATTCCTTTTCCATTCTTTTTTCTAAGCTGTATTTAAAATATGTAGATTTGGCTTTTCCTTTTTCTATCCAGTCTCACAATTGCTGCCTTTAATTCAAGTGTTTAGTACATTTACATTCAGTGTAATTATTGGTATGTTTGGGTTTAAATCTACTGTCTTGTTATTTGTTTTCTAGTTGTACTATAAGGTTTTAAAAAAAATTTGTTTCCTTTTTTTTCTACCTATCTTCTTCTATATCAGTGGATTTTAGAAAGTATTTTATACCTTTCTCTTCTGTTGGCTTTGTTTTTAGTGGCTCTAAGGATTACATTATACATTATTCAATTATCACAGTCTACCATAAATTAAAATTATAAGAACCTTCCAACAGTAAATTATATTTACTCCCTCCCTTCCTTTGTGCCTTTGCTGTCATACATTTTACTTCTACATAGGTTATTATCCCCACAGTAAGTTATTATTGTTGTTTAAACCATCAATTACTTTTTAAAGAAATTAGAAAATATTAAAAATAGTCTTTTATATTTACTTACACATTTATCATGTCTGGCAGTCTTCCTTATGTAGATTTGAACTTCTATCTGGTTTCATTTTCTTTCAGCTTGAAAATCTTGTTTTAGTATTAATTGTAGGTCAAGTCTGCTGGTGAGAAATTTCTCTCAGCTTTTGTTTATCTGAAAATGTATTCATTATTTTGAAGGATAATTTATTTGGAAATAGAATCCTAGTTTGACAGATTTTTCTTTCTGCATTTTAAAGATGTTGTTCCATTGTTTTCTGGCTCGCCAAATTTTTGATGAGATCTCAGCAGAAATTTTTAATCATTATTCCTCTATATGATAATATGTCTTTTTTTCCCCTCTGGCTGCTTTTAAGGTTTTCTCTTTTTATTTTGGTTTTCAGAAATTTGATTATCATGAGCCTAGATTTACTTTTCTTTGCATTTATTCTGCCTGGGGCTTTGTTGAACTCCTTGGATATATATGTGTGTGTGTGTGTGTGTGTGTGTGTGTTCAGATTCAGAAAATTATTGACCATTATTTTTTTCAAACTGTTTTTCTGTTCACCCTCCTCTGCACTCTGTTTCTCCTGAGACTGCAATTCATGTATGTTAGGTGTTTCACTAATCACAGAAACTCTGCTTTATATTTCTTATTAGTTTTTTTATTATTAGTAGTATTTTTTCTCTCTGTGCTTTAGTTTGTATAGTTTCAATTATTCTGTATTCAGGTTCTCTAATCTTTTATTCTGTAATATCCAGTTGCTGTTAAGCCCGCAGGGTGAATTTTTTTGTTTCAAATAATGTATTTTTCAGTTCTAGATTTTTCCATATTTGGTTCTTTTTGTTAGTTTCTATTTTTCCACTTAAATTCTTTCTCTGTTCACTCATTCTAGCCTTTCCTTTAAATTCTTAGACATATATTTTTTTAAACAAACTATTTTTTTTAAAGTTCTTTTTTTTAAAATTATTTTTTACTTTTGGCCGCGTTGGGTCTTTGTTGCTGCGCGTGGACTTTCTCTAGTTGCAGTGAGTGGGGGCTCCTCTTCATTGTGGTGTGCGGGCTTCTCATTGCGGTGGCTTCTCTTGTTTTGGAGAACGGGCTCTAGGTGTGCGGGCTCAGTAGTTGTGGCACGCGGACTCAGTAGTTGTGGCTTGTGGGCTCTAGAGTGTGGGCTCAGTAGTTGTGTCACACGGGCTTAGTTGCTCTGCAGCATGTAGGTGCACGGGCTTCAGTAGTTGTGGCATGCAAGCTCAGTAGTTGTGGCTCATGGGCTCTAGATTGTGAGCTCAGTAGTTACGGCTCATGGGCTTAGTTGCTCCGCAGCATTTGGGATCTTCCCGGACCAGGGCTTGAAACCGTGTCCCCTGCATTGGCAGGCAGATTCTTAACCACTGCACCACCAGGGAAGTTCTCTTAGACATATTTTTAATAACTTGTATTATTTTCTCATTGCTGCTGTATTAAATTACCACCAACACAGTGACTTGAAGCATCACAGATTTATTATCTTACAGTTCTGGAGGTCAGAAATCTGAAATGAGTCCCACTAAGCTAAAATCAGGGTGTCAGCAGGGCTGTCTTTCTTTCTGGAGGCTCTAGGAGATAATCGGTTTTCTTGCATTTTTCAGGTTCTAGAGTCTGCCTGTGTTCCTTGGCTCATGGCCCCCTTTCATCTTCAAAGCTGGTGATGGCCAGTGAGTCTATCACACTGTGCCACTGACATAGACACTTATGCTTCCCGCTTTCATATTTAAGGATTCTTGTGGTTACATTGGGACCACCTAGATAATCTAGGATGCTCTTCCTATTTTAAGGTCAGCTGAGTAACAACCTTAATTCCATCTGCAACCTTAATTCCCCTTTGCCTTGTTACCTAACATATTGAGGTTCTAGAGATTAGGGTATAGACATCTTTAAGGGTCATCTGCCTTCCATATCACTCTCTTAAAATTCTTGTCTGCTAATTCTAATGTCTGGTTCATTTGGGGTTTTTTTCCTCCTGATCTGGTTATGGACTACATTTTATAGCATCTCTGCGTATCTGATAACTTTTAATTGTGTGTTGAACATTGTGGAGGTCATATCATTGACAGCTTAAAATTTGTTACCTTCTTTTAGTAAATGTTTTGTTTTTGTGTGCAGTCAGTTCTTTGATGGATGGATCAGGTTGGTTCTCTTAAGATTTCTTTTTTAATCTTTGGGTGGGTCTAGAATGTTTTACTCCCAAGGTATATCTCCAGAACTGTGCAAGGTCTGAGATCTTACCCTGTTTCATGGATGCTGTCAGATGACAGGAGTTTCCCGGCTCAGAAACAAAGGACTTTATTGCTTATGGCACATCAGGCAGCATGTGCACCATCATGTTTCCCTTGCCCCTGCGTTACATGGGGGTGCTATGAATGGGCCTAGACGGGTGCCTGCAAATGCAGCTGCTTGCATTCTAGGGGAGGCGCCCTGAGGTCAGGGGACCCAGATTGTCTGTAATGAGCAGTCAGCGTGCCTGCCCTCTGCTCCTGGCGGGAGATTCTCTGTCTGCTTTAATTCCACTAGTATCACGTTAATAGTTTTGACCTGCTTTAATGATTACTTGCTTTATTAATAAAACATCCCGGAAAAGGTAGTCTGGAACGAAACCGAGTTAGCGGCTCTTCTCTCAAGAACTGAAGAAAGGTAAGAGCCCCGTGGCCTTGCTTCCCACCAGTGTAACCTTTCCGGGGTAGCGTCAGTGGCATTTCCCGGTGTTCAGTGTGGCATTGTCTGTGTGCTGTGTGACCTCTAGAATCCGTTCACCTGCCCACGGCCAGGTTTTGTAGACTGTCGCCCTGCACATGTGCAGCCTAGTGTTTGGCTAAAGACTTGTTAATATGACCCTTATGCCTGTTTCTGGAGCTCCTTGACTTTGGTATCCTGTCGCCTCATACCTGCTTATCGGCCAGCTTGACCGCATCTAAAAACATTTTTTTCAGATACTTTGTGCAGTTTTATTTTATTTTACGTTGCTTATGGTGGGCTGGCTAGTTTTTACCTGTTACTGCCTCACGGCCAGAAGTGGAAGTCTCCTATCACTTTAATTGATTTATGCATTACGTATTATGTATTATGGCATCCAGACTATGAGACTGTTAAAGTCAGGGATCTTATCTTTCTTTGTATTCTTCGGACTGTTGTATAAATAGGTGCTCAATAAATGTCATCTTCCACAGAACACACAGTAGAGATGAGACTGAAGTACACAGTGTGTACTGAAGTACAGAAGTGCTGCCCCTTGGTATTATTGCTGTGATAGTGTTGAGAATGAGGATACTCTATGCCAGATTGTTTTATAGCTGTTTTCCTCTATGTAAACAGATGTCTAAAGTTGATAACAGAAAACTTTGTATGAGCTGATGCTGAGTTTTTTGAAAGAAAAATCCCTGGAGAAATTAGTAAAAATTAGAGTGCTGTGTTTGGACTTCTTTTTACTGAAACTTGAAATAGTGCCATTGTATTATAATTGATATTTCTCTGTATAATTTAAATTTGCATAGTAATTTACGGGTCAAAAAGGAATTTTACATACATTATCTTAAGTTAGTTTTGAGTTTCTCAACAGCTTTTTTGTGTTAGGCGCTTCAGCAGCTCTCCTCATTTTACTGATGAGGAAATTAAAGCTCAGTGAAGAGTAGTCACACTTAAGGTGCCAGAGCTATGAAGTGGGAGATCTGGGGCTGCCATGGGGTCTCCACATGAAGTTTAGTGGTCTCGTTGCACACCATATGTGTGGGCCACGTTAGCTTTATTTATTTTCTGTGTGTGCAGTTTATGTCCATCTTATGTATTCTGATTTCTATTTGGGATCATAGAACTTTAAATTCTTAATCTGGTGGGATTGTGTGGGCGCTAATGTTGTAAACTGTGTAATTGCTAAAATTTGAAACCACTCTTAAAGGTTTTTGTTAATAGTAAACACTTTATTAAAGGCATAAAAGTATGCTTTTGTGTTACCTCAGTCCATAAATATTTATGGTCCTATTTGTCAATTTGATAATTAGGTTCAAACTATTATGTGAAAAACTTAAGAATTGTTTGTTGACACATCCTCATATGAGGCTTATTTTACCGTAGGTATTAGTATTCTAACATTAGAATCTACTTAAATCATGTTACTAGTTTAAAACTGCTTTAATGATTATTTACATTATTAGTATGTATAAATAGGTATGACATCATTGTAATCACCCTGTGTGTATTTATTTGGATAATATATCCTTAGTTGCGTTGAGTTCAGATGTTGACAATTTGGAATGCATGCTTGAATTATATTGGTTACTGTACCTTAGGGTATTTCAGAAGTACCACTACTTTCATTGAGAGAATTATTTGGCATGAGATGTTAGTTTTCCTCCAGCCAGTGGTGTTTGTACTTGATTTGAGAGAGGCTAGCTCTATCAACATATAGGATAATGATTTACTTGCCTTATCCTTTTTCTTTGTAGCCTTTAGAAATTCCAGAAAACAGAGTCTCTTTGTTAGGAAGAAAATACAGTCTTTATATGAAAGCTTTGAATGCTTTTCTTATCAAAATACAGAAGGCTCTTTATCTTTTGATCCAGTGGATTTACTTATCAACATAGGTATCAGCTTTGCTTTTCACTCCTTCCCTCAGAATTATAGGGCAAATCTTTGGGGCTGGCCAGCAGCCGGTTTCTTTGGACATCATAACAGCAAATGAAAGTGACAAGTGTTTATCTGTTTTTGCAAAAGTGGTTTATAAATATTGTCTTTTCTTCAGCTTATCCTTCATTCCATTGCTATGCTGGACTTCGAACTGAAGATAACTCATTTCTAGTTCTACTTGAGCCTATAACTAGTTACATAACCTTGCATAAGTCATTTCCCCTTTCTTGGTTCAAATTGCTTTGGTTAAAGGGAAACTGTAACTATCCTAAAGCTTCTTGCAGTTCAAACATTCTGTTATTTTAAGGGTATTTGTGTTTTAGTTCTTCAACTAGATTATCAACTCAAGAAGGCAAGGATTTTATCTTACTTTTGGTACTTCGCGCAACATGTAGTATGGTACGTTGGATGTAATAATAGAAATTTGTTCACAGCCTCAATTCTCAAACCTCAACTTTACAAGAATCACTTTTCCCATACAGGGGTGTCCTGCTCATAGTTCTCTTTTTTCCATCCCTCTGTCTTTTCATATCATTCAAATAAAAACTAAAAACCTTCCAGGGACCTTCCATGGCCCTCTACAGTCTGATTTGAATCCCCTCTTTTTTGTGTTTTTAACCGTATCTTCTGTCATTCCTTTCTCTTGCTCCCTCAGCTGTAGCCAGACTGGCCTCCTTACCGTACCAGGAACACATCAAAAATGCTCCTTTGAAGCCTTTTGGTGTTTACTCTGTCGCCAGTGTTCTTCTCCAGGATATCTCCATGACTAATTCCTTTACCTTCTTCAACTGTTTGCTCATTTGCACTGAGACCCGCTTTGACCAACTTAATGAAAATTGCACACTTTTTTCCCTTGGCACTCATGGTCCAATTATGTGCCCAGCCCTGAATCAAACACTAGTTCACGGCTGTAGTGATTGTCTTTGCTGATATAAAATGAAATTTGATAGCCCCTGGAGTAATGAAGAGAAACCGTTTACAGTATCTTAGCACGTTACGCATTTTAATTTAGAAGTAAGGTTCTGATTTCCTAGAAGTTGGTAGAAGCATTTGTAGGCTCAATTATGTTCTATTGGGATGAACTCATTCTAGGAGTTGGGAGTAATGTTAACTTCCTGGGAACCACATGGTTCCCTGAATGGAAATCAGGGGCCTTTAGAAAAAGGTGTTATGGATTCAGTATGTTGTATATGTCCTCCTATTTCCACATATATACGACAGTAAGAGGTGCTCTTTCAGTCATGAAGTTGGTATTAAATTGGACATGCTATTTATCTGATAAATGCCATATTGGGGTGTGTGTGTGTGTACATATATACATATATATGTATGCATATTCTTCCTTGAGTTTCTGATATAAAATGAAATTTCATAGTACAGAACTCCTTAGGGTAATTGAATTATGAACAATATCTTAGCATATTACACATTCTCATTTACAAGTAAGGGTCTGATTTCTTAGAAATTTGTGGAAACATTTTGGAGACTCAGTTGTGTTCTATTAGAATGAATTTATGTGCCTATTTTCCATCTGTATATCTTTTTTGGTGAAAAGTCTATTCACATCTTTTCTTTATAGTTTTTAAAATTGGGTGGTTTTTTTTTATTGCTAAGTTTTTAAGGAATACACACACACACACACACACACACACACACACACACACACACAGAGGACTTCTTCGTTGGATTTGCAAAATTTTTCTTCCAGTCTGTGTCTTGTCTTTTCATTCTCTTAATTGAACAGTGTCTCCCAGAGAGGAGTTCTTAGTTTTGGTCAAGTTCAGTTTATTAGTATTTATTTTCACTTAGTTCAATATATATCTAGTTTTCCTTTTGATTTCTTCTTTGACTCATGGGGTATTTAGAAGTGTAGTACTTAGGGTCCCATTATTTGGGGATTTTCCAACCATCTTTCCATTATATTTTAGTATTGTAATGCCAGAGAATATATGTGTGTTTGATCTGAATCCTTTTAAATCTATTGAGACTTGCTATATGACCCAGAATATGGTCTTTCCTCTTAAGTATCCTGTATGCATTTAGGTTTTTGTTTTAGGACACAGTTAAATTATTTGAAAACAGTTTGAGGGCTTCCCTGGTGGCGCAGTGGTTAAGAATCCGCCTGCCGATGCAGGGGACATGGGTTCGAGCCCTGTCCCAGGAAGATCCCACATGCCGCAGAGCAGCGAAGCCTGTGCGCCACAACTACTGAGCCTGCGCTCTAGAGCCCGCGTGCCACAACTACTGAGCCCACGTGCCACAACTACTGAGCCCACGTGCCACAACTACTGAGCCCACGTGCCACAACTACTGAAGCCCGTGTGCCTAGAGCCCGTGCTCCGCAACAAGAGAAGCCACTGCAATGAGAAGCCCGCGCACCGCAACGAAGACCCAACGCAGCCAAAAAATAAAAAATTTAAAAAAAATTAAAAAATAGAAAACAGTTTGTTTGAGGCTTGCTTTGAGGCTTTGTCAGGTGAGACCTTCAGTCTAGTGCTGAACTTGTTCTGCTTTGAAAGCAGTACTACCCTCTGGGGACTGGACCCCATACCCTGTTGATTATTAGGTTTTCCCCCACTCTGGTGATGTGAACATCAGCTGCTCCTGGTCCTGGGGTTTTTCATTCTGCTTCCTTTGGGTGGTCCTTTCCCCAGCCTGAGGTAGTTTCCTCGTATGTGTATGTACCCACCGATCAGACTCGACTGAAGAGGTGGGCAGGACAGGGCGTTGGGGCGGTGGTGAGCCCTTGCGGATCTCCAGAGCTCGTTCCTGTGCAGCTTTCTCTTCCCCATGCTCTTCTCTGGGCACACTAGCTGCCTCAGCCTCCCAAGCCCACCTCCTCATCTCAGGAAGACCACAGGGTTCTATCCTGCTTGTGCTGCAGGCTGGAAGCTCTCCAGACAGTAAGCGGGGTCAGCTGCAAGGTTTGCCTTCTTTGTGTTCTCTGTCAGGGATCACTGTCCTGTGCTGACTGATGTCTGAAACATTAGTTTAGGGTCGGGGGTCAGTCTAGTCCTTGTTCCTTTCTCTTGGCTGGAAGCAGATGTCCTGTTTATAGATCGTAGAAGTGCCGCTTTAACACTCCGTACCTTGGGTTAGAGGAAAAGAGATGGCAACTAGATATATGGGATAAATACTTTTTAGAAATATAGTTCATGGTAGTTCTGAGGATCTTCTGTCATCTTTCTGCCAAGAAAGTGATTCTGCGTCAGCACCTCCCACTTTGTGTATTTCTCACTTCACAATTGGAATTCTTCTATGAGAGAGAACCAGGCCCAGATTAGGGCCTGTGTTTGGCTCATTCAACTCTGGCCTGGGGTCAGATTTACCAAGTATGGATGTGGCTTTCTGTACCCCACCTAGGGTCTAGGCTGCAGCTCCCAGGAAACAGGGAACTGTGACCTGGGCTCTCACTCCCTTTGTGGATTTAATATTGCTGTTTTTGGTTTTGGAAGGAAAAGATTTATAAGTCCAAATGAGAAAAATAGCACCTTAAATTCAAAACTCAGCATCACTTCAAAATAATTTGTCATGAAAGCTCCTTCTCCAGTTGTAATTATATTAAATTCTCCTCTTTGTCCTAAACAGTGGGTACTCATGCTTGCTTATCCATACGGGGTTAGAGAAAAAGAGGAAACGTAATAAACAGGCATCAGAGAAATTAATAGTGTAAAAGCCGTTGAAGAGGAATGTAAGTAGAGAAGGTAAATCGTAGGAAATCAGGCAAGTAAAGAGGTCCTGCTGGAAGAGAAGGAGCTGGATTAGGTGCTTTCCAGTAAGTATCTGTACATCATCGCTTTCCTTTCTAATGCTGTTTCAGCATTATACTGGGAATTTTGCCATTAGAATAAGTGATGCCTTATTTATTTCTTTAAAGGCTAGTTAATTGGAAAACAGTTCTGTCTAGACTAAAGGGAGATGTGTGAATGAAGGAAGGAAGCCAAGCCTTTTTTTTTTTTAAAGCTAAATTCTAAATACTTATTTTGAAATTTACCAAATTTTACATAATTGGAATCTAGAGGCTTTGCATCCTTTACTAAATTAGATTCTTATTATCTTGTGCATGTCTTTCTTGTCTAGCTAAGGAAAGGCCTAAAAACTAGTAAGGATAATGGCCGTACTGTCATTGAAATGATTAAGTAGAATTGCCTATAATACTTGGTAGTAGATAGAGGCAAATGAGTCTGACAAGAGAATGCAGACATCTCCTTATCCTGAGGGGCCTCTGGAGTTCTGTCATGTGTCCAGGTGGAATGCTGCTAGGTGGGTGTCCACAGCTTTTTTAGACCTGCTATTCAATGTTTGTCAGTATGTTTTGGAGCTATTGATTGTTTGCTTGACAGATTGATAAATCAGGTTCCTGGGGTACATTTTAGATTGTTTTTACGGGAGGAAAGAGATAGAAGTGGGACCTGCATTTTTGAAAAAGTTTCCCAGGTGACTGTTATGCATATGGAGGTTCTAAGTCATTGTCCAAAGGAGGAGGGCTGTGGTGGTGCATAGGTGCAGCTGCTCGGGCGGAGGGCAGAGGCCAAGGTCTCATCCCCCTGCTCCGCGGGTGCGCTGCCGGTCGCTGGCTGCAGGGGCTGGGCAGTGTCTCCCCTAGGGCGCTACGTGTGCGGTAGGAACAGCAGATCTGGTTGGGGACGGGTGCCGACGGGCTGAGAGTGGGCAATGGCTGAGAGTGGGCAATGGGTGCGGGCGGGCTGAGAGTGGGCAATGGTACTTGAACAAGAAAGACTAGGGGGGATTGGGGCTCATAACAGGCCTTTGACCGTGTAATCAGGCAGTCGGGTGACTTTCAAGAGGGGTGGCAACGGATTTTTGATGTCTTGCATAAACGCTAGTATTGAGAAATCTCATTTATGAAATAAGTCTCAAAGAGACATTCAGAAAAACAGAGGCTTGGGTGTGTACACAGAAGTTAACAAAAAAGAGGAAGCCGTTTTCAGAATGAGTGGTACAACAAAAGGAAGGAAAGCAGTCAGAAGCGAAGGTCGTGAGAGCAGGAGAGTTGAAGCTAGCGCGTAGCCGGTCCACACAGTGGGCGTGGAGCACTGGCGTGTGCGTCAGATGTATCGCTCATCATCATTCATCATCTCAGGGATCGTCTCTGTGACAGATAGAATTTATCCCTTTAACTTAAAATATAAGAATTCGGGAAACCATTTATCTCCTTGGGTCGCAAAATGGGTGGATTAGATTAGATATTATCTTTGGTTCCCTCAGTGTCTTTACTATTCAGATTCAATAAAAGTTCTCATCTCTTGCTGCTGAGCTCTAGCAAGAGGGTTGTTTTGCAGTTTTTCCAACCTGCATTTTCTAATAATATCTCAAAATTGGTAGAAGTCTAAATACCCATTGTAAATGGAATGTTCTATGGCTCACACAAAAGTGAGCATGAACCGTTGAGCAGAACTCCAGATCACTCACCCAGAAAAGGAAATGTGCTCATGAACCCATGAGAAATAGCCTCAGAGGGATGATTTTTTTAAAAATGTAACGGATGGAGATAATGCTCAGCCTGAATTTTTTTCATTTCAATTTTATCTTCCTGCCAAAAGCCAGGGTATTTTATAAAACCCTTCTTATGGAGCTGAGTAGCCTTCTGCAGCAAAGAAGACCCTTGAAGCAGGTGTGTTATGCAGAGGACATAGTAAAATAGAGCTCCTCTCCCTCCAGCATTTGGAAGGATGCACTTGATACTGTAATCAAGGAGAAACAAATCAGGACCCAGACCTGTAGGAACAATGTAAGATTCTACACCTTGAATTTTGAACTTTGAGCAAGTACAGAAAAGAAAGAAGAATTTTCCTTACTTATTATGTCAGCTTTGGTATAAAGCAGTGACTTGTCTATTTGGAATCAATATAGATTTTTATGCTGTTCAAAAAAGAGCCATTGTACCTATTTTATTTTGCCCATTTTGTTTCCCGTTAAAAGAACTGTCCCTTTTCTTATTGAGACCAGTTTGTTTGTTCGTTCGTTCATTCATTCATTCAACAAACATTAATTGATGGCATACTTTGTTCTAAATGCAGTACCAGGTACTAGGGATATGAGTTTTTGAATCAAAGTTATGCTAGATGCCAAATTAAACTTTGCGTCTCTTATTTTTTTTTTGGTCCTTTTTTCCTCCTATGAGTTCTGGCATAATCCCTAAAGCTGTTCTCCGTATCAGTTATTCCTCTTTCAAAACTGTCTGTTTTTTGTTAGTGCTCTATTTTAAAGAGTAAAGGCCAACCTGATGTTTTTTGCTTTGTTTTTATTTTTTTATTTTTTTTTAAAGACCTCAAAATGTAGAGGCTTAAGTAACAAGTCTAGAAGCAGGTGGTCTGGCTGGAGGACGCTGTTGTGTGAAGTTACTCAGGGATTCATGTCCCGCTATTTCCTAGACTGTTGTTCTCATCTGCAGAGTCAAAGCTGGGTCACTGCTGTGTCCAAGTTCAAGCCCACAGGGTGGGCAAGAGAGATAGTTCCAGCAAGTTCAAGCCCACAGGATGAGCAAGAGAAATAGTTCCAGCAAGACATTTCTTCTATGGCACGGCAGGGAGAAATTTGATACATCACTTTCCTTGGTAAAAACTTAGTACACAGTGATCCTTGGCTATAAGGGAGGTTGGAAAATGTAGTCTCCAGCTTTACGGTCAGGAGGCGACGAAGGGGGAGAGGAGTTAAGGGAGTCAACTAGCAGTCGGCTGTTTGTGCCCGTATCCAATTGGCATCATTTGTGATTTCAGGAGCTCACCCCAGTCCAAGGAGCTTGTGAGGAAAAAACAACACATTATAGGCCCAAACCTGTTTTCTGTTCTTCCTCTTGTCCTTCATCCCTCACCTCCAGTGCAAACACATCTAATTTCCAAACATAAGCTGCCGTGCGTGTCACTGGGTTTAACGAAATACCAGGGAAAGAGTGGTGGGAATGATGTCACTCTTTTTACTGATTACACGGATTCCATTATAGTGGAAAAGCATTTAAAACTATGAACAAGCTTTATAGAAGTGCCAAATATTAGCTCTAATATATATATATATTTTTATTCTTTCTTACGATAAAAACCTTGGCTGGTCACCATCATGTCACTGCATTGTTTTTTTGTGACCTCTGGTTTTTCCTTTCCCCATCTTTCTCTTCTCCCTCTATCCTTCATTTATTTACAGAAGGCTTTATTTTTAACATTATGCTTTCTTTAATTTTGAAAAGCTGGAATGTTAATATATTTAATCCTAAACCTGGTCAAAATTAAATTTTTAACAGAAGTACGGAGTGAATTTCTTATTTAGGATTTTCAGTTTGATTTTATGTTGGAGGAAGTGACTATGAGGTATAGAAATACTTCTGAATGAAAAGGTTTTGTTGCAAAGTATTCTTCTTTACCAAGTTAAGATACTCTATAAATTAACTTTTATATTTTAATAGTAGTCTCATACTGATATATAAATATATCTATTGTATGTATGAGTACATATATGCATATTTATTGATGAAAATTTGGAAAATAAAAAATGCATATATCAGAAAATATAAATCACTTATAATGCCATATTCTAGAAATTACCACTGTTAACATTTTTAGGTGTTTCCCTCGTGTCTTTAATATATATGATGTTGATTTTTAAGAGTCATGGTCAATTGTTTGTCTTTTATCTTCATTTTACTGTGGCATAATTCATAAATAAAAAAGATATTTAATGGTAGACATGATAGACCCATTCAATCTTGAGTTTTGTATTTTTCTGTTTTATCAAATGTTGTCCTTTTTAATTTTGTTAAATTGTTGTGCATTTTTTCCTGCAGCAGTCAGAATAAAATATTTAACATTTCCTGCCAGTCGTTGCCTATGTGCTTAAGCTCTAGAGTCTTCAATTTAAATGTTTTCCTTTGCCAAACTTAGATTTTTATGTAACTTTTAAAAGAGTGAGTACATACCCCTCCAAGCCAGACATCTGTTGTGTATAAGCATTGATTCCCCGCACACCCCTCCCCCCGCCCCCCTAGGATAAATGTATTCCTTTTGTTAAGCTTGTTGGTCATAACCTCTTGAAATTGTCAGGCTAATCAGCATCATAGATTAAAAAAGAATCACATTTTATTTCTCCTAAAATTTGGGAAATCAACTTTATATTGCTGTATGGACTATGTAAGAGAAATGACTTATTCCTGAATCCTGAATACTTTATACAGTGGTTGCACGCCTCTCATTAATCGCTCTCCATTTGTAGTCTTTCGAACTATTCTGACTATTTTGTAGTTTCTTCTATTTTTTAAATTATTAATGTAGTATGTTATTAACAATTTTGAAAAAAAGTAAAAAGATTATTCTTTTTCATACCAGCCACATAAAAATATTCATTTTTGTGCATTCCCTTTCAGATTTCAATGTGAGCTTACTTAATGTGGTTGTAATTGTATAGAATAGAGTTTTTACTTAATAATTTTCAATATTGGTTGCTGCCATGGATGTGAATTACAAGATTATGTATATTTAAAAAGCTGCTCTCCTCCCTACAGCCATTGTAAATATTCATGAATCACCCGTAACTTAACATGCTTGAGAGAATTCTTTTGTTGCCATGATATGACCAAATATAAATTTGTCTGAGGTATTTAATACTTACAGGTTTAAAAACACTTACAAATAGTTTTCATAAGTATGGTTTGGCTCATGTACCATTGTACTTCCCATTTCTAAATTTTAATCAAATACATGCTTTATGGTTTACGATTTCTCCTTTGTTCAACATGAAAAAGCTTGTAAAATAAATAAATATTATGACATGTGAAAAGATATGTTTTCTTTTGACTTGTGCATTTTGACCAGCTCCTTCAGTGATAAATGCAGTAGTAAAATTTTTAATGAGAAATAGCTAATGTAAAAATTGCCAAAAAAAAAATCTGTTGCAGTTTTTTGAATGTATCCTTTAGTGAGGCAGATTTTGAAGTGCAAGAGACTAGAATGTCATAAATAGTCCTGTGTATTATTTTAAGAGCGTGCATGGAGGAAGAAGGCGCGCATGTCTGTCAGTAAAATACAGTTACTGACCCATGTGCGAATTGGTGACTGAGATTGTTCAAGCCTTGAGCTTTAAAAGTTTTCCTCTTATCTTTACGTTAAACAATGGAAAGTTTTACCGTATGGTCAAATAACATCTTCATCAGGTTCTCAACAGGGTACCTTAGTTAATTTTCAGCTGAGTGCCTGACAGGATTTTCTCTCGGGCGAGCTGGTTGGACGGGAGTCTAGACGCAGAGGCCGGGGCCGTGGAGGGGCCTCACGATATTGTCATCGTCCAGGTCGAGTGGGAGCAGCTTCCTCTGATGTGGGGACTCCATGCCCGAACCCCGGAGACAAAGACGTGGCCTTTGTTCTCCAGAAGAGGGGCTAATCCGCTTGCTGCCCACTGGGAGGAACCCTTTGTGAGGGAGAGAAAAAAAACTTCCCGGGAAGGTGAGGGGTGAGCAGTTTAACCTCTGACCGCAGAATAACGAGCCAGTAAGGGGGAAGAAGTGTTGGGAAGGGGTGAGGTAGAAGAACAGGAGGACCGTTCGCTGGGGTCTCTGCTGTGTTTACAAAAACAGGTCCAGCGGAAGGATGACTGTCAGACACGGATCCCTGGCTTCTCGTCAGGCAGGCATTTGTCCAAAACTGTCTTTTGACTTAATAGTCTTAAATGTAGGTGTTTAATATCTTTATTTGAAGATTGAATCTTGCGGACCACAATATAAATGCAGGAAACAGTAGAATTGTAATATTTTTCTTTTGCTCGCTCTCTCTATTTTAAGAAGTGCCGTTAACAGACAACTGCCAAGTTCTGAATGTTTATTTCCTTGCCGTACGAGGATAAGAGCCTGTTCCTCCTTTTTTCTTGATTCTTTTCCCCCTCAGTTTCTTTATTTGATATGACTCTGCATCTTTACAGCAGAGAGAAGCAGGACTGTGCACATCTCTGTACATTTTAAGACTCCCTTCCATTTGATCTGTGGCATTTTCGTAGCTACTGTGTTAATTCCAGGTCTTTGGGAGGTCAGGGTTATTATACAACTCCAGGCAGGAGCTAGTTGCAGCCCTAGTGTAAAGAAGCCTCTGGGTTTGTCTCCCAGTATTATCAATACTGGGAATTTAGTTATAATCCAATTAGAACGGATGGAAATTAGGTTGTTAGTTAATCACTGGGTCACCTGCCCTCTCGGCTCAACCAGTATGGACTGTTTGCTTCTCCTTCTCCTCTCAATCGGGTCTGACAATCCTGGGTGATAATTAAGGTCTTGTGCATTTGGGCCCCTTGCTTGGCTGTGCTGATGTATGTAACTTTTTCCTGAAAAAAAACTGAATGTCAATACGGGGTAAACAGCCGCTTGCATCGTGTTATGTGGGACATGCTCTCAAGCTCAGTCGGCCAGAGGTCATGGTTTCACTGAGTTAATATTCCCTCTGTTGTTCGGATTTCCTTTGGTAACAATAGATGCTTCTCCCTGCAGTCGCCCAGTTTCACCCTGAAGAAAATGGGAAAAGAGGGACGGTTTGAAGAAGAGAGGGGGAGAGAGAGCACGCTGGCCGGGCAGTGATGGTGAGGGACAGGAGCAGAGAGAGCCTAGAAGGTGGAGGTGCCGGGAGAGTCGGGGGAAGGAGGCGGGGCTGGGGGCGACGTCCGAAACGCACAAGTTAGGGAGGTGGGTTTATGTGAAGAGAAAGAAATAGCTCTAGTGACCTACCGCCTAGGCTGATGCGTTATCTTCATTCACCACGGCCACACCTGTGTCTCAGTGTTTTCCCCTCTCGCCTTATAGTAATGAGCGCTAGTGATTTCTAACAGGGAGCGGAGGCTTCTCATGTGTCAGGTGCTTTTATAAGCTACACGTGCGTGTGTATGTATATAATCTCCACTCATCCTAACAACATGCCACAAGGAGGTACTAGTGATAATTCACCGCTTTACCACAGGGGAAACTGAGGCCCAGCCTGAAGTATCTTGAGAAAGATCACACGTAGCTCATGGGTGGCAGTGAGCAGCCCATCTGCCTGAAGTCTGACTTTGGAACTTAGCCACCTGGCCTCCTAACAGTATGCTATGCTTCTTTAAAAATTCACGGAAGTATAATTATATACTGCCTAAAGTTTTGAACTTCAAACGACAGTCCCCCAACTTTTTAAAAAAATTGTTTTACTTTCTTAGTACTTCCTGTAGAATAACCTAAACAGGAGTCAATTGCTCACCTTTTAAGAGGAGAACCTGGTGTTGAAATACACAAATATAGATACTTTTGATCTGTATATCGTGAATTTCAAATTCATTTTTTTCTTTCATTTTGTCTTTTTTTCCTAGTATAGTTTCTCAGTGAATTCTTTTTCTAAATGTGTAATTCTGTTTGTTGTTCCAAATGACATAGTTCTCTTTCTTATTCCTCTATTAATCTGCTTTGATTCTTTGGCCGTCTGGTTTTGTCATTTCTTCCGAGCTGTGATGTGAATACTCTTGGACAGTTACGAGAATAAAGTAGCCCCCGCTGTTCCTCGGACTCTCTGGGAGCCACTGTCCTTTATGTTGGATCATGGAGTTGTCATATGATGATATCAACATTTATGAGTTCTAGTAAGCTGCTTTTGAGAGTGATAAGCTCTCTTCTACTTTGAGATTGTATTTTCTTTGGATAGTGTGCCTGTAAAATCGAGACATCTCAAAAACGTTAAATTTCTGTAATGTGTATATATGTACCAAGTATGATTAAACAACCTGTATCTGACTTTTTTTTTTTTTTTTAAGTGTGGTTCTTAAGTCCAAGGAAACTGGTTTGTTAATACTATCCATTTTCATTTTATCTTAAAATGTTACCTTAGAATCAGCAAACTGGAGGGGTTCTCCTGCACTGAGTGTGAACTTAGATACACAGGAACCATCTTGATTCTAAAAGACACCAGAACAGATTAAAAAAAATTTCAAATTAGTGGTTTACTTTGAACATATGATCAGCCTTAAAGAATTATTTTCCATTTCTAATTTAAATCCTCGTACCATAGTAAAGAGGTCAAAAAATAATGGCCCCCTGAAACACATTATTTGGCTCACACAGTGTTTATGAAATGTTCGATTGTTTTCCCCAATTTAAAAATTAGGTAACTTTTTTTTCTTGAAAATTCTGACTTCTCTTGAAAAATCAAGAGTATCTGTCAGCGCCGGGCGCACGCTCCACGTGGCTGGAGCTGAGTGGTGGCTGCCTTCTGAGGAGGGGCTTGGGAGTCTGCCCTCCACCTGTGTCTCCCCCCAGCAGCCCCCAATTCCCTGCTCACTCAGTTCTATCCCCTGTGTATCCCCTGGAGGCACTTAACCTTGAAAGATCATCATTCCTTTTCTGCCTAGAAAGAGGGAATATATTTGTGAAATGAATAAATACTTATACCTTGACTTTTCTCAGATTTTTAAGAAAATTTTATTTTATTTATTTTTTGCTTTATGCCACATTTAAACATTGTTTGGCACAGATACTTGATTCATTATATTACTTTTCAGTCAGGGTTAATCAGACTTATGTTAGAGTAGGCTGGCTGCTTCTCAAAATTAAGCAAATTAAAATAAGGAAAATTCACGAAATTTACTCTGGAGAAATTGATATGATAGGGAAGAATTTTGTATGCATTATATATGTTCATTGAATGGAGAGAATGAAGGATTCAATAAAAACCTGAAAAAGCCCTTTAGGCAGTATACATCAAGAATATGAAATATGATTTCTGCCTTCAGGAGCTTTATTTAAATGAGGAGACACAAATAACATAGTGAAGTCGTAGTGTAAGGCAGTGTATTTCAGAAGAACTGGCTCAGATGGTGTGCGTGGCCCGGGGGGCGGGCCGGTCTGCGTGCTTGCAGTGTTTCGGGAAGGCCTCAGAGCCTAGGTCCAGAGCAGTGCGTAGAAACTTTGGAACGATGGAGAAAAGGATATCAAGGCAGGGGTTGTAGCATGAGTCAATGCTTGGAATTGGGGATAAACTTTATTTATATGAAGGACAGGAGGGCTACAATGAGCAGAAAACTTGAATTGGAGTGTGGTGGGAAATACACTTGAGATGACTTAAGTAATCGGGTGCAAAATGCAGAATTTTGCTACACTGACTAGTCTCAATGCACGGAGTTAGTTATCGTGTTAAAACTGAATATTTTATCTGAGGCACAAAATACCTACGAAGTTTGAAGAGCTGAGTTTTGTTAGCCTCAGCAGCGGGAAGCCACTGAACATTTTTCTGTGAAGGGAGACATAACAAGAACACTTTTTTAAGAAGACGAATTTCGTGGCAGAGGATTGAGAGGAGCCGGGGGCGGGAAGACTTAGGTAATAAGGATGTAGAACAGGATGAATGTGGAAGAGGAGGCACGGACGAGAGCTACATTTCAGAGCAAGAACTGACACGATTAGGAAGTTGATTGGATGTAGGGGATGGAGGAGGCATATTAAGGCTGATTCTGAGCTTTTTGAAGAAGCTTTGGTGCCTGGGTTCTATTAGTAGAGATGGATAGGATTCCGTTTTAGATACCAGTGTAAGGTGTTGGTATAATGAAATCCTTGGAAAAATCGGGCACGAGATACAGAACTTTGCTTTATTGATGCTTATGAACGACTCTATACAGCACTTATGTTTTATATATGGCATTATATGTTCTACTTTTGAGTCCAGTGTCTGAAACAATATTTGAAACTTGAAGAAGACTGAAAACTTTTAAAAGGCTTGAGAAAAAATTTCTTTACAGAAAGATTGAGGCAGTCATCGTCAGCCCAAGCTGCACCTTAGAATAACCTGTGGAGTTCTAAAAACTCGCAGACATCTCCTATGGTCTGGGATGTGGCCAAGAGGCGGGGGTGTGTGTGTCAGTTTTTTTTTTTTTTTTTTGGTTGATGTTTCTTAGGTAATTTCTAATGAGCAGAAAGGGTTGAGAACCACTACCTTTGCATAGTGGAAATACTTGGTGATGGGAAATAGAGTTTCAGTAACCGTTTTTGAGTTTTGTTTTTTTTTTTTAATTATATGTGGGTATGATCCATTCCCCCTCTCCCCCACCCCCCGGCCAGTTTTTCAGGAAGAGAAAAAAAGATGTAAATTTCCAACCATTAGGTTTATTTGACACTTCAGGAGGGAGGCTGGGAGATTTCGAGCCGACCCCCGTGTGTGGGCGGAATGTGAACAAGTACATCTGTTTAGTGGAGCAAAAAGGAGCCTGACCTTCAGGGAGAAGACAGTCCCCTTAAGACCCCTCCAGCCCCGTGATCTACAATGCGTGATAATCTCCATCTGTGATAAGTAACCACATCTTCTGCACACGTTCTCTGTCATCTCACGTGACAAGTTATTCTTGTGAATTTGTGTTTGCTCCTGCAGCCTACTTAGAAGTAGAATCCAGCCCAGTTGGCCCCCAAACTAGATCACTGTTTTCTACTTGAAATACTCGGCAAAGTCTTCTAAATGTATCCTCAGTAACTTGATAATTATATGTTCCAAGGAAAAGGGTGAAAATTACCCTAGGGCTTAATTATTTGCAAGCAAGTTCAGACTAATAGCTTTCTGCCCCTTCCACAAAATGTTTCTTGTTGCCAATATCAGTATTATATTTACCAATCACAGTATTGGCCTCGGAGGTTAATGATATATGCCCATTATTAGTTCAAAGAAATTCTCGCTACCAACAGGGAAGACTTTAGAACTAAAACAGCATAATTCAGTTAGGAACAGAGTGAAATGTCTATTCACATATCTCTTCCTTTCATTTGTTCTTTTATAGTATATCGAGAAAGACCTAAAAGTTCCTCTCTTGTAATTGAGAACTGAGCTATAATATCTAGGTTATGCACACTCTGCTTATCGTTAACGCTTCTCGTTAACAAGGTTCGTAATCTTTACCGTGGACGTTTTACAGGTGTTGTCCCAGTGCCCGTAGGCCTCTCTAGCTTGAGGGTACGGGTGGCGTCACATTGATATTTAGACTCAGACGTTGACTGCTTGATAACCCCTAGCTGAGTACCCTCCAGGTCTCTGTCCCGTCTTGAAGTGTTCCCTCTTCTTTAGGATTTCTGTGGAGCCCTCAGAGGTGCCTCACAGGTGCTGAGGAGTTGCTTGTCGACCTCACCTGCCCTGCTTCCTACCTTTGCTCTCGACGCCTCACTGCCGTCATTTCTGTAGACTTGGGAGCGCTCCCGCTAGGAAGCTGCTCGTGCTGCTGGTCGGTGCCGGCGGCGATGACCCCTGCTCTCACCGGGGCTGCTGGGCTCACTTGCTGCTCCTGGTTCCTGGACCGCCACGCCCCCTCGCGATGATGTCAATCACAGCTCGTTGCATTTTCAGTGTCACCTCACAGCCTGGGTCGCAGTTCTGCAAAGTGGGCGAGGAGGCGGCCCCTAATCATCTCTGTTAAAGGAGTTCTGCAGAGCTCCTTTCGATTTTATGAAACACTCTTCTCTTCTCCCCAAAGTACTCACCTGCCACTGGGTCAGGTCAGATGCATAAAATGTCTACTGTAATCTGTTGGGAGACTTTCCCTTTGATTCTTAGGCCCTACTGCGTTCTGTCTCAGGAGGGTGGATCATCTCGTAAGTTTTATCTGCCCCCTCCCCTTCTATTTTACCACAAATTGTCCGTAAATGTCTGAATCCCAGTCCCAGAGGTTAATGACATATGCCCATTATTAGTAATATATATTAGTAATATATTAGTAATATAATAAGTTCTTTTCTCAGGAGGTTCATTTTATGTTCTCGGGATTATTGCAGTAGTCTGGCAACTGGCTCTATTATTTTGTCGTCTTTCGTTTTGTACTCAAGGCAGCAGCCAGGTGATCCTGTTAAATACGTCAGAGCTTGTCACTTCTCTACTCAAACTCTTGTGTGTCCCTTTCTCAGAGTGCAAGCCGAGTTCCTTTTGATGACTTATAGGGCCCTCCTGTTCTGCTGGCTCCTCCTTATCTCTCTGACCTCATCTTGCCTCCTTGTTTTCATTTAACACTGTGTTTCAGAGATTTTTTTTCCTGTGAACAAATATGTTTTTCAAGGCTTTAGTCTTATTCAAGGCCATATAGTATTTCATAGAATAATAATGCTATAACTGTTTCCATACTAATGGACCTGTACATTATTTCCAGGAGTTTGTTAGTTGCAAACAATGATTCAATAAATATTGATATGCCTATATATCTGGGTACATGAAATATATTATTTCTTGCATTTCATACTTTTCTTTTGGAGAATTAACCTTTTTCCTGATGATGCTACAATCTTTAGAAGTTCTTTAGCAAGTGTCCAGTTTTATCTTTCTAAAAATATCTTTATTTTACCCACATTCCTGTTTATACAGTTCTCAGAGGACAAGCATACTTTTTCAGAAGTTTCAGATATATTATTCCACTGTCTTCTGGATTCCATTGCTGTTTTTGGGAAGTCTGCTGTAGGTGTAAATATGTATATATATATATATATATTTAGAGATTTAGAGTTTACCTCTTTTCCTCTAGGATGCTTTTAAAGATGTGTATGTCTTTTTGTACTCAGTAACTTCATTATAATGTCTCTGGATGTGTCTTTCTTGAGATGTTGCTTGGGTTTGTTGTGATTTCTAATTCCGAAGATTTATGTCTTTCACTGCTTTTGGAAAACTCAGTCATTATTTCTTCTAATGTTATCTCCATCCTTCCCTTGTTTTGTACACCCCATTCTCTTAGATCTGATCTTTTAGAACTTGAAATAGACTTATATTATCATTCTAGTCTCCATTTTTCTTGACCTTCTTTATATTTCTCATTTTGGAGGGTTTCTCTGTGCCTCATTCTGTTTAATATCTTTTGTGTCTGATTCATTTCACTATTTCCCTCTTCACTTGTATATGATCTGTTTATTTCTTCTAGTGAGCTTTTAATTTCATAGATTATATATTTTTTCATTTCTTAAAGTTTTGGTTGTTTTCAAAATTTGCCTTTTTTTTTTTTTTTTACAAAAAAAGAATCTCATTGCTCATGTTTTGAATCCTTATTTCTTTAACTATTAAAAAAATCCTTATTATATATGCTGTTTCAGATAATTGTAATATCTTAAGCCTTTGAGGGGGAGGGGTTCTAATTCTGTTGTTTCTGATGGCTTATAGATTTTCTGTAGTAAATTTGAATTGCGAACCCATCTTTGGCAAGACTTGGGCTGAGTGTTTCTCCTAGAGGCAAACATGCTTGCCTCTGTCATGTGCCTGAGAATGCCATGTTTCTGGGGTCACAGAATCCGTTCTCAGGCTCTGGCAATACAAAGATAAATAGGATAAGGAGTTATGGCATTTACAGTAAGTCTCTTAGTGAATTTATGTGTTTGAGCTTTAAACTACATTTCTTTTACCTTTAATTTGATTCTAGCTTGAAAGTATTTTGAAAAAACTGAGATGCATCGTTTTATTTGGTTCTTTAATATTTTGTTTTATAGTTTTATTTTTCATTTTAAAATTAGTTTTTAAATGTTTTTAGTGGTTATACTTCATAAAGCTCACACAGAGTTTGATTTTAGTAAGCTTTGAGTCATTTAAATAGTATACTCTACTTATTAACTTTGGCTTATTCCCAAGTGATTGAAACTTGTGTTATATCCAAGAGTGCCAGGAGTCAACTGTATTTCAAACTATATATCAAACAAGAAAAGCTTTGACCCAGTTTGCCCTTGTGCTTGAAATTATTTCTTGGTGTAATATGAAAATTATTTTAAATGTTGTAAGTAAAACAACTGCTTTATGAGGCTCAATTAATTTTACATTTCTGAGTTTTCATGTCAGTGCTATTTCTTGAAAATCTATTCTAATTCAGAGTTAAATATAGTGAGTACTGAGAACATAAGCATGTCTTCTTTTTACTTAATCATGTACTCGTAGAAAGAATATATAAAGAGCAACAGTCTCAAAATGCTAGTCTGAGAGCTACCTTAAAGCATGGCCTCTTGCCTGCTCTTCTTCTCTTTAAGGGAATTATAGTAGAAGCTATTGCTTTAGGATATGATGAACATCTCTGCTGACTAAAAGGTATTCCAGATTTTGTATGGAAGATCATCTTTCTATAAGCAGCCTACTAACTTTTATCCCCTGCATTCTAATAAAAACTTCTGTGTTGGCTTTTAATGACTGGTATCTGAAAAACGTCAAAACATTGATTCTCAGTTGTAAGTTCCTTGTCATAGATTAATCAAGATTGAACATCTGTGGTACAGCATTTCTTTCCCTTTTTTTTGTTGTTGATTTTTTAAAAACGCTCATGAAGGGCCCTTGGGACAGATGGCCCCTCACTGTTGATGGTTCGATTACCATGATCACCCACAGCTTCAGAGGAGTGCGAAGAAAAGAAATTGCTTTCTTTGTCAAGGTGTTTTCAATTCAATTCTCACCCATTAGCCCTGTTTGGTTAAGTTTGGAATTACTCTATCAGGTGATTGATGAGGGTTTTCATTTTATTATAATAGATCTTGTTTAAAAGGAATAGAAGTAGCAAAATGATATATCTAAGCTGCTATGGATTATATTTTCTTAAGGTTCTTTGAAGTTCCATTTTCATTACCTTAGCTAGAATTTGCTTATATATGAACAAAAAGAGCTTCATTGTTTTGAGTTGTGATGCTAATTTTAGATCATTCTGGGAAGAAACATTTATAAAGGCTAGAACTAGTCATTAAATTGCTTCTATAGTTTAAGTTTCAAAAGCACCAAAATAATTTTACAGTAGTAGTTGTTTAATTATCCAGATGATTCTTCAGAGTGAAGATGATCACTGGGGGATCATTATTATATTCAGATGTTTCTACACCATTGCTTGTATACATTTTTAAGAGGTTCAACAAACTGACAAATTTCCAGAATTGTGTGTTTTTAATTTTAAGTATGTACATGATGTAAAGCAATAAGTAGAAGCATGATCTCTGACATTTTTGTAACTGGTTATAAAGTAAGACATCTTGAAATAATATTTTCATTTCCTTAAGGTTTCTGTATATGTAAGTCAAACTCAAATGAGTAAGTGAAGAATTATTTTGGTTCTAGAATGAGAAGATACTGATTTGAATCTATTAGTAATTAATATTCTATTTTATATTTGTTCACATACATTTTTCCAAAGATTGTTCAGAGGAAGTCTGTAGGGTTTAGGCCATTATTTTACAAAAATGCTTAAATGTTTGGTTTGCTAAAAATATTTTCCTGTGGATAATAAGGAAAATTTCTAAACTTGTGAATATGCCTTAAACTACCGTCCACTTAATGAACAACAAAATTAAAGGTCAACAAAGTAGAGCAAACTGGGCTTATTTGTAGTGTGCTTTTATATGCAGCAGTTTATGTTAGAAAGGCTGTATAATAGGAACAAGGATATCTGGATCGTGGTCTTGGCTTGAATAGGTAGTACGTCCAGACATGAAATACAATATAACTTCCTAAGTATGAGTGGTAAAAAAGAATCTTTAAGGGCCTTTCCCATTCAGAAAACTCTATGATTCTATCCATACATAATGAACCTTTTTTTGAATGTTTTAAAAGAAAAAAAAAGAAAACAGAGGCTCTAAATTAGTTATTATATTCACAAATATTGGCATTTATCCTTTCTGTTGTTCAGATTGGAACTAATTGCTTAAATTCTACGAAAGAAAGCATTGTAGGAAAGCACAGAAAAATAATTTCTCACAGACATATTAGATGGTATGGTACAAAAAGACTTACATCTTTTTTCTTTTTTAAATTTAATTGAAGTATAGTTGATTTACAATGTTGTGTTAATTTCTGCTGTACAGCAAAGTGATACACTCAGTTATACATACATATATTCTTTTTCATATTCTTTTCCATTATGGTTTATCACAGGATATTGAATATAGTTCCCTGTGCTATACAGTAGGACCTTGCTGTTTATCCATCCTATATGTAATAGTTTGCACCTGCTAACCCCAAACTCCCAGTCCATCCCGCCCCCCACACACCCTCCTCCTTGGCAACCACAGGTCTGTCCTCTATGTCTGTTTCTTAGATATGTTCATTTGTGGTATATTTTAGATTCCACATATCATAAGGTATTTGTCTTTCTCTTTCTGACTTACTTCGTTTAGTATGATAATCTCTAGGTCCATCCATGTTGCTGCAAATGGCATGATTTCATTCAAAAAGACGCATCTTATTTAGATATGGACTATCTGTGTGTATGTATCTGGCATATAGAGATAGAAGAAATAACAGACAGTGTATCTCTATGTCTATGTAGCCATAGTTCCTCATCGTTGTTCCTTAAATCATATAGTCCCAATGTCATAAAACACTTAGTTTTGAAATAAAATTATCTCCATTGCTGTACAGAAATAGAATTACAATTTTAATAGTAACTATTAGCATTGAAATATTTTAAAAACATTTTGGTAACATTTTTCTTGCTCAGATTACTTCCCACTATCACTGTCATGGTTGATGTTTCTTCCTAGCCCTCTGAAAATATACCTGTTGCCAGATAAAATGTATGTGTAATAGAGGGAATTCTGAATTATTCATTGCCACATTTTAAAGAATATTTTCAGTCAACAAATATTAAATTCTGTAACACGGGGTTCATAATGCTCATCAGTGTGAGAGATACATGGTCTTTTGCTATTAGTTCTCGAAGTGTGGTCCTCAGATGAGCAGTATCAGCCTCACTTGGGAACTTGTTAGAAATGCAGTTCTCAGACCCACCTTTGACCTCCTGACTCAGAAGTTCTGCAAGTGGGACCCTGGGGTCTGTGCTTTAACAAGCTCTCTAGGCGCTTTTGTTGCACACTAAAGTTTGGGAACTACTGAGCTGGGCTTTTAAGAAGACGCTAAAATTTTAAATTAACATCTTATGTTAACTTTAAAGTAATTTGTACAAACACCTGACTATGTATGCTTTCTTAAGATGTAGCCTGAACTTAACATTATTCAGCAATGAATTTGTTTTTACTTTTACTGTTGCTAGTAGTCTTAAAGTTTGTAATGTTATGCAGTCTATGGTACTGCGTTTTTTGGGTGGCTTGGTAAAGATTTTTGTTAATATCTTGTTGGCATGAGTGGTATCTTTCTACCAGGGCTGTAAATCTATGTTTTTCTGGGTTGCACACCAAGGAAAAATGGGAGGATATATGTTTTCTGGATCTCTGGCTTCACCAAGGTCATCTGTGGCCCTAAATGAGGGAGTGAGTTGCTTTTTTAAATACTTTTTTTGTGATCAGGCTGGATATTAAATTACAATAATTAATTATTTTGCAAGCTATTTTGACAGATGTAGTGAAAATTACAATTTTAGGGGTGTGACGTCAGCAAGATGGTAGAGCAGGAGACCTCAGCCTCCATCCCCTCCCCCCACCAAATATAAACAATTAGACAGCTGTTCACAAACAAAAACTGCTCTCTGGGAGAGCTCTGGAGCCCACTTAAGAAACTTCAGCAACACAGTGGAACAAGAAACTTGAGAATAACCACAGTGGAGAAGGAAGAACAGCTTCATTTTGACTGTATCATCCCATCCCCCAGGCCAGCATTGCTCGGTACCCAGAATGACCTCTACAGCTAGAAGGAGTTCCCCTTGTAGGGAAAGAATAGTGGGATGAGTGACCAGATTCACCAGTCTTTTAGGGCACCACACAAAGGTCCCGCCTCAGTTTCTCCCACCCAGAGACCGGCAAAGCCAAGATGTATAGAGACAGCTAGGAACGAGGAAGAAAAGCTGGCCACCCAGCCCATGTGGCAAGAGCAACTGCAGTTCCCTGTGACCTGCTCTGCAGGTGACCCCAGCTGGTTCGGAACCCCTGCAGATTTTACTGGCTTTCACCGCACGGATATTTGTGTTTGCTGACACCAGCCACCTGAGTCCCTCCTGTTTTGCCAACTAGTCTCCCAGCCTCCCCTACTGGAGCCTGGGAATCGCACCGGCAGCCAGCCCAGGCCTCTACAGCTATGCAAGTGCAAGACACCAGTCTAGACCCTCGTGGCTGACCCCCACTGCTGTGCAAGCGCTCAGGGCTAGCTCCTCCAGCTGTGCACTTGCATGCCACCGGTCTGATGCTTGTCACCGCCCTCCACTGCTCTGCGCATGCCTGAGGGAAGACCATGCAGTCGTGGGAGAGCGTGCTGACAGTCAGGGCCCCCTGCTGTTGTGGGCCTGGATCAGATCCCGTATTCTGTCGCTGGCCGGAACCACTATGCTGACCTGCAGCTGGTCCCTCCAGCTCTGTGCCTGCGTGCCTCTGCTGGGATCCTCATTATTAGCCTTCACTGCCCTGTGCTCATAGCATAACCGCTGAGAGCATACCGCTGGCACTGGCAGTACTGCTGCTCAGCCTGGCCTCTAGCCACTGGACCTGGAGGCACTACTGAGGACGCGCACAGCCCTTGGCAGCCCCAGTGGATCCCTTGCAGTAAGTACCTGCTAAGGACCGTGTGATTGTAGGTGCCGTCCACCCCAACGGCCTGAGCTGACGAGCCACCACGTGCCCCTGCACCGCTAGGCAGAGAGTCACAGCACGCTCCAGCATGCCTCCACCTGCCCGTGAAAGTCTTCCCTTATAGAAGTTGGTCTATAACATCTGGAAGTAATGGCTGCTTCTTCAGTGCACAGACACCTGTGCAAGGCTACAGGGATCGCAAAGACTCAGGGAAACATGACTCCGCCAAAGGAGTACAGTAAGCTTCTAGCAACTGGCTGCAAAGAAATGGAGTTCCAGGAATTGCCTGACAAAGAATTCAAAATAATTGTTCTAGTAATACTTAGATAGCTATAGGAGAACATAGAAAAACAATTTAATTATATCAGGAAAACAATACAATAACAAAATGAGAAGCGCAGCAGAGATAGAAAACAAAAAAGAACCGAACAGATTTTGGAGCTGAAGAATACAATGACTGAACTGAAGAATTTAATAGAGAGCTTCAACAGCAGACGAGACCAAGCAGGAGAATCTGTGAGCTTGAAGACAGAGCATTTGAAATTAACCGCTCAGAGGAGCAAAATGCAAAAGAAATGAAAAAGAATCATGAAAGCCTATGGGTCTTATGACACCATTAAGGCAACCAGCCATGTAGCATTGGAGTTCCAGAAGGAGAAGAGAGGGAGAAAGGGGTAGGAAACATATTTAAAGCAGTAATGGCTAAGAACTTTCCTAACCTGGGGAGAGATTTGGACCTCCAGTTCATGAGGTTAATAGGTCACCCAAAAATTTAAATCCAAGGTGATCTTCTCCAAGACACATTATAATAAAATGGTCTAAGATCAAAGACAAAGAATTTTAAAAACAGAAAGAGAAAAAGATTTCTCTCATGAAAGGACTATCAGCAGAGTTTTCAGCGGAGACCTCGCAGTCTAGGAGAAAATGGAATGATATATTCAAAGTGCTGAAAGAGACCACCAACCAAGAATGCAGTTGATCCCCTGAATGACGTGGGGGTTAGAGGGACTGACCCCCCCCACACCATGCAGTAGAAAACTTGCGTATAACTTTGCAGTCGGCTCCCCTCATCTGCCGTTCCACAGATTATGTAGTACTGTAGTATGTATTTATTGAAGAACATCCATGCATAAGTGGATCTGCACAGTTCAAACTTGTGTTGTTCAAGGGTCAACTGTACTATACCCAGCAAAGTCATCCTTCAGAAATAAAGGTGAGATAAAGACTTTCCCAAGCAAATGAAGGCTGAGGTGGTTCCTCACCACTATACCTGCCTTACAAGAAATGTTGAAAGGACTTCTTCAACCTGAAATGAAAGGATGCTAACTATGAAAACATACGAAAAGAAACAACACACTGGTAAAGGCAAATATGTAGTCAAATTCAGAATGCTCTGATGCTGTAATGTGGTGGTGTGTTAACCACTTAACTCTTAATATAAAGGTTGAAGGACAAAAGTATTAAAATTAATAGTTATAGCAACAATTTGTTAGATACACAATATAAAAAGATGTAAAGTGTGACATCAAAAACATAAAATGTGTGTAGGAGTAATAAAAGGGTAGAGTTTTTGTATGTGATCGAAGTTAAGTTGTGATGAGGTTAAAATAACTGCTGTGTCTCTAAGATTTTTCAAGTAAGCCTCAGGGTAACCACAAAACAAAAATCTATAGTAGATACACACAAGATAAAGAGAAGGGAATCAAAGTATATACCATTATGGAAAATGATGAATTCACAAAGGAAGACAGCAAGAAAGGAACTACAAAACAGAAAACAATGAGCAAGTATTTGCTTGATTATTTAGGTGTTCTGATGTAGTATACATATATACTTACGATGATTATAGTCTCTTGATGAATTGACCCCTTTATTATTATATAATGACCTTGTCTTGTTACAGTTTTTGACTTAGTCTATTTTGCCCAATATAGTGAGCTCTCTCTCTATATATATGTATATATAAATGTAAATCTGCTCTCTTTTGGTTTTCATTTGTTTGCATGGAATAACTTTTTCCACTGGTTCACTTTGAGCCTGTGTGTGTCTTTGAGTGGAAGTGAGTATCTTGTAGGCAGCATATAGTTGGGTCTTATTTTCTTATCTATTCAGTCACTTTATGCCTTTTAATTACTTCAGATGTAAACAGATTCAATTCTCCAATAGACTGAATTCTCCAATGAAAAGGCATACAGTGACTGAATTGATAAGAAAATAAGACCCAACTATATGCTGCCTACAAATACCCTGTTAGGTCAAAGGGACCTAACAGACATATACAGAACATTCCATCTAACAGCAGCAGAATATACATTCTTCTCAAGCACACATGGAACATTCTCCAGAATAGACCATATGTTAGGTTACAAAATAAGTCTCAGTAAATTTTAAAAGATTGAAAGTACCTTTTCCAACCACAGTGGTATGAAGCTATAAATCAGTAACAAGAGGAAAACTGGAAAATTCACAAATAAGTGGAAATCAAACAACACACTCCTGAACAACCAATGGGTTGGAGATTAAATCAAAAGGGAAATAAAAAAATATATTGAAGCAAATGAAAATGGAAATATACCAAAACTGATGGGATGCAGCAAAAGTTGTGCTAAGAGAGAAGTTTATGGCAATAAATATCTACATTAAGAAAAAAGAGAGATCCCGAACAACCTAACTTTACACCTCAAGGAACTAGAAAAAGAACAAACTAAGCCCAAAGTTAGCAGAAGGTAAGAGATGACAAAGATTAGAGCAGAAATATGTTAAATAGAGAATAGAAAAACAATAGAAAAGATAAAACAGATAATAATCTTATCTTTTGAAAAGATAAACAAAATTGACAAATCAGATTTATCAAGAAGAAAGGAGAAAGTACTCAAAATTATAAATGAAAAAGGAGACTTGACAACTGATACCACAGAAATACAAGGATAATAAGACACTACTAGGAACAACTATATGCCTACAAATTTGACAACCTAGAAAAACAAGAAATGTATATATTTAACCATTCAAAAAAATATAACCTACCATGTCTGAATCATGAAGAAATAGAAAATCTGAACAGACCAATAATAAGTAAGGAGATTGAATTAGTAATCAAAAACCTCCCAACAAAGAAAACCTAAAACCAGATGGCTTCATGGGTAAATTCTACCAAATATTTGAAGGAGAAGTTAGTGCCAGTTTTTATTATACTCTTCCAAGAAATTGAAGAGCAGGGAACACTCCCAAACTAATTTTATAAGACCAATATTACCTTGATATTAAGCCAGATGAGGATACTAAAAGAAAGAAACCTACAAGTGCCAATAACCGTAATGAATATAGGTGCAAAAAATCTCAACAGAATACTAGCAAACCAAATTCAACAACACATTAAGAGGACCATACACTATGATCAAGTAAGATTTATTCATGGATACACAGGTGGTTCAACATACACGAATTGATAAATATGATACATCATATTAAAAGAATGAAAGATACAATTTTTATGGTCATCTCAGTAGATCAGAAAAAGCATTGGATAAAGTTCAGTATCCTTTCGTGAAAACTCTCAACAAATTGGATATAGAAGGAACGTACCTCAACATAATAAAAGCCACACGACAGTCCTACAACTGGTATCATGCACAACAGTGAAAGGTTGAAAGCATCCCCTCTAAGATCAGGAAGAAGACAAGAGAGCCTGCTCTTATTCAGCATAGTGCTAGAAGTCCTACCCAGAGCAGTTGGGCAAGGAAAAGAAAGTCATCTTAATGACTTAAGGAAAGAAAGAAGTAAAAATGTTTGCTGATGACATGATCTTGTATATAGAAAATCCTAAATACTCCACCAAAAAACTGTTATAACTAATAAGTTCAGTAAAGTTTCAGGATACAAAATCAACATACAAAAATAAGTACCATAACAATTACCTGAAAAATAAATAAATAAATAATCTTATTTACGATAGCATCAAAAACAATAAAATAACAATAAAATACTTAGGAATAAATTTAACCAAGGAAATGAAAGATTCATGCAGTGAAAACTATAAGACAAGTGATGAAAGAAATTGAAGAAGACACAAATAAGTGGGAAGATATCCCATGGTCGTGGATTGGAAGAATTAATATTGTTAAAATGTCCATACCAACCAGAGTCATCTGTATATTCAATATAATATTCATCAAAATTCCGATGGCCTGGTGGCACAGTGGTTGAGAATCTGCCTGCCAGTGCAGGGGGCACGGGTTCGAGCCCTGGTCTGGGAAGATCCCACATGCCGCGGAGCAGCTGGGCCCATGAGCCACAACTACTGAGCCTGCGCGTCTGGAGCCTGTGCTCCGCAACAAGAGAGGCCACGATAGTGAGAGGCCCGCGCACCGCGATGAAGAGTGGCCCCCGCTTGCCACAACTAGAGAAAGCCCTCACACAGAAGCGAAGACCCAACACAGCCATAAATAAATAAAAATAAAAATAAAATGTTTAAAAAAAAAAAACTGTGTGGTACTGGCAGAAAAACAGACACAGAGACCAATGGAACAGAATCCAGAGCTCAGAAGTAAACCCCGCATGTATGATTGAGCAATATTTGGCAAGGGAGCCAAGAATACTCAATGTGGAAAGGATAGTCTCTTCAATAAATAGTGTTGGGAAAACTGGATATCCACATGCAAATGAATGAAATTGGACCTGTATCTTACAGAAGTCACAAAAATTAACTTGAAATGGATGAAGGACTTCAACATAAAATGTGAAAGTATAAAAATCGTAGAAGAAAACATAAATGGTAAGTTCCTTGACATCACTGTTGGCAATTATTTTTTGGACATGATACCAAAAGCACAAGCAACAAAAGCAAAAATAAGTGGGACTATATCAAACTAAAAAGCTCTGCACAGCAGAAGAAAATGAAAAGGCAGCCTATAGTATGGGAGAAAATATTTGCAAACCATATATCTGATAAGGGGTTAATACCCAAAATATAAAGAACTCATACAATAGCAACAAACCAAATAATCCAGTTAAAAAATTGGCAGAGGGCTTAAAGAGACATTTTTCCAAAGAAAAGATAACAGCCACCAACAGCTACATGAAAAGGTTCTCAACATCACTAATTATCATGGAAATGCAAATCAAACCATAATGAGATATTATCTCACACCTGTCAAAATGGCTGTTATAAAGACAAGATAACAAATGCTGGCCAGGATGTGGAGGAGAGGAAACCCTGTTTCATTATTGGTGGAAATGTAAATTGGTGCAGCCACTACGGAAGACAGTATGGAGGTTCCTCAAAAAATTAAAAATAGAGCCACCATGTGACCAAGCAATCCCACTTCTGGGTATTTATCCATTGAAGATGAAATCACTATCTTGAAGAGATATCTGCACTCCCATGTTCATTGCAGTATTATTCTCAATAGTCAAGATATGCAAACAACCTAAATGTCCATCAGTGAATGAATGGTTAAAGAGAATGTGGTGTATATGTAGCATGGAGTGTTATTCCACCCTAGAAAGAAGGAAGGCTACCTTGCCATTTGCAACAGCATAGGTGGACCTTGAGGACATATGCTCCATGAAGTAAGTCAGAGAAAGACAAGTACTATATGATCTCACTCATATGTGAAATCTAAAAACATTGGACTCAAAGAATCGGAGTAGGATGGTGGTTGCCAGGGGCTGAGGGGTGGCAGGAGATGTTGGTTCAAGGGTACAAACTTTCAGTTGTAAGATGAGTAGGCCCCAGGGATCTAATGTCCAGCGTGGTGACTATAGTTCACAAATACTATATTGTGTATTTGAAAGTTGCTTTGAGAGTAGGGCTTTAATGTTCCCACCATACCAATGATAATGAAAACAACAAGTTAGTAACTATGTGTGGTAAAGGATGTGTTAATTAACCTTATTGTGGTAAAGATTTCACAATCTGTACGTTTATCAAATCATCTCGTACACCTTAGGCTGACAGAGTGTTATATGTCAAATATAATTCAGTAAAGCTGGAAAAATTGTAATTTTAACTGTAGTTATCTAATTCCATGGTTTTCTGGGGTTTTTTTTTTTCCCCACATAATATATATGTGGAAAATGAGATATATATGGTAAGCTTGGGTAAACAGGTAAGACTGTTCTTTCAGATAATTCCAGAGAGAGCGGGGAGGAGTGGAAGGCAGGGAAGAGAGGAGGGAAACTGATTTGATGCTTTTCAGTACCTACCTCTGATCACAGACAGAAAGCATTGTTATGTATAGGAATAAGACCGGAACTTCGGCTGCCTAACTTCATAATTACAAATGTTCCATTTATTTATTTTACTTTATTTTTCAGTCCTACAGTCTTCAGATATAGGCAGTAGATTTTCTACTGAAAATACACTGTTTTAAAGTGCATTAGCATGACTTGGTATAACATTTAGTACTAATGGATTTTACAGAAAAAAATAAAACCACTTCTCTTTTTTAGCTTTAGATCAGCAGTTCACATCCGTAACCACTCTTTTGTTGAGGCTCTCTTTCCATCACACATGACTGACAGAAACCTCAGCCCTGGCTGCATCTCATTGTTGCCCTTAAGCACTAGGCTGGACACCCACCAAACTGAGTGCTCAGCAGTGCCTGAAACAGTTGTTTCACACCTCCTCGAGCCCCCCAACAACTTCCCTCCTAGGAGGGAGCTTTGCTCCTACTATACACACAAAATACTCAGGAAGTTTTGCACAAAACTCTTAACTTTGTGCCCCAGATTCTAAAATCTCCTTAGATTCATATCACCTCTCCTCTTTTCTCGTTCCTATAACAATGGGAAAATATTCTTCAGTTTCTATCCAAGGCTCATCTCATTGTCTTCATCAGGATGCCCTCTTCTTGCCTCCTCAGGGGTGTACGTCTCTTCTTCTCTGGCTCTCCGCTGCCTCACTAACTCCCATGATCACCTACACACGTTCAGGTCTGCGCCAGTATAAAGGAAACAGAAATGACAAACAGACTTGTCTGGCTTCACCTCTTTCCTCCTATCTTTACTTTCTTCTCCCTTGTACCGTCTCTTAAATACGTTGCCCACATACACGGTGCCTCTCTTTCCTCGTACTCCATGATCTTCTTCATTGGCCTTCTGCTTCCCATCCTGCCACGGGAGCTCATTTTACTGTGTGTGGCTTATGCTTTACACACACTTACCGTTTTTTGAGCCATCACCTTGCTTAATGTTCTGCCACATTTGTTTGAGAATCTTTTGGATACACTCTCTTCCCTTGACTTTCATAAACACACGCTCTAACTGTATTCTCCACACGCTTCTGGTGTTCCTTCTCCCTTGGTTTAGTGGCTTCCTCTGATACCTTGGGTACATCTTCAGCTCTGTAGTCTGTCCCCTGTCTCTCCAGCTTCATCCCGTGACATTCTCTCTCTCCTACTCTGCATTCTAGATATAGTACTTCTTTTTTTATTTCAGTTTCCAAATGTTTTCTGCTTTCTTTTAATCTCTAAGACTTAGTGCATATTGTTTCTCCATTCCGGAATGTTCTCCTCTGCCCACTTTATAGCCCAAATCATCCTTTGCTTGTCTAACTAGTGGCTTTCTAAATTAGATTGGCTTTCCTTGCACTGTCCGGTAGTATCCTGTCCTTTTAGTATAACACTCATTAAATTTTACTGAGCTATAGGTTTAGATGCCGTCCTTTTCTATACATTGTAGAGACCTATTTTGTTTAGTTCACCATTATATCTCCGTAGGTGGAAGATTTTCTTTAATGATTCCTGCTCATTTATATTCAAGAGGCATCACCATTCTTTTGTTAGGAACATTTTTTGAAATTATTAAGCCAGTGAATTTTCAAGTTGAGTTCAAGCGTTCCTGCAGGATACCTTGTTTGCACAAAAACTAGGTAGCTGTGTGACATTTTTCTCCATGTATGCTATATGGCTTTGGAGGGCAGGGACTTTTCCTGTTTCTTTAGCGTTGCATAGATTTTTGAATAAAATAAATTGAACTTAAGTGGGACAGAGAAATGTATTGATTTTGGAAATTATTTAAAATAGCTGCTCCTGGGCTTCCCTGGTGGCGCAGTGGTTGAGAGTCTGCCTGCCAATGCAGGGGACACGGGTTCGAGCCCTGGTCTGGGAAGATCCCACATGCCGCGGAGCAACTAGGCCCGTGAGCCACAACTACTGAGCCTGCGCGTCTGGAGCCTGTGCTCCGCAACAAGAGAGGCCGCGATGGTGAGAGGCCCGCGCACCATGATGAAGAGTGGCCCCAACTTGCCACAACTAGAGAAAGCCCTCGCACAGAAACGAAGACCCAACACAGCCATAAAATAATAAATTAATAAAAAAAAAAAAAAATAGCTGCTCCTTAGATCTCAACTAAGGAAGTTCTAGCCTCTGACATTAACTAGCCTTATAATTAAGACATGCTTCCAGGGACTTCCCTGGTGGCGCAGTGGTTAGGAATCTGCCTGCCAGTGCAAGGGATATGGGTTCGAGCCCTGGTCTGGGAAGATCCCACATGCCACAGAGCAACAATGAAGCCCTTGCGCCACAACTACTGAGCCTGCACTCGAGAGCCCGCGAACCACAACTACTGAGCCCACGTGCCACAACTACTAAAGCCCGCACGCCTAGAGCCTGTGCTCCGCAACAGGAGAGGCCACTGCAATGAGAAGCCTGCGCACCACAACAAAGAGTAGCCCCCGCTCATCGCAACTAGAGAAAGCCCGCGCGCAGCAATGAAGACCCAACGCAGCCAAAAATAAATAAATAAATAAGTTTATTAAAAAAAAAAAAGAATATGCTCCTCATTGCGTTGGCTTCAGTTTCCTCATTTGTAAAATTGTGATTCTACAATGTAGGTGAATAAGCACTGAAGCTATAATCAAGCAAAACACTAATACTATATATTCTGCCTTTTCAAAAGTATATAGTTTCTGAACTGTGGTTTTACAAATGCATAATTTTAAATATATTCATCTATGAATTCCTGAGAATTAAGTAAATATTATTCATTTGTGTAAATTAAAGTTTTTCCTGCATTAAAAAAATAGTGTAGTTGAATCACAGTAATATTTTAAGTTATTTTAATTTTTGTTTTTAGTTACAGGCCAGAAAATGTGAAAGGTCTGGTTGCAAAGGAAAATAAAATATTACTAAATTTATCTCACTTTACATTAAAAAAAAAGCCTCAGTCAGGAATTTGGAATACTTGTGATGGTGATGCCCAAATAATACATTAAATACTCTCCTTCCAAATTTACTGATTTAATAAAAATTTGTATATTTTTCTCACTACACTGTAACATTCTTTTATTAAAATAAGAGATTAACTATATTTATGTAAAAATTAAGTTACGTGTTCTTCCTTTCATGTTTATTTGGTTTCCGGATTGTTGGTGGCAAAGTCTCTCTTTAAGATGTGGCGTCTCCTCTGAGCTACGGGTGGACACTGGACAGAAGAGAAACATGGTGTGCCCCAGTCACCACGGGCAACGGTGACTCCTACCAGCAGTTCCCATCCTTTCACCCATAAAATCAGTAGAAAATCGACCTAGCTTTGCCAGCTCAGATCTCGCATCTGGAAAGTAATCCCCAGGGAACAGAAAATTCCGTCGTTGTGCATAAATTTGAAAATTGGATTATTACCATTTTTTTCAGAGCTCTTTTGTTTCTTCCTCTGCAGTCCTTGTGAAGAGTTGCTGCCAACATGTGTCAGATAAGGGGTAAACCTAACCACACAGGCAGTAACTAAGTTAATCCATTTCAGATATGGATGCACATGATTATAATACATTTTTGGGTGCTGAAGTGTAACACGCATTTAATGAAAAGAAAAGAAATAGGGTATGTTCCACTATGTGACTAAACCGATATTTGCTGTTTTCATGTATTCACTTGTTCATCCTCTGTGAAAGAACAGACCAGACGGTACAGAAAAAAACTGCGTAGTGTAAGGGATGAAGGAAAGTGAGGGAGGAAAACATAATTAGGTAAATGCTGCAAACAGCAGGGCAAACTGTTAGGGCTATCCAGCAAGACAAATGTCCTGGTTTTAAGGTATAAGTGTAAGGAATCTGTCACATTTTCTCAAATGGTAACTGTAAAATTGAGGTTGTTTAAAAGGGATATTTAAAATATTCACATTGAAACTCTCTAACTCCATTATTTATAAGAAGGGACTATTCCACATTTCTGCATGATGACTTGTTTATAGGGCCATTAGTTATTGTATTAATTTATCAAGATAACTTTTGTTTAATATTTCATGAAGAATCTATCATACACTTTTGTTTTATGAGATGCAAATCTTAATAACTACCGTTTTGGTAAAACTGCCACATAAACACACACACACATATATGTACATACATGGGCACATATATATGTTTTCCAACATAATTTCTACAGGACATTAACGTTTCAGTATTTTTAGGTGATCTATACATGTCACAGTCATTTTAGAAATGTACACATTTTGTTTTACATGAAGGCATAATCATTTAATATTAGCTCCATAAATTAGTAATGCATTATCCTTATGTAAGATGTTTTAAATGATTTTTATGTTAATTTATGTAGAAACTTTTTATTCCTTAGTAAAAAGGTTAATTGTAGAAAGTATGCTTCCTTTTTTTTTTTTAAGTTAAAATATTTGAAAAAAAATTTTTTTGAGCTTAATAAGTAATACAGCAAGAGAAGCCAGCTCATGCTCAAAATGTTGCTAGGTAATTACTGAGTTTTGGAATTAAATAGTTGAAATTATGCATACTTGGACTGTATTTTTTAAAAAGCAATATGGTATAGTGGAAATAATGAGATTGAGCCATAATTTTTTACTGACTGGGTACATAAAGTGGTATTTTTGATATTTTGATCCTGTCTTGTCGGTTGTGCTTGTTACTTATATTGGGCTTTCAAAGGCTTTCGGAAGTAATATTATCCTTTGTACAGTATCCTTTTAAAGCACATTTGCAGTATTCAGAAGTATGTTATTGACAGAATTAAAAAATACATATGCAACCAAAATATTTTTTAGTGTTAATTAAAAAGACTTCTTTTTATTATGCTAAGTAGAAGAGAAATATTGTGAAGAAATAACGAAAATGAAAACCAGTGCAAATATTTATAAAACAACATTGATTTTTATATGTGAATAACTGGATATAATATATTAGAAAAATATCTCTGAAATACCCCAGGAAATGTCAATTGTATTTTTTTAATTTTTTTAAAATTATTTATTTATTTTTGTCAATTGTATTGTAAACAAGCTTGATGCCTTATGCCTACCAACTTATCTGTTGTTTTTTGGTTTTTTTTTTAACTTTTGGGTTTATTTATTTATTTATGGCTGTGTTGGGTCTTCGTTTCTGTGTGAGGGCTTTCTCTAGTTGCGGCAAGCGGGGGCCACTCTTCATCGCGGTGCACGGGCCTCTCACTGTCGCGGCCTCTCTTGTTGCGGAGCACAGGCTCCAGATGCACAGGCTCAGTAGTTGTGGCTCACGGGCCCAGTTGCTCCGCGGCATGTGGGATCTTCCCAGACCAGGGCTCGAACCCGTGTCCCCTGCATTGGCAGGCAGATTCTCAACCACTGTGCCACCAGGGAAGCCTTATCTATTGTTTTAAAAGCTGATTTATGGAGTTGCAAATATGGGACTTCCAAAGTGAACCTTGATATAAAACAAACATTATTACTGTGTTTATACACTTTTATTGAGGATTTTATTTTCTTTTTCATTTTCTAAATTGAAGTATAGTCGAAGTACAATAAATGTAAGTTACAGGTGTACAGCATAGTGATTCACAATTTTTAATGGTTATATTCCATTTACAGTTACTACAAAATACTGGCCATATTCCACGTGTTGTACGATATATCCTTGTAGCTTATTTATTTTGTACATAATAGTTTGTACCTCTTAATCCCCTACCCCTATTTTGCCCCTCCCCTTCCTTCTCCCCACTGGTAACTAATTTGTTCTCTACATCTGTGAGTCTGTTTATTTTTTGTTATATTCACTAGTTTATTTTTTTAGATTCCACATATAAGTGATATCATACAGTACTTGTCTTTCTCTGATGTATTTTGCTTAGCATAATACCCTCCAAGTCCATCCATGTTGTTGCAAATAAAATTTCATTCCTTTTTTATGGCTGAGTAGTATTCCATTGTGTGTCTGTGTGTGTGTGTGTGTGTATGTGTATGTGTGTGTGTATACACATACATACTGCATCTTCTTTATCCATTCATCTGTCAGTGGACACTTAGGTTGCTTCCGTATCTTGGTAATTGTAAATAATGCTGCTGTGAACATTGGGGTTCATGTATCTTTTCGAATTAGTGTTTACATTTTTTTTCGGATATATATCCAGGAGTGGAATTGCTGGATCATATGGTAGTTCTTCTACTTTTAGTTTTTTGAGGAACCTCCATACTGTTTTCCACAGTGGTTGCACCAATTTACATTCCCATCAATAGTGTAGGAGGGCTCCCTTTTCTCCACATCCTTGCTGACAATTTGCTATTTGTGTTCTTTTTGATGATAGTCATTCTGACAGGTGTGAGGTGATATCTCATTGTGGTTTTAGTTTGCATTTCTCTGATGATAATGATGTTCAGCATCTTTTCATGGGCCTGTTCACCATATGCATGTCCTCTTTGGAAAAATGTCTTTTAGGATTTTAAATGGAAATTTAAGATGTTGTATTTTAGTCTAGTTTCTGAGGGCTGTAATATATTTGATTACATATTTACCACATTTATATTTTTCTTTTCAAATTAAAACCAGTATATTAAGTGGAGTTAAATCTGAAAACTTATATTTCAGAATCTTAAAATCTAAGGTATATAAATAAAAAATGAGTTGCTAAAAGAAATAATATTTTTAATAATCTGACCAAGTTATTCATTTTATTATTCCTGTTCCAAAGGTCATTAAAACCCTTAAACTATCAAAATATTTAATTTTGAACCTCATCAACTGTAAATATTTAAAGAAAAAATTTAAAATTATTAAAAAAAGTAGCTTCGACAATTTTAAGAGTATTTGAACAAGACTGTTGCTACAAATGTGTTATTTTCTCTGTTTAAAGCTCTGTGTCAATTATTTACAGATCCGGAGGTATTGTGGAAGTTCCCAGAGGACTTTGCAGACCAGGTTGGAACCACATAATTTTTAAAAAGCATTTAAAATTGGAGCATTAATGATTATTACTACTGTTACTACTACTACTATGACTACTACATATGAATTGCTTTAAGTATTTTCTCTTGATCAGCTCTGAGAATAAAAAGCCATGTGTGCAGAATACATGGAAAATGTTTTGAAGTTACCAGGTAGATGCGTGATGAAGAGGCCCTTTCATGAAGCTATTAGGAAGTGAATGTTTACAGTTTCAGCATGTTTTTATGCTCTTTTAATGTGTCTGTGGAATATATATTTGGAAACAAACATTTCCCCATCAGAAAACTTGATGATGTGGTACTTTGAGGGATACCCTTCTGTAAGTAAGACAGTAAGAAGTAGTAACTGCTATAACTAAGAGGTCAGTTCTACACTTGTTACAGTAATGTTCGAATCATTAACATACAAAAGTTGAATTGACGTTATTTTCTTATTTTAAAATAATTCTTATCTATGGCTTTGTTTTCTTAAAAGAAAATGGGAGACTTGGAAATGAATTTACTGCATTTGTATTTTAATTATAATATTCTCTAGTTCCTTAAGTATTTTGTATAGCCAAAACTATGAATTATTTTGACATAATGTATGTAAATTTTAAAAATCTGTATAATATATATTATGGATTTATCATTTTGAAGTGAATTACATGGTTAACCGTACAGATTTAAATTTTTATATAAACAAGTACTCCTTCTGGAAATCTGATTAGCAGGTTCCTTTTTTTTGTCTACAAAGAAATGGGGTAAAACAATCTTGTCACTTAAAAGTATAAAATTATAACACTACAAGCTTAACCATAAGTTAAGTTCACAGGTACGATTCTCATAATTTACCAAAATGAAAGCTGATAAAAGTATTCATTTTAAAGCAGTTCATTCAGAGATATACAGACACATGTGATTTTGATGTGGAAGAATAATTTTCTACATGTGAAAATCAGTATAGAAGATTAGGAAATGTCACTGAAAAAGTGAGTTAAATGAGCATGTTAAATATTAGTTAGATCTAGTGCAGGCCTTGACTGTTTTTTCACATAAAAAGAGAGCACATACTCTTAATTTGTTTTTAGCCCCTTGGAGAAAGAATAGATTTATAAGTATCTTAAGTATATAAAATAAGTCCCCACAGTGAAGACATGATTTGTACATATGAGGCTTAGTTGGGTTTGTTCCCCAGTGATGGGACGTTAGGTTAGACACTTGTTGACTAATGTTACTGTTTTGAAATATCAATACTATTCCTCTCTTGGTCTTTCTAGTTCTCTCTGGTCTAACCTCCTGTCCAGATTCTTTTTTTTTTTTTTTTCTTTTCTAACTTCTACCTCTTAAACTGCCCCTGAGAATTCCTAGGGTATCTGAAGGCTCCTAACTTTGGGTTCACATAAGGGTGATAGTGTACGTGTCGAGTTCAGCTACAGGAAATTTTTCAGTGAGACGGGTTATTGCTGTTCCTCTTTGTGACAGATAAACTGGTGCTAGGAATGTTTTAGCTGTTGCTTTGTCTCCCAGATTTGTGAGGTCAGTGGAACATTAATAAGTGCTCACATACTTAGTAAAACATAAAAGCATTTGACCATGTAATGGTGATGAGCATTCATAACCCCCAGGATTCCAGGGCATAGCAGTTCTTACAGAAAAGGTTAGAGCTGAAAGGAGCTTTAGATACCATTTTGTCTAACTACTTCAGTTTATATTTAAAGAAACAAAACTTCATATGGGAATCCAGCCAAGGGCCTTGAAGAATGGTTTTGCTATATGCTTTTTGGTGAATATTCTGAGTACTACAGATGACACAAGTACTCTGTGTGTATTTCTCATCCTTCTTATCTTTTACTGCTTTCCTATACTAATTGTCTACTTCTTCCTAAACAGCCTTTTCACTGGATCTGAGACTGCTTCAGTAAGAATAATTCTTAATCTGTCCTTATTTAGCTCTTAACATGTACTTAACACTGTGCTAGGTGCTTATGTGCACAACTGATTTTATCTTCAAATTCTCCCAGTACTGCTAGGAGATAGTATCAGCCCTGAAACTGAGACTTAAGTAAGAAACTTGCCTGATAACACACTGCTTAGAAGAGGCAGAGCTAGCTGAGACTTGAGGGCAAGTTGGTCTAACTCAGAAGCATGTGTTATTAGCAAGGAAGCTGTATTATTCTTTTTGCTTGGAATGCTGACCCAAACCCTACTCACTTATTTTAACTCTTTTAGAAAAAGTTTATTATAAGTTTTTCCCCCAGTATCTTTATAATTTGAAAGCAGTGTGTTGTTTAATCCAAAGAAATGATACCAATCTGTTTAGTCCTTTAGTTCTACCACATACAGCTCTTGGTCCATCATAGGCATTGGCTTATTATATACTTCTTTGCATGTGTTTTCCTTCTTTTGGCAATAGAAGAACCAATGGGACAACCCAAATCGCATTTCAGGAGTTGTAATTAATTTTTGTTGTTGTTGTTGTTCTTTGTACAGTGGAGAATTTTGTGTAGGAGAGTAGGAGCTGAAGCTATAAACATAAACTGGGCTGAGTCTTGGCAACAATGAAAGGCCTTGCTAAAGAGTTGGTCCTTCAAATGAACTTGAGGAGAGTGTGATATAACAAGATAAGTCTGTTAGGAATATTGATTTGGAAAAGATCTCAGTATATTGGTTGTGGGAGAAACTGGAGGCAAGGAAGTGAGTTGGCTTTGCAGTAGTGCCGCTGAGGAGGAGGAAGGATCTGAAAGAGTTGGTTACATGAGGAATGAAGCAGAGGGTGAGTGTGTCAACCTGAAACAAATAGACTGCCAGATGTTTCTACAGCAAAGGTGGGTTTATTCGGGATCAGCAGAGAACTGCAGCTCGGGGTCTGCAACCATGGCGAGCCAGGTGCAAGTTCCTGCGTGCTGAGGGAAGGAGAGCCTTTTATCGAGGAGAGAGGAAGTCAGGAGGGCCGTGTAAACAAAGAGGCCGTGGCTTTTCATTGGCTGAGTCCTTGCAGGAAAGAACAGTATTTCTTCTTCCTGTTGGGTTCCACCATGGTCACAGGGTGTGAGAGCTCCCCCTTCTGGTCACCCTACTCTATTTAATTCAGGTTTTTGTTTATTAATTTTTTTACAAGTGTAAAGGGGGGAAAGAGAGACTGCGTGCAAAGGTGTTTTGGGGAGCATGGGGTGGAGAAGAGGAATGAGAGAATGAGTTTCTTTTTGGCACTTTGAGAAATCTTGAATTATCTTCCATGCAAGTGATGGGAGGGGACTTTGGGGATTTAGGAAAAAATGGAGGGTTTGCAACCTTAGGAAATAAAAAGGTGTGAATGAATTTGAGGATTTACAGACAGATTTAGTTGATGTCAGATTTATGTTTTGCAAATACATTGAGAGCTGTGGCTGAGAAGATTAATGCAGAACAAGTCTTCCCATCTGCGCTGCTGATAATTGCAACATCTCCCATTATCTTTGTGAGTTCACCACTTCTGTATAAAATGAGTAATTTTGTTTCTTTTTGCTGCTGTCAAGCTAAGCTCTCCATTGTTCTTATATTCCTGTTGCTCACATGTACACTTAATAGCTTGGCGCTGGTTTTCACAATACTGGACTTTTCCCCCCGTACTTTCTGCTTGTCATTTCATGGTTCACTTTTCTATACGTTTGCTGCTTTCATGTACCATCGGCCTCTTAGGGCCATGGCCAGTCTGTATTTCTTGAGCGAGAGGAGTCAGTCTTTGGGAGCAAACTATACCTTTAGAGAGTGGTCGGAACTAAAATCTTATAAATGCTGGGGGCAGCTTTGCGTTTGAATCATGGCTCTGTATTTACAGATCGCATGAAGTGTTGCTTTCGGCAGGGGTTTTCTCTCTCTTAGTTCCTCACCTGCAAAATAGGGCTGACGCTGCTACTCTGACAAAGTTCGGGTAGGAATGACGTCTACGAAGCATAGTGCCTGGCACATAGAAAGCACTCTGTAAATGTGAGCCGATAATTTTATTGTTATATTGTAATGCCACGAACGTTTATTAATTTATGACGAGGAATAGATGAAACTGTTTTATGTATTGTTTTTATAGTTTGATAACAAGTTTGAGAATTTCACTGCTTTATAGATCTCCAGAAAGATGTATAATTTTATAGTGTCAGGGAAGAAGAAATTTTCCTCTACCCTTCTAAGTCCTTCTGGCTGGCTTAAGAATTACATTGACATGAAACAGATTAACAGGAGAAGAATCAAACAAAAGTTTAATAACTTGTACACGTGGGAGAGACCCAGGAAGACTAGTAAGTGGCCAGAATGGCTGAAACCCTCCCCTTCAATGCCATCTTCAGCTAAAGACAAAAGAGGATGTTGGGGGTCGTGGTTTGGGACCTCTAAGGGGAGGAAAGCAATCCACACGGAGAGGGAGAAGCCAATGTTTGGTAGACACGTGTTTGCTGGGTCGGGCAGGGACAAGGGGACACAGAGTGGGCTCTGATCTCTAGTCTAGTTCCCCCACCACACCTGGCCCATATTCTTTGCAGGTGTCTGGTGATGGCTCTCTTCTGGGAACAGGCCCTCTCTCTAAATTCTTTTAGGCAGTTACCGGGGAGGGAATAAGGAAAACTTCCCGAGTCTTGGTTTCTTGAAAATAATCAGCCTGAATAAATCTTCTGCCAGAGAGACACACTTTGTGGTGGCAAATATTGCTCCCCGACGGTAGCATGAGAGACATCTTCAGGATGGCTCCCAGCAGGAGTCACAGGACCACGGAGCCATCCTCTGCTGGTAATGGCCAACACATAGAAAGCATTAGGTCCATCCGCTTGGTTTCTAGATAGGAAAAATAAGATGGTGAGGCGCTGACCCCAGGTCATATTTCTTGTTTACCTTTAACCCTTCACTCCTGCAGTACTTTTCCTGCTTTCACACAAACTGCAGGCCTTTCATGATTCTGGGCCATTTCTTAGGTCTCAGATGCCGTTTTCCGTTTCTCTGATGCACTTCCTTTGTAACACAACTTAGATGCTTTACCTGCTGCGATATATTGAAGCATTCCTCTTCTAGTGTTCCGTGGGCATTTTTTGTGTTTTGTGTTTCCTGCGTTCCCTGACGTGGAGTTGTTGTTCTTGTGCATCTGATTTCAGTGAATGCTCCGCCTTAAGCTTCTTTCTCAAGCCATGGACTTTTATATATTTATTTTTGACTTCTGTGTCCTCCACTCAGCTGCTGTACTCAAGCTGTCATCAAATCTTATTGCTTGTGCCTCTTTTATGTCTTGTAAATCTGTCCATTTCTCTTTATTTCTAGGGTCCTTTCCTTAATTCACATCCTTCTAACTCTCCTTTTTACCTCTATTTTTGTTCCTATTTAATGTATTCTCCACAGTGTAGCTAGAATGATCTGTAAGACAAATGATCTCACTAAAGGGCAAATACTGCTACTAACATCACTACTGTCACTGGTTCCTTACAACGTGCTAGGCAGTTTTCTAACTACTTTACCTGTATTAGCCCAATTAATCCTTATAATACCCTTATGAGCCTAAGGGACTACTGTAATTCCCATTTTACAGATGAAGAAACAGGACTGCAGAGTACTTAATTAATACAGCAGGAGTCACACAGCAATAAGTAGCAGAGCCATTATTCCAAGCCAATGTGACCCCAGAGCCTGCTGTACTAAATGCTTATTGAACTCAGTTCTCCCCATTGACACCTTCAAGATAAAGTCCAGCCTTCTTACCATGATCAAGCCCCTTGTTCAAGGCCTTTGTTTATATCTTTAGCCTCATATTTCTGTCTCCCTTTCCCATTGTCTAATACAAAAGTGGTCTGCATTTCATAGCGAACAACAATTTCCCTTATGTACCCACCATCCATTTACATTCTCCCTTTGAACATGGGAGTCCTTCAGCCTGAAATGCTAGTCTCCTCCTTATTCTCCCCTTTGCTTGTCTTTCTGGTCTCAGCTCGGAGGTCACATCCTCCGAGAAGCCCTTTGTTTGTCACGGGTCTGGATTGGATGTACCTCATCAGAGTTCCCTCAGCATTTTATGTTCCCCATGTTATGGCACTTAGATCTGTCATCTCTTTACTTTCTATTTTCCACATTAGACCAACGATCTCTGAGACTAGTATTAAAGAATAATTTTTAAAAGAAAATATAATCATGACTCCTATACAAATAGAAGATTTTATTTTGTGGAAGTGTTTTATTTTTTAAACTTGTTAACTGACAAGGCCATCAGTAAAATGCTATAACCTATTCAAAGGAGAGTTCAAAGTATCACAATTATATAGGTAAATCAGGAATATTGTAATAAATTTTCAGTGACTTTTTTACATGGGGGGGGTGAGGGAGGAGGGGCATCAGCTGTCCCTCCATCGGCGTGTCTGTGGACAAATATCATTTGCGTTGCTATCATTTATCTACAACTTACAGGATTACAGAATAGCTTAGACAGTGAAAGACGCAGGGCCCTGAACAGAGGGTGTCAGATGATGGCTTGTTTTCCATTGAAGGCAGCCAGTAACCTTCGGTCCATTTCAAGTTTTACAATTTTTCCCTGCAGTCTTCCTCTTTATCCGGCAAGCATAATAATATCAAACAAAGATTATTCTAGATAACAAGTCCCATTAGGTTTGGCTTGATTATTTACATAGGCAGGACAGGAGTGTTAATTTAGCCTATAAGCCTCCATGAATTTACATATCCAGGGCCATGCAGTGTAGAACAATTACTATGTCTACAAAATCAACTTCTTTCTGGAAGTTTTTATAAGGAATTTCAGATTAGACTTTTAAAAGCGCCTGTTTCTAGATAATCCCAAAGCTAGGAAACCAAGTCCAAGAAAATGTCTTTCCCAGACTTTATGTGTACTACCTATAATACTACTACCTATGCCTATAATATTCATAAATTCCTGTCAAGCTTAACAAAATTTGCTAAGGTTCCTGGGCTGTGAGGAAGGGACCTTCTTTAACACTGTCAGGCAGGCATTAGGCCAGGTTTCCTGGGAGGGCTTTGTAGGCTCCGTAAGTATAGTTAACCTTTGTTCCTTCCAAGTGCCTTGACATGGCTGATTAAACAAGCATGTTTCTCAAAAAGGACACTTTAAGTAAGGCCTTGGTTGTTAGTCAGTTCTTCCACTTATATCCTGGTAAAGTGAATGACAGATTTTTATTAAACGTATGCAAATAATAATATTGCAATGAAAAGTAAAGGGACTTAGTAAGAGTTTCTGAATTCTGGGAGGGAAGGAGTCAGTGAGAACTAGATGTAATTTAAAAATTATATTTCAGTTTACAGAAGCAGGGTTTACAGAATTGTTGTGGGTTACAGACAGCTTAGGAAGAGAGGAAAGGGCTTCCTTATATGTCCAGAAAATAGAGCATTAAAACAGCATCAGTATTTCAAACAATAAAATTTCCATTAGTTTATCCAACACAGTGCAGTAAATTATTGTTCTGCTGGATATTGGCCTAGCAGTTTCATGAAACTTTCTGCTTCTTGACTAAAAGAGTCTTGGAAATCCTGACTTAGTCCAGTGGAATGGCCTGAACGTTGTCTCAGTGATGTCAGTTCAGAGACCTGTACCCAAGAGTCTGTTCTTTGAAGTGTCAGGAGTTTGAAGTACCTGATACAACCCCTTTCCACAGAGCTCTGAGACTGACCCTCTTTGTTGAAAACAAACTGTGGCCTGTAGCTTATGGCAGTCCTCAGGGTATCCAAAACAAAAGTAAACTATCCGTAGATGACAGAGACTTAATGGCTATGGTTAATTTATTAATGATTATTCTCAAGTGTGAAATGTCTACTGAGAGTTCATAATAAAAATAAAATATGGAAAAGGAAATTTGTTTCAGTTGTATGAAAAGTGAAGATAATAAAGCCATTCAAAAAAAGTTTTAGACAAAATGTGTGTAAGACCAACAAGTAAGCCTGTTTTTGAAGGAGCCAGTTCAGGTTATGCCTGATTTATGAAAATGGGTGAACAAAATTTATAGAGGAAAGATCTTGAGATATAACATACAATAATCCTGAGGCATAATATAGCAAGAGCATACCCGGAATATCAAGTAAAGAGATTCAGTGTATCTGGAGTAGGGCCTAGACGAATATATTTTTGTAAAACTTCAAGGGTAAGTCTGAGGTGCATATCGAGTTTGGTACCACTGGCTTAGAAGATACGAAGACTTTAGAATAAAGAACTAAGGTTATGACCAAGTGGAATTTTAAATAATAACTGAAATTATAACTGGCAATATTATACTGTTGTTGCCTAATATCATCAGGCAAAACACTGCCAGTAGTCTGAGAAGTATAGGAAAATTCAGCAGAACTATTTCATAAGAGTTTGACTCTTGTTTTCCTGGAGAGTAAAACATATTCTGGAGAGCCAGGGGCATTGGCATTTCTCTGGAAACTTCCCATAAAGCATGTGATTTCTGAAATATTCATATTCATAAAATTTACATGTACAAATTTAACCTAGGACAGGCTAAGCACCTCTTCTGATTTGCCAGCTTTTTGTGTAATAATAATAATAATTATATCAGACAACTCTTATGATAATAACATATCAAACAAACCGAATTACTTCTAGCATCTCATTTTATAAGGCAAGAGTACACATTCCTGTGATTTTTAGGGAATCTCTAGGAAATCTCCAAGACAGTTTTAGTTATAAAACATATCATGAAAGTTTTTGATTTTTTTCTGCATTCAGAATCTGAGTTTGGGAAGGCAAAATTTTAAAAGTTGTTAGAAGATTTGGCTGTTTGATTAAGATGGGGTCCATAGGTGCCTAAGAAGCAACCCTTGATTATCTGTTTAATCAAAGTGACAATAAAATATTTAAAAGTAAATATAGACGGTAACACAGTTGAATAGTTCTTTCGTAAATGAGGAACTTTCGTACCTCCCCCCTCCGCCGGAATAATAGAAGACATAGTAAAGTCAGTATCAAGCACAGAGAATTATTCTGTTAAGACACAGAGTTCTGGCTATCTCAGAGGTACACGGAGGTGAGGATAGATTTTCATGTTGTAGGCGGAAGCGTTAATCAGGAATCCAAGGAAGCAAGCCCATCAAAACTGAGTGAACTTTAACAATATTTATAGCTTCTTTTCAGTCAGGTATTACCAAACTTTTTTTTCTTTTAAAGCATTATTCATTTTAAATAATTAATTAATTAATTTACTTATGGCTGTGTTGGGTCTTCGTTTCTGTGCGAGGGCTTTCTCCAGTTGCAGCAAGCGGGGGCCACTCTTCATCGCGGTGCGCGGGCCTCTCACCATCGCGGCCTCTCTTGTTGCGGAGCACAGGCTCCAGACGCGCAGGCTCAGTAGTTGTGGCTCACGGGCCCAGTTGCTCCGCGGCATGTGGGATCTTCCCAGACCAGGGCTCGAACCCGTGTCCCCTGCATTAGCAGGCAGATTCTCAACCACTGCGCCACCAGGGAAGCCCCAACCAAACATTTTAAGTGTTATTCATTGTGCTCTGTCATAGTCAAGAACAAACTGACACTTAAAGTCATATCTCAGAGATCTGCAAGGTCAAACTAATTTCATTATCATCACCATCATAATTGTGTCATTTGTGTTAACATGTCGTGCATCCATGATTGCTATCTTCAAATGAATTCATGTATCTTTTAAAAAATTATCAGTTTTAATTTCTAATACACTACATTTCAATAGTTACTACATAAACACTAGCTCTTCACCATCCTCAGCAAGTCCCAAGAATATGGAGGTAAAAAACAAAAAAAGCCCAAGAATCGCTGTTTTAGGATAAAACCATTCTTTGAAAAAACAAAACAAAACACACAGTTGTATTTATCTGATACTGTTGTTCCTAGTGTAGTCTTAACCACTCATATTAATCACAGCTTTTAACCTAAATAACTAACTTCTGTTTCACAGAAAAAGAAAAAACAAAGAACACTTGGGGGACAGATAACTGAGCACCTTGTGTCCTGCACAAGCATTGTACAAGACTACCAGACATGGTACCCATCATACCACTTTGTAAAGCCACACAATTCCCGTTTACATCTCTGTATAGTGGCCAAAAGGAACAAGTTTATTAAAATGACCCAAAAGTGTAGGCTTTTCACAGCACACAAAAATAAAAAGTATATAGACTTAAATATGCTTAGTAATCAGTGTTTTTAGTATTCTATCTTAGAAATTATCTAGGTTCATAATACATTATCTATAATGTATCATACAATGTATAATACAATGAGTATACATTGACTAACTCAATATCGGTTCAATATTTTGATTACCTAAAGGTTTTCAAAATTATGTTTTAGCAGATACATTACAAAATATAGTTACTGTTGAAGTAAAGCTTACCAGAATAACGATACAGTTTGGTTGAGTAGAAATTTACATCTTTTGAACCTTAAACAGTATGCCATTTGTTCATCAAACCTGTATACATTTAGGAAAAACAACCCCAAATAGAATGAATGTATGCTTATATTGTACTTAATATTGATACATCAGAGAAATCCCAGCTATATTTATTAAACTAAATTGATGAAACTAGATGTTTGCTAAGGATTTTCCTTAATTATGTGAATTTGAATTCACTAAGAATTTTTTTGAAGTCTAGCCCATCTGAAGTATTAGAAGTTCAGTTTCCTTCATTGGGTTATCTGTATGGAAATATGTTAATATAAATGTTTCAGACATTACGTGAAATTTCTAAAACTCTTATATGTTCTGGTATAATGTTATAAGTCATAATTCTAGTTATTACTTTAAAATGTATATCTCAGAAAAAAACTAAATTTCCTTGTCAATTGCACTATTATGAACTTTCATCAAATCTTTAACCATGGTCATTTTTAAGTCTTTTGTCAGTTACAGACAGTTCTGGGTGTACTCTGATGCTTTTGCAAATATGTTCCTATAAAAGGGTTTCATCTTCAAGGAATTCATAGGAAAGACTCTGACAAGTACAGGTTTCTGGTACCTGTACTGCTGAACTGAATGAATAAGCATTTTCAGAACTCTAATGAAAAACTGCTGAACTCATAAAAGTGCTAACAAAAGATCAAGATGAAAAAAAAAATTAATTACATGGGACTGAGTGAACTGACGAGGATGATTATAATTTTTGTGACTTTCTGTTTGAATTAAAAAAAAAAAAATCCCACAAGGACTCAGAGGCAAAGAATATAGAAATCAATCTTCACTGCAAAGTGAAGGAGCTGTTACAGTGGAGGATTACTGGACTGAATGTCAATATTATGACATAATATGAGTGTGTTTCATGTTTGGTAATTGCAATCATTGTTGCTTTTGTTGTGGTCATCCATGTACAATGCTTGATGTCAGTCTATTTATCTCTTGTAAAAATAAAATACAGTGTGTGTGTGTGAAAAAAAAAAAAGTTCAGTTTCCTTATTTTATAGGACTTTTAGGAATAATCAGTTTATGTTCATTTCTCTCCACAAGCCAATCAGAATAGCGCTTCTTTAATTTAGTTAAAATTTTTGTAAAGGACTTTGTTTTTTAGAGCAGCTTAAGGTTCACGACAAAATTGAGAGGAAGGTGCAGTGATTTCCCATTCACCCTGCCCCACGTTTGCATAGCCTCCTGCACTATCAGCGTCATTCACCAGATGGTGCGCCCTTTACCGAGGATGAACCTACACTGATACATAATGACCCAAAGCCCGTAGTTTAGCTTAGGGTTCACTCTTGCTGTTGTGCAGTCTGTGGGTTTAGACAAATGTATAATGACATAGCCATCATTATAATATGGGTATTTTCACTGCCCTAAAAATTCTCTGTGCTCTGCCTAGTTATTCCTCCCTGCCGTCCCCAGCCCTAGCAACCACTTATCTTTTTATTGTCTCCATAGTTTTGCCTTTTCCAGAATATCATACAGAGAAACCATACAGTACGTAGCCTTTTCAGATTGGCTTCTTTCACTTAGTAATATGCATTTAAGATTCCTTAAAGTTCCTCCGTGTCTTTTTATGGCTTCGTAGCTTATTTCTTTTTAGTGCTGACAAATATTCCATTGTCGTGAGTACCACAGTTTATCCATGTTCCTACTGAAGCACATCTTGATTGCATCCAAGTTTTGGCAATTATGGATAAAGCTGCTATAAACATCCATGTGCAAGAGTTTAATTTGTGAGACTTTATAATCTAGTTTATTGATACTCTGTGGAGATAGGGCACCATTTCACACCAACTCAGTAAGAGCAAAGGCCTTTCTGAATTATAGACGTAGAGACTCACAGACACCAACAATTTTGATCATATTTTTAGGTATACTTTACATAGTGAACAGATAATATAGATAGGTAGGAAGCTGAAAGATACATTGTGAAAAGCAATGCTATATTTTACAAGGCTTTTTTAGTTACGTTTTTGGTTGTTACTTTTATGATATCAGAGGTGAAAATTTTGCCAAATATTGAACGAGTTTACTTTACCTAGGCAATTAGCATGTACCTAAAGCTGCCTTAAAAATACTCATAGAATACTTTCTTTTTTTTTTGCGAGGTACTGGTCTGGCAACATAAGGCTGTAAACAGAAAGACATGTGGTCCTTGCCTTCCAGGAGTCTTATTACTGGGGAGGAAGATTGGTTTGGGAATCAGTAGTGAACTAATATTCTGTTTCTACTTCTAAGTTGAATGTACGACTTCAAGGAAATCATTTTTACTCTCTGAGGTTCAATTTTCTCCTCTGTAAATGGGGGACACAGGTTGCTTATCGTTTTTACAATATTTGCTTCTATGTATAATTCCAACAGAAGGCCGGGTGTAATATGTGCCATGGAAGTTACTCACAGTGCAGTGTAGACATTCTGGGAAGGAAGACATCACACATTTAAACAGGCTAAGAGGTAAGTGGTCAGCGAGGAAGGGGAAGTAGTAAGTTTAGACTAATTTTGCTGGTGATGGCAGTATTTAGTGTATTTTGGTAGTTTCTAGGATTAAAAGGCTTGAGGAGGGAAGACCATGTTTATATAGAATAGCAAGAAGCCACTTTAAAAAGGAGATTGAAAACAGAAGCTAGAACTAATTTCTGTAGCAAGAATTGGCAGAGATGGCAAGATGACAAATACCACCTGAACACACACCATGCATTATTTTTTTCTAGTACTAGATAAAGATAAATATAAGAAGTTGTCAGCTCAGAAGGACCTCATAGTCCAGTAAGGGAGACAAAATTATTCATAATATACTGTCTGTTCTGTAATACTAACGGACAGGTTGTAACGGTGGTTCCCACAAGATTGCCTCACAGCTGCAAGTGGAGGGTTTAGCTTTGGACGGCAGTGGTGAGGTGTGCCTCCCTCTTTAAGATAAGCAGAAAGAAGGAAGACTGATGGCAGGGGCTTATTGATAAAAGACAGTATTCTGGGAGGACTCAGTTTCAGGGTTGTTGAAAGTACCTTTGTTCCTTAAATCTTCTTGATTGTCATTCTTACGCTGGCGTGACTTGAGAGAAAGGGGTAATGGGCTGTGAGAGGAAAGTTTATCCTGGATATTCTGCCTCGGTCCTACTACATTATTGTCTCTTGCTTCCCCAAGAATTGTTGTCAGTTGGTACATGCAGAACAATGGCAGTGGAGTTGGTGTACTTGAAGGGTGTGAATCTTCATTCATTACTTCTGGGACTGAGAGTTATCAGAGACCAGAGTTGAGGGCAGCACTAAAGAGAAAGTGGTTTACAGGTCTCTAAGCGGGCATTCGAAGGATATTTGGGAAGAGAATGTAGCTGTGGCATTGGGTGCGCGTTTTGCTTGCATTCTGATATTCGCGTGGCGATGTTGGTGTTTGGCAGGTGTGCGTGGAAGGGGATCTTTAAGCCTTGTTCCTCGACCACTGAGTGTATTCCTGGAGTTGGTCCTCTTTTAGGATAAGAGTGGAGGATACTGTCATATATAGTTAGGGTAACTGATTGTGACACCCTATTGTATTAGAAGCGCAGAATGATGAAATTATTTTGTGATTTGGAATTGACGTGGAGTGATAGCTAAAGACATTAGAATTTTATTTCTTGCATTAAATAAAAGACTTTTTTTTTTTTGGATAGTATAAATTGGAGTTTGAATTCTGTCAGTTATATGCTTGGCTCCGTCAAACTCCAGGGTAGGCATTCAACAAATGAGAGGGCATGGTCAAATTCCCTTCATGCCATGCCCTGTTTTTTCCTAGATCCTGTTTCTTTTTTTGGTGGCATTTCTGTTTTTACTGCCCATTAACATTTTTCTTCTTCTCCGTTTTTTTTTTTTTTTTGTGGTCGAGTTCTACTTATTCTTAGACCTTAGCTTGAAAATTAATCCTTCTTTGACGGTTTTCCTGACCTCCCAGGCAACCTGTCTGTACTTCTGTGTAGCCTCTTGCATTTACCTCTATATTTTACAGTTTTATTTTCATTCTTTCTTTTTTCAAATGTCTCTATCTCCCCTACTCTGTATGTATCTTCTTATTTTTCAGTCACCACATCTAGCACAGTGGCTCATACATAATAAGGTCTGAATAAATGTATTTTGAATGACTAGTTGAATAGATAAAAGGAAGTTGAGTAAACTCGTTACAGATTATTTTAACCTTCTTGGAAAAATAGGAGCAAGATAACCTACTAAGCAGAATAGATATAAGAGGGTGTGGAATATTAAATTTAGAAAGATTTCCGACTGGTGTTATGACACATATAATAGGGATTCATCAAACTGTGAACGAAAAGATGCGGCTCAGTGGAGGGGTCAGGCAACATGAAGGTTTAGTAGGTCTACCGCTGTTCGTTCATGACAAGTACCTGCCTGTGTGTACCTTCTCTCTTTCTCACATTTCTGTTGAAGGTTAAAAAAAATTAAAAATCAATATATATTGACACACTAGTATGGCTCCCATGCTAGATAACTAAAAAACGCCATTGGTCATGCATTGAGAAACGTGCACATATTACATAATTATTTTAAATTACAACAATAATAAAAATTCCATTAATTAAGCAAATCTTGGTAGAAACTAATTAAGAAGACTTGGTGGAATTCAACAGTTTGAATTGCAATTCTGAGCGAATAGTAGTAAGAAACTATGTAATATACAGTAATAAAAGAACATTTAAAATCTTACCCTTCAGCTGTATCTTTGTGGGTCTTTTGTAGTTGTAGGTAACTAGCTAGTTAGCTGATTCCAAAGCAAATATACTCATCAGCACTGTATACAGTTTTCATGTTCAGCAATATCTGGTGGTCGGTCTGCATGGTTTAGGAAGAGTGCCTGTTCTTTGTTTTAAAAAATTTTTTACACATCCATCATTTCAAAAAAGTATTTCTTTTAATAATTTTAAAGGGATTTGGTCACAATAAATAAAGTCTTTCATGATTTGAAATTACGGTAGATTGATAGCTGGACATTTTATAATTATGCTTCTTGCATCAAGCAGAAAATCTAAATTATTTGGGAATAATTTATTAAATCTAAATACTTTCAAAATAAATATTTAAACAATTACAGATATTTTTAAAAACTGGATTTTTTTTTTTTGCTTGTTTGGATTTGATTCTGTCATTTTATACTACCAGTTGATTATATCAGGCACAGAAAAAAAATTTAATTGCATTCTATACCAACTATTGTTTTTCCAAATGGAAAGAACAAATTGTCTTGAACCAGTTTTTGATGTGTGATGGTTAATTTTTATTTTACTACCACTATGAATATTTCCGTTATATATGAACACGTATTTTTGATTTCTTAATTTTTAATGAAATTAAACCTTATAGAGATGATGGCTAATTTAAGAGAATTATAATCATATCAAGACTGTATACTTTGTTTCATATTCCATTTTATCAGTGATTTATCTTAATAACCCTAAAATATAAATTATTTCTTACAATTTGCTTTGTAGATACACATAGTGTTATCTTTTTTGTACATTCCTGTGTCCAAAAAAGAAGAATCATAATAAAACATAAGTGGCAAGCATGTGGGAAAGTGCTTAAAATTAAATCCAAGATCATCACCATAATTATATCTTTCTGTCTTTCTTCATGTAGGCAAGATCTGTTTCCTTTGTAAATGCAGTGCTAGAAAGCACAAGGCAAAATGTGATCATGTTCTTATTTTACCTGCATGCTTGTCTTATATTTTCTACTGTTTAAAAGTTTTATTGCAAACAGGGAAACTAATTTGGAAAAACATAGTGATGTTTTAGAAATTTTGCTTTAGAGCTGAGGTATTTATTGGAATACAGAACTGTGTAATCTAGCAAACTCCGATTGAAAAGAATATTTTTGCATACATTTTAGATAATAAAATTTGAAAGCCCCTGAAAAAATGACCTTATTTTTCTGCTGAAGGGTGAACAGATTTTACTTTAATGAGCTCCTAGAGGTGAGGGGTTTTATACTTATTTTTATAGCAGTGAAATTATTATATTCTAACTATGCAAATAATTCAGACCAATCCTGGAAGGTCTGGCATTACTCAGCAACCTAGAGAAGTTAAGTAATAATAGATGATGCAGATTGAAAAAGATAAATGTGGTTTCACAAGAACTTACTTTGTATTGAGCATTAAACATTTGATAAAAGTCACTTTGGAATTTAGTTCTATGAAGGGTTCTAAATCTTTGAGAGAAAGCGTTAGGAAATAATTTTTTTCAAGATGATGTAGCATAGGCTGATGAATCAGAAGCAATTCTCCTGAGATCAGGAGAAAAAAAAGTTAAATTTAATATAGGAGCATGAAAGTCTCTCTACCAGTTCAAAATGTTACATTTCACATTTTTCTCTATTTTTAGCTTAAAAAGAAGTTAAAATTAATTAACTATGAAACAAAGGATGGAAACAAAAGTAGCATGTTTTCAGATGTTACTTGGCGGAGAAATTAAAATCTTTCAAATTGGCATGAAGTCAATATTAATTTACATTGAGTATGCTACTTTGAAATAATCCTAATTATTATAACTGTATAGTGCTTTAAACAGTGCCTTTCAGGGAAATTTCTTTTTTAGGAATAGGTATAAGTTGAGTGAAACTTGTGGGTTATAAGAATCAGTAGCTAACCATAAATTGCTACCTTACCTTTTTATTTTGCTATTTCCATTTTCTCTCTCCTCTCAGTACATTATTAATAGATAAGCCCTATTAAAGTAATATTGCCAGGTTGTTTACTAGTGTTTAAAATTTAAGCCTGAAATACAGTTGGGGAGAAAAAGTAGATATGAAAGCAATTCACAATTAAAATTTTGAAATTTAAAAAATATCCTCTGTTAGCTGAAAATGTTGAACTTGATCAACATATGGTACCAGCTAGCCTCATCCCCACCCGTTCTTTTGTTATCTTGTTATTGTTGTAAGGCTTAATGACAGTTGTAAGCCATAGTTCTGGATATGGGGGTTAGTCCACCCTGGGGAGAAGAGGAGGAAACAGCAGTGTGGATTATGGAAATATGGATTGATCTAAAAAGAGACCCCGTGTAAAAGAATGGGACTCAAAGGAAAGCTAGGAAAAACTGAAGAAAAGATGATGGAATATGATGTGAAAATGATCATTTGAAATCTTTCCTTTCATTCCCAGCTGCTGTGTTTTGGAGAAACGGAATGCATTTGTATGTTAAGGGAGAGGCCAGATGAATAGTATTATTTATTAGATATATTTTCATTTTGAGTGAGATAAATTATGTGCATTTTAATAGACTTTGCATATGTTAGACTTTTTAAATCTTAAAGACATAATGTTAGGTATGATATTTCATAGAAATATTTCAAGCAGTGTACAATGTTCGATTAATGTTTGGCCTTTAAATAGACCTAATTTCAAAAATTAACTTCATGGTTGTTATATATTAAGTATTTTAACTAAATGTGATGGTGAATATTATATTTAAAATATGAATTATTTTTTGTTACTTTTATAACTTAGCTATTCAAATATATAGTTACACGTTTATTCATATGTGTTTTTCTAGACAAGTGATCACATTGCAGCTTGTCTTGTTAAGCTAGTACTAAGCGATACCATACATCTTTATCCTTAGCCTGTTTGATCAGAAGCGACAACAATGCAGTCTAGTGGTCATTTTTGCGAATGCAGACACAGGGTCCATGTGGTTTTAACTAGTTTGTGATGTGTTTGTATGCAATGAAAGAAAGATCGTTGCCTGATTCTGAAGTTTGGGAAAAGTTAGATTGGGAAGGAGTTAGCTTAAAAGCATAGAAATAAGGCGTTTGGGAGGAGGCTTTGAGGGCAGATGCTTTCCGTTTTGGATGTGCCAGGTAAGCTGGTGGGGATGTCTCCGAAGTAGTAGGACGCCTCCGGCTGGAGTTCAGGAGAGGCGGGTGATATGGCTTCACACAGCTGTTGAGTAGCTGCACTGGGTGCTGACCCTTGCCTTCTGGCTGGAGAACCCAGGCTTTATCCGAGGTGTGTAGCAGCGAGATTAGATTCCCCACGGAGAGGTGAGGGCTGCAGACAGAACCCTGGGAGCACCAGTGGAGAAGGCGCCATGAAATAGCCTGGGGAGCAAGGAGGAGAGCTGGATGAAGTGGGCGCAGACGTCTGGGGAGGATGGTCGGGAGCAGGAAGCTTGACTTCCTCAGCCAAGGGGCAGATCACTGTCAGCCTGTAATCCCACGTGTCTCATACCTGGCAGGTATTGAGTAAACACGTGTTAAATGAATCAAGTGTTACACACTGCAGAAGTCACATACGATAAAGACTGGAAAAACGGCTATTAAACGTAACACTTGGCGATCACTGGTGACTGTCAGCTGAGAAGACTCAACAGCAAGCAGTGATAGACTTACATCGTACTTGCAGGAAAATTTTCAGTGAGAGGAAGAACTATTTTAGTCTACTTTTTAGCTGACCAAAGATTGCCTCTACTTTATAGAATTTACCTTAGTCTGCTTTTACAAATAAGTCACTCCTGTTTTTTATGTTTACTCCTTATATTCCATATATTCCAATACAATAATATAAAGAATAAATAAGAAGATATTAGATAATTTATTCAAGAGAACTACCAATCCTTAACTGAGAAAATTTATCAAATAACTCACTCTGTGTATGTGTGTGTGTGTGTAGTTTCTGGTTTATTGAGTAAAATAAAGAGACCCTTTATTGTAAAGACAAGAAACTCAGCAGATTGTGTGTTCTCTTTAAGGTCATTTATGCCGAAGCGGACTAGACTAGGAATGACAAAAACTCATTGCTATTTGGTGAGGCTTGTTCAGTGGCTTTCTCTGTGTGAAAAGGACCAGTGTTCACAGCTGAATTTCTCATCGAAAGAGTTCTGCATTACAAGAACTAAGACCGAGATTGGCACCTCTTCTTAAAAATCTCAGCAAGAGGCCAAAGATTACATCAGCAGGGAGTGTGAACTAAATTTTTATTCCAAGAGGTGGATGTCCTGTAATGGGTGGAGCAGAATAAGTTTGCAAAATCATAGCTCGCAGTATTTCTATTTAGAATTTCAAGAAGCAAATCATTCAAAAAAAAAAAGACCACTTGTGACTTCAAATTTAATTGTAATTTGACATATTAAAAATTATGGGCATGTACATTTTTGATAAAGGAAAAATCTCGTATAATTTAAGGTGACTTAAAAATACAAAAAAAGAAACAGAGTTCCTAGATTCTTGATTTTTAGTCCTGCTTGCTCGCTATATTTGAATAAGGTTTTATGTTAATTACTAAGTACTTAGTTCCTGCTTTAAATTGAAGGGGATAAAAATGTCTCGCAGACTTCATGAATAGAATGGCTAACGGCATCAGTGACCTGGGGTGTTTACCATCTGAGCTGCAGTTTTCCATGTCCTCACCTGCCACCACGTAGAGGCAGCTTTGGCCCGATCTGCAGGTTCCTATTCTTGAGCCTAAGATAATTATCAGTGCGTGCTCTCTCCACCCTCAGCCCCTCTGTTACTACTAACCTTGTTTAACCTCATCCTTCCTGTGTTACTTGAGCATTATTTACTTGTTCTGGTATGATCCTTGTACTGATAAGTGACAGATGATTTTGTTTCAGATTTTAGATAATAGGCTTCAAATTTAATTCCTTGGTCTTTTGCTCCTCTGTGAGAAAGCATCTACTTAAGTCCTTATAAGTCTTACTTGAAAGAAATCAGATGTATGTTTATACCGTAAATCTAATATTTTCAGTGGTAATAAATAAGCGTAGGCATAAGCAGCATTGCTTTTTTGCCTCAGGACTTAATTTCAAGGGCATAGAACAACCCAGAGCAGGTAAGACTCACATTTGTGATGACATATTATCCCATCTCTTCTCCCATGATTTCCTCACATCTCGGCCCCCTTTATTTTTCCATACGCCAAGCTGAACTTTGGTTCGGAAGTATTAATTGTATACCCTTAACTCTTCGTATGTATGGACAATATCTACTATATTAGAGACCAAGCAGGCATCAGATTCAGGCATCTGCTGATTATACGTTGGACCCTACATGAAAACAAAGTGAAAAAAAATGCATGGCATGGGGAATAATGGTTAGAAGCTTCAGCCTGTGAGTTCAAATCCCAACTCCAACATTTGTTAGCTGTGTGACTTTGGGCAAGTTACTTAGTCTCTTTCACCTCTTTTTTCCCCTCCACATAGAAAAGGGAATAGAACATGGGTTGTTGTAAGGGTTAAATGAGATAAACATGTAAGTGCTTAGGTTAGAACCTGGCACAGAGTAAGCAATTATTTTATCATATCTTTATTTGGGAAGATAATCAGAAAAAAAGCACGCAGACTCGTACATCACATTTCCTTGAACTGTCTGCTGAGGTGGGTTGATTCTGATGGTGCTAAAACAGTGTCATTTTATATGAGGTCAACAGTGTTTTTTTTTTTTTGAGAGCGTGAGTGGTGTTCCAGGCACTGGTTAGGCATTAGGAGAACTCCAGAGTTGAATAAGCCGTCAAAGATTTTGGAGATTCGTTTGTTCTGATTGATCATGTCAGTTATAACAACTAGGACTTTCTGGGTCACTACTAACTTCATTGATCTCTGGTTACTGACTGATGACATACTGTGATAATACCAGAAGTGGTTGAGTACTCTATAATGTATATCTTGATACAAATCACTAAAAAAATAAAGACAGGATTATGAGGAAATACAGTGATTTCATAATTTGGGAATATGATAGTAAAGTTGCTTGTTGAGGCAACTATAAAAATATGAAGAATAATAGTAATTGTCCATAACAGCGGACAATAAAAGAGTCCTATCTCTTATCACTTCCATATCTTTTAATCGGTGCCATTCCCTTTCTCTGTCTCTATCTAGGCCAGATTCTCTCTCTGGAGCACCAGATGTTTTATCCAGCTACCTCCTGGACGTCTCCATTTTTACTCTTGTTTATATCTCAATTTTGTACCTTCTCTGCATTCCTGCTGCACTATCTAACTTCAGGTCACCACTCCTCACCTCGATGATTGCAAAAGCCTTCTATCTGATTTTCCAGGCTTCAGTCTTGTCCTTTTAAAACCCATTCTACAAACTGTAGTCAGAGTGATCTTTCTAAAATTCAAGTCCAGTCATGTCCCTCCCTTGCTTTAAACCTGTCAAAGCTTCCCTATTTCTCTTAGGTTGGGTGACCATGATTTATTGTCCAAACTGAGATACTTATTTATTACCTTTTCACTGATAATTTGTATATGGCGCAATGCAGATCTCAAGTGTACAGTGAAATGAGTTTTGACAGATGCCTACGCCTGTGTAACCCACATTCCTTTAAAGATACAGACTATTTCTGTCACTCCAGAAAGTTCCCTCTTGCGGCTTCCTGGTTACTTCCTGTGCCTGCTAACCCACCCCCACAGCCCCAGGATACCACTGTTCTGATTTCTGTTATGATAAATTATAACTTGGACACTTTTGAGAGTAACAGGGGTTGCTGCTGTTAACTGTGCTGAGAAGATGCATGCAAAGGGTTCTGGGCAAACCAGGAGGGGTGGTTTCCCTACTCTTTGCATCAAGTCAGAACTTGTTAATTGGCCTAAAGGCCTGATGATAGACTCAGTCCCCTGCTTATTTCTCAAGCCACATTCTCTTATCATCCTCCCAGACTTTGTACGTGTTCTTTCTCATCTCCAGACCTTTCTGGACCTTTCTGTAATATTCTTTCCTGTGATGGGAAAACCACCCTTAACTCCTCTCTACCTCCCTCTCGTTGTACAATAGTTGGGCCAACTTCTTGTTCTCTCTGTAGTTCTCTATTTAGCAATAGATGAGATTTCTTCCCTTGGGACTTCCACCACACTCCTCTGGAAGCACCCCTGCTAACTTTGGTGTACGTGTCTGATTTCTAGACTCCCTGGTGTTTTTCACTTTTACCACCAACGCTTTTATTACATTACATTGTGATTGTCTTTGATTGCTATTCACACGTTAAATATTTGCTAAATGAATATACATAAATGTACATAAGCATATTAATTATTCATATAAATAAGTTCATGTTGAGTTTGTAAATATGAGTTAGTACTGATTAGACTTTATACCTAAGTAAATAATCTTCATAGAACAGTCTGTATTTTATAATTGTGTAATTATAATTTAGTTCTTCCAGACAAAGCCTCCAAATAGGTAAGTAGTCAGTCATGATTTTTCCAAACTTTTAAAAGACACCGTGATTCTCATTTCTACTAGGTGACCTTATAGACTCCAGGGACCTTCAAGGTATAGAGAAATAATTAGTATGTGTACTGTTGCTCCCAGAATACAATAGTCATCTAAAGTGTAGGGTCCCTGATTTATGCTCTAAAACTAAAGTTTCTGTTGTTTCTTAAAGCATCAGACAAACAAGAGTCCCGTCTGGTTTATCGCAGAATTCACTATCTAGGGAAAATCAAGCAGTGCAGGCATAGTTCTGAACTAGGTTCAAGGCAGGATCAAAAAAAAAAAAAAAAAAAGGATAATTGTAGTTTACTTCTCTGGGACATATCATACCTCATTTGTCATCCATAACAGCAAAATACATTCTTTAATGTGTGATGTACCCAATGAATGGAGACTATTTACATGAATACAGTGACAGAAAGATTGCACATGGTCTAGGTCTGAAAAATATGAGAAATACTATGAATCAAGGGTCTGGCAGTCCACTGGACTGGGGAAAATATAAAATCCAGACTGGGGAAAATGTAAACTCCAGGTAAAGGTTAACAAAGAACAAAGAGTGACTCACAATTAAAGAAAATGGAAAACATAATTCAGTAATCAAGGGCAGTGCTACATAGAGGATGTGTTTTCTAAGGGCATCTCTATCAGTGTCTTCGCCGGGACAGTTGCAGGGAAGCCCGCTTTGAGGTGGTGAAGGGAGCAGGAAGTCCCTCCGTTCCTCACGCTGGCCAGTGCCTTGTGCAGAGTTGGTAATTAATCCTTATTAAGTGCATTGATAAATAAGTACACGAAAAAAGAATTTTATTAGTAAACCCTCCCTTAAGTGAAAAATGTCTGTTGGCGTGACTCTTTGAAGATATTTTTAACTCAAAGAAGTCGCCAGTGTGGTAGCCCAAAGTAAGCTCCTGTACATACTGAAAACATCAGATATGCACAGTGTATGATTTTGCAGCGTTAACCGAGTTTGCTTCTATTGTGTTTGATTAAACAGAAATAGTTGAATATATTCAAATCTATATCTATATCCGTAGGCACCTGTATTAATTAAATATGTTAACCATCTTCCAAGGAGGCAGATAAATTATTCAGTATAATACTTTGTATTTTGTATCTCAGTATGTTAATGTTTTGGCATAGGTCATCGGACACAGGACCTTAAATGTTGTAGTTATTTAGTAAATATTTGTTGAATAAATAAGTATCTTCTTCATTTGAATTCATACGACACTTGAGTTCTTAAAATAAGTAACTAATTAATAAAAGAGTTAACAGTTGTCAGTGGGGTTTATGTACCTGACACTGTCTAATCATTTTACATGGATTTTTAACTTAATCCTCATATAAATCCCAAGTAAATCCTCACTTAATCCTACGAGATAGATGATAATTTTGGCACATTTCCTAGAGGTGGTGACGGGGGCGCTTAGCCGGGGGCTGGCACAGCCAGGTCTGAGCGTCACCTCCTGGCTCCAGAGCACAGTGCACTGACCACTGGGCTTTGCTGCCTCGAGGGTGTGTGCCTGCACACTGGTGCCTGTGCCTATTTCCGGGGTCTCGTCGTAGCTCTGAAAATTAGTGATCACGTTTCCTTTACTCTCCACAGCGTCTAGCTGTGGGTTGGGGTCGTGGTAGCGGATCAGTTGACTGGCGTAAAACTTGTTTCTCTCTAAAAACTGAGGCTTTTTTCTACTTACCTTAATTCTACTTATCTTGATTTAATGGCAGTTTGATATTCATTTTTAAGTAGCTTAGTGTCTATAACGCAAATAAATATTATAGGCAATGCTCTATTTTATTATATAGGTGTTTCCTTTGATCTAGAAAATGTTACTAGTTAAAATAGGGGTGAGTGAGGTAAAGAATAAGTATATTAATCTGAAAGGAATGGGAGGTTACATGGTTATTAGGGAAAAAGAAAGGGAGTCTTCCTAGGTGGCTTTTTCTTAGAGTTGGATGATTGTTATTCGAATCACTGATTAAAAGTTAGTGTTAACCTAGGCATAAAAATTTGAAGGTAGTTTGTAATAGAATTTTTGACAAAAAAACTTTGGAAGCCCATTTGCTTATACATATATACTTTCATGCCTTTTGAATTCTTCTCTTTATCTTAAATTAATGAGGGAAATGTATTGTTCCTTTTATTTGCCAAGTAAACCACCTGTCTAATCGTTAAGTACAGTACACGTATTTTTGGTAACGTCACGCTGTACTGCTTTGAATCTAGGCTTTTTCATTGGCATTAGATTAAGCTAATGTTGAGTACAGACCTATAATCACCTGACTGATACACATAGAACCAAAATCCTCAAAATTCGTATTTCTACAATACAGTTCTTTTTAGAGTCGAATGTATTTGCTTCGTGGCAGTTACTTAAATCTTTCAACAATAAAAATTCATTCTTAATTTTTGATAGTGAAAAATAACTTGATCAGAGTTAACAATCCAAACACTGTTAGTGTCAGAATTCACAGACTTGGTGTTTTCCTTAAATTAAGGAAGAAGGATGAAAGAGAAATTTACTTCTAATTGAAATAGTACAAGAGAAAAATCCTGCAGTGGTCTCAATTATTCTGATAGTTATTCCTTGGCTCTAAGTTTAAAATAGAGTCTCCAAGCTTAAAAAACTTTAGAAAGTAAGACGAGGTTTCAAGAGGCTGTATGTGTAATGTACGGTATAATTGTAGTTCTACCTTTTAATAAAATGCATCCCAATCTAATCACCCTGTTAGTGTAGCTGTGCTTCCTTGGAAACTTAAAGCGTCCCGCAGTCCCGCTGTGGGCGTGCCGTGGGGCCCTGGAGCAGCTCAGGTGCAGTTTGGGAATCCCCGTTCTGCGCTGTGCAGTCTGCTTGTCACTAAGCAGCTCAGTGAATATTTCTTTTGAGAAAAAAAAAGTTTATTTTTCCCCCATGTAAAGCACAAATAGATTGAGTGAATGCATGGTATTAATGAATTCTCATTTGTTTTGGGAGAGAATATTCAAAATTAAGTAACCATCTTTTTAGGAATCAGTGGCCTTTGTGAAAAAGTAGATTAAAATCGATAAGTAAAGCCCCCTTTTTACAAAATGATTCTGAAAGCGTTATTCAAATGAATAAATTTATGCATATTTGAAAACTGTCCTTATGGAATATCGTGTATATTTTTCCTGAGGACTTTGGTACACTTTAATTCTTATCTAATTAAAATTATTGCGAGGTGTCTTAAGAAAGAAAAGATGATGCTTCACTCAAGCGTCTTTATAATTAATTACAGGTGTCACGGCCAGTGGAAAATGGATGGGTTTGAATTCTGACTTCTCCTCTAAGCCGTCTAAGGCTAAGCTAAGCATGGGTAACCTTTGCCCTGCCCGTGGTTAGTCTAGGAGTGGCCGCCACCTTCTGGCTGGTCAGCTGCGACGGGAAAGTCAGCCGGTGGGCCTTCGGGGAAAGGTTTCCTCGCTGATAGAAAGAGCCTCCCAGGAAGCTTTCGCTGGATACAGCGGTGTCTCCATGTGGTCAGCTGAACGCTGGCAGCTCGTTTTGTGACCATGAGTAGAGGCGGCTGAGGACAAAGCCACAAGCTGAGGACAGCAGAGCAGAAGGACGGAGGACTCCTGAGTCCTTGAGGAGGGCGCTGAATCAGTCCCCGAAAAGTCCACCGTGTCACTTCTCGCAGAGAGAGGGTAACTACTGCTGTGTAGGGTAGACACCCTTATCTGATACAGTTAGTCTTATTCCTTAGTTACAGGTGCCATTCAAACCAAGTTAAACCGTCAAGACCCTTACTGTAGGCAATCAAGTGTGTTTTGAAAAACCAAGTGATTCTTTTTTTTTTAAATTAATTAATTAATTAATTAATTTATGGCTGTGTTGGGTCTTTGTTTCTGTGCGAGGGCTTTCTCTAGTTGCGGCAAGCGGGGGCCACTCTTCATCGCGGTGCGCGGGCCTCTCACTATCGCGGCCTCTCTTGTTGCGGAGCACAGGCTCCAGATGCGCAGGCTCAGTAGTTGTGGCTCATGGGCCTAGTTGCTCCGCGACATGTGGGATCTTCCCAGACCAAGGCTCGAACCCGTGTCCTCTGCATTGGCAGGCAGATTCTCAACCACTGCGCCACCAGGGAAGCCCCCAAGTGATTCTTATACCTTCTTATCTTCCGTCTAATTCTTTCTGCCCTCCCATTGAGAACCCCTGGAGAAAGACGGTTATGAAGTTGAACTAACAGAATTTGAGGAATGATTGATTGTATATGGGGGTCAGGGAAAGGGAGTGGTCTAGGCAACTACCATGTGCTTGTTTGGGTAACGGGGTGGGCGGTGCTGCCGTTCTGGGGGATAAGGAGTAAAAACTGAACGAGTGACTTCAGTTTTGTTCATTCTGAATTGGAGGTGTCTGGGGAACGTTCAGAGATTGATACTAGAAAGTAGTTAGAAGTATAATCCTGGAGTTCACAGAAATATCTGAACTATAGGACTAAGAAATTTGGAAGTTGCAGTTGAATCCGTGGGTGTAGGTGAGATTGCCTAGGCAGGTGTAGGTGAGATTTACTGAGTGTGGTGGAGAGGACCGTATGGAACCTCAGCATTTCAGTGGAGGGCAGGGAAGGAGCCACTGAGGACAAGGAAAACAAGTACTGATCCTAACAGTGGTGCATCTCATTGCCTCTTAGATGTTTTTCAGAGAAATTCTAAGACCTTTGTAGTTACTGAACTCTAATCAGGAGGTAAACTTTACATATTTCAGCTTTTTTTTTTTTTTAAAGTAGATTCTTAAAGGCTTCTTTCCTCTTTTATTTGATCAATTTATAATGCTCAATGGTAACCTCATGGATAGAGAGTCAATATACCACTCTTAACACGAGCAGTTTCTTCTCTCTTACACGATCAATTTGATCATAATGCTTATTAGTACAGATACAGGATATAGTACCAAAAAACCACAGTGTATAAATTTGCATTAGTCCTTGTTTTCAGTCATTTATGTATTTCCCAGTCAGTTTATTTATATAGTAGTAGATGTGTTATTTTTAGGGCATATGCACATATATGTGTTATTGCCTCTTGTATTTTGCTATTCATAATTTTATATTCTATTAATATATCTTTCTTTTTGTTATTTCTATTTTGAACATTTGACATGTTAGTCAATGTGTTCTTTCTGTGTAAAAAAATATTTTAGAGAATTAAGAGGATTTTGAGAACCCGGATAATTTTTCTTGCCTAAGGAAATTAGGTATTTCATAAAAACAAAAGCCTGTAGGAATAGAGAAACATAACTTTTGAAGAGTATTGTCTTAAACCTTTCACGTAATCTACGGATGCCAATCCAGAAATGCGTGTGTGTGTGTGTGTCTCATATCACGAACACAGTGCGGTGGAAATACCAGAGTTTATGAGCACTTCTAATCAATATAAAAGTGCAGTTTTCAATTAACATCATTGTTAAAAGGATCCAGAAAACTATTTGCATGTATTTTATTCCTCCCTCCAAGTCCCCTCTCTCTCTCCTCTCTCTCTTTTCTTTTTCAACCTCAGTTTGAATAGCACCTGTAATTAAGGAAGAAAACCGAGCCCTGGGAGCTAGGTGGGACTTGCAGCCATTGATCTGTGTAAGCCCAGCTTACACTGTCAGGGGAGGAACAGTCAACTGCTGAGCTGCTTTGTCACTGACATAAGCTGAGAGAGGATTTTTTTGTCTATACTGTTTATACACTAGTCTATAGACCTGCTGGCTGGTTGAATTTTAAAGAGTGCGGGGGTTTAAAGACTTGTGCCCTGAGGGATGCTTCTGCCAGTTGGAGAGCGAGCCGAGGCTGTTCTGCCGAAGTGTGTGCATGTGTGCCGCTTCTGGACGGAGGGAGGGGGAGGGCGTGCACGACTGAGCAACTAACTGGGAAACATTCTTCTTTATTTGAGTCTTAAAATCGATGTGAAATATATTATTAATTCGGGTATATTTGGAAGCAGACAACGGATTTTGAATATCTGTCTTTATTGTTACAGAAATGATACGAACAGCTTTGCGGGGGTGGGTATCTGAGTAGCCTTCACGTGTGTTGTAAATATGGGAAATGGCTTCACTTTTTGCAGCACAAGATAAGGATTAGCAATGGTCAGATGAACTGTTCTCTTTTGTAATGTCCTGTTTTCAGTTTAAGTAATTTGAATTATTTCAAGCTTAGCAGCTCTTTCAGTTCCATTTATTGATAATAAAACATTGTCAGTAGTAAAACAGTTAGCTTTTTCTAAATATGGGGTTTGCACTCGTACTTACAGATGTATATGTTCATAAGCAAACCTGGGTACCCTGCCCTAGAGATAGAAGATAGCTTTTTTACATATGCTTTTCTTTCAGCTTCAGGGACTCAAGGCTCTTGAAGCTTTCTTAGGTTTTGACATTGGAATTTTACAATGGTTTATTTTTACTTGATACTTTATACCAGTTTACATTTTAAAAGAATGTGAGAAATTCTGCTTTAAAACACTCAATCCTATGACTGTGTATAGGGCTTAATATTCATATACTGATGATTTCTCTGAATGTAAGTTTTATTGGTAGAGAGGTAGTGATAAGGCGTTTGTTTGTTTTGGTGGGGGTGGCTACTGCATGAAGATATTTGCTCTTTACTCTTTTAATATGAAGCCTTCTCCTAAATTTCTGCTTTTTCTTGTAAAATCGCCTGGCTTAAAACTCGTGTGATGGTATCTTCAATTCTGACTTTATAACAGGAGTTAATTTTAAGTTGTTTTTCATATATAACAAAATAGATCTTATTCTATTTTTTTGCCAAATATCTGACAATTATCTGCATTTTGTTATACTTGTTAATGTATATGATTTCTAAAAGCTTTTAAAATTATTTTATAATAACTATAAAATCACTGCAGATTTCAAGTCAGTAAGATTATTTTCTATGCTTAATTAAAACATTGATTTTCATATTAGGAAATTCTTAAATAAAAGTGCACAGCATAGAAGCTATGTAGTTTTACATTAAAGGCTTATTTTTAGATACACATTTCTTTAAGAGTGTTATTTGGGATTAAACTTAGTGTTACTGATGTTGAATTTACCAAGAGTTCAACATATAAATGTGTTTCTTTAGCTATAGAAAATCCTTTTTTTTTGAACCATTTTACTCTGGGGCACGTAGAGTTGTTATACCTCTCAGTAATTCATTGCTGCCAACTTCATTCCCTTTTCTCTGCCTGCATTTTAATTGAAACAACATTTATATTTCTGAGCCAGGATCTGTCAGAAGTCCCTGTGGCTACTCTGTGGTACAAGCAGCAGCAGACGCAGCTTACCCATATGGTGCGGTGCTTCTTGTAAAATCCATATGGCCTTGTTGAAGGGAGTCCCAGCGGGGATGTGAGGGGTGTTAATACCCTTCAGGCCAGGCCTTTCCCTCCTGGGGCTTCCGTGGCATTGTCAGTGCAATCTGCCAAAGCACACACTTAATTCCTTTTTAATAATCAATTATTTTAGTCCAGGAACCTCTGTTATTTTTCTTAAGAAAAAGACAAACTTTTTTTTTCCTAAAAAATGTCTCCAAAAAAGTTTTGACTGCATCTTTAAAAATATTCTAAAGCTTTTTTTTTTTTTTGCATTTGCAGGAAGTACTACAGACTGTGCCAAAGTTCTGTTTCCCCTTTGACGTTGAAAGGTACAGTATAAGTCATCATTTAAAAAGAACCTTAGCCTATCTCAGTGAGCACTTTAAAATTATTACATGTGTTTTCTTTATAAAATGAAATGTATTTTTTTTTTCCATTGCCTCTAACAGAAAAGACTAGAGGTTCAAAATTAAATAATATTTGAAATGGAGAAGCCTTCTAAATCATTATACCTTCTGTTTATTCCACTGTGGCCAGTTAGGATTAGTCTTAAGGTTCCATTTCTTCCTTTTGTTCTTCAGGTACATGTTGTAAGCACTAGGAGAAAAAAACATTAATATGTCCTTTATCAGAGCCTTCGAATTGTGTCTTTTAAAATTAGATGTATATATCCTGGTTTCTATCTCACTTCACCCTGATTGAAAAGACCATCTGTGTGATATTGTAAAACTCATGGCTGGTTGTCTCCCAAGAATAGCTTTATAGAAATAGTGCAATATTATGGAAGGCTGCGGAGAAACCCTCTTACCTAGCAGTTTTGAAAATCTCATTATGTTTGTATGTTACTGAACAAATGCTGAATGAATAGAGTATTACCTGTGTGTAGCTGGAATGTCACAGAATATATAGCCCTTTGAGCATAATAACAGATCATTTATTGTTTTTCATGTGATTTTCATACCCTATTATCAGTTTTTTTTAAGGGTATGCTGTGAGGTGATATTAAAAGAAAATCTATTTTAGGAAAATATTTTGCTAAAAGTAAAGATTAGTAAAAATCTAAAATTTTACAGTGTTAAAGATAAAAGCCTTTCGAACGATGGGCTAATTGGTACTAATAAGTACTGCTGGTGAATGATGCCCCTTGTTTTACCTCTTTTCTGGGGAATCACTTCTGCCTGCTAAAGTTGCAATTTCCAAATTAATAGCAAAGATGAAATAAAGGAAGAAAAGCTATGGAAGTAAATTGTGGACATTGGGCACTAGAGGGCATAGTAGACACTAGAGGTTGTTTTGAAGTTTGTAAAAGTTAAAAAAACAAAAACAAACCTGTCCCCATAAAAGTGTGTTTGTTAAATGTTCAGCATTTGAACTGCAGTATTTCCTGACAATTGCAAATGATTTGTAGTATTGGTGCAATAGGGGTAAGTAGCTTGTTTCCTCGTACATTAATTCCTGTGGCTATTTCAAAGCCAAAGTTTAGGTGTCCTGGAAACTTTATTTTGGGACAAGGAAGCAGATGTTCAGTTATTGTTGTCTAATGGCAAGGTTATGGCCAGTAACAGGAAATATATTTGTATATTATAAATAATAGTAAAGATTCAGCGTAATGATTTATACCGCACCTTACATGGCAGTGTGACACGTATGATGGTACTTAGTTCACGTTAGCTCAGATTCTTTGTAGTAAGCTTTTTTTTATAGAAATTGTATTCTTATTTTGTACTTGGAAATTTATTACCAGGATACAGGTAGCTCTAGAAGAGAATGCTAAAAAAAAAATGCCAACAGTAATTTGTATGGTACTTTATTGGGTGAGAGTGTCAACACAAGAAGCAATGACACAGAGTTGGTGGTGGCTTAGGCTGTGCAGCAACACGCTTTGCTGTGTGAGCAGCCTTAGAGTCACCCGGAGGAGAGGCCGCGGAGGGGCGGGCGGACCGTCATATGACCAGCTTCTCACCTCCCTGGTTCCATTAGTAGCACGTTCGGAATGTACGAGATATTTGATAAGTACTTTCAAGCAGGTGAAAACTTACGGTAAGATACCTTATGATTCCCTAGTAAGGGATTAGAATATGCTGAATTGCTCAGCCCATAAGGCGTTACAACCTATCTTGGTCCTTGCTTCATGATTTAGTTTACACATTTCACACTCATTTTAGTTTTTAAAACGTCATTCTAGCTTTGAGAACCAACTGATTGGAAAGGTGAAAACAGTGCCACACATACATCTATTCTTGCGTTTGCTTTTCTTTAAGAAAGTTCTCACACAAGGCTTAAAGTGTTATAATACTGCTGTATTTTAGAGTGTCTCAGAATCAAGTCGGACAGCACTTTGCCTTTGTACTGACAGACATTGAAAGTAAACAGAGATTTGGATTCTGCCGACTCACATCAGGAGGCAAAATCTGCTTATGCATCCTTAGGTAAGTATTTGTAGTAAAAAATAAAATTGGAGGCACGATAGATTAACGGTGTCTTTCTTATGTATTTTGCTATGCTTGGGATGCTTAAAAATATGCTTATATATTTTTTTTAGTTGTTTTCTTTAAATCCAACTAAGTTGAAAAATAATTTTATTTACTCTCTATATATGGCATCAATTTGGTTTAAAGATTTACCAGTAACAGTAGAATTTTGCTTCAAAGAATTGGCTCCTTTTTTTTTTTTTTTTAAATTATTCTATTGAAGTATAGTTGATTTACAATGTTGTGTTAGAATTGGTCCTTTTACAGATTAGTTTTTGTGGGTTTATTTTTGAAAAATTAAGATATGAGGTCAGATAATATATGCTTCACATATTACGTAGGATGCAAGAAATTCAGTTAAGTTAATATGTGTTCTATTGCTGACCCAGAACTTGGATTTTTGAAAGTGAATTGTTGGTCGAAGGTAAAGGTTGCAAACCGGTGATTCTGGGCAGAAGTGTTTAGAGGTGTTTTATTTGGCCACATGGTGTTTTAAAAATTTTAGAAGGTGTTTCTAACCTTATAAATTTTAGTGAAATTTTGCATAAAGTTCACGTTTCTCGTTCCTTTTGCTAGTGCTGGTCTTGCTGTCCCAGCAACACTGAGCTGGTGCTGAGCAGCAGGTGTCTCCTTGTGTCAGGAGTCTGCTTGTTTCACAAGCCCTGCCTGTCCGCCTCCATCACTTACCTGGTTGGCCTGGACTCACTCGGTAGACAGTTGAGAGTGCGTCTCTGTCTGTGGACCTTGGGTTTGAGTTGCTAGTGCTGAGGAGGACGGTCCTGAAGGTTAGCTTCCCTTTAATATGTCCTGATGACTCAGAAATGTAGGTGTGTTCTATACAAATAGGACTCTATACTGTGATTATAATATGGATATTGGTCAAGCTAGATTCTATAGAAATGTTTATAGTAAAAGAAATAACATTAAATTTAATAATTAAAGTATTGCAAGAGAACTTTGGTATAAAATTGATGTCTACTCTGTTCATTTGCTGTTTAGCTACATTCCTTTCATTCTTTGAGGGTTAAGTTATAAATTCTACTCAGAATATTTGTTAAGAGTTGGAGAATTTTTTTCAATCTTTATTCAAAAGTAAATGTTTAACTGCTTTATAAGTAATAGAATGTGGATGTGCCTCTTTCTTTCTTTAGGCACAACTTTTTCTTCTGGAACAGTTGTACTTAAAAGTTAATGTTTTATCCAGAAGAGTGTTATGCTTCAAGCTGTAGGCTGATTCTTCTAGTTTGAAGCCAGTTTTTTGGGCAGTGGGGTTGGGAGTGACCATGTGGAAAGTGGGTGGGGGGATCTCCTTTTATCCTTGTGCTTCATGCTGAAAGTTCCAAAGCTACGCTTTAAAGGGGACTATCATCTTATACACTGTGCCCAAGACAAGTTTGCTCTAATGGAAAGACTGAAGCTGTACGTGCTTTCTAATTTTTCTCTATGAATTTTTAAGTCTTTTCATTAAAAAGTCAAATTTACAGAAAAGTTTCAAGAATAGTACCATGAGCTCTTGTCTACACATCCCCTAGATTGACAGTTGTTAGCCTGCTTCTGTCTCTCCCCACCTCCCGCCACTCTCTCAGTGTACACACACAAATTCTGTTATGTCTCTCTCTCTGTTGTAGTATTGTTTTTGCTGACCCATTTGAGAGTAAGTTATAGACATCATTCTTATGTAATATTTGAATCTATTTTACAGCTTACCTCACTGCCTCCAAAGTGAGTTCCTGATATCCATAATTAAAGAGTCTAAATCTTTCTCTTTGTTTTGATTTGTTTTGAACTCTTAACATACTTTAAATACAATGAACCTATTAATAATTAGCAAGTAGTTTTTAAATTTTCACAATAGTCCCTATGAATGGGCTTGTAGAATAAACATTCTTAGACATTTCTGTTTCAATTTAGGAAAGCCATTGTTAACCTCGAAATATTTACACAAAATATGAACTATAGCTATTTGTTAAATGATTGAAGGATTAGTATAGTGTCTGTATCTCCAAACCAGTTGTCATTAGTTTGTAGGAAACAGATTCTAGAGCAGTTACCATAATCAGGTTATTTTTACATAGTTCTCAAACTCGTCTGTGTGGAAGAAGACTTGAATGTTGTAGTTCTCTGCATTAAGAATAGTCTTACCTGAAGAAAACATGGTTCTATTATATTAATGTAATAAAAAACAAAAAAATCGTCTATGCCAATAAAGAAAACCTTTCACAATAAGCATTATTGGTTATTTAGTCTTTTTAAAAAGAGTAAATGTTCCTTTTATTTTTATTTGACAGTGCTTTCCGGTAGATAAGAAATAGTAGGTATCAAAGCTTTATGAAAAAATCGTGGAGGAGAATGAGAATCTTAAATTGAGAAAATTCTATCCTACAGCTTATTTTTTCCTAGAGAATTGAAAGACTGCCATCTCATAGGTGTTAATGGCATGTCTCAGTCATTGTCCTGGAAAGTAGCATGGAACGGTGTTCTTTGAGAATAGCCAATTCAGAGAATAGCCAGTAAAGTAGAGAACAGAGAATTAAAATATAATCAAATTCAGCAATTTATTTAGAAAGTTGTGATGGGTAGGTAAATACCTATTTTAAGGTGTAATCGGTGTACGTCTGTGAAAATAATTTTGGCAAGTCTCAGTGAGTGCCATAGTGAGAGGAATAATGGTGTTTCGGGTTCTGGTTTGTCCATGGACTACACTGAGTCTTCACCACTTTAGATTTAACTTTATAAGTGTTGAAAGGAAGGATGCAACTCTAAATGTGCTAGAAGAGATTGCTGTTGATTTTTAAAAACTACTGTAACCGTGAGAGCCTTTGAATCCTGACATTGAATCCTGAAGCCAAAAACGTTGGCATCTTTTGACTACGTAATGACGAAAACTTCTGTTTGGTGACAAATATAGTAAGGAAATTTAATATTCCAATAATAAGCTGGTAGGACTGTATTTACAATCACTGTGACAGAGAGTTAATCACCATAGAGTACAATAAGAGAGAGAAACAACCGAATAGAAAAATACGTAAAGCATCTGAACAGCATATTCACAGAAGAAATGTGAATAGCATATATATACATATATATGTGTGTGTGTATATACACACACACACACACACACACACACACACACACACACACCTATGAATGATCCTCAGCCTTACTAAAGGTAAAAGAAACGAGCACATTATGATGGGCAGAAATGAAAAACTAAAAAAAAATAAGCATGAGGGGAAATAGATATTTCATGTGCTGCTTGTAGGACTGTAAAATGACATGACTTTTTGAAGGGGAATTTAAAAATATCTATCAGATTTTTAAAGTCTCCTTCTCCTTGACTCAGTTAATTCCAGTTCCCGAAATTTAAATCTCAGGATTCCAGTGGTGAGCAGTAAAGTGTGAGCAAAGTTATTTATTATGACATGGTTTATAAGAGCAAAACCACTGGACGTAGATGTCTCTCAGGAGGAATTGATTAGGTGCTTTATGGTCCATTCCCCAGGCTCCACTTAGTGTCCCCTCCCTGCCGGAACGCTATCTGTGCTGTTCACTGATGCGTTGTATTCCCAGTGCCTACAATAGTAAACTCTTAATAGATATTTGTTGACTAATTACATTAATGAATTAATGACTAGTACTATGGAATATTATTTATCTGTTAGGAAAAATTATACACACAGATACTGACTTGGAGAAATGTTTATGATATATTGTGAAATGATGAAAAGTTTCAAGGTAATATTTATAGTGTGTTCTTATGTTTGTAAAGAACAAGTTATATGTATATATAAATGTGTATATTTTAAGGAGTAGTCAATAACAGATTTATATATTAATATATGATTGTATATACTTATAAAAGGATAGATCTCTAATTCTTTTACTTTGTACACTTCAGCATTCATCCACTTTTTGCAGTGAGCCAAAGTAATTTTAATCAGTTTTTCCTGCTGTAAAATTCTGAGATGTCAGGACTATATAAAGAGCATATTAAAAATGTGTGGGAATTTACCCAGATCACCTTTTGTCAGGTAAGACATCCAGGAGAGGAAATGGTCCTACAGGTGTGTTTTCGTGGAGATACTCCAAAGGCAGCAGCTGATCATTGTTGACTAGCAGAATTAAGAATGGGAAGGGAACACGCATTTCATTCTACATGCTTGAAATTTGGAATCACAGTGCGAAGAATGATCTTTGGAAGAGAAAAAAATATTACTTGTGAGGTGACGTTCCCATCACCATCTTAGAGCCACATATTAGTGTTTTTCTGTAATTTCAACACAGAATGTTTTGACGTGGTGGAAATGCTTTGTGAGAGGACAGGAGAAATGTGACTACACCTACAATTTATTTCCTACTATTTTTTCTCTTCCAACAACACTCAGTTTCATCCTATCCTTAAGATGTAGTAGGAGAAAGTTTGTTTAGTTTCATATAAAACCAAGACTTAGAATTTAAGTAGTCATTTTTGGAGGGTTGTGGGAAGGGAAAGTAGAAGTAGCAAACGAATTATTCATGGAATTGGTTGGGGCAATCAGGTCTCTTCATTTAAAGGCTAATTTCTTGAATTCCAGACTGCTGCTTCCAGGGGTTCTGTGAGAGAAGACCGCCTCTGCTGGTGTTCTGAGTGTTCACTGCTGGCTGCCAGGGCTTTAGAGTAATGTTTGCATTCAGTGTTTTGGGAATGTCCTGGTCCTCTTAGAATTCAGCCTTAATTCTAAGTCCTAAATTCTAAGGCTTCTTAGAATTAAGCATTAATAGGGCTAAAATTTATTGAGAAAAATGACAAAATACTTGAATAAGCAAGACACAGAAATATATGTCTTTAACCATGCTTTTCTGTTAGCAAAAGTAATATATTTTACTATAGGAAAATTGGAAGAAAATAAAGAAAAAGAAAATACAGGCACTTATATTTGTAAAACATAACCATTACTTAAATTTTGGTGTTCATTCTAGACTTATTTCCATGACTTGTTAAGACACATTTATAAATCTTTCTATTGGATAGCAAACTAAATATTTAACTGTAGTGTTTATTCACAGTTGGTAAAGTGAATGAATATATATAGAAGCAGTTAATACATTGAAAAAGCTTCTATGGCTTTCATATTATCCACTGTAAGTGCTGAGAATTTTTCTACATGCTTAACCTGACAATTGGTCATTTCACTTTTTTTCTTAAAAGTTGAGATTTAGCGCAAAGATGATTTCCTTTCTGATTATAGTTTTAAAAATTAGTTACTTATTTCTTTACCTGGAGTATATTATGACTTCCAAATATGAAAAAATTTTAGCATCTTTTTCTTGAAGCTGTCTTTTGTGAAAAATTAGTGCATTTATATTGAAACATACTGCATTTTTAGTTATTCTGTTGCGAGATAATACTGGATTGATTATTCAGAGGTCATTTTTGGTATCAGTGATTTAAGATTCTTAGATAGAAATTAATAATTTCTCCTGTTGTCTTTATATCCTGTTAAACACTAACATTTTTTTATTGTGATCAACTATATCTTCATCAAAAAACTTCATTTATTTTACCTTCTAATGTTTGTGTTTTAATGATCTAAATTTTAAAAGAAAAGTATAAATATCTCTTGAGTTTTTGTTGATATCGAACATTTTAAAATATTTTAGGTCCCTAAAGAGTAGTCATAATGAAAATGGGATACATTTAAGGATGTTTAAGATTTTTTAATACAAAGTAAAATTAAATACAAATTGGTAGTAAATTTTCATTAGAAAAGCAAAAAATAACTCTGAGTGTTGGATTTCTTGAATAGCAAAGACTTTTAGGTTAGAGATGACCATGGTAATACTAATAACAAATAAATTAATAGCAACATCATTTAGTGTTTGTTTACTATAAGCCAAGCATTTTGCTAAGTGATTTATATACATTATTAATAAAAACTATTCTATGCCTTAGAGTTATGAGCTAGAAAATTTTCACATAAAGCTTTAAAGCTACTTTTCATCCTGGATGATGCCATAATATAAGACTTGAAAGTAATTTAGATTTACCTTAGAGTTCTAAGCTAGAAAATTTGCACACAATGCTCTCAAAACCATGGGTTCTTCTTCTACTGAATTTATGCTATTATGAGTTTTGAAAGTAAGTGTATTTAATTTGTATTTGTTTCATTCACTTTTTAGAAGAAATATTAGAATTCAGGTTTATTTAATATAAAAGTCAATATTTAATTTTGAATTTTTTATGCTTTAGCCTTTTCTATGGCATGTCTCTCCTACTTTAACAAGATTTCAAAAATACCCTGAGATATTGCTAATTTAAATCATGCCATCGTTTGTATTTAGAATTGCTTTCGTATAATAGCAAAAATGCAAGAAATAACTTTTCCCCTAAGTTGATTAGCATAATTTTACAACTATAAAGTTGTCGCCAAGGGTTCACAATGAAATACTTGCATAAGGAAGACAGTTTGGTGTTTGGGGACTCTGTAGTCCTCCCTGCCCCCCTACCCTGTAACTCATACCAAACTTGAGGCTTTCACACTCTTCCTTGAGGCAAGTCCCTTAGAAGCAGAATGTTGCAGTTTTACACATTTTGTGTCAATTTTCCAGACAGAAAAACAGCCTCTAGACATTAGACATTTTTCCAGGGAAAGGCAGTTTCCTTAGTTTTATTTGATTACTCTAAGTTAGGTTCCTGCTGACCACTTAGACTGTTAGTGGTTACCTGACTATTTGACAAAAAACATTTCCTCTCCTTTATTTAACCTTTGACTTTTGGATGTAAAAGTTTTATCAGCTGGATAGTGGAAGCACAAGTGTGAGGGAAGTCTCCCTGCCACTAAGTGGACTCATGGCTTTACATATACATCTGTCCTTTGCCTTATGTCTTTATGAAAAATTAAGGAAATAATCTTAGGAGATTCTTTGACTTTCGTTTTAAAATAATTGGCCTTCATGTATTTGTTTTACATTTATGTATGTTTACAAGACTATGAGAGTCCCAGGAATCCTTTGTTAAAGAATTACATTTTCAGTTTTATAAAATTCAAGTGAAATATCTTATTTAGTCATTATATGTTGAATACATTTTAAAAAACTCTCTGGGATTTTTGTGTTTGGTTGTACAAAAACAGATTGGGACTGTAAAATTTAGTGAAAACTATTTTAACTTAATGATAATCAGCTTAGGAGCTTATACATTAGTTAAAAATTAATTGCTTTGAACATATGTTGTTTGAAAATTATCTAAGAAACCACAAAAATAAAAACATGAGAATAACATTTCTTACCTGAGCAAGGTAAGCTTGTATAATTTATAATATTTATTTTATATATGTGTGTGTGTATGTATTTTTTTGGCACACGTTTTATCTTTAAAGTGTGCAATGGAATCTTGTTAAAATACTTGAATTATTGACTACTTTGTGTACCCTGGACCATTTTCTTGTCATATAAAAAAGTGAGCAGGACTTCCTGTTGAATAGTTGCTCCATGCCAGGGGTTGTGAATTCAGTTACCTGTAGGGACAAGGTGAGGGCCTAAAATGAGATAAGCAGGTTTGGCTGACAGTAGGAAATTGGGGTGATCCAAATAAATAGCACATGCCCCATCCAAAGACAGAAGCTGTTACCCAGCTTTAGGTATTTGTTGCAAAGTTAAAAAAAAAAAAAAAAAGTGTAACCAGTATTGCCAGTTCTTTTGATTTTTAAGAGAAGGAATCTAGATTTTTAAGTGAATTATCTGATTTAGAAGTTGGCCACTTACTCAGTTCAACAACAACAATGGTGCGTTGCCCAAACAGAATATGACTGTGGGCTGGATATGTCTGCACGTAGCCAGTTTGCACCCTCCGCTCTGGATGCTGTTGTTTATTTGCAATGGAAAATGTCCCTGTTTCCTTGACATCCTAGGAGCGTGACTAGGTTACAGAGTAGTTCCACTTGGATACAAGAGATGTTTTCATTAAAAAAAACATGAATGATATGTACTCTTAAAAAGGAGCTAGGGGGCTTCCCTGGTGGCGCAGTGGTTGAGAATCTGCCTGCCAATGCAGGGGACACGGGTTCGAGCCCTGGTCTGGGAAGATCCCACATGCCGCGGAGCAACTAGGCCCGTGAGCCACAACTACTGAGCCTGCGCGTCTGGAGCCTGTGCTCCGCAACAAGAGAGGCCACGATAGTAAGAGGCCCGCGCACCGCGATGAAGAGTGGCCCCCACTTGCCACAACTAGAGAAAGCCCTCGCACAGAAACGAAGACCCAACACAGCCAAAAAGAAAGAGAGAAAGAAAGAAGCTTTAAAAAAAAAAAAAAAAGAATGCCCTCAACTTAAAAATATTAAAAAAAAAAAAAAAAAAGGAGCTAGTTATCACCAAGAACCAGTACATGTTCACAAAGCACATTGTGTGTAACTAAACCCAGTTCTTTATGGTGATGGTACTTGCTGGTGTATCAGGCAGTGTTGTTGTAGAAATTTGAAAGAGTCTGTCCCATTATCTCTCATGAACACATTATATATAGAGAAAAATGTTGGCTAGACAATAGATAATGCAGTTATGAGTCTTCTTATTGATCGAAATACACTTAGATGTTGATAGATTTATGTTGTTTGGGCAGAGATCTTGTACCATGTTGCAGGCCATATCCTTTTCAAAATTTTTATCCACAGTGATGAACGTATAAGCAGTACTAAAATCTATAATTGGAAGGAATTGCCAATCTGTGAAATGAAAGAATCAAATTAAACAGATGTCTATCTGCTGGGAAATTTGCCCATATGAATAAAATATAATTTGAGGCAGAAGGGAAGGTAATGCTCTGAACATTAGTTAAACAAATTTTAGAAGATAGAATTTACTTCAGTGGATAGAAATTATAAGTAGGCTGATTTAAGATTAAACCAGAATGAATGAACTTTGTCACATTTTATGCAACTTCCTGAAAACATCTGGTCATTGGACAATGTTTATTCAAAGGCTGGGTATTATAGAAGTACATGCCTGTATTGGGTGATTGGTAGACCCCTGAGCTTGTATTGCTCAGTCGGAGTTCTAATCTCAGGCTTGCCATTTGGTAGCTTTGTGACCCTGGATAAGTTGTTTTACCTTAGTTTAGTCAAATATACATCATATTATTATTATAAGAATTAAATGAGAGAACACGTATAAAGTACCTAGCATATTTTCATACATATAGTTAGTGCCTAAGACGTTTTATTCTCTGTACTTCCAGTTATTTTAATGTGTGGAATCTCTGATTCTTAGATTCTGCTCTCTACTCCCTAGATGGGCATAGACCTGACTAGTAAGTCTTACTGTCCAAACAGAAATAACTAAGCATGATGGAGCCTTAGAGATCACTGTGAGAAATATCTCATAGGTGTAAGCCTTGTTGTGATAATTAAAAAATTATATTAGTCTGATTTATAGCAGTGATCTATATATAATAGAGTCAAGAGTTGAATGAACATGAGAACAAAATCCAACATCCCTGTATAAAGAACAAACATAGCCTGGTATCAGGATGTAATGCAGTTGAAAGTATTCTTGGATATAATAAAAAATAATAGCAATTATAAAATGATACCAAAATACCTAGCACTGTTAAATTTTGAAAAGTAAACTGACTGTTAATCAATTATTAATTCAGTTTGTTTCATTTTCAAAAACAGGTCCATAATCTTACAAATAAATTGTGGTTTTTTGGTATAAACTAGCTTTTTAATGGAAAATTGGATTCCAGTTTGTTTTCATAATTTGAAAAGAAATTGGAAGGGGAAGATAATCAATGAAAAGTAATAATGTAAAGGTGAGAAAACCAGAACATTTGGTCTAGAAAAAAAAGATTCTCTCACTTTGCAATAACTTATAATTATGAGAGATTTATTACATATCTTATTTTTATAGTGAACCAGGAAGGAAGTTTAAACAAGGTTCCACATTATTTGAGTAAGGTGAAAATGACAATATAAGGATTAACAGGTAGACATGCAAACCACCTAAAGTCAATAAATCTTGCTTTATCTTAAGATTCTTGAGAGCAGGATAGAAACAGACCTGCATGTTCCTTGATTAGATTAGGTCTCATCTCATCTGAGCATATAGATCTGAATTACATAACACATTGACATTTTCTTGAAAGAGCAATTTCTTCAGGCTGTTAAAAGTTGAAATGTTGACTATGAAATGACTTCAAATGAAAGAGATTGTACTGTATCCAAGGAACTACAGTGTGTCTTGGCAGGACATCCTCAATGAAAATTATTTCATTGAGTTATAATGAGTATGGAAAATATGATGTGGTAATTTGCATGATATTGAGTTGATAATCTAAAAACAGTATTAGTAATGTTTAAGGTTTTTTGTTTTTTTTTTTGTAAGGGAAAGATACGGTAGAAAGTAGATTAGCTATCTAAGCACTAGGGTTAGAAGAGTTGAGTAATTTGAACGTGAAAATTGAGATTACCTATACTAACTTCTGATTCTCAGATTTTCCCCAAACTGTCAGAGCTTTGGCACATACTCACCCAGGTTTTTCCAGACTCCCACATGAGGCTGTCAGCTTGTTGCAACCCCCTGTCCCAGAAAATCCTACCCAAGGCCCTCATTCCTGTTTCCATCTGGACTGGTTGCTCACCAGGCGTTGGCACATTTATCCTTAGACTTACCTATTCTTCCCTGGAATTCAATTTCTTGTCTCTATATCCCCATATTCCTCCTTTCTGCTTCACTCTTCCATTTTGTCGCTTCCCAAGAATATTATGGAGAAGGTAAATTACTGAGTTCTAGAAAGACTGAAACTGCTATTAGTCTATCCCCAAACTTGATTGATAGTTTCTCTGGACAAAGAATTCTAGGTTGCAAGGGATTTAACCTCTGCCTTTTGGAGGCATTATCTTCTGACTTCCCAGAATTGCTGTTGAGACAGAGGTTCAGGGACATTTTGGATTTGATGCCTTCGTACGCTACCTGTTTTGTCTCTTTGGAAATTCTTAGGTGCTTTTCTGTCGCCCCTGTTCTGGAATTTCACTGTGATACTCTGGTTTGGCTCATTTATTTTACAATTACCCCGGTGGCACTTTCAGTGTGGAAACTCATGTCTAAAATTCCGGGATTTTTCTAGTAATTTTTAAAAAGAAATTTTCTTTTCCCCCCCCTTTTTTTTTTAGAACCACTATTAGTCAACTACATGATAGTCGAGATTGATACACTGATATTTTAATATTTACTCTTATTTTCTATCAGTTTGTCTCTTTATCCTAGTTCCTAGGAGATATTCGTCATTTAGTTTCTAATCTTTCTATTGATTTTAATTTTTTTCAGCATTTGTATTTTGAATTTCTAAGAACTTGTTCTTATTGTCTAAAAATTTATTTTTTCACTTCTTTCTCCTTTTTTAGATTTCATTTTGTTTAAAAACATTCTGTTCTTCCCGTCTTGCCCCTAGGTTCTTCATGACCTTTTTTTTTTTTTCTTATTTTTTTCTTAGATTCCATATATATGTGTTAGCATACGGTATTTGTTTTTCTCTTTCTGACTTACTTCACTCTGTATGACAGACTCTAGGTCCATCCACCTCACTACAAATAACTCAATTTCGTTTCTATTTATGGCTGAGTAATATTCCATTGTATATATGTGCCACATCTTCTTTATCCATTCATCTGTCGATGGACACTTATGTTGCTTCCATATATACACTACCAAACGTAAAATAGATAGCTAGTGGGAAGCAGCCGCATAGCACAGGGAGATCAGCTCGGTGCTTTGTGACCACCTAGAGGGGTGGGATAGGGAGGGTGGGAAGGAGGGAAACGCAAGAGGGAAGAGATATGGGAACATATGTATATGTATAACTGATTCACTTTGTTATAAAGCAGAAACTAACACACCATTGTAAAGCAATTATACTCCAATAAAGATGTTAAAAAAAAATACTAGATTAGAACAATAAAAAAAAAATAAGCATCCTGTTCTTTTTTCAGCTCCTGTGGATATTAATGATAAGTTTTGAAACTTTCACCTGATGTTTGTATTATCTTTGTTTACTTGGAGTTCCTTTTATGTTTGTATTGATGTCTGTATTTCCTCAAATATCTGGTGGTTGGACCATTAATTTATATTTAAGATAGAGGCATTAAACTGAATTAGCATCATTGTATGTGCAGTGGTTGGTTTCACAAGAAAATATAGGGCCTTTGAGGTGTTTTTTTCCTTTGAGAGATTCCCAGGTCAGTGTTTCAGGATCCTTTGGGGGCCAGTCTATTGGCTAATGGTCATTTTCCCTTCTGTTGACACTCAGGTTTTGGTTTTCTCTTTTCTGCAAAGTCAGTTATTCTTTGCTTGCTTACCATCTTTACAAAGCCATTCACCTGTGTTGCTTTCTATTGCATTTGTCTTGTCCTCATTAATTTATACCCTTTTTATTTATTTATAGTCATTTTAGTGGCATTTCCAAAGGGCACAGAGATAAATGGATGTACTACTCAATATGCTAGATTTAACGAAAAGTTGGTAGATATTTTTAAATATGATAGGCATCTTTTATATCATTACTTACTATTTATAATGATCATTTTAAAGAACTCTATAGCATTCTGCTGAGTAAGGATACTGTCGTTTACCTGACTGTTCTTTTGTTATGACTTTAGGCTACTCCTAATTAAAAAGCATCATTCATGGTCACTAATAAATCAGACATTATATGAAAAAAATGCAGAAAGAATGCTGTTTTTCTAAGCTCTAGTCATTGATTATTAAATCTGTTTTGTGTATCTGTACTCTTGTCAGTATATAATTGTGTAGTAAAAGTATCACACTTTTTTCTCTTAAAAAGTAGTCTGTTGTAGTCATTCTCTGAAGAAAAAAATGAGTATTTGTTAACTGATAATTAACTACACTGGTGTGTTTTGTGATTTACTCTTCTTATATGTGAAAAGTGTACATTTTAATATACAATTAAAAACTTTGGATAGATTTTAAATATACATACCTTAATTTGAAAAGGAGTACAGATTTTATTTTGTACAATTGATTTTTGGATTTAATATTTTGCTTTCATAAAATTAATTATATTTGTGTCTAGCAAAATGAATCAAAATGATTTTTAAATTATATGTGATTTTGATACTTAAATGCTATTTATAATATTTACAATTTTTAAAATAGGCTTTCTTACTTGTATTGATTTATTTTGAAATTTACCATCCTACGTAAACATCAATTTCCGAAGAATTGATTTAATTAATAAGCACATAATTCTATTTTTTATATACTTAATTCAGTAATATTTAAAAAGAAATGATTATATCTTTGTTTTAAAAGCTTTTTAAAATTAGTTTTTATTTGATATTTTCTTATTACAGTGGTTAATTTTTATTCTATGAGCGCTTTCGGTGCACTCATACCATGCACACCACGCAATGGGATTAAGTGATTTTTGGTGCTGCTAACATAAAATAGAAGTGTGTAATGAATAACCTTTATAATGGAACTTTGGATTCTGACTACTTTATGAAAACTAATAGTAGATTATATGTAAAATTTTACTGTAACAGTAAAGAGAACATGGGTATAGTTCTTTTTTGCCCTCCAGGATCAACCTGTTTGAAATAATCTAGATTTGATGTTTATTTTGCCATCTTGTTTCTTGATTCTAAATGATACATATATATACACACACACACACACACACACACACATTTTTAAAGTTTTTTTTTTTTTTTTACAGTTACCTGCCATGGTTTGAAGTATATTACAAGCTTCTAAATACTCTGGCAGATTACTTGGCTAAGGAACTGGTAAGTCATGTTTTTTCCCCATTTTTAAAATTGTGGTAAAATACACCTAACATGAAATTTACCATTTTAACTGTCTTTAAGTGTACAGTTCTGTACCATTAAATACATTCACATTGTTCTGCAGTCATCAATACCATCATCTTTACAACCTTTTTACTTCCCAAATTGAATCTCTCTAACCATTAAACAGCAACTTCCCATTCCTGCCTGCCCTTGCCAAGTCCCTGGCAACAACCATCGTACTACTTTCTGTCTGTCTGCATCGGACCATGTACCTCGTATAAGTAGAATGATACAAGATAGGTCCTTCTGTGACTGGCTTATTTCACTTCATGTTTCAGAGTTCATCCATGTTGTAGTATATGTCAGAATTTCCTCCCTGTTTAAGGGTGAATAATATTCCGTTATTCACACACCACATTTTGTTTATTCATTCATATTTAGATGAACACGTGGGTTGCTTCCACCTTTCGGCTGTTGTGAACAAAGCTGCTATGAACGTGGATGTACAAATAACTGTTTGAGTCCGTGTATTCTTTTGAGTATATACCCAGAAGTAGAACTGCTGAATAACGTGGTAATTCCGTGCTTAACTTTTTGGAGAACTGCCATAACATTTTCCACAGTGGATGCATCAATTTACATTCCCACGAGCAATGCACAGGGTTCCACTTTCCCCATATCCTCCCCAGCAGTTATGTTTTGTTTTGTTTTTATAATGGCCATGCTAATGGGTGTGAAGTGGTATATGATTGTGGCTTTCATGTGCATTTCCCTAAACCTTAGCGAAATAGAGTCTTTTCATGTGCTTATTGGTCATTGTATATCTTCTTTGGAGAATTATTTATTCAGGTCCTTTGCCATTTTTTAATCATGTCTTCATGTTGTTGAGGAGTGGGAGTTATTTACATATTCAGATATTAATCCTTTATCAGATATATGATTTGCAAATATTTTCTCCCATTCTGTGGGTTGTCTTTTTACTTTGTTGATAGTGTCCTTTGATGCACAAAAGTTTTTAACTTTCATGAAGTCCAATTTATCTGTTTTTTTCTTTTGTTGCTTTGTGCTTCTGGTGTCATGTCAAGAAATAATTTTCAAATCCAATGTCATGAAGCTTTCTTTTTTTCTTCTAAGAATTTTATAGCTTTAGCTCTTATATTTATCTGTACATCTTTATCCTTTTTTCTTAAAAATAAAAACAAAACAGAAACTGAAGTTTGCTTTGAATTAATGAACTTCTCTGGGATGATAGTTTGTAAATTTTCCCCTTAATCATTCTTCCCTATTTTAAACAAGGACTAATTTACTAAGATATTAGCTGTGCTATTTGATGCAATTTAATTCAAATAAAAGTTTTTTTAAAAAAAATCTGCAATGATTGCCTGTTGTTGCTTTCTAATTTTGAAATGTAGGGTATATTTTCTGGTCTCTGGCTATCTGCTTAAATTCTTACTTGATACTCCTCCACACTTGAGACTGTATTTTGTTTGGTCATCTGACATTGTGTTTTCTTTGCTTTTAGTTATAGCCTCAGTCTTTCTTTGAACTTTTTCCTTTATCTACACCTAGAATTTTGGTGTTCTTAGTTTTCTTTTCTTTTCTCTCTAGAAATTACTTATGGGCATCTTATACACATTCTTAGTTGTAAGTACCACCATATTCTGATCTCTAAGAATGATCTTTCTGAAACCTGATTATATCATTTTACTGCTTGCTTATAATCCTCTCAGTGGCTCCTTTTTTTCCTTAGAATAAAATCTAAACATGTGTGCTGCTTGACATATTAGAAGCTTCATGATCTGGCATTTGATAGTCCTTCCTGGCTTATCTGCTCCCACTTTTCTACACACAATATACTATCCACTTATTGGAGCCACTTAAATTTCCTAGAACACTGGTAGAACACTCATCTTTTAAGATTCAGTGTAAATATCTTTAAAAACAGACCTAAACTCAATACAAATACTACTCCAGATACTTTTTATTAAATAGAATTTAAATGTATTATTAATAAATTAAGACACTTCTTTTAGTCTTCTAGTGAGCAATCTCCTAATTTGGCAATCAAATTTTATTATTATAACATAATAGCATGTTTTTAGTGTTTGTCAGAAGTCCAGGGTTTGTGTGTGTGTGCTGTGTGTGTAAACATTTCCCTCTCTACACTTGATGTACTTAATTCTGTGAAATATTCATTAGAAGGTCATTTTACACTTGTATAATTTTATATATAAACTATCCAGTTATTCATTTTCCTAAGAAAATAACTGGAAATAACAGTATTCAATTATTGCATTGAAAACTCAAACCAGAATTCTACTTCATGATAGTTTCTTGTTCTTTGTGTTTTTGAGTAAACATGTGGAACCAACATTAATTGTATTAGGTGTCCAACTTCTGAATACGTTACCTTCAGAAACTTAATACTTATACTTATTGTATGTCATATGCTCCCTGAGACCATATGTAGTACTGGAATATGTAAAAAAACATACTGTGGTTTCCTGAAGAGAGGAAGTGAGGGAGACTACATTTGTGTTCCTAATTAGTGGAAAAAAATAAGTTCACAGTATTAATCAATAACTGGAAGTAAATCTTTGACTGTAATAATTTTTCTTTTCATTGTTAATTCAGTGCCACAGGGTATTTAGATTGGAATTTAGACTCACAGTCAGTTATCCTTACCTGATCAGCATTAGGCAACTACAAAGGATTCTTAAAAGCTAGACTTTTAAAAAATTTGTTTCCATAAGAATTTTGTATACACAGAACATCAGTATCATCCAGAATATCCTGTGGTATATTTCATTGCTTAAATGGTCAAGTGATGAATGCTTTAGAGTCCTTCTTTTTAGGTCATTCTAAAGAGAATTTCAAATAGGCAGTTTTGGTTTTTTTTAATAGATCTTCATTGGAGTATAATTGCTTCACAATACTGTGTTAGTTTCTGATGTACAACAAAGTAAATCAGCGCTATGCATACGTATATCTCCATATCCCCTCCCTCTTGAGCCTCCCTCCCACCCTCCCTATCCCACCCCTCTAGGTGGTCACAAAGCACAGAGCTGATCTCCCTGTGCTATGCGGCTGCTTCCCACTAGCTATCTATTTTACATTCGTAGACGTAGAGAATGGACTTGAGGACACGGGGGAGAGGGGGAAGCTGGGGTGAAGTGAGAGTAGCATTGACATATATATACACTAACGAAAATAGGCAGTTTAGAGTACACACTTTTGCAAGAATTTGTAGAGATCTGAATTATTAAGTTTTCATAGTCAAGTTATAAGAGAAATTGTGAGAAGTCATGTGTGTCTTGTATCCATATCCCTTAAAATGAATGATTAACTTCTTTGAACAACTGCCTTAACCTTTGGTTTATTCTCCCAACATAAACATTTTAAGAGAGAATAAAAATAACTATGTATATGAGAAGCTACCTTCACGTATTTATTACTTCATTTGTATGTGTATTTCAGAAAAGTGAGTGTGCACATCAAGGTACATTATTACTGTACAAATCCCATAAAGTAGATGTGTTATATATTTTACGTAATCCCATTTATCATGCGGCAAGTAGTAACTAAGAGCTACTTAGAAAAGAAGTATTTAGAATATTTGCATCTTGCATCAAAGTTGCATCTTAGTACAATAATCTTACTTAAATTGTACCTATTTCTTAAAAACTAGGTTTGTGACTTTAAAATTAAAATGGAAAATGCAAGCGTTCCTCTGCACTAAATAGTTAGCCAAGTTGTGAATGCAAAGGAAAAGTTCTTGAAGCAAATTAAAAGTACTACTTCAGTGAACCCATGAATGGTAAGAAAGCAAAACAGCCTTATTGCTGATATGGAGAAAGTTCTAGTGGTCTAGATAGAAGATCAAAGCAGCCACAACATTCCTTTAAGCCAAAGCCTCATCCACAGCAAGGTCCTACCTCTCTTCAACTCTGCGAAGGCTGAGAGGGGCGAAGAGGCTGCAGAAGGAAAGACTGAAGCTGGCAGAGGTTGCTTTAATGAGGTTTAAGGAAAGAAGCCATCTCTTTAACATAAAGTGCAAGGTGAAGCAGCAAGTGCGGATGTAGAAGCTGCAGCAAGTTATCCAGGAGATCTCCTAAGATAATTAATGAAGGTGGCTGCACTAAACAACAGATTTTCAGTGTAGAGGAAACAGCCTTCTATTGGAAGAAGATGCCATCTAGGACTTTCATAGCTAGAGAGGAGAAGTCAGTGCCTACTTTTCAAAGCTTCAAAGGACAGGATGACTCTCTCCTTAGGGGCTAGTGCAGCTGGTGACTTTAAGTTGAAGCCAGTGCTCATTTATTATGCCGAAAATCCTAGGGCCCTTAAGAATTATGCTACATCTACTCTGCCTATGCTCTGTAAATGGAACAACAAAGCCTGAATGACAGCACATCTGTTTACAACATGGTTTACTGAATATTTTAAACCCACTGTTGAGACCTACTGCTCAGAAAAAAATTCCTCTCAAAATGTTACTGTTCATTGACAGTGCACCTGGTCACCCAAGGGCTCTGATGGAAATGGACAACAAGATTATTGTTTTCTTCACGCCTGCTAACACAACATCCATTCTTCAGCCCGTTGATCAAGAAGTAATTTTGACTCTTATTTATTATTATCATTATTTTAAATTTATGTTTATATTTATACTTATTGTATTTATCATTTTTAAATTTATTATGAAGTCTTATTATTTAAGAAATACATTTCGGGAGACTGTAGCTGCCACAGATAGTGATTCCTCTGATGAATCTGGGCACAGTAAATTGAAAACCCTCTGGGAAGGATTCACCATTTTAGATGCCATTAAGAACACTTTTGGTTCATGGGAAGAGGTAAAATATCAATATTCACTGGAGCTTGAATAAGTTGATTCCAACCCTATTGGATGACTTTGAGTTGGGGGGATTCAAGACTTGACTGGAGGAAGTGACTGCAGATGTGGTAGAAATAGCAAGGAAATGAGAATTAGAAGTGGAGCCTGAAGACGTGACAATTGCTGCAATCTCATGATAAAACTTGAACAGAAGAAGAATCGCTTCCTTATGGATGAGCAAAGAAAGTGGCTTTTTGAGATGGAATCTGCTCCTGGTGAAGATGCCGTGACGATTGTTGAAATGACAACACAGGATTCGGAATATAACATGAGCTTAGTTGATGAAGCAGCAGCAGGGTTTGAGACGATTGACTCCAATTTTGAAATAAGTTCTACTGTGAGTAAAATGCTATCAAACAGCATCGCAGACTGCCGATGAAAGGGAGAGTCAGTTGATGCAGCAAAGTTTATTGTCTTGTTTGAAGGAACCGCCACGGCGGCCCCACCCTTCAGCACCCACCAGCCTCATCAGTCTGCAGCATCAACATTGAGGCAAACCCTCCGCCAGTGAAAAGATTCCGACTTGCTGAAGGCCCAGATGATGGTTAGCATTGTTTAGCAATAAAGTATTTTAAATTAAGGTATGACATTGTTTTTTTTTAGACATAATGGTATTGCACATTTAATATACTACAGTGTAGTGTAAACATAACTTTTATACGCACTAGGATACTGAAAAATGCATGAGACTCACGTTATTGCTGTTACTTGCTTAATTGCGGTAGTCTGGAACTGAGCCCGCCGTATCTCCCGGGTCTGCCTGTATAAAACACGTCTGAAGTGAGAAGGCACAGTGATTGATTTTGTCAGGTAGTTTTAATTGTATTTACTTAGTTCCTATTTCATTTATAAAATGTACTTTTTTTTTTTTTTTAACTCTAGGAAGATGATTTGAATGAAACTCTCAAATCACTCTATAACCAGCCAGTACCAAAGGCAAACACTCCTGTCAATTTGAGTGTGGTAAGTATTGAGTCAGTAATTGATGTTTGGAGTCACAGCAGTTTAGAAACTCTGCTGAGTCACCCATGCTCCCAGGAAGACTTTAATGCCTGTACTGACATTACTAAATGGTGATATTGAGGCTTTCTGGCATGCTTTAACTGTCATAATATGATATGATAGATGTATACTTCGGTAGTTGTTAAATCACAGATTTTTAAATTATATGCTAAAAGTTACCAAATATCTGAGAATATTTTGATTGCAAGGAACATTGATTTTCAGGTAAAATCTATCCATAATAAGGAAGTACACACCCACACAAGTATACAATACCAAATACCCCTCATAAAATGAAAACAGTACATAATAAGTATTGAAAATGTACTATATAACCAACTATATCATAAAGATTCTGGGTTAAAAAACTCTTTCTTTCCCCATACTTCAATACGTCTTTTAGTATAATCACCAAATACTGGAAATATGATTAAAGTTTCTCAAAGCAGTAAGGCTGTGGTGGTATAGATTATTTACCACTGAAACTTTTAATGAACTGTACCGTCTATAACTAAAATCACCGTAGTACTTTGGGAGGCTTTGTAAGTGTTCAAAATTAATAATCACAAAATATGAATGTTTTCGTTAATTTTCTTCATTAATTTGGCATATAATAGAATGTTAAAATTTACCTATGTTGATTTTGGTTCTTCCAAAATAACAATAAACTGTTCTAATTAAGGAAGGAAAATATATAATGATGCAAGAGAAATTGAAGGAGAAAGCAATTTGAAATGTATGTAATCGTGTTAATAGGTCTTTTGGTGTTTTTTTTTAACATCTTTATTGGAGTATAATTGCTTTACAATGTTGTGTTAGTTCCTGCTGTACAACAAAGTGAATCAGCTCTATGTATACATATATCCCCATATCCCCTCCCTCTTGTGTCTCCCTCCCACTCTCCCTACCCCACCCCTCTAGGTGGTCACAAAGCACCGAGCTGATCTCCCTGTGCTATGCGGCTGCTTCCCACTAGCTATCTATTTTACATTTGGCAGTATATATAACTCCATGCCACTGTCTCACTTCATCCCAGCTTACCCTTCCCCCTCCCCGTGTCCTCAAGTCCATTCTCTACGTCTGCGTCTTTATTCCTGTCTTGCCCCTAGGTTTGTCAGAACCTTTTTTTTTAGATTCCATATATATGTGTTAGCATACGGTATTTGTTTTTCTCTTTCTAGGTCTTTTGGTTTTTTGCAAGATAAGGAAATTGTTAGCCTTATTTCCTTCTTTCTTTGGTAATAACCTTCTTCTTGCGTGGATTTCCCCCTGTGATTTTGTTTGATCACAGTGCTGTCCTCTGTGGTTTCCTTCTTGATACTTCTAGTGGCGGCAGCCTGGTCTGGGTGCCTATCACTTCAGGCAGCCCTTAGTCTACAGCCTCTCCTTCCAGTCCCTTCTAAAGGCCGTAAGATCAAACTTCCTTCAACTATATAAAGTCCCCTGATGAAAACCTTCAGTCGTCCCCCATTTTCAGTGGAATTTGTCCAAATTTTTGGCCTTTCAGGACCATCCACTTCTTAGCCTCAATCCAGCTTTTCACTTTTCTGTCTCAGTTTTCTTCCCCATGAATTGATTCTCTACTCTGGTCACAGTGTTCTGTTCATCTTCTCGAGTGAACATTGTGCTTTCTCGGTTGTACAGCTTCCTCTAAAACCTCTTGTAGACTGTGTATCTTTAGAACTAGCTCAGCTCCCACCTTTGTGAAATGTTCCCTTGTTGTAACAGCATAACGTTCTCTGCCCCTTTATGTCTGCATCCTCTTTTGCTGCTTAATGCCAAAGTGGAAATAAATGTTATGTAGTCATTTAAAGATTGGGGGCTGGAAAGCTAAGGATAACCTGGAAGTTTTAACCCAAATCGGGGAGTCATCTGCAGACGTGGTTGTAGGAATAACTGAGCGATTTAAAGGGCAGAATGTAGAGAGGATAGAGCAGAGGGTAAGGTCTAATTGCCCAAAGAAGTTGTATGGAAGAAGAGAGCAGGTGGAGGGAAAGGGTTGGAGGAAGGAGCAGTGAAGGAGAAACTCAGATTTGTAGTCACTGAAGCCAAAAGAATGCAGGTCCACAGTTAGTGGGAATGAAGTACAAAGGACAAGGGAAAATGCCCCGGAGAAGGAAGAAAAGCTCTGGATTTTCTGAAAATAAGTGTTTTTCTTTGGGAGGGTTGTATGTATGAAGTGATTCTAACAGTTTGTTAACTGGTGAAGGAAACATGTAAGTGCTAAGATGATAGAGGCAGCTATTAACAGAGAGCTGAGAAATAAAAATGTATTCTCTAAATTTGACTGTCTTATTTGTTCAGGAGTAACTAAATATCTTATAAAAATACATTTCAGAAGTACTGGATATTGAAACACTTTACCTTTATTAATAAGAACTAAGTCAAAGACGTCTAGGCTTCTTAATACCTAAAGACTAGAAGATTTTGGTTTAAATCACAGTCACTAAATGTGTGATGTGAGGCAAAAAAGTTAATCTCTTTTGATGTTCCCTTTTATCCATTTGAGAAATTTAGTGAATCAGTTTTTGAGAAAGTTGTTTGGGGAATTTTATGAAATGATCTATTTAGATATACCACGAAAAGCTATTTGAATGTTAGTTGCTAGTAAATCGAAGTTTCATTTGATAAGGAGAGGATTTTTATTATATCTGAAATAATCTTGGTAAAGGAATTGGAGTGACTGTGTTGTATTTCTATGTCTGATGGTTATTTTTTATATTTTAAGCCTCACATATAAGCTTTTGAATCAGTAGTCTGTGATAGGTTTCAAATCTTGTTCACCTGTTCTCAATACAATATCTTAGGTATTGTTAAATCCAACTGGTTGATAAACCTTTATGTAAAGTCCACTTAGTAATTTCATTTGACTTCAGTAACAGGTTATAAAGTCACGTGCCAGTGCTGTGCAGTTAATGACCAGCAAAACTGGGATGAAAACACTTGTCTTCACCTACTAGTACAGTTTTAGTATTGTGATGTCAGGTTAACATTGATGGTCATAGGCATTTTTGTTCCTCCATAAGTGGAAAAGAAATTTTTGTTTGTCTGCAGAATTTCCATTATAAAAATATGACAAGTTTTGAGAAACTGTTGTGATTTTCTTAAAATTTTGTATTTCATGAAAATTCCATCACATGAGTTTTTCAAGACTTGACATTATAACCACTAGAATATCACAGAGATTTTATGAAATGTTAATATCTAATGTAAATGCTTATTTTGAAAGTACATTTCAAAGCCGTTAAATATCCACAGAATTCTGTACTCTCAGTCGAGAATTAAAGTACTTCAAGATTTTTCTAGCATAAAACTAGCAAATCAGCATTTAAAACATTTGTAATTAATGCTATTCAAATGTTTTCAGAAGATAATGTGGCTACATGGGTTTGTCTCAAATACACAGCAAATTGTTGTGTAAATTTCTCCCATGAAAGTAAAATACTCATTTTGTCTCTTATGTATTGTAAGAACCAAGAGATATTTATTGCCAGTGAGCAAGTTCTGAAAGATCAGCCCTCCCTAGCACGGGTGAGTTCAAAGGACATTGGCTTCTGAAAATCACTGTTAAATTGGGAAGTTAATTACTTCTTTCACTATGTCTTTAAGATTCACTCTAGTCCTTTGGGAAGTGGTAAATTTGCTTCTTTTAAGAAAATTAATCATTCAGATTATATTTTCTGTTTATACTATCTTTTAAAGCATAGCTTTATGAAATACAGTGCTATTAAAAATCCATCCAAATACAAGTAGCTCATAAAGACCAAATCCATGCTTACCCTCATGTCAGTGGTGGTGATGTCACAGTGGGCTCACTACATGGGTGTCTGTCACATGTTTTGTCCAGGGTCTCAGGACCTTGTTCTTCCACCCTGCAAGTCATGCGCTATGATTGTGCCAACCTGCCTTGCTCTGACGAGTTCACTGGTGCTCAGTATTGGCTAGAATGGGTTTTTCCCCCCCAAATCTTTAATTATAAGACAATATTAAATAGGTCCTTATGTGAGATAGTAAAATGATTTTGGAGATTAATATGAACAGAAAATAAAATGATTTTGGTGATTGACTCGTACTCTGATTCTGGGTGGTAAAATTTGGGAACATTCTGTGAAACGTGAAGGTGTGCACAGTATGCTTTTTGTGTAAATATGTCTATGAACTGTTGTATTGCTTTGAATATTATAGAAGCTAATTAACATTTGTTTAGTGGGTGTATAAAAGTCATATTTTGGGTTAATTACCTTTTAAGAAGTTTTAAATATTAAAAAATTATTTTTTATTTCTGCTTTCTAAATAATATAGTGGCTGATATGTACCAGAGAAATTTATGGGAACTTAACTGTAGGAACTCAAAAATCTCGATAGATTTTGATATATTCTTGGGTAAACAAGCCTTATTTTTCCAGGCTCCCTAAACCAAATGTGTTACAATTATCTATCTATCTATTTTTCAGTAATATGCTTTTTTTCGTCTTAATAAACTTTTTCTAGGATTCCCACTTCAATTTTAAAATGAAATATTTTTAACCAACACTTAAACTTTTTGTATGAGAAAGTTATTGTTAAATCTCATATAAACCTGCTATCTCATTTAAGAATCTCTCAAATTCAACAAACCCTGAGCATCAGTCCTTGGTATTTATTTAGTTGATATGTTTTAAAATTTTTTATCTCAAATTATACATAATGCTACCAAATTTTAATTCTCCTTTTCTTATGTGATTTATTTCTGTTGATTAGCATTCCTACTTCATTGCCCCTGATGTAACTGGACTCCCGACAATACCGGAGAGTGTAAGTTTTCTATGTTTTTATTCTACTGATACTATGAAATTTATTTATTTTGGTCTCACTGTTTAAGGATTTCTTTGTAGAGAAATAGAAAACATTGTTAACTCTCTGTGAGAAAAAATGAAAAAATAAAGAATAATGTTGTTATCTCTTTTTCTTCTTTATGTATCTGCTACTTTACCTCCTTCTTAATATCTGGTTGTAGAGAAGACAAATTATATGAGAAAAACGATTTTTACCATTTGAGGTAGTTCAGTAGGATAGTCTGTGTTCAGTCAGGTCCTGAACTCCCCGGATCAGGCAGAAGAGACGTCTCAGGAGATGACTCCTGTTGGCGGGGAATGAACACGTGCAGTGGGGAATATTTTCACGCAAATAGTGACTTTAGTGAAATGACCGTAGTATTTAGATTCCTTGTATATACATATCTCTGTTCAAATTTTACATGTTCTCTACTTGATTTCCTGATTTTTAATATAAGTAATAAATGTTTTGTAAGGCTTGAAGGATACTACAAGAAATTATAAAATTGCTACATTTCACATTTATTTAGAGTCCTGATTGTAGCCTTACTAGAAATATTTTCAGTGTTTTAGTAGTTATTACAGATTAAAATTCTGTAGAAAAAGTTACATGGATAAATGGAATTGACAAGTACACTTTTGGATGCTGTGTGAAAAGGAAGTATTTCCTTTCATAATTTTTTTCAGCTTTGTTTTGGAAAGATAATATGAATTAGTAGAAATAATTCAATCAAAGTAAAGGAAACATCAACTTAAGGAACATGTGTTATTTTCCACAGAACTCTACTGTTCTTCCAAAAATGCTTTTGAACCTACTGAGTGTTTGGTTTCCAAAAGCACGTGGGTTATAAGTGAACGAACAAAGTCCAAGAAGACAGTTGTAAATTTCCTAATTTCGAACCGAGACTGTCAGTGGTGTTTTTGGCACAGATGAGTCCAGTTAACTCCTGTGAGAGACTGCATTCAGCCGCTCTTCCCGTGGGCCTGGGATAGACCATCAGATCAGCAGGTCACATCACAGGCCCTCAAGTCTTGTGCGAGACCACCGTGGGTTGGGGGTGTCTGTTAGGTTTCCTGGAGGCTGACTGACCACCTTGACTTATGCACGCCTGCCCCTCACATCAGGGTTGTTAATACAAGTCAGTCTCTTGCTTTAGCCTCTCCCCTTCGTACCTTTCTTAAATTTACTAATAAACCGCTAATAGCTTGATTTAACAAACTTCACGAACTTCGCTGTGACTTTGAAAGTTTTAAAGAACCATTCTAAGGAAAAACTGCCACTGAGAATATACATTTTTACATTTCCATTAATATATTTTATTTTTAAAAAGTCCTGTTTAGGGAAGAGGAAAAAAAAAAAAGCAAGGACCTATACATAAGGCAGCATTCTGCATTGAGAAATAATTCCCCATCTAGAAATTATCTTTGAGATTATAGGAAAAATATTAACGTTGAATGACATAAAAGTAATTTTGTATTATGAAGAGTTGAAATGGAAGGTGAGGTGTGCTTCAGCTAGAGAAAACAGGAAATGAATCTCTCCACCAAATTCAGCATCACTCACTGTTTCCATTTATGTGCCCTGCTGTGATTACTGGTTTGTTCTGGGAAAGTTTGTGCCTCACAGAAATAGAAGAAACAATTGGATTTCTTAGTTTCTTGCTTAACTAGAAGTTTTAGCCTTCTGGGTCATAGTGCACCTGGCACTGCAGTTTCAGTCTATTGTCATCTCTCATTCAGTCTCTTTATCACTTTGTTGCTTTCTGATGGGCTTAAGTTTGAGTACAGAAAATTAAAAATAAGTAAGAAGGAGAGGATCTAAAAGTGAAAGTTAACGTAGCTTACCCCGGTTTTGTTCCTATGTGGGGAAAACAATTTGAAGTGTTAAGTCAAGGAATCAAATTAACACCAACTTTTATTTGGTTATAGTGTTATAAAGCAGGCCTGACACGGGATATAAACGAGATCTTCCTTAATAAAGAATCAAAGGTCTGCTTTATAAACCCATCTCATCCTGTGGTTGCCTTATACATAGCCTGTAGTATCAGGCAATGATATTGCCTGCTGACTGATTGGCAAACAGAGGGAGACTCAAATATATTTTCTGGAGCAGCAGTTCTCAAAGTTCAGTGTGTGTAAGAATCACTGGCAGTATTTGTTTAGAAAATGGATTCCTGGGGCTGTACTCTGCAGATTACTACTCAGCAGGTCTAGGTTGGGGCCCAGAAAACAGGCTTCTTTTGCAGGTGCCTGGGGAGGGAGGGTGGGAAAGATGTGATGCTCTGATCACCCTCTGAGAATGTTTTCCTGGAGTAGGGCTATGTTTCAAATAATAGTAGAAGGCTACGTACGTGCTCTGTGTGGCAGCAGAATAGAATTAAATTCAATTGTTTTAATGAATACCACTTACTCTCCTAACACTGTTTGTACTTGAGACTGTGTGGCGAACGTGTCAGGTGCTTTCCCTGTAACTTACACAGTTGTCTCTGGCTTGCGCAGAGGAACCTCACGGAGTACTTTGTGGCTGTGGACGCGAACAACATGCTGCAGCTCTTCGCCAGCATGCTGCACGAGAGGCGCGTCATCGTCACCTCCGGCAAACTCAGCACCGTGCGTATCTCACACTCCCCCCCGACCCCCGCGCCCAGAGACCTGCAGCCGCGCAGAGGCAGAAACGCTCTGCGTGTGCTTACGAGACAATATCTACATACCCTTTTGATGTATGGTTTTAATCTGGCTCTTGGAGTACAAAGGTCTGATTTATGGAAGGCCTTCGCGGGTGCATTAAGTCAGGTTAATTATTTTTTCTTATCAGAAGATGAGAGTTTTTTTTTTTCTTTTTAACTCTCCGGAGTTCATTTTAGTGCCTTCTACCATCTAACGAATTCTTAAGAGCTATTATGAGATCTTTATTATTCACTTGAGGCTTTTTCCATTGGAGCTACTTGAAAGAAATCAAGGGGCCATGATAATAGCTGCTATCCTAACCTGGTAATAGGTAGATTCATCTTTGTTGCCAAGTAGTGGTTTGGGAGTGGATTCTATAATAGTTCTGATTTGGAGGAGCTCTTCAGACTGATAATAACTTAAAAGTCAAAAGAGCATTTTTTTTTTAAATCACAGGTTTTATGCTACTCACTGAAATGTTCTTCTGGAAGGTCTTCATTACTGTGCTAAAGGCAGGGAGAATAGAGTTTTCTTGGGTCATAGAAAAACATTCAGAAGTATTTTGCTAGATTTTCTAATTTTTTTCACTTTGAGCATTAAAAGTTTAATATTTTTTACCTAAAAATTTTAATATAGTTTTGAGTAATGTATGAGATATTTATTAAAAACATTATTTAATATTTCGTGAATTAGCTTCCTTGCAAATTTGGCTAACTGATAAAAATAAGATAACATCTTTATGTTTTGTTCTCTGATAGTAGAAATACAAACCTTATTCTGTAAAGTTTTAGTATTTTAGAGCGGAAGGAGCTTCAGGATTTCTCTAGGGTATCTATTTCAGGTGTAACGATGAGAAAGGTATTGATGTTTTCAGAGAAAGGTTAAGTGGCCACCCCAAGGCCAAATAAGATAGTTGGAGACAGGTAATGTGAAACTGGGTCTCCTGATTCTAATTTTGGGTTATTTGCATTACTCTAGAGTTGAAAAAATACAGTTTTGAGATTTTGAAATGCAATAATGATATGCCCACTTTTCAAAACAAATTGAAAATACATTATTTTACACATTGAAAAACACGTTATATGCATTTGAAGGAGTACATGTGGAGAAATGATGTAGTTCAATCAGAGAATAAGTGCCAGTCAGTGATGCAGGTAATTATCTGCATTTTCTTAAAGTGACGTTAAGAAATTCAATCTGAATTATTTGGTACTTTTTATATATTTGCTTTTCTGCTGTGCTTAACTTACCATTGAGGTAAAATCATTCTTATTTATCCTCCCCTTCTCCTCCTCCTCATCACATTTTTTTTTTTTAAACTACATTTTTTTTGGTTACACTGACATTTCCTGCATTTATTTATTAATTTATTTCTTTTTTAGCTGTGCCACACAGCTTATCCTCATCACTTTTTTAAGCCAGTTTTTTCAAGATTATAAAGAATATTTCTATATGGATATTGTCCTGAAGATTTAAAAGATTGTACAAGCTGTCTTGGAGACCTAGGAGCTAAATTCCTATCAAGATTAATTCATGTAACGTATTTATTATGCGCCTACTATGTGCTTGCCACTTTCTAGGCACTGAGGATTCAGCAGTAAGCAAAGCGAAGTCCAAACACTCTTGGAGCTTATATCCAACTGATAGAGAAGATAAAGACATGAATGAATAAATAGCTGTTATGTCATATGGTGCTGAGTACCAAGAGATAAGGGAGAAAGTGAGTGTGAGTGTGGGATGAAAGGTCAGGGCCAGGTTTCAGTTTTGTGTAGGGAGGTCAGGGAAGCCTTCCCTCATGAGGTGGTATTTGAGCAGAGGTCCGAAGAAAGTGTGGGAGTGAGCTATGTGAGTGAATCTATAAGCTGGTCTGTGTAGGAGAACATTAGAAATAAATCTGATGGAAAGCAGTATGGAGGTTCCTCAAAATATTAAAAATAGAACTACCATGTGGTCCGGCAATTCCACTCCTCGGTTTTTATCCAAAGAAAACAAAAACACCAATTCAAAAAGATATCTGCACCCCTGTGTCCATTGCAGCCTTATTCACAATAACCGAGATACGGAAGCAGCTTAAGTGCCCATCATAGATGAATGAATAAAGAAGATGTGGTGCACATATACAGTGGAATATTACTGAGCCACAGAAAGGAATAAAATCTTGCCATTTGTAATAATATGGATGGACCCTTGAGGGCATGATGCTAAGTGAAATAAGTCAGACTGAGAAAGACAAATACCATATGATCTCACTTATATGTGGAATCTAGAAAAACAAAGCAAACAAATGTAACAAAACAGAAACAGACTCATAGATACAGAGAACAAACACATGGTTGCCAGAGGTGAAGGTGGGGTGGGAGGATGGGCAAAACAGGTGAAGGGGGCTGAGGCACCGACTTCCAGTGAGAAAGTAAATAAGTCACAGGAATGTAACGTACAGCAGGGGGAACATACTCAATAATGTTGCCGTAACTCTGGCGACAGATGGTAACTAGACTTAACAGTGCTGATCGTTTCATAATGTATAAAAATCCCAAATCACTGTGTTTACACCTGAAAATAATATAATATTTCAAGTCAATTATACTTCAATTAAAAAAGGAAAGAAATCTGAATATATGTAAATATTTTGTAAAAACATTTTTTGGTAAGTATTGTAAAATGTTGGTGTTTCTTTTTGTTGTAATTTGTAAACACCTCTTAATGGCTAAGTAACCTCTCTTCCACTCAGTTTCTTCACATTTAAACTGGGAACATGGGAGTAATACTAGTTTTAATCTCACAGGGTTGCTTTAAAGATTAAGGATATGTGTACATGCACACACATATATGTGTGTATATGAAGTGCTTAGAATTTTATCTGCGTAAGATTAAATGATTATCAGCTATAAATTTATAATAATCTAGATCTGCAGTTTAGAGTAAAAATGAACATGCCTACCCGTTAACTTTGTTTGAATTAAAAAAATAAATGATTTTAAATAAAGGCTTGGTATTAGTCAGGGAGTTGTTTCTTATATTTGAGGTCAACGTAATACCAGTTGTTTATGAAAGTTCCTGAAAACTTGGTGGTGATGTCACCTCTCAGTTAACAGCTTTGTTTTGGTTCACCATCTGGGGCAGTAGGACTGATAAAAGAAACATAATTCAAGTTTGCTGTCATGATCTCCTCACCCTCCTTCTGTAGGGGAAGCTGCTTCACTTGAATCTAGCTTGAAAAATTCATGTATATACACACATGCATGCTATAAATTCCACGCACAGTAATGTTTAAGGTCAAAGACTAGTACCATAACATAAATTAGAAGTAAATATTTTTTAGAAAGCGTTTAGTGGAACCTCTGAAACGACCAAGGAAGGAATAGTTAACGTATCAATGAATTGAGGTTAAGACTACTGCCAGTGAAGCTTTTTACATCCTTATAGGATTTTATATACCACAAAGACTATAGTGTACTTAAAATTAATGCAAGAAATTGTGTTTTACCCGGTTTTCACTTTTTAATCTATGGCCAAATTTTTAATTATTGGAAGAGCATGTATAAGTTCCTCGCATTTATAATTTTGTTATAGTTTTGGGAACTTTGGATTTATACTTTGGTATGGTCATAATTTTATTAGAATCATATCTGTCAACTTTATAGCTAGCCGGGGGTTTTACTGGTGATACCCTGACAGGTAATGAGCTACCTGAGTGTTCCTTCCTCAGGTATTGTGTGTAGTTAAAATTATAATTTGTAATTATCTTTATAGCGATAAACTTTAAAATAAAAAAGTTTTGAGCTATGTTAGCAAAAGTATCAAGAGTATTGTTATGTTTTAAAATTTTTCGTGGGTTTTTCCTCCTTATAGTAAAATGTATTTTGTTAGGACTCACTATTATATTTTTCCGTGTTTTGAGTTGAATGAATTGGAATGTCATCGGTTTTGTGTTTATCCTACTGATGTGTACATTATCTGGTACACACGGAAGGGTTCCTGGTAATCCTGAACAAGAATGTTGATTTTGTACATGCCGTAGGCAGGTCCTAGAGGTTTAAGCCCCGAGTGAACAGCAGACTAGCAGGACATCGGCCCAGAGTCTCATGTATTCAAAGCAAAGGAATAAATCATGATATTACAGGGGTGTATCAGTTGACTTTTTGCTGTTTTGTGACCAGAGGTAGGGAAGGATTGCTGTTTAAAGCCGTGTCATCGGCTCTCAAGTCAGTCAGGCACGAAGCCTTGTCAGGTGCTCTGTAATTGTCCCCCAGACGTTCTCTAGCTAGTCAGCTGGGGCCGTGCGTTTTGTTTCCAACACTGAGCTGGCCAGCGTCTGACAGGAGCTCTCGTCATCCTGTCAGTGATGTGTTAACTAGAGTGTATCTTTGTGGCCTGTGGAAGCAGGTACAAGAGATGCTCTCTTTAGAGCAGATGTCTGAGTGTTAGCTCCCATTTTGACCAATATTTAGTTGGTAGATATCACCCTCTTGGAGTCTGTAAGCACATTAGTCACAGAGATGTGACTGTGTAGTCCGTGTCCTGTCTGGACTGCTCAGAGCCAGCAGTGTGCTGTTAGTGCAGGGATTGTGCTAATACGCTGTCATCTCTTCCTTTGTTATAGTTGCCCCCAGGCATTTAAGCATATGCTTTTCTCCCCTTCTGTCATTAATACCATCAAGGGCCTATGCAAAAAGAAATCTTGTGATCCGCGGAAAATCAGCTATTAAAATGTAGATGTTATAGGTTGAGTTAGATCGAAGGGGAATCCGCAGGATTTTAACCTCTCCGTCTGGATTTTACGTATTCTTAACTTACCTCTTAGTAGTGCCACCTATCAGCATTTAATCTGAAACCGGCAGCACAGAGAATCTTTCTGGAGATTAAGAACGGAACAGTTGGTGCGAGAACAAAGATTACCCAGATCTACTCCCTGCTTCAGATTATTGAAGTGTATTTTTCCCCCTTACGATTTTAAAGCTGCAGCAGCATGGTGCGGTTAAAAATTATTATCAAGACCTCTCAGGGAGAGAGAATCTACGAACAATTTTTAGATTTTTAACTCTTCCCAAAGCCCATAGCAGCCAGTTATGTCAGCCGAAACTGCAGACAATGACTCTTACTTACCAGTGTGTTATTTGACTTGGATACTGCTCTTCAGAACATTGCATTTTCATTCACTGCTAAGTGGATGTGGCTGGAGCGTGGAAATGGGACTATTGAGGTGGTCATGTGACACTTTGTGGGAAGATTTGTGTGGAGGAAACTTCTAAGACGGGAAAGACTGCAGGTGTTTGTATCTTCCAACTCTTGAGGTGATAAGAGCTGTTTTTCATAGAAACGAGCACAATAAGGGTTAGAACCATGGTCGGTATGTGTGTGTGTATGTGGGTGCAGTAAACTTAATCTTTTGAACTGTGGATATCAGAAAAGTTTTTAAAATATAATAAAATTTTCACTAATTATGGTATGAAATATGAAGTGTTCATCTAATGCTGCAAATGCCAGGGTAGAAACATGTCTCTTTAACAAGTAAAAATGTGTCTCCTTGATTGCCTTTTTTGACACTAGTCTCTTTAAATAATAATAATTATGACAATAGTAAAGGTTTCTTTGTAAATTCTGAAGTTTATAAATTAGAGGATAATTTCCATATAGGCCTTTGTCTTAAAAAAAAAAAAGATTTGTGTTCAGCTGTTTTCTACTAGAAATTTTTAATTTTTAAAGAAGTCTATGCCAAAATTGTAATTCCTTGGGGGAAAAGTTATCAATACATCTTAAACACTTTCAGCTTCATGAATTTCTCTTGCTATATTGACTCTTGTCCAATCTGTACAGGATCTTGGTTTGCTATCTTTTGGCCTTCACGTAGCCCTAAGGAGAAAATGTACTCCTTCCTTCCCATGGCAGGCGGTTTCTTTGTTCGTTCATTGAATCACTCCCCATCTATGGCTCACCTAACTCATGCCAGACAGAGTTCTACATACACAGGCAGGGTAACGAGGTCACCAGCCTCTGTGTCAGTCTGGGTCCAGTCAGGAGAGAGAAACTACAGTCGTCTGAACGATGCAAGTTGAGTAGAAAGAATTTAAGACTGTCATGTGGGATCGGGGTAGCAGGCAGGGGCTGCGGGAAGTGCCGGGAGCCGTGAAGAACCCGGCATAGTAGGTATAAAGCAGCCACGAACCTGCGGGGAGCTGGGGATCTGTGCCCAGCGAGGCGCCCTGCTGGCAGCACACTGCTCCGGAGCCACTGGGAGAGGCCGCTCCTCCGGGCTATCTCGCCGAGGCCCCCCGCTCCCCCCCCCCCCACCCCCGGAAGCCAGCTGGGGGAGGGTGGCACCGAGGGAGGCTTCCGGCCGCCGGGCGCCGCTGACGGTGGCACTCTCACCCAGCAGGTGCAGGAGAAGCCCCTGTACCGCAGGAGGCGTGCGCCGCGGGGGCCACAGGCACCCTGCCCGGAGCTGCCGTGGCGAGCCCGGGCCCCGCCCCCTGCGGCCGGCAGGGCTGAGCTGCTGTCACACGGCACCCCCCCGTGCTTGGCGGGGGCAACTCCCCGAAATGTCGCTTCATTGTCCTCTCCGGACAAAGCTTAGCATCGTGCCGGCTGCTGAAAGGGAAAGATATCTAAAGGGCACAGATTTGACAATGAGGGGTGAACTTGGAGGTGAGAGGCAATAAATCGGTAACCGGTACAGTCCACCCCTTTGGATGCTTATCCTCCAGTGACACCCTCTAAATCATCTGCACTTCCTGAACAACAGCAGAGCAAAGCTCTGTGTCTACCTAATAAGATGTAGCTGTCCTTTTCCAAGTACAGACGTTTTCACCCTTCGCCCCAAATGAGAAGCAGCACCGTACCAAGAGTCACTGTGTCCATCTCTTCAATTCCAATCACATTTAATTTTCTGTTAACTACTAACAACGTATATGTAAGATAAAGATGAGACATAGAAGAAAAAATGGTTAGCAGGTAAAAATAAACATATGAAAGGAAAATTAAACATATGGAAAGCTACTACAGCCCTTGTTTATGTAACTGCTCATGAGACCGTAATTGATATTTCTGACTTCCTTCTTTCATTACCTGTTCCATAGTCCCCTCACCTCAGCCAGAGCCTCAGCTGGTTGGAGTTTTTTTTACCTGGTTTAATGATACAAACTTTCATTTCCAAAAGGTCTGGATCCTCAATAGTTCTGGTTTTGTTTTTTTTTTTTTTTTGATTGCCATAGTTTCCCATTAACATTTAGTACCAGGCATGGAAGTACCAAGATGCATCCCAGAGAATTCCATGGTTCCAGACATGGTCCCCCCCCACCGCCTCTGTTGTGTAAAAACAACCCGACTTACTTCTGGTTATTGAGATCAATCATTCCAGCCAGTAGATTATCCCCAATTTTTAGCCTGTTGATTCAGTGGCATTAAGGAACCCAGAGGGCCAGGTGGCAGTCCCATCTTCTGGTTCAAGTGGAAGCATTCCACTGTTGGGAGGTCAGATCCCCAAACCGAAAGTGCCCTGCATGGCTGGGGCAGGAATTAGAATTTCTGCAAGTGGGCTGTTAAGAGTGATGATGAGAGGGCCAATCCTACTCCTACCCCTTGACCCCCGGTCCCATGGATTCTGGCTTTGGGAGAAACAGCACCGTAAAACGGTTTCTGATTCGAAGCGTATCCTGCATCATGTTAAACAGAGCCCCACCCTTTAAGGGTGCTCTTTCCCAACTGGCGTCATAACTGAGTCTTCGGTGAGCCATTCCACCTTTTGACTAGGCCAGCAGCTTCTAGGTTATAAGTGTAGGCCAGAGTAGTTGAGTTCACGGACATGAGTCTCTTGCTCTACTTTGCTGTTACATGAATACCTTGATGAGATTCAGTGCTTTACGGAGTGCCGTGCTGACAGGTATGTTATTCTGTGAGTCTGATGGTGGTGGTGCTGGCAGAAGGATTATGGCAGAGAAGACGAGTCCTTAGCCAGAATATTTATTCCAGTGAGAGTGAACCTAATCGAGCCTCCTTCTTGATGGAAGAGGTTCAGTGTAATTAACCTGCCACCAGGTAGTTTACCTGATTGCCATGGGAGACGTCTCCCTAGACACGTTCTGCTATAGCACCACCTGAAGAAGGTGCCAGGTATTACTGCTGGGTACTGCTGACCAGTGTCCTACAAGAGCCAGGCCCCGGAGACGCACAGGCCCTGCAGGAGCCTGCCCCCGAGCACACGGAACCAGGAAGCCCCAGTCCCTTCCTCCTGCAGCGCGTCTCCTGCGTCCTCTGCGGACAGAGCGCACTCTGTCCTCCGTCTGGTAAATACTTCAAGGGCCCAGATCCATTGTCACAGATGGGTAGCAGAGAGTGAACTTGGATCCGAGAGGCATAAATTGAAGGCACAGCTTCCATGAATCTCATATTTTGTTGTGATTTACTATGATAAAATAGTGTAATGGAAAGAGTAAACACTAGTTAACCACTTGAGAAGAAAAACATAGATCTTTATTTTGAAGGAGATATTTGACATTGGTAGAGTTTTCCAAACATAGAGTATAAGGGTATTTATTCATTTGGTATCAATAATGATTATTATTTGCCAGGTAGTGGGAATTTCAAAGTTATTAATTTATGATTCTCTAGAATCGTAATAAATAGTAAATTATATAGTGTCAATCAAGGCCAGTCAGTGTGACTAGAACTCTGATGTGGGAAATGTAGGAGGGAGGGTGGTAGATTAAAGAGTTGACCTCAGTATCACACCTGGTTCTTGGAAGGAATTTGTGTTTTGTCTAGGAAATATATTCTTGTGTGTGTGTATGTGTGCGCAAAGAGAGTGACAGAGAGAAGTCATGCTACAGGATCTAGTTGGAGAGAGAGCAGTGGCCAGATTGTGAAGAACCATGTTTGCTAAATGAAGGGGTTTGGATTTTATCCAACAGATTGTGGGGAGGCAAATGAGGGACATGCTGTGACCAGTTTTGTTTTGGGGAAGAGAAGCTGGTGGCATTAGAAAAAATAGAGTAGGGAAACTCTGACTGACAGGTGTCTCGTTAAAAGGCAGTCACAGTAATTAGAAAAAGAGATGACCAGCTCCTGAACCTAACAGTGACCATGAAAGGTAGATGGAGTTGGGTTTTAGAAACATGGCTAATAAGGAAATGTCTGTTGGATGTAGAGTCTGCTTGAAAGTAGGTAAATAAGAGGGAGAAGTTTACAGTGACACACAAAGGACAAATATTCATCAGCTATTTCCTTAGTGTCTGATATATAATGGAGGCAGAGCCTGATGTCATTTGCTACTAGTAAATTGTAACTCTGTAAAGTGTGTGTGTGTGTGTTTATGTATAGATGTATATATTTACAAGTGTTTGATATGCCTGGTAAATATACATATGTGTACGTTAAGTATATATGGGAATATTATATACAATTTGAATGAAACAGCATATAATATATATGTACAATTATTCATTCTCATTTAAATATCTGTAATTTACAAATAGTCACTTCACTTGTAAGGATTCAGAGGTCCTTTGGGGCTGCTTGTGGTTGTCTGTCTTTCAGTTGCTGGTGGTTTGCCATTAGTTTTGTTCCTGGTGAGAGATATTTTAAGTTGTGATTTTCAGGGATGTCTACTAGTTAAAAAAGTAGGTTCAGTCAATTAGATTTTATTTATTCGTTATTTGGACTATGTCCCCAAATATGGTAGTAGTGTGATTATATCAATAATATCTTCTAAAATTAGAGATTTGTTTTTCAGTTCCTGACTACTCAACTAAAAAATTGGATGACTTCATATAAGCCATTTTTTCCTTTTATCCTGAAGTTTATTATATAAAAAATGAAAGGATTGAACAAGAATGATTTCTAAGGTTCTTCCTAATTGTTAAATGCATTGATTATTTAACTGTACTGTTTATTTCTTAAATAAGTGCCTTATTTTTAAAAATATGGTTTTTATATAATTTACACGAATAGCCTAACTTATAGTCCTCTAGAATCCAGGGTCTAGAAGTTTGTGTGGAGAGAAGATAAATACATTTGAGCTGTGTTATAGTGTCAGACTCCTGAAAGTTGTGGAAAGGTAGATGGGCCTTCTCCAGGAAAAGCTAAACTGCTACAGAATTGGCTTGAAGATGTGAACTAGAGAGCAGTAAATTTAGTGATGGGGAAAGTCATATAGGGGAGGAAAGTGTTTGAAGGCGTTGACATTTATGTGCAGTGTGACAGCTACAGAAGTTCAGAATTGAGGTGGGGTTGGTACCACAGGAATGGTGCATGTTGAGGCTCACTAGAGTGAAAGCTCCTTGAGGGCAGAGGCTTTGTCTCCTCGGCTCCTTATTCTGTCCCCAGCACCAGCAGCGATGCCCGACACATATTTGGTGTCTCACATCTCGTTGTGTGATCTTGGGCAGTTGGTTTAACTTTGCCTCGGTTTCCCCGTGTGTCAAATGAATGAAAGAATGAGTACACGGAAGAAGCAAGCAAGCAAGAAAATATTAGAATTGTTTGGCTCGGAAGAGCTAATTAACCAGTGACCAGCCATGAGATGAGCAGAACTTTCCAAGGACTTGGATATGATGCAGAGAGGTCAGGATGAAGTTTAGTAATGAAGCAGCAGAATTTACCATCCTACAGGGATGGAGAAAGAGAATGAAATATAAGATGATATTTTAGTATAAAAAGGTATTGAAAAAGAAAAATGTACAGCCAAATACTGCCTTTTTTCATGATACAAAATTGCTATTTCTCTAAACATTTCTTTACAACTATCACTTAATTTGAGTGTCAGAATTTTGCTCAAGTAAGAATATCTCATAGTTGGGATAGCTTTGTAGTTTTCAGATACTGTGCTGCTACCATTTTTGTCCTCAACTTTTAAACGTGAATGTAAATTAAATGTGTTTAAACAGATAGTTTTTTTATGCTTGCTTTCCACTGAAATTTTTTTCATTCCACAAGGAAATTTATCACGTTCATATCTGCAACAGTTTATTCTGTGTACCTTTAGGTATCTATAGCGCTTACATTTCTGAAGTAAACATTGATTCAGTTAAAACTCAAATGAAGTCTCTAATCAATATTTCTTGGATTTTGTGCATAAATGCATTCTTAGGGGACATAAATCTGCCCCTCAGTAATTCATGTAGAACTTTAGTTGAAGGCAGTGGGACTCCTACATTAAAATGAGGCAGACTCTGGCTAAGAGATACACAGAGACGAGAACAACAGGAGTGGCGGCGCGTCAGGGTGAGATCTTTACTCGTAAAGCGTGTGAATTAGAATCGTGCTGTTTTCCGTTGTGGTCATCACACTCGATAGATCGTTTTCCTGTCGTCTCCTTGGAAATCTGATAATATGGTTTTTTTCTTCTCAAAATAGATGTCTACTGAATTGCTTAAAACATTGCTTAGTTGTATTAGTAGGCTGATCTCCTCAATAAATATATAGTTTAGGAACAAGGTATAGGTGAGATTTCATATCACAAAGGGAAAGAACTTTGGTTTGGCTTCCAACTAAATATACTTGCAGATGCAGATCGAGATGATAACGCGTAGAATTTTTATCAAGTATCTTATCTTTGTAACGTTTTTCAGAGAATCTGCTCTCCTGGTTTTCTGCTGAAGGCGCAGACTGTGATGCCTGGGAAAGTTTTGTAAATTGCATCTCTATCCTAGACCCTGAATTTTTCATTTAAAGGTCAACTGTTCTTATCTGTCTGTTCAGTCAGAGACTCATTCTCCACTATATAATTAGGATAAAATATTTTCAGCCAGTATATATTATTCAGAGCCTTATAATGAATGGGAATTTTGAATCTTTGTATATCAAAAGGCAGATTAATATAATGGTTATTGTACTCTGGAGCCTGCTGGCATTGGTCTCCTGGATTTGCCACTTGCTGGTTGTGTGATCTCAGGCAATTGGTGTAACTTTGCCACAGTGTCCTGATCTGTAAAATGGGAGTAGTGATAATACTGCCTGTTTCATAAGGTTGTTGTAGCATTAAATCTGAGTATGTCAAGTGCTGAGAATAGCGCCTGGCACAGAGCTAGCATCATATAAACGTTTGCTTTCGTTACTGTTGTCAGTGAGAGCAACTCCCTTAGACCTGTGGCCAGAACGGGAAGCTCTAGGTGCCTTTATTCCACCACTAAGCTCACTGTTGCCAACGTTTGTTGTCAGGTTTCTCCCTCTGATTTCACAGACCCCAGTTCTTGTCTCTTTCACGTGGTTTTCATATATACTTATTTTACAGTTGTACTGTATGGGAAATAAATATCCCAGTGATTTTATTTTGTGTTAGTCAACGCTTTGGGGCTGAATCAGTTCAATATATTGAGTGTGCTTTGTGAAATTATATGTGCATTTAAATACTCCTATGCCATTTAACGAAGATTTTTTTTCTTTAACCTTTATTTGGTACATTTTTTTCTTTATTTAGTACACTTCATTTTTATTCAATGATAGCAATGTATAAGTCCTTCAGTTTCAAGGATGTTGTGCCAGGAACATGTTCTAACCCAAACACCGAATCTTCTTCTCTCCTCTCCCCTGCTTTCATGAAGAACAACTGTGGTGTTAGAGAAACAGCTGACAGAATGTCAGAAGAGTGCTGTGGGGTTCTAGCCGTATCATGAACCTATCATAGAATTTTGGGTAATTCTGATCCAAAGAAATGCGATTAGCATTTCCCTTTAAGCTTAAAGATTCAGTATTTCATAAATAACCTAAAAGTAAGAAGATTCTCCTTCTTACTTGGCTTATAAATTGATCTCATTTCTTTTTTTTTTTAATTGACATGTAGTTGATTTATAATATTATACTAGTTTCAGGTGTACAACATAGTGATTCAGTATTTTTATAGACTATACTCCATTTGATCTCATTTCTTTATAGAACTTTATTCTGCAAAGCAAACTTCTAAAGTATGCTGTTTATTTTCCTTAATTTGCAAAGTTCTGGAAATGTTCTAGGTAAATGATTTGTTGTGACGGTTAGCACTGTGTTCAGAGGTGCAGACAGATCTTATCCAGAATGAAATCTGGTGTCTTTGCTGTGTCCCAGGAGGCTCTTCAGTTCCGACCTTGCTTCCTCTCTGACCTCAACTCCTGCTGTTCTCCCGTTTAATCTAATCAGCCGACCCCCTACTACTCCAAGAAGGTGCCAAGCCTGCTCCCACCTCAGGACTCCTGAATGCCATTCTCCCCAAGTGGCTCCCATATTTCAGGCAGGTCTCAGTGTAGATGTGGCCACATCAGAGTTTGTCCCTACGCTCCTGTCTAGAATAGCCCTTCTGCTCTTACCCTGCTTTAGGTTTCTTCATAGAATTTACCTCTGACATAATATGTGTTTTACTTGTTTATTGTTTGCTTTCCCCACTGATATGTAACTTGTTCTGTTCTGTGTCCCTGTTGCTTAGTAGAGATTTATGATGGCATGTGGCAGGTACTCAAAAACTCTGTTGAATTAAGCAAGTAAATTATTATAATGTCTCCAATTTCACAGTTACCTAATGTGCTTTAAAGCTTTTAGAGATTATGTTTAGATAGATTTCGAAGGTGGATCTGAATTATAGTCTAGTTAAAATGTTGTGTTAACCACCCATATGGAAAAAACAATTCTTAACTATTACTAAAAATACAAAACGTTAGAACTGATCTGATCTAAGAGTAGAGAATGTTAGATCTCTCAGAGACGGTGTTTATAGATCATCTAGCATATATTTCTTATTTTAAAGATTAGGAAACTGGGATCTGGTTATATTTGCAGGTGTGCCAGAGTGGCACAGCCTCTTAGTGGCCAGTCCCTAACTTTATCTACGATGTACTTCATTGTTCTTACCTTATACAACTTGCATATAACTGTGCATATAATTGCATATAATTTCCTAGTAAATTTATTTTTTCTTAATTGTATTTTTTTTACTTACAACTATACTATCTCCTCTACAAAGTATATGCTGTAATAGTATCTTCTCTATTTTTTAAATCACATAGTTATTACATGATGCTAGGTGGGTAAGGGAGATCTTCTTTGGTAGGTGTCTGCCTTCTTTGGAAATCTCCACTTGGATGTCTCATAGTTAACAGAATCAATATTTGTGAGAGCAGATTCCTTACAGTCCCACCTGAACCTGACACTTTTGTTGTATTTCTTTAAATAATTCGTCCTGGTTGCTTAGGCCAGAAACTGAGGTTTGGGGCAGGGTGGGGATGTGGGATGGGTAGTATTTTTACCTGTCCCTGTCACTGATCCCCTGCATCTAAGAAGCTAACAAATCCTGTAGAGCTTCCTTCTTTCCTGGTAGATCTTGATTAGCTGACATGACCCTCTGCTGAATGCTGGCCTTTGCAGAAAGTTTGTGACTTTGCTTCTCGTTGCAGAAATCATCCTCTAAGAAACCAGTCAAATTCATCAGATGATATTGTGCCTTATTAGCGAGAAATTCATAGCTTCACTTAAGGAGAACCATTAAGGGCATAGGGGAACAGCTATAGCCTTTAATAGAGTGCTTTGGACTCTGGGTGTGCCTAGTAAAATAAGTTACTATTATTATAATTCCTCATTTTGAGAATGCATTTTTCCCCTCCTGTTACACTGTTAATTATTTTCTCAACAATAAAAAAGAATACTTTCCTTTTTAAAACGGTTTTAAATGAGCTCTTTTAAAAGCCATCTATCTGCAGATGGAGAAATTGAGTAAATTAACTGCCTTTCACAGCTACATAAGTGCTTTTAGCCCATCAAGTTACACTGAAACATTTAAAGTTACCTCATTTACAACCAGGGAGCACATGCAAGCTCTCTAAGAATTGACACAACTGAGATCAACCCCATTTTCATTTCCCTCTAGTTCAGATATGTAAGAGAAATAAATCTGGTCTGTAATTGTTACACAGAAGTATCTGAATGCCTCCTAGTGGTATACTGTATGCTCTAATTAAGGAATTTTAAAAATAATATTTATTGAAAGAATAGTGTAAACTATTAAAACTTCTAAGTGCAAAGTAATAAAACCCTTTAATGATAGCATTCTAAATGGAACAAATAAATTTTTTGCCATATAAAATTAATTAAAAATCTTAACTGGAAAAAAATATAATACATATGACGAAGATGAAAATACTTTTAATCAAAATTTTTATGTTTTTGGTTCAGATTAGATTATTTTAATTGACTTTTAAAAAATTTAGTGGAACTATTTTGCACTTAAATATAGACAAATGTTGCTATTAAGATTGAATTACTTTGTTTACATTTATCCTTTTGAATTAATTTGATTACTATGTATAAATTTTAATTTCTTTGTATAATAGAAATAATGGTTTATAGAAATTTTGTGGTGCATTTTCAGATGGTTTTATTTTTAAATTCTGATTTTCAAGTTAAATAAAATGACTTATTCAGTAAATGTCTTGAAAATGCAGACCATAGCAAAACTTTAAAATGAAGAATGCTGATTTAATTATTGCTTTAAACGCTAGAGAAATGACTCAACGCATACAGAAATATAATTTAAAATGTAAACGAGGTCAGAGAAAGAATCCTGATGAGGGTCAGTAGGAGGGAGGAAAAAAAAGCGATATCCCTGTGTTAAGCATTAAAAAATATTTAATTAACCGCTTGCCAAAACAAAACAATTAAAATGGCAATTACCTTTAAAATAGCATCAGTGTATTTGCAGCTGTTGTGATATAAAGCTAGGAAACACGATGTTAATCTGAAATGAACAGTTTAAATATGAAATTATGATATCCTTGGCTTCCTGTGGTACAGCTGTCAAGCTTGGGCAGCTCGCTGGTCAATAGTGACATTCTCCGTGTCAGCGAGCAGAGTCTCCTGATACCGTCACCCGTGGTTCACACGTTGCTGAAGCTCCAACTGTCGAACGTTGAATCCCCTGGTGATACTGCAGCTTCCAGACTCTCCTGACTGGCTCATGTTTCATCCTTTGGCAATTTGCCCTAATGATATCCCCCAGGAGCTTTCAGCCTCTCCTCCTTCCCATATTGCATCGTGGTGTATTAATCTGAGTGCGTGCAACCTGGGCGGCACACGCTGTAATTTCCTACGGTTCCTTCTAAGACGCTCGCCTAATTTTTCAGTTTTCCTTTTTATGTGTTCTAAGTTTTGACCCCCAAACACTGTATTTTCAGGAAGGTATAACCGTCTACCTAAGATGCCCAAGAAGCCACTTTGTTGCTTATGTATTTTTCAGAGGGCCTTCTGAAACGGGAGACTTTTTACAGGCAGAATTGGTCAAGACAATGTGATTCAGGTCGTTAAGTAAATTGTTCTATGAGTATCATCAGTCTTTGATAACTTGAGCATGTCTCTCTGTTCGGAGGGTCAGCGGCTACTTACTGCTGTTTTCCTTTTGCAAATTTTAGCTAACCGCCTGTCTCCATGCATCGGTCGCCCTGCTCTACCCGATGTACTGGCAGCACATCTACATCCCGGTGCTCCCTCCTCATCTGCTGGACTACTGCTGGTAAGCTGGCTCTGCCGGGCTCCTGCTAGTCCAGGTTTTGGGGTTAGAAAGGTCGACTCATGTGCAGATTAAGTAAGCTTGGAGTACACGTGTATATATCTGTGAATGAGATCTCTGAAACGTGACGGGGAGATTAGTAACAAGTATTAAAAGGTGGTTTTATGAAGGGAAGAGTAGTTCTCTCCAAAGGTAGCAAAAATTTATAGCTGGCAAACGTAAAGTGCTTTAGATTTTGTGAGTTTCCTCGATAATCATCTAGATAATTGAATGCATAAATAGAAGCCGATCCAGTCTTCGCTGTGGTTAGGACATCTTACAGAAGTTGCAGTGTCAGTGAGAGCACCACACCCCAGGTGCCAGCATTTGTCTGCAGAGTCTTTCAGACACCAGGTTGCCTCTGTCGGAGCACACGCTCGTTACCTCCGCCTCAGGACACACTTTCCCGCACACCTCTTCCCTCAGTAGCACATCCAGTACCAGATACCAGCGCAGAGGGGTTGCCTCTGATGCAGGGGTTCCCTGAGTTCCTGGTTAAGTCGAAGCCTCAGCCTTGAGCCACTGTGAAAAGCAATGTTGACGAGTGTCGGGAGCAATTCTGGAAAGTTTCTTGGCATTGCAGACAACTGCCAGTGATCTCACCCAGTCTGAATTCAACTGTCCCCTTCTCCTGGAGGTTAGGGAAGAATTAGACTCCCAAACAGCGGCCTTGGGATCTTCCTCGGGGCTGTAGGGTAATCACCTTCTGCAGGCGTAGCTCAGTTCTTAAGAAACCAGATGAGATTTTTACTCTAAACCATGCATGTGTGTGTGCACGTACGCACACACACACACACACACACAGAAAGAAGGAAATGATTTGGACCATAACGTGTTCGTTTATATCACAACTAATGTTATTAAAAAACAAAGCTCTTTTAGAATCAAAGTAGTTATTTATTTAACTTTCTGATTTCATGAAAAGCAGATCACTTAAAGTGTTTAAGGGTTAAAATGATCTAAGTTCATAACATTGAAGTTTTCAAGACTAGCCCTCTTCAGGACAAATGATTTTTAATGACAGTACATATCTTTGGTCACATATTGATTATACCAGTGAATTGTGTGTTTCCACAGCAGGGTAATCGTATTGATAATGCTGGGCAGCAGGTTTCCAGTGACCTCCCACTGCCATTCTGCCCTTTGGGTGCTGGGAGGGAGAAACAGTGGGGCAGGAGACTGTAGGTGTGTGGTTTAATTACACTGTGAAGCACCACACACATGAATCTGAGAGTAAAAGCTGGATCTAGAAATAGCTCTCTTGGTATTCACTTTAGAGTGTTCTTCTCTGACCAGTATACCTAGAATAGGGTAGCATCCTTGAAAGCAGGAACCTCAGTTCTTTCATGTCGACATGCGTAGTAGATCTTTCCACATAGTATTCAGTAATTAAAACTTATTTTAAATAACGTTGACAAAAGTATTTGAAAATATATTGATGTATGATTTTTAAAAATCTATATTAAAGTAGTGGTTCAAGAACCAACACTTCTAATTGTGAGGTTTAGAATTATATTTTATCATATGTAATGTTAGTGCCATTTAAATTTTTCTATAAAAAATGTTCTGAAATCTTAGGAGGTAACATCCCTTTTAAGTTCAGTTCTCTGTAATGATACACACTTAGGACTTTCTAAAATATTGTTATTTAGAAACTGTTGCTACCTCTTTCCAGATATGTCTTCCTGATACTTTCTAACCCTGCCATCAAGTCCTTTTTCTGCTACTTCCACTGTGATGAAGGAAGCTTGTTTCATATTTCAGTCTTACTAGTTTCTAACCTCTGAAATAGCCCCTTTAGGACAAGTTCTAACAGCTGCCATGCCAGGCACTTCCCTGGCCCAGAGAGTAGAGCAGTGATAGTCAGACAAGGAGTTATCTGAGAGTTCCTGAACCTTAAGGTCACAATGATAGGCTCAGCTTCTAACATAGGAAGTGGGCAGTATCATATACTTTCATTTTCCCCCAAAATAACTGTCTATGACTCCAGCTCTCTTTCATTGTCAGAAAATTCCATGGACTAAACTGTTTCCTAGGGAAAGTGGTTTTCTTCCCTTTACATCTTTGCAAATGATCCTATATGCAAAAGGGAGAAAAATATTAGAGATTATCCCTTCAATCTCATGGTTTTTGAGTAAAGAAAATTTTATATTCCACTCCAAAAATAGCACCAGGAAGATGTGATAGGGGTAGATGTGTATTTTGCCAACTCTTCAAGGTGATTGGACTTTCCCAATCCTGAGGCAGTCCTGGCTCCTGGAAGTGTGTCTCTGGTGTGGCATAGACTTGGAGGGCCATGATGCCATCTTGTGACCGTGGATGAATAGCGCATCTTGGTCGGCTGACGAAGGCTTGCTAATTTGTCGGCTCATTCATTCATCCATTTGTACACCAGACATTTAGTAAACATGTGTTTGCCAGGTCGCGAGTACGTAATGTAATGAATAAGACGTAGCTTCTGCCCTCTTGGATCCCCAGATAGGAAGAAATTCCCACGTTTGTGCACATGTACACACACGCACATGATGAGCACAGAGGAATACTGTGATGCTATAGGGTTTAGGTCTGAGGCATATAAAAGAATGCTGAGCCGAACACCTAGGAGGAAGTGCCCACCTGTCTGCTAGGGTAGGGAAGGCTACTGGGAAGAAGTGACGCCATCTTTGTTTTCCCCTTAAGCTACCAGGATAAGGGGAAAATGGGGAGTTTCTATTTAACAGGTATAAAGTTTCAGTTATTCAAGATGATTAAGTTTTAGAGATCTGTATAACATTGTGCCTTTACTTAACCAGTACTCTATTGTAGACCTAAAAATTTGCTAAGAGGATGGATCTCATGTTAGGTATTGATACTGAAAAAACAAAGCAAAACAAAACAAAACAAAACAAAGAGAAAGTACTTTAATATAGCAAGTCTAAAGTGATGTTGCCAGACACTCTTAACCTTCTGAGCCCTTAAACACCTCGGAAGTAGTATGATTCCAGTACCAGTAAAAGTATAATCGTTTATTTGTTCGAGAATGGTTGAGTCACCTTTTTATTTGGGCTATCTATCTGATTCTTCATTCTATGAAAGGAGAAGATTTAGCTCCTCAGAGAATAGTGTTTTAAAAACATAAATGGAAAACTATGTTGTTTAGACTACCCTAAGTTAATAGACTGCTGTTACAGTCTACCCCATGGGTGGCCTCCATGAGAAGACCTAAAAAGAAAAAAAGCTATTACATAGTAATTATTTTTCAGCAAAGTTTAGTTGCTACCGAAAAGAAGCAGCAGTCGTAATAGAGCCTTCTGTATCTTATCTTTGCAAAATAATTCCATTGACAGAAAGATCTAGGATAGTTTTGCACATAGCTGATAAAACATCTGTGTTGCCAAGGATCTCTTCCTGACTTATTAACACTCTGTCTCATTAGGAGATTGCAGCTAGGGTAGCAAAATTACTTTTCATGAGACTTGGCTGACTTAATATTAGGATGTATACAATCCAATTTTCATGACAATGAAATAACTATTCAGTTAAATCTATATTCTGAAAAAACATCATATTTATTTTAGGAAAGTATGCTCTAGTTAATAATGTTTGCAGTCTAACATGTTTATATTTTAGATTTTGTAGAAATTAGTGAGGTAAAAACACGTAGAGATACCCAGTGATCTCATAGAAAAAGTTTTGGGTTACTTTATTATTAAGTTCTGCATAGGAATTCTTTATTGGATTTTTATTCTAGTTTAACAATTTCTGTAAATTTATTGTTTATGTTTCAAGAGATAACTAGCTTTCATGAAGTTTTAAAAGTGTTATCTTAGATGTATTTCGTAGGACTTCAGTTGGTAGTTATGACTTTTTGGCTCTGATTTTTTGAAATCTGATCCATTCAGTGTACCTTCAACATATGTAAAATGGATGTAGTAATTAATTTTAGAAGTCTTAAGTGTTTTGATTAACACTCATTGTATTAAAACGTGCTTTGAGGTTTGAGATATTATGAATCTTTCTATATTATGAATCTTGTTGGTCAGATAACCTAGCCTGGGGCGAATTGGAAAATTGCACAGTAACTTTAATAAATTTGTAGTATTTTGGGTGTGGAGAAGGCTTGACATATTTAAGATCTTGGGAGTTGCCCACCTTGTTTTGTGAAAGTTGCTGGAACCCAGTCATGGGAGCCCAGAGTAGTTAGCGGCACATATTTTATATCGTCTGTGGAGTCGCAGAAGGAATACCAGAGATGAGAACTTGAACTGGGGAAGCAACTAGGCTTCTTTTATTTAAGCAAAAGTGGAACAGTCCACATTTATTCCTTCTGTTTCCTTTTGAAGGCAGAAAATCTGTTAGGTCTTAGGGATATCAAGGCCTATAAATAGTTCTCAACTTTCAGTCAAATGAAATATCCAGGATATCAGATCAATTCCAGATGGTCTACTGCATAAAAATTAAAAAAAAATAGGAAGGAACAAAGCTATAGAAGACAAAGACAATTGGGAATTAGAATCTAGTACAATATGACTTAAGGAACAGGCTAATAAGGATTGGAATAAGAACTTGAACCGTTTTTATTTTTTTGTGAATTCTGGATATAGGAGTTAGTGGCTAGCCATTCTTAAATAAAGTAGGAACTGTTTAAGGTTACTCTGAAAACTGTGGATCTACCAAGGTGCCTCTTTTATCTGTTACTGGTTCTCAGTAGCAAAGTGGACATGCTGGAGTTTGCACAACTCTGTTCTAATAATGACAGGGATGTTTGGAAAATTATGCAAATCCTTTGAAAAAGAAGATTATCTGTTTTCATTAACAGAAAAGGTTTGCATTAAATATAACACAAAGATGTATACAAAAGAAATGCCAAAAATGTTTTATTTTTAAATAGCTGTTTATTTGCATATCTTCTATCACATTTGTAGACATTGTTCGTTTTCATGTTTTCTTCTTAAATAATGTTTTAATTTTGAAATGTCAAGTTGAATAATTTCCGCCCTATATTTCGTGAGAAATATTTTTGAAATTGCTAGTAAGTCTGATTTTGTACATTACAAAAATTATTTAATGTCTGTATTCTCTGCCAGAGTATAAGCTCCAGAAGGGAATATATTCTGTCTGTATTGTTTATTATTGTACCCTAACCCCTATGCCAGGTACTGTCACCTGAGTATGCTCCACATACTGTGTTGAATTAATCAATAGCATTCTTAAACTTACTTGAATATTTTAAAATTTATTAAAATTATATTATTATTACAATGAAAAGTGGGATAAATAAGAACGTACAGAGTTTAAATAATAGACAAGATACATGAGTGGAAAGATAGCACAGAAATAGAATGGTAGCAGTGGGGGAGGAAATTATTTATCTTTGCACCTCTAGTTCCCAAACCGTGCCTGGCACATAGTAGGTCTCAGTAAATATATTGTGACTGACTCAAAAATTTGGGTGACTAAATAGTAGGTGTGAAACAATGAATATATATTAAGAAAATCATATAAGAATCTAACTGAATAAAAAAATTGTACAAAGAAATGTGAATAAATTTGATGATTATTTAGGATATATTTGATGGGAAGTATACAGAAAAGATTCATCTCAGACTATGGCCTAGACCCTAATATTCTTGTGTTTTAAACATTACAACTTTTAATTATAAATGATTTTGTGATTTTATATAAATCAACCTTAATTTGAATATATTAATGGCCTCTAAGATTATATTTGAGTTTTCTATACTGAATAATTTTAAATGTATGTACTATTATGATGTACTATGTTAGAACTACGCATTTAATAAATTTATTTTTTAAAGCATTCTGAATTACTTATATTATTGTTTCAGTTTTAATGAACTATATGAACACGTACATATATATTTTTAATTTAGTGCCCCAATGCCATACCTGATTGGAATACACTCCAGCCTCATAGAGGTGAGTATCTTTCAGACATGAGACGGTGATAACTATTATTTTTATGAATTAATTTAAAACAGTTGTGTTTTGAAAGAATATCAGTTGAATAGTACAAAGAAGTGACTAGTTGCATATTTAGAGTATACTTACATGATCATTTTCAAAAAGGTAGTGTTAAAATAATTTTATTTTAATTAGTATGCAAAATGACCATCTTCAGTGGTATGAGACCCATTGAAAGTAGGTTCTATTTGGTTGAAGTCATATGGTAAGTTTTAAATACTAAAAACCTTAGTCTTTGATGAACCACTTTATGGAACTTGAGATCTATTATATCTATTTCTCTTTCAGAAGAAATATTTCTGTGTTTTGAAAGTGAGAATTTATGTAATTATGAGTCATAAAGGGAAAGTGTTTTTATTTTGCAAACTTCACTATAATTCAGTGTATCAGTGTTTTTCAAAATGTGTTTTAATACACTAATCATGAACTTTTAAATTAGAATATAGCTTTGTAAGACTTTAACTTCAGTCCTGTTGGGACTTAAAATGTAGTTTTTTTTTTTTTTTTTTTTGCACTGTCATTCGAAGATGACTTTTGTCACTTGTTATCACTGTAGTGAAAAACCTTGAACTTTAAATACCTTGAACTTGAAATCAGTGAGATTTCCAGAGAGGACTTCTTACAAGATTAGCTTCTACAAAAGTAAACAAAATACTTGGGTCAGTTGCATGGCATCATAATGCCAGATGATTTGTTCAAATGTATTTCTTTTCTTGCTGGTTGTGCATATTGTACTTTAACCCAATTTCTAATAGGCAACTTTCATGAGTTAGACTTGGTTTTCTGATTAGCTGTTGTCATTGTATACACCATCAGTCCTCACTTTGCTGATCGAGGAAGAGCCTGGTGATTATTTTAAAATTCCTGAGCATCCTTTTGGAGAGAGTCGTGCTTTAACCATTAATAAAGAGTACATTTTAATGAATTTTTAGTAGGTTTAATTACTTTTTAATTTTGAAGTCTGGGTTGGATAACATTATGACTCTATATTTTGTCAATTTTTAGAGAACAGCTTCTTACAGCCCAAGGTACTTGCAGTGAAAGGACAAATTGTATAAGATAAAACATGAATAAATAGGTATTTAATCTGTTATTAAGAGTGTGGAATATATGACTGGCATTTTATTCATCAGTAGTTTGACTTTTTGCAAAATCTAACCATGGTTGGTTGGTATGGTTTCAAAAAAAGTCATCAAATTTGATTTTGATGTTAGTGCACGTATCTCTTCTTATGTAATGTACCTAATAGAATACGTAGTTTTCATAATACATTTGTTTATGCAGATGAAAAATATTTAAAGTGGTTGATTGTACCTGTTGATGTTGTTACTATTTTTACATAATGATTCTAGACCAACTTTTAAAACAAATGGTTCAGCTTTTCCAAAATATTGTAGAAAGGAGTACATGCTTTAAATATTCAATTCAATTTATCACTTGTTTATTGTACACCTGTAGAGAAAATCAGTCCTTTTTTAAAGGAACAAATTTAAGAATTTTTTAGTCCTTAGAGTATTGTCTTGGAGAAGCAGTCCTTTCTAACTTTAAATTGGCTCTTATTAAATGAGACTGTGTAAAGCCTTGATTAGATCGGCTGAAATCTCTGCACCTTTTATACTCTGGACTTATCAAACTGTCTTAATAGTCAGTTTTATTTGGTTTAGTAGTGAATGAGAAACTATAATAGGAACTTTAAGAATGTCTTTAAACCAGTTGGGTACCATTTAGTAACTTTCTTCTTAATCTTTTACCAGGTGATACAGATCCTACGTTTCCATTTTTATGATGACATTATTACACAGATTATTTTCACTAAAATTCTGATCCTTTGTGCTTTTTAAATTTTATATAAATGGTATTATAATTAAAATATAAATATATATTTACATATTTTATATGTGAGACAGAACTGAATAATTTTTCACATTTTGTTTGGCTGCAAATACAACTGATTTTTTGTGGAGGAAAAATCAAAATATTCTCTTCTCTCTCAGTCAAGACAGTTTCAACACTTTTTATCAGTTTTACAAAGACTTTTAAACATAATTGTTCAAAGACATGAAATTAATGTCTTCCTAAATCTTTTTTAAAAATTATTTTTATGTGATCATAAGTAAAAGATGACTAGAAATCTCTTTTTACAATGTAAATTTGCTTCTAAAATAAAGGACAAGGGCATTTTGTTCTCCCTGAAAACTAGACTTTAGGGGTGAAGTCAAAGCAAACTAAGGCCTGTAAGTGATTGGGAATAAATCAGTACAGGCTACAAATGTGAGGGTTCTATTATTTGCTTTAATACACAAAGGATTCTAGGTAAAGCACTGACCCAGTTTCACAGTATCGTGTGGCTGCTTCCACCGCGTCCCTTCCTCGCTCCGTGTGCAGAGCGTGCAGGTGTGCTGGCATCACCTGGAAGGAGGATGGCATGTGGAGGTTGCCGGGAGTCTCGCCGGTTCAGCGTCTGCTGTTGTTCCCAATAAGACTTTGTCTATGTGCTAATATTATTTCCTTATTTTTGAAGAAAAAGCACATTGTTTTTTCACATTTTCTTACTCTTTCCCCATCCAAACAAGTTGATGAATTTTATGAGACGTAAAAATATGGGGCAGAGAAAATGGTGCCATTTTATATGCCATATGACTTTCCACTCCTGTTTAGAAAAAAATGGCTAAAGCCTGATTTGGAGGGAAATAACAGAGAAAATACATTAATATGAATTTTTTTAAAAAAGATTTAAATTACATGCTATCTTCTCCCCCCTTTTTTGCTTATGTAGAATTGTTCTCGTTTAAGGGAGGCTCAGTCTGTTATTGAAATGAATACATTTTCCATTCTTAATGAGTGTTCCCGTTAACAGATTTTAATATTCAGCTATTATCAGACTTCTTAAAACTAAGAGAAACTTTGAAAAAGGTATACATTTCATACTAATGCTAATTTCCTTTATTCAGAGTTTTTTTTTTTTAACTTTTTATTTTATATTGGAGTATAACCGATTAACAATGTTGTGATAGTTTCAGGTGCACAGCAAAGTGACTCAGCTATTCAGAGTTTAGTGTTAGCGCCATTACAAACATTTTGGGGTCACATAACCATTACTCTAGGCTATTTAGATGAACTCATTTCGTTCCCTGAAAAATACGTCAGGTTTCTGGATTATCTTTACATTTTCTGTTAAAAGGGCAATTTAGAATTGAAGATGGAAATCAAAATTATGATATACTTTTTACATACAAATGCCGTTAATATAAATATAGTTTTTGCTCATAGGTTATTTTTGTAGTTATGCTATAGTTGATTTGTAGATAACCACATATTTATATATGTAAACCTTTTTTACATATATGTATGCACATGGAAAGGAAATGAGTTTATTTATAAATGTTTTGGCAATAGTATCACGTTATAAGTTACTTTCTTAGAAATGGCCATTTTCTGAGTCTTACTTTAGAATAATTATAATGTCTTTTACAGGATAGAGTTTTAGAATCACATGCCCCCTTGAGAATGCATATTCCACATAGACATTGTGGCTATCGTAACACATAAAAATTCCCTACCCTAGACTCCCATTGTCCTAGCAAATTTAACATTCTGCCTGATACGCAGAGATTTGAAATTCTAAGTGGATCACAGAAATTCCAGTCTTGGCTAACTTAAAAAATTGGCCTGGCCAATTTAATATTTAAGGTATTTAAATAATCTGAAAAAATGGCTATTATTCTAGAATGTCACTTTTAAAACTACTGCACTGAAATTAATTGACCAATTGCTAGTTGACCTATGCAGTTATGGAATTCTGGGTTGATGGATATATTTAATTAATGCACACCTTACTTATTTTCATTAGGAAATAATATTATTTGCTATCATCTAGATAAGACTAATAGAATTATATGATTTGTTTAAGTAGACATATTAGTTTAAATAGGAAAAATAAACTATAAATATTTTCTTCTTTAAGGATAAAAATTTAATAAATTCTAATTTACTATCATTTGTGCATATATTGAGATAATTTGACCATTTGACTAAGCTTTCAAACAAATATGACAAGTCAAACAGTTAATCTGATAGGCTATTAAATTTGATCCTTTATATTAAATTCATGGGATAAACATTACTAACAATAAATTCCATATTACTGCTCTCTGTCATTTTTTCGTACTCAACTTTCCCTTCTCATCATCAGCTTATACCAAATTTATATGGAGATATAGAGAAAATATTAATTTAAAACTTACTTTACTACTTAGTAGTCATATTTATTGTTTTGTGTTAACCCCGCAGTATGATTTATGCTAAAAATAGCTATAGAACTGACCACACGTTCCTGTATCATAGGATTGAAATTCAATTGGTAAAATTTAAAGGATATAAATTTTTACAGTTTAATATAGCCATGCCTATTTTGTATTTGTTGTAGTATCTCTTTGGTAGTTAAATTACATTCAGTGTCTCCAGACTATTAATATATTTAGATGAGTAAACATGCTATTTTAAGCATTTTTACTCTTTCTTTTTGAATGGTTTAGACAGACTTTCTCATAAGGCAAAATTGTTTATATTCTTTTATGATGTAGAATTTTCCTTTTTTCTTTTCCTAAGGATAATGCATTAAGATAATTTTCTCTACATATCTAAGCTCATTATAGCTTTGGAAGGAAAATATACTAAGATGTTTGTTTATAATTGTGTTTTTTAAACAGAGAGTGAAAAATAAATCATTGGAGGATGTGGTTATGTTAAATGTTGACACAAACACTTTAGAATCACCATTTAATGACTTGAGCAGCCTACCGAGTGACGTGGTAAGTCTGGAGGATATTTTGTGGTGAACAAACATTTGTATGTTTTCTCCTGGACCCTTGAATCACCAAGAGTTACTTTCCCATTTTTCTGCCTGAAGTAAAAGGGCTGAACATGAGCATGTGGTGTGAGAGGAGTCAATGTAGAGTCTGTCTTTCGTATTTTTACCTTTTGGCAGTTGAGGGGATGTCAGATGCAATATCATATTCCTTATTGTAAAAGTAGGATCGTAATTAAAAAGCTAGATGCATTCATTAGGCAGAGTTTCTTTAAACATAAGTCTCTTCATCTCATCTTAATCATTATATTACAAAGTAGGCATTTCTGTCTGCCTAGTGGCATGTCTTGCAAAAGAATGAGAGAGTTTTTGAAGGCAAGAAGAAGAAGGGGGCCAATTATCGGCTTTTGCTTCCTTGCCACCTGCCAGCGCTTTTCCTTTTAATTAATGATCTGATGGCACTGGTCAATATAATAAGAAATGCTTGTACAGTTGGGGTCAGAAAATTCTGGCTTTGATCTCCCTCAACTTTCTGAAACATTTATTTGTTTTCTCTAAATTATTTCAGTTTTATTTTAATCCTTTCTATCCTGCTGAGGGCTGCAAGAATGAAAACCTACACTGTTTGTCATTTGCTCTGGCAGAGCAAAGACTGCTTACTTAGAATTCTATTTGTAAATTAAACTGCAAACCCAGTTTGTCATAAAAGACATCTGATCCTTTTGAAATGACGAAAACTGTCTTTTGTCTGTAAAGGCTGATAAATTAAGTGCCAGCTCTCTTCTGGTCTTTGATCTTGCAGAGGTTTGTGTGTGTGTGCATGTGTGGGTCTGCAGCTTATAATAGGATATATTCTGTATTTTGTGTTAAATAGTCTCCAAAGTAAATTTTCTGGCCTTCATATTCCTTAGAACAGGGTAAAAATGCAGATTGTACTGTTTCTGTATATATTCTAATGGCTATTTTAAAATATCTTTATAACATAGTTCTAAGTTAAAATAACTCCCCTTTTTTAAAAAATCCATTGTTTATTCAGACATATTAAAATTTGGGAATAAAAATACCTTCAAAATATATTTTTTTTCTGTAATACTGCAAGTACTTTGAAATCACTATTAGAGAGCTTGAAAAAAAAAAAGGAATAAAAAAAAATCTCAAACTCAGAAAATACAGTAATACTAGCCTTGATTGCTTTTATGGCTAGTGATAGGGGAAATGTGACTTTAAAGTCAAAATCAGATTATTTATGCCCATAAATAACCTAAAATACTTGCTGACCTTGAAGCAAATTAAATCGAACTACTTTATCTAACTGTAGTAAAATTTATGCTATGTATGAACAAACCCAAACCCAGGCCAGTGAAGAATTATATTATCTTTTTAGCTCATTATAACTCGATTGCCTCATTATAAAGATTTTGCAGAAGCTGCTAGAAAGGATTAGAGTTGTTCATTTAGAAATCCATCAAAGTATTCTTCACTGGATAGGGATGTAATTATGAAAATAAAGTCCCAACTTTTAAGAATGTTTTCCTTATGTGCATGTAGTTCCTACTATTAATTCCCTAAGAAGAAAGGATTGTTTATTTTTTAAAAAATGAGGAAGGATAAGAAAAAGAAATCAGCGTTTTTGTGTTATATTAAAATTTTTATAGTCAGCTCCAGTGATAGCTGATTATTTCTTTGAGAAAAACAATCTTTAATAGTAATTTTTTGATGAGTGATTCTTTTTAAATTGGGAACCTCTACTTTCCTAGTAGAATTAGTTTGATATTGAAACAATTATTTAAATATGTGAGGAAGTTAAACAATATTCATGAAATGTAAAAGCCTAAATATATAAAATGACAAGAGGGACCATCTCATTGTTTATTTATAAGCAACAAATTAACATAACTGAAATAGTAAAAAATATTCATAAAAGGGAATTCTGCAAGGTAATGTAGATATAACTAAATATATGCTCGGAATTAAGGATCGCAGACTTAGACAAATTTGAAGTATGAATAAACTGAAATAGTTCTGAGGTGGAGCTAGGACTATCTACTGAAAGTATGAGGTGTTTTAAAGTTAGAGTCATTTTCTAAAAATGTCTCAGGTGATTGTTTGTTTAACCCAGCTCTAATAAATTTAGCTTTTTCATCAGTTTTCCAAAGCTATCTCTTATAGTAGGAAATACGATAAAGTATCACATCATACTTGCTATAATTGTAAATGTTTTAAATGAGACGTGTTAAAAATCACAAATGATCATACTGAATTTTTTTGTGACTTGAATTAATAAAATATACTTGAAGCCTGAAAAATATTACAGTTGGTATTGTTTGATAATTTAATAAATTAACTGATATTTAAATGGGGGCATTTTAAAATCATTCACCAAAACATTAAAATTATGCTTACAGGCTAGATGACTTTCTGTGCATGTGCACTTTATTATCGTGTCAGCTTGACCAGTGGTCTTGGCTGTTCCAAGGTCAGTGGTCACAGTTGTCCTGAATTACTAGTTCTTTTTTCCTGTGGACCCTCTGCTGTGTTGCATGCTGTAATCTTCTTAATGGCTTCATTCCAATATTCACACATAATATTTTAGATTTATTGACTGTTAGAAATACTACCATGCCAGTAGCAGTTCCGCTACTCTTAAGGTATTTAAAATTGGAAAAATAAATCAGGCCAAAGCTTTCAGGAATCCTTTGTTTTCCTTAAGGGAAGGGGAAAAAACTCTCTTCCTGTCTTCTGACAAGAACAGTTGTTTTTCGATTTCATCATTTCACTTTAGATCTGGATCATTAAAAGAAAAAAAACATTTTATTGGGAGTGATTTTAACGATATTGATTATTACATGGAATAACTTTTAAAAGCAGTCGATCCATTAAAATATACTTTTGTAGTTTTTGTCTGCGAATACATTGTGATTTTTATTTTTTTTAGTGGCTATGCCAAATATAGGTACCTTCAAACATATGTAGTTTGTTTTGAAATAAAAAAGTAAATTTTAGGGCTATGTAACAGTATCGATTGCAGTTAGTGTTATTGTGGTATGTTTTTAAGTGGGGGCAGAAAGAGCCAGTTGTATTAAACATAACACTTGAAATCTCAAATGGGTTCATTTTAATTTAAGAAAATGCATTATTGAGACCCCCTCCATTGCAAATATATACACAAATTTAGTTTCAGCTACATAAGAATTTAAAATGTTGTATTTCTAAGGTATTAGTGCTCATTTAAATTTTTATCATCATTAACATTTTAAAAAGTAATTTGGAAATTGTTACTATTTCAAAAATAAATAGGATACCTCATTTGTGGGAAAATTAAGCTAATTAGAGTTATAATGAGATACAGGAAATATGTCTTTATGTGAATATTAAGTTAAAACAATTATAAACTAACTCTTATAGAAGAAAGCAGGTTAGAATTGACATCTGAAAAAGTTACATGCATTAGAATATTCATTACTAGGAAAACAAATTTTGACCTGTATTGCTTAACTGTTTTTAAGTAATTTTAACTTATTAGACTGTAAAAACTAATATACTCTGAGACAGGTCAATATACTTGTACCCCTGTGTTAGATAAGAGGATAAAGCCACAGAAACTGTGCTGTTAATAGTATTTCTAGAGCTTTAGTTCATAGAAGTTGATCCGCAGACTTACTCCCCAAGCACTAGAGCATGGTCTCTCTTGTATAAACGTGATACACATTGCAATGAGTAACTCTTAAAATTTGATATAGACGCTTACTCTCCATTCTAATCTTGTTAAAGAAATATCATCATGACCTATTTGATTTAAATTAGGATTGTCAACACTGTTTTAAAAACTCATTTTCATGCTATATGTAATGCTATTGGAAAACGATTTTCTAATTTCTGTTCTGAGCCTGTGTAGAAAATACAGTATGTACGCTGAAGAGTTATTGTACCATTCACGGTAGGCCACAGTATGTTATAGGACAGCAACATTTAGTATAAAGCATATTTAATTCTTAAAACATTGAAAAGACCTTATTATAAAATAGAGTCATTTAAAATACTGTGCATCTTCTACTGAGGCTTTCAAGTATCACACCAAGGACTAGGTTAATGGTTTTACCATTACATGAAAAGCAAAGACACAAATTGCTCCGATTAACTAAAAATCATTACAAGCTTAAAGAACTAGAGGAAAAAAGCCCAACTCGGACTTTAAATTAAAATTTTTAGAGATCTGTATTCAAGTGAGTTAATTAGTTTGGGAATAAGTTTGGAAAAGAATTGGCTTTTTCAGAGAATTTAAAAAATCAGCTTAAAAAATTAAAGTATATATAAACAAATTTAACTCTTACAACCACGCAAATAAGTCAATAAATATATTTAATTCATTGGATATTTCCTCTAATCTAACATGAAGGTTTAATATGTTAAATTGTCATAATATATGTTATGAAGAGAAGAAAAAAGGCCCCAGAGAATATTATATTAGTTCCAGGTTTGCCAGAGCCATGCTGTAATCTTTATCTCCTTCAGCAGTGAATGAAGTCCCCAGCAAACTGGTAGAGTGTCCAGGTTACAATTATGTTACAATTTCACTGGGGTTCTGGAGTAATTGAGAGGACATTTTTTTGTTTAATAGAGTAGCCTCCAGGAGACAAATCCTGCTTTCAGTTTGCCCCTGAGAGTAGTGTTTATTAGGGTATTTTCATCTGACTTTCATAGAAATGAAAGGGAGAAACCTGGAAGCCGGTTTAATACCTATCTTTGTGGCTCTGCGTGCAACTGTGTGTTTCCTGTCCCTGGAGAAGGAGAGCAGGTTGCAATGGCGGTCACCCTGCTCCTGCACCCGACTTTGGCTGTCACGGGGATTCACCCTTCTTCTAAATAGTTACTTTCAGAGATGAGATTGTTTGCGAAAAGGTTTTTTGTTTGTAAGTAAACTATGAACAGATCCTGCTATTTTTTCCTACTGTTTTCTTGGTGTGTATATTTTAATATAAACTTTAAATACCAAAGCATAACAAAACAAAAATAAAAAACTCAAAATCTTAATTTAATTGGGCTTCAACATTTAAAAGGTCTTTGTTGTTTTTCTCTCGGCTGTGTGAGAGAATCTGTGCCTCCCTCTGCAGGACCCAGCCCTGCACGGTTCCTCCCTGCATGTCTCTGTACGTTTGCCATTTTAAAGTTGATTTAGAGTTTGCCACTTCTAGTGATTTTCAGTGCTCATGAATTTCCTTGGCTTTCTCGTGGCCTTTCATTTCCATCTAAATTAGCTTTTCTCCTAATGTGTTTTTTTTTTTTTTTTTTTTAATTTATTTTTGGCTGCCTTGGGTCTTCGTTGCTGCACACGGGCTTTCTCCAGTTGCAGCGAGCGGGGGCTACTCTTCGCTGCGGTGCGCAGGCTTCTCATTGCATGGCTTCTCTTGTTGCGGAGCACGGGCTCTAGAGCGCAGGCTCGGTAGTTGTGGCGCACTGGTTTAGTTGCTCCGCGGCATGTGGGATCTTCCTGGACCAGGGCTTGAACCCATGCCCCCTGCATTGGCAGGTGGATTCTTAGCCACTGCGCCACCAGGGAAGCCCCTCTCCTGATGTCTTTTTTCCTCCAGTATCATCTTAACAATGTGCTTCTCTGTCTTCTTATGGCCAGTATGTGTGTATGTATGTATATGTATGTTTTGGCTTTAAAATAATTTAAAAATTTGTTCCTTGTTTTTTAAGTTCTTCTCCATATTTGAGAGACTTTTTGTGTGCATGATGTTGTGAGCACTGTCATGATAGTGGTTTCCAAATCTTGCTGATATGATGACTTGGTGGACTTCTCAATGAATTTTGTTCCCGGGCACCATCGCAGATATTCTGATCCCGTTAACTAGAGAAGTTAGTGTAGCAGCGTGCCTCGGACAGGTTCATTTGTTCATTCGCTCAACAGATGCTGATTGAGCACCTACTGGATGCCTGTATTGTGCTGGGCATGGAGTGGACGGGAAGACGTAGAAGCTGTGGTCCTGGAACTCACATCCCATTGTTAGCTGAACCCAACCACGGGGCCACACCAGGTCATGGTGATGCTGGGAGATAGCTGGGTTAACCAAGCACCGGTCATAACTTAAGATTTCTATTACGGAAGAGAGGGAGAGTGGCCGTTGGTAGGCTGACAGCTCTCTCTGCCATAAGCGAGCCCAAATGAAAATAATGGTAGCCAAGCTGAGAGGCCACTCTTACCCGCCTACAAACTGAGATCTGCCTTTTGAGGTTCAGCTCAACATGTCAGAACACCTGAGTGCAGAACTGGCCTGAACGATGAGCATGAGTCAGGTGGGAGGAGGAGGAATAGCATATACAAAGGCTCTGCTGTTGGCAGATTCAGGGAATGGAAGGAAGTCCCGTATAGCTGCGCTTAGAGGAACAAAAGAGAGGTTACGCAAATGAGGGGGTAGAGACAGGTAGGAGTGAGACCGTGGAAGGTCTGTGCTTCTTGTTCAGGACCTCCAGACTTTACTGGGAATTCACTGGCGATTTGTAGCAGAGGAATAAGAGTGAGATCCACTTTGACTTCTAAAAATATCATCTTGGGTTCTAGGTCCTGAAGATCCCTGGGTATAACAAAGCAGAAATGAAGCAGGAAGAGCAGTTAAGAGACCATTTGCAGGGGTCTAGGTGAGAGATGGTAGTCGCTCGAACTTGATAGTGGCAGGGATTTGGAGAAAAGCGGACAGATTTGAAATCTATATCAGAGGTCGAACAGCTGGGGCTCAGTGATTACTGCTTATGGAAGATGAGAAAGGGTGCCGCGTTGAGAGGACCTGCAAGGCACCTAGATGCACGGAAGTGACACTGACATTGGGCTTGAGGTCGAGTAAGAGCAGTTTTGGTTGTGATCATTTTGAGATGCCTCTGAAGGGAAAATAGTTGTGGACGACACCATATTTTAGGTTTTGAAAGGTAATTTAAGCACTCAGAGAAACAATGTCATGATACCCTCTGGGAGTGTATCATATGTTTTTCATTTAATAAATGTTAAAGGTTACTGTTTTAATCCTTAGATAGAAGCATATTAGAAAATTATATTAAGAAGGAAGGGTTAATTTTATTGCTTAAAAAACTGAACATTAGAAGGATTAAAGAAGTGTAGGGATTTGATATCTGATTCATACAATGACCATAACATGTTTCATGGAAGAATAAAAGGCTTTAACCTTGTAACTTTTTTCTAAAGCAAATAATTATTTGAAGCATTAACTTTTCTGAATGGACGTAGTTTCTAGAGTGCAGCTTAGTTAGGAAAAAGGATACTTAAAGACATCACAGAGATGTTTCAGGTCATGTAGGTTGTCCAGATGTTATTCCTGAACATTTATTTTTACCTTCTGTTCTTTACCCTGATGTTTCTCTTTGTGATCCTAAAAAGTAAAATTAAAATTTATGGGTTACAGTGATTGATTTATTTTTCCTGAGAAGACACATCTAAAAGTCAAGAGAAAATTTCTGTCACTTCTCTGAAAAACTCAGCTCCTTTATGTCACCTCCCTTCCTAACCCCCGGTTGGCATAATTGCTTCATTACTCAGCCCATGTGCACGTGGCTTGCACTCTTTTATTTATACCTGTTTGCTGTGTTTACTCATGTAATTCCCTCCTTTTATTCATGGTCATTTAGTGCTAAGAGGGTAAAAGTGGAGAATTGGTGGTAATATTATTCATGTTGCAGTGAATTCCCACTGTGCTCAAACCCAGGTTATAATTCCTCCTGTGGATGGCTGCTTTAGAAGCCTGGATTCTCGTTGTATGAAAGGAATTTGAACATTTGATAAGAGCAGTGAAGTGACGTTTATTCTGAAGTTTTTTTCACTGTTTAACTTTTTTTTTGCAGGAGAGGTCTAGTATGATACCTAATTAGACTTAAAAAATAATTTATATGCAGACTAAAATATGTCATAATAAAATAAAATGTCAGTTTTCAAGTCATCTTTAGCCATCGGAGATTGAAGCTTACTTTGTTAAGAATAAAAAGAGAAAACAATTGATACTTTTTCAGGATCACATGATAGGATTTTGTGATAATGGACATGTGACCAAGGTTCCAAATGCTTTTCTGAATTCAGTTATATGTGAGTATAAACTTTAGGATCTCATGGAAAGATGTACATTTATTTCATAACTAAAGTTAGAAGTTTGGAAATTAAAGCAGAAAATGCTATTTCCCAGACCAAGTATTTTAAATAAGTGCAGAAGATATATCACCTTTTTATAGATAAAAACTGCTAAAAGCTATTTAGCTCTGCGAAGCGCAGTGGTAACTGGTGATAATTTACTCCAGTGGTCTAAAGGACAGGAGAATAGCAAGGTTGACACAATCATTTTATGTTAGAGTAATGTCCTAATAGCTGAAGCTGACTATTAAAAAACCCTTTCATTTTTACAGGCTGTTTTTGAGCACTCATTGGTGCATACAGAAACACTTAACTCAGCTGCCCTTCTGGTCTCTGAAAAATAGGAACCACCTCAGAACTACTGACAGTCGAAGCCCACCTAGAGTAGGTCAAGGAAGAACTCCTTATATGCTGTTTGTAAAGGTTGAAATAATGTAGAAATAGGTAAAGGAAAAACTTAACCATATTTCTTGCTAGTCTCACATGTCTGTATGAAATTATATAGTATGCTCATATAGAATAGCGCGGTCCAATAGAAACATAATATGAGCCACATATGCAATTAAAATGTTTCTGGTAATCATGTTAAAAAGTAAAAAGAATAGGTGAAATTAATTTTAATAATGTATTTTATTTAACCCAGTATATTCAAAATACTGTTTCATCATGTAATCAATAAAATTATTAATGAGGTATTTTGCTCTTTTTAAGTCTTCAAAATCCAGTGTATTTTTTTTTACACTAATAGCAAATCCTAATTTGGGCTAGTCACATTTCAAGTGCTTGTGTGTCTAGTGGCTACCGTTTCGGACAGTTCTAGAACAGGTATTTTCCTCTTTCCTATTTTCTATAGAGCTCTTGAGGAAGTTCAGGAGCTATCACTGACTAATTTTGGAAGTGAAGGCTACCTCGTTATGATTTGGTTAGGAAGGGCTTGAGGCAGCGTGATGAATACCCTGGATAACTTACGCAGCACTTAAGCCATCAAGGACTTGGGGTAATAAAGGGTGAGGGATGGTTTGACTTGCCTCCAGTCTCTGGGAGCACATGTGTCATGATTGTCCTAAGGATTCTTAATTTGTGGAGAACCGAATTGTCACTTCCAGATTTTATAGAAAAATACATCTTGAGGAATTTTCTTTTACAAAGATACAAGGCATGACATTTTAAAATGTTTTTTGTTTTCTAAAGTAAAATTAAAAATAACCCAATCATTTTCTTTTTATAATACTTTGGAAGACTAGAATCTTATTCTTTCCATCATAAGCCTTTTTAGGGGGCAATAATGAAATACATGTGTTGATTTTCATCCCCATTGGTTTTTTTTAAAGGCATTTGAAACCTAAAAAATAACATTATTACAGATTTCAGAATAAAGGACATTAAGTCAGAGGTTTGTTTTTGCATCCTTCAGCTGTATTTATTTTTGAATATGTGGGTTACCTAAAAATATGCATTAATTGAGGTTAGATTTTAATAATAAAAACTTCTTCTTAAATGAATCCTGATTTATGCACTTTGTGGGCTAAATGAATTAGGCTCTAAACTTTTATCTGAGTCTATGGAGCTTGGATATAAATTGAAAAGATCACAGCTATGGGGAAAGACCTATACTGCAAAGGCCTTTCTGCATAGATTATGAACGTCATAACTCAATAATTTTTTCAAAACTGTGGTTATAATTGGACCCAATGGGGGTCTCTGTCTTTGATCAGATCACAGTAACTGTGACTTTACACTGGAAAATGTCACTACTGTGAAGGTTTATCACCTGTAGAGCTGGTCCTTCCTCTGATGCTGTGTTCCTTTCTCATTAGCATTATTCAAAGTGTAGTTGTTAATTAGGTTGACACTTCAATTACAATCATCATCCACAAGAGTAGTCAGGGCTGCTTGTATAAAGAAATAAAAATATTCCTCCTTGCATATATATGTAAAGGAGGAATGACATTGTTTTGTTATCCGGTAGTATCGTACGGGTAAGAACACGCTCTGATAAGAGAACAATCCAACCAGACTTTGTCCCATCAGTTTTTTTCTTAAGAAAACAGAATTTCTACGTGACTTCACGTTCCCGTGTAGAGCGTTGACAAGTAATGTATATGAGCATCAGTGGTATTTTTTAAGTGTACAGAGTGTAGTTCTTATTATCTGTGAAGGGAATTGGTCAAGTGAATTGCATGCATAGAAACAGATCACATCACGTCCCCTTTAAACTCTAAGAGTGTGCGTCAGGAGGTTGATTACGCTTGGAAAATACTCATCTGAGTAAGGGCTGCTCATAAATAGCACGCATTCTCAAAAATACACACAACCTGAAATTACAGGATGCAAGTGTATGAAAAATTATAACAAACGTAGGTGCCTTTTAAAATTTCACAAATTCCTAGATAATACATTTTTCTCTGATTTTAAAACATTATTAACGTGATTACTGGTTCATAAGGCAATAACGTTGACCTCGAAACCTGCACGCGGTGGTGGAGAAAACTGGACAGAACTGGGTTGAAATCTCAGTTTTGCCACTTAGTAGCTAGATATTGAGGGCAAGTCGATTCCCATGCTTGAGCCCCTGTTTCTTCATAAATGGTAACGTGAGTACCTTTCGTAGAAGACTCTGAAGATCAGATGGGACAGTGTCTAACGGGCACAACACAATTCCCCACTTGTGGAAGGTTCTCAGTAACCTGAACTTCCCTCCCCTCTTTTTATCTAATAATGGTGAAAACTATTCGACAAATGACTGGAAAATTATTTACATATACAAACGAAGCTTCCAAAAATAAAATTAAATAGCAAGCAGTCGAACGCTACCCAACCGGCTTCGTCTCCAAACAAGTAGACACATGTTGTAATTGCTAAAAATCTGCAGAAAAGTGGCTCACAAGCAGTTTACTGTAAAATAATTAAAGCTTATTTATGTCAAGAGGGCTTGGGAAAAAAAGAGAGCACAAACCAGTTTGCATTAGCACATTACTGTGGGCCCCTGCTTTCCTTTCAATTAACAGACCAGCAGGTGCTCCCTGCAGTTAGAAGATAAGCTGTCGGGAGGAAGATGAGGCTTGGGCTGACCTGCACACGCTGGGCTCTGCCTGCCCATTGGGCTCGTGCCTCGCTGTACCAATTTCTGAGGTGTGAATTTAACGGCTCCTCTCTGTCACGCAGGTCTCGGCCCTGAAAAGTAAACTGAAGAAGCAGTCTACAGCTACGGGGGACGGAGTGGCTAGGGCCTTCCTGAGGGCGCAGGCTGCTTTGTTTGGATCCTACAGAGACGCCCTGAGATACAAACCTGTAAGCGTTTTATTTCATCACTGTTTTAATGTGCGCTTGTGTGGTTCTTTGGAATGGGGCAGAAAAAGAAACATTTTAGTATCCCCACCCGAAAAAGTATCGTAAAGGTTTTTGAAAATGCAAAATAATATGCTTTAAAACATGATGTTCCACCTCCAGTTTCTTGACTTTATGGTTTTAGTTCTTTTAGTAAATAACCCTGAGTTAATATTTCCCACATTCTCTTGCATAGCACCTTGTTTATTGTTCTAAAATTGGAATTCTTACTGGTAACTAATTAATGAATTGTGTTACTAAGTCTTAGAGTAACTACCCAATCTTGTTAAGATTACTAAGAAATTAACCAGACAGTTGGGTTTATTAGATTAGAGTTTAGAAATGACAAGTATAATGTGAAAGTTTAAAAATATTAGAACTTGAACATTTTGCAACATTTGGAAATTTATTGTCTTCCTAATTCATAACACTTTTCTAAGTGGGCTTATCTATATAGCATATCCTAGCTCACTTTGCCATTTCTTTCTTGTTTTAATACCCCCCAAATGATTATAATGTAGAATTGTAACCCAAGTTGTTAGATGGTCCAAAAAGGTATAAATTAAAATATGTTTTTTTCTCTCGGAATTATTGGTTAAACATGTTAGTCTCATTTTACGAAAATGATTACACTGCCCTTTCATGACCAGGTGAATAAATGGATTAAAAATATTGAGTTAGTAATAAGTAATAAGACCTGTTATCTAATGGGAATTTCACCATTGTTAAGGCTGTGTAACTTCGACCCATTTCTTTAGTCTCTCTCAACTTCCATCTTATTTGTAAAGTGAGAATTCTTATACCTTTTCTGTCTTACCTTTCAGGGTTGGTGTGTAGATCCTGTCATAAACCATGAAGCACTAAACAAATGTGAACGGGTTATATGCTTTCCGAACTGACTTCTAAATTAGTGGTTCCCACCCAGTGGCTCTTGTACCTCTGAGGAGTTATTGAGTTAGGCAGATCAGCTGCTGTCTCTGGAAAAGTGCATATGGTCTAATTTGCATGCTAATCCTTTTGAAATATGTGTGTATTTTTTAAAACATTATATAGAACGCATAGTACCGTACAGAGTATACATATCACATGGGGGAGTCTTCAGAAATTATTGACAGTGACAGGGTCTCATTCTTCACAAGACTGGAAACCAGTCATCCACACTACAGTAGAGCATAGTCATTAAAATTAGTGAACATCAATTGAAACAAAAATGGGTTTAAAAGACAAAATTAGTGATTGATTTTAGATATCAAATTCTTTGAAAGAGATTGCTTTCAAGTTTTACAGTACAGGAGGAAAGTTAAAACTATCACTTTGCTTGAATTTTGCCGCATTTAAATACTTACTAATCTATAAGCTACATTTTTCTTTTCATTTTCCTTTTTAAATTTGTAAAAGACTTCAGATTTGAGGAAAGCGGATTGAAGAGAAAATTTTCTTAAACGATTTAAATTATCAGTGTTGTTAGGTGACGGTTAAAATTATTAAAATATTCCATCTTGAACATTAATTACTTACTATAGTTTTTGTAGCTTGATTTTCTCCCTCTTTGAGCTTAATTGAGCAGATAGTAGGGGAACAGGATTTCAATGACTCTGACTTTTTTTTTAAAGATCGTGAAAGCCAGATTCTCAGCATCTGTGGGAAAATACTTAAATTTGTCAGAGAATGTCTTTCCTGTTTATTGATCACATCTTATAAATTTATTTGTTAATTTATCTACATTTTTCCTTTTTATGTTTGATGTTTTCTCCTTTCATTTCTACTGCTGGTTCTTTCTGGGAGTTGGGGGATGGTATTTTCATTCTGTATGCCTTCACATTTCTTTTGACTCAGTCTTTGAATGAAAGCTCAATTTTTAAAGTATACTGAATATATTTGGACATTTTTTTCTTATATATTTTCAAAATAGTTTTTAAGGAAAATTATTTATTGTATATAAAATATTTGTTGTTTTTGTTTTAGGTATTATCTTTACAAATAACCATGGACTCTTTTTGGACATTTATATAGCAGGCATATATCTTTGATATATTTTCTGATTGATGTAAAAAAAAAAAAAAAAAAAAAAGAGCCAAGTTTAGAAGTTACAATTATTTCATGGTTTTGTCTCTTTTCATCATAAATATATTTTACTGGTATCCTCTAGCTACTGGAGTACAATTGGAAAGGGAAATATTACAAAATAGCTTTTAGTGGATATGAATTCTTTAACTAGGTATTACTTTTTGAAATTTCATGATTGTTTATACACACACAAAAAATGAACCAGTATTTCCCTTACATTTGACAAAATTGAACCTGTTGATTGGTCTGTGACGGACCAGAGTCTCAGGGCCCTGCCTTCGCCTGGCGTTCAAGGCCCTCGTGATGGGCAGGTGGTCTGTGTCTTCCTTTATTTTTTTTCAAAACTTTGACCTCAACTCAGAGAATTCTGCCTGAGGCTCTAAATGTCCCAAGCTTCTCAGGCTTCCAAACCCTTATTTACAGTGTTCTTTCTTCCTGGCAGTGCTTTTATCTTTCTAGCTTTTAATGGCCATCTAGTTCTTTCCTGATCCTTGAAGCAGTAGTTTATAGTGACACTTTCATTCTGTGAATTGATTATATTTACTTTCCTTAACACATTTCTTTTCCCTTTTTTATATATTATTTATTATAGTTCTTATATTATTATTTTTCCTGACATTAATAATTTATTAATTGCTATTAAAATAATAACTGTTGAGCGCCCACTGGATACCAGGCATTGATGGGCCCTTTGAATTAACTCTTTCATTTAATCTTTACAAGCCTCAAAATATTACCCCTTTCATTTGAAAGATAAGAAAAGTGATGCTCATAGAGTTTAAAAACCTCCGCTAAGGTTCCCCAGCTGGTGACGAGTGGGGCTGCATCTGGATCTGTCCTTCCCACGGTCCCGGTCCTGCTTCAGCGTGGAGGAGTGTTTCGTTCCATTAGGCCTCCATCCTCATATCATCTACTCCTTGAGATAAATTTTCTGAACTTACATTTCTTCTCAATGAAGATATATGGAAGACACTCGGTATACATTTATGTAAAGACTGAACAAACGGTACACAATCTTAGGAATTTTCTCAAAAGGTGCAGATGGTATAGGCGTCTCATAGAGTACATATAAGTAGGTGAAATAATTTGTTACTCATGCCATATATTTCCATGCATGGTTTTGTCCACCTGGGGTGACTGCCACCACTCCAACTGCTTCTTCCTCTTCCCTCTGCACCCTCTGCAGTGGCACTGGGGAACCAGCTGGTTGTGGGTTGTGAGGGAAAGCCCTCAGGATGATCTGAATATTCATTTTCAAATGCACATGCCAAATACTGCCAGAGAGTAACTTATTTTATAAATTAAGCACTTAGAATGTCTAAGTGACAACACTTAATATGTTGTCACTTTTCTCCTAGTGCCTAATTTACACTCTCTGAATGACACACTGACATGATTGACAAATAAATGGTACCTGCTCTTAATTACAGAGAAAATTATAGAACTCCTTAAAGTTTTTGGAAAGTGATTTCAATAAAACAATGGATGTTTTGTTGGTTTTGGATTTTAGCCAGCAGCAAGTTAGCTACTTTTTAAGAATTCAAAAACGGGAGATCAAGCTAATGTGCTAAATAAATGGAAGAAAAGTGCTAAGGGCACAGACTCTAAAACAGAGCTTGAATCCTCATTCTGTGGCTAACTAGTTGTATGACTTTGGGCAAATAACCTCTTAGTGCTTTAGTTTCCTCATGTGTTTAAAAAAAAAAAAAAAGCAGTAATACTTCTTGGGTTGTTCAGAGGATAAAATGAGTTCATATATGTAAGTTACTAGAGCAGTGCCTGGCATATAGTTAATGCTCTATATATTAGCTATGATAATTAAAAATGACATTTTAGAAGTAGTAAATTTGGTAAGGAAAATTCCCTTAGCATAGCTAAAATAAAGTACCCTCTGCTGATCCCCCAAAAGAAAAACATTGCCATAAACATGAGAATACTTTTAAATGATTGCACTAAGTAACTAATAAAGGGTCATCATTTGTACCTCTGTATCATTTGTATCACAAGCTATTAAAAAATAAAAGTCAATTTTTTGACCAACAGCTAATGTTAAAGAAATGTTTGCCTGAGTTTAAATATTGCTTAGTATATTCAAAAGCATATACTTTATTACCCTAAGAGCATAGAGATAATGCTGAAATCTGTTCCTTTGAATATTTAGGATGATGTCTGTAGTTTCAAACACTCAAGCTTTTCTGGGCTGCTGTGAGCCTTGCTAATGGATAAAAAGGAAATTCTTTTTAAAATAAAGATTAGCTAGTGATCTGGGCCCCTGTTTGACTAGTAGCAAGAGCTGTCCTTCAGACATTTTTTTGGATTATGTTCCTTTAAAACATTATCAGCGAGTTATATTTTGTGATTAAGTTCAAGCAATTTAAGTACAGGATTGACATCCATAATTTAAGTGGCCAATCACTAAATCTTTGCCTTAAAGCTTCCATTTAACAAATTTGTAACTGCTAACTTGTTAGAGACTTCAGAATCCAAGTTGGACAGTTTAGGTACTCACCCCTCACAGTGGTGTGGTTCCCAAAGCATGTGAGGTACCCACTCATCTTATTACCCAACCTTGAGTACTTTTTGACCTTAAGATGGTTTCTACAAAAGAAGTATTTGGTATTTGGCTTTCAGATGGAATATGGTTGCATCCTCTTTCTGCTCTTTTTTTTTTTTTTTTAATAGAGAGGGAATTTTGCTTAATTTTTTAGCGAAAATGTAAAAATATTGCACAACTAGTATGGGGCAGGGAGAACTGGGGACTTGGCTAGTAAGGGTTCCATCTGTATATCACTGGTAATATGTGTCATGAGAATAGAGGATGTTTGTCCTTAAATTGTGGGGAAGAGAAATGTATTTTATCATAGTATGTATAAAATTAATACATAAATCTATTGATCTTTTAAAGTGTTCATGTTTATCCAAAGTGCTAGAAGCAGCTGTCCCTAAAAAAAAAATCAGTTTCTTTTCCCATCTTAACTTGCTGAATCACAGGCTGGTGGAACATTGACAGCTATGTTTTTTCAAGACAGATCTAATAACTTAGGATACACTCCTGTAATAATATGTACATAAGAGGAGATTTTTGTTAATAATGACTAAAGTTTATGATGTGAACATGCGACTTTTCACGAACGATTCTCAGCAATTAAAGAAGCATTGTTTTCATGGTCACTAAACTGAGAGTAGATATGCCATAATAATAGCATTGGGACACTTGGAAGACAGATGCTACATAGCCTGAAAAATCTTTCTTACTGTTTTCTATGAGAACCTAACTGTATTTTAACATTCCCACGAGACAACTGGTAGCCGAATCTTTCAGAGAATTTAAAAATGTAAATATACCATCATTATGCAGACATTTTTGCTTGGTTTGTTTATACTCCTTTTGAAACAGTGACATGACATATGACGTCCAAGTGTGTTAAGGAACTGAATAAGTACTATGTTGATGCTTTGGATTTTACTTCACATTTTTGTACAGTAGTATTCTTCCTGATACCTTCCTTTTTTTTTTTTTTTTTTTTTTTCAATATGAACTTTTGCTAAGTCATACACGTTCTTAAAGCATAAAGATCTATTCTATGTTTTAAGTATTTTCTTGCTCTTGCAAAGTTTCCCACTCCGGAGAATAGTCTAGAACTTTAAACACATCTATTCTTAAAAACAAACTAAACAAAAATGTTATATTAATTCAATAACGATAACTTCTCTGAAGCTGAACATAGTAATAGGGTAGGAAAAACAGCTCCATTTCATCCATATCTTACCTGTGCCTTAAGTATCCTATAAAAATAATTCAGATAGTAACTAGTGGGTATTTATTGAACACACAAGACACAAGGTACTGTGTTGGGTGCTACAGGGAATGCAAAGATGTACATTTAATACAATGCAGAAAATGAGTGCTAAAAGAAAGATACAAATGTCTCTGGATATTCGGAGGATGGAGAATTTACTTCTAGAGGTAAATCCCGTGGTCCGTGTGGGCCAGATTGATGCCAGTGGAGGGCAGTTCTGAGTCATTTAAATGCCTTCAGGTAGGAGTGACTTGCATTTCCCGGCACCCTGCAGGGATGGCCCCCTTTTTCTTCCCAATCATTAGTCATTGTACAAGTGACTGAGAGTGACATTGTTCTGTGGGGAATCATGACTCTGCTCTGCTTTTTATGTTTTAAAAGGTAAATCAGTATGAGCTTTGGTGTTTTTACTACTGTCAATGACTCCTCATCGCAGAGTGCTGGTGGGTTGTTGATTCATCCTTAGAATGTGTTTGTTGACTGACATACGTAAATGTAATGGTGAGCAGTGCTGGTGGTTCCTTTCTGGAAAGTCTGGTTCTCTTCTCTGTAATAAGAACTTCATTCCTACTCTACGATGCATCATGTTTTTCTTACATCCTTCCATGCTCCTTTGTGTGACATTCCAGTGCAGCGATTTTGGTTTTGATTCCTTTCTGTTGCCTCACGACTGCTCCATGAGCAAAAGAGTCAGTTGCTTTACCGTCATGTCAGAATTTTCCCGTGAAGAGTTTTTCTTTTCCACCTTTTAATGTTTCTACCTGATTATTCTGTGTCTCCACTGAACTATATTCTGTCAATGAGCTATATAATTTTAAGAAATTAATTAGATTATAGATGAGTATTTCTCAGTTGCATAAATCTTTGTCCCTCAGTAGGGTGATCCACTTAACTTTAATACCTAGCTCTGTGCAGCTATTTCCTAAATATAGGTTAAACAACACATGTTCCAAGCCTGACTTTCTAGCTTGTGTTACGTACCTTCAGGTGGCCTTCAAGCACCCTGCCGGCCTTCACTGTCCTAGAGGCCCTCCCCAGGCTGTACCGGCCAGTGTTCTTTTCAGAGGAAGATTGCCCTTAGCTAAACGGGCAGGGCCTTCCAGGCACCTCAGCTTCTCCTCCACCCCTCCCACCGAGAAGCCCACGTTCAGTGACTGACCCACACAGGAAGTAGGAAACTGGCCTGGCCTCAAGGCTGGATGGGTTCTGCCGCACGATTAGTGCTTTTCCATGGGTTCAGTCTGAAGCTGATCTCCAAATGAAACCAACATTCTTGCCTGTCTTTTTTCCCTGCCGTATCCTGTTCCCCTTAGTACCTATTTCCTGAGAACTCTCTGCCAGTGAATCACTTGAACAAGAATCCCTGTCCCAGGCTTGGCTTAGAGCCCAAGCCGAGACACAAGCCACAGTTGATTTTACCAGATTCTTCTTAAACCTGGTTTTTGTTCTGTATTCCTAGTCTTTAATAAACAATACCATCTTCTGATCCTCAAGCTAGAAATCTGGGAGTCATCTTTGATCCCTGCTTGTCTTTTTCTTGTATATCTGTGGTTCTTAAACTTTTTGTCTCTGGATGTCTTTATACTCTTAAAAATTATCAAGGACATCAAAGAACTTTTGTTTATGTCGGGTCTATCTATCACTATTTACCATATTAGAAATGAAAACTGAATATATTTTAAATGGTTATTATTGATAATTTATTTCAAAACAATACAAACCAATAAAAAAGGAAGGAGAAAAAAATAATTTTTAAAAATGAAAAGGTAAAAACACAAACCTACTAAGCTTAACATAAAACATATTTTCATGAAAAATAAGTCTATTTCTAAACAAAAAATTTGGTCAGAAGAATGGCACTGTTTTACATTTTTCCAAATCTCTTTACTACCCAGCTTAAAAGAAGCTGGCTGGATTCTCACGTTTGATTCTGCTTTCAGTCTGTTGCATTATTGCAAATTACGAAGCCTCTGGAAAACTCAGTCGGATCTCGTGAGAAAATGAAAGTGAAAGGACAAATAACATCTTAGCACTATTATGAAAATAGTTTTAGTGTTGCAGACCCTATGAACAGGTCAGAGTCCCTGGACCATGCTTTGAGAACCACTGCTATATATCAGTTGATAAACAAGTCCTGTTGATTTTGCCATGAAATGTTTAGTAGCGTAATTAACCACATGAACTTCAAACTCTCACAACCTGGGTTAATCTACTTAAACTTTCTAAGCCTCAGCTTCCTCATCCGTAAAATTATCACAGCTTATTGTACTCTTACAGATCACATGATGTGGAATAAATAAAATATTTCATGTAGTCTTGGATACCCAGAAATGGGATAATTTGGAGGCTGAGAGCATAGAGTGAGTCCTGCCTCTAACAATTACAGTGCTGTGCAGTCCTGGGCAAGTTACTTAAACTTTGTTCTACTTTAGTCATGTATAGAATATGATGATAATAAGCTTGAGGTTTATATGAGTTAACATGTGTAAAGTGCCTTACCACAGTGCCTGGCACATAATAAGTATTACGCAGTCATTAGCTACTGTTATTACTGTTAGTGTAGTCATAAGTGCCCTATAAATGTTAGGTAATAAGAGTCATTGCTGTTTCTTCCTGTCTGCTGCCTAGTTTGTCTTTTCTCGCCTGATTTATTTTGTACTATTTACTGATCTGCCTGTTTCCATTATTTCCTCTTGCCTATGCGCTCTCCATTCCAAAACACGTACACACGCATCTTTGAGCTGCTTGAGGCCTTCAAGGAGATAACTAACATCTTAGAATGTGGCTCAGGCCTTTTCCAGGATGGCTCAACCTGCCCTTTCTCTCCCTCTGGTACTCTCTGTAACCCGTGTCCAGTAGCCACTAGGCCTCAGCCAACCTCTTATTATCCCACTTTGGTGCTTTCTCGAATTCACACCCACCCCAAGCACACTACCCACGTTTTGTCCATGTCTGTCCTCTCTCAAGACTGTCTTTTCTGTCTGTGTTTCATAAAGCTTCCATTCGTTTTCAAAACCAGCTCAGATTTCCTCTGTGAAGCCACAGATGCCCCCAGATTAAACCTTTCTTACTGCAGGCATAAACTGGGAATTTAGTGGGCAAGACTGGATATGTAGTCACCTTACTTGGAACAAGACAGTTTTTGAGAAACTACTCAATCCTAATCCTGATTTTTAATCAGATCATAAATAAACCAGAAGATCCTAAGCAGAGTTCCTTCTTACCACGCCATCCAATTTGACTTGGATTGAAAAGAATCTGTTCCATAGGATACACCTCAAGGATGACAGCAATTGAGACTCTTGTGTATTAATACATAAAACTTTACAGCATTGTTAAACAAGCCGTATTTTTCTTTCCCCTGAGAGAAAATTCTAAGCTGTGTCAGGGCTTTGTCTTCTTCGTAATCATTGAGATTCTTAGTGAACAAACTTGATCAGTTAAAGGTTCGGTTGTGAGCTTTTACTGTGATGGTTGTTATCAAGGACGGGGGTACAGCACATCTGAGCTTTCTCTGCTCCTTCTCCTGACAGATTGCAGGCAATTGCTACAAGATTAGTGAGGACAGAGTTCTTCGAGGTAGTTCACGTTGGCCGATGACTAGTTACGCCCAACTCTTGAGGAAGAGTCGGTAGACTTTGCTCCCATCCCTTCTCCCTGGAGACTTTCACCCCTGCTCTCTGCTCCCTCCAATCAGAAGAAATGCTTACTTGTAACATCAGAAGTCTAAGCTTTTCAACTGGAGATAGAACTTTATATTTGAGTTGAAGACTATTCCGCAATGTTAATGACAACTTTTAGACATATTACAGACTGTAATAAAATCTCTCTCACATGTTTGGGGACAAAAAAATCCATCGAATAAAAATTAAAATTATCAATTGTCCTGATTTCTTTGTTATAGCAGTGATATAGTTGGAACTGCCGTTAGAGGCAATGATTTGGTTTATTTTTAAAATTTATATTTGCTTTTGAAAAGATAATATGTCATATGGAGCAAGGCTTTAGCTTACTTGCTATTTCATTTATTCACTTATAAAACATGTATTGGGCTCCCAGTGTAACTAGATATATTGCTGATATTAAGGGTTCAAAAACAACAGATCTTTACCTTTAACAGGATTGCTTGTTTGTTGTTTTTTCCCCCATTAGATTGTAAGTTCTATGATAGTGGCAAATATGGTGTATTTTTGATTATCTAAAATATATTTATGTAAATTCAATTCTTAAAATATGTTTTTAAAAATCATTCTCTAGCGCTTAAGAATGGCAACAATCTATATGAAAGTGTATAATGTTAGTTTTATTACAGATCATCAGCTGATGGCTGGTCTAGGTGGCATCAATTAATAGATTATCGAATTGTCTTCTCCAGTTCTTAGTTTGAATTTTATTTTCTTCCCTTTGTAGCAGTGCTGTCAAAGAAAACTTTCTGTGGTAAAGGAAGTGTTCTGTATCTGTGCCGTCGGATACAGTAGCCACTTGCGGCTGCTGAGCATTGCAAATGTGGCTGGTGCGACTGAGGAACTAAATGTTTAGTTTTAATTTTAATAAATTTAAATAGCCTTAAATGTGCTTAACGACTGCTGTGTGGAGCAGTGCATTAACTTCCGGCAGACAGTGGTAACAGCTGAGTTATACAGATTGTTAGTCCCATTATTTTATTCATTCAGGAACCAGTTTTCAGAGTTTTGCTTACAGATACCTGTAATCAAGACATAATTCTTTCTTAAAATTAAATTATAATTAATATTTTTTCAAAGTTCTGTTAGAAGGCGGACAAGCTCAGTTTTTTCCTTTTTACTGCAGTGTAAAGATTGCTACAAGATTTACTATAAGGACTGAATCGTTGTCTCTAATCTCTGTTTTCATTTTGACCGTTAAGTCACTTGTCCTCATCTGTGTTGAATGGGCAAGAGGACCGACCATTCAGGCTGTGGAGGGAAGCAGCAGGTGGCGGGGGTCCGCCAGGGAGAGATGATTCCTGAGGTCACGTGTGGGAGTCTGTGGAATCTGTGTTTGGAATTAAAGTCCTTGTGATGGAGGAGGAGCGGCTAACAGCCCAAGCTGCCAGAAGACACTTGCCGAGTTGTGATTACTTAGCAAGTAGGATAAGTTCAGGCAAATGCCATGTGAGGCTTATCCTAGAAAGTATCCAGTCAGAATTGTATTTGCAATCATGAATAGAATGTGATTGAAAAACCTTTTAATTAATTCAAAAAGAAATTAATGATCATACTATAAACTGCAAAAAGCATGCAGCAATTTTTATGGTAAGAATGTTTTCTAATCGGAATGAAATATAATTGTTGGACTTGTTCAGATTGTGTGCAATTTTTAATACTCACAATCAACCTAATGATATTAAATCTTTGTTTTTAGGGGATTTAGTCTTACTTTGAGGGAGTGAAAGTGACCATTTTTAAGAGCCCAAGGGATCCTTGATTAGGAAGCTGTAGCAGAGGCTTATCGGCCCAAGGAATATTTCTACCAGCCTGACCCCCAGCCATTATGTGTAAGGGTCTCACTCCCTCTACACTCTGAGCACCTTGAAGTTCTGTGTCTTACACTCCTGTGTGACCCCCCCAGGTGCCTCTTCAGATAGACTGGTTTGTGCTGACTTTCTGTTGACGTCCCCGAAATTCTTTGTTTCTACCCAGGGTGAGCCCATCACGTTCTGTGAGGAGAGTTTCGTAAAGCACCGCTCAAGTCTGATGAAACAGTTCTTAGAAACCGCAGCTAACCTCCAGCTTTTTAAGCAGGTAAGAGTGGACCTCTACGTTTTGTTCTGTAACAAGGTTACAGAAATGTAACAGAAATTTATAATGTAACAAGGTTACAGAAATGTAACAGAAATTTATAACACTTTTTTGTCACTGTAAAATTATGTCTGAACTTTGCTATTAAAAACTTCCTCACTGAAAGTTTCTCAGCTGATGGTCTCACAGAGGAGTATCCATGTGCAGCAGAAAAAGCAGTAAGACTGGTTATGTAAGGCATCTTAGAAGGGCTTATCGTAGTGTGCTAGATGGGTATGGTAAACAAACTGAGTTTTTTAATAGGACCATCCCAATGCAATCCAGTTTATAAAAACGATTTATAAATATGTAACTTTCCAAGCTTTGTAAAACTTTCCATAATCACAAATTAAAATTTCAGAAAAAATTTATAGTCCTTCTGTGTGTCTTGATTTCTGGCTCAGAAAATAAAACTGTCATTTCAAAAAGCAGCAGCTTGACATCATATTTCAGAAAGTTTAGATGCAGTGTCTCTTTCATCCCACTGTGTGATCATGGCAAGTTTCTTAATTTAGGCTTGCCATAGTTTCTGTTTACGTAATTTAAATTAAGTTCTTAACACTTACTTTTCTTATTCCACATGACAATTTTAAGTGTAAAGTTAGCTATGTGAATTCAACATTTAATGAAGACCTACAGTGTGTCATAAACTGTGCTCGGGGCCAGGATGCAGACATGAATAAAAACTCAGTGATGCCCTTGAGAAGCGGACAAGTTAATGGAAATTCCTTTGTCTGTTAAGAGGAAAGAGACCAAATAACTCAAAATAAGCTTCAAATTAGATACGTAAAGAAACCAGCATGGTGAAAAAATCCAATACTATTTATCTGTATTCTGAGGAAGTTCTAAATAATGATCTGAGTTAGAAGAATGCTCTGTGGGGGTATACCTGTCTTCCAATATGTGAAAGTTTACCTTAAAGAAAGGGTTAGATTTGTCCAGTACACAGCTTTCAGGAACAGAAAGAACCAGGTTTGGTGGGTTTCCAGATTAAAGATGTCTTGTGAATTTCCAAGGATGGAGTGGGCTCCCTTTGGAGCTCTCTGTCCCTAGAGGGCTCCGGTATAGACTGCATTACTTCCCAGGGTTGGAACCGGATCGAGTGATGGTCTGTAAATGCTGACGTGTATAGCACAGTGCAGTCCCAGGCTAGTCGTCCAGGGCATGCTTGTTGAGTTAAATATCAGTGCCCTTGCTGTGTTTTTGTCTGTCAAGAGGAGATAGTTGTACCTCCCATTGTCAAAGCTGAGTTGTGAAGCTCAAATTATATGGGGGTCAAGGACTGAATGATTGGGTAGAATGACGTATTACTTCCCTTTTTGAGATTCTGTAACTAGAGTCTTATCGTCTGATAAAGTTCATACATGGTCTTTTTTTTTTTTTTTTTTACGTAACTTCAAATAGCATATGTATTTTAGGAGTCAGGTAGAGTTGGGTTTAACCTTGGCTTTGTCACTCAGTAGCTTTTTGTTCATAAGTATCTGTTTCTTTTTCTATAAAATAGCAAGTATCGATCGTACCCTGCCCCACAGGTTGTGATACAGTTTATGTGAATTAACACGTGTGCACTCTCAGCTCGACAGTGCATGAAACTTTGTGGAAGCTCATAAATTTTAGGGTCTGCCTCATCCTTAGAGCAGTTACATTAACAAAATACATATCTATGCAGGATTTTTTAAAAGTATAACTTGGTCAAAAAGGCTAAATGTAAAATATGAAAATAGTCAAAGTAGAACCGATTATAGGACAACTTGGATAGTTTTACATACACCAATTGACCGTGTTCTTGAACTTGATACTATTTTATGAACCTTAAGAAAGAGATAGTTGAAGGTATCCCTGAAAGGACTTGAGATTCTGTTGACAGCATCACAAAGTTGTAAAGGTGAGTCAGGTCCAGCATCTGAGGTGCCGACAGTACAGTGTTGTGTGTTTTGGAATGTGTTAGGAGTGTGGATCTCCTGCTAATGTTCTTACCACACACAAACAAACAGGAACATAAATGGACACAAGGAAACTTTTGGAGGTGATGGACATGTTTATTACCTGGATTGTGGTGAAGGTAACAGGAGTATATACATCTGCCCAAACTCAGCAAATTGTCTGCATTAATTATGTGCGGTTTTTTTTATACCAGTTAGGCTTCACTAAAGCTTGGGGGGAAAAGGGAAAAAAAAAAAAGGAATCGATTGATAAAAATTATCAACATAGATGAATTCTCAAAGATACTACTGATCTTTCTGAAAGAATATAAAAATATTTATTAGGTACAAATGATTAATATTCCTGACCATGAGTTTGTGATCCATTACGGGTCAAGAACTACCCAGGTCCTCTCTTTATTCGACAATTCTTATGCATCAAAATTGAGAGAACATGAACCCAGGAGAGAAGCATATAATTTTAAGGTAAGCATTAAAGTGAACTGTAATTTCTGATAATATGGCAGGGAAGGATTCAGAGCTCACTTATGTACTGAAACAATTTAAAATGCAGAATTTGAAAAAACACCTTGTGGTGAGGGTCACCGGAGACAAAGCCCAGTGCTTACTCTCCAAGATGAGAAGTGTGATAGGAGATTCAACTCCCATAAATCCGGGAAGACTTAGTGTAAAGGTAAACAAGAAATAAAGGTGCTCCTTCCCTTCAGCCACTTCTGGGGATTGTACATCTGAAGCTCTGGCATGAGTGGAGGGGAGGAAAGAGCGCTGCTGAGAAGTTGCCACTCACCAGCAGGCACAGGACTCTGAAGCCTGAATTAATAATTCCTGATTTGGCCTGAGCAAACTCAAGTCAAGTGTGAAGTTATCCTGACTGTTAGTGCCCTCAGGCAGAAGCAAATACACATCCTCCTTGAGGAATCCGCCTTCATCCAGGCATCAAGGAGTTCTCCCAGCTAAGATCCCAAAGAGAAATTTCACTCCTAAAAGTCATTAGACACACGGGGAAACAAATCGTGAACCAGAGACAGCAGACAGAAACTGACTTGCAGAGACTTCAAATACTGGATGTAACAGAAGTAGAATATAAAACAGCTGTGCTTAAGATGTTCAAAGAAATAAAAGACAAGCTTTAAAAATGTTGAAGGCGTAAAAACTTTAAAGAATGTAAAGACAATTTTAAGAATGTAGCAAATAAACTTCTGGTAAAGGAAGCATGTAATTTAGATGAAAGGAAATTGATGTGTTAATAGCCAGTCAGATCTAACTAAAGAGAGATTTGCTGAACTGAAAGATGTGAAAGAGAAATTATCCAGAATATAGTACAGAGCCATGAAGAAGTAGAAAATGTAAGAGGTTAATAAACATAAAGGGTGGAGTGGAAATGTCTGAAATCCGTACAGTCAGTTCTGAAAGGAGCAGACAGGAAGTGGAGGAGAGATGCTGGTTGGAAGGACAGGGCCAGAGCCAGTTACATGCACACTTTATAAATTCAGGAAGTCCCACATCTCCAAACTGAGGAAATAAGAAATCTACACCCACACAGCAGATTCAGCTCTAAAACATTCAATAAAGAGGAAATTTTTTTAAAAGAGAAAAAACAGATTACTTTCAGAGAGCAAATACTGACAGATGACTTCACATCAGCAGCAGTGGAATCCAGAAGATACTGCCATATCTTCAGTGTGTTGAGAAAAAATACCTAGAATCCTACACCAACTGAAATACCTTTTAATTGCAAGAGTGCCATGAAGACATTTCCCTGCTAAAGCTGAGTTTGCCCTCTGTGTTGGCTTTAATGATGTGTCCGCTTGGTGAGGCTGCGGCCCCCAGTTATTTAATCAAATGCTAATCTAAGTATTGCTGTGAAGGTATTTTTACATGTGTAATTTAAACCCCTAATCATTTGGCTTTAAATAAGGAAGATAATCCTACATAAGCTGGGTGGGCCTGTCGGAAACAGTTGGAAGGCTTGTAAAACAGGACTGAGATTTTCCTGAAAGAGAGAAGTTACACTTGTGGGTGGCAGCGTCGGCCCCTGACTGTGGTCCCACCTGCCCATGGTCTGTCCTTCCTGACTGCCTATCCTATGAATTTCTGACCTGCTTAGCCAGCCCTCATAATCATGTAAACCAGTTTCTTGTAATAAATCTCATATGTATATATGTATCTGTCTATCTGTCTCTTAAATCTTTTACTGGTTCTGCTTCTCTGGTTGAACCCTGACTACCCTACCAACAGGAGAAAGAAATTCTTAAGGAAGTACTTTAAGAAAGTAATTCAGAGAGAACGTTTTCTCAGATCCAAGATGGAATGTCTGAAATGCAAGAAGGAAGGAAGAGCAAAATAAATGGTAAATATGTTAATTAAATTTAACCAATATTTACTGTGTAAGGCAGGCCGGTTCTCCCACACATTCCAGAATCAAATGGTTCCACTTCAAATTCCAAAAAATTCCTGTTTTGACTATGGCAAAAGGGAGATACTCTTCAGTCTCTTTTGTAAGGCCAGGATAACCTTGATTCTAAAACCTAAGACAGCATGAGAAGAAAACATTATAAGCCAGGCTCACTCATGCCCACAGATGCAAAAATTTAAACAAAGTATTTTCAGTCAATTCTAACAAGGTGTAAAAAGGATACTGCTTCATGGGCAGGTTGACTTTATTCCAGAAATTAAATGGTAGTTACACATTAGGAAATCTATGAATGTAATTCACTACGTTAACTGATTATAGGAGTAAAATCATTAGATCATCTCAACAGATGCACAGATTTTTCATAATATTCATGAGAGTCATGATAAAAGCAAAAAGGCATGATTAAAGATACTTTCAATAAATGTCATACTTAAAACACTAATGTTTCCCTCTGAGAAAGATTCTATCTATTACCATTGGAACCCCTCACATATATAATTTAGCCAAAAAAACCATAAAGATTTAGAAAGTAAGACACCAAACTGACATTATTACTTTGAGTATAAAGACAAGTTACTTAGAACATAAAGAAATAGCCTAATAAATTTGACTTCATTGAAATTAAGAACTTTTGGCCATCAAAAGACTCCATATTTGCAATACTTTTGAACCACCCAAGAGTTTAGAAACTAGAATATAAAAAAAAACAAACTCCTGCATGTCAGTAAAAAACATATATAATTGTGCAAAAGATTTGGATAAGCACGTGCAAATGAAGAAACCTGAATGGCTAATAAAGATACACAAGATGCTCAACCTCATCTGTAATCAGAGAACAGCAAATAAAAAACATAATGAAATACCACCTCACACTCACCAGACTGGCCCAGTTTTAAAAACCTGAAAATCTCAAATTTTGGCAAAGACATGGAGCACGGGACCAAGTTTCAGCTGTTGAGGGGAGTGAAAATTTGCACAACTTATTGACAAAACACTTTGGCGCTGTGACTTAAACTTCAGTTTCTTTTGACCCAGCAATTTCACTCTAAATCGTGCACCAAAAATCATCTACTAAAATTACTCATAACAGCAAAGTACTGCTGGTAATCTTAGACAGTCATCAGTATTAAGATGAATAAATTGTTACATTCATACAATAGAACAGCTACACAACAGGGAGATGAAGGAGCTTCAGCAAAACTAAATGTGAATGAATTAAAGGAACGAATCACTGAAGAATTGATATGATGAAGTCCTTTTATGTAATAATGTTCAACAGTGAGGAAAACTAAATAATGTATTATTTAGGGAAACGTGATAAAACTATAAAGAAAGACAAGGAAAGGATAAGCTGAAAGGATTATGATCTTTTCTGTAGGGAGGAAATGTTCTGGTAGTTGGCTTTGTCATTATTAATTAGGCTATTAATTACTTAAGTTATTATTATTTAAATTCCTTAAGTGTTGTATAAAAACATATATTTTTTTTTACCATTTCTGGATTCGCCCGTAATAGGCTTTGTTTTCACTCACAGCTGACTTCTTATCCTCTTTAGACCTCAGTTACTGCATCTGTAACATGAATTAGACTAAAAGGTCACTAAGTCTGAGATACCTTTCGGCTCTAACATTCCATGATACCATGGAATAAACATGGCTTAGACAGATGATAGGAAGTTCCATTCGGATAAATTCCTCTTTAGATAATGGATTTGGAAGGAATCCCAGAAACCACTTCTTAAACTCATGGCTCTGACAGCGCCTTCTTTAGCTTGCAGCTTTACAGAGATTTAAGCCGTTATTTTTAGGTCTCTTCCTTTTGTTTCCTATTACACTAACCCAGCAGAGGAAATTATTTTCTTGGGTATTGTTTGTTATTAAGGCCACGGGAACTAAAGTTGTTTCTGCTCATTTTACTATACACTCTCCATGGCCAAGGACCATGGCTGAACTTAGTATGGAGATCCCAGAGCCTCATGCAGAACCACAGACCTGTGGGATGTCCATGAATACAGACTCTCTGTTCGCTGGCAGCCTAGGTCACTGTTGGACATCTGGAGCTCAAATATATTACAGTAGATACATTTTTTTCCGCAAAATAATTCTGCTTGTCCATATTCTAACTTTATCAGAGTGGAAAATGATAGGGAAATTCAACTTGGCAAAACCTCTTTTAGTGTTCCTCATAAGATAATATAAATGTGTCTTTCTCAAACTTTCCCATCCAACAATGTTCTCATTCTGCATACTGGAAGAGGACACTTTTTTTTCTTTTTTTTTTTGGTTTGTAATTTTTCTTTTCTTTTTTCTTTTTTTTAACATCTTTATTGAAGTATAATTGCTTTACAATGGTGTGTTAGCTTCTGCTTTATAACAAAGTGAATCAGTTATACATATACATATATCCCCATATCTCCTCCCTCTTGCATCTCCCTCCCACCCTCCCTATCCCACCCCTCTAGGTGGTCACAAAGCACCGAGCTGATCTCCCTGTGCTATGCGGCTGCTTCCCACTAGCTATCTATTTTACGTTTAGTAGTGTATATATGTCCATGCCACTCTCTCACGTCATCCCAGCTTACCCTTCCCCCTCCCCGTGTCCTCAAGTCCATTCTGTACGTCTGCGTCTTTATTCCTGTCCTGCCCCTAGGTTCATCAGAACCATTTTTTTTTTTTTTTTAGATTCCATATATATGTGTTAGCATACAGTATTTATTTTTCTCTTTCTGACTTACTTTACTTTGTATGACAGATTCTAGGTCCATCCACCTCACTACAAATTACTCAATTTCGTTTCTTTTTATGGCTGAGCAATATTCCATTGTATATATGTGCCACATCTTCTTTATCCATTCATCTGTCGATGGACACTTAGGTTGCTTCCATGTACTGGCTGTTGTAAATTGTTTTTAAAAAGAGTGGGTGTGTGGTTTCTCCTGCGAGGGTAGCCTTTGTTTTTACAGCTGTAGTGAATAGGAAAAGAGTCCTCTCTCTGCTCACTTACTGGCATATTGACTAGTAGTACTTGTTAGAATACTCTTGTTCTTTTTATCCGTGATACAACATTCCAACTTCTTCCCTTTCTCTAGGCAGTTCCTCCTGGGCCCTTTATCATTACGCTTGCCTCTGTCTGTACCCTGAATGTCTCTGTCCTCAGACCTCTACGTCTCTAGCTCATACCAGCTCACTGGGCTTCCTTATGTAGGACCATACATGTGTTAATTACCTATTATGATAAGTCCTAAACGTATCTTTAGTCTAGACCCATGCAAATGTATACATGCGTGTATGCATATACATACACTCCCATACAAACACATGCATCGCCCATATACATACGTGCATCTGCACATACACACACACACTGACCCCTCCTGCACCCCTTCTTTTGGGAACTAATTCTACCCTGTTGCCTAAACCAGAAAATTAAGTGTCATCTTTTCTCATACCATCACCACGAACCTTTCTTGCACCCAGTTTCTAGTTGTTTACTATGTTCTGTTGATTCTGCTTTCTAAATGTTAGATTTACCTATTTTATTCTCCCCCGTTTCAGTGTCAGTGACTTGTTGGGCAACCGGTTTGTGTTCTTTCATTTAGCCCCCCTTTCAAGCCATCCTCCAGTCTGCTTTGAGAGCATTCTTTCTGAAAAGCAAATCTTACATCTTTCTTATTATATCTAGGGTGACATTCACACCCTAGCCTGGCACACAGAATCATCATCTTCTGGCATTTGTCTCTCTAGTTTTTTTCTCTAATACTTCTAAATACCCTTACTGCAGCCATTCTGGATGTTTGCTCTTAGGTCTCTGAAAATGGTTTCACCTCTTTATGCTTCTCACTTGAATTGTAATGGATACTTAATAAATAGTGAGAGAATGAATGATGGTCATTATGAATAAATAAAAATAACATTTATTGAATATTGACTTATGCAGGGTACTGTTTGAGTGCTTTATCTAGACTAGTTTAATCTTCACAGTGACCTACTTTATTACTGCCACTTTGCAGGTTATACACCTAAATTATGGGGAGGTTAAATAATTTGCTAAGAGTGTACACAGCAGCTAGTATGTGGTAGAGATAGGACTTGGATCCACGGAGCCACTAAGACTTACCGTCCCTTCAGGAGTAAGGGAATGAATAAATGCATCTGTGCTGGTTGCCTTCCTGTCTTCTCTGGCTTGAACGCTGTCTCCCCATTTTACGTTACTCAACTCAGTCATTCTTTAAGACTTGGTTCAGATGTCCCTTTTGCAGGTTCTTGATCTCTCAGTCTTTTATAAATTCCTTGCCTTTTAGCATCTTGGATTTGTACCGTATGATATTTGTTGGTTTGTTTGGCTCCTTCTTGAGTTGTAGGCTCTGTAAAGACAAGGATCATTTTTAAAGTGTTTGTATCCTAATATCTAGTATATAGTAGACACTTAATATTGTTAAATAAAGAAATCAAATAAAAACTGCTATTCCTGTTATAAGAAATAGGCAGGAAAATGTCTTTATGATTTTGCTAGATGATGAGCTCATAAAATTGAATATAATGGATATTTTGTAAGCTCTTCATGTATTTCATTTGGGAAAATCCAAACATTGTAGGAGTCAGGTGTTTCAACTGAGTGGTGTCTGTAATTTCAAACCTAGAGTCACTTACTGGTATAGTGTGTAAAAGTGAAAATTCTGAGGGATCCTCCGCACTCTCTGTATTTTGTGCTATGACCCACTTTCTCTGACTTCATAAGATATTGGATAAAAGGAGTGGGTCAAAAGCCAAATATTTTCCTTTTATGTTAGCTGGAGATTTTAGAAAGCTTTTAACATAAATAATAAATTCTTATACATTTCTACATTTTTCTATTGATCTTTTTTGAAAGAAGCACGATAGTTACTTATTTATGGTATGTCATCTATAGCTAAGATCAACACATGCATTCCTAGTGCTAAAAATTCAACAGTTTGGGAGTATTAGGAAATATTTGACATATGAATGGATGGGAGATGGTAATTGTATCAAGCACATATTTTATAACATGAAAAAAGAATAAAAATAACATGTGACATAGGGAAGACATGGACACCTATTGGTAGAAAAAGGAATACACAAGGAGAGAGAGCTTATTAGGACAAGGGATACATTTTTTAAAAAATTTATTTATTTATTTTTGGCTGTGTTGGGTCTTCGTTTCTGTGCGAGGGCTTTCTCTAGTTGTGGCAAGCGGGGGCCACTCTTCATCGTGGTGCGCGGGCCTCTCACTGTCGCGGCCTCTCTTGTTGCGGAGCACAGGCTCCAGACGCGCAGGCTCAGTAGTTGTGGCTCACGGGCCTAGTTGCTCCGCGGCATGTGGGATCTCCCCAGACTAGGGCTCGAACCCGTGTCCCCTGCATTGGCAGGCAGATACTCAACCACTGCACCACCAGGGAAGCCCAAGGGATACATTTTTTCAGCATCCTTTGTTAATGAGTTTCAAGAAGTATCCTAAACAGCGTTTGTCTAAATGTGGGCTCAAACCACCTGCATCAGATTTAGCTAGAAAGTCTATTAAAGACGCATCTTCTTAAGTCTCACCTTCAAAAATTTTGGATTTAGGAGGCTTGGATTAAAACCCAGAAATTTACATTAATAATGAAATACCATAAAAATAGGCACACTAAAATTTTGGAAACACTCATCTAAGTATTCTTTATTCATTCTGTCATTCAACAGTATAATTTGAGTGTCTGCTGTCTACTAGGAAGTGTTCTGGGTGCTGGGATACTTTGGAGAACAAAGCGGAAAAGAATTTCTGACGTTGTGAATTCTGTGTTTCTAGTGGGAGGGGGACCAACAATAAGTTAGCTAAATTATGTAGAATGTTCAGAGATGATAAGGACTGTGGAAAAGTAAATAGAACAAGAAGGGGGACCACCAGGGGTTGGGGTGAGATTGCACCTTACAGTAGCATAGCCAGTGTAGATTTCATGGGGAATGTGGCATTTGGGCACCATCCTGTGGGGTGGTCATGGGGGAAGCAGAAGGAAGATATAGAGGCTGTGCTGTAATCTGTGTGAGAGGAGAGGGCAGTCTGGAACTGGTCTGTGGAAGATGAGAGAACTGGTCAGACTGTGGATCTGTCCTGAAGATAGCCAATGGATGTTCTGAAAGATTTAACGTGCAGTGTGTGAGAAAGGAGTCAGGGATGATTGCATGATTTCTCATCCAAGAAACTGGCAGGATGTATTCGCATTTTATCGAAATGGGCAAGATTGTGGGCAGGAGAAATTTTGGTGGGAAGAATAAGAGTTCAGTTTTGGACATGTTAAGTCTGCGATGTCTTTTAGACATCCAAGTAAGATATTTATTAGGCAAATGGATAGATGAGGCAGAGGCGAAAATTAGACCTGAGATATAAATTTGGGAGTCATCAGCGTGTAGATAGTAGTTAAAGTCATTAGACTGGAGACCAAGTGAGATGACCAAAGGAGTGAGTATAAATAGGATTGACCAGAGGTCCAGGGACCAGGAAATAGCAGAGGGCAATGACCAAGGAGGCCGAGAAGGAGTGAGTAACCCTGGAGGTAGGAGAGAATTCAGGCTAGTGAGTACCTTTGGGACCAAGTAGAGAAAGGACACCATAGTGGAGGGACCAACTGTGTCAGATGCTTGTGACAGGTTGATTAAAGGAAGAACTTGGACTTGAGCACTGGATTTAGTAACATGGAGATAGGATGACCCCAGCAGGAGCAGCTTTACCGGAGAGGTGAGGGAGACCTTGTGATTGGGGTGCGGGCGGGGAGGGCCTGGAGACAGCAGTACTGGCCACGCTTCTGAGTTTCACCCTAAAGAGGAGCGTCGAAGTGGACAAGGCCAGAGAAGACATGGGGTCAGGAGGAGAAGGCACGTGCTCGTGGGCCGTAGGGCAGACCTGGCAGAGACGGGTCTACTCAGGAGATAGGAGGGGGAGGCGCTAGAGGAGCTGGTCCCTGAGGAGCAGACACCCCGTGCACAGCAGGAAGGGGCGGGGGCGTGAGCCAGGAGCTGGCAGAATTTCTCTTTCAGTTGCTTTAGGTTTCATTTTTTTTTTTTCCCAGTGAGATTAGGAAGCAAGGTCATGGGCTGAGAGAGGAAGGGGAGGTGGCTAGACCTTTAAGGGGAGAGAAGACCTGAAGTAGATGGAGAGTGAGCGGGCTGGAGAAAAAAGGAGGTTGTTCGGCATCGTTCAGAGCACCGTTGAGACTGCAGGTTGTGAATCAAGGTGAGAACAGGCATCACCGCTGCTTGGTTTTTCTCTCAACCCCTGGACCTCGGTACAGGCCTGCTGGGTGCGTCCACACCTGCTCTGCGCCTTGTTGATGCCCGTGGTTCCCCTTTCCTGGGTCCTCTTCTCCCCCGGACCACGGGCTCGCTGCCTCATTGCCCTCCAGCCTCGGCTCAGGTGTCCTCCTCATGGTGATGTCTGCCCTGGACCACACTGTCGCCAACCGAAAGCTCCTTGCCCCACGCTCCCCGAGCTCCCTCGTTCAGGTCTGTTTTATTTTCCAACACTCATTCCCTTCTAACACATTACATAATTCATTACACTTCTTATTTCATGCCATCTGTTCTGTCCCTCCGTCCCCAAACGCTAGATGTTTAAACATTACGAAGGCTTGAATTTTTGTCTGTTTCATTCATTTCTGTTTTTTTAGGCATCTAGAAAAGTGCCTGGCATATAGTAAACATTCAATTAAATGTTTATTGAATGAACAAATTAATGAAATATTTTTGTCTGGTGGTCATGAAGCTCAAAAGACTTAATTCTGTTGCAGATTATTTCGTGTCTGTTGATATATCCTGGAAGGACTGTTGTTGTCCCATTAAGTTATTAGTTCTGCTGATAAATTGCACTGAGTGGGCTTTTTATAATACCCTTCAAAGTGTTTTTCTGTTCCTTATACCATGGTGGTCTAATTTAGTATACTACAGTCATATGATTACCTAATCCTTGAAATGGAATAAAAATAACTATTTCTGTTCCTTCACATACTTCTCTTGGTTTAGCTTTAAGCTGACCTACCTTTTTCCCACTTGTTACAGCAGTTTGTGTTTATATATAGCTAACTAACTGAATGCCTGGCATTTAGCAGATGTCTGTAAGTATCTGTTGATTAATTTATTGTAGCACTTCAGTGTAGTTTTCACTAACCTGTCAAGGTTTACTGCGCCTGTTTAAGAAGAAATATTTAAATTAGACAACTTATTTTTTTTTTTAGCCCAAAGCGTTATATAGAAAGGATAATTTAAAGATCCATAAGAAATTAATATATTTTAGAAGTAATTTTTTTTACAGTATTTAAACTTTTCTTTAAATTTCTAAAGATTTCCAATTCGTTAAAAAATGTCTCTTTCTCTAGCTCTCAAGACTTTAATAGTTATCTTTGTCCCCAAGAAGGGTTTCTAATACGAGGTAAATTTTTGAGGCTTGGTCATTTCTCCTTCAGGTGGAGAGGGGGTGTGGGCGTGTGGGTTTGTGTGTTGTGTGCCTCCAGTGCATCTGTTGCTTTTCTTCAGGGACAAGACTGTCACGTGGGCACTAAAAACAGTCCTCCCCGTCCCCACTCCCCAGGTTGGTAGAGAAGTGCTCCCCTGGCCCCCTCTCCCCAGAACAATCTTTTTATGAGCTTTTAATTAAAAAATCAAATATTTCTTTTAAAATGATATAAGAATCTTGAAACTTAATTATTGTCATCCTCAGAGTTTTGATGGATCAATTGCAATTAAATATTTATAGGACATATTCCTAGACCACTGAAGTCATCAGAACATGGATTAATAGCATAACTTGTTTTGGATTGTTGGACTAAATGCCAGAAACTCGCTGACTGGTGAAGAATCAAAGAACTATGAAAAACATACACTTTGTCTCTCAGAGGAAAGATACATTCCCTCTGGCCTACTGGCCATCTATTCACGTTTAACTTGTGAATCTGATCAGAACATACTTTTTATATTTTTTGTAAAGATGCTTGCCATCAAGTCTGTTCTTTATGTTTTATTACATTTGTAAAACATTCATTTTATATTTAATTACATGTTAAAAACTGAAGTGGAGATGTTCATTTCCATTTAACAATAGTGCTTACTGAAGGGCATTTACAACAACAGATAATTTTTTTAGATTGACTCAGTTTCCTATTAAGATGGTTGTTTGAAGATAAAAACTCTTTGGAAAGCCTTAGTGATGTCAATATCAAAAGAAAAAGAGTCAGCAGGAAGCAGTTTTGGTGCTTAATTACATTTATCTTGTAACCTGTTACACCACTTTAAGAGCACATTGTATGGATTAACAAAATCCAGTTCTTGCAACTGTTAATGACTTAGAGGGGATGATGTTATTGATCTTGAGAATTATATTTATTCTTATTAAATAAATTTTGTCTATTTATAGTTTATAAGTAAATTATAGAATCTATAGTATGGAATTACATCTATGAATGTTTTGGGGATTTCCAGTTATGTTGTTTAAGTTTTCGTGTGATTATTTAGCATGTTTAGTTCCAGGTATTAATTTTTACTTTTGGAATAAAAAGCAAAATACTAAGATTTATGTAAAAAGCATTAACTTAAAAGCATACTCATAAATTCTTTTAAAAATCTACTTGCACCTAATTTTAACTTATGTCTTAGATACATGTTTACTAAGTGATGTGGGTAAGTACTAGTCAAGCGACAGGTTACAGTACATTATATAGACATTGCTTTTCCAAAAGGTAATACTTTTTAGTTCAAAATTATGTCTGTACAACTGTAGCTACTGTTTTCCCTTACTATGAAATGCTCCAGAGTTATTAGAGTGGTGTGACCATGAACCAATCTCACTTGGAAAAAATAAAAGCTGTTATTCAATCAAAAATAGAAAAAGGAGTTTAGAGAACTGTTAGGTTCAACATTCCTCTCCATTAATACCGCTTCTCAGTTATTCCTGGGTGTCCGCATTGGTATGTGTGTGTATGTAATGTGTGTGTGTGTGTGTGTGTGTGTGTGCGTGTGTGTGCACACAAAATTAATCCTTTAAGAACAGACATTTTCATTAAGTACGTATGTTGATTAAGTGTCAGTCACTGACAGGATTGTTTGCAAAGTCAGTGATAACACGGGGCATTTTACCAAGTGATGAATTTCTATTGGCTCAAATCACAGTAACACAGAGTAGTTACTCATCCTCAAAAACGCATCATCAGTAAATAGGTTTGGGATTTATCTCTTTTTAGACTTGAACTGTTCCACTCAAACTAAAATGAATGGATTATTTCCAGTAAACACAAAAATGAAAACCTTTTAAAAAGTCTTGTAGTCTTAATCTTTTAAGGCACATTAAGTCCTTTAAAAGGATGTCTTAGTTTGTTCCATTTGTCAGTAATATATTATTTTAAATTTATCATTTTGCTTCACCTTATTTTTTCAAAATCCATCACCTTAGATCACTTTAGTTTGATTTATCATACTGTGCTGAAAGTGTGTGCAAGTCAAATTCTGCAAGCATTTTAAACTATATAATTTTCAAATTAACCATTTATTGTATGTAGCTAAGGTGCCCAAGGTTGGAAGTTACTATCTTTTATCTCGAGATGAAATGAATAATTCCACAACTTATAGTTCTTTAACTTTAAAACCATGAAAAGTGTATGCCCTTTAGCATTGTTTCAGTGTATTCAGTCCCTCGTAAACTTTCATTTCCAACTATGTGTTAGGCGTTCTGCCAGGTGTTAAAGCTGCCTACCTGAGGGGCCGTGATCCCTCACTCAGGAACCTCAGGGGTTGACAGAAATGGAAAGGGTGGTGACAGTAGGGAAAGTGAACTTGATTATTTAACATTTATGCTGTGTCTACAATATAGGCACTTCACGTTATTTTAGTTAACTCTTACAAAACCCCATAAGGTATTTATGTATTATTATTCCCATTTTATACAAGGGGAAACAGAGTCCCAGAGATGGCAACTTGCCTGAGATCATAAAGCTAATAAGTGGCAGAGTGTGAGGGAGGGCTTTCAGACTCCAAACTCCACGTTCATTTTCATTTGTTCTATCAGAACCTTTTCTGTGCCAAGCATAACGTGGCTGTAAAAATGGATAATCTACGGACCCTGCCCTCAGTTCTAATTTTTATGAGAGCAACTCGTACTCTAACAAAAAAGCCAGGACCGGACCCTTTTTCTTTTTTTTTTTTTTTTAGTTTGTAACATCTTTATTGGAGTATAATTGCTTTATAATGTTGTGTTAGTTTCTTCTGTATAACAAAGTGAATCAGCTATACATATACATATATCCCCATATCCCCTTCCTCTTGCATCTCCCTCCCACCCTCCCTTCCCACCCCTCTAGGGAGGTCACAAAGCACTAAGCTGATCTCCTTGTGCAATGTGGCTGCTTCCCACTAGCTATCTATTTTACATTTGGTAGTGTCTATATGTCAATGCCACTCTCTCACCTCGTCCCAGCTTTCCCTTCCCCCTCTCCGTGTCCTCAAGTCCATTCTCTATGTCTGCGACTTTATTCCTGTTCTGCCCCTAGGTTCATCAGAACCACTTTTTTTTTTAGATTCCATATATATGTGTTAGCATATGGTATTTGTTTTTCTCTTTCTGACTTACTTCACTCTGTATGACAGACTCTAGGTCCATCCACCTCACTACAAATAACTCAATTTCTTTTCTTTTTATGGCTGAGTAATTATTCCATTGTATGTATGTGCCACATCTTCTTTATCCATTCACCTGTCGATGGACACTTAGGTTGCTTCCATGTCCTGGCTGTTGTCAATAGAGCTGCAATGAACATTGTGGTACATGACTCTTTTTGAATTATGGTTTTCTCAGGGTATATGCCGAGTAGTGGGATTGCTGAGTCATGTGGTAGTTCTATTTTTAGTTTTTTAAGGAACCTCCATACTGTTCTCCATAGTGGCTGTATCAATTTACATTCCCACCATCAGTGCAAGAGGATTCCCTTCTCTCCACACCCTCTCCAGCATTTATTGTTGGTAGATTTTTTGATGATGGCCATTCTGACTGGTGTGAGGTGATACCTCATTGTAGTTTTGATTTGCATTTCTCCAAGGATTAGTGATGTTGAGCATCCTTTCATATGTTTCTTGGCCATCTGTATATCTTCTTTGGAGAAATGTCTATTCAGGTCTTCTGCCCATTTTTGGATTTGAGTTGTTTGATTTTTGAAATTGAGCTACATGAACTGCTTGTATATTTTGGAGATTAGTCCTTTGTCAGTTGCCTCCTTTGCAAATATTTTCTCCCACTCTGAGGGTTGTCTTTTCATCTTGTTTATGGTTTCCTTTGCTGTGCAGAAGTTTTTAAGTTTCATTAGGTCCCATTTGTTTATTTTTGTTTTTATTTCCATTTCTCTAGGAGGTGGGTCAGCACGGATCCTGCTGTAATTTATGTCATGGAGTGTTCTGCCTATGTTTTCCTCTAAGAGTCCTATAGTGTCTGGCCTTACATTTAGGTCTTTAATTCATTTTGAGTTTATTTTTGTGTATGGTGTTAGGAAGTGTTCTAATTTCATTCTTTTACATGTAGCTGTCCAGTTTTCCCAGCACCACTTGTTGAAGAGGCTCTCTTTTCTCCATTGTATATTCTTGCCTCCTTTATCAAAGATAAGGTGACCATAGGTGTGTGGGTTTATCTCTGGGCTTTCTTTCCTGTTCGATTGATCTATATTTCTGTTTTTGTGCCAGTACCATACTGTCTTGATTACTGTAGCTTTGTTGTATAGTCTGAATTCAGGGAACCTGATTCCTCCAGCTACGTTGTTTTTTCTCAAGATTGCTCTGGCTATAGGGGTCTTTTGTGTTTCCATACAAATTGTGAAATTTTTTGTTCTAGTTCTGTGAAAAATGCCATTGGTAGTTTGATAAGGATTGCATTGAATCTGTAGATTGCTTTGGGTAGGATAGTCATTTTCACAGTGTTGATTCTTCCAGTCCAAGAACATGGTATATCTCTCCAACTGTCTGTATCATCTTTAATTTCTTTCATCAGTGTCTTATAGTTTTCTGCATACAGGTCTTTTGTCTTCTTAGGAAGGTTTATCCCTAGGTATTTTATTCTTTTTGTGACAATGGTAAATGGGAGTATTTCCTTAATTTCTTTTTAGGATTTTTCATCTTTAGTATATAGCAATACGAAGATTTCTGTGCATTAATTTTGTATCCTGCTACTTTACCAAATTCATTGATTAGCTCTAGTGTGGTTTTCTGGTAGCATCTTTAGGATTCTGTGTGTATAGTATAATGTCATCTTCAAACAATGACAGTGTTACTTCTTCTTTTCTGATTTGGATTCCTTTTATTTCTTTTTCTTCTCTGATTGCTGTGGCTAAAACTTTCAAAACTATGTTGAATAATAGTGGTGAGAGTGGGCAACCTTGTCCTTTTCCTGATCTTAGAGGAAATGGTTTCAGTTTTTCACCATTATAAATGATGTTGGCTGTGGGTTTGTCATATATGGGCTTTATTATGTTGAGGTAGGTTCCCTCTATGCCTACTTTCTGGAGAATTTTTATCATAAATGGGTGTTCAATTTTGACGAAAGCTTTTTCTGCATCTTTTGAGATTATCATATGGTTTTTATCCTTCAGTTTGTTAACATTGTGTATCACATTGATTGATTTGTGTATACTGAAGAATCCTTGCATTCCTGGGATAAATCCCACTTGATCATGGTGTACAATCCTTTTAATGTGCTGTTGGATTCTGTTTGCTAGTATTTTGTTGAGGATTTTTGTGTCTGTGTTCATCAGTGATGTTGGCCTGTAGTTTTCTTTCTTTGTGACATCTTTGTCTGGTTTTGGTATCAGGGTGATGGTGGCCTCATAGAATGAGTTTGGGCGTGTTCCTCCCTCTGCTATATTTTGGAAGAGTTTGAAGAAAGATAGGTGTTAGCTCTTCTCTAAATGTTTGATAGAATTCGCCTGTGAAGCCATCTGGTCCTGGGCTTTTGTTTGTTGGAAGATTTTTAATCACAGTTTCAATTTCAGTGCTTGTGGTTGGTCTGTTAATATTTTCTATTTCTTCCTGGTTCAGTCTCGGAAGGTTGTGCTATTCTAAGAATTTGTCCATTTCTTCCAGGTTGTCCATTTTATTAGCATATAGTTGCTTGTAGTAATCTCTCATGATCCTTTGTATTTCTGCAGTGTCAGTTGTTACTTCTCCTTTTTCATTTCTAATTCTGTTGATTTGAGTCTTCTCCCTTTTTTTCTTGATGAGTCTGGCCAATGGTTTATCAATTTTTTTTACTTTCTCAAAGAAACAGCTTTTAGTTTTATTGATCTTTGCTATTGTTTCCTTCATTTCTTTTTCATTTATTTCTGATATGATCTTTATGTTTTCTTTCCTTCTTCTAACTTTGGGGTTTTTTTGTTCTTTCTCTAATGGCTTTAGATGTAGGGTTAGGTTGTTTATTGAGCTTTTTCTTGTTTCTTAAGGTAGGATTGTATTGCTATGAACTTCCCTCTTAGAACTGCTTTTGCTGCATCCCATAGGTTTTGGGTCGTCGTGTTTTCATTGTCATTTGTTTCTAGGTATTTTTTGATTTCCTCTTAATTTCTTCAGTGATCTCTTGGTTATTTAGTATCATATTGTTTAGCCTCCATGTGTTTGTGTTTTTTACAGTTTTTTTCCTGTAATTGATACCTAGTCTCATAGCGTTGTGGTCAGAAAAGATACTTGATACGATTTCAATGTTCTTAAATTTACCAAGGCCTGATTTGTGACCCAAGATATGATCTATCCTGGAGAATGTTCCATGAGCACTTGAGAAGAAAGTGTATTCTGTTGTTTTGGATGGAGTGTCCTATAAATATCAATTAAGTCCATCTTTCCTAATGTGTCATTTAAAGCTTGTGTTTCCGAATTTATTTTCATTTTGGATGATCTGTCCGTTGGTGAAAGTGGAGTGTTAAAGTCCCCTACTATGATTGCATTACTGTTGATTTCCCCTTTTATGGCTGTTAGCATTTGCCTTATGTGTTGAGGTGCTCCTGTGCTGGGTGCATAAATATTTACAATTGTTATATCTTCTTCTTGCATTGATCCCTTGATCATTATGTAGTGTCCTTCTTTGTCTCTTGTAATAGTCTTTATTTTAAAGTCGATTTTGTCTGATACGAGAATTGCTACTCCAGCTTTTTTGAAATTTCCATTTGCATGGAATATCTTTTTCCATCCCCTCACTTTCAGTCTGTATGTGTCCCTAGGTCTGAAGTGGGTCTCTTGTAGAGAGCATATATGCGGGTCTTGTTTTTGTATCCATTCGGCAGTCCATGTCTTTTGGTTGGAGCATTTAATCCATTTACATTTAAGGTAATTATCGATGTGTATGTTCCTATTACCATTTTCTTAATTATTTGAGGTTGTTATTGTAGGTCTTTTCCTTCTCTTGTGTTTCCTGCCTAGAGAAGTTCCTTTAGCATTTGTTGTAAAGCTGGTTTGGTGGTGCTGAATTCTCTTAGCTTCAGTTTGTCTGTAAAGTTTTTAATTTCGCCATCGAACCTGAATGAGATCCTTGCTGGGTAGAGTAGTCTTGGTTGTAGGTTTTTCCCTTTCATCACTTTAAATATGTCCTGCCACTCCCTTCTGGCTTGTAGAGCTTCTGCTGAAAGATCAGCTGTTACCTTTATGGGGATTCCCTTGTATGTTATTTGTTTCTTTTCCCTTGCTGCTTTCAATATTTTTTCTTTGTATTTAATTTTTCATAGTTTGATTAATGTGTCTTGGCCTGTTTCTCCTTGGATTTATCCCGTATGGGACTCTGTGTGCTTCCTGGACTTGATTGACTATTTCCTTTCCCATGTTAGGGAAGTTTTCAGTTATAATCTCTTCAAATATTTTCTCAGACCCTTTCTTTTTCTCTTCTTCTTCTGGGACCCATATAATTTGAATGTTGGTGCATTTAATGTTGTCCCAGAGGTCTCTGAGACTGTCCTCAATTCTTTTCTTTCTTTTTTTCTTTATTCTGCTGTGCAGTAGTTATTTCCCCTATTTTATCTTCAGGTCACTTATCCGTTCTTCTGCCTCAGTTATTCTGCTATTGATTCCTTTTAGAGAAATTTTAATTTCATTTATTGTGTTGTTCTTCATTGTTTGTTTGCTCCTTAGTTCTTCTAGTTCCTTGTTAAATGTTTCTTGTATTTTCTCCATTCTATTTCCAAGATTTTGGCTTATGTTTACGATCATTACTCTGAATTCCTTTTAAGGTAGACTGCCTGTTTCCTCTTCATTTGTTTGGTCTGGTGGGTTTTTACCTTGCTCCTTCATCTGCTGCATATTTCTCTGTCTTCTCATTTTCTTTAACTTACTGTGTTTGGGGTCTTCTTTTTACAGGCTGCAGGTTTGTAGTTCCTGTTGTTTTTGGTGTCTGCCCCCAGTGGGTGAGGTTAGTTCAGTGGCTTGTATAGGCTTCCTGGTGAAGGGGACTGGTGCCTGTGTTCTGGTGGGTGGGGCTGGATGTTGTCTCTCTAGTGGCCAGGACCACGTCCGGTGGTGTGTTTTGGGGTGTCTGTGAACTCAGTATGCTTTTAGGCAGCCCCTCTGCTAATGGGTGGGGTTGTTTTCCTGTCTTGCTAGTTGTTTGGCATAGGGTGTCCAGCACTGTAGCTTGCTGGTCATTGAGTGGAGCTGGGTCTTAGCATTGAGATGGAGATCTCTGGGAGAGCTCTCACCGATTGATATTACATGGGGCCCGGAGGTCTCTGCTGGTCCAGTGTCCTGAACTCAGCTCTCCCACCTCAGAGGCTCAGGCCTGACTCCAGACAGGAGCACGTAGACCCTGTCAGCCACACGGCTTAGAAGAAAAGGGAGAAAAAAGAAAGAAAGAAAGGAAGGAAGGAAGGGAGGGAGGGAGGGAGGGAGGAAAGCAAAGAGGGAGGGAGGGAGGAAGGAAGGAAATTAAAATTATTAACATAAACAATAATAATAATTTTAGAAAAAGGAAGACAGCAACCAAACCAATAAATAAATCTACCAGTGATAACAAGCACTAAAAACTAAAATAAGATAAACATAAATATCAGAAACAAGTCAGTTGCAGACAGCAAACCCCAAGTCTACAGTTGCTCCCAAAGTCCACCGCCTCAATTTTGGGATGATTCTTTGTCTATTCAGGTATTCCACAGATGCAGGTACATCAAGTTGATTGTGGAGATTTAATCTGCTGCTCCTGAGGCTGCTGGGAGAGATTTCCCTTTCTCTTCTTTGTTTGCACAGCTCCTGGGGTTCAGCTTTGGATATGGCCCCGCCTCTGTGTGTAGGTCGCCTTCAGGCATCTTTTGGGAAGTCTGAGGTCTTCTGCCAGCGTTCAGTAGGTGTTCTGTAGGAGTTGTTCCACATGTAGATGTATTTCTGATGTATTTGTGGGGAGGAAGGTGATCGCCACGTCTTACTCCTCCACCATCTTGAAGGTCCCCCCAGGACCGTATCCTTTTAGACTATGTCTGTTTAAACCCATTTTACCACATGTTTGGTTAAAACCATTGCATGGTAATAAGGTAGTTAAACCACATTTTTTCCCCTCCCCCCTAAACCACATTTTGAATAGGAATCTCTTGATTCATTTGCCATTTTTCATTAATTTGCATCTGTAAGACATTTCTGTCTCAGAATCTTACAGCTGATGTGACTTCCTGCTGTTCCTGATCTTCACCTTGCTGCCTGGGAACAGTACTGCCCTCACCATTCCCCTTAGTTGCTTTGTCCACTAACCATTTAACCAGAAAACTAGGGCAGACTGTGAGAATTTTGTAAAAATTCTTATTTTAACTAATATAAGCTACCTTATTTTAACTAAACTTTAAATTTCTAGGGTGAAAAAATTGTGGCCAGCATTAATTAATTCCAGAATGAAAATGAACATTTTATGTTAATCCCCAAATCTTCAAGTCTGCTCTTCAGACATCATTTAAGTCTTTCTTGTGTTATCCTTTGCCTCTCATGCAATGGAGCCTTAAAGATACTTCACCGTCCTTATGAGTGGAGAAACCTCAAAACATTTATAATATTTTTCATAATGTAAGTGATACAAGTGTCAGATGCCACAGATTAACGATATAAAACTAACCAAGTGCCAGTAGTACATATGCGTGTAAAATATATCACTGGTTTATGCCTGGGATTGGTCAGCAAAATAATCACCGAAGGGTATTTTTCAGAACCCCAAGATTCTGCTACGCTGTGTATGTAGGAACAGGACAGAGATGGGGCAAAACAGGTGGTGGACGATACGCTCCAGGTACTGTGTTTTGAAAAGGATCTCCAGATGCTCTTGGTAGCATCTATTTCCCACCCCAATCTCTTCTTTCAGAATGCTGAAAAATACTGCTTAAAACAGCCTCATGCAAGTCAAGTCAACATGCGTTTACCTGAACAATATTCATGTTCATAGCCGTAGTTCTGATCATTCAGTCACTACATATGCCAGGAATTGTGAAAGTTATATTTATTTTGTTGTTAAATGGTTAGAATTATCTGGTGCTCTGTTATGCTTTAGAACATAACAGTTTAGATGAGTGTTTTATCTTACTGGATGAAGTTAATATTAACCTCAAAATTAGTAATGCCTAACATTTCTTGGATGCTTACTGCGTCAGAGGCTGTGCTAGTAAGTCTGTGTTAATTTAATTTAATGTTTGCAGCAATGCATGAGGCAGATACTGAGAAAACTGAGGCCTGTGGGGAGGACACAGTCTCACGGGCCAAGGCTCGCCTGGCAGCAGCCTCATGCAGACCCTCACAGACGCTGTGACCTTTACCGCCACACTGTTTTATTTCTTGTTAATGAAGTTAGTCTGTGCCGTACATTTGTCATTTAACTAATAAGCTGCTATTTACGGAGTACCTGCTGTTTCAGTGGTTTGAGAATTTTCTTGTCATGTATCTGTATGTGTGTACACACATATGTGTGTAATTTATATGAGTGTCTGCTATTAATATTTTTGTTGTAAGTAAAAATTAAATCTTTTAAGTAAAGGAAAATTAACATATTTGACACTTTTTAATTTCAGTTTATCGATGGTCGACTGGCAAAACTAAATGCAGGAAAGGGTTTCTCTGATGTATTTGAAGAAGAGATCACTTCAGGTGGCTTTTGTGGAGGTAAAGACTAGTTCCAGTGAGATTATCCATTTTCTGAATAACAATTATCTTGATATTTGCACTTGTGTCTCATATAATCTACTTCATAAACAACTATTTTCTCCTAAATATCTAATATCTTAGATACATTTTTTTCATCTTATAAGAACTATAGTATTAACTTACTTTGCCTGGTATGTTATTCAAGGCATTAAGGTGGTCTCATGAGTTGGTAGTGGTTTGCTTGGATAGTCTCTTAATATTACTGGAGATGAATATCATAGAAATGCAATTAGTTTGTATTTTCCAGCCTCCTGACTAGTTTTCTCCACTAGAAAACTACTAGTGATATCTACTACTAAGAATTAAAGAACTGAGATTGTTGTTGGTATAGTAGATTTTAATGTAGTCTAGAAAGAAAGGTTTGAACACCACAGCTGCTTCTGTAGTAAGAGTGTCATTGTAGAAGTCTACCTTTTTTTTGCTTTGCAGACCCTGCAGCGTTAGGAACAGACTTTTCAGTTTACTGTCCCATGTTCTTACACTTGTCACTGTAATAAGTGCTCACTTAAAGCAGTGGAAGGAGGCGTCTTATTTTGTATGTGTGACACACCGTTAGGTGATACCCCATTTTTATTTAATATAATTAACTGTAATATAATTGAGCGATTACATTGTTTGAAATGTAAATAATTCAGACAGTGTTACAGTACTTAGGATATTAATGACTTAGGGACTGATACTCTGTACATGATGTTCCAGTACATAGTCCTGATTCTGGCAGAGAATTTTGCTTGAGACCTTGAAATGTCCTCTTCATTCTTTCAGCCAGTATTTGCTGAGTGTTTCCAGTGTACCAGGTGCTGTTCTAGATTTTGGATGGACTAAACAAATAATCCCTGGTGTGTTCATTTTCACCTGGTGTGATAGTAGTTTTTCCACTTATATGTAGGTTTAATTTAGGAACAAAAAAGCCTTTAGTCTGTGTGTGAATAAATAGTTGCTAGCATTGAGAAATAAAATGTGAAAAGACAAAGAGTAATAAGTCCTCATCTACAAATTTCCCCAAATTTAATTTTAATCTTGAATAAGATTTATTTTTGTACCACAAAAATATAAAAACCATTGAGATCATTTGTTCATTATAAGAGGTACAGATGAACTGAGCAGTTATGGACCTTCCTCTGATGTAAGCATAGCATTTCACTGAAAGCTTTCAGCTTTGGGAAAAACTGTTTCCTTGACTCAGCAAGTGAGCTGAATGTGGAATCATTCAGCTCCTTGCTCTCCTCAGCTTATGGATAAAAATTTAGCTTCAATGGAACTTTTGTGTTAAAATAAGGCTTTTTTACTTTTCAACTCAGACAAGCAAAATATTGTCAGCTCGTGGACGAATTGCTTGAGGCGCCTACTCAGCATTTACATACCTGTCGTCTCATTATCGCTATGACCCGTGGGGCTAGTATCTTATATGGAATTGAGGATGACATCGTGTGACAGTAATAGGGTGGAACTATGATCCTTTTGTGTAGTGAAATTCTGTAGTCTTCACCATTGGTCCGCAGACCTCTGTAACAGAGTAGAGGGTAGGTGGCTTTTCTGGTGGGAGGAGGGTCACCAAATTTTTTCACGAAAGGTCCTGCTGTTTAAAAAAGAACAGAAGAATATTTATCACCAGTTAGCATCTGATTTAGAGACTGCTGCATTTTCAGTACAACTTAATGCCAACCACTTTGTTGTTCCTTCTTAAAATGAAAAAGGTTTTGAACTCTTCTTTTACTTTAAGGAGCCAATACTGATCCAAAAGGAAAGCATCATTTAACAAGTATTCATTTCAGTAGGTACAGCAAGAAAGTACATTAGAAAATGATGCCTGGCTGTCAAGTGTTATTCTTTTAATTATTATATTTTAGGTTATTATCTTAGAGATACCTAGAGATTCTTCTTAGAAGAAAATAAAGGAAAATCATTAGAATTTGAAATAAAAAGATGAATAATCTTTTAAAAATTAGCATTGTTCTTACTAATGAGATATATGTGTATGTATAGTTCCAAAAATAGCTCCTAGAAGTCTGCTGCAAACATTTGTCATCTGGACTACATTTGTGAGAAGGAATAGGTCTGAGATACCGAACTGGTGTTCAAAAAGTAAACTGTTATAACTTTCTCGTTTCTCTCATAGTTACAGTAAAAGTTATGATAAATGTTCATACTTATTGAATGTTAGTATGTGGTAGAAGCTCTTGTAAGAGCTCTCCAAGCATTATCTCACTTAACCCTCACAGCACCCTGTGAGGGACTTTGAGTAGGTTGTTTTTTTTGGGTTTTTTTTTTTTTTTTTGGTGTAGCCTTATTTTTATGAGGGTACCCACCTCGATAATTTGCCCAAGGTCACACGTGACCGCCTGGCTTCAGAGCTCCTGCTTTAATAACTGTGATCTGTTGCCTTCTTATGATAAGAGATCTTCTCAATTAGAAGACCTTCAGTAAACAAGAGCAGTGCTCAAGCCTTCTCTGCTCTGATGGATAAAAGCAAAATTCCTGTCTCTTTTGAATATCCTTTGAAGACTTTTTAATATATAAAACCTTCAGAAAGATCACTGTAGGAGAAATCAACATTCACTGAAGCTAAAGAAAAAATCATATGTTCCTTTAAGCAAAAATAACTGGGAGATTTTAGACGAGCATCTCATTTCTCCTCTTTCTATTCCATTACAGTGGCAGTTTATATACTATTTTTGTTGCTAATATGCATGGTTATGATAAAATGAATGTGAGTATAGTGGAGCTGTGTAATTACTGAGGCTCTTGTGCAGCCCATCACATGTAGAACATCTAGATTCACGTTGGGTCTAGAACTGTGGTTAACAGCTGTGAATGGGTGTGGATTTTCCAAAACGCTCCTCTGTCCTGTGAATCCCTGTGGTCAGAACTGTTAAGGAAATCCATGTTACTCCTGCTCCCTTTCATGGGAGACTTGGAGAACATTCAACCTTATCCTAAGAGGAAAGTAAAGAGAATATCAGAAAATGTGTAGAGGGAAGAATATCATAGAGGTTAAAAGGTCATCAGAGAGACCACGAATAGGACAAAGGATGCAATTAGATAAACACAAATATCGGTCTGTGTGAGTAGTTAAGAACATGTTTTCTTTCCCCATAATTTTTTAAAATTGAGTTACAATGTTATATCAGTTTCAGGTATATAACATAGTGATTCGGTATTTTTCTAGATCATGCTCCATTTAAAGTTATTATTAGATATTGGCTGTATATTATACTGTGCTGTACATTACATCCTAGTATTTTGTTTATTTTACAATATACCTAGTAGTTTGTACCTCTATTTTTTTTCATTTAAAATAAGACTAGTTATTAAAAATCCACATCCAGTTTTCTGAACTTTAAAAAGGAGACACATTTTCAGGTTGATTTTACATAGAAGTGTGTGGTTATGCTCCATTAATAGCGTTGGTTTCTTCATTAGTTTCCCAGCATAATCTGATCAGTCTTGTATTTATTTAATCCTATTTTTTTTTTTTACTGACTGGTTACCAAAGAAATTTGAAGGGGTGGTAGGTAATCATTAGTTTTAGTGGCATTTTTCTGGCCTCACTGAACAATTTAGACCAATTTACATTTTTTGGTAAGTGACTGCAGGTTACTGGAATTTAAGCAAATATATTTGAAGAGAAAGTCTTTGCACAAATGAGAAAGATATTTTGTCCTTGAATGTAAGAAAATCACTTGTTTGATTAACAAGTACAATGTTAAGAATTTCCTCAATAATGCTTATTATTTCCATAATCCAGTTACTTTAAAAGAAAGACTGAGGGTTGTTGGGTTTTTTTTTTTGACATTTAGATTTATTTTTTGAGAAGAAAAACAGCCTTTTTAAAAAAACACACATCATCAGAGAATAATGTGCTTGTCTCATAAATTTTGTGGAAATAGGAGCCTTCAGACTTAAAAGCACTAGGGTTGAAAGAGACAATTAGCCTTTAAAAATTTTTTTACTAGGAATCTACCTAAATTGTACTACATGTTTTCCTATTATCTTAAGCTGTTTACTTAGGGACTTCCTATACCACATGATTCCACATTATTGTTACAAGTGGTTCTTACTATCAGCTGTTTCTCCTCTAGGTATCAGCTTTGAGCAGCCCCCTTTCCTTTCTAATATAATCGCTTTGAAGTCATACCCACGAAATCTCTATAGAACTTAACTCTTCTCATATTTTATTTAGCAGTCTTAAAAGTTGAAGGACTAATGAGCCAAGAATTAAAATACCTAGATTCTTATTCTTTCTCAATTGCGATCTTTGTGAACTTGGGCAGATAACCACCTCAGAACCTCAGTTTCCTCATTTGGCAAGTTATTTGTCAGAATAACTAAGTTGATGGTGTGCTGTCACATGCTACACGTTGCAGCTGCCACGTTACAGACCTAGTCCCAGTGGCACGGTTCACAAGGGCAGAGTGGCCTGACCCACAGACCCACTGGACTGCAGAGCCCACTTCCTTCCCGTCCAGCTGCTCTGCCTGTGGCACCACCTGCTTGGCCTATTTTACAGGAGAAAGATGCAACTCAAGTCACATAACGCAGACAAAAACATTTTGCAACCTGTAAAGAGCTGAACACGTATGAGCTATTTTTATTCCTCACAGCTTTCTCCAAGAACTGACCTTTCTGTAACTGCTCTGAAGTTTTATGATAGTTACTTCCTTTGTGGTTCAGAGGTTTAAAAAATACGTTTTCTGGAATGACAGGTGTTCCAGAATGCTAAATAGTTATCATAGAGTAGTTGGTGTTTCTCTTTCCACTTTCTTAAATTCATTTTGGGGAATGAATTAAAATACTTTCCAGAATACTATGCATAACAACCAAGTTTTAAATATGTGATTTCCACACAACCATTTTTAGTAGAGAAGTAAAAAGTATATGAACTGATGAGAATTTGTAATAGAGAAGTAAAAGTATATGAATAATCTGGATGAAGACATACTGTTTATTTTTTGTTAATAAGATCTCCTTGAGAAATAAATTAATAGAATAACTTGGATTTTTTTCATCATTTTACAAGGGAAATAAAAATTTAAAACTTTTGGTCAGGCTGTATACTATCTGAAACTCATGCCCTTTAAGCATTGCATAGGCTATTTTAGGTAGATACATTTTGCTATAGTCATTTCATAAGATTAGAAAAATATTATTTTCCTCATATTTCTTCTTCCAGAAAAGGTACAGTGCAGTGCTGAGTAGTAAGAGATGTTTTTCAGAATAGGGGTTGTTTCTTGATACTTCTTTGAAATTAGGGAGAGATTTTTAAGTATAGGAGTGAATCCAGAGCTGGAAGTTTTTTGCCTGCTGTTGATTAGGGATGCAAAGGTAACAGCTAGAAAGAAGTTCTTAGGCTAACTATCATTCTGCCTCTGTGTTATAACAGCAAGGTGATGCATTTGTTAAAAAGCCACAGCTACACACAGGAGGAGAACACAGTCTACTTTAGGGATCCTTTGTACTGGGTAGTCAGTCTCTGAGTAACCTTTGTTTTTTTCTTGTGGGAGTATGTAAGCATTTAAACAACCAGGAAGGTAGATGAACTAACTCTAACTAAAGTCAGCTGACATAAAACAATACTTTAGTTGTGTGGCCTCCTTTTTTTTTTTTTTTGCCTTCTTATATCATCTTATTGATTAAATTAATTATCATATTTGGAGCCAAATATATGACTACTAATTTTCCTAGGACCGGTTGTGTCAGCATTTGAACTTTCTGATAACCATGAGGAGGTACTACCATATTTCCTTGGGTAGTATCCTTCAGATTTGGATTTACAACTAGAGAATATTTTCAGAACATTACTGCAGGTTAACTGCCTCAAAGTAAAATTTGCTCTCAATTAATACTAACGTCTAACAACCATAGAGGAATCTTTTTGGTCCTCAAGGATCTTTGCATTTCTAAATTTTCTTCTAGTTTTTTCCTTTCCTTATACACTTTAAATATTGTTTTAAATGAACCTAATTGTATAAAAGAGCCAAACTTTTACAAAACAACATAGACATAAATATTAAAAAATCAGTTTAAAAGATGTAGGAATTTTGGATTTCGAAAGAGAGGTTATTTTTTCCCTCTGAAAGTAGTGTTAAAATGAAAGAAGATAGAATAACATGTTATCTTCATATATGAGTAAAGAAAAAGTAGTCTTAAAAATGCTAGTTACTATTTTCCTAAGAATTAGAGCACTTATTACTTTTTATGGTGAATTGCTTCTTTTACAATATTGCAGATAAATAAAATTTGCCTACTAAAATCCTGGAAATACTAGTTCTTGATGAATTTTGGTTTATGGATTTATGTTTGATCAGATATTCCTGACATCTTATTTTTATATATTTCAGGGAACTCGAGGTCATATCAGCAATGGGTGCATACAGTCAAGGTAATAATAAACCATCACAGTTTCTTTTTTTTTCTTTCACTCTAACATACATGGGAAAATGTTCAGTTCAAGTATACTGTTTATGTTTATACTGTTTATTGGCAATATTTGAAATGTTTCTATATTTTCTCACACTTTAAATATTTTTATTTTATGCTTATGGTTTGTTGCTACTTATAAAGAAAATTTTAAAATAGAAAGCTGTTGTCTTTCCGTTTTCAAAATAAATGGCTTGATTTGAAAAGCAAGATTTTACTGTCACCTTATAATATATTCCAGAAGAAGGAGTTAGGCGGAGTGGTAGGATTTGATGGAAGTTCTATTATTTCTGGTAATGTGCTTTTGTTAATATGATTATTTAAAATATAAAACTCTCTGTCACAGATTGAGACTTTATTACTGAACAGAGAAACAGATGATTGTATTTCTTTTTTATTAAACTTTAAATATATACTGGTCATATTGCCCAAGTCTGCCTAAACTGCAAAGATGAAGGGATTTTATTATGCCAGTTAAAAGAACAGAGTAGAGTGTTTACATTTTGTGTGGAATTACTGTAACGTATATAAAAGCTTGAAAACATTCAACATGAAATAATTTTGTAGGTCTTTCTTTAAGCTGTGAGTAAAGCTCTTTTTCTGTACTATTAATAATGCTTTGTTTTCAGGACAATCTGGCCAAAAATTTTTAGGACTGTGTTTCTGTTTTTCCTTTGTAGAAAGGAGGCGCATTTCTCAACACAGCAATGACCAAAGCAACCCCCGCTGTGCGAACAGCATATAAATTTGTAAGTTCTCTTTGGTGTTTAAAAGTTCTACTGGTAAAATTTTGTAACATTTTCCTAGATGATAAACATGTAAATCCAAAATCTTTTCTATTTTCCTTTAAATAAGCTTTTAAAAAAATTTAGAGTTAATACTGACTGAAGCAAACTCAATTATTAAAATTGTATCATTGTCCAGACAGGATATTTCCTTTGTATAATCTAAAAACGGTTCTCCATTTTATTTCAAAGCTATCAGCAAAATTGTGCCCTCAAATCTAAACAGTCCATGATGAAGAGCCATTTTTAAAGATTTGATTCTTTCATTTAACAATGTATTTTAAATTCTCATTGTGCACTTGAGGCTTAAGTAGAAAAAAATTTTAAAAAATATGGCAAGTTCTCTTCCCTCAAAGATACTTTGACTCTCCAAAATTAGCATTCTTCAGTGATACCCCATGGCTTGTAGTAAAATAATAATGATACCAGTAGCAACCACAATAAATAAATAATTAACAAAATAAAAATCTCTTTACTGTGATAACTGAGACCCTTCAGGGCCCGGCCCCTCCTGCATCCTGTTTCATTTCCCCGATCCCCCAGCCTTGGTGTTTCCAGACCCTGAGCTCCTGTTCATTTTGTGAACGCAGGGCATTCTTTTCTGCCTCTTTATTCTTCACAAGCCGTTCCTGCTGCTTTTGGGACGTCCTTTTCTTGGCTTCTATCCACCTACTAAATTCATCCTATAGACGTAGTTTAGTTTAGACATTAGTTCCCCTCAAAAAAAAAGTCCCAGCCCCACACAAGAAGAGTTTATATAGCCCTTCTGTGCTTCCACAGGACCTGTGGACAGACCTCTGCTTCAACACGTGTTGTGTCTGTGCATCTGTTATCTATATAGGAGATTAGTAGGAGCTGGTGGGCTGGTACTCAGTAAAGCTTTCTTTTAAAATTCAATAGGTCATATATATATTCTGTATTTCTAAAAATATTCCGGGCATTAGTTTTGATTTTATAAGAATTTATCTTCACATGCTTTCTCAGTAATGAATCGATGTGATTGAATTAATGATAGAATAATATGTTTTGATAACTTTAGAACTTATGTTCTTTCCTTAACTTATAATTTTGATATCTATGTAGCCACCATTTCTGTTTAAAAAAAATCTGTTTCAAAGGTGATGTTTTATAGTAGCGAGGCTAATCTACAGAGTGGATTCAGAGATACGGAACCAAATCTCTGAACTATATGATGCCTTATCAGGAAGTAAAAGTAAGAGGAGGTGACGTTTTGTCTTGGAAGTGTCAGCCTCTGTCTTTGTTCAAAGCCTTGCTAGGAAAGCTCTCTGAGTAGATCACCTTCTCACTCTAATTAATACTGGTGGTTTGATCTATATACAGTTTTTGAAGAGATGTTAATTTTTCACAATGAAATAGCACATAGCTGCCATGTTAAAAAAATCGAACTAATGTTGAGCCTCGTTTTCCACATTTAAGATTCTAAAAAGGTGTCACAGTCAAGTACCCTTCATTTTGATTCCTGAGAGAATGCTCAACATTTTCCTTCAGGCTTGGAGAGGTTATATTTTATTGTTTTGCTAAATATGTGTTCTTCTCCTTAATTTCACTCGTATCTTCCGTAAAAGCACAGAGATAAACATATTCAGAACCCCATTTGTTATTTAAATTTTTATCCTTCTAATCAGTATTTTATTTTGAACCCTGCTCAGCAGAACAGTAAAATATTTCCAAATTTAAAATTTTGCTCTTTGGAAGATTATTCCCTAAGTTAATTTCAGGCAAATTAGAATATACTTAATCACTTTTAGCATTTGTTTTGTGATCAGGTTGAACGTGAATCAAGAGGTTTGGGGCAAGCAGATAAGTCAATCCGTGACCTTCATGGTTGTACCTAAAACCCTTCTTTCTAGACTGTGCATATTCTGAAATATGAACTCTGAAATTCCTCCTTTGACCACAGATTGCTATGAACAAAATTCCCAATTTCTCTTGTATGGTATAACAGGATTTATTTACCTTGAAGTTCTGTAGATAATACCTTTTTAAAAACCCTGTGGACCATGTTTTTAACTGTTTTATTCATTCAGCAAATCACTGTCATGATCTAGGCTTTGTACTAGATCCTGTTATTGGAGCCGTTCAGGCACTGTGAGTAGGAGAAGGGACTGTCCCTGCTTTTGTATCTGTATCTGTATTGCTGTGACTCTCGGTGCTTTGGACGCACTACAGAGGTACCGAACATGGATTCATTGAAGGAAATAATGATTTTGTCCTATACTTAGAACTCTTTTCTATGCTTAGAACATTTTTCTATCTTATGTTTTTCCATGCTAATAAGGAGCCATCAAGAAAACTCGAGTTGACATACATATCTTCTTATACCTCTAAAAATAACAGCAAAGTGAATACATATTTGATTTGGCTAAAAGATTTTCGGAGTCAACTTTCTTGTTAGGTCTTTGCATTTTAAATTATTAGCCAAAGCCATATTTGCTGGGTGCTTTTATGCAGAGAATACTTGTTCGTTGATAAGTTTCCACTTGATAAATTGAAAAGGATAGAGAGATCCTGTACCCCACCTTCCGGAGGGTCTGAAAGAGGTCAGTGAGGGGGAGGTGGGCAGCAGGCGTGTGAGTGAGTCAGCACAAGGATTGCGGACCATGACGGACACCTCACTCAACTCTGCGCATTAGAAGCATCTGAACGATGAGTCTGAATCAGGTGGGTTTTGAAAGAATAGAGGATATTTAGGTAAACTAGAATATAGTCCAAATGTGAGTAAAGATAGGTGCAAATTTGAGGAGATTAGAACAGGAACATTTTTGAGGGGGGGTAATTATGCATTTTTACCTAACGGGAATGTAGGCATTAATATAGGACCCTTGAAATAGATTCCGTGGCTTTACCACTAAAATAATGCACGTGAAAATGCTCTACTGATTCTAAAGAACCATGGAAATATAATTTGGTGTTATGTGGCTTTTTAGATTATCTTTTGCTGTGTCTCATATGTCTTGGTTTTGCCTCATTTACAATAACGAAGTAACTGTTCAGTTCAGTTCAGAACATTTCTTGAGCACTTACTGTATGCCAGGTGCTTGCTGAGTACTTCGGATACTAACAGGTCCCTCTTCCCCTCCGTGAACTTGGGAAGACCCTTCCTGGAAGTAACTTGGCTTCATCTGCATGACCTGAGTCTGTAGAATAAGACTCACAGTGCCTTTTCTTTCGTGAGGCTTAGATTCAGTGGATGTATTTTAAAAACCTTAGTTTCTCCTTCTTCTTGGGAAGAAGTTGGACTTGGACCTGGATTTGAATCTAGGCTGTGGAGGCTTATACCCTCTGAGTCACTTTCCTATTTGTAAAGTGTAATAATAATAGGACTAACTCCATAGCGTTGTGATGATTAAATGAGGTGAAGCAGGCTCGGTACCCAGCGCACAAACGCCGAGGAAACGCAAAATAAATGTGAATTTCTTTTCACTTCTTCTGTGGTGGGAATTTCCAGTGGGAATTGAGCTCTTCTGAAAGTCCCCCATGGTCTTCAGTTCACTCACGCCGCACGGGAACCACGGCGGGACCTCACGGCCTCCGATGCTGAAGCCAGGTTCCCCTGGAACATGAACAGAGCCTTTAAATTGTTAAATAACTTGTAGTTTTTTCCAGGAAAAGTGTATATGACATAGACACAACAAGACTCGTGTCTGCCTATAAAAGCACTTTATAAAGTTGCCTGAGTTTCTTAAAGTCCGGACATTTGCCCAAATAACCTGCTGCTGTGATGTGCTTTCTCTTTTCCTTGCATATTTGTCAGAGTTTCAGATTATGGCTGGGCGGTAGTCATCTGGTGGCCTCTTGTGCTTTTTAATAATTTAGGAGGCGGAATAGGCTAACTGCTAGCCTTTGTATGATTCCTGTGCAAACAGAGACTAATCATGCTTTCACCACCTCATTTAGGTGTAATAGTGGGTGGTATGTGTCCCTGAAAGTAGAGCTTTAGATTATAATTTTTTCTTTCTCTCTATAATATGAAGACTTAGTAATTTTCATTAAATGGGATCTCATGTACTTATTCCTTAAATGTAATAGAAGCACGCTGAGCCAGACACTGGTGTTATCATTTTCTAGGCAAAGAATCATGCAAAGCAGGGAATAAAGGAAGTGAAGAGTAAGCTGAGACACAAGGTACGTCCTGTGCTGCTTTTCATTCTACCTTGATTCTTGCGTTAGTTTGAAGCTTATGCCTTACAAATCACACGAGATTTATGTTTTTAATGACTTTTGAAATATGCTTAGCCCTTTGTTCAAGAATGCATTTTTCATAACAAGCCCTCTGGCAACTAACTGCCATTCTATATGCACCCCCTGAATAATCTCTTTATTGTCTGCATATTTTATCACAGAGCTACCGAGATCTTCAAAGATGCTTTAACAGGATGTATGTTTTCATAAAGTTGATTGCCTTGATATCACAATTGAAATTCTTGCTTCAAGCTGAGATTTTTTTTTTTTTTTTTTTTTTTAAAGATGATCTTTGGTGCAGAATTAAGGCAGGAATGCCATCGTTTGGCTTTATAGGATATTTCCAATAGTAGCTACTTTAAATTGAAGAATGTTCTTAATTTACAAAAGGTGTATTTGAATCTGTGAATATTGCATATATGTGAATAGTTACGTTTATGTATATGTGTGTTTGATTTGATTACATATAATATCTTTGCAGATTTTATCAGTTGTTGTGTTTTGAATTTCTGCCTCTGGAGGGAAGAGACTACTTAAAACTTTCATTGTAGTAATGGAGAGTGAGCAATCTTCATATAATTTTATTGAAATTCTTCAAAAGAGTCAGATTATTTTGGAATTTATTAATTCATAATATAGAAAAATGCATTTTCTTCCTAAATAGGTTTTTTTAAACTTATACCCCAAGTGTTATTTTCTTATTTGCATCTGCATCGGATACTTTATCTATTAAGCAAAAAAGTTGAGTAATAAAATGAGTATTTTAGAATAACCACTTGTATGCTTCTTCATGTGTAGGAAAACGAGGACGATTATGGGACTTGTTCTGGTTCTGTACAATATACGCCAGTCTACACGCTACACAGTGAAAAGAGAAGAAACCTAGCAAGGCGTAAGCTTGCCCAGGTGAGGTTGTTTACCCTCCCATCTCACAGATTCTAAAGTCATGCAATTCCAATCAATTCTTCAGGAAAATTTGGAACCCATTGATTTTTTTGTCATATGGTGAGAAACCCTGCATTGACGGTCAAGGAGGTGAGTAGGTGGCGTCCGGGCCGGTAAGGGGGGCCTGGGAGCCCAGGGTCCAGGTCCCAGTCTGTACACACGTCACTGGGTCATGTCCTCCTGGTGAGCGGAGAGAGACAGGGCAGTGCGTGGTTGCCCGGGAGCGGGGGTAGCTTATTGATGGCTTCCTTGACTACAAAAGTAAGATGAAACTCATACGTGGGGATTTGACTGCTAAAGTAATCTGTAGAAATTAGAATATGAAGTAATGTATGTCTGTCTTTTTCTAAAGTGAGATATTTTATTTGCTATCAGTAGTTAAAGCTTCTGCTTCTATCTAATGTACTTAAAACACTGTCCTAAAGTAGGATAGGGCCCAGGATCATAGCTGTATGTGCCTCTGATTTTGCATCATAAGTGTGTTGCTGCTGGTTTTAAGGAAGCAAAATTTGCATACTCCAGATCATACTTTAAGTGGTCTTAGAAAACTAGCTTGTAAAAGGAATTCTCGAGTGGATTGTAGTTACGAAACCGTGGAACTGGAAGCAGCTGCAAAGCTTCATTTATCACAGTCACCAACGTTTACAGTTGAGGAAGTTGGTAGCCGAGTGGTCCCATCACTCACCTGAAGTCTTGTAACCAGTTAGTGGCAGGGCTGGACGAGAGCCCACCTCCGGTGCTCAGGTAGCTCGCTGGATGTGCAGACACTCGGTGCAGGCCTTTCCTGTGTCTTTAGGAATGGGGAGAGAGCCCCGGAAGCGGTGCTAAAACCTCAGCCTTTGTAAGGAAGACCCATTCGTTCGGTTGTTCAACAGCTATTACAAGTGCCAGGCACTTTTCTAGGTATTTTGGAAAAACATATAAAATCTCTGCTTCAGGGGGCTGTTTTTATAACATACGAAGTGCCTTCTCTATGATTTATCCATTTGTTAAGCTTACGTTTTCATACATTAGTATTGCTTAACTGCAGCGTATTGGTCATGAATGCTGGTTGCATGACCTGAATTGTTTCAATGAAATAATTATTCCACAAGGGTAGGAGACTTTTCTGGCTACCACCATTAACTGGAAAACATTTATTAACTTGTAAATTAATGATGGATTTGCAATCAATTTCTTAATTTTTCTCCCATCACTAGAATGTTCATTTCCTGTTTGTCCTCAAGCTTTGACATCTTAAAAACTTTTCCAGAATGTTTACTGCCTTAATATTGGATTAAGCACTTAGATTATATTTATCATGATAAATAGATTTTTATGTGAAAGAAATGTGGGAATTTTTGTTACCTGCAGGATGCTTTAAGATAAAAAGCAAACACTTAAATTGGAGAAAGCCCTGTTGTAAATGTCGGTTTTAAATTAAGAAAATTATTTTTCTCTCCTGATATTTAAATTTTTAAATCTGCCTTTTCTTTAACGTGGCACAATATTTTTATGATAATTTAATTATAAAATACATTACTGATTTCTGGTTTTGTTTGTTTTCTTCGAATTCCTAGAGACAGTTTCTGATAGAGAAAATTACATTAGGTAATAGAAAGCCTTACAGGATAATAGGTTACATTCATCACATACTTACCCTGAATCTTCATGGCTGTCATTTACTGTAATATCATTAGTGTCATTATCTGCATTCATTAGTTAGCATTTTTTGGTTTTCAGGTGGACATGACATGACTTTAACAAGAATTAAAAGAAGTAGGGCTTATTCTTTTGAGAATTATTATTTTCCTACTTGGTATATAGGAATTTGTTAAACCAACATATTTAGATTTATTGTGCAGATGCTGATAATGTCTGCATAACAGTCTTTGCGAGTGATAAATACCTGAGTGTCAGGCAATGTGTATACCCAGAATATGTTTCTTTGTATACATCTGTCCCATTATGTAAATAGATACATACATCTATGTATATGCATTTTAACAGCTAAATTTTTTGAGTTTATATTTCAAACCATTTGCAACCCAGTATTTATTGTAATTTAATTTTTTGCTTTTGCTTGTATTTTTTCTATAAATTTGATAGCTTTAGATTCACATACACACTAACCAAAGAGGTAAATTTCGGGCCCTTTGGCAATTCTTTTCCTTGCTACTTTCCACCCTTACTTTTTTTCCCCATAGCTGCCAGAATGCATGTTTTCTTGCAATACTAATTTTACTTCTTTGAGCTGAAAGTTTTAGGGCTCTGAAATGATAGCCAACTTGTGGTCAGCAGCTTATTTATAAAAGCAGACCATGGTACATTCAAATTGAAATTGTCGTCTAATTCGAGATCTCAATTATTTCTTTAATTTCATAGTGTTAGCAAGCACATACAAATGAAATACGACAACAGCAGGGCATTTATTGTGAGGATCTAGATGTTCCTGCATCCACGTGCAGGAGTGTATATAGACCTCTGGGAGGATTGGGACTGGAGAACGGGAAAAGCAGTCGGGGGAGAGTATCGACCCCACCATCTTCTCTGTCTGTCTCACCTGGTCTGTTCTCTCTGCGTGTTTGTTCACTGTGCATTCTGTAGATTGGCTTTCTCAGCTCCTCTGTCCCTTCACTGAGCTTGCAGGCCCTCAGTTCAAACAACTGCTAGAAATGGACCACATATACATATGGCCACTCTTTTCTTTGGATTCCTTTCCCATATAGGCCATTACAGAGTATTGAGTAGAGTTCCCTGTGCTACACAATAGGTCCTTATTAGTTATCTATTTTACGTATAGTAGTGTGTATACGTCAGTCCCACCTGAAACTAACACAACATTGTAAATCAACTATACTCCAAAAAAATTTTTTTTAATTTAAATTTAAAGAAAAGAAAGAAATTGACCACAATTCCCAAATCCAGTTTCTTGAGGAAGAACGTAATCAGCCCACATGGATCGGGCATTAATCCTTGGCTCCGTCTACTCTAGCCAGAGAGGCGGGGAGAGGACCATGTTACCACAGACACTGGGAGGGTGGTGGGTGTGAACAGGGAAAGCAGTTCTCAGAGTAGGGGTTTTAAGGCTTGTGACGGTATCTCAAAGGATTTCTACTGTTTCTGATTGCCTTATAATGCTATTTGCCAAGAAGTCATCTTTGCAAAAGAAAAGAAAAATCTATATTTTTGAGTGGTTAGAGGCTGGATCTTTGTCCCACAAATTGGAAGCTTAGTAAGTTTAAGGTCAGCCTACCCTGATGGGCTGCCTGTGGCCTCCATTCTCACGGGAGAGAGGAGCCACTTTCACAAACAAAAGGACCTCAGCAAAAATGAGCTTCAGATGCAACATTTGCACTTTGGGCAAAGAGATCAAGAGCGATCAGGCATAGTCCACTGCCTTTTCTTTGTGGTCTGATATTGCAGAAGCTTCCTTGGTTCACTTTTTGGAGATAATCCAATCTCATTGATTTAATCAAAATAAGATCCAGTATCCTGTGGAGCAGACGGAAAGTTGATGCTAGAACCATGTGCATGTTGTTCTGTGATGATTCCCAAATCAGTATGTTCTCTCACTCCTATCTCTACAGGTTGTAATAATATTAGGGTCTGAGCACATTAAGATTTTCAATTAAATATGGAAGCAATTCTGGGAATAGTTGGATGTGGTTAAAGAAAGAACCTAGATATCAATAAATACGTCGGAGACACTGATGTTTATTTGTTTATATTCTACCTATTTCCAAAAATAAATTGATATCTTACAAAGAGTCATAGAATAAAGAATTAAAATTCGTTTAATGTAGAGAAGATTCACGGCAGAGAGAAAGTAAGTGTAGTAAGAAGCTAAGGCCCTGTGCCGTGCTTGGCAGCCAAAATGGAAAAACACAGCTACCGTGGTCCACAATGCACAGAGATGTAGAAAGCTGTCCAGGAGATTCAGCGCCGTCTCAGGACGTGGGGCTGGCTGCACACAGTCCCGAGGATGTACCTGGCAAGGATCCCTGTGTCAGGGGAGGGAAGGTCGGTCTTCTTTATTCGGTCTCTCCCATGCAGTCTCATGATGTGAAGCGCTCAGGCTCATCAGAACCTTCCTCAGAGGCCCCTCAGCTTCCTCGCTGTGGCCTCAGCTTTCACGTGAGTGTTGAACTGCTTAAAAAGATGCAAAGGTTACGAGCAGGAATAAGCCTAGAATACACTCTTTCCTTCATTCTATAGCGTCTCTCTCGTGTCAGTACTGGCTTCTCCGGAAGGAACCATGTCCTGGGCCGCGTCTTATATTTGATTGTTCACGTGACCAGGTTCTCTTAAAAGACTTGCTGGGTGGTAAATTCAGTTACCTGAAAGCAAGATTCTGTAGATACCTATGGGATTTGGTGATCCAGATAATTTTGATGTTCTTACTACTATTTTCTAAACCTCAATCGTTATAGAGTTGAGATAACATTAAAGTGCACTGGAGCAGCCTTGGAAAACACAAGGAAAAGAGACAGTTCCTTGATTAACAGGCTGTCTGTGTGTGTTTGTGCGTGCTACAGGATTAATTTAAAACTCCCAACAATCCAAGCAGAGTGGGAACTATTACCCCCATTTTTCAGGTTTAGAAACGGGGGAACAGAGGGATTAAGAAATGTGCCCAAAGTTCTACAGTAATAAATAGGAGAGTAGGGATTGAAAAGCAGACAGACGGACTGATTCCAGAACGTAAGTCCCTGGCCGCTGCTCTCGTGCTTTGCATTGAGACGGGTGCTCTTGGCGGAGGGGCTGTTGGAGACAGGGGTATGGACTTTACAGCCAGAGAGTCTTGACTTTGAAGAGGCTGCTGGCATCTAGCATGAAGCCAAACACACCATCTCTAAGCCTTAATTTCTACATTTGTGAAACGGTAGGAACAGTACATGTCATCTTCCGAGGATGCTGTAGGCATTATAGATCATGTATGTAAAACACCTGCCACACAGTAGGCACTAAGTAGTTGGCCGCTGTCCATTTATACATAAACACATATCTTGAGCTTCAGGTCTTTTACAGCAGTGGCACCATCTGACCCTCTTCTCTGTTCTCTCTTTCCAGAGTCACTAACAATCCTGTAGTCACTGAAGCACTGGGGACCCTAAAATTATCTGTCTTCATTCTAAGTAGGGATACCTTTAGATCTCAGTTTATGATTTGGAAAGAAATATACAACTTTTTGTTTTTAACCAAGAAATCTCTTGGTTTATAAGACCTTAATTAAGTATGCCATTTTATTGTCAGATTATCTAAATAAAGAATGTGGACTTGACTCATCCCATTCCTAACCTGTTTGCTTATCCATTTGAAAAGTCAATTTTGGCTATATAAAAAGAACTTTACATTTCCAGTTTTCCAACTAGATTTGTGTAAATGAAACACTTTATCTTCATTTTTCGAAACAGAAAAATGAGACTTTGGTAATTTAAATTCCAAGAGTGTATTTTAAAGTTAAAAAAAAATAGGGCTTCCCTGGTGGCGCAGTGGTTGAGAATCCGCCTGCCAATGCAGGGGACACGGGTTCAAGCCCTGGTCTGGGAAGATCCCACATGCCGCGGAGCAACTAGGCCCGTGAGCCACAATTACTGAGCCTGCGTGTCTGGAGCCTGTGCTCTGCAACAAGAGAGGCCACGATAGTGAGAGGCCCACGCACCGCGATGAAGAGTGGCCCCCGCTCGCCACAACTAGAGAAAGCCCTTGCACAGAAACGAAGACCCAACACAGACAAAAATAAATAAATAAATTTAAAAAAAAAATAAATAAATAAAATAAAATTTTATAATCTGGGTACTGTAGAAAAGAACAAAAATTAAAATGTGTGGTGTTTTAAGCTTCCATTACTTAGCTTATTTTTGAAATGGATTGTGAATCTATATCTACTCGCAACAAATGGTAATTTGTGTATTGGTCTGCTAATTAGTATGGTTATTTCCTGTTTTGTTGATGAGGCTTAAATAAATGTCAGGGGTATAGCCATGAAGATCTTCCAATTAGGCTTCATATTTGTAAAACCCAACCCTTTTCCCTTTTGTGTGGAGATGACAGTTCCAGCAGCAGCCCCAGCCTAACAGGACTCCAGGGAAAGGTTCCTCCTCTGGTTTTATTGAAAATAGGGCCAGTCGGGTCCAGGGAGAATACCGCCACTGGCCATGGTGCAGAACCGTTTTCATCTTGACTACATACTTACCTTCTTTCATCCATTTTATTTTAGAACAAAACACTGTAGACTCAGTGAGCAATGTCTAGACTAAGTCTGTCATTCAAAATTATGTTTTAAAATATTTGCTTGTAAAAATTTATTGAAACTTTCTAAGAATGAGGAATAACTTTAAATAATATGCAAAATTTATATGAACCTAAGACACTGCTCCATATTTAATAATAATAGCCTTTCTTAACTTACTCTGGTAATTGTAATGTGTGCTGTCTGTGTGTCTGTGTTTCTCACAGGCTCACACACACACAACTAGACCAGTGAATGGCGAGCAAGAGGGTCGCTGTATTACAAGTCAACCTTAACAGATGCATGGCCCTAAGCAAGCAAAACCACCGCAGCAAAATCGAGTGAAAGTGGAGGATTGAAGCTTTTTGTTGTTAAGCCCCATTAAAACCCTGGCACACGTACCACTCTTAACTATTGCATGTCTGGGACGAGTAGCAATCCACTCAGGTTTATTTTCAACCTGTCTAATTAATTATGGAAAAGCTGCATGAGAAAATATGAATGGAAGGTTATTTTTGCGTTTGTACTATAATATAAAGTGTGTGACTGCTGACAAACACCGTCACTTGGAATGTAGTCAAGACTTTAACCCAAATACAGTGTTTACAAATAGAAATATGCTCAATAGCCATAATGCCTCCTAATAAGATGAGGTACTATTAAACTAGTGGCCATTTATTCTGTTTTTCAAATTACATTCACATACAGACTAATAGTCCGAGATGTGAATAGTTCTTTAGAGTGAAGGAATAAGGACAAAGTTTATGCCATAAAATATGATATATGTGATTTTTCCATTTTTTACCCATAGTACAAGGTGATAATGTACACTTCAAATGAAACTGCTATCTTTTTGAGTCCTTATGTATTTATTGGTTTATAAATCATCCTAATGGATTTGGAATATAGCACAGCGTCAATGAGCTCATTTTATAATTGATGAGTAATGTAATTTCATCTTTTAAAAAATGTGCTTAGAAGTTGTATATGCCTTTTTTGGCATGTGACTTGCAGGTAAGGCATTTGAAAGCCACATTTCAGTTGAATGGGAACTTAAATCCCAGTATGTAAGCATGTTTTAAATATGAGATGTGAGATGGTTTACATTTTACACAGAATAAATCTCATATTTTAAAATACTGCCAGTGAAATTGTTTCTGTGAAATTTACCAGAAAAGATAAACATTTAGATTCTCTAAATTGCTTAGTTCCTAAGCATTGTAAGTGATGGGATATTCACACCTAGTAGGGTGTGGTTTATAGTATTGTGTTTATGACACACTTTTCTTCATTGGAATTCAGTGGAATCTGGGAATAAAATGAATGTAATTAAGGACAGTGTTTCTCAGGCGACAGAATAGATTTCAGAAAATGACATACTTGTTGGGGTCTTTGAAAAATATAGTCCATTGAATAGCTTTGCTTTCTTGGTCAAGAAAAAAATGACATCGTCATTGGTTTACAGAGGGAAGTAGCCACTTGCTGCTTCTGACCAAGAAAAAAAATGACTGTAAACCACAATGAGAAAAATAATTGTGACCTCGGGGGAAGGGGGAGAGATGAATTTATGAAGAAGGAGAGCCAGATACTTGGAAAAAAACCATAATATAATATAAATCTTACAGAATAATAAAAATAAGTTTAACCAAATCATGGTAAGCCAAAAAAAACCAAAACAAAACAAAAAGAGAAACCCTAGTTTTTTATTTTTAGCACTCTGTTTACTTTGGCTCAGTATTGAGAATTCTGTTATTATGATTAAGCTAAAGTGCTGAATTAAAGTGATCAGAAAGTGTAAGTATTAAAGTATGAGAGTTTCAAATGATAAAATGTTTTTAAAAATAATTTAAGTAAGTGTGTTTCTATTAAAAGATGCCCACAAAAAGTACTGCCTAAATGAAAACACGGTTTAGCAGTCTTTGTCCAAAAGCCACTCTTTCATATAGCGTCTATTTAGTCTAATTTATACTAATGCCACTAATTTATAGAATTGATCCTTTCAGTCCAATTTGAAAGTATGGGTACCATGTTGTTGTTTTAAAGAAAGTTATTTTTCTCTGTTGTTTCTGTTGAAATAATATTAATTTCCAACATGTCAAATTTGTTTATTGTTACATCTGTGCCCCGCCAGCCCTCCTCCCCAACACCCCAGTTATGGATGACAAGGGTGCCCTCTAGTGACCATTAGGTAATATTTTCTTTCCTTGAAAGAATGGTTACGCAAGACAAAATTTATAATTATAAAATTTGCCTTTCTCTTTTAGAAACACAATAGAATACATATTTGAGAAATTTATATTGTCATAAAATTGTTCAAGAACACTGTTCTTTCAAAGAGATAATTCAAAACCAACTCCTTCTTTCAGCAACTGGCCGGGACTTCATTTTTAAAATGAACAATACCTAGGGTATGATAAAGACTTATGTGAACATGTTCCCTATAGTCTATGAGATGTTTTTGGGTTGAAATGTACCTTTTTAATGTTATAATTTTACTCTTCAGATTTATTGCCACAAATGGCTATGTCATTTATCACAAAGTCTTGAAACAAAAGCAAAGGTACTTAAATTTTCCATTTAGTAAATATATTGAGTATTACCATTCTAGACTTCACATCGGTAATTACATCACTAAGATCTTTCTGTTCCGTTTAACTTTGTGAGAGCTTTTTCTCGTTACATCTTTATTTTAAGGGCTTTTGGTGAAAGTAACAACAGCTCTCTATTCCAAAAGTCCCCAAGTTTTCTAGACAAATTCTTATTTTCTCCCAGGCATCCTGGCATACAGAAATGATGATTTTCTTCCTGTTCTGTGTATAAGAACTGCTTTTAAGGTTGGTCAGAGGTTAGCGTTAGCGTGGATGAAAGGAAAGGCCCGTCTTGTCCTTGTAGGTGTTCCTGCTGCTGCTGTGTGTGCGTGTCCCCGAGAGAGAGAAATTGCCGGGAGCGTCAAGAGATGTGTAACTAGAGAGTATTTTATAGAACCTTATTGTCACTTGAACCGGGTTTATGTCTGTTACCCGTGATTATATTTCCTGGTATAGAACATAAAGTAGTAGCATGATGCGTAAATATCTTAACAGGTTACAAAATGGGACGACTTTGTGTGCAGCCTTCTCTGGAACTTCTTCATGGTTTTTCTGACACTTGAGTCTAATCCTGGTCAGGTTAGTTAACACACATCCCTCACCCCCCATAACTACCACTTACTTATTACAGCGAGAACACTGAAGACTTACTCTCCCTCTTAGCAAATTAGCAACTCTCAAGCATACAGCGCAGTGCTGTTAACTGTAGTCACCCTTCTGCACATTAGGTCCCCGAACTTATTCGTCTTGTAAGGGCGAGTTTGTACCCTTTGACCAGTGTCTCCTCATTTCCCTCACCCCCCCAGCCCCTGGCAACCACCAGTCTACTTTCTGTTTCTCTGAGTTTAGCTTTTTTTAGGTTCCACATGTAAATGAGATCATACACTATTTGTGTTTTTCTCTCTGGCTTATTTCACTTAGCATAACACCCTCCAGCTTCATTCATGTTGTCACAAATGGCAGGATTTCTTTCTTTCTATGGCTGAACGGTATTCCTCTGTATAAACATACACCACGTTTTCTTTATCCATTCCTGGACACAGGCTGTTTACATATCTTGGCTGTTGTGAAAAGTGCTGCAGTGATCGTGGGCTGCAAATAGCTCTATGAGACAGTGATTTCATTTCCTTCTGATAATTACCCAGAAGTGGAGTTACTGATCATATGGTAGTTCTATTTTTAGTGTTTTGAGGAACCTCCATACTGTTTTCCAGAGTAGCTGCACCAGTTTACATTCCCACCAACAGTGCACAAAGGCTCATTTTCTCCACACCCTCTCCAGTATTCGTTCTCTCTTGTCTTTTTGATGATGGCCATTCTAACAGGTGTGAGGTGTTATCTCATTGTGGTTGTGATTGGCATTTTCCTGATGATTGGTGATGTTGAGCACCTTTTCAGTGTACTTGATGGTCATTTGTATGTCTTTGGAAAAGTGTCTGTTCAAGTCATTTGCCCACTTTTTAATCAGATAATTATTATTTTTGCTATTGTATGAGTTTCTTACGTATTCTGTATATTAACCCCCATCCAATATATGATTTTCAAATATTTTCTTCCATCCCATGAGAATGGGAGAAATTTTCATTTTGTTGATAATTTCTTTTGCTATGCAGAAGCTTTTTAGTTTGATGTAGCCCCATTTGTTGATTTTTGCTTTTGTTGCTTGTGCTTTTGGTGTCATATCCGAAAAGTCATTATCAAGACTGATGACAGGGAGCTTTTTCCCTATGTTTCTAACATTCTATGAGTTTTACAGTTTCAGGTCTTAAATTTAAGTCCTTAACCCATTTTGAGTTAACTTTTATGAGTGAGGTAAGGTTAAATTCATGCAGTTTCATTCTTTTGCATGTGAATATCCAGTTTTCCAGCATCATTTATTGAATAGACTACCCTTTCACCATTGCGTATTCTTGACCCCCTTGTCAAATCTTACTAGACCATAAGTGCATGGGTTTATTTCTGGGCTCGTGATTCTGTTCCCTTGATCTCTGTATATTTCATACCAATAACATACTGTTTTGATTACGATAGCCTTGTAATATAGTTTGAAACCAGGAAGTTCAGCTTTGCTCTTTCCAAGACTGATTTGGTTATTTGGGGTCTTCTGTGGTTCCACACAAATTTTAGGATTCTTTTTCCTATTTCTATGAAAAATGCTGTTGGAATTTTCATAGTAATTGCATTGCATCTGTAGCTGGCTTTGGGTCATATGGACATTTTAACAATATTAACTCTTCGTGTCCAGGAACACAGAATATCTTTCCATTTATTTGTGTCTTCTTCAGTTTCTTTCATCAGTGTCTTAAAAGTTTTTGTTGTATAGATCATTCACTTCCTTGGTTAAGTTTATTTCTAAGTACTTTATTGTTTTTGATGCTGTTGTAAATGGGATTGTCTTTCTTTCTTTTTCAGATAGTTAGATCATTGTTAGTGTATAGGAATGCCAGTTTAAATAATTTTTATTGACCTGTTTTAAATGGCTGATGAGCCCATCAAAAGAATTCTTTATCTTTTATATCATGTTTTTATTTACAATTCTGTCATTCAACTTGACTCTTTTATAGATTCCATCTCTCTGCTGTCATCCCATCTGTTTATGCATATTCTCCTTTTTATTTTGTTCTTACTTTTCATGTCTGGTAGTTCTTGGGTGATGGACCCCATGTGTAAAAAAGCAGTAGAGAGTAAGTTAAATAGTACTTACACCCAGAAATGGTGTGAGGCCGTTAGTACAAGAGGCTGAGTTCATCATGTGTTGGACTGGTTGGGATTTTGTTGTTGACATCATTACCTGCAGTGGCTGCTGTTATTATAAGTGTGTGTAGACGGCAGTACTTCTGGAGGTACCGGAAGGTTTTTCTCAGTGTTCCGCCTTCACCCTCAGCTGTCGGCAGTCCCTCTACATAGCGGGTCTCTCTCCGTGTTTGCAGCCGTCCCTCAGCAGTTAATTTCTGTTGCTAGTTACGTGGTCCTAGCCTTACGGGTTTTCTGTGCTCTGGTCCAGCTTTGGTCTTCATAGGCCATGTGCCCCTGTGGCTCAGGTGTGGGACCTTCTCAGCACCCCTCCTCCCTTCCTGCTCGTGGTGGATAAACTTCCCTTTACCTGTGATTGTTTTGGGGCAGTTTGCAGGCCGCCTGCCCCTCCCTAGTGGTGGTAGACTTATGCTTGGTATCCGTGTAGAATCCTGTGCCTATCAGGGCCTCCGGCTCCTCCCTGGGGTGTAGAGTTTGTACTTCTACACCTGCCCCCGTGGTCTTGGGGTTGAGTTTGCTGATGTCTGCCAGCAGCTCAGGCTCTTGCTGTATGTAAATGAATGATCTTCAGGAGTCAGTGGGCTTCGTGCCTGTCTCCTGCAGGCCTGCATCCCCGAGGGAGCGCTTTCAGACTCCTGTCTGTCCCCAGTCCTTCTCTGCAGCCCCAGGTGGTAGAGTTGCCTGATCTGGTAAATAAAATTATAGTTTACCTGTGGAGAAGGGCTTGCGAGTGCAAACACCCCTGTCGCTGAGTCTACCAGCTCTTCCAAACCGGCCTGTTGGTCCACACGTGGTCTTGGTTGCATTTCAGCTCATGTCTCCTTCCCTGTTTATCTTCCAGCTGCTCTTCTTCCGTGTGTGTGCTTTGCCAGGGATGAAATAGATCCTGTCTCCAGTCTCTCTTTGGAGGGGCTTCTAACTCCATGGGATTCATTTTACTTGGTTGCCTTACAACTCAGCATTCTGATAGGTTCAAGAAAAAAATATATTTTTCTTTAAGACCATCCAGATGTTTGTCATGGTTAGGATGGGAATCAACATTCTTTTGCTGCTTTTTGCATTCAAAATGGAAGTGGATTTTAAAGCAAAATGAATTAAAAGATATGATTCTTGGCCTCGAGGACTTGGTAAGACAGGAATGTACTCACAGAACACTGCTTTCATAAGAGAGTGCGTATCAGGTGACGGCCGAGTGATGGAGAGTGAAGTGGCTAAAGCTGGCAGAGAAGGCGCCGTGGCTGTAGGAGGGGAGGCTGGTTAAGTGGTCACGGGTGTGTCTGGACCACTTCAGAATCTTCCCGCCGGAACTAGTCTCACGTGACACTCACCTGCTCAGAAACGGAATTCTGACGCTTCTATTCAAGCTTATTTCCTTGGCCTGGTAATAGAAGCCCTTCATAACCTGAATTCATCAGACTTCACCAAACACGTATCTTGTTAATCCTTCCAGTTTAACTTTCTTGCTCTGACAGAAATATCTTTGGAAGAGTGTCTTAATCTCTTGTCTCTTCACCTACCCAGACAGTAGTACTCTTGATCATTCTGTAACTACCACCTGTTTTAAAAATGAGCTTAAGACTTGCCATTTTAAGAAGGTCTTTCTTGGGTTAATTCTCAGATATTTATTTCTTCTGAGTCTCTGAGGACTGACTTATCTAGTGTAATTATAATGAAGAGTTCCGTTCAGCAAGCCAGAACACCTGGGTTGCAGTCTCGGCTCTGCCACTAACTGTCTAATCTTGCCCAGGATACTTTACTTCATTAAGCTTTGGTCCCCTAATATGTAAAACAGGGAAAATGCTCACCAAAGTGTGTGGTAAAGTAGGTATTTAAAGTATGATCTATAAAACACCTAATACACTGAAGCAAGTAAGTCACGGGTAAGGCACTTTGTGCTTCAGTTACCGCCTATAAAAATGATAACACACATTTTTAAACCTCTTTTCGAATTGCAGACTGCCATGTATTTTTAAGGTATTGGCATTATAATTCTGTATAGTAGCTTTCTTGATAATTTATTCCCATATTATTTCACGTAGATATTTTTTGCCTTATGCTGCAAAGCGCATAGGCCCAGGGAGTTGTTGTAGACTTTGGAAAAGCCAGGTAACGCTCTGGACCTCAGTCACTTCAACTCTAAAATGGGGACAGTAGCACAGAGAGTACCTCCTTTCAAAAAATTCATATATTACAAGCATCTCAATTTTATGAAGTCTAAAAACTCGTATTTTCCCATTCATCTGCCTTTATCCCTTATCTTTCCCTGGCCCCTTAACCCCAACTATGAATTTCACCTTACCCAGGATTTTACCCTCGTGTTAGGTTTGTCTGCCATCTAGTGACAAAAATGGTAACTGCAGGATAGCAGGCTCCTTGTGCATCCGGGGAGGATCCTCTCCATTCCACCCTCTGATATGCTTTGGGGAAACCATTGTAGTGAAAAGAAAGGAAGCACTTATCTTGCTTGTTGTAGCTAAACCAGACTCATTTCTTGCTGCCTCATTAGACGTGGGGTTTGATGGTATTGTGACCTGGACACCCTGCCTCTGTCACGCTCCTCGTGGGTCCTCTCTTCCTTCCGGTCTTTTCCAGTCCATTCTCTTTGCTTTACTCAACGTCTCGCTTCTCTAATACAATATCTTCTCTGATAAATTTCATTCCACACTGATAGCTTTTTCGCATTAGTTTAGTATTTTTCACATTCTTAGTAAGCATCCCTTGCTATACAAGTGCTTATTACTTCCAAAATATTGATAGTATATTAATTTTTCGCTTTATATTTTATATGTCCATGTGAGAACATTTTTATTGCACAATTGTGTTTAGAACCTAGTGAGAGTCCAACTGAAGACGTGCGACGTCCAATTCCCCATCTTTATATTTAATTCTTTGCGTCAGAGGGATGTAAAACTCTGCTTGTTTTGTTTCCTTATGATGTCTTCTTGCATCCAAAAAATATACCCTTTTAGTGTAGTACTGGCTCCCAAGAGAGTTGCAAATGCCAGTAGTTATTTGCTAGTTTGCACAGCTTCTGGGGTCAGTAGTGCCTGACCATGGCTAGAGTTCCAGCTGCACTAGGTCTGTACAGTTCAGAAACTTCCAGACCTCCTTATTGATCCCAGAGTTTACCAGTATTTAAAGGATGTACTTACAGTTCTATGTGGTTAGTATTGTTAGCCTGCTGATGGAACCTACTTATTAGGAATGTTACAATTTGACATAAATCATGATCAGTATTAATGGTCATTTACGTAAGTTGTCATATGTGATCAAAAAGCTGAGTGCAGTTATATCCGTAGGAAGAATTGTGTTTGTAACTGCTTTATTATATTCAGTATTTGGCATTTTCACCCTTTTTAGAAAATCTTGAGAGGAAGGAACATCTTTTTCTTTTCTTTTGTGTGCCTCACAGCATGGAAGACAGTAGCTCACGTGTAGTAGGTGCTTAACGGATGTTTGTGGTGCAAAGAGATGCTAAGAATTTTTTTTTTTAATGAGGTAGGGCTGCTACTTACCTTCAAGGAGAACAGAGAAGCTTTCAGGAGGTCCTCAAATATTTGTTGAAGGGAAAAAACAATGAATGGCTTCCTGTTACCCTCCACCGTCGGGGCCTGCAAGTTGGGTCTGTCCCCGTCTCCATCCCGCCTACCACCTTCTGCCCGCCCACTCTTTCCTGCTACACCTCTGCTCTCCCCCAGTTTCTGTGACCTGCTGTAAACGTACCTGCATCCAGCCTTGTGCCTTCTTAGTATACACCTGCCATCTAGTGGTCAGCCAGGCAACTGCAAGACCAGTGGGCCCTTCAGTAACCCTGTGCACGGGACCCGACCCAGGCTCTGACCGACGGGGCACCGTAGGCGTCTTTGATTCCATTGTGTTTGCCCTGGTCGTCCCACCACGGGACCTTTGCACGTTTTAGTTCCTCTTCTCATCATCTACTTAATTCCTCCTGACCTTTCAGAGCTGAAGTCAAACATCTCTCAGGGGAAGCCTTCCCTTGACCTCCCTGACGAGGTCAGATTCCTCGTGGCAGTCATAGTTTAGTACAAGTTCCTGCTGTCCTAATTGGCTGCTTAGATTATTCAACTTAATTCATGTTTCGTTTACTAGACCACAGTCGCCATGAGGGCAAGGAGCCCTGTTGTCGGTCATACTCATACTAGCATGTGGCCCACTACCTGGTACATGCAGACGTTTCTGTAATCTTTACTGAATGAATGAGCATAACACTCCTCTGTGCCTCGCGGGCGCTGAAAATGCCCACGTCGGCCAGTTAGCGCGGTACCGTCTTCTTTGCGTTATGTATTTTCTTATCAGTTTTAAAATTCGTTGAAGTGCTCAACAGAAACTACTACCATGTATGGAGGTATTCATTTATTCACGAAACACTAACCGCCTGCTTTAAAGAATTTTTTATTAAAGGGTAGAATTATAACGCCCTCATTTTATTTGGTTCATTAGCTAATGAGAAAACCAGTAAGATGTAAAGAAAAAATGGATACAAAGGATACTTCAAAGAACAGACACCTAGACAGTCAAGAATACTGAAGTGTACATGCCAACAGGTACTAAAACCATCATTGTCCACACCGCATACCTGTGGCTCCACTGGGCAAAATTTGCTGCATCTCTGGGGACAAGAAAGATTTCCATTGCCGTCAGTCCTCCCCAAGGTACCTTTGGTCTCGGCAGGGTTGTTAATAGTGCCTGTGAGCCGTGCAGACCTCCAGAGCGTTGGACAATCCCCCAATCTGCCCCAGGAGTCTAGGCAGTACCTAACATTCCTCTGAGAGGACACCGGTAATTTTGGACCCATTTCAGTATCTTTTACAGTTTTCCTGACATTCTCTCCACCTGTGATCCTCATGATCTCAAAGATTATTCTTGATCAAAAGAGAAGGCTGTTCTCATCAGGTTTGACCTGATTATTTACATCACAGTTTTGTGAATCTAGAGCCATGCAGTATAGGCCAGCTGTGGTCACAGAATTTACTTCTTTCTGGAAGTTTTCGTAAGAAATCCGATTGGGCTGATAAAAGTCTCTGTTATTTGCTATCTGAAGGCTAGGAAACTAAGCCCAAGAAAGCTTTCTAGCAGGTAAAAATATGTTTTACCTGAAATAGCTACAAATTGGGGTGAATCCCTCTTGAGGTTCTCTGGATTTGCTCAGGCTACCGGCCTGCTGGGAAAGGCATCTTTGAGGCTGGACCCTGTCAGGTGGGTACCTCACGGGTCTCCCGGGAGGGCTCTGTAGGCTTCGGCTCCATAAATCTACAACCTTTGGTCCACAGCAGTGGCTCCAGGTAAGGCCTTGGTTGCACAGTTTGTCCAGTTGTATCCTGGGCAGGTCGATAAAGACAAAGATGGAGAGCCCTGTAGAATCAGGTAACCCCACAAGGTCTCCTGAACGTCATCCAGATTCCGCTGACAGGACACGCCGTCATCTTTGGCTCCTTTCAAAGTCTTTTGCAGTTTTCCTGACACTAATACGTACCACATGCTGCGTGGTTCTGAGGGTACGAGAGACAAGGGAGCAAGGCGCCTGCCCTCGGAACCGGCTGCAGAGCGGGGAGGAGGGTCTCTAACCAGGACGCGGTGCAGCGGGACAGGCCCCCCGGCAGGTGTGCGTCCAGGTGCTCTAGGGATGCACGAGGCAGCAGCAAGCTGACGGATGAGTGAGGACGTGTATCCTGCAAGGTGGGAGGGGAGAGCAAAGCGTGAAGGACAACTAGAGAGAGAGGGGAAAAGGCCAGGTGGGGGAGGTTCTGCTGGACCCGCACGCACGGGAGGGAAGACGGCTGGTAGAGCCGGAGCAAACACCCCTGTGGCAGAGTCTGGGCAAAAGTGAGGAGTCAGAGATTTATCCCCAAAACAGTGGGGAGCCACTGAAGGCGTTATGGAAAGAGGAGCAGAGCATTGTTGTATTTGCCTTTAAAAAGATGTCTCTGTCAGCAGCTTAGCGACTGTAGCTTTTCTACACGGTGGGACGAAACAGGCTCAGATGCAGGTGGGCAGTTACAGATTTTCCAGTGAGTACAGACGTGTAGTGGCAGAGACAGTGGGGCCGGGAGGAGGGGATCAGTGTAAGAGGAGAGGTTGCAAGGCAGGGGGATCGACCTGTGCAAAGGTCCTGTGGTAGAACAACTCAGGGCAGGTATCAGGCACCGAAAGGGGCCCTGGTGATGCCTTGTGGGTCAGAGCAGAGTGAACCAGGGAGCAATTGCTAACTTTGTGGACACCCAGAAAATGTCATCACAGGCTATTAACGCTCCCTAAAGATTAGAGGCACCAAAAACAGGATTACAGTCTTCTTTCTTGTGTCAGTAAATTAAAGAAACCTGGCCATTGTTTGTACCCTGATCAAGAAGAAAAGGAAAGAGTCTTTTCCCCCTTTTCAGAAAAAATTCATGGAAAAAGCTATGCACATTTCAAAACACAGAAAAGAGAGAAGCTTCCATAACTGCACACGGCAGATGCACAGGCGATGGGAGGCTTACCTGTGACACTGGCTGGTTTTCCAGGGGCAAGAACCATGTCGTGTCATTTAGTGCAACTTTGAAAACTATTTATAGGGTCTTTTAAAAATGTAAATCAACTTAATTTTTCTTTTTCTCACTTTTTTCTCCATGTTGACTGCTTATAGCTCTCTCTCAATCTATTTCATAATCACTTTTTTTTTTAAAGAAAGCTCCTGTTCCCAAATATAAGCCATATTATGACTGTCCTGGCACTTATTTCAGGGGGTTCTAGGTAATAATTTATGATGAACATGTTCATTGGCCCTTGGGAACTTTCCCACTGTACACCTGTTACTGTGAGATTTCTATCCAGATCTGAAATAGAATAGTATTTTTCTCTGAAAACATATAGTATACAAAGTCCATTCCACTGGCATCTGCAACTATTAACTATCTAACGTTATAGTTAGAAAAATAATGATATGCACAGCTTTTCAAAAGCTATAGTCAGTTGTATTAAAATGTATATATTTTTAATTTTCAATGTGTTGGGATTATGTTTCTGTTAGTCATAGTTTAGTTTCTGTGTAGTTTAGTGTGCAGGTTTTCAGTCATGATATATCTGTGATTTATGAATCCAGATAAAGATGCCCCAGTATTGGCTGTGTATCACACACCCTGAAGAGTACACAGTATACTTTTTGCACTCTAAGCTTACTAGCTGCCAGTTACCCATAAAAGACTTCTGTTCATAAAATTATGACCAGGCCTTTTTGCCTGTGTCATGTGTGCTGGGTATAGTGGAAACAATTCTTTATTTCCTCTGCAAGCACTGTGCCTGCGTCCAAACCCACCAGAAACAGTGTCGCAGAGTTAATCTGGGTTCATGTGCGCTCAGGAGCTGATGATGATTTGTTCAAGATGCTGCCATTTCCCTCTATCTTGAATGCTGATCAGATTGTAATTATTTTTCTCCTTTTTTCTTTTTTGTGACCTTAACAGTTATGTAGTATGAGGTCATTAAGCAGTTGACACATTCACCATGTGTTTGGACACTGTTACTCCGTACTGTGTATGGAGATTGCAGGTCCTAATGAACTGAATGATTGCATATACATATTCGATAACTGTTCATTAGAAGCTTATTTCAGTTAGCCAAAGCGTAACGCCCGTAGAAAGCAAAACATTAATCAGTTTTACTTCTGATTCTAATTCTCATTCTGTTTTGAAAACTCACCATAAGTTACACTTTTACACCCCTATGTATATAGAAATTGATAAAACCCTGGCCTAGATAGAAAATGTAAAACTAAATACAGAGGTACTTGTGAAGCTCTTATGACTTAAATGACTTAGACTGTGGAAAAGCAGGCGCTTCATTACAAAGAAAGATATAGTTAATAAAAAAAATAATTGAGAATCTACGGTATATGCAGGCAGATTGTAGAATATGAAACTAACTTGTGGAAGAAAATGAACAAGGGGCTGGCAACACGTCAGGTTCCACTTTCTGGTTCTTATTCTTGATAAGGGGTGTGACCTTGAGCAATTATGGGGCCTCCCTGGTGTTCCTCCAGATGTATTGTGGGGTTATTTAGACTCTGAGCTGCTTAAAGGCAGAGACTCAACCTAACTCAACTCTGTATTCCCAGAACCTGGCCCAGTGTGTATGTGACAGTGCTTTGCAAAGTATGCTGTAAACATAAATATTAAGTTATGTGTTTCTTACCTTCTCGTATTAGTTCTTAAATAGTCAATGATGATTTGTTAAATAGCAGCATAAAGTCCCAGCTCCCTCATAGTTTTTGTTCATTTGGTTTTTGTTTTGATTTGTATTTTTTTTAATAAAAAAAATTAAATTCAAGACCCATAGCTGGCATAATGGTAAGCATACACAGAGGTCAGTGTAATAATAATGACTTGTCTTGAGAATCAGAGGACTGCATTATATTTTGTGAGTTCTGGAGTGAGTGGGTAAAATATATTTTTCCCACAGAAATAACGTTGTAAGTGGTAGTTGTGTTTTTAGGTTATTTCCCAAATTTCTAGTTAACTCACATACCTTAAACTTATAGTTGTAAAGTGGTATTACAGTTATAAGTCCCAATACATTGCTGATTACCAAAATTATGGAGAAACTTACTGCACATTCCCAGCGGGGGTTACAAGAACATATTTCTCGACTCATTCTTTCCTTTCTGTCACTCACTAGCACATTGATTAATTTGTGGATATTGAACCACCCTTGCATCTCTAGAAGAAACCCCACTTGATCGTGGTGTAGGATCCTTTTAATGTGTTGTTGGATTTGGTTTGCTAGTATTTTGTTGAGGATTGTTGCACCTATGTTCATCAGGAATATTAGCCTGTAATTTTCGTTTTTTGTAGTATCTTTGTCTGGTTTTGTTATCAGGGTAATGCTGGCCTTTTGGAACAAGTTTAGAAGCTTTCCCTCCTCTGCAAATTTTTGGAATAGTTTTGAGAAGGATGGGTGTTAGCTCTTCTTTAAATGTTTGGTAGAACTCACCTGTGAAGCCTTCTGATCCTGGACTTTTGTTGGGAGTTTTTTTATTATTGATTGAATTTCATTACTAGTAATTAGTCTGTTTAGATTTTCTATTTCTTCCCCATTGAGTCTTGGAGGATGGTATGTATCTAGGAATTCATCTCTTTCTTCCAGGTTGTCCAATTTGTTGGTATATAAGAGGTTGTAGTAGTAGTCTCTTAGGATTCTTTGTATTGGTTGTAACTTCTCTTTCATTTCTGATTTTATTGATTTGGGCCCTCTCTCTTTTTTCCTTGATGAGTTTGGCTAAAGATTTATCAATTTTGTTTAGCTTTTCAAAGAACCAGCTCTTACTTTCATTGATCTTTTCTGTTGTTTTTATAGTCTCTATTTTATTTATTTCCACTCTGATCTTTATTATTTTCTTCCTCCTACTAACTTTGGGCTTTATTTATTTTTCTTTTTTCTAGTTCCTTTAGGTGTAAAGTTAGATTGTTTATATGTTTTTCTCTTGAGGTAGGCTATGAACTTTCCTCTTAGAACTGATTTTCCGTCAACTTTGGAACAATGTTTTTCATTTTCATTTATTTCAAGGTGGTTTTTTATTTTCTCTTTGATTTCTTCATTAACCCATTGGTTGGTTAGTAGCATGTTGTTTAGTCTTCATGAGTTTCGTTTCTTCCAGTTTTCCTCTTGTAATGGATTTCCAGTTTTGTACTGTTGTGTTCAGAAAGGATGCTTTATATGATTTCAGTCCTTTTAAATTTATTGAGACTTTTTTATGGCCTAACATGTGATCTATCCCAGAGAATGTTCCATGTGCACTTGAATGTGTACTCTGTTTGGGGGTGGAATGTTCTCTGTGTGTGTGTATGTGTGTGTGTCCATCTGGTCTAATGTATTGTTTAAGGCAAGTGTTTCCTTATTTTCTGTTGGATGTTCTGTCCATTGATGTAAGGTATTAAAGTCTCCTACTATTATTGTATTACTGTCAGTTTCTCCCTTTATTCCTGTTAATATTTGCTTTATATACTTAGGTGCTACTATATTGGGTGCATACATTTTTTTTTTTTACTGTCATGCTATTTATTTACTTTTTAAAAATTTTTATTAGAGTATAGCTGATTTGCAATGTTGTGTTAGTTTCTGCTGTACAGCAAAGTGAATCATATACAATACATTTACATATATCCACTCTTTTTTAGATTCTTTTTCCATATAGGCCATTACAGAGTATCGAGTTCCCTGCATTATACAGTAGGTCCTTATTAGTTATCTATTTTATATATAGTAGTGTGTATATGTCAGTCCCAATCTCCCAGCTTATCCCTCCCTGCTCTTTCCCCACTGGTAATCATAAGTTTGTTTTCTACATCTGTGACTCTGCTTCTGTTTTGTAAATAAGTCCATTTGTACTATTTTTTTAGATTCCACGTATAAGCAATATCATATGATATTTGTCTTTGACTTACTTCACTCAGTATGACAATCTCTAGGTCCATCCATGTTGCTGCAAATGGCATTATTTCATTCTTTTTCATGGCTAAGTAATATTCCACTGTATATATGTACCACATCTTCTTTAGCCATTCCTCTATCGATGGACATTTAGGTTGCTTCCATGTCCTGGCTGTTGTAAATAGTGCTGCAGTGAACATTGGGGTGCATGTATCTTTTCAAGTTACGGTTTTCTCCGGATACATGTCCAGGAATGGGATTGCTGGATCATATGGAAGCTCTATTTTTAGTTTTTTAAGGAACCTCCATAATGTTCTCCATAGTGGCTATACCAATTTACATTCCCACCAACAGTGGAAGAGGGTTCCCTTTTCTCCATATCCTCTCCAGCATTTACCATTTGTAGATTTTTTGATGATGGCCATTCTGACCAGTGTGAGATGATAACCTCATTGTAGTTTTGATTTGCATTTCTCTAATAATTAGAGATGTAATGTTGAGCATCTTTTCATGTGTTTTTTGGCCATCTGTATGTCTTCTTTGGAGAAATGTCTATTTAGATCTTCCACCCACTTTTTGATTGGGTTGGGTTTTTTTTAATATTGAGCTGCCTGAGCTGTTTGTATATTTTGGAGATTAATCCCTTGTCGGTCACTTCGTTTGCAAATATTTTCTCCCATTCTGAGGGTTCTCTTTTCATTTTGTTTATGGTTTCCTTCTCTGTGTAAAAACTTTTAAGTTTCATTAGGTCCCATTTGTTTATTTTTGTTTTAATTTCCAATACTCTAGGAGGTGGATCAAAAAAGATCTTGCTGCGATTTATGTCAGAGTGTTCTTCCTATGTTTTCCTCTAAGAGTTTTATAGTGTCTGGCCTTAAATTTAGGTCTTTAATCCATTTTGATTTTATTTTTGTGTTTGGTGTTAGGGAATGTTCTAATTTCATTCTTTTTACATGTAGCTGTTCGGTTTTCTCAGAATCACTTACTGAAGAGGCTGTCTTTTCTCCACTGTATATTCTTGCCTCCTTTGTCATAGATTAGGTGACCATAAGTGCATGGGTTTATCTCTGGACTTCCTATCCTGATCCATTGATCTATATTTGTTTTTTTGCCAGTACCATACTGTTTTGTTTTTTAATTTTTATCAAATTTTAGTGGCTGAAAGTATTTTTTTTTATTTAACGTCTTTATTGGAGTATAATTGCTTTACAATGGTGTGTTAGTTTCTGCTTTATAACAAAATGAGTCAGCTATACATATACATATATCCCCATATCTCTTCCCTCTTGCGTCACCCTCCCTCCCCTCCCTATCCCACCCCTCTAGGTGGTCACAAAGCACCGAGCTGATCTCCCTGTGCTATGCGGCTGCTTCCCACTAGCTATCGGTTTTACATTTGGTAGTGTATATATGTCCATGCCACTCTCTCACTTCGTCCCAGCTTACCCTTCCCCCTCCCCGTGTCCTTAAGTCCATTCTCTAGTAGGTCTGCATCTTTATTCCCGTCCTGCCCCTTGGTTCTTCATGGCCTTTCTTTTTTTTTTTTTAGATTCCATATATATGTGTTAGCATATGGTATTTGTTTTTCTCTTTCTGAATTACTTCACTCTGTATGACAGACTCTAGGTCCATCCACCTCACTACAAATAACTCAATTTCATTTCTTTTTATGGCTGAGTAATATTCCATTGTATATATGTGCCACATCTTCTTTATCCATTCATCTGTCGATGGACACTTAGGTTGCTTCCATGTCCTGGCTATTGTAAATAGAGCTGCAATGAACATTGTGGTACATGACTCTCTTTGAATTTGGTTTTCTCAGGGTATATGCCCAGTAGTGGGATTGCTGGGTTGTATGGTAGTTTTATTTTTAGTTTTTTAAGGAACCTCCATAATGTTCTCCATAGTGGCTGTATCAAATTACATTCCCACCAACAGTGCAAGAGGGTTCCCTTTCCTCCACACCCTCTCCAGCATTTATTGTTTGTAGATTTTTGATGATGGCTATTCTGACTGGTGTGAGGTGATACCTCATTGTAGTTTTGATTTGCATTTTTCTAATGATTAATGATGTTGAGCATTCTTTCATATGTTTGTTGGCAATCTGTATATCTTCTTTGGAGAAATGTCTATTTAGTTCTTCTGCCCATTTTTGGATTGGGTTGTTTGGTTTTTTGATATTGAGCCACATGAGCTGCTTCTATATTTTGGAGATTAATCCTTTGTCAGTTGCTTCATTTGCAAATATTTTGTCCCATTCTGAGGGTTGTCTTTTCGTCTTGTTTATGGTTTCCTTTGCTGTGCAAAAGCTTTTAAGTTTCATTAGGTCTCATTTGTTTATCTTTTGTTTTTATTTTCATTTCTCTAGGAAGTGGGTCAAAAAGGATCTTGCTGTGATTTATGTCATACAGTGTTCTGCCTATGTTTTCCTCTAAGAGTTTGATAGTGTCTGGCCTTACATTTAGGTCTTTAATCCATTTTGAGTTTATTTTTGTGTACAGTGTTAGGGAGTGTTCTAATTTCATTCTTCTACATGTAGCTGTCCAGTTTTCCCAGCACCACTTACTGAAGAGGCTGTCTTTTCTCTATTGTATATCCTTGCCTCCTTTATCAAAGAAAGGTGACCATATGTGCATGGGTTTATCTCTGGGCTTTCTATCCTGTTCCATTGATCTATATTTCTGTTTTTGTGCCAGTACCATACTGTCTTGATTACAGTAGCTTTGTAGTATAGTCTGAAGTCAGGGAGCCTGATTCCTCCAGCTCCGTTTTTCTTTCTCAAGATTGCTTTGGCTATTCGGGGTCTTTTGTGTTTCCATACAGATTGTGAAATTTTTTGTTCTAGTTCTGTGAAAAATGCCAGTGGTAGTTTGATAGGGATTGCATTGAATCTGTAGATTGCTTTGGGTAGTAGAGTCATTTTCACAATGTTGATTCTTCCAATCCAAGAACATGGTATATCTATCTATTTGTATCATCTTTAATTTCTTTCATCAGTGTCTTATAGTTTTCTGCATACAGGTCTTTTGTCTCCTTAGGTAGGTTCATTCTTAGGTATTTCATTCTTTTTGTTGCAATGGTAAATGGGAGTGTTTCCTTAATTTCACTTTCAGATTTTTCATTAGTGTATAGGAATGCAAGAGATTTCTGTGCAATTTGTATCCTGCTACTTTACCAAATTCATTGATTAGCTCTAGTAGTTTTCTGGTAGCATCTTTAGGATTCTCTATGTATAGTATCGTGTCATCTGCAAACAGTGACAGCTTTACTTCTTTTCTGATTTGGATTCCTTTTATTTCTTTTTCTTCTCTGACTGCTGTGGCTAGAACTTCCAAAACTATGTTGAATAATAGTGGTGAGAGTGGGCAACCTTGTCTTGTACCTGATCTTAGTGGAAATGGTTTCAGTTTTTCACCATTGAGGACACTGTTGGATGTGGGTTTGTCATATATGGCCTTTACTATGTTGAGGTAAGTTCCCTCTAAGCCTACTTTCTGGAGGGTTTTTATCATAAATGGGTGTTGAATTTTGTTGAAAGCTTTTCTGCATCTATTGAGATGATCATATGGTTTTTATTCTTCAGTTTGTTAACATGGTGTCTCACATTGAATGGTTTGCATATATTGAAGAATCCTTGCATTCCTGGGATAAACCCCACTTGATCATGGTGTATGGTCCTTTTAATGTGCTGTTGCATTCTGTTTGCTAGTATTTTATTCAGGATTTTTGCATCTATATTCATCAGTGATGTTGGCCTGTAGTTTTCTTTCTTTGTGACATGTTTGTCTGGTTTTGGTATCAGGGTGATGGTGGCCTTGTAGAATGAGTTTGGGAGTGTTCCTCCCTCTGCTATATTTTGGAAGAGTTTGAGAAGGATAGGTATTAGCTCTTCTATAAATGTTTGATAGAATTCGCCTGTGAAGCCATCTGGTCCTGGGCTTTTGTTTGTTGGAAGATTTTTAACACAGTGTCAATTTCAGTGCTTGTGATTGGTCTGTTTATATTTTCTATTTCTTCCTGGTTCAATCTCGGAAGGTTGTGCTTTTCTAAGAATCTGTCCATTTCTTCCAGGTTGTCCATTTTATTGGCATATAGTTGCTTGTAGTAATCTCTCATGATCCTTTGTATTTCTGCAGTGTCAGTTGTTACTTCTCCTTTTTCATTTCTAATTCTATTGATTTGAGTCTTCTCCCTTTTTTTCTTGATGAGTCTGGCTGATGGTTTATCAATTTTGTTCATCTTCTCAAAAAACCAGGTTTTAGTTTTATTGATCTTTGCTATTGTTTTCTTCATTTCTTTTTCATTTATTTCTGATCTGATATTTATGATTTCTTTCCTTCTGCTAACTTTGGGGATTTTTTGTTCTTCTTTCTCTAATTGCTTTAGGTGTAAGGTTAGGTTGTTTATTTGAGATTTTTCTTGTTTCTTAAGGTAGGATTGTATTGCTGTAAACTTCTCTCTTAGAACTGCTTTTGCTGCATCCCATAGGTTTTGGGTCGTCGTGTTTTCATTGTCACTTTTTCTAGGTATTTTTTGATTTCTTCTTTGATTTCTTCAGTGGTCTCTTGGTTATTAAGTAGTGTATTGTTTAGCCTCCATGTGTTTGTACTTTTTACAGATTTTTTCCTGTAATTGCTATCTACTCTCAAAGCATTGTGGTCGGGAAAGATACTTGATACGATTTCAATTTTCTTAAATTTACCAGACTTGATTTGTGACCCAAGATATGATCTATCCTGGAGAATGTTCCATGACCACTTGAGAAGAATGTGTATTCTGTTGTTTTTGGATGGAATATCCTATAAATATCAATTAAGTCCATCTTGTTTAATGTATCAGTTAAAGCTTGTGTTTCCTTATTTATTTTCATTTTGGATGGTCTGTCCATTGGTGCAAGTGGGGTGTTAAAGTCCCCTACTATGATTGTGTCACTGTCATTTCCCCCTTTTATGGCTGTTAATATTTGCCTTATGTATTGAGGTGCTCCTATGTTGGGTGCATAAATATTTACAATTGTTATATCATCTTCTTGGATTGATCCCTTGATCATTATGTAGTGTCCTTCTTTTGTCTCTTGTAATAGTCTTTGTTTTAAAGTCTGTTTTGTGTGATATGAGAATTGCTACTCCAGCTGTCTTTTGATTTCCATTTGCATGGAATATCTTTTTCCATCCCTCACTTTCAGTCTGTATGTGTCCCTAGGTCTGAAGTGGGTCTCTTGTAGACAGCTACCATACTGTTTTGATTACTGTAGCTTTGTAGTACAGTCTGAATTCAGGGAACCTGGGTGCACAAATATTTACAAATGTTATATTATCTCCTTGGATTGACCCCTTTATCATTATGTAATGTGTGCTCTTTTGTTACAGTCTTTGTTTTGAGTCTATTTTGTCTGATATGAGTGTTGTTACCCCAGATTTCTTTTGTTTCCACTTGAATGGAATATCTTTTTCCAGTCCTTCACTTTTAGTCTGTGTGTGTTTTCATATTTGAGTGAATCTCTTGTAGGCTGCATATAGATGGGCCTTGCTTTTTCATTAGTTCAGCCACTCTGTGTCTTTTGATTGGAACCTTTAGGCCTTTACATTTTAAGTGATTATTAATAGGTATTACTTATTGCCACTTTGTTAACTGTTTTGTGGTCCTTCTCTGTTCTTTTCTTCTTCTTAGTCTCTTCTCTGTGGTTTGATGATTTTCTTTTGTGTTAATTTTGGGTCTTTTTCTCTTTTATTTTTATACATCTATTATAGGTTTTTGGTTTTTGGTTACCATGAAGTTCATGTACAACAACCTACATATATAGCAGTCTGTTTTAAGTTGATGGTTACTTAAGTCCAAACATTCTTAAAACACTGTATTTTTTATCTCCCAACACACCTTTTTGACATCACATTTTATATCTTTTTATTTTGTGTATCTCTTAACTACTTATTATAGTTACAACAGTTGATTTTACTACTTTTGTCTTTTAACCTTCATACTTGCTTTGTAAGTGGTTGATACACTCACTATGTTTACTATATGTTTATGAGATTTTTTTCATATATTTCCTTATTTCTAGTTCTGGCCTTTTCTGCCTAAAGAAGTCTCTTTAACATTTTTTGTATGGTTAGTTTACTGGTGATGAGTTTCTTTAGCTTCTGTTAGTCTGGGAAACTTTATTGCTACTTTAATTATGAATGATAACCTTACCAGGTAGAGTATTCTTGGTTTTTAAGGGTTTTTTTGATTTTTTGTTTTTTCTATCAGCACTTTGAATATATCATACCAGTTCCTTCTGGCCTGTAAATTTTCTGCTGTGAAATCAGCTTATAGTCTTATGGAGATTTCTTTCTATGTAACTAGTTTTTTTCCTGTCTTGCTACCTTTAAGATTCTCCCTTTAACTTTTATCATTTTAATTACACTGTGTCTTGGTTTGGGTCTCTTTGGGCTCATCCTGTTTGGGACTCTGTTTCCTGGACTTGGATGTCTGTTTCCTTCACCTGGTTAGGAAAGTTTTCAGCCATTATTTCTTCAAATAAGTTTTCTGTCCCTTTCTCTGCCTCTTCTCCTTCTGGGACTCCTATAATGTGAATATTAGTGTGCTTGATTTGTCCCTAGGATCCCTTAAACTATATTTTTTTAAAATTCATTTTTCTTTTTTGCTGTTCCTTTTGGGTGATTTCCACTACCCTGTCTTCCAGATCACTGATCCATCCATTCTTCTGCTTCATCTAATCTGCTGTTGATTCCATCTAGTGTATTTTTTATTTCATTTATTGTATTATTCAGCTCTGCTTGGTTCTTTTTTATATTTTGTAATTCTTTATTGAAGTTCTCACTGTGTTTATTTTCTCATGAGTTCATTGGGCATATTTATGACCATTAGTTTGAACTCTTTATCAGATTACTTATTTCCATTTCATTCAGTTCTTTTTCTGAGTTTTTGTCTTATTCTTTCTTTTGGAACACATTCCTCTGTCTCCTCACTTTGCCTCACTCTCTGTATAGTTTCTGTGTGTTGGGTAGATGGGCTTCGTCTCTTCATCTTGAAGGAGTGGCTTATGTAGAAGGTTTCCCATGGGCCCCAGAAGAGCAGTCCCTCCTGGTCACCAGAGTCAGATGCTCCAGGGGTGCCCCCCTTTGTGGGCTATATGTGTCCTCCTGCTGTGGTGGCACCGAGGTTGCCCACTGGCTGGAACACCCACCCAGTCACAACTGCTCTGGGTCCACTGGTGGGCAAGTTGGTTCCAGGCCCAGCTGGTTGTAACTGCTGCAGGCACCCTGGCCCTTGGTGTGGCTGGCTGCAGGGCCCAGCCACTCAGTTGCAGGTGTGCTGGTGGGTAGGGCTGGCCTCTCAGGGCGGGAGCCTCTTTAGGGGATGCTGGACCCTGGCAAGTCTACCTGCCAGGTGTGGCAGGACAGGAGCCGCTTTGGAGGGGCAGTGGCCAGGATGGGCAGGTTGGGTGGGGCTGGAGAACGCTGGGTCAGGGCTACGGTGTTCATGAGACAGATGGAGAATGTCAGAAATGGCAGCTGCCAGTGCTGGGCCAGCTAGGTAGAGAGAGAATAATAATTTAAAAAATGGTGTCCACCAGCACTTTGGTCCCTGAAGAAAGTTCTAACAGATCTCTGCCCCTCGGCACTTGCCCTGAAGTTAGTCAGTGACTCTCCTTCACATATGACCAGGTGTTTTTCCAACCGCTGCCTCTGCACCAGGACTCAGAGCTAGCGAGTCTGTGCACAAGCCCTTCAAGAGCAGAGTCTCGGTTTCCCAGAGTCCTGTGGCTCTCCCAGATGTAAGCCACACTGGGTGTCAAAGTCAGATGTGCAGGTCCCCCGGGCTGGGGTGCCCCCATATGGGGCCCTGACCCCTCGCTCCTTAGGGAGGGCCTCTAATATTTGTGATACTGCCTCCTGCTTACAGGTCGCCACGTGGAGGGTGTGGGTCCTGACTCGATGGTCTCTGTCCCTCTGACCTGTCTTGGTGTGTTTGTCTTTATAGCCTTCGTCGTAGAGGAGCTGCTCTGCCGGTCCTCACGTCGTCCTCAGATGCGTCACTCTGTGTAGTTGTAGTTTGGGCATGTTCACGGGGTGAGGCATGTTCATGGGGTGAGGCGTGTTGTTCATGGGGTGAGGCGAATGCAGGATCTTCCTACTCTGCCATCTTGGTCCACTTTGTTGGGAACACATAACAAAACCTGTAAAAGGTTTTTATTTTCTTGTGGAATGAACACTTAACATGATTCAAACATGCAAAAGTAAAGAGAAGCTTATATGAATTCCCAGGTACCTTTCATACATCTTCAACAATTATCAGCTTACGGCCAATCTTATTTCTGTGCCAGCCCTGCCCATGATCCCTCCCCACCTCTGGATTAATTTGAAGTAAATACCCAATAGCATATCATTTAACCCTGCAGATATTTCGAGATAAATCTGTAAAAGATAACTACTTAAAACACATAAGCACAGTGTAGTTCAAAAATGGGACCGACTGAACCTCAAGAAGAGTAATAACCGTTATGGGGTGAGCATATCAAATATATACAAATGATAATTTTTAAAGACCCCTCCTGGCTCACCTTTATAGACTGTTAGATTAGCTCATTACTCTAAAAATTGTTAAATAAAAGGAAGGAATTATCCTATTTTTCTGGTACACATTGTATTTCAGGATAGCCAAATAGTTAATAAGACAGTTCTTTATAAAATGCCAACAAATAAAGGAAATGCTTTTGAAAAGCATAATTTTGAAGTGCCTACTGAAATAATGGATTTAGCCAGCGGTTACTATAGGATGCTAAAACCATCAGGTGAAAGGCTGATAAAGTTTGTAGTGGATGCACTGGCCAACCACAGCTGAAGCCATTAATCAGTCTTAGTACCACCCGAAGTGAGACATCTGATCACTAGGTGCCTCCGGATGTGATGCACTGAGAAACACACATCAACACCTGTGGGAATTCTTGCCAAAAACAGAAAACCCAGAACCTGAAGCTAACCAAGCTCCAGATGTAATTGCCAGTTTATAGGAAACGAGGGTAAAATAACACGTTAAAGGACACAGATGGCATGGAGGGGGGGAAGGTGAAGGTGGAAGGGATCGTCCTCTGAGACGAGGGACATGTCAGCCAAATCCAGTGCTACCCTGTTGAGATTCTGGTCCAGATAAACTCACTAAAACATTTTGGGGGCAATAAAGGAAGATGAGATATTAGAGAATAATTATTAATTTGTTATGTAATGATCATGATATTTGGTTGTGTTAAAAAAAATCTTTCTCTGTTAAAGCTACATAGTGAAGTATTTACAGGTGAAATGATGCATTGTCTAGGGTTTGTGACCTTGAGACCCAGCACCAGCCTCACCTAAGAGCATGTTAGAATCAGAACCTGTACCAAACTCCAAGAGATGTACATGTACTTTAACGATTGAGAAGCATTGCTTCAAAGTACTTGGTGTGAGGGAGAGTGTGGGTAAGGGATAAAAGAAACAAGATTGCAAGTATTGATTATTATTGAAACTGGGGGCTTAGTGCTTGGTGAAGTGATTGACTGTGAGTCAGAGATTCCTAAATCGGGGACCGACAGACTGGGAGAGCGGGCAGAGTGTTTACGTACTCAGCCCACTGATTTGTTTTTTGTTGACTGGTTTGAGATGTAAGCGTTGAGATAAATGTTGTCTGATATCCTCCCCTTCTTCCTGCCCAGCTAGTCAAGTTACTGGCTAGTATTCCAAAACCCTGAATGCATATTTCTTTAAAAAGTATTCCTTGTCAGGTCAAACTGTCAGTTAAAATTTATGGAAGAGACATACTTTAATGACTTAATGCCAGTGTGTCGATCTCTCTCTGTAGTCACGCCTAAGAAGGCCTCTTCAGAGCCTGGATGGTGCTCTGTGCGCTGACGATGACGAGGACGCAGAAAGAGCCAGCAAGTAAGTCGCGGGGTCTCTTGTGCTGTTACGCAATGTGGCTCAGCGGCAGAAGCTTTAGGTTACAAGAGCGATTTCAGAGAACGTGCACTCCCAGAGATCAGGTTTTACTCCCTTGCGGTATATTCTTCAGCAGGAGGAACCAGCGCTAACTGGAGTCTCACGGGGGATGAATCTTGAGATGGGAAAGCAAGATAGACCTGAAATAACTTGTTCTTGGGAAGCAGTAAGGTCTGCAGCGACACCTGGGATAGTGTTAATGGGGAAATAGAAGCCCACTCACTAAGTTAGACCGCTACCCTCCTCCTGAAGAGGGCCAGGTAGATATCAGGAACAGTGAAAGTAGTCAATCGAAACAAACCAGATAGGCGAGGGGCGGGACCTAACTCCATGGTGGTATCAGAAGAGGAGAATTTAACGCAAAATGTTAAAAATTAATTTTAACATAAAATAAGGGAAATAATAATAGTATATGTTGAACTTTTAAAACAATTTTAAGATATTTTGGGATGACAGAATCAACATTCTTTTTTCTGCATTAAGTATATCTTTGTTTATATAAAACAAGTGAATAAACAAAAGGAAAACCATATAAAAATACTGAAAGTGAACTTGGAGTACAGCCAACTTCCCAGGTATTCTGGGAATCTGATATTTCTAAGGCTAATGTCCCAAATTCCCCAGAATTAGACTGTGAAAAGCCCTGCTTGTGCTTCCAGATTGATAAGGAACCGTAAACGTTTGTTTGCTCTCAGTGCACGTACTCAAGATTTCCAGTATCTGAATCAGTGTGTACATCACTATAAAGAATTTGGCCATGAACCAATTATCCACTTCGCTGTTCTACAGAAATGTTACATTGGTTTTAAAACTCCTGCCTTAGTTGACGGTCATTGGTGAGAGGTTGCTTGTATGTGGCATTCGTGGTCACGTAATCACCAGCACGTATTTTCTTTTTCTTCAGGTTGTCCTCTGAAGACGGAGAAGAAGTGTCTGCTTATTTCTACGAAAGTGACGACTCTCTTGAAACCAGAGCAAAGGCCCCTTCCTCGGGTGAGATGGACTTGCTGGGCGAGATCCTGGACACGCTGAGCACGCACAGCACGGACCAGGGGAAGCTGGCGGCAGCCAGGAGCCTGGACTTCTTTAGGTCGATGGACGACATTGATTACAAGCCCACGGTGAGTCGATTTTCCAACTGATAAAATTCTCACACTCACTGTGATGGCTGTCGTCATCACCTTAGTTGGTAGGAGCGTTTGACCTCAGATAAGTGTCAAAACTCCAAAAATGGGCTTCCCTGGTGGCACAGTCGTTGAGAATCTGCCTGCCAATGCGGGGGACACAGGTTCAAGCCCTGGTCTGGGAGGATCCCACATGCCATGGAGCAACTGGGCCCATGAGCCACAATTACTGAGCCTGCGCGTCTGGAGCCTGTGCTCCGCAACAAGAGAGGCCACGACAGTGAGAGGCCCACACACCGCAATGAAGAGTGGCCCCTGCTCGCCACAACCGGAGAAAGCCCTCGCACAGAAACGAAGACCCAACACAGCCAAAAAAAAAAAAAAAAAAACTCCAAAAATACTGTTAACAGTTAATCATTAAGAATTATTTCTAGTAACAAAATTCCAGCATTTTCCCTTTTATTTATGCAATTCTGGTGGTTATTGTCATTAATTGAAATTATTTTGTCAAGCAGTGGTATTTTCCTACAACCTAATTTTATAGTTGTCTTTTCTGGGGAACTTTTAAATGTGAAATGTTCCCACTTTTTTTCTGTATTTTCTGGATGTTCAAAAAAATTTTAATAAATGTATTAATTCAAGTAATGTTTCATTGTATTGCTTTAGAAATAATACTTTAAACAGATTGAACTGGCTGCTTTAAGAACACAAGAGAGAGAAGTATAAGTAATTTCCACTCTGTTCTGATAGTAATAAATTCCAGAACTTGGCATTGATTATATAATATAGTTTGTCTGCTTGTTTTTTGTTATTTCGAAGGATTGTTTTGCAAATCCTTTTTATTTTTCAGTTTTGTAGTATAATGACAAATAAAAGTTGTATACAGGTGTACAACTTGATGTTTTGAAATGCTGACCACAGTTGAGCTAATTAACATATCCCTTATCTCAGTTACCTTTTCTTTCCTTTTCTTTGCAGTGAGAGCACTTGAGATCTACCTTCTTAGCAAAGAACTATGGTCACCGTGCTGTACATTAGGTTCCAGCACTTTTCCCACCTGCACGACTGAAACCTGCCCCTCCAGCGTCTCCCCATTTCCCCACCCTCCATCCCCCTCTGGTGACCCCCATTCTACTCTCGACATCTGAGTCTGACTATTTTAGGTTCCACATATAAGTGACATCATGCGGTATTTGTGTTTCTCTGTCTGGCTTATTTCACTTAGCATAATGCCCTCCAAGTTCATCCATGTTGTCACAAATGGCAAGATTTCCTCGTTTTTAAAAGCTGAGTAACATTGCATGGTGTATACGTACCACATTTTCTTTACCTGTTCATCCATCAATGACATCTAGGTTGTTTCCATAGCTTCGCTATTGTAAATAATGCTGCCATGAACATGTGGGTACAGCTGTATTGTCAAGATACTGATTTTATCTTCTTTGGATACATACCCGGAAGTGGGTGTATTATATATTGCTGGATTGTATGGTAGTTCTGGTTTTAGTTTTTTGAGGACCCTCCACACTGATTTCCACAGTGGCTGCACCAGTTTACACTCCCACCCGCAGTGTGCGAGGGCTCCTTTTTCTCCACACCCTCGCCGACACTTATGGTCTGGTTTGAGTTTTATAGGTGATCGATAGTTGCGAGGGCCTGGGCACCCATATCCATCTCACTTCATTCCTGTTGAGGGCGCCCTGGGAGGTGTTCAGAGCTAACTGTTGATGCTTCATTTCCTCTGGGAGGGACTTTGAGTTCCCAGCCTTGAAAGATACTGATTTCAAAATGGAAAACGGTATTGCCGAAGTGATGGTATAATTTTCTTCCATTTATTTCTAAATATGCTGTTTCTTCTCTCAGAATAAATCCAACACGCCCAGCGAGAACAACCTGGCCCTGCTTTGCAGTGGTTCCAGTGAGCAGGCCGAGTGGCACCTGGGGCAGGAGGACAGTGCCCTCCACGGCAGGGAGCTCCCTCCCTCGCCCAGGAAGCGGGTGTCCTCCAGCGCTGGGACAGACTCTCTGTCCATCCTAAAGGAGGAGAACGGTGAGCGACACCTCGGCGTTGGTGCCGTGAGTCGGCCCGCGGAGCTGGGAGCGCCGGCCCCTCCTCCAGGACTGGGTTTGCAGCTGGCTTCGCCTGGAGCCTCCCAGACAGAGAAGAAAGAAACACTAAGCCAGACACCAGATGATCCGCTGGTACCCAGCCTTGGGCGCCGTCCGTCTTTTGTTCCTTGGGAGAAAGAAGGGAAAGGAGCCAAAGAGACTTCAGAAGGTTCTGGACTGCTTCAAGAAGTGGTATCGTTATGTCACATAACATCTGCCTTCCAACAAGACTTAAACATTTCAGAAGGAAAAGCAAGTGGAAACCAAGCTTAAATCAACAAATTAAGAGTCCGTCGCTTGCATTCAAGCTTCTTCGGAGACATTTTAGGAGTCCATGTACCCTATCATAAGCAAGGATTGGTAGAAAATACAACTCTTAACTACCGTCTAAACATTGTTTTTCATTTGGGACATTTCTCCCACTCGTCTGTCTCGTGGTATATAGATTTATCCATTGATTTTTAAATGTAAAGCTAATTCTACTGTGCTCTTAAATCAGGTACTAGTTTGTATGTATGTTGAAAGTATATATTGAACATATGATTTCCCAGTATTTGGTGCTTAACGCCACTTATTTAAACTAAGTATGCATCTAACCCTTGCACATAACCAGTAGCTACTGTACTAACCTGGTTGAGCATGAACTGGCCAAGATACCAAAACCTATCAGAACTAGCCTGAAACTGTTGACCAACTAACTGCCTTAATCTTAAGCCTATATTAAGCATACTTACATAATTTATGGAATTACAGGTAAATTTTGAAAGATAAGTTATAAGTGTTCTGCAGAGCAATAATGCCTTTTTCTATTCATTGAATCAAGGACAAAATTCATTTTTTCTAAGTTAAAAAGCTCTCTTGTGGACACTGCAGCCATGTTTTCCAAAAAGTATAAAGGTACACATTCACCTTACATGTCACTCAGTGAAATATATGAAGTGCTGAATTACAATGTGAAATTAATGACTTCTGTTTACAAATGACACTTTAAGTTTTTTCACAGTCTTTCTGTATGACTTTGCTAAGTAGGAGTCACCCCTAGAAAGCCAAATGCAACAAACTGTCCTGATAAAAAAGTGTTCCTATCTGTTTTTCTCTTAACTAATAATTCTCTACCAGAATGCTTCATATCATCTCAAATGGACTTCTTCTTAAAATAATTGACTTTATATTTTGGAAGTTTCAAATTTATAGAAACCGTGTGGAGAAAGTACAGTGTTCCCATGTCTCCCTACTCAGTTTCCGCTGTTTTTAATATCCTATGATGTCCGTGCGGTACGTCTTCACAATTCAAGAACCATGCTCCATGCACATTTCCTTAGTTTTTCCCTACCATCCTTCTTCTGTCCCAGAATCCCACCCGGGGACCACATCACACTTGGCTGTCACAGCTCTTTAGGCTCCTCTTGGCTGTGACCCTCTCTCAGACTTCCCTGGTTTTTGACGACCTTGACAGTTTTGAAGAGGACTGGGCAGATATAGATAGATATGCTGTAGGATGCCCCTCTGCTGGAACTTGTCTGGTGTTTGTCTCATGACTGACTGATTGCAATGGGACCGTGGGTTTTGGGGAGGGGGTTACGGAAGAAAAGTGCCGTCTTCATCATTACATCCTATCAAGGGTGCGTGCCGTCCACATGATTTGTGAATGTTGATGTTGGCCTTGGTCACCAGGCTGAGGTAGCGTTTGTGGGGTTCCTCCCCTGTAAAGCCGCTCCTTCCCCTCCCGCTCCTACTGCCGTCCTCAGAAGGAAGTCACCGTGTGCAGCCCACACTGAGGCTTGGGGCTCCTGCTTCCTCTCCATGAGGGCACGGTATCCAAATAAATTACTTGGAGCTCTTCTACATGGGACATCGTCTCCTCTCTCTCCAATTCACTGTCACGCTTTGAAGTTCACCTGAGAAGGAACCGTGTGTTGACTGCTTGATGATTGGCTGGATTGACAGGAATTATCAGGAAAAAAACCCAGTGATGTTATGGTTCATTTGTTGTTAGTATGTTCAATATATCCACTCTATACATCCCCCACTCAGGATTTTTTTTTACATTATCATTTTAGGAAAGGTGTGTGAGAACCCATTCAAGAACCCTCATCAAGACTGTGCTCTAAAATGTTTACTGAAATCATAATTTAATTTTCAGTTAAAATCCTGGAAGGGGGTTTGTTAAAAACATTGCTTAAAATATTCATTCAGGTCAGTCTTTGAATAATTTAAAGAAAATGACCAAGTTTTGCTTTTCTAAAGTACATTCCAAAATCTCAATGGATATACTTTGGGAGGACAATTATTCATTCATGTTTATGAAGGAAGACAGACCTTGTTTTACGTATAAGGATGGACTCTGTATGTATTAAGGAAAAGGGTGTTTAATCCTTTTTTAAATTTAATCCTTTTTTTTTTTAAACACAAAAGATTCAAGGTTCCTATCAAATTTTGCTTTTATATACTCATTATAAAATTCCATTTTATTTAACTGAAATATGTAAAAAAGTCCATTTATCAGAAGAGCTATTTTAAATAAGGAAAAACTGTCACTCTGGTCGTTAATCTGCTTGGCAAATATTCTTCATAATTTTTGAAAAGAATGTAAAGCAGCCCTTTCATGTGAATACTGGAATGAGGTATTTTTCCTTCAGAATTCACTGTCTGGAGAATGGGATCATTGTGAGTGAAGCATAGGCACAATTTGGGTTTTAATCCATTTGCTTGATAAGTCTCACGGCCTCAGAAATGTGAGTTCTCTTCTGTCTTTTGGTTGCCTCACCAGATGTCCGATTGCACCACTGTGTGTGGTGAGGGTATTCATCCACTGACAAGTCACATTTGTGTCAAGACATTTTAAACTGAATTTGTGCCTTATTTTAACATACAAAATCAGCTCTTATATTTCATGTTAAAAACAAAAGCAAAAACCCTGCATGTTATTCTTGGAAAACATCCAAAAGACTAGTAGCAAGTATTCATATTTCAAACCGTTAACATTTTAAGTATTCAAAGTCTGCTCTGAAACTAGACTTCCAGTATTATGGTGGCTGTAGGGAGAATAAAGTGACATTGAGGTGAGTTCTGAAATAAAAGTATTTTCTTTTTCCTACTATCTTCATATTTTCTATTATAACTAAACCAAATACGTGTAAACTCTCCTGCTGTTTGCTTTTTTTTTTTTTTTTTAATCCCCAAGGAGCAACACCTGTTCTACAACAGAATTGTAGAAACGAATCAGACCTTTGGCTCTGAGGCCCAGTCTTTATGTGACCTCTGGACAAAGTCACAATTCTCCCCAAATCCCACTCTCGTTTTTATCCTTTTGCCCTTGGGAATTGCATCCATGGTATTTCAGGGGGATAGGAGAGTCGTGTGTGAATTTAGGAGCTCTTGTTTTGTTAAGTGAGACTGTGTTAAGTGGTATATTTTGATGGCTACCTACTTTAGCATATTTTAGAAAGGCACCAAAATATAGCATGATGACTTTTCTGATTAAAAATTAGAAACTCATTTAGGAAATATTTACCAGCTGTTTGTACTGGTCATACACAAGGTGCAGTAACTGTGGACGTAGGGACATAAGAGAATTGGCCTGGTCCCTGCTGTGCAGGAACTAATTAAAAGGAATTGTAAATCCCTGTTAATAATAATAACGATAATGTATTTTGCTTAGAAGTTATTCAGCCAAGATTCTATCACCAAAAAAAAGGCCTTTTAAAGCTGCTTAATATAAAACATGCTCTAAGTACAGAACCATTGTACCATTTTCTAATTTGAGTAACTTTCTCTACTGTTATACGAAGTACAGTAATGCTGCTATCTAGGATACCTACTTTTAAAAGGACAGATTCAGAGGCTCTTAGAAACTAAGTGTTCTTGTTTACCTGACTGTCCGTCACCACTCTGCTCTCCTATCACCAGGCAGCGAGGCTCTGATGAAACCATGCCCCTTCGCACTACTTAGGGCCACGTCACTCCAATCAGGATTAACTGAGCATGCAGATGCATGTTGATGGGATCTCATGTTACTGTCTTTACCTTGATGATAGCATTCTCTAGAAACAGCCTCCCGTCACACACACAAATACACTTTTAAACTAAAACTGTCTGTGACAGTGCTGTTGGGAGGAGTTTGTGCTCATGTCCTAATAAACAGGACCCAGGAATGCTAATGAATTCGTCGTTTCTGAAATAAGGTGAAGAAGTAGACTGCTGATAAAGAGGACAAAACTGTGACTATTCTCATAATGAGTAGATCTTCCTTCTTTTCTAGAAAACCTGAATTTTCAGGAAAAGATTATTTTCATGAATAAATTTTCTAATCTGAATTCCATTTTGTTTAGCATACAAGATCCTGATTCTGGGTAGATATTTGTATATCAGAATATAAATTGAAGAATGTAAAATGAACACCCAAACCTAATTCCCCCAGACCACTTCTTAATATATGAAATGCTTTTTACAAACTGTTTCAGTATTGACGTCTTTCCTCTGTCGAGCCTAGGAATCTGTTAGTGTCTGTTTCTTAAATCTTGTTTAAGAGGCAGAGTTGTTTTGAGCAAATCAGTTAACATTTTGATTTGGTCAAGGTAGGGAATTATGTGTATTTAGAAAGAAGCATGTTTTATTTTGAAAATAATAGGATTTTGTGCAATATTTTTTCTTGCATAATTTAGTTCATATAAATACACACATCTGCTTTTCTAGCAGATGCCTTAAGGTCATGTTGTTCAGTATTTGTGTAAAACTGTATGTAGCAACGTTCCATGTGATTTTAGAGAAAAAATATTCTTTATACCGTTGGCAGGAGAAATGTTTTTATTTAAAATAATTATGAATATTGCATTAATATATCATAACTAACTGCCTCAGCAACAATAAATATGCAATAAGAAAATTATGAACCTTAGATTACTATTGACAATACTGTTACCTTAAAAGAAATGTGTATAGTGCAAAATGCTGATTCTTCAAATAGTTCTGTACCACATAAATCTAGATGGCATTTCTATGGTGATGACAAAACATATGTCGGCTGTAGTATCCTTTGTGATGACTCTTTGGTAAGATTTATAAAGGGCATTGCCAATACTTTTTGTGTAAATTAAGTTAATTTTTGTATAATGTACAGTTTGTTTAACCTTAGAGCTTCTATAGATTTCTACTTTTATTATACTTGAATGAGGCAGATGCACTGTGGAAAATCTGTAGCTCTGGATGTGACATGCAAACATACCAAAAAAATAAAACAAGGAACTGAACAGCAAACAACCAGATGCTTTCTATCCAGGTACTGAACAGCAAACAACCAGATGCTTTCTATCCAGAAAGCTATGTTTTTTCAAACCATATTTAAGTGAAGTAATTTAAAATACACAATCTTTTATCTTAGAAGATTGCCAAGTCACAAATGATTACCTCTTTGATATGATAAACCTCTGAGTCTCTTCGTCTCTGTGTTATTTCATGTTTTGGAAGAGAGCCTTGTTGAGGTACATTGACAAATCTGCCCTTTGGTTGATTACATGACTTTTAGGACAGGACAAAATTAGACTCTGTGCATCCTAAATGCACCACGTGTGTTGAGTCACCATCCTTCACATAGTCTAGTTTCCATGTGGTTATTTTGAGAACCATTTAATAATCATATACCAAAAATGAGATTTCTTGAATCTGTCATGATTCAGTACTTAGAGCAATGCCTAAAACAGCAAACAAGTATGAACTGCCTAAAACCTACAGTTTAAAATGCATAAAGCTTTTTTTACACAAAAGGTACATGAGAGGTTAAAAACTTTACTTTTCCAAAGCTTATTTCTCTTTCTTTAAATGAATAACTATTTGGAAGGACTGAAAAACTCAAGCTTTTTGCTAGCCATGGTGACTGGGATCTGTACACACCTTCCCAGCGTCAAGATGTGTGTCATTGTTCTTGCATCCTTGAGGCTACAGGATAAGTCATCTCTAAAGTTGACTACTATTGGGAGGACTTTGTAAAGGTATTGTTTGGGGAATTTTAAAAAATATATGCAAAAGTAAATATTGGATGAATGACACATTACCATAAAGTGCCCAACGATGCAGATTTAAAATAAAGTTGGTCATAATCAAAACTGCCTGGTGGTGAGTCTTTTTAATGATTGGCTAGTGCTCCCGGGGAACTGTCGCAAGGACCCTGCATCTCCATCTCGGAGCCTTGTGACTGCTGCGGTGTAAACTGAGCCCTAAACCTTTCTGGCGGGTTTGCTGGGGAGGCATCCATTCTTTTGTGTCTGGTCAGCTAATTTCATTGGGCTCTGAAACCACAGAAGAGGTAATCAGTGTCACTAAGGACAGCACAGCAGGTCTAGCCAAGCCAAACGACTGTTTACTGACCTTCACGTAAGAGTCGAGGACGGACAGGAAGTGCTCCCAAGCCTGGGAAGACGTGCTTCTCATCCAGGGGCTCTGAAGGTCCAACCTAGAGCAAAAGTCAAACTGGAAATAAGCACAAAGTTTCCCTTGGGTGCAGAACTTCTGTGAATAATATGCTGAATTTTTCTTGTTTCCATAGCGGGAGCAAAGGTCTGACCCTGAGAAAGGAGAGAGTATCCTTGGAAGCCTAAGATGTAGCTGTGATTGATTTTGATTTTAAACACTTTGCCTGCCACTGTCATAGGGGTTAGTCTCAGTACCTCTTAGTGTCTGTGTCTGAGAAAGATGGTCATATCTTAATTTTATAGATGCAAATACAAAAACCCAGTTGGATTTTCCTTATATATAAATGAAAGAGAATACTCTTTTTGGAGTATTATTTTGTAGTGAGTCTGAGAATCTTCTTGCCTGGAAGCAGCAATGAATTATAGGACACACAAAAATTTATACATTTATGGAAAATATAGTATTAATAGCATACAAATTAAATAGTGTACTGTGGAAGTTTCTAGGTGAATTAAAACCTTCCCCAAGTTCTGTCATTGGTATGGTCCTGTTACCTAATTTCCCTGAAGCTTTATTTCTATTTAAAATAGAAGTGTCTGTTCTTAGGATGAATTCATAATATTGAGACACTTTGTGTACATTGCAGCTGCCATATACAGTCTGCCCTCTGTATCTCTGTGTCCACAACCACAAATCCAACCAGCCCAGATCGGAAATACTTTTTTAAAATAATTCCAGAAAGTTCCAAAAAGCAAAACCTAAATTTGTCCCCCACTGGCAACTATTTACATAGCATTTACATTGTATTTTACAACTATTTACATAGCATTTACATTGTATTTTACAACTATTTACATAGCACTTAACACTGTATTAGGTATTACAAGACATCTAGAGATTAAAGTACATGGGAGGATATGCATGGGTTATATGGAAATACTATGTCATTTTATATGAGGGACTTGAGCATCCTTGGATTTTGGTATGTGGCAGGGGGGTTGGAAGGGGTTGTCCTGGAACCAATCTCCCATGGATACCAAAGGATGACTATAATTTGAGGGGTAGAAAATATGCCTAAGTACCCGATTTCATTTGAACTGATAGATGTTTGGAGTATAAAACCATAAAATATAAAATAAAACTATAAAAATCTTAGATTTTGTCTAATCCAGTGGCTCTCAAACTTAGCATTTCATTAGAATCAGCTCTACAGTTGAAAAGAACAAACCTGGACCACGCTCCTACGGTTTCTGGAGAAGATGCTGTAATTAGTACTTTGTAGACATGAAGAAACTGATGAACAAAGGAGGTGAGTGAGCCCTTAGCGTCTCAGAGCAACAGGTGGCTTGGCAGGGACGGGATCCTGATGGTGGCTTCAGCCCCATGCTGTGGGGCAGGAATGCAGGACAGAAATTAAATGGCACGCCTAACACACAGTCTCTCCTGTAAGTATTGGACAAGGCTTTTTGACAAAATGCACTAGGCAAGTTTTAAATTTTGAGTACAGAATTTCCTGATAGCTTTTTGGGAGATGGTATTAATTAATTGCCTTCTCCCCCCACTCCCCAGCTCAGTTAATTCAGTCTCCACTAACCCTTGTTGTGTGTACACATGTTCTCTGCGGTACGTTTCCCTCTTCTTTTCCCTTCCTTCCTCTTAGTTTTATTGGCATGAGTGAGAGCGGATAGGGCAGCCTCGCCTTGATTATGCATGATAACGCAGGGAATACCTGGTGACATAGCAATGTGGAGGAAAAGGAAAGGCATAATATGAATTTTTTTATTGTGGCGCCCCTGTTATTGACATACAAAGTTTTTGAGAGCACCTAAATGTCCTTCTCAAAATCTCCACAGATGTTTATCTACTACTTTAAATTTTTTTCTCATGGTCAAGAACCAGCATTCAAGATAAACTTCTTACTCTTCAGTTTTGTATTTTAAAATCAAACCCACTTTAAAAATGGAGACCATTTGTGGTGGCCCCCAAGCTGTAAGCTTATTCAGCTTTCTGCTTTGCGGAGAACTGCTTGTCTCTTTCTTGGTATGCACTCCTGACGCTGCGGTATTGAGCGTAAAAAAGGAAAATGGCTTGCGGCCAGTTTCGTTCCAGGTGCCTGCTCTGGATCTAAGAGCCCCTGGTTGCTCCCCAGAAGAAGGACGTGCTGCCCTGAGGGGGAAGTCTGTATCTCCAAAGAACGGCCCATAAGGCATGCTGACGCATAGATAGTGATGCATAGATAGTGATGCATAGATAATGGCGCATAGATAATGGCGCATAGATAGTGGCGACAGAATTATGTGGAAATACAAGGTTTGCTGATTTGTTGTCTGGTATTCGTTCCGTACTAAACCTATATATACATTCATGCTCTTTGAATAAACTAGCCTTGCAACCATCAGTTGTCTTGGCCCTTCTGACCCCATACTGGTGCTTTTCAGTTCCTTACCCCTCACCGCCAGGAACTTCTAGCTTTCTGCAGCCGGTCTGCGGCAAGTGGTGCCTGAACAGGGACCTGAGTGCGTGAGGCATTTTGGAAGATTTCAGGTAAGTAGAACTCTCGAGTGAGATAGTGTGGCCACAAGAAATAATTTCGTTTTTAGGACGGTAACTCGAGAAAGAGTCAGAAGTAAAATAATATGGGACAAAAGGGCTCTAAGGAGCGTGATTTATTTGCTCAGGTTTTGCTTTCAATGTTAAAAGCCCGTGGAACTAAGGTAACTACCTCACAACTTCTGGAATTTTTGCAATTAGTATATGATGCTTGTCCTTGGTTCCCTGAAGGAGGATCAGTGGACTTAGCAATTTGGACTCGTGTAGGAGATGAATTATCTAAATATCATGAAGCTCATGGACCATCTTCTGTTTCAGTTTCCATTTTTAGCTTGTGGAATTTAATAAGAGATTGTTTTAATCCAATTTATGATTCAGTTCCAAAATTAACAGCTAAATCTGTAGAACATGTTGCTGCAGTAGCTACTGCTCCTCCGTTGCCACCGAGGATAAAAAGTGTTAATTCACTTGATGATGATGACTTTTCTTTTGATTTAGCGGGTGAAGAAGCCAAATATGAGGCTGAAAAATATCCTGATGAAAATATTCTTCCGCGGTTACAGCAATTACATGTCTCTGTCCCTATCCCTCCTAAGCTTAGTCCTTTACAACAAGCAGTACGGGGAGCTCTTAATAGAGGGGAGGATCCTTTATTCTGCTGCCCGGTGGTGGAACGACCCAATCCTCAAAATCCACAACAAAATAATCGGGAATATCAGCCTCTCTCCTTTAAGGTTTTGAAAGATTTAAAAGCAGCCTGTGCACAATATGGGCCTACAGCCCCTTTCACTATTACTATGTTGGATACTATTGCAACAGAAGCATTGCCTCCAGCAGACTGGAAATCTATTGCTCGTGCTTGTCTCACTGGTGGCGACTATTTACTTTGGAAATCAGAATATTATGAAAAGGCTGCTGAACAAGCTGAAAGAAATACTGCACATAATGTGCTAGTAAATTATGAGATGTTGATTGGGGAAGGACAACATCAGTTATTACAGGATCAATTAGCTTTCCCTTTTGTGGCTTATGCTCAGATCAGTCATATAGCTCTACATGCATGGAAACATTTACTGCCTCCACTAGGACTGAAGACCTTGCTAAAATAAGGCAAGGGGCAGATGAACCTTATGCTGATTTTGTGGATAGATTATTACAGGCTGTTAATAGAATTATTTCTGATGGTCCTTCTGGAGCAATTATCGTCAAACAATTGGCTTTCGAAAATGCTAATAATATTTGTCAAGCAGCTATACGTCCATGGAAAAGGAAAGGAAATTTAGAGGATTATATTCGAGTTTGTTCTGATATTGGATCATCTTACTTACAGGGAGCAGCTATAGCTGCAGCCCTAACTAAGGCAGGATTTGGGCCAAATGCTAAAAGTAAAAACTGTTTTAAATGTGGGAAGCCAGGTCATTTTGCAAAAAATTGTACTGTTGATACTCCTAATATGCCTATCGTAAGTTCTGTGCCTCAAGGTAAATCTCCTCCTCCCACAATTTGTCCCCGATGCAAAAGAGGACGGCATTGGGCTAAAGAATGTCGATCAGTGACTCATAAAGATGGAACTCCCTTGTCGGGAAACTTCCGGAGGGGCCTGCTCCGGCCCCATCAAACAATTGGAGCAATGTCAATAATCCCCTCACAACCTGCTCCACCGCCTCCAGCTCAGACCTTTGTTCCTCAGGGAATGGAATCTCCTCCCTTCAAAGGGCCACGCCAAATAGTGCAGGACTGGACCTCTGTGCCTCCACCCAATTCTTATTAACCTCGGATATGGGACCCCAAGCCCTTCCTACGGGAACTTTTGGGCCTTTACCCCAGGGAACAGTTGGTATAATCCTTGGAAGAAGTAGTATGTCTATGAAAGGCTTAACTATTATTCCTGGGGTGATTGATGCTGATTATGAAGGGGAATTAAAGGTTATGGTTCAAACATCAAAAGGATCATTTCTTATCACACCCGGTATGCGAATAGCTCAGCTTCTATTAATTCCATTCATACCAGAAGGAAAAATTTTACAACATAACAAAAGAGGAACTGGGGCTTTCGGTTCCTCTGATGCAGTTTACTGGATTCAACAAATTGGTAGGGAAAGACCACAATTGGTATTAAAAATAAATGGAAGGCCTTTTTCTGGGTTATTAGATACTGGTGCTGATGTTTCTGTTATTTCGTTTATACATTGGCCAAAAAATTGGCCCGTGCACCAAACCATTACACAGTTGCAAGGTATTGGCCAATCTAATTCTCCACAACAAAGTTCGCAATACCTACATTGGCAGGATGCTGAAGGTAATCAAGGAATATTCAAACCCTACGTATTGCCCGGACTGCCAGTTAACCTTTGGGGAAGAGATATATTACAACAAATGGGAATCCTATTGCTTAGTCCCAACCCTACTGTAACTAATATATTGTTAAATCAAGGTTATGATCCTAGGAATGGTTTGGGAAAAAATCAACAGGGAAATAAATTACCCTTACAGACTGATAATAAACGGGATAAAACAGGCTTGGGTTTTTTCTAGGGGCCTTGGATTCTCCTCCACCACATGCTGACCCTATAACTTGGATTTCTGATAATCCTGTCTGGGTGGACCAATGGCCCCTTTCTAAGGAGAAATTAATGGCGGCTCATAATATAATTAATGAACAGCTTGCTTTGGGCAGACTAGAAAAGTCTAATAGCCCTTGGAATACTCCTATATTTGTTATAAAGAAAAAATCGGGAAAATATCGTTTATTGCAAGATTTACGTGCTGTTAATCAAACTATGGTAATTATGGGAGCTCTGCAACCAGGTTTGCCTTCTCCTGCAGCCATACCTAAAAATTATATGATTATTATTATTGATCTTAAGGATTGCTTTTTTACTATTCCTCTATTTCCGGCTGATAAGTTGCGATTTGCTTTTAGCTTACCCTCTTTAAATTTTATAGAACCTATGCAACGTTATCAATGGAAAATGCTGCCTCAGGGTATGGCTAATAGTCCTACTTTATGTCAACAGTTTGTAGCTCAAGTTATTGCCCCTGTTCGTAAACAGTTCCCTCAGATATATTTTATTCATTATATGGATGACTTATTACTTGCTTATTCTGATAAACATATTTTACTTAAGGCTTATAATTCCCTTCAAAGTCATTTGTCACGATCAGGACTAGTCATTGCTGCTGACAAAGTACAGATGAACCCACCTTTCTCATATCTTGGTAAGTATATCACAAATTATAATATTACACCTCAGAAGATAGAGATACGGACTGACGTTCTTAAAACTTTAAATGATTTTCAAAAGTTATTAGGAGATATTAATTGGCTGCGACCTTCTTTAAAATTAACTACGGGTCAGTTACAGCCTCTTTTTAATATCCTAAAGGGAAGTCCTGATCCTTCTTCCCCTCGTATTTTAACTTCTGAAGCTCAACAAGCACTCAAGCTTGTAAACAAAGCAATACAATCTGCTCAGCTAACTAGAATTGAGCCTTCTTTACCTATACTATTAATAATCTGTGCTACGTCACATACCCCTACCGCCTTATTATGGCAAGAAACAGGAATTCTTGAATGGATTCATATGAAAAATACGCCTAATAAAGTCGTTACACCTTATTATGAGTTAATAGCAACACTTGTTCAATTGGGTCGTAGAAGAAATATTCAGTTGGTAGGATATGAACCAAATTCTATTATTATACCTTATACTACTTATCAATATTCTTGGCTATTATTTGTCTCTGATTTTTGGGCTCTTGCTTTTGCTGGATATTCAGGAATTATTGATAATCATTATCCTTCTAATAAGCTCCTTCATTTTGCTACTCAACATCTATTTATTTTTCCAAAAACTATCTGTTCAACTCCTATTCTCAATGCCCCAAATGTTTTTACTGATGGTTCTGCCAATGGCATCGCTGTGGTTATTTCTGATGACTTACTTCATAAAGAACAAACAGATCATACCTCTGCCCAACGAGTTGAATTACATGCGATTTCCTTGGCTTTTCAAATCTTTTCACATTGTTCTTTTAATCTCTATACAGATAGCCATTATTTGGTTACTATTTTGCGTAACATAGAAACTGCTATAATTGGCAATACTGTTGATTCTCAATTGTTTCAGACTTTCTTTCAACTACAAAAGATTATTCGTCAGCATGAGTTTCCTGTAGCCATATTACATATTCGAGCCCATTCAGGTCTCCCTGGCCCATTGTCTTTGGGAAATCAATTGGCTGACGAAAATACAAAGATTATAGGCTTAAGTTTATCTCAACCTCAGGATCTTGCTACTCAATCACATAATTTACATCATCAATCTGCTGCTATGCTTCAAAAACAATTCTCTATTTCTAGAGAAACAGCCCGATACATTGTTAAGTCCTGCTCTAAATGTTTACCCCACCTTCCTGTTCCACAATTTGGAGTCAATCCTCGGGGTTTACTCCCTCATCATCTTTGGCAAATGGATGTTACTCATATTCCCTCTTTTGGTAAATTACAATTTGTTCATGTAACTGTTGATACTTACTCTAATTTTATATGTGCTACGCCTTTGGCTGGGGAATCTACTAAATATGTAATTACTCATTTATTTCATTGTTTTGCATCTATGGGAATTCCTAAAGCTTTAAAAACAGATAATGCTCCAGGATATACGAGTAAAGCTTTTGCCAATTTTTGTGCAACTTTCCATATTTCACATAAAACAGGCATTCCCTACAATCCTCAGGGTCAAGGTATTGTAGAACGTGCCAACCGACAATTAAAAATTACATTACAAAAAATAAAAAAGGGGGAATATGATAGATCTCCTCAGATTATGCTTAATCATGCTTTATTTATTTTAAATTTTTTAACTTTAGATGCATTTAGTCACACGCCTTATGAACGATTGTTTACAGGTCTTTCTGGAACCCCTCCTGAAAAAGCGCTTGTTAAATGGAAAGATCCCATGACTAACCTTTGGCATGGACCAGACCCTGTTTTAGTATGGGGCCGAGGCCATGTTTGTGTTTTCCCTAGGGAGGCAGACTCTCCGCGGTGGCTCCCGGAGCGCTTGGTTCGACATTATCATGCCATCACCAATAAACACCCTGACTCGAAGAATGCGTCGCCTGAGGCTCTCGCAATCGACCACAGCACACCCCAACCGGTTCCCCCGGCGGACGAGAAGAATGCGGCGACGGAGTAGGAGACAACTTGTCAGGGAGGCGAGGGGAGATCGAAATCAAATTACTTGGTATCAATTGCAATGTTTAGTATTTCAAGCACGTAGGATTATGGAGGAGAGTGCTCATCCTCGCTCTCCTCTTACCTTTTTTTTAGCCATGATAGCTGTATTGGCAGCCCCACCTATAGAGGCTAAATCTTATTGGGCTTATGTACCCGATCCTCCTTTATTACAACCTGTTACATGGTCTGAAGCTGACCTTCCAATTTTCTATAATGATTCTACTTTTGGAAGAGTGCTAGGAAATTTGCCTATTACTAATACTTCTGTTAATTACTCTAATTGGCTTAATACTCCCCCTGTTTGTTTAAGTCCTATGAGTACCAATTCTGGTTGTGTTAAGGCTGTTGCTTTAGAACATGCTATTTCTTACCAAACCACTGTAAATTCTCAATTTTTTACTCATTTACGTAAAAATTATAAAGCTATGGGATCTAATATTTGTCTTCCTTGCAAACAGACTGTTCCTAGACGAGAAGATTTATCCACCTTTGTATTTTGGTATAAGGATAACGTTCCCATTCACATGAATGCTAGAGTAACTAAGCTTGCTTCTAATACTTCGTTGGATCATTCTCTATGCATATATCGCTTGAGAATTGAAGATACTGGACATTATTTGTGTATTGAAACTACCATAGGTAATCAAGGGACGTTATTAGCTGGACATCAAATTACGGTCGTAAAGACTGTCACAGGACTACAATTTCCTGCTTTTATGGCTTCTGAATTCCCGCAGTTTGATTTTCCTGTTTGTAATGATACATGGACTAAAGCCTCTGTCTGGTGTACTTTAGATTATGATAATGGCACCATACTAGTTTCTTCTGTCCCCGTTAATAATAACAGCCTTGTTTTTTACAAGCAATGGGAATTCTGGAAACTTGCCTTATCCTTTTCTTATAGACCGGTGATTACTTGCGTCGCTCCTCCTTATGCTTTATTGATTGGAGATTTAATTGTAGAAAACACTATGAATCCTATAGGTTATAATATTACTTGTGTTAATTGTATCTTTAGTAGTTGTGTTTTGCCCGTTAAAGGATCTGCATCTGTTATGATTATGAAGCAACCTTCTTATATAATGTTACCTGTTAATTTGTCTGAACCATGGTATCATAACACTGGCATGCAAGCCTGGCTGGAATTGACTGAAGCATTAAAACGACCAAAGAGATTTATTGGTGTTCTAATATGTGCAATCCTAGCCTTAGCAGCTTTAACTGCTACTGCGGCCACTGCTGGGATTGCTCTTTCACAAACTATTCACCAGGCTCATTATGTTAATCAGTTATCTAAAAATACTAGTGTAGCATTAGCCCTACAAAGTCATATTGATACCCAACTAAAAACGGAAGTAGATGAATTAAAAAATGTTCTAATAGGAATAGGGGATCAAGTTATGGCTTTAAAATTAAAAATGCGTTTGATTTGTCATGCCAAATATACCTGGATTTGTGTAACTCAACATTTATATAATGATTCACAATGGGATTGGGAAAAAGTAAAAATGCATATATTAAGTGTATGGACTGATGGACACATTAGCCTTGATATTCAAAAGTTAAATGCCGAAATACAAGCTATTCAAGAGGCCCACCTGGACGAAGATGGACCCCAGAATTTGATTCAAGGATTATTAGATCAACTACAAGGGCTAAATCCGATACAATGGATTCATGGAGGGCTCTCAGGCCTGATATCAATTGGTGTACTACTTTTATTGGTGATCGGTTTATTACCTTGTATTGTTAGATTTGTAATGGGGCGCTTTGCTGTCTTGCGTCAGGATGTTCATGGCTTAAAACTACATTATCAAGCTTTAAAAAATAATAAAAAAGGGGGAAATGTGGTGGCCCCCAAGCTGTAAGCTTATTCAGCTTTCTGCTTTGCGGAGAACTGCTTGTCTCTTTCTTGGTATGCACTCCTGACGCTGCGGTATTGAGCGTAAAAAAGGAAAATGGCTTGCGGCCAGTTTCGTTCCAGGTGCCTGCTCTGGATCTAAGAGCCCCTGGTTGTTCCCCAGAAGAAGGACGTGCTGCCCTGAGGGGGAAGTCTGTATCTCCAAAGAATGGCCCATAAGGCATGCTGACGCATAGATAGTGATGCATAGATAGTGATGCATAGATAATGGCGCATAGATAATGGCGCATAGATAGTGGCGACAGAATTATGTGGAAATACAAGGTTTGCTGATTTGTTGTCTGGTATTCGTTCCGTACTAAACCTATATATACATTCATGCTCTTTGAATAAACTAGCCTTGCAACCATCAGTTGTCTTGGCCCTTCTGACCCCATACTGGTGCTTTTCAGTTCCTTACCCCTCACCGCCAGGAACTTCTAGCTTTCTGCAGCCGGTCTGCGGCAACCATTCATATTCATGGTGTTTTGTAGTAACACCATTTAAACATTAAAGCAATGTATTTAAAATTTACAAATTACTTTTTACAACTGTAGTTTCTAATTTGAGGACTCAACTTGGAATATCAAAATACACTGATGGTATTCATTTAGTATTTTATCTAGTTTCCCCCAAAATATAAACTTAAAAAATAATTTTACTTAAGAGCTGAGCTTTCAGAGATTCGATAAATGTCCAAATTGGATACAACCCATTAGGCAAAAATTCCGATTTGTGAAATAGGTGTTAGGAAGAAGTGCTCTGTTTTGTATTACAGGCTTCCTGCATAAGGGACAAGCTTAATGACAAACTGTTAGAAAACCATTTGAATTTCTAAGCAAATAATGATAGATGCTTGAAACTTGTCTTTTTTTTTTTAAGTATTTATTTATTTATTTATGGCTGTGTTGGGTCTTCGTTTCTGTGCGAGGGCTTTCTCTAGTTGTGGCGAGCGGGGGCCACTCTTTATCGCGGTGCGCGGGCCTCTCACTATCGCGGCCTCTCTTGTTGCGGAGCACAGGCTCCAGACGCGCAGGCTCAGTACTTGTGGCTCACGGGCCCAGCTGCTCCACGGCACGTGGGATCTTCCCAGACCAGGGCTCGAACCCGTGTCCCCTGCATTGGCAGGCAGATTCTCAACCACTATGCCACCAGGGAAGCCCCAAAACTTGTCTTTTTTAAAAAAACCTTCTACTAGAGCAATTTAAACAATTATTTCTCATCAATAATATTTATATTTAACACATGGTGACCATACACATACAGCAGCAAAAGAACATACTGCATAAAAATAAAGGAACACTATTCTTGAGGATTGTTGTGGAGGATTAATACTGATTTTTAATCAGCAATTGTAAGGTGAACTAAAGGTCCCTGGGCATTTTGATTTCAAGGTTCTGAAAGGATTTTCAAGTTGCTTTGCTTACACTCTTTTAGTATAAGCTGTAGGTAAGTTTGTTGAAGATTACAATACTGCTATAGATTTATGTAAACATTATTTTCCTTTCAAGGTATGTATTTCACATTTTTTTCAAATCAACTTTAAAATTTATATCCAACAAAATTCAATCATTTTAAGAGTATAATTTAATGCATTTTAACAAATGTACAAAGTCATCTACCCACTACCATGCTAAGACTTAGAACATTCTATCACCCAAAGACTTGCTTTGTGCTCTTTTGCCATTATCCCCTCCTCTTGATCCTGGCTCCTGGCCATCAACAGATAGTTTTGCCTTTTCAAGAATTTCACACAAATGGCATCATACAATATTGCCTTTTATGGCTGGCTTCTTTCACTTAGCGTAGAGCTACTGAGATGTCTCCATGGTGTTGCAGGTACCAACGGTTTGTTCACTCTTATTGCTGAGTATATTCCATTGTGTGGATAGGAAACAATGTATTCATCTGATCTCCTGTCCAAGCACATTTGATTGTTTCAATTTTAGGGTCTTTATGAATGACACTGCTCTGTACATGTGAATGAGTACAAGTTACTGTGATGACACTTGTTTTCATTTCCTTGAATTAATACCTAGGGGTGGAATTTCTGGGTCACACGGTAAGTGTGTAACCATCAGAATGTGGGCGTTTCAGTTGCTCCAATAATGTGGAGCAATTCATGTAGCTTCATTGGAGAAGAGTATATTCAAATCTTTGACCCATATTTGTATTGAGTTGTTTCTCTGATTACTGACTTGGGAAAAGTTTTTAAAATATATGCTGGCTTTATTCCCATGCTGTGGGCAACTGAACGCTCTCAGGGCTCCAGGTGCCACCAGGCAGGAGAGGGTGTGACTGCCTGCTTCTCCTCAGCTACACAAAAGGCATCTCTGTTTGTTCTCTCCGGTCTGTGGATAGTGCTGACTAGATGTTGACATAAAGTTCTTCGACCAGTGCTCCTAGTTGATGTTCTCAGTGTAGTTTGAATTAGCACTCTTGAGACATGAAGGCGACAAGATGGCGGAGTAGAAGGACTTGAGCTCACCTCCTCTCACGAAAACACCAAAATCACAACTAACTGTTGAACAACCATCAACAAAAAAGACTGGAACCTACCCAAAAAGATACTTTACATCCAAAGACAAAGAAGAAACCACAATGAGAAGACAGGAGAGGTGCTTTCGTAATATAATCAAATCCCATACCTGCTGTGTGTGTGACCCATAAACTGGAAAATAATTATATTGCAGAGGTTCTCACACAGGAGTGAGAGTTCTGAACCCCATGTAAGGCTCCCCAACCTGAGGGTCTGGCATCAGGAGGAGGAACCCCAGAGCATTTGGCTTTGAAGGCCAGCAGGGCTTGAGTTTAGGAGCTTCACAGGACTGGGGGGGAAAGAGAGCCTCCACTCTTGGTGGGTGCACACAAGATTTCACATGCACTGGGACCCAGCACAAAACACTGACTCCATAGGAACCTGGGCTAGACCTACATGCAGGTCTTGGAGGGTCTCCTGGGGAAGTGGGGGTCAGCTGTGGCTCACAGTGGGGGCAGGGACATCAGTGGTGGAGACCCCAGGAAATACTGATCAGCGTGAGCTCTCCTAGAAGGCGCCATTTTGGCACTGAGAACTGGCCCCACCCAACAGCTTGCAGGCTCCAGTGCTGGGATGCCTCAGGCCAAACAACCAATAGGGTGGGAACACAGTGCCACCATCAGCAGACAGGCTGCCTAAAGTTGTACTGAGCTCACAGCTACCTCTAAACACATCCCTTGACAAGGCCCTGCCCACCAGAGGGATCACACGCAGCTCTACCCACCAGTGGGCAATCACCAGTCCCTCCCACCAGGAAGCCTGAACAAGCCCCTGGACCAACTTCACCCACCAGGGGGCAGACACCAGATGCAAGAGGAACTAGGATCCGGCAGCCTGTGGAAATGAGACCACAAACACAGGAAGATAAACAAAATGAGGTGGCAGAGAAATATGTTCCAGACAAAGGAACAAGATAAAACCCTAGAAGAACAACTAAATGAAGTGGAGACAGGCAATCTACCTGAAAAAGAATTCAGAGTAATGATAGTAAAGATGATCCAAGATCTCAGAAACAGAATGGAGGCACAGACTGAGAAGATACAAATAATCTTTAACAAAGACCTAGAAGATTTAAAGAACAAGCAGATGAACAATACAATAACAGAAATGAAAAAATACACTAGAAGCAAACAATAGTAGAAAAAATGAGGCAGAAGAATGAATAAGTGAGCTGGAAGAAAACATGGTGGAAATCACTGCCATGGAAGAGAATAAAGAAAAAAGACTGAAAAGAAATGAGGACAGTCTCAAGACCTCTGTGACAACATTAAATGCACAAACATTTGCATTATAGGGGTCCCAGAAGGAGAAGAGAAAGGAACCGAGAAAATATTTGAAGAGATAATAGACAAAAACTTCCCTAACGTGGGAAAGGAAACAAACACTCAGGTCCAGGAAGCTCAGAGAGTCCCATCAAGGATAAACCCAAGGAGGGACACACTGAGACACATATTAATCAACTTGACAAAAATTAAAGACAAAGAGAAAATATTAAAAGCAAAAAGGGAAAAGCAACAAATAACATGCAAGGGAATTCCCATATGGCTATCAGAGGATTTTTCAGCAGAAACTCTGCAGGCCAGAAGGGAGTGGCATTATATATTTAAATTGATGAAAGGGAAAAACCTACAGCCAAGAATAATTTACCCAGGAAGGCTCACATTTTGATTTCACAAAGAAATCAAAAGCTTTACAGCCAAGAAAACGCTAAGAGAATTCAGCACCATCAAAGCAGCTTTACAACAAATCCTAATGAAACTTGTCTAGGCAGAAAGGAAAAGGCCACAACTAGAAACAAAAAAATTACAATTGTAAAAACTCACCAGTAAAGGCAAATATATAGGAAAGGAAAGAAATCACACACACACACACACACACACACACAAACAAACACACACAAAACCAGCAATCATGAGAAGAGGACAGCACAAATGCAGGATACTGGAAATGTATTTGAAATTAAGAGACCAGCAACTTAAAACAACCTTATTTATATAAAGACTGCTACATCAAAACCTCATGGGAACCACAAACCAGAAGTCCGCAATAGATACACACACAAAAAAGAAAAAGCAACCCAAACACAACACTAAAGATATACATCAAATAGAAAGAGGAAAACAAAAGAGGAAGGGAAGAAAAAAGACCTACAAAAACAAATCCTAAACATTAACAAAATGGCAATCAGAAGATACACATCAATAATTACCTTAAATGTAAATGGATAAAATGCTCCACCCAAAGGACAGACTGGCTGAATGGATACAAAAACAAGAACCATATATATGCTGTCTACAAGAGACCCACCTCAGATCTAGGGACACATACAGATGGAAAGTGAAGGGATGGAAATAGGTATTCCATGAAAATGGAAAACAAAAGAAAGCTGGAGTAGCAACACTCATATCACACAAAATAGACTTTAAAGTAAAGCCTGTTAGAAGAGACAAAGGACACTATATAATGATCACAGTATTAATCCAAGAAGAAGATATAACAATCATAAATATATACAAACCCAACTTAGAAGCACCACAATATATAAGGCAAACGCTAACAGTTCTAAAAGGAGAAATTGATAGTAACAGAATAATAGTGGGGGACTTCTAACACCTTCACTTACACCAATGGACAGATCATCCATAGAGAAAATCAATAAGGAAACACAGGTCTTAAATGACACATTAGACCATGAGGACTTAATTGATATTTATAGGACATTACATCTGAATGCAGCCGAATACACATTCTTCTCAAATGCACATGGAACATTCTCCAGGATAGATCACATGTTGGCCACAAAGCAAGCCTCAGTAAATTTAAAACATTGAAATTATATCAAGCATCTTTTCTAAACACAACGGCATGAGACTATAAAATAAATCAACTTCAAGAAAAAAAAGTGCAAAAAACACAAACAAGAGGAGGCTTAACAAGTTGTTACTAAACAACCAGTGGGTCACCAAAGAAATCAAAGAGGAAATCAAAAAATACCTAGAGAAAAATGACAACACAAACACGACAATCCAAAATATATTGGAGGCAGCAAAAGCCGTTCTAGGAGGGAAGTTTACAGCAATCCAATCTTACCTCAGGAAACAAGAAAAATCTCAAATAAACAACCTAACCTTACACCTAAAGCAACTTAGAGAAAGAAGAACAAACAAAACCCAAAGTTAGTAGAAGGAAAGAAATCATAAAGATCAGAGCAGATATAAATGAAACAGAGATGAAGAAAACAATAAAAAAAGATCAATGAGGGACTTCCCTGGTAGTTCTGTGGCTAAGACTCCACACTCCCAATGCACAGGGCCCAGGTTCAATCCCTGGTCACGGAACTAGACCTCACATGCTTCAGCTAAGAGTTGGCATGCCGCAACTAAATAACCTGCATGCTGCAACTAAAGATCCCACATGCCACAACTAAAAGATCCTGCATGCCACAATGAATATCCCGCATGGGGCAGTGAAGATCACACATGGGGCAATGAAGACTTGGTGCAGACAAATAAAAAAAAGAAAAATCAATGAAACTAAAATCTGGTTCTTTGAAAACATAAACAAAATTGATAATTTAAGCAGACTCATCAAGAAAAAAGGGAGAGGGCTCAAATCAACAAAACTATAAATGAAAAAGAAGTTACAACTGACACAATGGAAATACATAGGATCATAAGAGACTACTACAAGCAACTATATGCCAATCAAATGAACAGCCTAGAAGAAATGGACAAATTCTTAGAAAGGTACAACCTCCCAAGACTGAATCAGGAAGAAATAGAAAATATGAACAGACCAATCACAAGTACTGAAATTGAATCTGTGATTTAAAAACTTACAACAAAAAAAAGTCCAGGACCAGATGGCTTCAGAGGTGAATTCTATCAAACATTAGAGAAGAGTTAAGACCTATCCTTCTGAAACTATCCCAAAAAATTGCAGAGGAAGGAACACTTCCAAGCTCATTCAATGAGGCCACTGTCACCCTGATACCAAAACCAAACAAAGATACCACAAAAAAAGAAAATTATAGGCCAATATCACTGATTAATACACATGCAAAAATCTTCAACAGAATACTAGCAAACCAAATTCAACAATACATTAAAAGGATCATACACCATGATCAATTGGGGTTTATCCCAGGGATGCAAGAATTCTTCAATATCCTCAAATCAATCAGTGTGATTAAAATTTTAACAAACTGAAGAATAAAAACCATACGATCATGTCAATAGATGCAGAAAATTATTCTGACAAAATTCAACACCTTTTATGATAAAAACTATCCAGAAAGTTGGCATAGAGGGAACCTACCTCAACATAAAAAAGGTCATCTATGACAAACCCACAGCTAACATCATACTCAACGGCAAAAAGCTGAAGGCATTTCCTCTAAGATCAGGAACAAGACAAGGACGTCCACTCTTGCCACCCTTTTCAACATAGTTTTGGAAGTCCTAGCCATGGCAATCAGAGAAGAAAAAGAAATAAAAGGAATCCAAGATGGAAAAGAAGAAGTAAAACTGTCACTGTTTGCAGATGACATGATACTATATATAGAAAATCCTAACAATGCTACCAGAAAACTACTAGACTTTCATCAATGAATTTGGTAAGTTTGCAGGATACAAAATTAATATACAGAAATCTGTTGCATTTCTATACACTAACAACAAAAGATGAGAAAGAGAAATTAAGGCAACAATCCCATTTAGCACTGCATCAAAAGAATAAAATACCTAGGAATAAACCTACCTAAGGAGGCAAAAGACTTGTACTCTGAAAACTGTAAGATGTTGATGAAAGAAATCAAATATGACACAAACAGATGGAAATATATACCATGTTCTTGGATTGGAAGAATCAATGTCATCAAAATGACTATACGATCCAAGGCAATCTACAGATTCAGTACAATCCCTATAAAATTACCAATGGCATTTTTCACAGAATTAGAACAAAAAATTTTACAATTTGTATGGGAACACAGAAGACCCCAAATAGCCAAAGCAATCTTGAGAAAGAAAAACAGAGCTGGACGAATCAGGCTCCCTGACTTCAGACTATACTACAAAGCTACAGTAATCAAAACAGTATAGTACAGGCACAAAAACAGAAATATAGATCAACGGAACAGGATAGAAAGTTCAGAAATAAAGCCATGCACCTATGGTCACCTAATCTATGACAAAGGAGGCAAGAACATACAGTTGAGAAAAGACAGTCTCTTCAATAAGTGGTGCTGGGAAAACTGGACAGCTACATGTAAAAGAATGAAATCAGAACACTCCCTAACACTGTACACAAAAATAAACTCAAACTGAATTAAAACCTCTATGTAAGGCCGGATACTACAAAACTCTTAGAGGAAAACATAGGCAGAACACTCTTTGACATAAATTGCAGCAATATCTTTTTGGATCCACCTCCTAGAGTAATGAAAATAAAAACAAAAATAAACAAATGGGACCTAATTAAACCTAAAAGCTTTTGCACAGCAGAAGAAACCATAAACAAAATGAAAATACAACCCAGAGAATGGGAGAAAATATTCGGACACAAAGCAACTGATAAGGCATTAATCTCCAAAATATACAAACAGCTCATGCAGCATTATATTAAAAAAACAAACAATCCAATCAAAAATGGGCAGAATATCTAAACAGACACTTCTCCAAAGAAGGCATACATATGGCCAAAAAGCACATGAAAAGATGCTGAACATCACTAATTATTAGATAAATGTAAATCAAAACTACAATGAGATATCACCTCACACCAGTCAGAATAGCCATCATTAAAATGTCTACAAACAATAAATGCTGAAGAGGGTGTGTAGAAAAGGGGACCCTCCTACACTCTTGGTGGGAATGTAACTTGGTATAACCACTATGGAAAACAGTATGGAGCTTCCTTAAAAAACTAAAACTAGAGGTACCATATGATCCAGCAATCCCATTCCTGTGCATATATCTGGAGAAAACCATAATTCAAAAAGATACATGCAACCCAATGTTCACTGCAGCACTATTTACAGTAGCCAAGACATGGAAGCAACCTAAATGTCCATCGACAGAGGAATAGATAAAGAAGATGTGGTACATATATACAATGTAATATTACTCAGCCATAAAAAAGAATGAAATAATGCCATTTGCAGCAACATGGATGGACCTAGGGATTACCATATTAAATGAAGTTAGCCAGACAAAGACAAATATCATATATCACTTATATGTGGAATCTAAAAAGATGATACAAATGAACTTATTTGTAAAATAGAAAGATACTCACAGACTTTGAAAACAAACTTATTGTTACCAAAGGGGAAAGGTGGGGGGAGTGATAAATTAGGAGTTTGGGATTAACATATACATGCTACTATATATAAAATAGATAATCAAGAAGGACTTCCTGTAGGGCTTCCCTGGTGGCACAGTGGTTGAGAATCTGCCTGCCTATGCAGGGGACATGGGTTCGAGCCCTGGTCTGGGAAGATCCCATGTGCCGCGGAGCAGCTGGGCCCGTGAGCCACAACTACTGAGCCTGCGCATCTGGAGCCTGTGCTCCACAACAAGAGAGGCCGCGATAGTGAGAGGCCCGTGCACCGCAATGAAGAGTAGCCCCCGCTTGCCACAACTAGAGAAAGCCCTTGCACAGAAACAAAGACCCAACATAGCCATAAAATAAAAATAAATAAATACTTAAAAAAAAAAAAAAAAAGGACTTACTGTATAGCACAGGGAACTCTACTCAATATTCTGTAATAACCTATATGGGAAAAGAATCTCAAAAAGAATAGATATATTTATATGTATAACTGAATCACTTTGCTATACACCTGAAACTAACACAACACTGTAAATCAACTATACCCCAATATAAAATAAAAATCAAATTAAAAAAATATATATTCTAGATAAAAGTTCCTTCTCAGATATGTTTTGCAAATCTTTTCTCCCAGTCTGTGGCTTGCCTTTTCATTTTCTTAATAGTGACTTTCAAAAACTGTTTTTAATTTTGAGGCAGTCCAAAATTATCAGTTTTATCTTTCATGATATATGCTTTTCTTGTTCTATGAAATTGTTGCCTAACCAGAATGTCGCTAGAATTTTCTTCTCTGTTTTCTTCTGGGTTATTTTTTTAGTGCTTGCAATTAGATGTCTGATTTATCTTGAGTTAATTTTTATATATTGTGTGAAGTAATGGCCATGGTTCATTTTAATATCCATTTTTCACAACAACCATTATTGAATAGACTCTCCTTTCCCACACTGAATGTATATTTTAAATAAATAGAGTATATTTGTATAGGTCTATGTATGGACTCTCCATTCTGATACATTGATCTATACGTCTATCCTTATAGCAAAACCACACTGTCTTTATGACTCTAGCTTTATAGTAAGTCTTGAAATTGGATAGTATGAATCCTCCAACTTTGTGATTCTTTAGTTTTATGTTCAGTATTCTAGGTCTTTTGCCTTTCCCTTCAAAAAAAACTTTAGAGCTTGTTTTTTCATACTACAAAATACCTTGCTGGGATTTTGATTGGAATTGGGCTTAATCTATAAATCAAGTTGTAAAAAGTTAACATCTTAAGAATATTGAGGCTTACAGTTAGTGAACATGTTATAGCTCTCCAAATATTTACATCTTTAATTTTTTTCAGTAATGTTTTGCAACATTCAATGTATGGTATTGTACATATTTTGTTAAATTTATCCCTAATCATTTCATGTTTTTTGATGCTACTGGAAGTGGTTTCTTCCTAAAATATCAATTTCCAACTGTTCATTTTTAACATATAGACATATAAATGTTTCTGAGGCTTTGCTGAGTTTTAATTCTTTATTTCAAATCTGTGTATATATATTTTGCACCTTATTACACTTGCTAATATCTACAGTACAATGTTTCATAGAAGTGAATATCCTTAATTTGTTCCTGATCTTACGTGAAATTTATTCAGTCTTTCACCATTAAAGATGTTAGCTGTAGGGTTTTTTGTAGAAACACTTTACCAGGTTGAGGAAGTTCTTTTATATTCCTAGTTCACTGAGATTTCCTTTTTTTCATAAATGTGTGTTGAATATTGTAAAAAAAATTTTCCCATATCTATTGAGAAGATCATATGATTTTTCTTTTTTAGTCTATTAATATAGTTAATTATACTGCTTGATTTTTGAATGTTAATACAACTTTACACGTCTAGGATCAACTGAACTTAGTGATTTTAAAAAATCTATTGCTGGATTAAATTTGCTAATATTTTGTTAAGATTTTTGGTATTTATGTTCATGAAGAATATTGGTGTGTAATTTTCTCTAGTGCCTTTTATGGTTTCAGTACTGTGTTAGCATAAGTCTCACAGAATGAGTCAGGAAATTTTCCTCCTCATCTGGTTTCTGAAATATTTTGAGCACAGTTGATATAATTTCTTCATGAAATGTTTGGTATGGTTCAGCAGTGAAGCCATTTAGGCCTGGAGTTTTCTTTAGGGGAAGGCTTTTGATATGAATTCAACTTCTTTAGTAGATATAGGGCTTTCTAAATACAGGGCTCTTCTGGTAATCTATCTATTTTTAAGTCCACTTTTGTCATTTGTGCCTATGAAGATTTATGCCGAGTTCATCTATGTAGTATGTGTAGAGTTTTAGTCATGCCAAAATAAAACCACATTACATAGTTTTCAGCATTCCAACAAGTTTCAAGTGTACAGAACAATATTGTCTCCTACATGCATATTGTTGTGCCCAGATTCCTAGAATGTCCCCATTCAGCACAACTAAAACTACCTGCACAAACAACAACTCTCCACTGCCCTCATCACCACCACCACCAGATGCTGGCAACCAGCATTCTACTTTCTGTTTCTATGAGTTTGTCTACTTTAGATACCACATGTAAGTGGAATCATGAAGTACTTGTCTTTCTATGACTGGCTTATTTCACTTAACATAGTGTCCTCAAAATTCAAACATGTTACCAGATACTGCAGAACTGCCTTCTTTTTAAAGGTTGAATTGTATTCCATTTTTTTATATGTCACATTTTCTTTATCCATTCATCTGTTGATGGACATTTAAATTATTTTCACACCTTGGATACTGTGAATAATGCTGCTATGAATATAAGAGTGGTAAACCTCTTTGAGATTCCAATTTCAATACTTCTGGATAAATACCCAAAGTGGGATTGCTGAATCATTCAGTAGTTCTATTTTTAATTTTTTGAGGAACTTCCATTCTGTTTTCCATGGTGGCTGCACCATAATGCATTTCTACCAATGGTGTGCAAGGATTCCAATTTCTCCACATCCTCACTAACATTTGTTGTTGTTGTTTTTGCTGTTAATAGCCATCCTAAAGGTGTAAGATGATATATCATTGTGGTTTTGATTGCATTCCCCTGACAATTAATGGCATTCAACTTTTTTCATATAACCTTTGGCCATTTTTATGTTTTCTTTCAAGAAACATTTATTCAAGTCCATCTTAAAATTGAGATTTTTTTTTTTTTTTAACCATTGAGTTGTAAGGGTTTCTTATATATTTTGGAGAATAAACCCTTATCGGATGTACGGGATTAACCAGTCTACTGGTTTTTGGGTTTTTTTGTCTGTGCTTTTAGTATCATAGCCATGAAATCACTGCCAAGACCAATGTCATAAAGCTTTTTCCTTATGGCTTCTTCTAGGTGTTTTTACAGTTTCAGGTATTATGTTTAGGCATTTAATGCATTTTGAGTTGATTTTTGTGTATGATGTAAGATAAAGATCCAATTTCTCTTTTTATGTGGATATCCGGTTTTTCCAGAACTATTTGTTGAAGTCAATCCTTTTCCCACTGTGCATTCTTAGCACCCTTGTCAGTGATCAGTTGACTGTATGTGCTTAGGTTTATTTCTGGCTTGCTATTCTGTTCCATTGGTCTATATATGACTTATGCCAGTACCATATGGTTTTAACTATGGTAGCTTTGTAATATATTTTAAAATCTGGAAATGTGAGGCCTTTGGTTTTGTTTTTTTCTCAAGATTGTTTTGGCTGTTCAGGGTCCTTTGAGATTCCATATGAATTTTAGCATTGTTTCTTTCTATTTTTTTTTAATGCCACTAGGAATTTGATAGGGATTGGATTGAGTCTGTAGATTGCTTTGGGAAATATGGACATTTTAACAATATTGTTTTCCAACCCATGAACACACATGGACTGTCCATTATTTTATGTCTTCCTTAATTTATTTCATCAATGTTTTGTAGTTTTTAGTATAGAAGGCTTTAACCTCCTTAGTGAAGTTTATTCCTAAGAATTTTATGCTTTTTGGTGCTATTGTGAATGTGATTGTTTTCCTAATTTCCTTTTCAGATAGCACATTGTTACTGTATAGAAACACAATTGCTTTTTGTATGTTGATTTTTATTTTGTAACTTTGCTGAATTCATTTATTAGTTCTAACAATTTTTTATGGAGTCTTTAGGGCTATAGGATCATGTTGCCTGCTAACAGAGAAAATTTTACTTCTTCCTTTCTGGCTTGTATAATTTTATTTATTTTTCTTGCCTACTTTCTCTGGCTAGAACTTCCATTACTATGTTGAATAAAAGCTGTGGGAGTGGGCATCCTTGCCTTGGTCCTGATCTTAGAAGAAAAGCTTTCACTTTTCCACTACTGAGTACAATGTTACCTGTAGACTTTTCATTTATGTATAGCCTTTATTATGTTAAGGTAATTTCCTTCTATTCCTAGCTTTGTTCATTAAGAGTTTTTGTCATGAAACCATGTGTAATTTTGTCAACTGCTTTTTCTGCATCAATTGAGACAATCGTATGATTTTTATCCTTAATTCTGTTGATGTGGTGTATCACACTAATTAATTTCATACATAGAACCATCCTTGCAGCTCTTGGTCATGGTGTATGATCCTTTCATTACACTACTAGATTTGGTTTGCTAGTATTTTGTTCAGGATTTTTGCATATATGTTCATCAGGGATATCGACCATAGTTTTATTTTCTTGTGGTGCATTTGTCTGCCTTTGGTATCAGGGTAAATCTGTTCTCATAAAATGAGTATGGAAATCTTTCCTCCTCTTCAGTTTTTGGGAAGAGTTAGAGAAGGATTGGCATTATACTTCTTTAAATTTTGATAGAATTAACCAGTGAAGCCATCTTGTCCTGGATTTCTCTTTGTTGGGAGGTTTTTGATTACTGATTCAATCTCCATTGTATATAGTGCCTTTATCTCTGGCTATATTTAAAACTTTCTCATGATCATTGATTAATCATATCCAGAATATATATTTAATATCAGATATTGTATATTTCTTCTACAGAATTTCAGTTTGAGTATTTTAAAATTATCTTCAATTTATTTTCTCATTATATTATGTTTAAAGATTTGTAGTAGCTGTTTTATAGTCCTTCTCTGCAAATTGTATCGTCTGTCATTTCCTGGCCTATTTCTATTGATTTTTTTTTTTAAATCTGGTTATCAGGCCTATTTTCATGCTTCTTTGCATGCCTAATAATTTTTGATTGGCTGTCAAATATTTTTGGATGCTAGATTTAATTATAGTCTTTTAAATGGTATTGGAATTTTATTCTGGAATGCAGTTAAATTCCTTTCAAATTAGGTAGATCTTTTAAAAGGTTTCTTTTAAGTTGAATTATTGTGAGTCCAGAACAGCATTTTCTGTGGAGCTAGTTTAGGTCTTCTTACTGAGTCAATACCTATTTGAGGACTCTTCTCAGTGACCCCATGCGTTAGGTTGTGTCTTTCCACTCTGATGAGGACACAAACTATTCCCAACCCAGTGTGATATCTGGGAATTGCTCTGTTTACTCTTTTCTTGTAAATCTTTCCTGGCTTTGGGTAATTTCCTCACATACATGTGCAGATATAAGCCAGACTCATTGGGACCTCTCTGCAGATTTCTCTACATCTCCTCTCTCTAGTTCTCTGCTCCACAAATTCTAGCTGCCATGGCTTCCTCAAATTCAATCTCTGTCTCTTCAACTGAGTGAGAACACGGCTTTTTTGGGTCCCCCTTGTACTGCTGCAGCCTGAGAACTGCCTTCAGGCAGGAAGCCTGTGCAATCATAGGGCTTACCTTGTTTTTCTTCTCTGTGGATCAAAGTCCTTTCCAGTTATCTTACATCTGAAACCAATGTTTCATATTTTCTGTCCAAATTTCTTGTTGCTTATAGTGGCAGGCAATTACCATGACAATTAGTCTTTTGTGGGTGGGAGAAGACATCTCTCAATATGCAGTTTAAAAAGACGGTTGCATTCTTAAATTTTCCTATACAAGTGTATCCTTATAGTTAATCACTGAAAAAGTCTTGTTATAAACATTCCATTTATAGGCAACTTTCTAGGAAGGCAGATGTAATTTTCAATAGTTCTGCTTACTGAACTTTTCTTCCACTCCATAGAAACTATATTCCTAAAGTCACCAATAAATCATGTTTTTGTGTTTGTTTTAGTTTTGCATTTTAGAATGGATGAGTCTAGTGACTTTCAACATCAGGGCAGATGGCCAGGTATTAACCATTCTTCAGCAGTTCACATGAGAGTGTTAAATAAAACTTACCAAGCATATTGAAAGCATTTACTGAGACCTCAAAAAGGAGTATCTTGAGTTTTTTTTTTTTTTATTTTGAAGCAACTTAAAGCCAAATCAGTGAATTAGAGTTAATAAAGTAGTAAGTGGTAGATATGGGTATAGTTCATATGAACTAAAATCTGGCTAATACTACTCTCACAGGTTCAACAAATGAAGCATTTGGTTTACAAGAGGTGTGGATGGAAAATTAAGATTCCTGTATCAGGACACTTGAAGGCATGTCTAGTCTATTAAGTTGGGAATAGAAAAATTCTACTCTTTGACCCAGAGACATGACAAAAGACTCTTTTCTCTGTCTGGGATCTGGATAAAAAATTAAACCAGAAGCAACCCAAAAAGTTTGTGTGAGAAATAAAATTTCAGCTTTTGCTTCATGTGGTTTTATGGTATAGTACCATGTACCTAAATTCTGTATACAATGCACACAACACAGAACCCTCAAGCTAAGAAGTTATCATAGGCAACTGGATCAAGATGGCAGAGGAGTAGGACATGTAACTCACCGTCTCCCATAAATACATCTAAATACATCTACATGTGGAACGATTCTCACAGAACACTTACTGAATGCTGGCAGAAGACCTCAGACTTCCAAAAAGGCAAAAAAATCTCCACATAACTGGGTAGGACAAAAGAAAAAAGGAAAAAAAGAGAGAGAAAGGAATCAGAACGGGACCTGTCTCCCTGGGAGGGGGCTGTGAAAGAGGAAAGTTTTCGGCACACTGGGAAGTCCCCTCACCAGCAGGCAGACCAGCCAGGACAGAGGGGGAGCTTTGGAGCCTTGGAGGAGAGTGCAGCAACCGCTTTCTGGAGGGCAAAGCAGAGAGAGACCTGCACAGATTATTGGTGCCACTGCCTGGCACTCCACAGCCTGAGACACTCATCCACTGAGGTGGGTGGGGGCTGGGTGCTGAGGCTCAAGCTTCGAAGGTCATAACTGGGGAAAGGACTGGGGTTGGCTGCATGGAGACAGCCTAAGGGGGCTAGGGTGTGGTGTGCCACAACCGAGGGAGTATGGGAAGAAGCCTGGGCCTGCCAGAAAGGCAAGGCGCCATTGCTGGGGGGCACGTGAAGAGAGGGACAGGACAGCCATAGGAGCGTCCTTCTCTGCGCGCATGCTCTCAGGTGGCAGGGCACTGCCTACATGAGCTTCGGGGGCAGGTGTGAGCCATCACTGCCATCTCTGATTCCAGAGGCAGGCATGGACTGCTGCTGCTGCTGCTGCTGCCAAGGGTCCTGCTACCAGGCACCAACCACTGCCCCCACTTTCCTGGGAGCGTGCATGGGCCATGCACCTGCTCACCCCTTATCAAGGGGATAATGGCCAGCACATGCTGAGGAAAGAGACAGCAAGCATCCAAACCAAAAACAACCTTCATGCCAAAAAAAAAAAAAAAAATTAAACCCACACACGCTATGCAGGGATGCGCCTTCATATAAAGAGCCCTCCAAGACTACAGTAGATAATTGTTTCTCCTAAACTCACAGAAAGAAATATAAGCAAACTGAAGAAGCAAAGGAACCACTCCCAGTTAAAAGACCAAGAGAATTCCCCTGAATGAACAATGAAACAGACCTCTTCAGTGTAATAGACACCAAGTTCAAAAAGGAGGTAATGAAGATACTGAAGGAATTAAGAAATGTTATTGACAGAAATGCAGATTACTGTAAAAAGGAACTAGAAAGTATACGGAGGAGCCAAGAAATATTAGAAAATTCATTTGCTGAGATGAAAGCTGAGCTAAAGGCAATGAATAGCAGAATGAATAATGCAGAAGAATAAGTGATCTGGAAGACAGAATACTGGAAATTGCCCAATCAGAACTGCAGACAGAAAACCAAATGAAAAAGAAATGAAAGCAATATAAGAGACTATGGGATAATATAAAGTGTGCCTATCTATGCATAATAGGGATTCCAGAAGGAGAAGAAAGAGAAAAGGGGATTGAAAATGTATTTGAAGAAATTATGGCTGAAAATTTCCCAAACATAAAGAAGTAAACAGATATCAGATACAGGAAGCACAGAGGGTCCCAAATAAGATGAACTCAAACAGTCCTACACCAAGACATGCTATAATTAAAATGGCAAAATTAAAGATAAAGAGAGGATTCTAAAGGCAGCAAGAGAAAAACAGAGTTCTTTACAAGGGAACTCCCATAAGGCTATCAGCTGATTTCTCTACAGAAACACTGCAGGCCAGAAGGGAATGGCAAAATATATTCAAAGTCTTGAAAAAGAAAAATCTGAAACCTAGAATACTCTACCTAGCAAGATTATCATTTAGAATAGGAGGAGAAATAAAGAACTTCTCAAACAAGCAAAAACTAAAAGAATACAGCAATACTAAACCTATTCTAAAAGAAATATTGAAAGGTCTTCTCTAAATAGAAAAGAAACAAGATGATATAGGAAGGATGAAATCACAACTAGGAAGTAAATCACTTAAATTAGCCAGTATACAGATCAAAAAGAAAAAAAAAAACTATTTGTGAAAGCAATGATAAACACAAGGAATAGGAAAAGGATAAAATCGAAGATGTAAAAAAGGACATCAAAATCATAAAATGTGCGGAAGGAGGGTAAGTAAATGTAGATTCTTTTTTTTAGAATGTGTTTGAGCCTATATGACTATCAGTCTAAAGAAAGCAGATATAGGAAGGGGTTAACATACTTGAAATACAGGGCAACCACAAATCAAAAACATAAAATAGATTCACAAAAACCAAAAAGAAGAGAAAAAAAGTATAAAAGCAAATCATCAAACCACAAAAAGAGAAAGGAACAAAGAAGAAACATAGAATCAACTGGAAAATAAAGTTTAAAATGGCAACAAATATTTATGTATCAATAATTACCTTAAATGTCAATGGACTGAATGTTCCAATCAAAAGACATAGAGTGGCAGACTGGATAAAAACAAACAAGAGCCTCCAATGTGCTGCCTGCAAGAGACCCACCTTAGGGCAAAGGACACACATAGATTGAAAGTGAGGGGATGGAAAAAGATATTTCACGCAAAAGGAGATGACAAAAAAGCGGGAATTGCAACACCCATATCAGACAAAAAAAGACTTTAAAACAAGGTCATAAAGAAAAATAAAGAAGGACACTATATAATGGTAAAACGATCAACACAAGAAGAGAATTTTACACCTGTCAACATATATGCACCTCATATAGGAGCACCCAAATACATAAAACAAATACTAACTGACATAAAGGGAGAAATTGGTGGGAATACAATAATAGTAGGAGACGTTAAAACCTAAGCATCAATGAACAAATCTTCTAGAGAGAAAATCAATAAGGCAACAGAGATCCTAAATGATACAATAGAACAGTTAGACTTAATTGATATTTTCAGGACATTACATCCCAACCCCCCCCAAAAACAACCCACAACAGAATACACATTCTTTTCAAGTGCACATGGAACATTCTCTAGGATTGACCACATACTAGGGCACAAAACGAACCTCAACAAATTTAAGAGTACAGAAATATTTTCAAGCATCTTCTCTGACCACAACAGCATTAAACTAGAAATCAACCACAGGAAAAGAAATGAGAAAAAATGTTTACATGGAGACTAAGCAACATGCTACTAAAAAAACCAATGTGTCAACGAGGAAATCAAAAAGGAAATTAAAAAATACCTTGAGACAAAGCACAATGAAAACACAACCATACAAAATCTATGGGATGCATAAAAAGCAGTTCTTAAAGGGAATTTCATAGGGATACAGGCCTTCCTCAAAAAAAAAAAAGAAAAGAAAAATCTCAAATAAACAACCTAACGTACCACCTAAAAGAATTAGAAAAAGAAGAACAAACAAAACCTAAAGATGGCAGAAGGAAGGAAATAATAAAGATCAGGGAGGAAATAAATAAAATAGAGATTTTTAAAAAATAGAAAATAAAATCAATAAAACGAAGAGCTGGTTCGTTGAAAGTGTAAACAAAATTGACAAACCTCTGGCCAGGCTCATGAAGAGAAAAAGAGAGAGAACCCAAATAAACAAAATAAGAAATGAAAAAGGAGAAATCTCAATTGATACCACAGAAATACAAAAAAACATGAGAATACTATGAACAATTATATGCCAACAAATCTGACAACCTAGAAGAAATGAACAACTTTCTAGAAACATATAGCCCACCAAAACTAAATCAAGAAGAAATAGATAATTTGAACACCAGATGTGAAATAGAATCTGTAATTTAAAAAAACAAAAAACAAGCAACAAAAAAAACCTTCCAACAAACAAAAGTCCAGGACCAGATAGCTTCACAGGAGAATTCTACCAAACATACAAAGAAGAACTTATACCAATCCTTCTCAAACTCTTCCAAAAGACTAAAGAGGAGGGAACACTCACAAAGATGTTCTATGAAGCCACCATCACCTTGATACCAAAACCAGACAGATACCACCAAAAAAGAAAATTACAGGCCAATATCTTTGATGAATATAGATGCAAAAATTCTCAACAAAATATTAGCAAACCGAATTCAACAACACATAAAAAAGATCATACACCACGACCAAGTGGGATTCATTCCAAGTTCACAAGGTTGTTTCAACATATGCAAATCAATGAATGTAAGACACCACATAAACAAAAGCCACAAACCACATGATCATCTCAATACATGCAGAAAAAACATGGGACAAATTTTAACATCCATTCATGATAAAAAACTCTTACCAAAGTGGGTATAGAGGAAATATATCTCAAAATAATAAAAGCCATTTATGACAAACCCACAGCCAATATAATACTCAATGGTGAAACTACTCAAGACGAGGATGCCCATTCTCACCACTTCTATTCAACACAGTATTGAAAGTCCTAACCACAGCACTCAGACAAGAAAAAGAAATAAAATGTATCCAAATTGGAAGTGAAGAGGTAAAACTGTCACTGTATGCAGATGACATGATACTATATATAAAAAAACCTTAAGGATTCCACACAAAAACTACTAGATCTAATAATTGAATTCAGCAAAGCAGCAGGATACAAGATTAGCATTAAGCAACTGCTTGCATTTCTTTACACTATCACTGAAATAACAGAAAGGGAATGTTAAAAAAAAAAAAAATACCTTTTAAAATTGCATCAAAAAAAAAATACCTAGGAATAAACCTGACCAAGGAGGTGAAAGACTTATACGCTGAGAACTATAAAACATTAATAAAGGAAATTAAAGAGGGTTCAAAGAAATGGAAAGATATCCCATGCTCTTGGATTAATATTGTTAAAATGGCAATAGAACCCAGAGCAATCTACAGATTTAATGTGATCCCTATCAAATTACCCATGACATTTTAAACAGAACTAGAATAATCCAAAAATTTATATGGAACCATAAAAGACCCAGAATTGCCAAAGCAATCCTGAGGGGAAAAAATGAAGCAGGAGGCATAACTCTCCCAGACTTCAGACAATACTACAAAGCCACAGTAATCAAAACAATGTGATATTGGTACAAAAGCAGACATATGGCTCAATGGAACAGAGAGCCCAGAAATCAACCCACACACCTAAGGTCAATTAATCTTTGACAAAGGAGACAAGAATATAAAATGGGAAAAAGACAGTCTCTTCAGCAAGTAGCGCTGGGAAAGTTGGGCAGATGCATGTAAATCAATGAAATTAGAACACACCCTCACACCATGCACAAAAATAAACTCAAAATGGCTTAAACACTTAAACATAAGACCTGACACCATAAAACTCCTAGAAGCAAAGCATAGGAAAACATTCTCTAACATAAATCGTACTAATGTTTTCTTAGGTCAGTCTCCCACGGCAATAGAAATAAAAACAAAAATAAACAAATGGGACCTAATCAAACTTACAAACATTTGCACAGCAAAGGAAACCATAAAAAGATGAAAAGACAACCTATGGAATGGGAGAAAATATTCGCAAATGATGTGACCTACAGGGGCTTAATATACAAAATATACAAACAGCTCATAAAACTCAACCACAAAAAACCAAACAACCAATCAAAAAATGAGCAGAAGACCTTAATAGACATTTTTCCAAAGAAGACATACAGATAGTCAACAGACACATGAAAAGATGCTCAACATTACTAATTATTAGAGAAAGGCAAATCAAAACTACAATGAGGTACCACCTCACACTGGTCAGAATGGCCATCATTAAAAAGTGTACAAATAAGAAATGCTGGAGAGAGTGTGGAGAAAAGGAAACCCTCCTACACTGTTTGTGGGAATGTAAGTTGGTGCAGCCACTGTGAAAAAACAGTATAGAGGTTCTTTATAAAACAAAAAATAGAACTATCGTATGATCCAGCAATCCCACTCCTGGGCATATACCTGGACAAAACTATAATTCAAAAAGACACATGCACCCCAGTGTTCATAGAAGCACTATTCACAGCAGTGAAGACATGGAAACAACCTAAATGTCCATCGACAGATGAATGGATAAAGAAGATGTGGCACACACACACACGCACACATATAATGGAATATGGAATATATATATATATATATATATTTATAATGGAATACTACTCAGCATAACAAAGAATGAAATAATGCCAATTACAGCAACATGGATGCAACTAGAGATTATCATACTAAATGAAGTAAGTCAGAAAGGGAAAGACAAATACCATATGATATCACTTATATGTGGAATCTAAAAATGGCACAAATAAACCTATCTAAAAAACAGAAACAGACTCACAGACATAGAGAACAGACTTGTGGTTGCCCATGGGGGGGGGAGGGAGAGGGATTGACGGGGAGTTTGGGGTTAGTAGATGCAAACTATTACATTTAGAATGGATAAACAACAAGGCCCTACTGTATAGCACAGGGAAATATATCCAATCTCCTGGGATAAACCATAATGGAAAACAATATTAAAAAAAGAATGTATATATGTGTATATAAGTGAGTCATTTTGCTATACAGCAGAAATTAGCACAACATTATAAATCAACTATACTTCAATTTAAAAAAAGAAATTAATCAGGAAAAACAAAACATTAAAGATCCAACAATATTTCAAACAAAAAGTCATAAAAATTATAATCATCATCAATTCCAAAAAAAGTTATGATAAAATATTGTTCACACAGAGTGGCAACTCTGGGAGCCCTACACAGTAAAGCAAAGCAAAGTCATTCCGTAGATGCACTTCAAAATTCAAGGTACATTGGACCATCACAGAAAACAACTCCCACTGATGATAACTTAGAAAAGTAAATTATATGAAGAAATTTTGCTCCTTGCGAATGAGAAAAATTAAAGCAACTTGAAATTGACTATATGGTAAACATATTTAAAGACTGAAGAACAAAACTGTCATTATTTACACAAGATATAACTCAAGAAGACTTTATCCATAAGCAAGTAGTTTTGCTGGATGTGCTGAGCTAAATGAAGCTACAACTCTAGGTATTATAACTTTATCTCCTGCCTTATTAGTAAAGGTCCCATAGCCTCCTGACACAATTTCTATTGCCACAATTGCCCCATTGTTTTGTGACTCTTCACTTACTCTCTTCCTTCAACCCAGTCTTTCAAACAGCTTAAACAAACATTTGTGTCTACTGCTCCTAGTTGCTCTGCTAGGAATCAAAGGGAAACAAGTAAACAACTGCTTTTCATGGATATAAATTAATTTTATTTCTACATTGAAATGCCCATTCTACCCTCTTGTGGCTCATTCCCTTGAAAACACAAATCTTGTTTAGTTCATCTTTGTTGAGCAGTCCAGTTTTATTTTTTGTATGTATCTGTCCCAACACCATTTATTGAAGAGGCTGTCTTTTCCCCATTGTATATTCTTGCCTCCTTTGTCATAGATTAATTGACCATGTAAGTATGGGTTTATATCTGTGTGTCCATTGTAACTTCCCCTTTTTCATTTCTGAAATTATTTTTTGGGGTTTTCTATTTCTTGAAGAGTTTAGCTAAAGATTTATCAATTTTGTTTGCCTTTTCAATGAACCAGCTCTCAGTTTCATTGATCTTTTCTGTTGTTTTTACTATTTCATTTATTTCCACCTAATCTTTATTATTTCTTACCTTCTACTAACTTTGTCTTTTATTTATTCTTCTTTTTCTAGTTCCTTTATATCTAAGGTTAGATTGTTTATTTGAGATTTTTCTTGTTTCCTAAAGTAGGTTTGTATCACCATAAACTTCCCTCTTAGAACTGCTTTTGCTGCATCCTACAGATTTTGAACTGTAGGATGTGTTTTCCTTTTCATTTGTCTACAGGTATTTTTAAATTTCTTCTTTGAATTCTTCAGTGAACCATTGGTTGTTTAGTAGCATACTATTTCGCTTCCATCTGTTTGTGATTTTTGCAGTATTTTCCCTGTGGTTGATTTCTAGTCTCATAGCAATGTGGTTGGAAAAGACACTTTCTATGATTTCAATTTTCCTAAATTTACTGAGGCTTGTTTTATGGCCTAGCATGTGATCTATTCTGGAGAATGTTCCCTGTGTACTTGAAAATAATGTGTATTATATACTTCTTTTTTGTTGGAATGTCATATAGGTATCTCTTAAGGACATCTAGTCTAATGTGTCTTTTCACACAAGTGTTTTCTTATTGATTTTCTGTCTGGATGATCTGTGCATTGATATAAGTCCAGTGTTAAAGTTTCCTGTTATTATTGTGTTATGTTCAGTTTCTCCCTTTATGTTTGTTAACATTTGTTTTACGTATTTAGGTGCTCCTATGTTGGATTCATACATATTTACAATTGTTATATCTTCTTGCTGGATTGATCTTTTATCATTATGTAATGTTCCTCTTTGTCTCTTGTTACAATATTTGATTTAAGTCTGTTTTGTCTGATATAAGTATTGCTACCTTGGCTTTCTTTTCATTTCCATTTGCAAGGTATAGTTTTCCCCATTCCCTCACCTTTAGCCTGTGTGTGTCTTTAGATCTGAAATGAGTCTCTTGTAGGCAGTATATATATGGGTCTTATATTTGTATCCATTCAGCCACTCTGTCTTTTGATTGTAGCATTTAGTCCATTTACATTTAAAGTAATTACTGATAGATATCTATGTATTGCTATTCTGTTAATTGCCTTTGGTTGTTTTTGTAATCTTTTTTGTTCCTTTTTTCTTCTTTTGCTCTCTTCCCTTGTGATTTGATGATTATTTTTACTGTTATTTTTGTATTCCATTCTCTTTTGTGTGTGGGTATCTATTATACGTTTTTGGTTTGTGGTTACCATGAGGTTTATATATAGCAATCTACATATATACGTGATTGTTTTAAGTTGCTGATCCCTTAAATTTGAACACATTTGAAAAACTCCGCATTTTTACTACCCCATGCCATGTTTAATATTTTGATATCATACTTCATACATTTTTGTTTTGTGTATCAAGATAATAAGTATCTAACTACTTATTGTGGATATAGATGGTTTTACTATTTTTGTCTTTTAAGCTTCCTGCTAGCTTTATAAGTGGTTGATCTACTACCTCTCCTGTATATTTGCCCTTACCAATGAGATTTTTCCTTTCCTAATTTTCAATTTTCTAGTTGTGACCTTTTCTGCTTACAGAAGTCCCTTCTACATTTCTTGTAAAGCTAGTTTTGTGTTGCTAAACTCTTTTAGCTTTTGCTTGTCTGTAAAACATTTGATCTCTCCTTCAGGTCTGAATTATACCTTGCTGGGTTGAGTATTCTTAGTTTTAGGTGTTTTCCTTTCATAATTTTAAATATATTGTACCACTTCTTTCTGGCCTGAAGAATTTCTGCTGTAAAGTCAGCCGATACTCTTATGGGAGTTCCCTTGTACATAACTAGTTGCTTTTTCCTTGCTGCTTTTAATATTGTTTTTATCTTTAATTATTGCCATTTGAATTACAATGTGTCTTGGTGTAGACAAAATTTACCTTGTTTGGGACTCTCTGTGCTTCCTAGACAGATGTCTGTTTTCTTTTCCAGGTTAGGAAAGTTTTCAGCTTACTATGGGTTCAAATATATTCTTTGCCCCTGTCTCTCTCTCCCTTCTTCTTCTGGGACCTGAAGGCAAATGTTAGTATACTTGATGTTGTCCCAGAGATCTCTTAAATTGTTCCCACCATTAAAACTTCTTTTTTTCTTTTCAGCTTGGGTGATTTCCACTACTCTGTTTTCTAGTTCATAGATTTGTTCATCAGTATCATCTAATCTACCACTAATTCCTTCTCATGTATTTTTATTGCATTCTTTAGCTCTGATGTGTCTTCTTTATATTTCCTAACTCTTTGTTAGAAACTTCTAATTTCTCACTCTTTCATCCATTCTTCTCCTGAAGCATCTATATGGTCAATACCTTGAACCCTTTATCAGGTAGATTGCTTATCTCCACTTCACTTAGTTCTTCTTCTGGGCTTTTATCTGTTCCTTCATTTGGAACGTATTCCTCTGTCACCTCATTTTGCCTAATTCTCTGTTTTTATTTGTATATATTTTGTAGGGCAGTGATGTTTCCCAATCTTGGAGGAGTGAACTTATGTAAGAGATGTCCATGGGACCAAGAAGTGCACTCCCCTCTGGTCACTAGAGCTATATGTTCTAGGGGTGCCCTCTATGCAGGTTGTGTGGGCCCTTATGTGGTAGGAGGATGAGCTGTGGGAACACTGGTAGGTGTGGATGGTTGCCAGGCCCCACCTAGCACAAAGGCTGCTGGCTACTCGTGGGTGGGGCCGGGTCCTGCCATGGCTGACTACATGTCCAGGGAGTCCCAGTGCTGTTGCCAGCCCACTGGTGGGTGGGGCTGGGTCATGAGTTGGCTGGCTACAGAGCCTGGGGGTCCTGAGGCTGTTGCTAGCCCACTTGTGGACAGAGCCTGGTCCCAGCGTGGCTGGCTGCAGGGCTGGGCGTTCCAGAACTGGTGTCGGCCTGCCGGTGCTGAGGCCAGGTCCCAACAGCTGGCTGTGGGGCCCCAGAGTTCTCAGGGCTAGTGCCCATCCGCTGGTAGTTGAGGCCAGGCCCTGGGCCTCTGGTGGGCAGGGCTGGGTCCCAGGGTAACTGAGGGATTGGGGAGCTCAATGGCAGCCAGTCTGATGGTGGGTGGGGCTGTGTACCTGCATGGCTAGCTGCTTGGCCTGGGGCATCCTAGGACTGATCTGACTAGCTTATAAGCAGGGCCTTGTCCTGGTGCTAATAAGCTAGAGGGAGGATTCCAAAACAGCACTTGCCAGCCCCAGTGTCCTCGTGGTAGAAAAAACTCCCCATAGTGGCTGCCACCAATATCTGTGTTCCACTGGTGATTCCCAGTTGCCTCCTGCCTCTCTGAGAGGGTCTCTAAGGTCAACAAATGGGTCTGACCCAAGCTCCCTTCAAATTACTGCCTCTACCCTGGGTCTCAGAGTGTGTGATATTTTGTGTGCAACTTTAAGAGTGCAGTCTCTATTTCCCACAGCCCTCTGGGTCTCCCAAAAGCAAGCCCTGCTGGCCCCAAGTGTTCTAGCGGCTTGTCTTCCTAGTGCAGGACCACCTGGCTGGAGAGCCCAATGTGGGGCTCATACCCCTCGCTCCTTGGAGGAACCTCTGCAATTGTGATTAGCCTCTCGTTTGTGGGTCATGGACCCAGGGGTGTGGGGCTTGACTGTACTACATCTCCACCCCTCCTACCCATCTCCTTGTGGTTTCTTCTTTATATCTTTAGCTGTAGAAGGTCTTTTCTGCTAGTCTTCGTGTGACTCTCATTGATAGCTGCTCTGTAAACAGTTGTAGTTTTGGTGTGTCCGTGGGAGGAGGTGAGCTCAGGGTCTTCCTGCTCCACCAGCTTGGCCTCTCTCCCTCTCTTTCATCTATTTTATCCACTAGTGTACGCTTAGTGTCAAAAAGAGTAGGCACTCAATAAATATTTATGAGTTGAAACAAAAATAGCCCAAAGGTAATTCCAAAACGGAAAGAATTAGAAGAACGATAACTCTTGTGTTACCCAGCACAAACTGCCCAAATCAGTTACTTTTCAATGGGAAGAGGCAATGAATATTTGCTTGGTAATTTAAGAAAACAGATGGAAGAACTTCCTGAGTATGGCAGAATAACTCAAAAGTTATTGGAGACTTCAGAAGCATTTGGTTTTAATTCCTGCTCCACCATTTAATAATTTCATGGATTTGGTCCAGTCACTGACTTAAAATCCCTGAGACCCATTTCTCTCTTAGTAGAAACCTATCATCCTACTACTAAGAGTAGCACAGAGAGGCCCCAAGGGGACAAACAATACCTCATACATTAAAGTCACTGTGAACAGTGAGGAGAAGCAGTTTCAAATACTAGTCAGCAAGTGGAAAATAGATTTGGGCCTACTGGTTTATTTCCTGAAATCAGTGCTTATTAATTTTAACACATGTTAAAGAAAAAAGTTATAGAATAGTGGTGTATGCTTATATTTGTCTGATGCAAAGGTAAAAACACAAATATAATTTTAAGTAGTTCAACATTTAAATTTAGGAGGGTATCCCTGAAACAGAGGGAATATTTATTAACTTACAAAATATCTCTTGGGCCTAAAACTACATTCTCTGAAATCTTTCCTAGTTCAAGTGCATATTAAACTCCTGGTGTTGAGTTCAGCATTGAGCAGACTTCCAAAGCTCTGTGTTTTCTGTTACTAATTTTAACGAACACTAAGTGCTTGTGTGCATTCAGTGTTTAAATGTTACGCTGTTTGGAGAAGTCAGAAAAGTCTGAGTTCTAAAGATACTGGTACCAAAGCATGCTTCCATAGCCTCCATATTTTAGCAGAAATATTTGCTTGGTGTCATTCTTTTGTTTTTGCACACATAGAATCATCAGAAGGGTTACACCATTTAGCTCTCAGATGTAAAACTAAACTAGAGAACCACTGAGACAAAGGCAGAAGAAAGGTCAAAAACCAGGAATAGTCCTAACCTCAATATTTCAAAAATGGATACTCCACAAGTATGGAGTATAAAATTTGCTTTTTAGCAGAACATTCTTTAAACAAAAACTCAGCTGTTCTTGGAATTCTGGGCAAATGGCTAGATCTTAAAATGTATTTTGTACTGGAAAACAGGAATAATGGTTTGGAAAGTGACATTAAAAAATTTTACAAATCAAAGTTCAAAGCCTCTAGGGATCCAGAAATTCCAAATTCTATCTTGGTGCGTTCTGACTCTAATCTCTTCTCTCTCTCTCTCTCTCTCTCTCTTACTCACACACACACACACACACACACACACACACACACACACACACACACACACCCCTACCCATCCATAGGGACAGAGTTTAGAGTCCAAACACAGAGCTCTAGTTGCAATCTTGACCTTTTTTTAAGGTAAACAAACAATGGATGAGTTGTACCTTCAGAACCTCAGTCTTTTCATCTGCAACATATAATTACTATTCTTTCTAGCTCACAAAAAATAGTGAAATATAAAGAAAATGAATATAAGGCATTTTGCAAATCGTAAAGCATTATACAAATATATAAATGATTACCATATTCTTGTGCTGTAAGAGTGTCAGCATTATTATCAAGAGAAGAAGCATACTGGAGTTGAATTAGGATATATTTCATAAACAAGGGTCATAGAATCTTAGTCTTAGAATGTAATCCAAACATGATGTTTTCTAATCTTCAACACATTTGAGGAATTGCCCTCTACAGCATCCCTGACAAAGGGTCACTTAACTTCTGCTTCAATTATATCAGTGATGGGCAATTTGGTGATTTTTAGGTAGTTTATTCTGCTAATGGAAATAGAAATTTTCCCCTCATGTTAACTTGAAATCTTAATTTCTAGTATAACACATAACATGAAAAGCTTCTTCCCTAGTCTATCTGGCAGTGCTTTGAATGTTTTAGAAAACTTGTGATGCTTCACCTTTTGCATTTACTCAGCAATGTTATGTGTCAAGTACTGAGCTAAGTGCCAAGAATTAAAGATTAAACAGAGCTAATGCCTGTCCTCAAGTAGCGTACCAGCCAGGGGCTAGCCCCCGACCCCCCCAGAGTAAAAAACTGAGACAGAAAGTATAGTAAAATTTTCAAGCAAGTAGGATTTAATATAGTGAATTGATTACTAAGGGTTAAAAGGTTAAAAGAGTTCAGATGCTGAGGTCACCAGTTATTAGTATCTACAGGAAGCAGTTACTACCCCTACAGCTCAGCTAACTCAGACATTAGTAACTGCAGGAAGCAGTGGTCACCATTAGGAAGAGGTGGAGCTAACAAAATTGTACCACCTCGTGGTGGGTGTTCAGACCTCTGCGAGCAGCACAGCATAGCTGGTGCTAAGCTTTCCCTGGGGGTAAGGATGTTGTGTAACTGGTTCATGGACCACCAAAAGCTGAGTGCCCAGCTGGTTCTGGAACTCAGAAGGGGCCTGGCAAAATGGTAATGAGGGTGAAATGAAGCTGGAAACTAAAGCCATAGTTGCCCTTGACTGGTTTAGGAAGTCCAAGTTATTAAAATGGTCCATTTTATGTAATAATGAGACATGCTTCTCCAACTTCCATTGTTTGCTTTCAGACCCCTATATTTTTTACTGGTTGCTTGTTTAAGGCATATTCTATGAGATAATGTCCCAATCCTGCAAGTATTTCTTATAATCAGCATATTAACTGAATCTTCTATTAATTGAACTATTGCTGGGTGATTGGGTATGTAATTGACATCAAGACATTTCTTGAAAATTAATCTATTGCTATACTTCTTTTCTGTTAAATGAGTTTCTTGGTTAGAAGCAATGTTGTGTAGAAGACCATGATGGTGAATCAGAACTTTGTCAAGTCCATGGGCAGTTATATGCCAGCAAAAGTACTGCCACCAGGAAAGAAAATCTATATTCCAAATAAATGTTTATTACAGTAAGGAATTTCTTCCTCTTGCATGATGGAAGTTACTCAACCTGCCACTAGTTGGCTTCTTGGTTTCCTTAGAGAATGGTCCATATCAAGGATTGAGCATTGGTCTATGCTGTAGGCTAGTTAGGCACTTGGCAAATGATGGTATTTATAGTCTTGGTCTGGATCAGAGCCGGAGAGTCCCAGGCACTCGTCTCCTCAGTGGATGCCTCCCAGCCCTGCTGCTGCCCCATGCCGTGGGATGGGGAGACGAGGGAGACTCATCAAATGAAATATGGGGCCCCATTTAACGGATAAAACCTCCCTCTATTGGAATGCATTTCCCACCTCTTTTGCCTGGTTGTTAATGGGACTTCACTTCCTCAGAGAAACCTTTCATTTTCTTCATGGTGTTTTTCTCAAGGACCAGAATCCTTAAGCCTAGAGGGAACTTTTGCTCTCTAGGGATCCTGACAAGGATTAAGAAAACACATGGACCTCTAGGGTTGCCTTTTAAGTCTTGAAAGAGTACTGGGTTGGAAGATCTTACCATGAGACAAGATGGCGGAGTAGAAGACTTTGAGCTAACCTCCTCTCACAAAAACACCAAAATCACAAATAATTGCCAAACAACCATCAATAAAAAACTGGAACCTACCAAAAAATGTATTCTACATCCAAAGACAAAGAAGAAATCACAATGAGATGGTAGGAGTGGCACACTCAGGCTATAATCAAATCCCATAACCCTCGGGTGAGCAACCCACACACTGGAGAATAATTATATTGCAGAAGTCCTCCCATGGGTGCATGAAGGGCGGGACAGCCATTGCACCCTCTTTTTCCACGTGATGGCCCCTGCCTCTGCGGGCACTGGGAGGGTCTCCCACCTGGGTGGCCCACGTGCCCCAACTGCCACCCCAGCCCTCTCCCGCCTGAGTGGGCTTGCATGCCCTGGTCACCTCTCTGGCCCCCTCCAAACTGAGCAGGCTTGGGCACCCTGATTGCTGCCCCAGCCCCTTCCTGCTTGAACAGGCTCATATGCACCAGGGCAGCTCAGGAGCAGATGCCAGTGGGTGGCCCACATGAAGAGGTGGGGCTGAAACCACAGGGGCCGGGTGACTAAGGAAGAAGAGCTGAAATCTTTCCTCACAGCTGCATAAACCAGGGATTTACACCTCGCTGCTGGCTTTCTAAATTCAGCACCTGTGGAACATCCGAATGCACAACAAGTGCTCCCACAGCTGAGATGGGTCTGGCTTTACCAGCTATGGGGTTTCTGGGCATGAACACAAGGGGGTTGGGCCAGACCAGAGTCTCAGTGGCCTCCACAGCTCCCACAGTGGGTCCACCAGCACAACTACTGCAGTCCTGGGACCTTAATTCAGTGTATCTATGCTGGTGGCCTGGTGAAAACAACACCTGAGAGACAACAGGGCCAATTGCCAGCATACTCACGGTTAAGGTGGAGCCAAGAGCAGTGCCAACAACAGCATACATTGTGAGCCCACACAACAAGTGAAAGGTAACACAACAGAGCATGCTCACAGGTGAACAGCTCCAGAAGAGGAATACTCAGTGGTTTCTCTCCCAGTGGGAGTGCTCCAATCCCACCTACCTCACCCTGCAGATCAGAAACAGCTCAGAAACAGGTGTGGGGGCTTCTACTCCAACAACTAGGGAGCAGACCCTGTCCCTGATTGGGCAGTGACAACCACAGAGCAAAGGGGAGGCTCCGCTCAATAACCAGTGCAGGCTCTGGTCACCACAACATCAGTCACACCACCTACCAAGGGGCTCATGGCCAGCATACAATGAAAAAAGAGGTAGAAGACATCAAAAACAGCCCTTGCAACAAGAAATATTAAACCCACACAGGCTACACAGCGACACTGCCACAAGAAAATAACCCTCCAAGACAATCTGAGGGTCTGGCATTGGAAGGAAGAACCCCCAGAGCATTTGGCTTTGAAGGCCAGTGAGGCTTGAGTGCAGGAGCTTCACAGGACTTGGGGAAACAGTGACTCCACTATTGGAGGGTGCACACAAGATCTTACGTGCACTGGGACCTAGCACAATGCAGTACCTTCATAGGAACCTGGGCTAGACCTACCTACAGGTCTTGGAGGGTCTTGGGAGGCAGGTGTTGGCTGTAGCTCACTATGGGAGCAAGAACACTGGTGGCACAGGCCTCAGGGAATATTGGTTGGTGTGAGCTCTCCTGGAGGTCCCCATTTTGACAAGAAGACCTGGCCACACCTGACAGCGAGCAGGCTCCTGTACTGGAATGCCACAGGCCAAACAACCAGCAGGATAGAAACACAGCCCCAGCCATCAGCTGACAGTCTGCCTAAAGTTGTACTCAGCTCACAACCACCTCTAAACACACCCCTGGATATGGTCCAGCCCACCAGAGGGAAAAAACCCAGCTCCACCCACCAGAGGGCAGGCACCATCCCTCCCACAAGGAAGCCTGCACAAGCCATTGGACCAACCTCACCAACCAGGGGGCAGACACCAGAAGCAAGAGGAACTATGACCCTGCAGCCTGAGAAACAGGGACCACAGACACAGAAAGGTAGACAAAATGAGACAACAGAGAATTATGTTGCAGATGAAGGAACAAGATAAAAACCAACAAGAACAACTAAATGAAGAGGAGATAGGCAATCTACCTGAAAAAATAATTCAGAGTAATAATAGTAAAGATGATACAAAATCTCGGAAAATTAATGGAGGCACAGACCGAGAAGATATAAGAAATGTTTAACAAAGAGCTAGAAGATTCAAAGAACAAAAAACCTAGATAAACAATACAATAACTGAAATGAAAATACCCTAGAAAGAATCAATAACAAAATAACTAAGGCAGAAGAATAAATGAACTGGAAGACAGAGGGGTGGAAATCACTGACACAAAATAAAGAACAAAGAATGAAAAGAAATAAGGACGGTCTCAGAGACCTCTGGGACAACATTAAACACAACATTTGGGTCACAGGAGTCCCAGAAGGAGAAGAGAAAGAGAAAGGGCCTGAGAAAATATTTGAAGAGATTATACCTGAAAAAGTCCCTAACATGAGAAAGGAAACACTCAAGTCCAGGAAGCACAGAGAGTCCCATACAGTATAAACCCAAGGAGAAACACATAGAGACACATAGTAAGCAAACTGACAAAAATTAAAGACAAAGAAAAAATATTAAAAGCAACAAGGGCAAAACAACAAATAACATACAAGGGAATTCCCCCCAAAATATCAGCTGATCTTTCAGCAGAAACTCTGCAGGCCAGAAGGGAATGGAATGATATATTTAAAGTGAGGAACAGGAAAAACCTACAACCAAGAATACCCTACCCAGCAAGGCTCTCATTCAGATTTGACAGAAAAATCAAAAGCTTTACAGATAAGCAAAAACTAAGACAATTCAGCACCACCAAACCAGCTTTAGAACAAATACTAAAGGAACTTCTCTAGGTGGGGAAAAAAAAAGGAGGCCACAACTAGAAACAAAATCACAAATGGGAAAGCTCACTGGTAAAGGCAAACATACAGTAAAAGTAGGAAATCATCCACACACAAATATGATATCAAAACCAGTAACCATGAGGAGAGTACAAATGCAGGAAATGGGAAATGCATTTGAAATTTAGAGACCAGCAACTTAAAACAACCTTATATATACAGACTGCTATATCAAAACCTCATTGGAACTGAAAACCAAAAAACTGCAATAGATACACACACAAAAAAGAAAAAGCAATCCAATCACCACACTAAAGATAGTAATCAAATCACAAGAGAAGAGAACAAAGAGGAAGGGAAGAAAAAAAACAAGTCCAAAACAATTTTTAAAATGTCAGTAGGAACATACATATCGATAATTACCTTAAATGTAAATGGATTAAATGCTCCAACCAAAAGACACAGACTGGCTGAACAGATAAAAAACCAAGAACTGTATATATGCTGTCCACAAGAGACCCACTTCAGATCTAGGGACACCTACACACTTAAAGTGAGGGGATGGAAAAAGGTATTCCATGCAAATGGAAATAAAAAGAAAGCTGATGTAGCAATACTCATATAAAAAAAATACACTTTAAAGACTGTTACAAGAGACAAGGAAGGACACTACATAATAACCAAGGGAACAATTTAAGAAGAATATCTAATAAATATATATATATGTATATGTGTGTGTGTGTGTATATATATATATATATATATATACACACACACACACACACACACACACACACAACATTGGAGCACCTCAATATATAAGGCAAATGCTAATAGCCATAAAAGGGGAAATAGACAGTAACACAATAAGAGTGGGGTCTTTAACACCCCACTTACACCAATGGACAGATCATCCAGACAGAAAATCAATAAGGAAACACAGGCCTTATATGACACATTAGACCAGGGGGACTTAATTGATATTTATAGAACATTCCAACCAAAAGCAGCAGAATACACTTTCTTCTCAAGTGCATATGGAACATTCTCCAGGATAGGTCATATCTTGGTCCATAAAGCCAGCCTTGGTAAATTTAGGAAAACTGAAGTCATATCAAGCATCTTTTCTGACCACAACGCTATGAAATGAGAAATTAGTTACAAGAAAAAAGTGCAAAAAACACAAACTCTGGAGGCTAAATAATATGCTAATAAACAACCAATGGATCACTGAAGAAAGCATAGAGGAAATCAAAAAACACATAGAGACAAATGAAAACGAAAGTGTGACAATCCAAAACCCATTGGATGAAGCAAAAGCAGTTCTAAGAAGGAAGTTTATAGCAATACAGTCTTACATCAAGAAACAAGAAAAATCTCATATAAACAACCTAACCTTACACCTAAAGCAACTAGAGAAAGAACAAACAAAACCCAATGTTAGTAGAAGGAAAGAAATCATAAAGATCAGACCAGAAATAAATGAAATAGAGAAGAAAACAATAGAAAAGATCAATGAAACTAAAAGCTGGTCCTTTGAAAAGATAAACAAAATTGATAAACTTTTAGCCAGACTCTTCAGGAAAAAAAAAGAGAGGACTCAAATCAAGAAAAATAGCAACAAAAAAGGAGAAGTTACAACTTACACCACAGAAATACCATAAGAGGCATTTATGCCAAAGTAGTCTCTTATGCCAAAGGGCCATAAGAGACTACTACAGGCAACTATAAGTCAATAAAATGGATAACCTAGAAGAAATGGACAAATTCTTAGAAAGGTACAATCTCCCAGGACCAAACCAGGAAGAAATAGAAAATATGAACACAACAATCACAAGTACTGAAATTGAATCTGTGATTTAAAAATTCCCAAAAAAAAAAAAAATTCCCAACAAACAACAGTCCAGGATCAGACACCTTCACAGGTGAATTCTATCAAACATTTAGAGAAGAGTTAATACCCTATCCTTCTGAAACTATTTCAAAAAATTGCAGAGGAAGGAACACTTCCAAACCCATATTATGAGGCCACTGCCACCTTGATACCAAAACCAGACAAAGATACCATACACACACACACACAAAATTACAGGCCAATATCACTGATGAACATAGATGGAAAAATCCTCAACAAAATACTAGCAAACTGAATCCAACAATACATAAAAAGGATCATACACCATGACCAAGTGGGATTTATCCTAGGGATGCAAGGATTCTTCAATAACCACAAATCAATCAGTGTGATACACCACATTAACAAACTGAAGAAATAAAAACATTATCATCTCAATAGATGCAGAAAAAGTTTTTTACAAAATTCAACACTGATTTATGATAAAAACTCTCCAGAAAGTGGGCATAGAGGGAACCTACCTTAACATAATAAATGTCATATATGACAAGCCCACAGCTAACATCATACTTCATACTCAATGGTGAAAAGCTGAAACCATTTCCTCTAAGATCAGAAACAAGACAAGGATGTCTACTCTTGCCACTTTTATTATTCAACATAGTTATGGAGGTCCTAGACACAGCAATCAGAGAAGAAAAAGAAATAAAAGGAATCCAAATAGGAAAAGAAGTAAAACTGTCACTGTTTGCAGATGACATGACACTATACATAGAAAATTCTAACAATGCTACCAGAAAATTACTAGACCTCATCAAAGAATATGGGAAAATTGCAGGATACAAAATTAATACACAGAAATATCTTGAATTTCTATACACTAAGAATGAAAGATCAGAAAGAGAAATTAAAGAAACAATCCAATTTACTATCACATGAAAAAGAATAAAATACCTAGAAACACACCTACCTAAGGAGGGAAAAGACCTTTACTCTGAAAACTACAATTTGCTGATGAAAGAAATCGAAGAAGACACAAACAGATGGAAAGATATACCATGTTCTTGGACTGGAATAATCAATATCAAAATGACTATACTACGCAGGCAATCTACAGATACAATGCAATTCCTATCAAATTACCAATGGCATTTTTCACAGAACTAGAACAAAATTTCAAAAAAATTTGTATGGAAACACAAAAGACAATGAATAGCAAAAGCAATACTGAGAAAGAAAAACAGAGATAGAGGAATAAGGCTCCCTGACTTTAGACGATACTACAAAGCTACAATAATCAAAACAGCATGGTACTGGCACAAAAACAGAAATATAAATCAGTGAAACAGCATAGAAAACCCAGAAATAAACCGCACACCTATGGTCAATTAATCTATGAGAAAAGAAGCAAGAATATGCAATGAAGCAAGGACAGTCTCTAAGTGGTGCTAGGAAAACCGGACAGCTACATGTAAAAGAATGAAATTAGAACATTCTTTAACACCATACACAAAAATAAACTCAAAATGGATTAAAGACCTAAATATAAGGCTGGATACTCTACAACTCCTAGAGGAAAACATATGCAGAACACTCTCTGACATAAACTGCAGCCATATCTTTTAGGATCCATCTCTGAGAGTAATGGAAAGAAAAAGAAATATAAACTAATGGGTCCTAATCAAACTTATAAGCTTTTGCGTGGCAAAAGAAACCATAAACAAAATGAAAGGACAACACACAGAATGGGAGAAAATATTTGCAAATGAAGCGAATGACACAAGATTAATCTCCAAAATATACAAACAGCTCATGCAGCTCAATATAAAAAAAAAAAACCAAAAAAAACAAACAATCAAACATTGAGCAGAAGGTCTAAAAAGACATTTCTCTAAAGAAGACATACAGATGGCCAAAAAGCACATGAAAAGATGCTCAATGTCACTAATTATTAGAGAAATGCAAATCAAAACTACAACGAGGTATCACCTCACACCAGTCAGAATGGCCAACCTCAAAAAGTCTACAAACAATAAATGCTGAGAGGGTGTGGAGAAAAAGGAACCCTCCTACACAGTTGGTGGGAATATAAATTGGTGCAGCCACTATGCAGAACAGTAAGGAGGTTCCTTAATAAACTAAAAGTAGAACCACCATATCATCCAGCAATCCCACTCCTGGGCATATATCCAGAGAAAATCATAATTTGAAAAGATACATGCACCCCAATGTTCATACCAGCAGTATATACAATAGCCAAGACATGGAAGCAACCTAAGCAACAATCGACAGATGAATGGATAAAGAAGATTTTATACACACACACACCCACACAATGGAATATTACTCAGTCATAAAAAAGAATGAAATAATGACATTTGCAGCAACATGGATGGACCTACAGATTATCATACTAAGTGAAGTATGCCAGACAGAGAAAGGCAAATATCATATGATATCACTTATATGTGGAATGTAAAAAAATATATATACAGGTGTACTTATTTACAAAACAGAAATAGACTGACAGACATCCGAAACAAACTTATGGTTACCAAAGGGGAGGTGGAGGGAGAGATAAATTAGGTGTTTGGGATTAAAATATACACACGACTATATATAAAATAGATAACCAACAAGGACCTACACTATAGCACAGGGAACTATACTCAACATCCTTTAATAACCTGTAATGGAAGAGAATGTTAAAAAAAAGAATATATATATGTATATACGCATATACATATATATCTGAATCACTTTGCTGTACACCTGAAACTAACACAACACTGTAAATCAACTATATTTCAATAAAAATTTAAAAAATAAAATACAAATTTTAAAAATGACATTATTTATATCAAGTCTTTTTGAGGGCATGTCCTTGTTAAATACATACATAAACTTCACTCCATCTCCAAAGAATAATTTGTACTTGAGCCCACTGAGCAACACTGGGGATTCTGGGGGAAAAGGTTACTGACATCCACAGAGAGGGTCGCAAGTCCACAGGGCAACTGTACCTAACTAGCCAACGTGGAATTCCACTGAAGGTCACAAACTCTTATTACCATTTCATCCCTGCTTCCCTTTATGGCCAATGTGCCATCATGTCCCTGGCACTTAAGTGCTGCCACATTGGTCTTGGGCTCTCCAGGACCCCATGATCCCCATGAAGTAAAAGAGCCCATCCCCAAAGCAGACTCTCCCTCTACAGAAGACAGACCCTACACAGCCTTTCAAGAATGTCAGTGCCCTTGCCTGGTGCCTTCCTCAATGACTTTGTGAAGTATCCTCTGGACCCTCTCAGGGAATTCATGTGGAGTGGGGAAGGGATAAGGGAGAGAGTAGAGTGAGTAGATGTGAGGTTGTACATGATAAACATACCCCAACATTCTTAAACCTTGGATTCCTTCTGGTACATTGTGTATTTAGCATCTATGAACATAAGCTTCAACTTCTCATCATCCTTACTCCAGGATGCAATAGTCTAGACAAGGGGTCAGCAAACTACAGCCCATGAGCCAAATATGGTCCATTACCTGTTTAAAGTTTTATTGGAACATAGCCATGCTCTTTCATTTACATATTATCTGTGGCAGTTTTCATATCCCTACCGCAGAAGTGAGTGGCTGTGACAGAGACCTTACTGCAGGTTGGCAAGACTATTGATTACCTAGCCCTTTACAGAGACATTCTGCTGCCCCCCGGCCTAGGCTGCCTCTGGTCTTGTCTCCACATATCTGAACTCTGTTTTCTTGTCTTCTCTTTGCTTATTCACATTCTCTAGTTTTTCTTTAGCAAACATGCTGATTAGTCAATCAGGAAAACACAGTCATGAAGCTTCTGACACATGTCAGGGTTTCACAAACCACAGACTAAACAGGCCGAACAAAATAGATGTGGGCCTCATGCAGCTTAGAGTCTATATCATGCTTTATTTTGTGTATCAAAATAATAAAAGTAAAAAAAAATTATATATATAATATGCCATATGTATATGTATGTATGTGTGTGTATATATAATATACATATATATTATATATACATATAATATTATATATATTATATACATATAATATATACTATATGTATTATATATACACACACATACATACATATATATATCAGTATCTATATATATATATATCTCAACATGATCTAAAGGAAACCAGCAGTGTGTTCTGACCTACTGCTTGGAAGACCCAGGGACTAACTCCTGTCATATCAAGGGGTGATCAGACCCTGACAGCCTGATTCACGAGCACAGAAACATACACAAGATGGGCTCAGACATCAGGATGCTAACTTACTGATTTACAGTGAGAAACTCCTGTCACACAGACCAGAAATATGTGCCGGCCATCTGCTCGGCAATGCTCTCCTGCAGTCAAGCTGCAAGGAAAGCCAAAACCTAATCAGAACCACTTTACTGATTTCTCAGGAAAAATTACCGTGAAGCAGGACAAAAATACCTATACGATTAGTGCTTTTTCCTTGTAGGTAAACGTGTGTGGGGATGAGAATGCTGTGTTGAGTACGGACACAGAATAAAGGAAGTACAAAGAACTGGATATTTAATGGCGTCAAAACATTCAAAGACTCTGGATGCACTCAATATACCATAAAGGTGGTTATGTACGTGGGAACAGAAACAGTTGAAGGCTAATGCTGCCAACTTTACATCATCTCTACCCTAATGAGAGCCTGAGCCATTGGGATCAGAAAATTCAAGACTTCCTCACTTCTGTAATATTTCTTTTCCTATACCTCTACAATCAAGCCTTCTTCCGATTGAAATTCCATCTCTTTAAGTGTGTTAATTACAAGGCCCATATAACCCCCTACCTCTTTCAGATGATTTTTCCTATCTCAGTTCTAGTGTATTGTGTGTTTATCCTGTATTTGTATACTCAGATAAAATCCATTCCATGACTGACTATTTAGGATACTTTCCACATAAGTTTGCTGTAGGAATTGAATACAATAATTTTTGTGAACTACCCATTACAATGTCAAGCATACAGTAGGTGCTCAGTAATGAAAAACAGGATTATAATATACTGGAAGTGGCAGATATAAATGTAATTCACTACACCACAATGTGGTATATTATGAGGTATATGAGGTATATTATGTTATACAAGTGGTAGAAGCAAAGTGTTATGGGGACATATAGACCAAATACTCCCAGGACTTTTAACTGTGCAACATACACAACTGTAAATCGCTTTCTCACTGTCTGCCACTTTTCTCTGGCTACATTCCAGAGTGTAAATGCCAGACCTCATGTGGGGCTCAAAATTTCCAACACTGTACCTTAGAATGCAGTCCAGCTCAGGTCGAGTCCAAGGTAAACATCACTTGTCTATTAACTCAGACTAAGCCAAGCCTCAGTGCTGCTCACAGAAGCTTGTGGTCACCCAACCCCTGTGGGTTTGTTACGTAAATTATTTTCACACCAAGTCTCTTCAATCCTGGCCTTGTAGGAATGATCAAACAACAAAGAAAAAAACAAATCTAAGATAGTACATTCAGCTGAACTTATTTTCATTCCTCTAAACCATGGGATACTCTGCTTTCCTTCTCATGTCCTGGTGTCACAATCTACACTTGAAGCTAGAAAATTCAGAGTCATGGCCATATCTGCAAAACCAACAAACACTGTCAGTTCTCCTGAAATTGCCTCATATCTGACTTCTTTAATACCTACTGCCTTATTTGTTTAGTTGTATTTACTTATACTTTGTTTAGCAAATGCATAACTCTTACTGAGTGCCAGCCACTGTTCCAAGCACTTTAAAAATACTAACTCATTTTATCCTAACAACCCCACAAGGAACAACCCTTTTGTTATCCTCAAGGCACAGAGAGGCTACATGGGGCTCCCGCTGTCACCGTCTAATGAATGGATGTAAGCCCAGGCAGTCTGCTCTGAGTACATCTTAACCCTTATGCCCCATGGCCTCTTAGTTCAGTGTCTCCTCAGCCTCACCCTCAGCTACTGAAGCAGCCTGAGTATGAACCTCCCTGCCTCCAGTCTGGTCTCTTCCCATTTGACCTGGACATCCACACTGTAGACAGACCTACATCTCTAGGTTACAGATATATTTATATGATTCCTGGGCTTAAAAACTTGAGATGTCTCCCTAGGGATGCGAAGTCTTTATTACAAGGAATAATCTGTAATCATTGGCCAGGCTTCCACACCCTCTCACAACCTGCCATTGATCTTCCTGTCCACCCTCATCTACTACTGTCTCACCAGCCCCTTCACAGACTCTCTCCTCCAGCCATACAGGACACGGCATGATGCTCCCTGAGTATATCCTAAATGTTTCTGCCTCTACATCACTCACCCTAACTGGAATGTCTCATCCCTCTTCTGAGCAGCTGCTCTCCACACAGGTGTTCACAGACACACACGCACACACAATACAACACCCACACCCATGCTCATGGAATCTTAATGTGACATCAAAGTCTAGTCAAATGTCCTTGAAATAGACAAGGACAAATACTGTCATATACTTTGTTGTATCCATATCTGTATCTCTCCCATCAGATGGCAAAATCCTGGAGATTAGGAGCTGGGTCTTACACGTTTCCATTCTTAGTACTTAATATATTTGTACTTAAAAATATTAAAACAAATTAAATTGAACTAAATTTTAATAAATATTAACAAAATTGTAAGAATAATATTATCCCAATTTTTATAAACATGTAGCTGTACGTATCTGAGTGTGTTTTTATATTAGATAAACCTACTACAATATTAAGAATGATTGACTTAGCAAGATAAGATTATGGATTGTATCAAGTTCACTCTAATTTCCCTGTGTTTTGTAAGTTTTCTATCAAGACTTTTAATAAGAAAGAGTTGCTTTCACATAGGAAGTTTTGTTGATTTTGGCAATATTTCAAGGTCAATCTGACCTTTTAAAATCTTTATACTGTTTATCAAACTTCTGCTTCCAGTTAGGATGTAGAATGTGAAATACCTGTGGTCCCACGGTAATCACAAGAAAAGCCAGGACAACAGAGAAACAATTCTTTTCTATGAGGATAGCAAGGAAGAGGGTGCAAAGAATCCTTGTTAAACTGAATTCTAGACAGAAACAAGCCCTTCACAGTGATGAGAGAGCCTCAGCTCCTTCCAAACCTGAGAGTTCTCAGGTCTGAGAACACGTGGATGGTGGTGGAATAAGTCTCACATAAACAAAGAGACTTTGTAAGAATAAAAAGAAATAAGCTGGGCTGGTGGGGTTTGGGGGAATCTGGAAGAGTGACAAATGTTAAGACAAATGTGGACCAACTAGTGTCTTGCCCTAACCAATCACTGAATTTTGCCAGGAAAGGAGCAATGGAGGGCAGACTCAAAAGTAGAGGGAAATAGCAACAGTCCCCCACGTTCTCATAATTCTTGGATTGTGAGGAATTGAATCCAGAGATGAACAAAGGGAAAAAATCTCTGATACCCAGTTGCCTCTCAGCTCAAATACTGACTTGTAGAAAAGGCGGCGATAGCGCTACAGGGGTTTAGCACAGCCAGTCACTGAGCTCAATCCAAGTGAAGGTCAGACCCAGTCCCCAAAATGCTTGCTCTCATAGAGAAAGCCTCACCCTAACCACTAGACAGAGAAAAAGACTTGCATTTTTTTATGAAATAAGGAGAACAACAAAGCAAATACAGCAATATCCACTATCATTTTATACACAATAAAATAAAAAAATTATGAGACATACAAAGAGCAGGAAAATGTGACCCATAAACAAGAGAAAACATAGCTATTAGAAGAAAACCCACCAGGCAATAGAAATTATTCATACTGAAGCAAAGGTAAAAAGAAAAGATTGAAGAAAACTAAGGGAGGTTCAGTGACATGTGAGATAATATCACACCACCTAACGTATTTGTAACTGCTGTCCCAGAAGGAGAGAAGAGACTGAATGAGGAAGGAAAAGAGGACTTGAAGAAATGTAGGCCAGAACTTTTCCAAATTTAATTTAAAATGTCAACTCAGAAATTCAAGAAATGTAATAAAGCTCAATTCTGATTAATGCAAAGAAAGTCTCATCTAGGCACATCATAATCAAGTTTCTGAAAATAAGATATAAAGAGTAAGTCTTAAAAGAATTCAGAGGAAAAAACACTTCACCTCCAGGTGAACAATGATAAAAATGATAGTTAACTTCTCATCATAAAAATGCAAGCTAGAAGACAATGAAACATCACCTTTAAAATGTCAAAGAAAGTATATTAATGTAGAATTACATATCTATCATAAATATCCTTTGAAAATCAATGAAACCTTAAAGAATTTATTGCCAGCCAAAAGAATATGCATATTACAAATATCTAATAAAGAAATTATATCAAAAATAAATAACTCCTGAGCAAATAAAGCACTTAAACAGACACTTATTTTTTAAAAAAGACATAAAATCTCTACTAAATACTCAATAAGGTATATTACAGCATTAGTTATCAGGTAAATACAAATGAAAACCAAAATGAGATACTTCACGCCCACAAGAATGGCTAAATTTAAGAAAATTGACAATAGGAAATATTGGTGAGGATGTGAAGCAACTGGATTTTTCTTATATTGCTGGTGGGAGTGCAATCACTTTGGAAAACTATTGGGTAAATTCTTATAAAGTTAAACATGCACATGCCCCAGGTTTTACTTCTCCAGGAGTAAAATTGCTATGTCCACAAAAAGACTTGTACAAGAAATCTTATTCCTCAAAGCCAAAGTGCAAATGAGACAGGCTGGGACCTGGGACCCTTTGCTGCAGTGCTTGCACCTGGGCAAATGTCTCCTTGAGCAACAAAATACAAAGAAACTATAAGGGACTAAAAATAACTGCATGCATGGACAACTGGGGCGAATTATGGACAACGAGATAAAAAAAGACCAAAAAGCCCAACTGCCACTTCTGAAGAGCCAGGAGCAAAAGCAAGGGGTTGGGAGCAAAAGCAGGGCACTGCGCACGCCCCCTGCACACAACACCACAAAGGGGTGGGCGGACCACCTCAGCCACCCAGCTAGCCTGACCCCTGGACACACCCCTACCCTCACCCCATATAAGGAACCAGCTCTCCCCCACTCTCGGGGAGCAGGCAAGCAAGGGAACCTGTTACTTGTTCCCACTCCCCACTGCTGCAGCAGGAGCCCCAATAAAGCCTTGTCTGAATTTCTTGTCTGGCCTCTTATCAACTTCTATTTATTAACAAGGCCAAGAACCCTGGTTGGTAACATACTTTGTGGCAACCATGAAGGGACAATTGTCCCCTTCCTGGGAGAGGATCTGGGCACCTCTGGGACCACTGAATGCAGCTTCTCCGTGGGTGACAAGTGGCCACCTGAACCTTTGTTTCAGCGTAACCGCATTTGTTAAGTCTGCCTTCCTGTCCCCTGGGGGCCTCAGTACTCTCATTCAGGCAACACTTTTCCTCTCCCCTTTGTCCTTTTTCCCTCACCACTTTCCCTTTCCCTCTTCTGAAATCTCTCTACATCTCCCCTCTCTGTCCTCTCCTACTTCTGTCCTATTCTTCCAAGAGAGCGGACGTCGGGCGGCTACAGCATCACATCTTGCAGCTTATGGGACCATGCTCCCTCTGGCTGGCAGCAGCTCACCTTGACAGGTGACAAGCAGAGGTGGAAGAGGCTCGCCTCACACCATGCACACCTTGGTCCAGTGGGCTCTCCCTGATGGGGGGTTTATGAGAATGATAGAGGTTCAAACCTCATATCACGTAGTGGCTGGAAGTCCAATCGTCCCAATATTCTCACCTTTATTTTCCTGCCACCAAGAGAAGTCCCACTGGGAATGGGCTGAAGCGGCAGATTTCTACATACTGCTGTATGCATGGGTGAAAGTCCCACGTGTGGGTTGGGAACCCACAGATGATATACAAATTGTATGCATGGGTGAGAGTCACACCTGTGGATCAGAGTCCCACAGACGACATACAACTGGTGGGTTTCTGGCTTCTGTCCACCACTGCCCTCCTTCACTGGCCCTTTCTGGAAGTGTGCAGGTTGGTGTCTGAATAGACACCCACAGGGGGCAGGTTGAAACAGCAATCTTTTTGTCTCTTTCTCTTTTTTCAGTCTTTTCGGTCCCTCCTCCCTTTACCTCTCCCTTGGTCCTCACCCTTACACTCCCATGCCCTTCATCCTGAAGACTGCTTGCTTGTGTCTTTAAGTTCCTGCCATTGGTGCATGCTTTTAAAAGGCTCTTTGTTTTATGTAGTTTTGTCTGTCTGTCCAACTGCTCCTGAAAGTCTCTGCCAACATTGTGGGCATGGCGGAACACTTAAGACTTGAAATACAAATACAGCCCATGTTCCCTGAGACTCCAGCCTTGGGTTACTTAGTGAGATTTTAAAGAGCAAAAAAAAAAAAGAGGAGCTTGCATTTCCCTCCTCTGCCTTTGCAATGTAACTATTCTGCCTGGGCTCTCAGGAACTACCTGTAGTCCCCCAGACCGAGGGGAAGAAAAAAGGCCTTTTTAAATTCAAGTGGGAAAACTATGAGATCTCTGGTTCTGTCTTTATGTAAAAATTAGCTTATAAATGAGCTGTATTTAATTGGCATAAAGGAAATTAAGCGCTTATATACATTCTCAGAACTATAAAAGGAAACTCGCCAGAATACACTTCAGGTTCATGTGAGCTGGGAAATATTCAATAATAATTAATATCTGGTATTAAAGCCAGCTTAAGCTTGTGGGTTTAATTAATACAGACCTGTGTTTATAGTCATCAACATTAAGTATAATACTTTTATTGTACCTAAGGTTACTGAAAGTCAGTAAGTGTATATTGTTTCTGTTATAAAATCAGTCAACAAGGAAAATAACCTGATAGGATTAAACTTTTAAGTAAATATAACTGGGATAAGAGCTTTTTGGTAAACTCTATAGGAATAATTATGTTTTGGAAATGTCCATCTAAAATAGTACCTCCAGATTTTGGTAACTTGAAACTAAACAAAGGTAAATGATAGATATCTATTAAGTATCCAGGCCATTTAAAATAAGATGAAATATTAGAACATGAATTGCTAACTAGGTCTAAATTTTCCCACTTTTGTGTTCTTTTGAGAGGGAAACTAAAGATGTTTGGGTTTATTAGACACATATCTTGTACCACATTAAAGAAAGAAATTGTGCTTTGGGTAGATACATATTTCTAGAGGTTATGGGATACTCCAATCAGGGAATGCTAATGTAAAAGACAGTTCATGGTTGCTTAAGGAAAGTAGGATGTGTGTTTTCAGAAAAAGAAAGTATGAGGAATGGAAATATATTTTGTTAAAGGAAAAATGGTGATTTTTGTCCTAAAACTGGTTATTTCTGAATAGGAAAAGAATAAAGGACAAAATAATAGGGCTACAGAAAGTTGCAAAAGGTGTGTGGAAAAAGAACATTGGTAAAAGAATTTTGTATGTGGTCAGGACTTTCTAAGGTTGTATTAAATTTAATTAGGTAAATGGATTTTATTAAGAGTAGGCTAATACAAGACTGGGCTGGGGATGGTCCACTTCCAAGCTCACTCACGTCGTCCACAGGCCTTTGATCCCTGCTAGCTGTTGGCCCAGAAGGCCAAACTAATTGCATTAATGAGAGCTTTGCAATTAGCGAAGGATAAGAAATTAAATATTTTTACTGATTCTAAATATGGGTTCCACATGCTACATGCTGCCATTTGGAAAGAAAGAGGGATGTTAACTGCTAGAAATTCCCACATGACACATAAAGATTTGATTCTTGCTCTTTTAGAAGCAGTGTAGCTCCTGACCCAGGTAGCAGTATCCGCTGTAGGGGCCATCAGAGGGATAGATCTTTCGTGAGTCAAGGGAAGAGCAGAGCTGATCAAATTGCAGAACAGGCAGCTCAAGTGCAGGAGCCTGAGCAAGTCATGGCCCCAGTGATTGGCCCCCTGGACCCCCTAGCCTCCCCCAGTGTTCCCCACAGGAACAAGAAAATGCTGAGAAATACGGCCGTGAGAAAGGAAGCCCAGGCTGGTATGAAAAAGGCGGATAAAGTTCTAATCCCTGAGTCCCAACAATGCAAACTCACTAAGAGCTGACATGATGCCACCCACTATGGGAAGGATACACTTTGGGATTTGATGCAAAAGGCGTTTTCAGGGAAGGGGCTTAAAAGAACAGTAAAATGAGTAATGCTTGCTTGTGGTTTATGTGCCCGTAATAACCCACAGACGCATCCAATCTCCCCTTTGTTACTCAGCCCAATTCAATGCCAAGGGACATATCCAGGGGAAGACTTGCAGTTAGGTTTCACCCAAATGCCCCCACGGTCAGGATATAAATATCTTCTGGTGTTTGTTGATATTTTCATGGGATGGCCTGAAGCCTTCCCCACCAGATCTGAAAAGGCTATGGACATCTGTAGGTCCCTTTTAAAAGAAATAATTCCTCGGTTTGGACTTCCAGAGTCCCTCCAGAGTGATAATGGGCCCTCTTTTGTAGCCAAAGTCACACAGGGGCTTATGATAGCCCTACGGATAGACTACAAGCCACATACCTCTTGGCACTCCCAGTTGTCACGGAAGATAGAGAAAATTAACGATACTTTAAAGAAAACTTTAGCAAAGCTCTACCAAGAAATGCACGAACCCTGGACCAACTTGCTTCCTACTGCACTCCGTAGGGTCTGTGTAGTCCCCAGGGGTGGTGTGAGGCTTAGCCCATTTGAAATGACTTATGGGAGGCCATTTCTTACTACTGACGCTCCACTGGATGAGGACGTGAACCGGACCCTGAGATATATTATTAATCTAGGGCAAGTGCAGAAAGCAATCCAGGACTCTGTCCACAAGGCACTGCCAGCTCCCACTAAAAACACAGAGGAAGCAGCAGTTCCTTCACAAGTAAGCCCTGGGGACCAAGTTTTTCTTAAAACCTGAAATAGGGGTCCCCCCAAGACCAATTATTGATGAGATGGAAGGACCCCTACAAAGTAATTTTAGTCACCCCCACTATTGTCAAACTGCAAGGGATATCAGGTTGGGTACATTTGTCCAGACTAAAGCTTTTCCCCCCAGAAACCCCTCAGGTCACAACAGAAGAGCAACTCATCTGTGAGTCAGTGGAAAATCTGAGATACCTATTCAAAAGGCAGGAATCGTCAACAGATACATAAAGTGATGTAGTGAGTTGGACTCCTATTTGCCATTCTTGCTCTTGTACTCAGTGGGATCATACATAAGCAACTTGTAAAAAAAAAAAAATGTTGTAGAGCTTTATATGCTTAATCATTAACATAATGGTCTGATGTCCCCTAATTGTTCAAGTACTGACAACAGTTATGTCCTTCAAGGACTGTCTGCTCTTGACAACTGTGAAACAGACATTCAGGTCTGCACCCCTGAAGGGTTTGTTTTCCTCTGTGGGCACCTAAACCATCATATGTTACGGAATTATGGCGAGACCCCTGTCCTTCTCCAACCAAGCTATAGCCTGTATATGCATTGATAAGGTCCACTTCATAGGAGAGTGAACTGCAGGGAGTACAGAGATAGGAAGGACCATCCCAGCTCACCACCAAACCCAGAGGGCACTGGGAATGACCTTAGCAGGGGCAGACCTGCCCATAGGACCGGCAGCTCCACAGGAAGGCTTTACCTATCGTGAAGCAATGCTGAGAAACCTCAGACAGCTTGGTTATGTGATGGAACAGATGGGACAAGCCTTAGTGAGACTGAAGATCTCTCTTGTTTCTTTGGCTAATGTAGTTCCTGACAATCATCTAGCTCTTGATTACCTTTTGGCAGAACAAGCTGGAGTTTGTGCGATAATTAATACTTCCAGCTGTACCTGGATCAATGCAACAGGGAAGGTAGAATTTAATATCAAGGAAATATATGCCCAGGTAGAGTGGCTTCACAATTTTGGCAGGGGTGATATCACCGCCACTGTCTGGTTAACGGTTAAGGAAGCCCTCCCAAAGTTAACTTGGTTTCTTCCCCTTCTAGGCCCTTTAATAACTATTGTTGTTCTTCTCCCTTTGGGTGCTTGTTTATTTAATCTTCTGGTTAAGTTTGTGTCTTCTAGACTCCAACAGTTTGAAGTAAGTCTCATGATGCCTCAAGGAATTCAACCCATTCCAGTGGAGAGTGGCCCAGGTCCCTACAGGTTCTTGGAAAAGCCAGTGAGGGACTTCTATACCTCTAGGGTAGGCTACGATCTGCAGCCCCTATCCAGCAGGAAGAAGTTTCAGAAGAAGAGACCTTCGGCCCCTTACCCCTTAAGAGTAAGGGGTGTGGAATCCCTCAGTGGGGAATGAGACAGGCTGGGATCTGGGACCTTTTGTTGCAGTGCTTGCACCTGGGCAAACGTCTCCTTGAACAACAAAATACAAAGAAACCATACAGGACTAACAATAACTGTGTGCATGTGCAGCTGGGGCAAATTATGGACAACAAGATACAAAAAGACCAAAAAGACCAACTGCCACTTCTGAAGAGCCAGAAGCAAAAGCAGGGCACTGCGCATGCCCTCTGCACACAACACCACAAAGGGGTGGGCGGACCACCTCAGCCACCCAGCTAGCCTGACCCCTGGACACACCCCTACCCTCACCCCATATAAGGAACCAGCTCGCACCCCCGTCGGGGAGTGAGCAAGCAAGTAATGGAATCTGTTACTTGTTACCACTCCCCACTGCTGCAGCAGGAGTCCCAATAAAGCCTTGCCTGAATTTCTTGTTTGGCCTCTTATCAATTTCTATTGATTAAGGAAGCCAAGAACCCTGGTGAGTAACAAAAACAACTTCTACATCCAACAACAGGAAAATAGATAAACGAAATTCATAAGAATGTACTTTGTGACAATAAAAAAATGAACGAACAATTGATACACAGAATAATATGCATAAATCTCAAAAGCATATGTTGAGAGAAAGAATCAGACACAAAAAGTGGTTACATATAATTCCATTGCGTGCAGTTCAGAAACAGGCAATGGTGATGGAAATTGTAGGAGTAGCGGCCTCTCAGTATTGGAATTGAACGGACAGAGGCAGAAGGGAACCTTTCTGGGTCATGAAAGCGCTGTATATTTTGATTGAAATTTGAGTTATATTTGTCAAAACTTATTAACCTGTACATTTAAGATGTCCATTATCACTGTATTTATACTTCAACAAATAAACATCAGTGATGAATGTAAAAATAAAGGCTAGTATCTACCAGCACACTAGTTATGCCCCTCAAGGTTTGTGGCTTCTGCAAATTATTCAATTACACTTATTAATTCCATTGCAGTTGGTAAAGTTTTGGAATCAGATTTGGTAAGCACTACAACATTCTGGTCACCACTAGAATTTAACCTCCAGCAGGTCATGAATCCTAATCAACACTTTTAGTGTACAATTACTATGTTAATCTCAAATATGTCATGTTTAGTTGTTGGCTGAAAACTCAGTCATGCCTAGTTCTATTAGGAAGTTGTTTCTGTCCAAAGTCTGCTCCTCTTCCTCTACAGCCGTGGTGCTAAATGGAGCTGCAATACCTTTCCTCCACAGACACAAAGTTGAACCAATGATCCAGGTCTAATAAAAGCATTTAATTTCTCTGTCCAGTGATTGTTCCAGCACGGGCGGGTGACTCAATCTAGGTCAAGAGAGCGCTTCTCCAGGACTGTTTTACTTAGAGTTAGAGGAAAAGGGACTTTCTCTTTTTTGAGTATCTTCCTGAAAAGATGTATATACATTGGGGACTGATAGTAGTCTTCTTTTTTATTATATCAGGAAAACTTATACTAAGTGAGTACAAAGTCAAGCAAAGGCAAATGTATAAAAGAGGGAGCGTTCTCTTTGCCTTGCGGCTCTGGTTTCCTTCTGTAAGATCCCTACAGGGACCTAGCTCACTGTAAGGAAAACCAACTTGGTTTCCTGAGCCAAGAAATCTTTCTATTATGCTAGCCTGAATTAAATTTCTGTCCCCTGCAATTTAGCAAATCTGGACTAGTACATGATACTATCGTTGAGATAATGAAATATCTTCTTTTGATATATTACTGAAAAAAATCAAGAACACTTTGATGAAGGATTTTAATAGTTTGATAACCATATTAAACAAATAAACTTGGTATGACAACTCCTGGAACCTATTAATCTCTACTTCATTTTCTCTGTGCTTGGAAATAATATATTTAACATTCATTTCTAAAATATCTGTGGATATAAATATCAAGTCCAGTAATAACTAATTTCCAGTGTCATTTTTTTAAAAATTGAGAATTCTGGGAAAATAGGAGTGGCAGTAGCATTTTTAATGTTTCCAAGTTAACCATCAAAACAAACATATTAACTAGACTAGGGGTAGGGGTAGGGCAGGATCCATATAGTATCTGTGCATAAAAAAGAAGAGGGAAGCAATGGGGTATCTGAAAAACATGAAAACTGGAGAACCCCAAATAGCCAAAGCTACACACTGTAAAGGGTGATGGGCCAATATTTGTAAGATGTGCAGAAATGAAAGCAGTATAGGCCCTATAATGTCCCCAAACTAACTATCCAAATCTCCCCTCCAAGACAAAGTCCTACACTAAGGAGAAACTCACAGGAACAGAAAATAAATTGAATAGGACATGGATAAGGGGGTGTATTAGTCAGGTAGGGCTACCATAACAAAATACCAGAGATGGGGTGCCTTAACAACAGGAATTATTTTCTGGAGGATAGAAATCCAAGATCAAGATGCTGGAAAATTTGATTCTGATGAGAGTTCTCTTTCTGGCTTGTTGTGTCCTCACATGACCTTTCTTTTCCTCCGTGTGCACATGAAGAAACACAGATCCTTTGTGTCTCTCTCACTTGGTATGAGAACACCAGTCCTATTGGAGTAAGGCCCCAATTATGACTTCACTTAACCATTATTACCTTCTTATAGGTCCTACATTTAAGTGCATTCATTTTGTGTGTTAGGGCATTAAGAGATGAATTTGGGTGGGGGACATGATTCAGTCCATTGGTCAAAGGAAATAGAAGTCCTAGGGAAAAATAACAAACTTCAGTGGGCATCTCAGTGTTGGGCTCATTTTTGGGGCAAACGGACCTGGTTTGAACAATTGTGCCCTGCTGTAACTTGACACAGAGAACACATGTCTAGAAACATCACTCTGGCTGCACTACATCAAACAACCTGAAGAGGTGGCTTCATATCAAACCTTCTTGTTACTGTGGTATGTTTTAAAAAGAAGCAGTCATAACTCTGAATGTTGCAGAGATGGTAAACTGGAGACAAGACGGCAGAGCAGAAGGACGTGAGCTCACCTCCTGTCATGAAAACACCAAACTCACAACTAACTGCTGAACAACCTTCAACAAAAAAGACTGGAACCTACAAAAAAGTTATTCTGCATACAAAGTCAAAGAAGAAGCCACAATGAGGTGGTAGGAGGGGTGTTTCTGCAGTATAATCAAATCCTATACATGCTGGTGGGTGACCCACAAACTGTAAAATAATTATGTTTTAGAGGTTCTCCCATTGGAGTGAGAGTTCTGAGTCCCACAGCAGACTACCCTGCCTGGAGGTCTGGCATCAGGAGGAGGAGACTCCAGACCATTTGGCTATGAAAGCCAGTGGGGCTGGAGTGCGGGAGCTGCACAGGACTGGGGGAAACAGAAACTCAACTCTTGGAGGGCACACACAAGGTTTCACGTGCCTGGGACTCGGGGCAAAGCGGTGACTCCATAGGAGCCTGGGCCAGACCAACCTGCAGGTCTTGGAGGGTCTCCTGGGGCGGTGGGGGTCAGCTGTGGTTCACAGTGCGGGCAGGGACACTGGTGGCTGAGGCTGCAGGAAATACTGATCAGCGTGATCTCTCCCGGAGGTTGCCATTTTTGCACAAAGACTTTCCCCCACCCAACAACCTGCAGACTCCAGTGCCGGGACATTTCAGGTCAAACAACCAGCAAGGTGGGAACACAGCTCCACCCACCAGCAGACAGACTGCCTAAAGTTGTACTGAGTGCAGAACCACCTCTAAACACAGCTCTTGATATGGGCTGCCAACCAGAGGGACAAGACCCAGTTCCACCCACCAGTGGGCAGGCACCAGAAGCAAGAAGAACTACAAACCTGCGGCCTGAGAAACGGAGACAACAAACATAGAAAGTTAGACAAAATGAGACAGCAGAGAAATATATTCCACCAAAGGAACAAGATAAAATCTCAGAAGAACTAAGTGAAGTGGAGATAGGAAATCTGCCTGAAAAAGAAATCAGAGTAATGATAGTAAAGATGAACCAAGATCTCAGAAAAAAGATTGGAGACACAGACAGAGAAGATACAAGAAATGTTTAACAAAGAGCTAGAAGATTTAAAGAACAAACAGAGAGGTGAATAATACAATAACAAATGAAAAATACAACAGAAGGAATCAATAGCAGAATGAGACAGAATGAATAAGTGAGCTGGAAGACAGACTGGTGAAAATCACTGCTGCAGAACAGGATAGAGAAGAAATAATGAAAAGAAATGAGGACAGTTTCAGAGTCTTCTGTGACATTAAATGCACCAACACTCACATTACAGGGGTCCCAAAAGAAGAAGAAGAGAGAGAAACGGCCTGAGAAAATATCTGAAGAGATTATAGCCAAAAACATCCTTAACATGGGAAAAGAAACACTCACTCAAATCCAAGAAGTGCAGAGAGTCCCATACAGGATAAACCCAAGTAGAAATACATCAAGACAGATATTAACCAAATTGACAAAATTAAAGACAAAGAAAAAATATTAAAAGCAACAAGGGAAAGGCAACAAATAACACAAGGGAATCTGCATGAGGTTATCAGCTGATTTTTCAGCAGAAACACTGCAGGTCAGAAGGAAGTGGCACAATATATTTAAAGTGATGATCAGCGTGATCACTTTATAACAAAGCTGATTCACTTTGTTATAGAGCAGAAACTAACACACTTTACAAAACAAAAAATAAAGTGATGAAAGGGGAAAACCTACAACCAAGCACACTCTACCCAGTAAGACGCTTGTTCAGATTCGATGGAGAAATCAAAAGCTTTATAGACGAGCAAAAGCTAAGATAATTCAGCACCACAAAACCAGCTTTACAACAAATACTAAAGGAACTTCTCTAGGCAGAAAAGAAAAGGGCACACCTGGAAACAAGAAAATTATGAATGGAAAAGCCACCAGAAAAGGCAAACGTACTGTAAAGTTAGGAAATCATTCACACACATATATCTAAACCAATAATCATGAGACGAGCAGAGTACAAATGCAGGATATTGGAAATACATTTGAATTTAGGAGAATAGCAACTTAAATAAACTTGCCTATATATAGACAGCTATATCACAAACTCATGGTAGCCACAAACCAAACATCTACAATAGATGCACACACACAAAAGAAAAAGCAGTCCAAACACGACTCTAAAGATAGTCATAAAATCACAAGAGAATAAAAGAGGAAGGAAAGAAAAAAGACCTACAAAACAAATCCTAAACAATTAACAAAACGGCAATAGAACATACATATCAATAATTACCTTAAATGTAAATGGATTAAATGCTCCAACCAAAAGACACAGACTGGCTGAATGGATACAAAAACAAGACCCATATATATGCTGTCTACAAGAGACCCACTTCAGATCTAGGGACACATACAGACTGAAAGTGAGGGGATGGAAAAAGGTATTCCATGCAAATGGAACCAAAAGAAAGCTGCAGTAGGAAGACTCATATCAGACAAAATAGCCTTTAAAATAAAGACTGTCAGAAGAGACAAAGAAGGACATGACATAATGATCAAAGGATCAATCCAAGAAGAAGACATAACAATTTTAAATATACACGCACCCAACATAGGAGCACCTCAATATGTAAGGCAAATGCTAACAGCCAAAAAAGGAGAAATTGACAGTAACACAATAATAGTGGGAGACTTTAATACCCCACTTACATCAATGGACAGATCATCCAGAAAGAAATTCAATAAGGAAACACAGACCTTAAATGACACATTAGAACAAATGGACTGAATTGATATTTATAGAACATTCCATCCCAAAGCAGCAGAATACACATTCTTCTCAAGGGCACATAGAACATTCTCCAGGATAGATCACATGCTGGGCCAAAAAGCAAGCCTTGGTAAATTTAAGAAAACTGAAATCATATCAAGTATCTTTTTTGACCACAATGCTATGTGATTAGAAATCAATTACAAGAAAAAAAACTGTAAAAAACACATTCACGTGGAGGCTAAACAATATGTTACTAAACAACCAATGGACTGTTGAAGAACTCAAAGAGGAAAGTAAAAAATAACTAGATAAAAATGACAATGAAAACAGGACAATCCAAATCCTGTGGGACACAGCAAAAGCAGTTCTAAGAGGGAAGTTTACCGGAACAATCTTACCTCAGGAAAGAAGAAAAATCTCAAATATACAACCTAACCTTACACCTAAAGCAACTAGAGAAAGAAGAACAAACAAAACCCAGTGTTAGTAGAAGGAAAGAAATCACAAAGATCTGAACATAAATAAATGAAATAGAGAAGAAGAAAACAATAGAAAAGATCAAAGAAACTAAAAGCTGGTTCTTTGAAAAGATAAAATGGATAAACCTTTAGTCAGACATCAAGATAAAAAGGGAGGGCTTCCCTGGTGGTGCAGTGGTTGAGAATCTGTCTGCCAATGCAGGGGACACGGGTTCGAGCCCTGGTCTGGGAAGATCCCACATGCTGCGGAGCAACTAGGCCCGTGAGCCACAACTACTGAGCCTGCACGTCTGGAGCCTGTGCTCCGCAATAAGAGAGGCCGCGACAGTGAGAGGCCCACGCACCGTGATGAAGAGTGGCCCCCGCTTGCCACAATTAGAGAAAGCCCTCACACAGAAACGAAGACCCAACACAGCCAAAATAAATAAATAAAGATCCTTTAAAAAAAAAAAAGATAAAAAGGGAAAGGCCTCAAATCAATGAAATCAGAAATGAAAAAGAAGTTACAACTGACCCCACAGAAATACAAAGGATCATAAGAGACTACTACGAGCAATTATATGCCCATGTAATGGACCACCCAGAATTCTTATTAAGGTACAATCTTCCAAGTCTGAGCCAGGAAGAAATAGAAAATATAAAGAGACCAATCACAAGTTCCGAAATTGAAAATGTGATTTAAAAACTTCCGACAAATAAACATCCAGGACCAGATGCCTTCACAGTCGAATTCTAACAAATATTTAGAGAAGAGTAAACACCTACCTTTCTGAAACTATTCCAAAAATTTGCAGAGGAAGGAACACTCCCAAACTCATTCTATGAGGCCACCATCACCCTGATACAAAAAACCAAAGATACCACACACACACAAAAAAAGAAAATTACAGGCCAATATCACTGATGAACATAGATGCAAAAATCCTCAACAAAATACTAGCAAACCAAATCTAACAATACTTTAAAAGGATCATACACCATGATCAATTGGGATTTATCCCAGGGATGCAAGGATTTCTCAGTATCTGCAAATCAATCAGTGTGATACACCACATTAACAACCTGAAGAATAAAAACCATGACTGTCTCAATAGACAGAGAAAAAACTTTTGACAAAATTCAACACCCATTTATGATAAAACTCTCCAGAAAGTGGGTATAGTGGTAACCTACCTCAATGTAATAAAGGTCATATATGACAAACACACAGCTAACATCATACTCAATGGTGAAAAGCTGAAAGCATTTCCTCTAAGATCAGGAAGATGACAAGGATATCCATTCTTGCCACTATTATTCAACACAGTTTTGGAAGTCCTAGCCATGGCAATCAGAGAAAAAAAAAAAAAAAGAAATAAAAGGAATCCAAATAGGAAAAGAAGAAGTAAAGCTGTCACTGGTTGCAGATGACATGATACTATACATAGAAAATCCGAACAATGCTACCAGAAAATTACTAGAGCTCATCAGTGAATTTAGTAAAGTTGCAGGATGCAAAATTAATATACAGAAATCTCTTGCATTCCTATACACTAACAACAAAAGTTCGGAAAGAGAAATCAAGGAAACAATTTCATTTACCATCACATCAAAAAGAATAAAATACCTAGGAATAAACCTACCTAAGGAGACCAAAGACCTGTACTCTGAAAACTATAAGACTCTGGTGAAGGAAATAAAAAATGACACAAACAGATGGAGAGATATATCATGTTCTTGGATCGAAAGAATCAATATTGTGAAAATGACCATACTACTCAAAGCAATCTACAGATCAATGCAATCCCTATCAAATTACCAATGGCATTTTTCACAGAATTAGAACAAAAACTTTTACAATTTGTATGGAAACACAAAAGACCCCAAATAGCCAAATCAATTCTGAGAAAGAAAAATGGAGCTGGAGGAATCAGGCTCCCTGACTTCAGACTATACTCCAAAGCTACAGTCATCAAAACTGTATGGTACTGGCACAAAAACAGAAATACAGATCAATGGAACAGGATAGAAAACCTAGAAATAAACCCACTATATATTTATATATATATATAAATATCTGAACCACTTTGCTGTACACCTGAAGCTGACACAACACTATGAATCAACTATACCCCAATATAAAATAAAAATTAAATTAAAAAAAAGAAGTCTTAGAAAACACTTCAGAAGAACAAAGACAAGAAATCTCAAGAAGTCCAGGACCATACATTTATATTATATGAAATTAACACTTCATGAAAATAATAGAACATAGAACTTTAGTGTAATAAAGTTAAAATGACTATCCTGACCCATTCTCTGTTTTTTAAAAGTTTAGGAAGCAAGAATAAAAAGCAGCAAATAATTGTGGTTGAATCCTAAGTGATTTCACTGTAGGCAAAAGAATAAGAAATAAGATAATACCCTCATAAGAAGAAAAAAAAATGCCAGAAAGGCATGCTAGCAAAATAGGGTAAAAACTGTAACCCTGTATTTCAAACTCAGCTAAAAAATTAGAATATTACAGAAGATGGGAAAATAAAAACATAAATCAGAATTAAATGTAAATAAGGAAGACTTCTGGATTTAGTTCCAACACAAAAAGATCTTAGAAGTTATCACTCCATCACAAAAACAAAATTGCTGAACAAACTAAAAATCAGTGATATTTCTTAGATTCATCAGAGAACTGAGGTTACAGAGCTGCCTAGCCAAAATCTGAAGAGACATATGAATGCAGAAAACCAAGTGGAGACCAGCAAATCTGAAGCAGAAGCTTTTGGAGCCAGCAACCAGTGGAAACAGTTAAATAGCAATTTTGATGAATTTCTGGAGGGTGAGAGTAGGCTAGCATGAGAGATTAAAAACTCCTGGGGCCAGTGGACTCTCACACTTGAGTGAGTTTAATGTCCAAAAATCCAACTAGGTTCTCATGGTTACAATTAGAGAAAAATCCTCTCCTGTTTCTGGCCAAAGAAGGGAAAAGTGACTATTTTAAAATATACCCAGAAGGAAAACTGTATTACCAGAGCCTTATCTACATGCAGGAGAGGCACCTGGTCAGCTCTAATCTCCTCCAGCTTTCCTATCTCAAATAAGGGGGGACACACATAAAAGAGGCTAAGAAGCACTTCTGAAGGCCAGGCCCACTAAATAACAAAGATTTAATCATAAGATTAAATGTCATGATTTCTCCTTCCCACCACCTTTCCACCATTTGATAGGGCTCCAGGATAATGACAGCTAGTTACAGTGGAAAGAGCTGCAGGAAACAGACTCTTCAAGAAGTTCTCAGGCAAATCCAAAGACAGCAGGGGAGAAAACAAAATAAGAAAACTGGAGAATACTGACTCCTCTGGCATCCACAGTTACAGCAAAGAGTAAACACAGCTCAACTCCTAGCCAAATTAACATAAAACCTCACACTAAAAGCCTAATTGTCTCAGTTTCTATTACACAATATATTGTTTCCAGCTTTCAACAACAAAAGAAACTACTATACAAGGCATGCTAAAAGGCATAAAACACTCAGTCTGAACAGACAAAGCAAGCATCAGAACCAGACTTAGATTTGATATAGATTTCAGAATTATCAGACAGGGAATTTAAAATAACCATGATTAATTTAATAAGGGCTCTGACAGAGAAAGTAGACAACATGAAAGAACACATGGGTAATGTGAGCAGAGAGGTAGAAACTTTAAAAAAAGAGTCAAAAGGAAGTGCTACAAATCAGAAACACTGTAACAAATGAAGAATGCCTTTTCTGGGCTCACCATAGACTGAACATAGATAGCTGTGGACAGAATCACTGAACTTGAAGATATGTCAATAGAAACTACCTAATGTAAAATGCAAAGGGAAAATAGAACTTTTAAAAATGGAACATAATATCCAAGAATTCTTGACAATTATAAAAGATATACATGTAATTGTAATACCACAAGGAAGAGAGAGACAAGGCAAAAAGAAAAAAGGAAGGAAGGAAGGAAAGAAGGGAGGGAGGGAGGGAGGGAGGGAGGTGGGGAGGGAAGGAGGGAGGGAGAAAGAAAGAGGCAGGGAAGGAGGAAGGAAACAAAAAAAGAGAGAAATATTTAAGGTAATAATGGTGAATATTTTCAAAAATTAATGACAGACACAAAGCCACACATTTGGCAAACTCTGACAACACCGAAGAGGATAAAACCCAAAATATCCAAACGTAGAGTTATGATATTCAAAAGCACAAATCCAAAGACAAAGAGAAAATCCTGAAAGAAGCCAGAGGATAAAACATCCTACCTGTTGTTATGGGCTGAATTGTGTCCCCTCCAAAATTCATATGCTAAAGTCCTAACACCCAATGTGACTGCCTTTAAGTAGGTAATTAAAGTTAAATGAGGTTATAAGGGTAGATTAAATTCAATATGACTCGTGCCCTTATAAGAAGAGAGACAGACACCAAGGATGGACATGCAGAGAGAAAAGGCCATGTGAGGCCATAGCAAGAAGATGGCCATTTGCAAGCCAAAGAGAGGAGCTTCAGGAGAAATCAAACCTGCCAACACTTTTATCTTGGACTTTTAGCTTCCAGAACTGTGAGAAAATAATTTTCTATTGTGAAAGCCACCAAGCCTGTGATATTTTGTTATGGCAGCTTTAGTAGACTAATACATTTATAGAGGAAAAAGATAACAATTACATCAGACTTCTCATCATAAACTAGGCAAGCAACAAGAGAGTAGAGTGAAATGTTTAAATCATTGAAAGAGAATAAAAACTAACCTGGAATTCTGAATCCAGCAAATGTATCCTTAAAAAGTGAAGTAGAAATATAGAGTTCTCAGAGAAGTAAAAATTGAGACTATTTGTCATCAGTAGTCTTGCCTTGCAAGAAATGATAAAAAATAAAAAGTTCTTCAGAGAGAAAGAAAAGGATACAGGTCAAAAATTCTTATCTCCAAAAAGAAAGAGAGCACATTAGAGAAGGAACAAATACAGGTAAATAAAATATTTTCTTTTTTGGATTCTTAATTGATCTAACAGATAATGACTTGTTTGGAGTAATAAGAACAATGTACTGGGTGATTATGTTATATGGATAAGTAATGACAGCAATATTATATGGAATAGGAAGGGAGAATTGTGAAAACTCAGTTATAAAGTACCTACCTTTCTTGTGAAACAATAGTGTTTTTTGAAAGTGAACTTAAATTATTGTAAATGTATATTGCAAACTCTAGAACAGTACTAACAAAAATTTAAAAAGAAGTATAAGTGCAATGCTAAGACAATAGAGAAAATGGAATTATATTAAGCATTCAAATAACACCAGAGAAGCAGACAATAAGGGAAAGACGCAGAGAAAAAAGGGATAAGAACAATAAATACAAGATCATTATAATTATGGTAGATATCAACCCAACTATACCAATAACTTTAAATGTGAATGGCCTAAATATACCAATTAAGAGAGAGAGACTGTCAGAGTGGATTAAAAAATGTGTATATTGTCTAAAAGAAACCCACTTTAAATATAAAGACAGGGATAGCTTAAAAGTAAAAGGATGGAGAAAGATATACTATGCTAACACTAATCAAAAGAAAGCTGGAATAGCTATATTAAATTCAGATAAAGCAGACTTGAGAACAAGGAATAATAACAGGGATAGAGAAAGGTGTCACATAATGTTAAGGGAGTCAATTCCCCAAGAGTAAAATACTGAACATGCATATACCTAACAACACAGCACTAAAATACATGGGAATGAAACTGATAGAAATGCAAAGAGAAATAGGTAAATTTACCAAATATAGTTGGAGTCATCAATACCCTTCTTTCAATTTTATAGATCCAGTAAGCAAAAAATCTTTAAGGATACAGTTGACCTTAACAACAACACCAATCAGTTGGATTCAACAACAATGGAATACACATTCTTCTCAAGATCACATGAAACATTCACCAAGTTAGATCACATTCTGGGCCTTAAAACACACCTTAAGACATTAAAAAGAATAGAAATAATGCAAGGGATGCCTTCAGACCTCAATGGAATTAAAGTAGAAAACAATAACAGAAACATAGTTGTAAAATCCCACAATATCTGGAGATTAAACAACCTACTTCTAAATAGGTTAGAAGAATGGGTGGGAAAAGAAGTTTCATAAATTTTTATAATATTTTAACTAAATGAAAATGAAAATAAAATGTATCTAAAATTGTAATATGCAGTGGAATCAGGGCTTAGAGACAAATTTATGGCATTGAATGCATATATTACAAAAGAAGAGAAATCTAAAATCAATAACATAAATTTCCACCATAAGAAAATAGAGCAAGAAGAGCAATATAAATGTAACTAGAAGAATAGAAGCAATATGTTTAGAGCAAAAATCATAAAATTTAAAACAGAAACTCAATAGAGAAAATCAACTAAATCTAAAGCTGATACTTTGAAAAGATCAATAAAATTTATACACTAAGAAAAAAGTGGGAAGACATAAATTACTAAAATCAGAAATGAGAGGAGATCACTATTGGTCCTATGGACACTGAAGGAATATTATGAACAATTCTGTGATCACAAATTTGATAACTTTGATGAAATGGACCTATCATTGAAAGAAACAAACTACTCAAACTCACACAGGAGAGATAGAATACACCTATATGGATAAAAGAAAGCGTCAATAAATAATAATCTTCCAAAAAGAAAGCACCAGCCCCAGATGATTTCACTGGTGATTAGACTAAATATTTAAGGAAGAAATGAAATCAATTCTCTATAATCTCTTCTAGAAGACAGAAGCAGAGGGATTACTTTCTAACGTATTTTATGAGGCCAGCATTACAAAAATACCAAAACCAGATCAAGACATTACAAGAAAGGAAAAGAAAGGGCCAATCTCCCTTGAATGTAGATGAGAAAATCCTCAACAAAATATTAACAAATCAAATTAAGCAATGTACAAAAGAAACTACACAGCATGACCAAGTGGGACTTATTTCAGGTACGCAAAGCTGGTTCAAAATTCAAAAATCAGTCAATGTAATCAATCACATCAACAGGCTAAAGAAGAAGAATCATAAACTTATCAATAGATACAGAAAAAGCATTTGACAAAATTAGACACTCAGTCATTATAAAAACTCTCAATCAGCTAGAAACAGAGGAGAACTTCCTCAACTTGATAAACAACATCTGTGAACAACCTATAGCTAACATCATACTTAGTGGTGAGAAATTAGATGCCTTTCCCCTAAATGTGAGAACAAGGCAAGTATGACCCCTTTCACCATTCCTATTCAATATTGTATGAAAATTTCTAGCTAATACAACATGACTTAAAAAATAAAAGATATATACATTAGGAAGGAAGACATAAAGCTGTCTTTGCAGCTGACATGAGTGTCCTATGAAGAAAAATCCAAAGAACAGAAAAACAAAACAAAACCTACTAGAACTAATAAGCAACTATATAAAGGTTTCAGGATATATGGTCAATATATGAAAGTAAATTTCTTTCTTATATACCAGCAATAAACAATTGTAATTTGAAATTAAAATTAGAATATTAGTAACATTAGCATCAAAATAATGAACTACTTAGGCATAAATTTAACAAAACTATACAGGAGCTATGTGAAGAAAACTATAAAACTCTTATAAAAAAAATCAAAGAAATCTGAAACAAATGGAGAGATAGTCCATGTTCATTGGCAGAAAGACTCAATACGGTTAGGATGTCAATTCTTCCCAAGTAGATCTAAAGCAATGCCAATTAACATCTCATTATGTGGATACGAAAAACTGATCTTAAAGTTTATATGGAAATGCAAAATTACCAGAAGAGCCAAAACAATGTTGAAAAAAATTGGAGACTTAATTCCAACACTTACCATAAAGTTAATCAAGACAGTATTCACTAAAGACTAGACAAATAGATCAGTGGAACAGGATAGAGAACCCATAAATAAACCCACACAAGTGTAGTCAACTCATCTTTGACAAAGGAGAAAATGTCATTCAGTGGATAAAGGATCGTCCTTTCCAGAAATTATGCTAAAACAACTGGACATCTGTACACAAAGAAAAGTTGAATCTAGACACAGAACTTATACCTTTCACAAAAATTAACTCAAAATATATCATAGACTTAAATGTAAAGCACAAGGCTATAAAACTTCTAGAAAATAACACAGGAGAAAATTTACATGACCTTGAATTTATTTGGCAATAAATTTTTACATATAACATCAAGCGTTTTCCTTGAAAAAAATTAATAATTTATACTTTATTAAAACTAAAAACTTCTGCTCTACGTAAAGACACTCTTAAGAGAACAAAAAGACAAGCCACATAATGGATGAAAATACTTACAAAACATACATATGATAAAGAACTTGCATCCAAAATATACAACAAACTCATAAAGTTCAATAATAAAAAAAAAATAAAAAAACAATCCAATTGAAAAAATGGAACAAAAGAATTGAACAGACACTTCAGCAAAGAAGATGTATGGCTCACAAATATGCATTTAAAAAAAGATGCTCAGGCTTCCCTGGTGGCGCAGTGGTTGAGAGTCCGCCTGCCAATGCAGGGGACACGGGTTCGAGCCCTGGTCTGGGAAGATCCCACATGCCGCGGAGCAGCTGGGCCCGTGAGCCACAACTACTGAGCCTGTGCGTCTGGAGCCTGTGCTCCACAACAAGAGAGGCCGCAATAGTGAGAGGCCCACGCACCGCGATGAAGAGTGGCCCCCACTTGCCACAACTAGAGAAAGCCCTCGCACAGAAACGAAGACCCAACACAGCCATAAATAAATAAATAAATAAATAAATAAATAAATAAATAAATAAATAAATAAATAAATAAAAAATAAAATAAAAAGATGCTCAACAGCATATACTAATTTCAAATTAAAACAACAATGAAGTACTACTACATACCTATTAGAATGGCTAAATTCCAAAAACCTGACAACATTGGCTCTGATATAGAACAACAGGCACTGTCATCTTTGTTGCTGCAAATGCACAATGGTACCACCACTTTGAAAGACCATTTGACAATTTTTTAGAAACCTAAACATAGTTTTACTACCTAACAATTTACTCCTAGATATTTTTCCAGTGGAATTGAAATCTTATGTCCACACAAAAGCCTACACATGAATGTTTATAGCAGCTTTATTCATAATTGTCAGAAACTGGAAGCAACCAAGAAGTAAATGACTGGATATACAAACTGTGGTACATTTATACGATGGAATATTACTCAACAATAAAAAGCAATGAGCTACAAAGTCATGAAGACACATGGAGGAACTTTAAATGCATATTACTACATGAACAAAGTCATCTGAAAAGCTATATACTCTTCAGTTCCAACAATATGACCATCCTGGAAAGAGAAAAGCTACAGAGAAAGTAAAAGATGAATGGTTTCCAGGGGCTTAGGGGAAGAAATGAGGGATGAATAGGTGTAACACCCATTTATAGGGGATTTTTAGGGCAGAGAAACTATTCTGTAGGGTATTATGTGACATAATGCATTTATTAAAACCCAAAGCCCTGTACAACACAAAGAATGAACCTTAATTTAAATTATTGATGTTAGTTAGTCATAATATATAAATATTGGTTAATTATTATAATAGATATACCACACTAATGTTTGATGCTAATAAACAGAGAAACTCTCTTGGGTGAGGGGAGATTATGGGAACTCTCTGTATTATCTCCTCTGTTTTTCTGTTAGTCTGAAACTGTTCCAAAAAAAAGTGTATTGTAAATAAAGTGATAGAAGCCAGAAGAGAATTAAAATAAAAAAGCATTCAGAAATAAAGATTAAGCCAACAGAAACACAAGAGTAAAAAAACTCAATATACAGTAACTTAAGAGGAATAGGTGAAAAGAAAAAAAATGAAATAAAAATGTAGAAAGAAATAAAAAGTATTAGAGTGAAATTGATAAATTAGGAGCTAGTAAAGAAGCTCCAACATATATAATAGAAGTCCCTGGAAAAGTAAAACAATGCAATGGAATAGAACAAGAGCAACAACAAAAAGCTGTAATTCAAGAAAATGTTTCAAACATAAGGTTAAGATTTGAAACCCCATATTGAAATGATCCACCACGTTCCTGGGAAATTGACCCAGAACAAATAATATCAAGTGTGGTAGCAGAATAATGGTCCCCCAAAGATGTCTGCACCCTAATCTCCAGAACTGTGTGTTAGCTGCCTGACAAAGGGACTTTACAGGTGTAATTAAGGTTAAGGACCTTGAAGGAATCAAGATGACAGAGGACCTGTAGCTCACTTCCTTCCACAAATACATCAAAAATACATCTACAAGTGGACCGATTCACACAGAACATCTACTGAATGCTGGCAGAAGACCTCAGACTTCCAAAATAGCAAGAAAACCTCCATGTAACCAGGTAGTACAAAAGAAAAAAGAAAAAAAAAAAGAGAGTGAGAAAGGAATTCAGGCGGGACCTGTGCCCCAGGGGAGGAGTTATGAAGGCGGAAACGTTCCCACACCCTGGGAAGTCCTCTCACTGGTGGGGAGACCAGCCTGGATGGAAGGGGAGCTTTGGAGCCAAAGAGGAGAGTTCAATAATAACCAACCAATCTGCAGAAGGCAAAATGGACAGCAATTCGCACAGGTGGTCAGTACCACCACCCTGGGCTCCCCAGCCTGAGACACTCATCTGCAGGTGTTTGCAGGGGCTCAGTGCTGAAGCCTGGGCTTCAGAGGTCAGATTCAGGGAGAGGATCTGGGTTGGCTGCACAGAGCCAGCCTGAAGAAGCTGGAGTGTGGCAAGTGAAGGTACACTAGGAAGAAGCCTGGGCTCACTGGAGAGTCAAGGCACCATTGTTCGGGGGCATGAGAGAGAGGGGCAGGACTGCCATGGGAGCTTCTTTCCCTACATGCATGCTCTCAGGCAACAGAACACCACCTAAAAGAGTAAGTAAACTGGAGACAGATTGGTGAAAATCACTGCTGCAGAACAAAGTAAAAAGAATGAAAAGAAATGAGGATAGTCTCAGAGACCTCTGGGACACCATTAAACACACCAACATTCACATTATCAGGCTCCCAGAAGGAGAAGAGAGAGAGAAAGGGCCTGAGAAAATATTTGAAGAGATTATAGTCGAATACTTCCCTAACATAGTAAGGGAAACACTCACTCAAGTCCAGGAAGTGCATGCAGGAGAGAGAGTCCCATACAGAATAAACACAAGAAGAAACATGAGGATACACATATAAATCAAACTGACAAAAATTAAAGACAAAGAAAAAATACTAAAAGCAACAAGGGAAAAGCAACAAAAACATAAAAGGGAATTCACATAAGGTCATCAGCTGACTTTTCAGCAGAAATACTGTAGGCCAGAAGGAAGTGGCATGATATATTTAAAGTGATGAAAGGGGAAAACCTGCAACCAAGAATACTCTACCTAGCAAGGCTCTCATTCAGATTTGATGGGGAAATCAAAAGCTTTACAGATAAGCAAAATCTAAGAGAATTCACCACCATCAAACCAGCTTTACAACAAATGCTATAGGAACTTCTCTAGGTGGAAAAGAGAAGGCCATACCTAGAAACAAGAAAATTACAAATGGGAAAGCTCACTGGTAAAAGCAAACATACAGTAAAGGTAGAAAATCATCCACACACAAATATGATATCAAAACCAGCAACAGTGAGAAAAGAAGAGTACAAATGCAGGATATTGGAAATTCATTTGAAATTAAGAGACCAGCAATTTAGTATAATCTTGTATATATATAGACTGCTATATCAAAACCTCATGGGAACTGCAAACAAAAAATCTAATATAAATAAGAAAAAGGAATCCAAACACAACACTAAGTATAGTCATCAGATCACAAGAGAAGAGAACAAAATAGGAAGGGAAGAAAAAACATGTACAAAAGCAAATCCAAAACAATTAAATAAATGGCAAAAAGAACATATATATCGATAATTACCTTAAATGTAAATGGATTAAATGCTCCAACCAAAAGACATAGGCTGGCTGAATGGATACAAAAACAAGACCCATATATATGTTGTCCATAAGAAATCCACTTCAAATCTAGGGACACATACAGACTGAAAGTGAGGGAATGGAAAAAGGTATTCTATGCAAATGGAAATCAAAAGAAAGCTGGAGTAGCAATACTCATATCAGACAAAACAGACTTTATAGTAAAGACTGTTATAAGAGACAATGAATGACACTACATAATAATCAAGGGATCAATCCAAGAAGAAGATATAATAATTTTAAACATATTTGAACCCAACATAGGAGCACCTCAATATGTAAGGCAAATGTTAACAGACATAAAGGGAGAAATCAACAGTAACACAATAATAATGGGGGACTTTAACACCCCACTTACATCAATGGACAGATCATCCAGACAGAAAATCAATAAGGAAACACAGGCCTTAAATGACATATTAGACCAGATGAACTTAATTGATGTTCATAGAACATTACATTAGACAGCAACAGAATACACACTCTTCTCAAGTGCACATGGAACATTCTCCAGTATAGATCACAGGCTGGGCCACAAATCAGCCTTGATAAATTTAGGAAAACTGAAATCATATCAAACATCTTTTCTGACCAAAACACTATGAGATTAGAAATCAACTACAAGAAAAAAACTGTAAAAAACACAAACAGGCGGAGGCTAAACAATATGTTACTAAACAATCAATAGATCACTGAAGACATCAAAGAGGACATCAAAAAATACCCAGAGACAAAGGAAAACAAAAACACAATAATCCAAATCCTATGGGATGCAGCAAAAGCAGTAGAACTTAGAAAGAGGGAAGTTTATAGCAATGCAGTCTTACCTCAGGAAACAAGAAAAATCTAAAATAAACAACCTAACCTTACACCCAAAGCAACTAGAGAAAGAAGAACAAACAAAACCCAAAGTTAGTAGAAAGAAAAAAATCATAAAGAGCAGAAATAAATGAAATAGAGAAGAAAACAATAGAAAAGATCAATGAAACTAAAACTGGTTCTTTGAAAAGAAAAACAAAATTGATAAACCTTTAGCTGGACTCATTAAGAAAAAAAGGGCGAGGGATTGAATCAATTAAATTACAAGTGAAAAAGGAGAAGTTACAACTGACACACTGGAAATACAAAGGATCATAAGAGACTACTACTAGCAACTTTATGCCAATAAAATGGACAACCTAGAAGAAATGGACAAATTCTTAGAAAGGTACAACCTTCCAAGACTGAACAAGGAAGAAATAGAAAATATGAGCAGACTAATTACAAGTACTGAAAGTGAAACTGTGATTTAAAAACTTCCAATAAACAAAAGTCCAGGACCAGATGGCTTCACAGGCAAATTCTATCAAGCATTTAGAGAAGAGTTAACACCTATCCTTCCGAAACTATTCCAAAAATTTGCAGAGGAAGGAAAACTCCCAAACTCATTCTGTGAGGCCACCATCACCTTGATACAAAACCAGACAAAAATACTACACAGAAAAAGAAAATTACAGGCCAATATCACTGATGAACATAGATGCAAAAATCCTCAACAAAATACTAAAACCAAACCAAATCCAACAACACATTTAAAGGGTTACACACCATGATCAAGTGGGATTTATTCCAAGGATGTAAGGATTCTTCAATATCCACAAATCAATCAGTGTGATACACCACATTAATAACTGAAGAATAAAAACCGTATGATCATCTCAATAGATGTGGAAAAAGCTTTTGACAAAATTCAACACCCATTTATGATAAAAAACTCCAGAAAGTGGGCATAGTGGTAACCTACCTCAACATGACGAAGGTCATATATGACAAACCCACAGTTAACATCATACTCAATGGTGAAAAGCTGAAAGCATCTCCTTTAAGATCAGGAACAAGACAAGGATGTCCACTCTCACCACTTTTATTTGACATAGTTTTGGAAGTCCTAGCCATGGCAGTCAGAAGAAAAGGAAATAAAAGGAATCCAAATTGGAAAAGAAGAAATAAAACTGTCACTGTTTACAGATGACAAACAGTGACATGTATGATACTGTACATAGAATATCCTAAAAATGCTACCAAAAAACTACTAGACCTCATGGATGAATTCAGTAAAGTTGCAGGATACAAAATTAGTACACAGAAATCTCTTGCATTCCTATACACTAACAACAAAAGATCACAGAGAAATTAAGAAAACAATCCCATTTACCTTTGCAACAAAAATAATAAAACACCTAGGAATAAGCCTACCTAAGGAGGCAAAAGACCTGTACTCTGAAAACTATAATTCACTGATGAAAGAAACTGAGGATGACACAGATGGAAAGATATAGCATATTCTTGGATTGGAAGAATCAATATTGTCAAAATGACTATACTACCCAAAGCAATCTACAGATTCAAGGCAATTCCTATCAAATTACCAGTGGTGTTTTCCACAGAACTAGAACAAAAAATTTTACAATTTGTATGGAAACACAAAGGAACCCGAATATTCAAAGCAATCCTGAGGATGAAAAGTGGAGCTGGAGCAATCAGGCTCCCTGACTTCAGACTATACCACAAAGCTACAGTCATCAAAACAGTATGGTGCTGGCACAAAAACAGAAATATAGATTAATGGAACAGGATAGAAAGCCCAGAAATAAACCCATGTACCTATGGTCAATTTATCTATGACAAAGGAGGCAAGAATATACAGTGGGGTAAGGACAGTATCTTCACTAAATGGTGCTGGGGAAACTGGACAGCTACATGTAAAAGAATGAAATGAGAACATTCTCTAATACCATACACAAAAATAAACTCAAAGTGGAATAAAGACCTAAATGTAAGGCCAGATACTATAAAACTCTTAGAGGAAAACACAGGCAGAACACTCTTTGACATAAATTGCAGCAATATCCTTTTGGACCCAATTCCTAGATTAATGAAAATAAAAACAAAAATAAATGGGATCTAATGAAACTTAAAAGCTTTTGCACAGCAAAGGAAACCATAAACAAAATGAAAAGACAACCCATAGAATGGGAGAAAATATTCGGCAATGAAGTGACTGACAAGGGATTAATTTCCACAATATACAAACAGCTTAAGCAGCTCTATACCAAAAGACAACAACCTAATCAAAAAATCGGCAGAAGAGTCAAACAGACATTTCTCCAAAAAGATATACAGATAGCCAGAAAGCACATGAAAATATGCTCAACATCACTAATTATTAGAGAAATGCAAATCAAAACTACAATTAGATATCACCTCACACTGGTCAGAATGGCCATTGTCAAAAAGTCTACAAACAATAAATGAAGGAGAGGGTGTGGAGAAAAGGGAACGCTCTTACACCGTTGGTTGGAATGTAAATTGGTACAACCACTATGGAGAACAGTATGGAGCTTCCTTAAAAAACTAAAATTAGAGCTACCATATGATCCAGCAATCCTACTCCTGGGCATATATCTGGAGAAAGCCATAATTCAAAAAAATATATGCACCCCAATGTTCATTGCACCATTACATTGCAGTTCATTGCAGTTCACTAAAATAGCCAAGACACGGAAGCAACCTAAATGTCCACTGACAGAGGAATGGGTAAAGAAGATGTGGTACATATGTACAATGGAATATTACTCAGCCATAAAAAGAACAAAATAATGCCATTTGCAGCAACATGGATGGACCTAGAGATTATCATACTAAGTGAAGTAAGTCAAAGACAGGTATCATATAATATCACGTACATGTGGAATCTTAAAAAAATGATACAAATGAACTTATTTATAAAACAGAAGCAGACTCACAGACTTCGAAAACAAACTTATCGTTATCAAAGAGGAAACGTGCAGTGGGGAGGGATAAATGAGGAGTTTGGGATTAACATTTACCCACCACTATATATAAAATAGATAATCCATAAGTACCTACTGTATAGCAGAGGGAACTCTACTCAATACTCTGTAATAACCTATATGGGAAATGAATCTGTAAAAGAATGGATATATGTATATGTATAACTGAATCACTTTGCTGTACACCTGAAACTAACACAACATTGTAAATCAACTATACCCCAATATAAAATAAAAATTAAATTTAAAAAAGTCAAAAGAAAGGTTAAGGACCTTGAGATGAGATTATCCTGTGCTAGCTGAGTGGGCCCTATCTAATCACACGAATCTTGAATGGAGGAGAACTTTTCTTGGCTGTGGTGGGAGAGCTATGTGACTACTGAAAAAGGATCGAGGGAGATATGATGGTGCTGGCTTTGAAGAGGAAGGAAGGGGTCCATGACTAAAGGAATGTGGGCAGCCTCTAGAAGTTGGAAAAGACAAGGAAACAGATTGTCTCGTAGAGCCTCCAGAAAGGAATGTTTCTTTGTTGTTATGTTGATTTTAGCCCAGTGAGACCCATTTTGGATATCTGACCTAGAGAACTGTAAGATGATAAATTTGTGTTGCTTTAAGTTGTTAACTTTGTGGTATTTTATTACAGCAATAAAAAAAATCAAATGCACCAAAAATATTTAATAAAATCACTGGACCTTAAAGATAAAAATTCCAAGCAAGAAAGAAATTCAGATTGCAATTAGACTTTACAATGGTAATGCTCTTGAAGAACAGCAATGAGAGGAGATAATGGAGTAACTTCTTTAAGATGCCCAAAGAGCAAAGCGTGAGACAGGAAATTATATCCAGTTACCAACAAATTGTTAACAACATACAAGTTCATGCTGAATACCCTTAAACCTTTCCTGAGGAATATTCCAGAAAATGAGCTTCAGAGAACAAAAATGACTAGGGAGACATCAACATAAAAACTATTAAGTCCTTAAAACTAAGATTGATAGCATAGGAGAAAGAAAATGCAAATGTAAAACCTGAATATTAAAAGAAAATATGATACAAGGCATGAAATATTTTCTCTTTAAAAAACAAGAACTGTTACCTAGTTCTGTCTACTGAAAAGGAAACAATGACCAACCCAGGTGTGGCATGTGAAACTAGTTCCTAAAATCCAAGCTGTTCTCCACAGACTGGACCATTTTCTACTGAAAAGAACCTGAGGATCTTTAGAAAAAAATGTTGTCCAGGTCTGGGACAGGAAACATGCAAGATGCCTGAAATATCTTGTAATACAACATAGCCATGAATCTATCAAAAACTATTCGTTTCAAAAGACCTCAAGAGCCAAATTGAAGAGCCTCCCATGGGCTAAAATGATTTAATTTGAACACCAATGAAAATAGTAGATGCAATGTACTGAAGTATATTAAACGTTTACTTCCATGAATGTATTATAATACCAGAAAAAGAGCTAATTGATCATCATCAGAGTATACTAGGAACTGAACTCATTATTTTGGAAATGGGTACATAATGAGAAAGAATCAAACATCTATCCTGCCTTTCCCATACTAATATAACATTGGATAACCTAAGAGTAGATCAGTGAAGTTTCACTTTATAATAGTATTCCAGCTAATAAATGAAGAGGGAAGAATAGAGCTAGAATATCACCATTTTCTTCCCTAATGAACTATTTGATCTAAGCATTGAACATCAAGGTCTGCTAACATCACAAAAGATAGAAAATCAGATAATTTTTGCCTTCTGATAGAACACCCCACCACCCATGAAATTGTCTTGGAAACATATCTAATCCAAATCTGATCAAACCTCTAGATCAACTACCAATGTTCAGGATATATAGAAGATAGAGGAAGCTGTTCAAGTACATGAAAACAACCTGTATTACTTTAACAGCAACACAACAAAAGCAAGAAATAAAAGAGGGAGAAAGAAGTAGAGACAGAGAAGAAAGGCAACAATTAAAAGAAACTCAGCTGTTGGTGGGAATGTAAATTGGTGCAGGAAATATGAAGAACAGTATGGAGGTTCCTTTAAAAATTAAAAATAGAGCTGCTATATGATCCTGCAATCCCACTCCTGGGTATATACCCAGAGAAAACTCTAATTCAAAAAGATACATGCACCCCAATGTTCTCTGCAGCATTATTTACAATAGCCAAGACATGGAAGCAACCTAAATGTCCATCAGCAGATGAATGGACCAAGATGTGGTACATATGTATAATATTAACCAGTCATAAAAAAGGAGGAAATAATGCCATTTGCAGCAACATGGATGGATCTAGAGGTTATCATTCTAAGTGAAGTAAGCCAGAGAAAGACAAATATCATATGATATCACTTATATGTGGAATCTTAAAAAATGATTCTAATGAACTTATTTACAAAACAGAAATAGACCCAGACATAGAAAGCAAACTTATGATTATCAAAGGGGAAAGCAGGGGGCAGGGGGAATGATAAATTAGGAGTTTGGGATTAACATAAACACCCTACCAAAGTAAGGCCCTTACATACGAATGAGTTACATTCTGAGAGCATGTTCGTAAGTCCAATTTGTTCGTAAGTTCAACAAAGTTAGCCTTGGTACCCAACTAACACAATCGGCCATATAGCACTATACTGTAATAGGTTTACAATATTTTTCACACAAATAATACATAAAAAACAGACACAAAAAAAAAGAAATCATTTTTAATCTTGAAATCATTTTTAATCTCAGTATCTTGAAAAGTACAGTAGTACAGTACAGGCATACAGGGGCACACAGGGGCATGTTTGCATCTTTGAAACCTCACAACTTGAAGGTTCGTATGTGGGGGACTTACCATATATATAAAATAGATAACCAATAAGGACCTACTATATAGCACAGGGAACTACACTCAATATTTTGTAATAACCTATAAGAGAAAAGAATCTGAAAAAGAATATGTAAAAAAAAAAAACTTAAAAAAATCAACTCTCACATATGGACTTATCTGTGTTCTGATTCAAAAAAAACTATAAAATAAATACATTTATAGCATTTATGAGATAATGGGAGATTTGCATGCATACTGGATATTTGATAGTATTTTTAAAAATGTTCAATTTTTTTAGCTAGGATATTGATATTTTTATTATATTAATGAGTTCGATCCCATCATCCTGTCGGGGAGAAGTCAGAGGTTGCAGGAGTGTCCCCGCACCAGCTTTCTAGAGGAGTCCGCGACTTTGGACTTTGTATCCCAGCAAATAAAATTGACTCGAATCCAGGGCAAAGGGTGTTATGTGCCGTCTAAGGTTGACTTGATTAGCCTCAGTACTGGGACAACATTCTGACCCCTCTCACATGTCACTTCCTAGTTCTCCCAGGAGCACCTCTCATGGTAGAAATGAAGAACTTAGCAGAGTTGAAGAAGGCAGAGAGAAGTCAACAACATACCCATGACTGCACATCACTTTCCCTGTGCATGTTCCAGTGGTGCTGAAAGAACAGCAACAATAGTCTTGGACCTGAAGGGGTCTATAGGGCAGGAACAAAGGATGGCTCAGCAGTGACCTTCACAGACCATATGCCAGGAGCAGCCGTGCGGCTGACAGGGTCTTGGTGCTCTGGCTGGGTGTCAGGCCTGAGCCTCTGAGATGGGAGAGCCTAGTTCAGGACATTGGTCCGCCAGGGCCCACGTAATATCAAAGGGCAAAAGCTATCCCAGATATCTCCACCTTAATGCTAAGAACCAGCTCCACTCAACGACCCAGCAAGCTACAGTGCTGGACACCCTATGTCAAACAACTAGCAAGACAGGAACACAACCCCACCGTTAGCAGAGAGGCTGCCTAAAATCATAATAAGGTCACAGACACCCCAAACACACCACCGGATGTGGTCCCGCCCACCAGAAAGACAAGCTCCAGCCTCATCCACCAGAACACAGGCACCAGTCCCCTCCACCAGGAAGCCTACACAACCCACTGAACCAACCTTACCCACTGGGGACAGACACCAAAAACAAGGGGAACAACAAACCTGCAGCCTGAGAAAAGGAGACCCCAAACACAGTAAGTTAAGCAAAATGAGAAGACAGAGAAACACACAGCAAATGAAGGAGCAAGGTAAAAACCCACCAGACCAAACAAATGAAGAGGAAATAGGCAGTCTATGTGAAAAAGAATTCAGAGTAATGATAGTAAAGATGATTCAAAATCTTGGAAATACAATGGAGAAAATAAAAGAAACGTTTAACAAGGACCTAAAAGAACTAAAGAGCAAACAAACAGTGATGAACAACACAATAAATGAAGTTAAAAATTCTCTAGAAGCAATCAATAGCAGAATAACTGAGGCAGAAGAACGGATAAGTGACCTGGAAGATAAAATAGTGGAAATAACTACCTCAGAGCAGAATAAAGAAATAAGAATGAAAAGAATTGAGGACAATCTCAAGGACTTCTAGGACAACATTAAACCACCAACATCCAAATTATAGGGGTCCCAGAAGAAGAAGAGAAAAAAAAAAAAAGGGACTGAGAAAATATTTGAAGAGATTATAGTTGAAAACTTCCCTATTATGGGAAAGGAAAGAGTCAATCAAGTCCAGGAAGCACAGAGAGTCCCATACAGGATAAATCCAAGGAGAAACACGCCAAGACACATATTAGTCAAACTATCAAAAATTAAATACAAAGAAAAAATATTAAAAACAGCAAGGGAGGGGCTTCCCTGGTGGCGCAGTGGTTGAGAATCTGCCTGCCAATGCAGGGGACACGGGTTCGAGCCCTGGTCTGGGAAGATCCCACATGCCGCGGAGCAACTGGGCCCGTGAGCCACAACTACTGAGCCTGCGCGTTTGGCGCTTGTGCTTTGCAACAAGAGAGGCCACGATAGTGAGAGGCCCGCGCACCACGATGAAGAGTGGCCCCCGCTTGCCGCAACTAGAGAAAGCCCTCGCGCAGAAATGAAGACCCAACACAGCCAAAAATAAATAAATAAATATTAAAAAAAAACAGCAAGGGAAAAGCAACAATTAACATACAACAGAATCCCCATAAGGTTAACAGCTGATCCTTCAGCAGAAACTCTGCAAGCCAGAAGGGAGTGGCAGGACATATTTAAAGTGATGAAAGGGGAAAACCTACAACCAAAATTACTCTACCCAGCAAAGATCTCGTTCAGATTTGACAGAGAAATTTAAAACTTTACAGACAAGCAAAAGCTAGGAGAATTCAACACCACCAATCCAGCTCTACAACAAATGCTAAAGGAACTTCTCTAGGCAGGAAACACAAGAGAAGGAAAAGACTTACAATAACAAACACAAAACAATTAAGAAAATGGTAACAGGAGGATACATACTGATAACTACCTTAAATGTAAATGGATTAAATGCTCCAAGCAAAAGACATAGACTGGCTGAATGGATACAAAAATAAGACCCATATATATGCTGTCTGCAAGAGACCCACTACAGACCTAGGGACACATACAGACTGAAAGTGAGGAGATGGAAAAAGATATTCCATAAAAATGGAAATCAAAAGAAAGCTGGAGTAGCAATTCTCATATCAGACAAAACAGACTTTAAAATAAAGACTATTACAAGAGACAAAGAAGGACACTACATAATGATCAAGGGATCAATCCAAGAAGAAGATATAACAATTGTAAATACTTACGCACCCAACATAGGACCACCTCAATACATAAGGCAAAGGCTAACAGCCATAAAAGGGGAAACCGACAGTAACACAATCATAGCAGGGGATTTTAACACCCCACTTTCACCAATGGACATATCATCCAAAATGAAAATAATTAAGGAAACACAAGCTTTAAATGATACATTAAACAAGAAGGACTTCATTGATATTTATAGGACATTCCATCCAAAAACAGCAGATTACACTTTCTTCAAGTGCTAATGGAACATTCTCCAGGACAGATCATATCTTGGGTCATAAATCAAGCCTTGGTAAATTTAAGAAAATTGAAATCATATCAAGTATCTTTGCCGACCACAGCACTATGAGACTAGATATCAATTACACGAAAAAATCTGTAAAAAATACAAACACGTGGAGGCTAAACAATACACTACTAAATAACTAAGAGATCCGTAAAGAAATCAAAGAGGAAATCAAAAATTACCTAGAAACAAATGACAATGAAAACATGACAACCCAAAACCTATGGGATGCAGCAAAAGCAGTTCTAAGAGGGAAGTTTATAGCAATACAATTCTACCTCAAGAAACAGGAAACATGTCAAATAAACAACCTAACCTTACACCTAAAGCAATTAGAGAAAGAAGAACAAAACACCCCAAAGTTACAGAAGGAAAGAAATCATAAAGATCAGATCAGAAATAAATGAAAAAGAAATGAAAGAAGTGACAGTAAAGATCAATAAAACTAAAACCTGGTTCTTTGAGAAGATAAACAAAATTGATAAACCCTTAGCCAGACTCATCAAGAAAAAAAGGGAGAAGACTCAAATCAATAGAATTGGAAATGAAAAAGGAGAAGTAACAACTGACACTGCAGAAATACAAAGGATCATGAGAGATTACTACAAGCAACTATATGCCAATACAATGGACAACCTGGAAGAAATGGACAAATTCTTAGAAAAGCAAAACCTTCCGAGACTGAACCAGGAAGAAATAGAAAATATAACAGACCAATCACAAGCACTGAAATTGAAACTGTGATTAAAAATCTTCCAACAAACAAAAGCCCAGGACCAGATGGCTTCACAGGCGAATTCTATCAAACATTTAGAGAAAAGCTAACACCTATCCTTCTCAAACTCTTCTAAAATATAGCAGAGGGAGGCACACTCCCAAACTCATTCTACGAGGCCACCATCACCCTGATACCAAAACCAGACAAAGATGTCACAAAGAAAGAAAACTACAGGCCAATATCTCTGATGAACACAGATGCAAAAAAACCTCAACAAAATACTAGCAAACAGAATGCAACAGCACATTAAAAGGATCATACACCATGATCAAGTGGGGTTTATCCCAGGAATGCAAGGATTCTTCAATATACTCAAATCAATCAATGTGATACACCACATTAACAAATTGAAGGAGAAAAACCATATGATCATGTCAATAGATGCAGAAAAAGCTTTTGACAAAATTCAACACCCATTTATGATAAAAATCCTCCAGAAAGTAGGCATAGAGGGAACTTACCTCAACATAACAAAGGCCATATATGACAAACCCACAGCCAAAATCATTCTCAATGGTGAAAAACTGAAACTATTTCCACTAAGATCAGGAGCAAGACAAGGTTGCCCACTCTCACCACTATTATTCAACAAAGTTTTGGAAGGTTTAGCCACAGCAATCAGAGAAGAAAAAGAAATAAAAGGAATCCAAAGTGGAAAAGAAGAAGTAAAGCTGTCACTGTTTGTGGATGACATGATACTATACGTAGAGAATCTTAAAGATGGTCCCAGAAAACTGGGCTTCCCTGGTGGCACAGTGGTTGAGAGTCTGTCTGCCAGTGCAGGGGACACAGGTTTGGGCCCTGGTCTGGGAGGATCCCACATGCTGCGGACTGCTGGGTCCGTGAGCCACAACTACTGAGCCTGTGCGTCTGGTGCTTGTGCTCCTCAACAAGAGAGGCCGCGACAGTGAGAGGCCCACGCACCGCGATGAAGAGTGGCCCCCACTTGCTGCAACTAGAGAAAGCCCTCGCACAGAAGCGAAGACCCAACACAGCCAAAAATTAATTAATTAACTAATTAAAAAACAAAAGTCCATATATCGCAACTAAGAAGCCCACATGCCACAACTATAAGCCCACATGACCCAGCAAAGATCCCATGTGCCGCAACTATGACCCAGATCAGCCAAAATAAATAAATGTTAAAAAAAAAAAAAAAAAGATGCTACCAGAAAACTACTAGAGCTAATCAACAAATTTGGTAAAGTAGCAGGATACAAAATTAATGCACAGAAATCTCTTGCATTCCTATACATTAATGATGGAAAATCTGAAAGAGAAATCAAGGAAACACTCCCATTTACCACTGCAACAAAAAGAATAAAATACCTAGGAATAAACCTACCTAAGGAGACAAAAGACCTGTATGCAGAAAACTATAAGACACTGATGAAAGAAATTAAAGATGATACAAACAGATGGAGAGATATACCATGTTCTTGGATTGGAAGAATCAACATTGTGAAAATGACTCTACTACCAAAAGCAATCTACAGATTCAATGCAATCCCTATCAAACTACCAATGGCATTTTTCATAGAACTAGCACAAAAAATTTCACAATTTGTATGGAAACACAAAAGACCTCGAATAGCCAAAGAAATCTTGAGAAAGAAAAACGTAGCTGGAGGAATGAGGCTCCCTGACTTCAGGCTATACTACAAAGCTACAGTAATCAAGACAGTATGGTACTGGCACAAAAACAGAAATATAGATCAATGGAACAGGATAGAAAGCCCAGAGATAAACCCACGCACATATGGTCACCTTATCTTTGATAAAGGAAGCAAGAATATACAATGGAGAAAAGACAGCCTCTTCAGTAAGTGGTGCTGGGAAAACTGGACAGCTATATGTAAAAGAATGAAATTAGAACACTTCCTAACACCATACACAAAAATAAACTCAAAATGGATTAAAGACCTAAATGTAAGTCGACGCTATAAAACTCTTAAGAGGAAAACATAGGCAGAACACTCCATGACATAAATCATAGCAAGATCCTTTTTGATCCACCTCCTAGAGAAATGGAAATAAAAACAAAAATAAACAAATGGGACCTAATGAAACTTAAAAGCTTTTGCACAGCAAAGGAAACCATAAACAAGATGAAAAGACAACCCTCAGAATGGGAGAAAATATTTGCAAATGAAGCAACTGACAAAGGATTAATCTCCAAAATATACAAGCAGCTCATGCAGCTCAATATCAAAAAAAACCAAACAACCCAATCAAAAATTGAGCAGAAGACCTAAATAGACATTTCTCTAAAGAAGATATACAGATTGTCAACAAACACACGAAAGTATTCTCAACATCACTAATCATTAGAGAAATGCAAATCAAAACTACAATGAGGTATCACCTCATATCAGTCAGAATGGCCATCATCAAGATATCTACAAACAGTAAATGCTGGAGAGGGTGTGGAGAAAAGGGAACCCTCTTGCACTGTTGGTGGGAATATAAATTGATACAGCCGCTATGGAGAACAGTATGGAGGTTCCTTAAAAAACTAAAAATAGAACTACCATACGACCCAGCAATCCCACTACTGGGCATATACCCTGAGAAAACCATAATTCAAAAAGAGTCATGTACCACAATGGTCATTGCAGCTCTATTTACAATAGCCAGGACATGGAAGCAACCTAAGTGCCTATCAAGAGATGAATGGATAAAGAAGATGTGACACATATATACAATGCAATATTACTCAGCCATAAAAAGAAAAGAAATTGAGTTATTTGTAGTGAGGTGAATGGAGCTAGAGACCGTCATACAGAGTGAATAAGTCAGAAAGAGAAAAACAAATACTGTATGCTAACACATATATATGCAATCTAAAAAAAAAAAGGTCTGAAGAACCTAGGGGCAGGATAGGAGTAAAGACGCAGACATAGAGAATAGACTTGAGGACGTGGGGAGGGGGAAGGGTAAACTGAGATGAAGTGAGAGAGTGGCATGGACATATATACACTACCAAATGTAAAATAGCTAGTGGGAAGCAGCCGCATAGCACAGGGAAATCAGCTCGGTGTTTTGTGTCCACCTAGATGGGTGGGATAGGGAGGGTGGGAGGGAGACGCAAGAGGGAGGAGATAATGGGGATATATGTATAGCTGATTCACTTTGTTACATAGCAGAGACTAACACAACATTGTAAAGCAATTATACTCCAATAAAGATGTTAAAAAAAAAATGAGTTCTTTTAGAGAGACATACTGAAATGGAGAGATGAAATAATTGGATGTTTGGGACTTACTTCAAAAGTTTACAGGCTGGAGAAAGTAGATACATTGTAGGCAATGGGGTATAGTACAAGAGTGGATAAATGCTGAAGCTGTGTAATAAGTGATTTTCTTATATTATTCTATTTTCAAATATGCTTGAAATTCTCAACAATAAAAATATCTAAAAAAAAATCCAAATAGTATTTGCATTTCTCTAGCTTTCTGATGATTATTTCGTTCTTCAAGATTACTATAAGTGTTACTGAATAACATCACGAAGCATTTTAAGATCTCTAAGTAGTTTGGAATATAATGTATATGGAATTGGAGATCTCAATATACGAAAATTTCCCTCTTAACTATGTTTCCTTTCCCCCTTCCAGACTGACAATTACGGATGAGGAAGATGGCAACAAAGGACTGAGACAGGATTAGCTTAGCCTTGGCACAGGGTCAAAGTGAAGAGCTGTCATAACCCAGCAGCCCTCCAGGAATTTCTCTTCTGAGACAGGTTAGCCTTGAATCTAAATTTGAAATAGACATGATTGATTTTCTTTTTACATTGAGTAAACCCACCCCTCATTTGGGCCAAGAGGGAAGCTACAGATAGATGTTGCAAATATTACAGATTTAGAGTTCTTAGTAGCTGAGTTCATTGCTTTGTTAATGGGACTACATCATTTGTTTCCTTTATACTGAATTTAAAAACTACAATGCTTGCTTTTCTCATTTTCACTAATTTTATCTCACAATAATTTTAAAGACATTTGATGTTTTCTACCTATACTCTCCAATCTCTGAATCATATTTCTTACATAATCTTTGTGAAGGGAGAAATGTTAAAATTTATTAAAAGTTATATTCTATTGTCCCCTAACTTGAATTTAAGTGCTTAATATGAAGCTGTTTGAATTTCTAGTTTCTCCCCTCCTGGGGATGAAACGGGATGTAGCAGTAGCATACATCCAGCTGCAGGATAGTATTGGCAAGCACAGCAATGAATTTTCACTGAAAACCCCAAACACTGAATGCTTCATTTTTCTTTTCTTTCTTCTTTTTCCCCAAGAAATCCCCTATCGTATGAGATACATGAAGTCATTTGTACCAGAATGCTTTGCATAATAATGGTCTCCTTCAGGTTTTCTGGCTCACCTAGAAAAATCACTACAGAAAATTGTGAAAATTATCCAGTTTTCACTAAAACTGCTCTTATTCTAATTTCTTTTTAGCAATTTTATCTTTTTAAATGTAAATACTTGTAAGAGTATTTACAGAAAAAGATATCCAGTTATTAATATTTCAGGTATAATTATTACTCTTCCTAATCTCTAACTTTCCATGGAACAGTTTTCTTTAGAAGATGTATTATTACTTCCCTACTTGTGCGGGCCCTCAGACATCTTCAAATAAATGTCTGTAGGTGGGACTCTCTGATTATAAAGGCTGAGTGAAATTAATGCTTTTAATCTACCAAGGTGTGAAGTATGAACTTCAGCTGGGCTTCCATAAAGAACTCTGTTTATTCCGTGTTTGAAGCTACAGAAGATCTGTCTCGAATGTCGCTATTTAAGCCTTTTACTAGCTCTCGTGCTAATCAGAGAGGAGAGCCTGCAGCTTCGTATAACGTGGAGTCAAGAGTGCTGACAAGCAGCTTATCAGCGCTAATGATAACCGCTGTGTTTCAGCACCCAGGATCAGAAGACGCTTTCCACATTTGCCTTCCCTTTTTCAGAACTGAATACTTAAGAAATCAGTAGACTGTTGTCAAGAGGCTTGCCTGCAAGCGGCTGCCTTTGAGGATGTTTGCAAGCCTTGAAAAGAGTAACCAGAATGCATTCCATTCCTTATGAATTTCTTAGTTTATGGGAAGGACGGAATTATAAGGTGTCCTCCTAGGGAACATTAGACACATGTAATATTCTAATCCTTTTCTGTATATCTGCATATCTCTTAAGACTGTTATCATATTCTGAAGCATTTCAAAAGATGCAGCTTTCAGGGTGCTGATGTCAAGCTACACTTGACCCTGACAAGTGGGGTTCTGAGTTAAAACTTCAGAGCCCCTCCTGATCCTCCAGTTTATAAATCCTTGCTAAATTTAGAAGCCTTGACTTGGTGAACCATCTTCAACACACAGAAGTGGTTCCACTTATGAATCATTTATTAATTCATTTCCTCATTTACGTCATGGGTCAGTCAATATTATTTACTGAGCATCTATTCTGTGCTGTAAGTACTGGCTTATATGCTGCTCATGTACAAGAGGATAAAACAATCCTGAAAGAACTCACAATCCATGGAGGATACAAACATAGAAGCTTTGATCAAGTACCTCTGGCAGCAAGGGAAAGAACAAAGAATGCTCCTTGGGCAGCAAGGCAGGCTTCCCAGAGGAGGTAACACTTACCCTAGGCCTTAAAGAACGAGGATTCTGTGAAAAGGAGTATTGGTACCTTTTATAGTGTGTTCTTTATTGTGCCAATGGGGCCTCTCCCTTGCCCACTGAAAAAATAAAAAATAAAATAAAATCATGATTGTAAGCTAGTAACAATGCTTTGATCTTGGGTGTCAAGAAATTCCATCTCCAGAAAGTCCCTGTTAAAATGTGAAGGAGGTTAGCTCATTAACTCATTTATAGGACTTTTAATAACTCTCCTGTTACATCATACAACTGATATGAGGTTCAAATGATAAGATATTTGGGAAATCACATTCTTTGTCAATTGTAAAGTACAATGCAACTGTTAGATATTTGTGATCCTATCACTATTGTCATAGTAATACCATTCTTACTGTAATAAGGATTATTTTATCAGTTTTCTGGACCCTGGAAACATAACTTGGAGAAAATCGAAAAACACAAATGGTTTTGAAATATTTTTATGTTACCTCAAAGTGGATACTTCCAAAAAGGTTTATCAGGGAAAACTTTGTCATAAAGAAGTCCTTCTGTGCTACCAGGGAGACAAAATAACAAATAGGCTAGATTATCTCACCTAGTTTAGAAATTACAATGACCTCCACCTGGTGTTAACGCGATGGAATTTCAGGGTCCAGCCATGCTCCCGTGTTTCTTACAAGGTGGCTTTAACCTTCATCTGTTTTCTCCACCCACAGGTCGGCGCAAAAAGTTACCCAGCGGCTAGCCTACACCCAGACTTAGGGTGTCAACAAATTAGAGACCCCAAAACTATTTTTGAAGGATATTTGATATGTCAATTAGAAGCATCGAAGTTAAACATTAAAACAAAAACTCCGTTGCATTATCTTAGTCTTCATTTATGAATTAAGAATTGTTTTTATTTTTAAGACATGTGGGAGAGGTACCCCAAAAGTTTCGGTGTTTAAGGCTCCCGGAAGGTCTTCAATTGCCCCAACCAGGAATTTCAAAGCGCGTTCACAGTTTCCTGCGGTTCTAAACTCCAGTAAACCGAGGGAAGAGTGGACGCCACATTCTCTGAGCATGTCTGCCCTGGACCCCGAAGGCGGGCACATGGTGCTGGACGGACAGGAAAGGATATTTGCAAACCTGAGGCCACTCCTGTGGGCGCCGGCACCAGCACGCAGCAGCTTTCCGCCCGCAGGGCGGTTCCCGTCTCCTAATAACACGTCCCACGTTTGACAGGGGCCTGGCCCCCAGCCTTCCCGTCTCCCCCATGCCACGCTCAAGAGCACGGATTTGAGGTGCACCAGGGGTACCCAGAGTGTGCAAAGACCCCCTTCGTACCTTTCTCCTGGTCTGAAGTAGCCCCCGCTGAGGTCAGGGGACACGGGGCGCGTCGGCCCGCAGACCCTCGCGTCCGCCTGGAGGGGCCTGAGCGGCAGGAGAGCGGAGAGGGCTCCACCCCCTCAGACGCGCCTGCGCAGAGCGGTCAGCGGGCCGCGCCCAGCTGTAAACCCAGCTGAACAGGTGAGGGCGGGGCTTCATGCTGGTGTGGTGATGTAGTCAGAACCCACCCTGGCAGATAGAGCAGGACGTTCAAAGTAGTAGGTTCCCCCCACCTGACATTTCTAAACTCCCTGCAACGTTTCTTACAAGCCCCCTTTCCTCTTGCGTCTCTTTCTTTTGCACCCACAGCTGCTCCTTACCTTCGGCGGCAAAATTCTCCCAGTTCCGGCCATGACTCCTGCCTTTGCACAGAGACCCCTTTCTCTGCTTCACCACCACGTGCAGTCGCTTCATGACGACATCCTGTCACGGGAGCCCAAAGTGAGAGAGCTGGTGTGGAGCCGGAAGACCTCTCCTGCGGGGGTGCAGAAGCGGAGGGCCCTGAGAGGGACACTCTAAACATTTGACGTTTTGGACAAAAAATAATTTTTGCCCCAGCACAGTTGTCACTTCCGAAAGCTGAACATAGAGCTCTAAGTATTTGGGTGCAGGCGACACTGAGAATCTAGGGCAGAGTCTCTGTGGGTCCGGGAAAAGCACCCACAGAGTCGTGACTACCCTCAGAGCCACCACTGATTGGAAACCTACTACGCGCCCGGGAGTTTTACTTATTTCAGTTTTCCTCCGAGCGATGGGATGGGATGGATCTTATCATCCCTGCTTTGCAGCTGAAGAACTAGAGAAAATCAGGGAGCCTAAATGATCTCCGGCTGATTACAGCAGGCAGCGTGCGGGCCCCATGCCTGCAGCGTTCAGGCCCGTGTTTCCCCCTAAGTCGCACTATGTCCACGGGGAGGGTGTTAGAGGCGGTGGTAGCTGCTCAGATAGACAGAGCTTTGCCAAAGACAACAGGCCCGCCTATCTCCCCCGCGTGCCAGGCCTGGCCCAGCCTCTCTATAGATTCTGAGACTGTTGACATCAGCGCACACTGACCTGCCCCGGGTGGGACGGGAGCTCTCCGCTCTCACAGCAGCCCTAGGGGTCTGCTCTCCAGTGCGCCGGCAAAAGGAACAGCCATCTGGGTGGCGGCCACCCACGCCAGCTTTGGGGCAGTTCATGCCAAGGACTAGAAAGCGATCCTTCCCTTCCTGACTCTTCCCCTCCCCCCTCCTTCAGATGGGAAGGTTCACATTTCTCTTAGAGGTAAAGAGGGTTAAATCTCCATGGGCCATTCTTTGAGCTGTAAAACAAAACAATAAAAAGGTTCTGTAAGCCCTAACACCTTTTATACATTTTGCAGTTAAAAGAGAAGAAAGAATAGTGCGCCCCTAGCAAGACACTTAGATACTTTCCACTTGAACCTCTCACATATCCATTTTTCTACACAGCCTCCAGCAATATTCTTAATTAGGGGCCAATATTTCCTTCTTTCTAAAATAAGTAGTATAAACCCTCCCATGTTCCACTTTAAGGGGAGGGACATAGAAACACGAGTTAAAGGCTGTTTGTATTCTGGTTTTCAGACTGAAGTGATCCTTGTAAAACCCAGTTCATTGTAGAATTAATGGTCCTTTTCTCATGCTTTAGGGCAGAAGCTGATCACCAGTCTGGGTCAGGGAAAACACTTCCCGGTGTAGGATTGCAGAGTTAAATGTGTGGTGAGGAATGTGGGCTTTACTTTGATGCTCCGGTGCAGGTGCTGCAGGACAGGGCACTGCATCCTCTGTTTCTCCAAAGGTGCCGGTGGACAAGCTAAGACCACCGGAAACACCCACCGCACGAGCCCCTCTGATGGCCCTGAGTGGACAGCAGGTGTCTGTAAGTGAATAGTCTGGACTCAACCAACTGGAATGATTTTTTTTTTTTAATTTTTTTAAATTTATTTATTTTTGACTGTGTTGGGTCTTCGTTTCTGTGCGAGGGCTTTCTCTAGTTGCGCCAAGCGGGGGCCCCTCTTCATCGCGGTGCGCGGGCCTCTCATTATCGCGGCCTCTCTTGTTGTGGAGCACAGGCTCCAGACGCGTAGGCTCAGTAGTTGTGGCTCACGGGCCCAGTTGCTCCGCGGCATGTGGGATCTTCCCAGACCAGGGCTCGAACCCATGTGCCCTGCATTGGCGGGCAGATTCCTAACCACTGCGCCACCAGGGAAGCCCTGGAATGATTTTTAACACTGTGTGAAGGACTGTCTTTTTGGGGGAAAAGGGGCGGGAAACCCCCTGTGCCCTGACCACATTTGCTTTCACTCAGAAGTTGCCAACATATCTTTTTTTGGTACAGATTAAAACTTGTGTTTCTGTTTTAAACTCAAGCACAGGGAAATCATGCGTTCCCTGAAACAGAGGAAATCCTGAAAGAAAGATACAGGTCATATAGGGATTTAAATAATTTAAATGGAGATGGCTGCTATAGCTATAAAGTTGGCCAAATTTTATATTCTAAAGCAGTGCTAGTGGAGCTTCCCATGACATTGGGAATGTTCTATATCACTGCTGTCAGATATGGTAGCCACTGGCCAAGTGTGGCTCACTTGAAATCTGGCTAATGTGACTGAGGAACTGACATTTTAATTAAATTTAAATTTATATAATCAAATCTGGCAAGTGGCTACTACATTGGACAGCACAGCTTTAAATTGTAGGGAGTATTTAACATTTGATGTGGTGAGCATATTAAAAGAACATTAGCAAATTCAGTGTGGTTTCTCTACTGTTGATGAATATATTTTGTCTCACACCAGGCAGGGGTTTGGTGAAGTCTGATACGGTTCACAAGGCAAGAAGAGGCAGCAGCTGTGTGCTTTCGCTCCATCTACAGCCCTGCCTCAAGGTGATAAAAACTAGCCCAAGAAGTGTTGAGAAACACTGGTTCTGACTCTTTCACTTTCTCTCACTTCTAACTTGCCTCATTACACTGTGAATGTAAGAGAGATTTGTTAGAAGAACTTACTAGCTGAGGGAAGACTTTGTGGTCCATTTCTACTCTCTCCACTGTTTTTGAACGACCAACAGTATGAAAGAGTTGAAAAGGCATATGGCCAACTAATTGCCAAGATAAAATAACTCTCTTTAGATTTTTCTTTCACTTACTTTTCTTTGCCTCATTTTTCCTTTTCAAGGCTAATTTTCTTCTTTCTGGCTTGATGATCATATTACTTTTCTAGGGCTGCCATAACAAATTATTATAAACCGGAAGGCTTAAACACAGCTATGGAGGCTGGAAGTCCACGATCAAGGTGCCTGCAGGGTTAGTTTCCTCTGAAGCCTGCCCTTGGCTTGCAGATGGCTTCCCTCTTGCAGCCTCTTTACAGGGCCTTTTCCATGTGTGCTTGCATCCTTGGTATCTCTTTGTATATCCTAATCTCCTCTTCTTATAAGGACATCAGTGAGATTGGATTAGCCCTCACCCTAAGGGCTTCATTTTAACCTAATAACCTCTTTAAAGGCTGTCTCCAAATACAGGCACATTTTGAGGTATTGGGGGAGAAAAGAGTAGGGCTTCAATAAATGGATTTGAGGGGGGGATACAGTTCAGTCCATAATGCTGATGATAACTAATATTCTATTTTTTGAAGAGTTATACATTTCTTAATTTATAATTTTCATGCTTCAATTAAGAATAAAGAACTATCTATCTTTGGCCATTATCTTTGACTTATAAGTAGGCATATAACACAATATGTAAAAATGGAAATTCTTCTGTTTGTTCTAATTCATTAATATAGGATTAAAATGTACTGTTTATCTACCACATTCTTTTTATAGCTAGTTCATCCTTGTCAAAAGTAAAGGGAAGTAACAAAAAGAGAAATGCTTTTTAAAAATATGCCTAATTTGGATGTTGAATTTTATCAAAAGCTGTTTTTGCATCTACTGAGATGATCATATGGTTTTTAGTCTTCAATTTGTTAATGTGGTGTATCACTCTGATTGAGGATATTGAAAAATCCTTACATCCCTGGGATAAATCCCTCTTAATCATGGTGTATGATCCTTTTAATGTTTTGCTGGAGTTGGTTTGCTACTATTTTGTTGAGGATTTTTGCATCTATGTTCATCAGTGATATTGGCCTGTAATTTTCTTTTTTTTGGTATCTTTGTCTGGTTTTGGTATCAGAGTGATGGTGGCCTCGTAGAATGAGTTCAGAAGTGTTCCTTCCTCTACAATTTTTTTGGAATAGTTTCAGAAGGATAGGTGTTAACTCTTCTCTAAATGTTTGGTAGAACTCACCTGTGAAGCCACCTGGTCCTGGACTTTTGTTTGTTGGGAGTTTTTAAATTACTGATTCAATTGCAGGAATGGTAACTGGTCTGTTCATATTTCCTATTTCTTCCTGGTTCCAGTCTTGGGAGATTGTGACTTTCTGAGATTTGTATATTTCTTCCAGGTTGTCCATTTTATTGGCATGTAGTTGCTTGTAGTAGTCTCTTATGATCCTTTGTATTTTTGTGGTGCCCATTGTAACTTCTCCTTTTTCATTTCTGATTCTATTGATTTGGGCCCTCTCTCTTTTTTTTCCTGATAAGTCTGGTTAAAGGTTTATCAATTTTGTTTATCTTTTCAAAGAACCAGCTTTTAATTTCATTGATCTTTTCTATTTTTTTTTTTAGTCTGTATTTCATTTATTTCTGCTCTAAACTTTATTTTTCCTTGTACTAACTTTGGATTTTGATTATTATTCTTTCTCTGTTTGCTTTAGCTGTAAGTTTAGGTTGTTTGAGATTTTTCTTGTTTCCTGAGGTAAGATTGTACTTCTATAAACTTCCATCTTAGAACAACTTTTGCCGTGTCCCACAGGTTTTGGTTTATCGTGTTTTCATTGTCATTTTTCTCTAGGTATTTTTTGATTTCCTCTTTGATTTCTTCAGTGACCCATTGGTTGTTTAGTAGCATATTGTTTAGTCTCCATGTGTTTGTGTTTTTTTGCAGTTTTTTTTCTTGTAGTTGATTTCTAGTCTCACAGCATTTTGGTTGGAAAAGATGCTTGATATGATTTCAATTTTCTTAAATTTACTGAGGCTTGTCTTGTGGCCTAGCATGTGATCAGTCCTGGAGAATGTGCCATGTGCCTTTGAAAAGAATGTGTATTCTGTGGCTTTTGGGTGGAATGCTCTATAAATATCAATTAAGTCCATTTGGTCTAATGTGTTATTTAAGTACTATGTATCCTTATTTTCTGTCTGGATGATCTGTCCATTGATGTAAGTGGGGTGTTAAAATCTCCCACTATTATTGTGTTACTGTTCATTTTTCCTTTCATAGCTGTTCATATTTGCCTAGGTATTGAGGTGCTCCTATGTTGGGTACATATATATTTACAATTGTTATATCTTCATCTTGGATTGATCCCTTGATCATTATGTAGTGTCCATAGCTCTCCACCTCTCCTGAATGCAAGCCCACCTGCCTTCAAAGCCAGACATTCTGGGGCTTGTCTTCCCAGTGTAGGATTCCCAGCTGAGGAGGCTGATGTGGGACTCAGACCCCTCACTCCTTTGGAGGAAGCTCTGCAATTTTGATTATCCTGCTATTTGTGGGTAGCCTACCTGGGAGTGTGGGTTTTGACTATACAGCATCTCTGCCCCTCCTACCCATCTTGTTGTGGTTCCTTCTTTATATCTTTAGTTGTAGGAGGTCTTTTCTGCTGGTCTTCAGGTTGTTCTCATCAATAGTTGCTGTGTAAATAGTTGTAATTTTCGTGTGCCTGTGGGAGAAAGTGAGCTCAGGGCCTTCCTGCTCCACCATCGTGGCTACCTCTTGTTTTGTTCATCTTTGAATCTCCAGTTCTTAGCACGACATCCGTCGTACAGTAGATACTTAATAGCTTTGTGTTGAATGAAACTGAATAGAATATCACTAGTCAAGATGGAAGAACCTTGGAAAAGTCTTATACCTCTCTGTTAACTCTCACATGAGTCTGATAAATTAACTATCCCTTCATTTGGAGATGGCTATCCACTAAATATTCACACCAGGCATGCAAAACTGAAAATAGAAGGAATGGTGTTGAGCTTAGTAGCAGTAAAACTAAAAGTCTGAAACTAACTCTGAAGTTATGATGGAAGTGGGATGGAAAGAAGCAAGCAGTCAGGAACTTGTTTCTAAAACTCAAAGCCCAGGAGGAGGTTAATCCTGTAGTCATTTCTGCATGAATTATGGGTAAAGGTTCTCAAATTACAGTACAGGAAGGTATTATTACATGTTCTTTGGAAATGAATGTAAATGTGAAACTTTTTATTAAGCATAATTTCTTTCTTTACATATTTTTGTCCATTAATAAAGTGTTAACAGTAGAGATTATTGTGTATTTTAAGATTTAAACTGAATAATATATACAGGCAACTGACATTTCATTTGTTCCAATAATTGCTCTACACATTTCATTAATGATTTTGAAAATGTTAGCATAATGGGAAAAATTTAGAAGTTGTTTAAAGCTTATTTGTGCTTAAATTATTTGATAGAATCATGGGCATACTTGACCTTTGGCACATTGTAAAGTAAGTCATGTTCTCATTTTTTGATATCGTGAATACTTTAAATGACATGGTCAGCAACATTAGAATTTCAACATAATTCGTTGCATCTTATTTTGTGATATGTCTTGGGTGCCCTTGATTGAGGGATGAATTTTTTTTGTAACCCTTCTCCTCCTGTCACATTTTAAATGTCACCAGGCCAGTATTTATATAATTGTATATATAGATTGTATAATTATATATATCATTGTATATAATTTATATAATTCTCCCTTCCCACCCTTTACATCCATTATACCTCCTTCCACATGAGAGGACATTATGCCTCCCTGGACAGTAAAACATCTCCTTTCAGGATAATCAACTCCTTTCAGAAATTTCTGTGTTCTATGTTTTGTGCAATCTTCTCTACCTCACCATTTCTTCTCCTAGGTAAGATTTCAGATGTTATGTTTGATTTCAATTAATTATGTTGTACTTAGCAGCAAATGCAAGACATTTGGTGATTTTTTTTTCATTAAATGAGCAAAGTGAATAATTCTGCTGTTTAGAACGAATGTGAGGGAAGTATTATTATATGTACTGGTTTTAAAGTCAGACTTGTATGTTCCAGATATGTTTGAATGATTCAGAAAATGTGCATTTTGAACAACCTCATTGTGGGTTGGGGAGTGTTAAAAGCCTTGGAGGTCTGGACATTCATGAAATTGTCAACGAAAGAACGGGTTGGGGTGTGAGGGGAGGAGGAGGAGACCCTTCAGACAGCATCAAATCAGTGTATTTAACTTAACGTCAGTGAATCAATACGTAGAATGTGAGAGTAAGGGAATCTACCAGAGATCCAGGAGCCACCAGCTAACTCAGTTTGCTTCCTTGTTTTGGGTGGAAGAAGAAGGAAGAAAATGATCAAGGAGTGGATTTTAAACTCAGAACAGAAGAATTTATGTTGAAAAGTAAATAGTACCGAGGAAGAAAAAGTCAGATGACGTGTCCTCTCACAGGTTACAAAGGGCGATTATGCTGATATCGGAGGACTGGGACACAGCAGTTCGTGGGGGAAAATGGCTACATCTGCGTAAGGATGTTTACGTTATCCTGCCAGTTTCTTGCTAGACAGAGTTTCACCATCCACATGCCTCTGCAGGTCACCAGTTAGAGTCCTGTGTGCGTGTCTGTCTCGGAGGATCCTGGGGCAGCCAGGCCCCCGCCTCTGTGTCCTGAGACTGGGCAGCCCTTTGGGGCAGGTGGAGAGCATCGCTTGAACTCTTGGAGGGAGTCGGTGCACGTGCTTGGGAAGGTGGTCTGGACAGAACAGAGGACTCTGAAGACGTGGGGGGGGGGCAGCAGGAGAGCCTAACCTCCTAGTGCGCTTGAGGAGACTGAAAATTCTGGGAAGTGCTGAGCATGGCGGGAGCTGAGTTACTGTCGCTGCTAGTGAGGGTGGCAGAGTCACCTGTGGGATCCAGGTCAGGGTAAGGGGACAGTGCTGCTGGGTGAGGCAGCTGCTGGCCTAGGGACCTTTAGAGGACGCAGAAGCACATGCCACCCCCCTCCTCCAGCAGCGGCCTCTTGGGGGGGGGTTGGGGCTGCCCCACAGGAGGCGCTGCAGCCTGGGTGGGGCTCTGGCACCACCACTCCTGACAAGGAGGAGACACCTGTAAAGTCAGCACAGCCTAGGGAGACCCACCCCCCTCTACCCCCCAATAGGTCACCTTCCAGGGATGGGAGTGCCCTTTATTATCTTGTCATAAAAGGGAAAGTGGAGATGACTGATTGATATCTCTCATCAAGGTAAGAAAAAGCAACTTTGCCCCACGAACATTATAGGGATTGGAGTTTCAGAGGTTCTAGAGAGGGCTTTGAGTTAATGAGTCTTTTACTAATAAACACCAGAAGAATATGGCTGGCAAAAGAGGGTTACACTCAGAAATTTAGTGGGAAACATACGTTTGTTCTTTCTGTCTGTGTCTCTATTTCTGCTTTGCAAATAGGTTCATCTGTACCATTTTTTCTAGATTCCACATGTATGCATTAATATGTGATATTTGTTTTTCTCTGACTTACTTCACTCTGTATGACAGTCTCTAGGTCCATCCACGTCTCTACAAATGACCCAATTTTGTTCCTTTTTATGGCTAATATCCCATTGTATATATGTACCACATCTTCTTTATCCATTCATCTGTCAATGGGCATTTAGGTTGCTTCCATGTCCATATATGGACACCAAGGGGAGAAGGGGGGTGGGATGAATTGGGAAATTGGGATTGACACATACACACTACTATGTATAAAATAGGTAACTAATGAGAACCTACTCTATAGCACAGGGAACTCTACTCAGTGCTCTGTGGTGACCTAAATGGGAAGGAAATCCAAAAAAGAGGGGATATATGCATACATATAGCTGATTCACTTCATTGGACAGCAGAAACACAACATTGTAAAGCAGCTATATCCCAATTAAAAAAAAGTTTAGTGGGAAACAGAAGTTACAACACACTGTTGGATTAAACACAGTTGGTCATAAAGTTCATATTTATGTCCAGTGCCCCATTTCTTCAATTATTGCTTCAAATAGTTAATGGTCACAAATACCTGGTTTTTTTTTTTTTAAATAAAAAGAGCCGTTTCTGGAGAGAAATGATACTCACTGGATTATAAATCTTACTCCACAGCTGAGGACAGAGACTTGCTAATTCCTCCACACACCCTGACTGGCATCTGATAGCAGCAAAGAGAAATTGTTATAGTCTTAAGGAGAAAATAAACTGACTTTAAGAACTGAATTTTGGATATCTAACTTGTAACAGTGATGAAAAATACCACAGCAACCCAATAATATGTTTTTATTTTGTCTGTGTAATTGATTAAATAATGTGAAGTCTGTTTGCCTAGTCTCTTGTCAGCAATGGCTTTCATGCAAGGTGACTATTTTTTTTTAAAGTTTAATTTTTATTTATTTATTTATTTATTTATTTATTTATTTATTTATTTATTTATGGCTGTGTTGGGTCTTCGTTTCTGTGCGAGGGCTTTCTCTAGTTGTGGCAAGGGGGGACCACTCTTCATCGCGGTGCGCGGGCCTCTCATTATCGCGGCCTCTCTTGTTGCGGAGCACAGGCTCCAGACGCGCAGGCTCAGTAGTTGTGGCTCACGGGCCCAGTTGCTCCGCGGCATGTGGGATCCTCCCAGACCAGGGCTTGAACCCGTGTCCCCTGCATTGGCAGGCAGATTCTCAACCACTGCGCCACCAGGGAAGCCCAAGGTGACTATTTTTGATCAAATTTATTCCTGAACACTACTGGGATCTACCTTGAATGCTGAGCTAAGAATTGATCTACCATCTTGAAGCATTTCCCACCTAGCTTCATTATTTCTAGTTTTAATTTCTGGGTCAGAGAACACAGAAAGAAATATCCTCTGAGAAGAGGTCCAATCATCCTCCTTAAAATAAACTGAGAATATTTATTACACAGGTTTTAAGATTAACTAACTATTCATGGCAACAATGTGTTTATTTTTATAGCCCTTCTGAGGCTTTTATGATTGTCTCATCTCTGGACTAGTAACCCTTGAGGGCAGATGTTAGATCTACTGAAATGCATTCAGAAGGTCAAAATAATATTCATGTAAGTTACTGGAACTCCATTAAATCTAAATAAATGTAATTTTATCACATGGACGTATTTGGCTAGTTTCTTCAAGAGAGAGGTGCTGGAATTAATTTGTATTTCATTTCAAATGATTTAAAGTGGCTTCTACCAATTCGGATGACAATATCATATTTTACTTTCTAATTGAAAACAATATTTTCTTTATTCTTTTTTCCCCATGACAAGGCCTCCCATTCTACCAAAGTAATAATATTCTACCAAATGCTAAATAAGCTGCATAACTGGAATCTCCTCTAATCAGTGATTCTGGTCATTAGATGCTTCAGATACTTAATAACTATTAAATTGATCATCCTTGCTCCTCTTCAAGTTTGGAATATTTAAGTCCTATTACTGCAGATTCAATAATTGAACTACATTAGTACTTAGCAGTGCAGGGATATTGAATTGAAATCCATGTACTGTTCAGATCACCAGGCAAGAGGACCTTTTGGCTTCTCTTCTGTCTATCAGAGAATTAAATACCAATTCATTCGAAAAACAGCAAAGACTTTTAGAAAAAAATTGAGCTTGACTTCACGTGGGGATACCTATATTCCAGATCTCAGAGATTTAATAATTTTGGGAACCTCATAAAAGCAACCTTAAGAGTTAGGCTTAACTGAACTTTTTCATATGACAAAGTATTTTCATATTAAACCTCCTCTTGGTGGTTAGTATTTAGTTATTTACCTTTTCTTTTTTAATATTTATTTATTTATTTATTTATTTATTTATTTATTTATTTATTTATTTATTTTTGGCTGTGTTGGGTCTTCGTTTCTGTGCGAGGGCTTTCTCTAGTTGTGGCAAGCGGGGGCCACTCTTCATCGCGGTGCGCGGGCCTCTCACTATCGCGGCCTCTCTTGTTGCGGAGCACAGGCTCCAGATGTGCAGGCTCAGTAGTTGTGGCTCATGGGACTAGTTGCTCCACGGCATGTGGGATCTTCCCAGACCAGGGCTCGAACCCGTCTCCCCTGCATTAGCAGGCAGATTCTCAACAACTGCGCCACCAGGAGAGCCCCGTTATTTACCTTTTTTGCACAATTAAACATCCCAAAATTATTCATATGGAGAGCAATTTTTTTGTTTGTTTTTTGGAAACAGGACTGGCCTGGCAAAATAAGGTTTCTGAATGATCTCTGGGGGAGCTCACCAAGAACGTACCTGTGGATACCTGTCCCTGGCAGTAAAAGGCTTTTGGATGTTGATTGTGTCACTGAATGAGTTGACCTATGACATCTCCAAATCCATGACATGAAGGGCTGAGTCACAACAGGGTTCAGGAGCACCTATGCTTTGGGGACTTTTACCAACACATATACTTGTTTCCATTTGGTGTTTATTTCAGGCTGAATAAACTTCAGTTTTGGAGCCTCGAGCTGCAAACCATGAACACCTCCAGGAGGTGCTGCTTAGAGCTGAGAGAGATGGATTCGGGAGCAGTTTTCAAGGATAGTTTGTCACCCAACCCCATGGCTGGTTCTTAAAGCGGCTGTCCTCAGGCAGGTACTGCCAAATATATTTGATGGATGTCGTTCCCAGGTTTCTGGGACCACATAAAGCAAAGCCTGGGCACCAAAATTACAGATGAATGGGCTTAAATTGGAGACTTGCATTTTTGACATTGCTTTTCAATGCAATGCACAGCAGTAAAAGTTGCACTTTTGCTGGAAGCCGGTTGAAATGTGAAAGGTCATATTCACTCCAGAATTAAGGAAAGTTTCATGATTTGAATCATACCCCTGTCGAGCATAAAACCAGGTAGAGTTGGCTAGCTAATCATCATCAAAAGGACGATTTAAACCGAGAAAGATTTAAACTCAGTCTTTCTTGCTGGTGATGATTGTAGATGATTGTGATTCCTTAACACAAGAGGTTTAAGGAGTAATGCTAAAAGGCTGGGTAAAAAAAAGTACTCTCTGTAAAGAAAACTTGTTTTTGTTTTTCTTTTTTCATTCTTATTGCCAGTTGTTTGGGGGACTGAGGGACCTGAGACCTTTGATTTATTTTCTGACAGTTTTTTTTTTTTTTTTTCGATTTTCAACCAGTAATTTATTCCCTCCTTTGCCTTGTTGAGAATTCTTATGATCCCTCAGACAGATTATTTTCTGACAGTTTTATTGAGGACATACAGGTGGTCTATACAGTTCATGCCAGTCTTACAGATGAAGTGATTTCTCCAGTCGGATGGGACTGCCATCACAGGGGCAATTCTGAGACATGAGAACAACATGAAAAAGTAACCTTTCTTTGCACGAAATCTGCTTATTTTACAAATACATCATACGATGGATTGGAAGGGGATTGGAGGAGAAGTTACCCATGGCATTGGTTTGGCAGACCAATGAGTAGGACAAACCTATGTTTGTCTCTAAAGGCTCTTAAAGTGAAGATAAAAGTTCCTCTTTCCAAGAGCTGTCGTAAGGTTTAAATGAGCCAGGATGCATGTAGAGTAGCTAAATATAGTCCTGGTCCTTAGCAAGAGCTCCCCAAAGGATCCCTCACTGTCACTGTAATAATGGAAGTGTTCATTACATTGATTCATTCTAGTTCTGCCTCTAGGTACTGTACCAGTTACTCTTCAATAACTGCAGCTAATACTGATTGATAATGATAATAATTGTGCTACCCAGGGCCAAACTCCGGGACCACACCTTCCTCTGTCTGAGATGAAGGCCTGTTAAACAGTGGTCATTTAAGGAAGTGAAATAGGGCAGGTTTGACGGCTGGTTTAAGTTACAGTCGTTTGTCATTTCCTGCTGCCCTTTGCACTCACTGCGCCTACAGGAGCCGTGCGAGAGGCCCCTTGAAGGACCCTTCCTGTCCCTCCTTGTAAACACACACCAGATGTGCCTTTTGCATTGGCTGCCCGGCCAGGGTTCACCCAGGGCAGGCAGCGGGACGGCTGTGTCCCCTTTACACCCCAGCCCCCAAGCCTGTAGATGGCTGCGCTGGAAGGACAGGGGACCCTCAGCTGCCCAGACAAGGGCTTGGAGTGAATGGATTCTCACCATATTTCCCGCTCTGAGAGAAATCAGCATGCGTTTGTCATCTTTTTTTAATATTGGGCTAATTATCCTTACTCTGCAGATGAATACTGCATGGCCCACCGGTTCCCAGAGCAGCAGTTTTGGAAGCAAAGGAATTAGAAGCAGACGAGTCCTGCATCCTGCTGTGTTCTTTGGTTTGCCTTGGTGTGGACAGGTATGTCTCAGTCACCAACCACCATGTAACAAATCAACCTAAACCTTAGTGACGTCAAACAATGATTTATGATTTCTCTTTGATTCTGTGGCTTGAGGGGGTTGTTCCTCTGCTGGTTTCACAGGGGTCACCATGTGGCTGCATCCAGCAGGGAGGGTGGCTGGGAGCCTGGCAGAGCTGAGCCTCTCTCCAGTTGGTACATTCACTCCAGACTTCACAGCATGGAAGTCTCAGGACAACCATCTAAGGGAAGGAAAAAAACCTGCAAGTCTCTTGCTTCTAGCATCATTTCCATGACATGCCGTTGGTCAAAGCAAGTCACAAAGCCAGCCCTGACTCAGGGGCTGGCAAACAGACCCACCTCTTGAGAGGAGCAGTGGCAACATCACAATACAAACAAGCATGAGAGGAACTGTTTCCACCATCTCTGAAACCAAGCTAACACAAATTGCAAAAATACACATGATGTGAATGTTACATCATCTGCAAATATTTTCTCCCATTCTGTAGGTTGTCTTTTTGTTTTGTTTAAGGTTTCCTTTGCTGTGCAAAAGCTTTTAAGTTTAATTAGGTCCCATTTGTTTATTTTTGGTTTTATTTCCATTGCTCTAGGAGATGGATCCAAAAAAATATTGCTGTGATTGACGTCAGAGGTCTTTAATCCATTTTGAGTTTATTTTTGTGTATGGTGTTAGGGAGTGTTCTAATTTCATTCTTTTACATGTAGCTGTCCAGTTTTCCCAGCACCACTTATCAAAGAGACTGTCTTTTCTCCACTGTGTATTCTTGCCTCCTTTGTCGTAGATTAATTGACCATAGGTGTGTGGGTTTATTTCTGGGCTTTCTATCCTGTTCCATTGATCTATATGTTTGTTTTTGTGCCAGCACCATACTGTTTTGATTACTGTATCTTTTTTTTTTTTTTTTTTTTTTTAGAAATTCACGTTCTTATTTATTGATTGATTGATTGATTGCTGTGTTGGGTCTTCGTTTCTGTGTGAGGGCCTTCTCTAGTTGTGGCAAGCGGGGACCACTCTTCATCGCGTTGCGCAGGCCTCTCACTATCGCGGCCTCTCTTGTTGCGGAGCACAGGCTCCAGATGCGCAGGCTCAGTAATTGTGGCTCACGGGCCCAGCTGCTCCGTGGCATGTGGGATCCTCCCAGACCAGGGCCCGAACCCGTGTCCCCTGCACTGGCAGGCAGACTCTCAACCACTGCGCCACCAGGGAAGCCCTGATTACTGTATCTTTGTAGGGTAGTCTGAAGCCAGGGAGTATGATTCCTCCAGCTCTGTTCTTTCTCAAGATTGTTTTGGCTATTTGGGGTCTTTTGTGTTTTGAAAAAATTAAAAAATTTTTTGTTCCAGTTCTGGGATTAATTTCCAAAATATACAAAGAGCTCATACACCTTAATATAAAAAAAACCAAACCCCAATCAAAAATGGGCAGAAGACCTAAATAGACATTTCTCCAAAGAAGACATACAGATGGCCAACAGGCACATGAAAAGATGCTCAATATCACTAATTATTAGAGAAATGCAAGTCAAAACTACAATGAGGTATCATCTCACACCAGTCAGAATGGCCATCATTAAAATATCTACAAGTAATAAATGCTGGAGAGGGTGTGGAGAAAAGGGAACCCTCATACACTGTTGGTGGGAATGTAAATTGATACAGCCACTGTGGAGAACAGTATGGAGGTTCCTTCAAAAACTAAAAATAGAGTTACAATATGATCCTGCAATCCCACTCCTGGATATATATCAGGAGTAAACTCTAATTCTAAAAGATACATGCACCCCAATGTTCATAGCAGCACTATTTACAATAGCCAAGACATGGAAGCAACCTAAGTATCTGTCAACAGATGAATGGATAAAGAAGATGTGGTATATATATACAATGGAATATTACTCAGCCATAATAAAAGAAGGAAATAATGCCATTTGCAGCAACGTGGATGGGCCTAGAGACTATCATTCTAAGTGAAGTAAGTCAGAAAGAGAAGGACAAATATCATATGATATCACTTTTTTTGTATCTAAAAAAATGATACAAATAAACTTATTTACAAGACAGAAATGGACTCACAAATATAGAAATATAGAAAACAAACTTATGGTCACCAAAGGGGATAGTGGGGGGGGGCGGTAAATTAGGAGTTTGGGATCAGCACATATACACTGCTATATATAAAATATATATAAAATAGGTAAATAACAAGGACTTACTGTATAGCATAGGGAACTATGTTCAATATCTTGTAATAATCTATAATGGAAAAGAATCTGAAAAAGAATATATATATATATATATATATATATACTATAATACATATTATATATATATCTGAATCACTGTGCTGTCACCTGAAACTAACACAACATTGTAAATTAACTATACTACTATAAAAAAAAAAAGTTAATTAAAAAAAAAGAAGAAAGTCACCCCAACATTGGTGATGCAATTACTAGACTTTTCTACTTAAGATGAGGTTTATCTTGTTAGAGATGGTTCAGTACAAATACTCCATAGGGCTAACTTGGAAGCATTTTGACATAAGATATTGTATATCTAGCTTGTTCAAAGATGCATATTCGACTTGCTGGGCTAGTCAGTAAGTAACCTCCTATATGTTTGGCACGGCCACCTGGAATCATTCCTTTATTCATGCCTGCATGCATTCATTCATACATATATTTGAGCACGCATTCCTATGTGGAGCCCTGAACTAGGCACTGGAGGAGGGTGAGTAGCCAGATTAGTTAGACGTCTTTTCTACACTTAAAGTATTACCATCGACAGTTATCTTTTTCTTCTTACCCTTGCTGATCCCAACAGGACCAACTTCTCCTCTGTGATTTTTTTTAGTTTATAGTTTATTAAAGTCAGCTACTTGTTTTTTTTTTTTCTTCTTTAAGCAAGAGCTCTTTTTGTCCTTTCCATATAAGCCTCTATTAAGAAGTTGTAACTCTAATGGGATGTAAATGTAAAGAAAATGTCTTATGGCATACTCCACATGCAGACACCCAGAGACATCCATTTTCTTGGACAAACACTTAAAACAATATGAAAACTTGAGGGGAAGCCAAAGATTAAGCCATTAATAGCTACAAAGCTATTACAGTTTAGTAGCAGGAACATCCAATGACAACTCACACAAATCTTGGGCACTTTGGGGTTTTGCTGGTGGCAGGCACAAATAACATTCATTCATTATTTGTACATTTATGCAGAAAATATTCATTCTGTTTTTATTGTACATTAGGCCTGTTTTAAATGAGGGATTTTGCAGTGAAAGAAAAAAAAAAAGTTCTTGTCCCCATGTAACTTAAATTTTAGTCAGGAGAAACGGACAGCAAAAAATATGTGATTTGTCAGGTAGTGATAAACAGTATGGAAAAAAAATAAAGCAGAGGAAGATGAGGGGAAACCAGCGAAGAGTCTGAGAGGGGCTGGACGGTGGGGTAAAAGGAAAATCAGGAAGAAATGGTGTCCCATTGGGTGGCAAGTATTTCGAGAAAGGAATGACCGCTGTTTCAAAGGCTGCTGAGGTCTGAGGATGGGCTGCTGTGTTTGGCAACGTGTCCATTGGTGACCCTGACACAAGCTCTTTCGTGGGGTGGTGCAGAGAAAAGCCAAATTAGTTTGATCTCAAGAGAGAATGGGAGGAGAGGAAGGAGAGACAAAGAATATAAAACTCTCTTATGGACATTTTGCTGACAGGCATACTGAGGAACGGGATGGTAATTGGAGGAAGATGGGGCCACAGAAGGTAATTTTATACGACAGGGAATATGGCAGCATGTTTGGTGCTATTGGAAATGATCTAGTACAGTGGGAATGCTGATGATGTGGAAGGTAGAGGGGCGATTTCTGGAGTGGTGTCTTTGAGTAGTTGAGGAGCATGGCTTGCTCTAGAACATATATAAAAATTCATGTTATTAATTTTTTGAGCATATATCCAAAATATATCGGGTTGGCCAAAAAGTTTGTTCGGGTTTTTCCATAAGATGGTACAGAAAAATCCGAGCGAACTTTTTGGCCAAGCCAATATATGCATACATTTAAATTTTTTATTTATATACTACTTTAATAGCATGCTATATGCATTTCAAAACACATATAAAAATCTAATTAAATCTTTGGAGGAAAAAATACATAAATAGAAGGCCCAGTATTTTCCCTCCAAACCACATAGTCTTACACACATGCTCCTTGAGGTGCGTGCACTGTACTTTGGGGTTCTTACCTTTAGACAAGGTCACTGTCTGACCCTGACTTATCAAAAAGCAGTTGGAAGGAAAGAGCTTGGTCTTTCAGTTTTGAGAATACGAGGTTTCCTTTTATTCTGTTTTCTGCCTCGGAAAGTGTTTCGACCTTAAGCAACACCTTACAAAGGGCAAGGACTTTAAACGTAGCGCTTGAGGTGATTTAGTTAAAACGTGCTTCAAATGCTCCTAGAGGTTACTTTTGTCACATGTAGTGTCACAAAATGCAAAAAAAAAAAAAAAAAAAAATACTCAGAAAGAGGAAAAACCACATTTCAATTTTTATTTGTGGATGGTGAGTCGCTTTTTAACCATAGGTCTTTCCCAAAACTTTCTCGAATCCATGACTGAAGGACAAAAAATGTGCATCTCCTCATAGGTACAAACTAAAACCTTTCGCTACATGACAGGAAGAGTGAGAGATGTGTCTATTTTGTTTTTTCTGTAGTTTCTGTGTGAAAAAAATGCAGTTGCCAGATGATGGGAAAACTAAAAACGTGTTCCCAAGTTGCAAAGAGTACAGAGTGTAAATGTCAGGCACTGGAGCTTTTCCCAGAATTCACATCCTCAGGAAGGTATTTTTGCTAATCATGAGGCTGAAATTATTGGCACAAGAAACACTGTTCCGTGATTGGCTCACATAATACAATAAAACGGTGGTGTCAAGTTGAACCACTATGAACATCCGTACGGTGGTCAAAGGAGTCCTTCCCACAGTTTCAGTGTGGTCCCAGTTGTAACTTGATGTCTCCAGGTTTGTCAGAAAAACACTCAGGTACAAGTGTCCTATTCGCAGTGTGTGGATCTCTTCCTCTAGAGACAGGATGGTCCTAAATCAGCCTCTCCATTGCAAGGGGAGATGTCATGCTCCACATCTCCACGCGAGAGCCATCCTTTTCCTGACGGCTCGGGCTGTAGGACCCCTGAGTTGCCCTCTTGTTGGCGGCAACGACGGAGGCCACCACTGCCAGGAAGAGGATCAACAACAAGGCTAACGTCACTGAACCGATGGCAGTGAAGACGTCTGAGAGCAAGTCGTCTGCCAACTGCAAGGATAGAAATAATTGTTATGTGAGTTACAGAGCAAAGGAGAACGTCCAGGTCAAGGAACTACCCTGGAATGGAAACCAAGCAGAGCGCAGGTGCCACTCAGTGCTGGAGAAAGATCAAGGTGTGGAAGGAATGTCAGGTGTCCTTATTCCCAGATCATGAGAATGTGACTGTCTCTAGAGTCCAAGGTCTAGAGGCAGGAGACATCTACTGTGTCTATTCTGTGTCTTAATTTCAGTGACTGGCATCATTTGTGTGACATCAAGGCCAAAGGATGAACCCACACGTTTATTTGTAAAATAGTTCTGCATCTATAGAGATGTATGGCTCACAGTCTTTTGACTCCCTTGCAAAAAGTTCTGATTTTGCACTGAAAAAAAATGGTTGTTTTACAGCCTTTCTTGGGAAAGAAAGCAAATTAAATTAGTTGGGTCTCATGGGAAAGATCTCGAGACATAGGCTGGGCTGCAATGCGCTGGTTTCCACAGTCACCACTTTGACTTGGATTCGATGTGACAATTGAATGGTTGTGAAAACACACGTGAGCCACGTGGAACCAAACCTGGGAACAGAAAACTGCAGGCAGAGCCCTGCACGGAGGAGCTGGGTCCCAGCCTCTCAGGGGTGTGCCTCGGACAGAGTGGTTTGTCTAATGTTGATTCCAATGTGTTTGCCAAGCACTTTTTAGCAATGGGTAAAACAAAACTGATTTAGTTGCACAGAAACATTAAAGACAGGACACAGTTGCTATTTGAATTTTTAATAGGTTTTCAAAGAAATATTTCTGTCAGGGTAAGTAAAAGCAGAAGTAAACTAGTTTACCTTCTCATTTAGCTTTCTCTAGGACCCACTCCCTGTTATCTAACCAAGCTACTGTTATAAATGTAATCTTTGTTAGTTTAACATCCTAGGGAATTTTAAACACCTTTGTTTTCCTTTGCGTTTTTTATTTTGCTGTTGTTGTTCACTGTGCTTTGATTTAGACATTATATAATTAATATAATCCTTTAATACTGTATCTCTTCATAATATTGTCTTGGGTGTACTCACTATGAGCCTTGTTTGAATGTGCTTCATTAGTTTCCTCACTCACTCAACAATGCTTATTGACTATCTGCTATAAACATTGAACTGAGCTAGAAGATAAAAATAGAAGGCAAGTCAAAGTCTGAAATCTGGAGCTCAGACACGCACGCACATATACACAGATATTCATACATTATAAACACGTTATGATAATGTCATAAATGAACTGCATAGGGGTGTAGGTAGAGTAATATTGGAATGTGGCATGTGATTACCTTTTGAAGGATAAATGAACATTCAAATAGTTCGAGCAGGAAATTCTACTTGGATGAAACAATTTGAAATCAAAAGGGCAAGAGTATATAAAAGTCCTTAGAGTTTGGGGAAACAGTAGGAAATCCGGCATGAACAAATGTATTGTCCATAAATGTGTACGTTTGAGTGGGAAAAGGATTTAAAAAGTTGGTGAGAAATAGAACTATAAGGTAGGTGAATCTGGACAAGAAATTTGAAAGCCATACTAAAATTTGGACTTGGTCCTGAGGTCAGTGGGAGCCAGTGAAGGTGTTTAAGTGAGAGCATGATATGATCAAGTCTGTGTTTCATTAAAACTTGGCTCTGGTAACAGGGTGGAGGGCGGGTGGAAGTGAAGTTGGGGCTGGAGGTGGAGGAAATAGGAGTTTATTGTATTAGTCGTGGTGAGATGACCTCAGTCTAAGTTTGCCAGTGGAGTGAGACTTGAAGAGGAAAAGGTGGAGAGAGACTTGGGAGGCGGAGTCACTCCACGGCAGATTGTGCGAGCGAGGTTGGGGAGGAGCGGAGGGAAGACAAGGATGGTCACCACAGAAGGTGACCCTGTTGGCTGGGGTCTCATTAACTGGGATAAGATACACAGGAGCAGAAACAGGCGTGCAAGGGAAGACTGTCCTTAGGCTGGGAAAAGCTAGCGTCACGTTCCTGGGCAACATTCAGGTGTGCGCTGCTACTCTCCACATTATTGTCTAAAATTCTGGGTCACAGCAACTTTTCCAGTTATTGGAGAAAAGCATATAGAGTTTCATAGAACTCAGTCGTTCTTGAGAAAAATTGTTTACCTCAGCTAGAGGGCAGGTTCTCCGGCCACACCGTGTGGCAATGACATCCTTTATCTGTAGGGATAACTGTGGGCTGGGACAGATGAATACAGCCATAGACCTGGCCTTGAAAGCTCAAGAGTCTGGGTCTCAGCAGGACAGATGGACCCCTTGGTGTTATCTGGGGACCTCTAGATTGTGTAACCCTCTTGTTCCTAGATGCTGAATTCTCCTTAATCTGTCCAGTAAACTGTGTCATCTTTGGGAGTCAATGGTTGTTCTGCTGGGTGGGTGAGTTGGGAGGGTCCACACCCACACAGAGGGGAGACGAATCACTTGGTTTGTCTCTGTTTTCTAAACTTCTCTGGCGTCTTCTCATTTGGGCTGAGAATGATTGCACGGGGAAAGCTAATGCCGCCCAGACCCTCGCACCTGCTGTCCTGCAGCTGGAGAGGGAGGGGACATAGCAGGTGTAGGCGCTGAGTTCTCGTTGGGACCCCAGTTCTGGCAGAACCAGAGAACTGATCCGCTTCACTTATCTCGGGACCTGCGGGAAACCAAGGCTCTTGTCTGTAGAGGCTCCACTGCTCTCAGCAATGTGGAGAGAATGGAAGGGCCAGCTCCAGACCCGAGAGAAACACCCTGCCTCCACCGGCTGTGCGCTGAGCGGCGGGCCTCAGCCAGTACCTGCAAGACCCTGGGTTTGATCACCTGTAACACCAGGTCCTAGCATCTACTCCCAGGGATGGGAGTCAGGAGACACAACAGATGCAAAAGCCGAAGAGAATGTCCCAGAGTAAGTTCTCAGCACAGGAGAATGTGAGCAGCCCTGAAGATGTGATGCATCACCTCGCTGATTTCATTTAATTCTGAAAGATGAGCTAGAACTCCCTCAATGCCTCGGGATACGCCCCGGGAGCCAACCTACAAACCTAACACGGCAATTCCGAGCTTCAGATAAAGTTTTGGATGAAATGGCTGGCCTAGCGATATCAGATAGGGCGCGTCACTCAGCTTTGGTGGGGAGCCGAGGGAGTCGGAGTCTGAAATCGCCTCTGGAGGGTCCTTTGCTTTTGAATTCCCCTGGCTGAAAGGCCTTTTTTGCCCTGCTATTCTTCAACTGGGCTTAAAATACACAGCCCTGGAATGGGTCCTTTGATAACTGAAACTGCTGGGACACAGGAACTGACAAGGCCGCCAGGTGTGGACCGTCCTGAAAAACAGCGTGAGTTTAAGGCCAGGCCTGTTTGGATGGGTTGTGTTGCTCACGCTGCACTTTTGAATAACCTTTTTCGGAAAAGATAGACCCCAAATTCATGAAAACTTCATGTAAAATTACTTTTCAGGTGGCTTATGCTGCAATCTGTATTGTTAACATCCTGTTTAAATGTACATTCTATACATGATCACATGAACCTGTGGTGACTTTGAACTCCCCATCTGCAGAATAAAATAAATAGGTGCTTCATTTTTTTCCTCCATGGAAGATTCATTCTGAAACATTGACTGGTTGTGGCCAAATGTGACCCAAGGCAAGGATGCACGCTGGCATTCTCAGGGGAAACTGCCAAAACTTATTTTGAACCTTCTGACCTGAGCCTAGGCTAGAACACGCTGGAAATACCCATTCGCTTTTTTTCCTTAAACTCCAGAAGAGGAATTCTATACTGTGATTCCTCTGAGGGGAGACTGGAAACAAAATGCACTTGCGAAACAGACAGAAATGGGTTTGAATCCAGTTTTGCCACTGGTGTCCTACACTTATCTCTGCCGTTTGCCCACCTGTAAAGCGGGGGTGACAGTTCTGTGTCCTAGGCTTGCTCTGAGACGTGGAGCTTCCAGGTGTGCGGAGCTTCTCTGAGGCGCAGGCTCAGAAGGGAAGTCAGTCCTTGTGGTCACTCCTGTTCGGCACTCTTCAGAGTGATGACCCTTCCCCGGCTGATTTCCCCGGCCCTGCTTGGGCGTCAGGACACCCACCAGATGCCACCCACTCTGGCAACAAGTCGGGACTCAGAGCCCAGGCTGGGAGCCGAGAGGGGCAGCCGCTGACCTGGAGCTGGCAGGGGCCTGGGCCATCTGGCCGTCAGGGCCCACAGCCCCTCGCTAGCTGACTGCTGGTCAGTTCATCTGATTTTGAAAGCACAGAACGAGCTGGCTTGTCTGGAAAGGAAAAGTAATGAGACTCTCTCTGTTCTCAGCACCAGGATCCGCCTGTCATAATATTTAGGACCAATTTGGAAAAATGTGAAAACAATAAACACATTGGAAGGAGCCTGGAAAAACAGGATACCTTGGGAAACTTGACCTCCTATTTCCAGGTGGAAGGAGGTGAAGACATTAAAGCTTTGACTTGAAGTGAGGAAATTCTAGGACTGAGGCCGTGGTTTCCCCCTTAGGGGCATATTTTTCTCACGTCGGATTTTGTAAAATCAGCGGAAGTACGTTTGTAGTTGAAAAAAGCAGAAATGTTGGGAGTTAAAAACTGGCTCCTGAAAAACGCTAGGGTGGAGTGAATTCCCCAAATCCTTCTTAGAATTCAGTTTATATGTCCGTTGTGTGGAAATATGTGGAGACAGTTGAAGACAGGAAGTTAGAATGTTTGGATGTACTAGTTGATTACAGGTTATATTCCAGCTTCAATATGCGAGTTTCTGAAATGTGTGTGTGTGTGTGTGTGTGTGTATGTGTGTGTGTGTGTGTGTAGTGTTACACAAGTACATAATAGTACGTTATGTACTATTATGAACATCAGTGATTAATGGGAAAAATACTTTAAAGATGTGTTTTTACAAAGCCGGTTATAATATTTACCTTCCATCTGTGTATCTAAAGTGAAATGAGGACATCTCTTTGACTCTCATCCTTCAAATTAAAAATAAAGAAGAGATAGAGAGACAGAGAGAGACAGAGAGAGACAGAGAGAGAGAGCAAGCAGTTCTTGTGAATTACTATTGTAACAAGTAGGTCTTCAATTTGGTGGATGGTAAAAAACTCCCACACAGACCTGGGTCCTTGAACTATCTCTTATTAGTGAATTGCTAGGAACAGCCGTTTCCATAGTAATATTGAATATGTGCCAGAACTCTGTTTTTAAAATGAATATTGCTGCAGCAGCCAATTTTCAACCATAAATACACTGTCCACTTTACAGTTACAAGGGGGGAAACGGGGTACTGAGAAGCTGCAAGCGGGGCCTTGGGCAGCATCCTGGCACGGGGAGGGGACCACCCAGCAGATGCTCCTGCCACCCTGTAAAATGCTCAGGACCCGGAAGCGTGGCAGCCACGGAGCCCCTCCAGGCCGCTGACGGCTGCAGGGACCAGGGACCAGGGGGCGTCTGAAATGCAAACCCAGTAGCATTTTCTCCTTGGTGCTCCCATCTCTTCAGCCGCTGCTCTGCCTCTCCCAGAAGACTCACAGGCTCTCAAAGGAAACCGGCATAGTCTTTCAACCAATTCTCACCAAGTAATTACAATTCCTTACAACTCTACTAACTGGGGACCGTCCTGACAGCCTGGTGATGGAGAAACCCGGCGACACGAGGTGGTTCCGGGCACCAGCCCCACCCCCGGAGGGGTGCTGTCCTGGGAAGCTTCTAATGTGATTTCCACATCAGGCCCCACCGAAGACGTTGGAATTGCTACTGGAAATTTGGTACACGGGAGACAGATCAGAAGAGGAGCTGGTCCAGCACAAGGCTGCACGTTTGGGGTTCCAGCCCTAGTTGAAACCATCGCTTCTCTCACAACTGACCACCAGCCCACGCATGACGTGTGTGGGCTTTTAGGGGAAGAGCACCATAATTCTGCGATTTGAGGGGTGCTGTGACACTGGTCGTGAAGGGACACAGTTATTCCTGCATTCAGCAGGTGGTTCTTGAGCACGCCCTCTGTGTGAGCACAGTGGGAGCTAGAATACAGCGGTGAGCCCGGCAGTTCCCAACCCCACCCGTCTAGTGTTGGGTCTGGAATTCTTGCCCCGATGTCTCACAAGCTCTTTGCTACTCAGGACGCCACATGTTCAGCAGAAGCACAGATGCAGCTAGAAGTCTGGAGACACAGCTTTCCTGTGTCTCTCTCCTTAAGCAGGTGGTATAAGTGATATAATTGTTCTCCTTGGAAGACCAGGCCTTATGAATAAAAATTCGCTCTTTGCCTCATACAAGAACCAAATCCCAGCAGCCCAAACTCAAATTTCATTATGTTTTTATAAATTTATTGTTTGAAGAGAATTGCTGCCCTTTCTGCTGACCCTGGGTCAGGGGGGTTACCAGATGTTGTACGCACAGAAACGTTTAAATTCCATGTAGGGATTATCACATCCTGTCACCTTCTCAGGGAGGCCTTGCCTGATCGCCCTCTTTAACTGTAATCAGCTTCATCTCTCTCCAGCACGTCGCGCCCTGGGACACCTAACAGTTCATGGGGGGCGTCCCTCCCCTCCCAAGGCAGAAGTTCCATCAAGGTGCAGCTCCATCCTTCTGCCTCCCAGCCCCTGGACCGGCATCCGTGCCCCAGGGACCCCGCGGTGATCGCCGCTGGGCGGAAGGCTTGCCCAGCAGCACATGGCAAGCTCTCAATTTCACGCACAGAGCTTCTCCCCGGGGATTCCTGCAGGAGGAAACCCTCGGCCTGTGACCCACAAGGGAAGAGACAGCCGCTCTCTAACTCCGCTGAAGGGTCAGGGCGCCTCGGAGGGGCTGCGGGCAGACACTGGGGGGGAGCGGGGGGTGCGGCGGATCAGGAACCACGTGATCAAAGAGTGAAGGGGGCTATTATTATTATACAACTTGGCTACTATTCCTTTCCGTGGAATCAGCCACAAACAGTTTGCTTTCACCTTCTCCTGCCCCAGAGCCCGGATGGGAATGTCGTCAGGTGACACAAGCAGGAGATGCGAGAGATCTTTTTTTTTTTTTAAATACCATTTTCTATGTGTGAAACATTCTTTTTGTCTCCGCTAGGTGACCCCCTGGACATTATCATGGCCCATTTTGGTCTCAGAAAACCTGGGTAGACAGTCATACTTCCTTTCCTTTTTTTCTCTCCTTCTCTTTCTCTCTGCATTCCAGAAAACAGTGGTCGCCAGCTGAAGACTCGGGGTGTGTAGTGTGCACCACACTGGGAGCTGCCCACACTTGTGTTTGTCAATCGGACACCCTTTCCGTCTTCATTATTTTACACCGGGATCCACTCAGAACGCAGGCCCCTGCCCTTCCGCTCGCATTGCTCTCTGGTTCATTCTCAGGGTCACAACCTGGTTAAGACAGTAACTGTCTCTTCCGTGGCTGGTTAAACGGTCCTCTAGCCATTCTTTCTTGCCCCAGAATCTACCCCAGCCAGACAGCCCTACAGAAAAATAAAAAAAGAGCTTGCTCACCTGGCTGGGAAGCCCACGGGTGCTAACCGTATCAGTGCTAACCGTGTCAAGCCTAACCTAATGAGTTTTAAGTCAAGGCTCCTTTCGACTTTGCCCCCGTTTCCCTGTGAAGGTCAGCATCAGCTACGCCCTGCACGTCAGCAAAGCGACTGTCCTTACCCGCCCTTCTCGAGCAGGGACCAGCCTCCCTCGCCCCTCCCCCGCCCATGCCGCTCCTCCGGGTTGAACACGCCCTTTCGGGAGACCTCTGCTCTGCTCGGAGCACCCTGGGGCTTAGCTGCCCTCTGCAGATCCCCCGGGGACCCCGCGGGCTCTCCTCCCAGCATCTCATGCCCGGAAGCCCAGGGCTCAGCAGCGTTTACAAGAGCTGCGGCCCGACCTGCCCGGCGTGACCTGTCCCGTGCACTTGAACGTGCTGCCCTGTTCATCGGGGGTTAGGCCACCCTCCACCCCGCCCCTCAGGACTGTACGGATGAGTATCTGTTTCCTCTGGAACTTTCCGACACGACAAAGTGCAGCGCTTTGCACGGAGTGGCCGATCAATTGTCATTGACTCACCCACTGGTAGTGCTCGTGGCTCTGTTTAACGCCTTGATTCGATTCTTTTTTCAGTCGTCGGGAGACTTCCCTACTGCCGGGAGCTTATTGGTGGGCACATCGTTCACCCATCAGTTCACGCGCTCATGCACTCACGCATTGTCAGTGAACGCCGTCACCGTGGCAGGCAGCTCCCTAGGTCCTGGACACACGGGATCCAAAGGCATAGGCAGCGCCTTTAGAGAGTTCACCGTGGAGTGACAGTCCCGGGCCGGGCGGCTACACAAACCGCCACAGTTCAGGCGACGGGCACTCTGTTAGAGGCGAGTATGAAGGGACGAAAGAAAGGCCAGAAGGTGGACTTCATGACATGCTCCAGTTTTCTTAAAGGGAGCTGCTGGGAGAAGGAGGTAAGGAAGGGTGTTGAAGGCAGAAGGAAACACCACGATCCAGCGGGAGAGAGAAGGAGAAGTGGGCCTGGGCCTTTCCTGCTTGCCTGGGAGGCTGGTGGAGGGAAGTGCTTCTTGCTTCTGCAGAGCCGCACGCGGAGGAGAAGCAGCAGCCCATGTGTCAGGAAAGCGTTCGCCCAACCTGGGCAGTAACCCAAACAGATTCCCTTCCAGGAAGCTTCTCTCCTCTCCCTCAGTGAAGCAGAGGCCAGAATCGCACGCACAATTTCATGGATATTCTCTGCAGGTTCTTTCCTAGCACATCTGACCTACACCTCTTCTAAGAAACCTATCAGCCTCATATGCCAGGAGTCCTCTACTCACCTGGGTTTTGTAGGACACAGAAGGATTTAAATTTCTTTGTACCCCTTCTCTGCCATGGTCTATAGATTTTAGAAGGTGATTGATAAGTATATCAACTGATTTTATACAACATTTCAAAAGCAAGAGAATATCCAGCAAACAAGTTAAAAAAGGCAGGGAGACTTTTGAGATTAAATCATACTAAAATGACATGACAACTAACAACTAAATGCAACTGATTGTATCCTTGATCAAAAAAAAAAAAATCTAAAGGACAATTTTGGGACAATTAGAGAAATCTGAACGTGGATAGTACATGAGATGGTAAATTTCTTGAATGCCATACTGGTATATGGTTGTAGAAGGGAGTCCTTTTTCTTCGGAGACACTTGCTGAAATATTTAGTGGTAAAGTGTTACAACATCTGCAACCTACTTTCTAAAGCTAGAGCAAAAAATGTATGTATATAGAGGTAAGAAATGGAGCAAAATATTAAAGAACTGTTGAAACTGGATGAAGGTTATGTGTTCACTGCACTATTTTTTTTTCTGATTTTCTTTAGCTTTCATTTTTTTCCCAAAAAAGTTAGAAAAGTAATACTTTTAAAAATGATGTTACAGTGAAAATAATTCCTCTAACCCCCCAATTTGTGGATCTTGCTTCTTCACTATCTGTTTGTTCTTCTGCTACTCTGGGTCTTGCTGATTTCTCTCCCTGCTATACTTTTATTGCCTAGTAAATCTTGTTCCCATCGATGGTTTTATCTCCCATCTAGACACTGAAACATTCATGGATCACATCACATGCCAGTTTCCTCACACATTTGGCCCTAACCCTCCTGCTGGAGCCTAACCCAGTGCCAGGCACACAGTGGGCGTCCATGGACTTTCTCACCATCTCCTGGCATCGTCCTTCCTGACCTAAAAGCTGTACCTTGGTCCTTTCCTCACTTGGAATTCTTTCTTCTTACCAACTTTCTTCAGTCGGTGAAAAGCTGCTATTAATTCATTCTCACATTAAGCAGGAGAAAGAATGCCAAATCCCCAACATCCTTATGGCTTATCACATGTCCTTTTGGCAAAGGTAATCTAGTCTGTGTCATTGTATTTATTGCCCCCAAATCAGAACCAGTTGCCAGAGTAATGAAGGTCTATTGGTTTGTGTTGGCTTAATCCACGTCAGGGGGGCTTTAGGGGCATATAAGGATAATTTGACCAGCAAAAGGAAAGCCATAAAAATGATCAAAAACGCTAACAGATATGCTGAGAACACCAAGCTTATTTTACTGAGGATTTATGGCCAACTTATCAGAAAATTATTTGGTCCAAGTCTACATTCAAATAGGTCCCTCAGTAATTCAGCAAAGATTCCAGCCTCTGAAAAAAACAGCCTCTATAATGAGATACTCCAGTAACCCCTAACTTGCAGCACATGTAGTTTAATTTTCAACAGTTGTGAGACTGCAGTAAATCCAGCTTTTGAATAACTAGTTCCACTGATACCTCAGACCTGCATTAAATTAGCAGAGCACGAAGATCAACGGCATCCTCTCTCCTGACATACCTGCGTCCGTGTTTATTAACCAAATCGAGCTTAAATGTCTGACCTCCCCCACATGGCAGCCGTGCCAGCGCCTGCTGGGTCCCAGCAGAAGTGAGTGCCAAGTCACCAGGCTCGGCCGCATGATGTCAGCTGTGCCCCAGGCCCAGCTCTGGAGGTTGTATTTTATTGACCAAACTCAAATTGGTTTCCCCTCGTGCAGGGGATAAAGTGTGGCATCAAGTCACCCATGTGAAATATATTACCTTAATTTACAGCTTGTCATTGAAGTCCTTGTTTATATAATCTATTGTGCCATTTACTCTATTCTTATTTTACAAAGCAAACATAGAAATAAAAACCCTTGCTTCCAGTGTTTCATGGACGAATGTCTATACCCTGTACCTTCTCTTAAATAATCTCAGAAGTGGCTATTTCTACGTCACTGTCGGTTTACATCAAATTATCAGATTTTCAGTTTCAAAGTCTGCCTCGTGGAAGATGAAAGATGCATTGCGTGCTTTAACGGGAATCCTTTCACGGCGCAGCTCTCTCCCTTCCAAATCGTTTGAGACTTGCTACGTCTAAACAGGGAAGGAGCCTGCCATGCTGAGGTTGGTCGGATCCAAAGTGAACATTCCTAAATCTATGAGCTTGTCACCACTTAGAACACCAGGGTATCTTACCACCAGCAAAGATAGAAACCTTCATATTGGGAAGATGGATTAGAGTAGTATTTAGTTTTAGAACTAAAGAGTTCTTTCAGAAGTCAGGCTTTCAAATTCCAAATAAGCCATTTGGTAAAACTCTATGGCAGGATTAAAACAAAACAAAACACAAACACAAAAACCATATGTCTGATTTTGTTAATAGTCCACCTAAATGTCCCAAAATGCAACTGGGGGTAAAGATCTATTTACATTGGTATTGAGGATGTACAGCCTTCCTTCTTGGAGGGACAAGAATAAAGTCTAACAGCATTTAACTCAGTCTAAAAGTCCTGCTGAACTACAGTTGCCCTATCTCTATGTATTAACGTAGCATAGAATTTAACAGCCTATTATAAAATGAGACCAGACACTATAGCTGTGCTGGTTATTTTACACTTTTGGAGCTCTAAGTGTATGTACACAGTAATTATGATATACAACGTGTCTGCATTGCCTTTTGAAATAACGGTTTAGGAGATTCTTGCCTGAGCAGTTCTCTTCCTTCCCTACAAAGGGCTCAAAGGACGAATCTTCTCCTTTTGCCACTGACTAATTTCTAGTGACTGTTTTAATAAAATGAAGATCAGATTCTGTTTCCTATCCAGTTCAGAGACCTTTTTAAAAAGAAATAAGATAACCCAGCTAACATGTTAAATTGTGTTTTAGTTCTATAATTTGTCGTTAATATTCCAAAATGTAAGACTTTTCTCTGGATAATCTTTGCTGATTGCTGCATTTTCTCATATTCTGTGTCATACTGAAATTTTAATTATTTACATTCTTTTTTTTTCCTGAAGTTTGGAGTAATTGCCTAAAGAATATTCCCCTTACTAACTTAAATAATTTGAAACATATGGAAATTTTGTTTTCTAAACTCCCAAAGAGACTGAGAACTGAGAATTCAAACTATAAACTAAGCCTCTTCAGTTTTGTTGCTTCTTTTTCCCAGACCCCAGAATAACACTTCTCTCCCACCTTTATAAAATATTTCCCTTGGGTCTATAACTTTTCTATTCCACCACCATTTAGATGACTTGTCCTCAGGGATATGGCTGTGCTAAGAGCCTCAGGAAGAAAACCAAGATTAGTCACCAGGCTTGCAGAATCCTCCCCGATTCTGTTTACGAGGATGGCTGCCAATTCTCCAAACGTGCTCTGCACTCATGTTCTTTTCAGGGTCACTCTGCTCGCAGAGCACAGATTAAACACACAGCCTCGGGACTCTCAGTGTTGTGAGGAGAAGCATTTACATTCCACTGACAGCGCGGGGTGTCAAAGGAAGCCATTTGCTCTGATTTACCGACACAAGGGATAGCTACGGCTCCGAGAAGAGAAAGAGAGTTACAACGCGGCTCACCTCAGCCAACCACTCCTCTGTGTGGCGGACCTGGGGAGGAATCGCCTCCATATTAAGAGGCATTTTTATCCTTAGAGGTTCTTAGAGGTTGGCCCTCTACCCAATGGTTTCATTGTTCTCTTTTATTAAAATGTCTTTGCTACCGTTTTTTAGGCCTCTTACCCTGGTCTCAGGAACCTAGCATAAATCTAGTATTTCTACTACAAGGTGGCAACTAGATCTTTGATTATTTGTGCATTCTACCCAGGCCATTCATCTTTTCGATATTCTACAATGAGATCAGCTGTAAAACACTTTGGAACTAAAAGGTGGTACATAGGGGAAAAAGGAAAAGTAATTAAAACCTGAGGACTTAATCTTTCCCTGGCATCTGACATGTCACCTCATTTTAATCTTCACAATAGTCTAATGATACAGAGATCATTGCCCTTAATTAAAAGATCTTTTAAGCAATTTGTCCCAAGTAACAAATTACTTAAGCAGCAGATCCGGTACCCAAATGGTCAGGGCTTGTTCAGTTATGCACAGATGCATCCTAGGTAGAGCACTATATAGATGTAACCCCAAATCTACCCTGAATTTCAACTAAGTTACCCTTATTTGACATATTTACACACTGAGAGATGAGTAATAATAGTTATTTTACACTTCAGGTCTCTTGCTATGGACAGCACTTATATAACCAGCTGCGTTTCCCTGCTTATTGGTGTTGGTTTAATTTTTTAGGACTTTGCTTGTCAGAATAAGCTCCAACAAAGTAGGCTGAGAGGTGGAAGGATTTTGTTTGTGAGTTCTAGGAAGGTGCCCAGCACACAGAGGCTGTCTGGGAGGTAAGCTGTCTCTATATACTGTGCCTGCATAGACCCTGAAAAATTCAGGGGGAGAACAAAGAAAAGGACCCATAATTCACAACTTTCAGTCCCATGCTTTTAACACCCCAGCATGTCTATCAAGAAATAAAACAAGGAAACAATGCAGAAAATCTCCCAGGGTTGTTGCTTGTATAAAACAGCCCTGTGCTACCCTCCAGTTTCAGCACAATGTTATCAGGCGATGATTAAGAAGGTAGCTGTTTCCTCGCTTCACAGTGTCAGAAAACAAGGTATCAAGCCAACAACTCCCTTTGTAGGTGCAGCACTGAGACTGCAGCCACGTATTGCTTCCAACTGTAAATATTAATGGTGAAGAAAAGAAAGAGATCTTCCCTGGCTCTGGGCTGCCTGAGCTCAGCAGATTACATGACACTCTGGCATGATTTGCTGAGATGTAGATAATTGAACTTCTTGTTAACAAGTTTCCATGTATTTTTTACTCCATCAGCAGGTTCTTGAGTCAATGCCTAGATTAGGTTTGACTAACATCAGCACAATTTGACTTTGATGGAAAGTTTAAAATTTATAATTAAAAATTGTACATCCATTTGCTAATTTCCAAGTAAAAGGAGCTAATCCTTCTGGAAGCTACAGCATTTATACCTGGTTCCCCAAAGCACATCGGTTCTTTTGCTTCCTCCTGGATGAAGAAGTCTATAATGCTTTTAGGACACTGGGGAACACTTAGGGGCAAACTAAGAAGGCCTTTCACATTTCACCCACTGCCAAAGGATTTAAGGTTTCCATGAGCTTGGAAGAATGACAGGGTTGTTTTTATACTCCTTTTGAGACACTAATTTCAAAACCATTATATAGGAGCTCCTATTTTATTGTAGATTTTAAAAAGTGGACTCAACATTGTTTATGTGAAAACACGCATGCATATTTTACTCTATATAAAGTATATAAGTATGATTTATAGTTCCTGCACTCAATAAATGCCGGTTGATGAGGATGGTGATACAGGAGTCCCTAAAATGCACTTAAGCTGTCCCACTGCAATGGCACATTACTACCCATAAAAAGTCTGACGCAAAAAGGTTATCCTACACTACCATGTACAAAATCAAGGAAGGCAGCATTACCTGGGTACAAAAATGTTATAAAGTCTACCTACTTTTATTTATAAGAACACGCTTTGAATTGTGTAGCAAAAATTCTAATTGGCATATTCTCGGCCGTGGACTCCTACAGTTCATTACATGCCATATTTCTGTCTTATTGTGTGATTTCAAGATCCATACTTTTCTATATTTAGAAAGCTGCACTCAAACAGAATATAGCATCTTCTGCTCTCCTGTCAACTTCAGAGTTCATGACACATTGTAGGTGCTCGAGTTCTTTTTGACTGAATTGACAAATTAGATAGCATTGTAAAACAAATGCAAAAGCAAACTTGACATAGATGACGAGCAGCTCCTGATCTATCCAGGTGATACTTGGTTTACTTGTCAGGTAGAGAGGAAGACCTGGTAGATCTGCACGTCAAGGCCCACCTGGACCTCACTTTGAACTCAGAGAACTCAGCAGGGGCCTGTCATTGTGATTGCAATCCGTGACCACTGGAATGAGTAAATCAGTGAACAAATCCTTAAAAGGGAATTGGACCAAGGATGGTGTCCTCGTCAAATCTGCTCTAGCTAACAGTGCCATGTGAGTTAATAAGTGGGACACAGCCTACTCTTCCCTCCCAGAATATGTTATTTGAACAGGGAGCCACTCAAATGCTTTGCCCTTTGTAAATGCACATCACCTTCACGACTCTCACAATGCCTCCCAGGCTCTTTACATCCCAGAATGCCTCTGTACGAAGATGCACGTTGTAGTCCCAACCTCTCCCGCCACCGTGGCGGGAACCCTGCCAAACACGCCACCATTTCTGTCTCAGGGCAGAAGACAAATTATATGCAATTACTCAGAACCTGTACCTCTTGAGCTCACCCCACAAGGTGAGTGGGAAGCTCACAGTCATCACTTAGGGTTCTGCAAATACAATATTAAACTGAGATGCTTATATTGGTTTCTGTAATTCAAGAGCATTTATTTTGGTAATTTAAGTGGCAATGGAGTTATCCCTGTTCAAACACACATGACCTTTACCCTCAAGAAGCTGCAAATTAGGATAATGTACATACTGCCAGCTGTGACTATCTTTAGCATTCACAGGACTTAATTGGTAAAAATAAATAGGTACCAGATTCCATGAGAGCCAAAGAGCAGATTTTATAATCTATTTTCCATTTCCATTTTCTCCCTGGAAATGTTCTTCAAAACATTCCAGAGTTCCCTGGATGCAGTTTGTCTCATGAAAAACTTGCATTTCTGTAAACTATATATAATGGTACCTATTTCAAACACCCATTTTACAATTAAGAAATGCTAACATTTCTGAAATATTTGGGTAGGGCAGTCTGCTTAGAAACAATCTCCAAGCGTTGTGTTTTATAATTTAGGAAACAGAAACCCAAGATTGTATTTTGGAGGAAAATCAGTGATGAGACTGAGTAAATCACTTAACTTGTTTGGGCCTTAGTTTTGGCATCTGTAAAGTGGCAATAACATTCCTACTGATGTTAGGGTTAAATGAGATACTACACGTTGGGCACTTTTGGTCACCGGGACAGCTCAACATCAGAGAAGGCCCAGCTCTCGGAGGAAGAGACACCAGGGGGCCCTGGTCACCTGGTCCCTGAGCCAGTGGGGTTTCCTGGGCTGGTGACTCTCCTTGGGCAGTTGATGGTCCACTTTCAGAAACTTCTGGCTTCCTTAGCTCTGAAAATAGATGGCACTAACCACAGAAATGCTTCAACCACCTCCTGCTTGGTCTAGGGTACATTTTATAAGGATTTGCACAATTGGGACATTTAGAAAAAGTGACTAAATGTATTTATTAATTTTATGTACTTTAAGACGATGAATGATAGCAGCATTAGTCTATAGCCTCAAAGAATCTTTTTTTCATGGTGCTGATCCAGGGAATTTGCTCAATTTTTAGGGAAGGGAGACAATCTGAATCTCCTCAGACCAAAACATGCCTCTGGTCCTTTGAGAAGAAAAGGGAGAGCATCATGGGCCTGAAAATCCTCAATTAATGAATAAGAACTTTAGAAAGATACAAATGAAGTTTAAAAAAGATGCTTAAAGCAAATCGTAGTTAACAAAACTATGCCTAGAGGAAATTTTAATTAGTAGAAATCAAAAATTAAGTTAAAGAATATGTGCCTTTAATAAGCTAGTGAAAAAACAGCCCCCCACCCCACCAAATCTATTCAACAAAACTTCCTGCCTGGACAGCATTATTGAAAAAAAAAAAAAATAGAATATCTGGAGCAAGGAACAGTTTGTATTAGTTTGAGTTCCAATAGGAAAGAATAAGACTGAGAATATCATTGAGGCGTTTTCATCAGTCAAATAAAACCATCATTAAAGAAAGGTGCTACCATTTCTGGTGGAAGGTAATCCTTCTAATCAAAGTGAGTGGCAGCCCACAGATAATCACAATCTATTGGAAATAATTTAGAGGAAAGCATGGAGAGGCCTAAATCATGTTATTAGGAAATGACTCTTCCTTCTCGGGCTGGATTTCAACAGGAGCTTGAATCCATAATCTTGCCCTAGGTTGAATTTATCTGATTTTACACCCCATCACTTCCCAGCATCCTTCATCTGTCCTAGTCAGGCCTGGTCACTCTGTGTACTTCACATCATCCAAACTTTGTTCCCACAATTGCATCTTTTCTTGTGACCTTTCTTCTCTCTTGAATGCTCTCCCGTTTTCTGTCCTCCAAATAATCTTTCTCGTATTTTATGGCCTCGTTTAATTCCCATAACCTCCATGAAAACTCCCCCTCTTGGAACAGCTCATAGTGACCAGACTTCTGTGAATTCATACTGTGCTTTTACTCAGTAACATAAATTAGGGGCTGTTTTCAATATGTCTTGTAGTTTCTCTTTTTCCTCTGAAACTAGATTGTTATTTTCTTGAAATTCTTCGAGTAGGGATTATAGATTATATTTCCCTGATTCCCTGCCCTCCTTCCTCGCTCCCTGTGTCCAGCCCACTGTCAGACAGGTTGTAGAAACGCATGTGTGGATGCGACGGTTACTTTGGGATGCGATGGTTACTTCTTTGACTCTCGGGGGCAGGCAACGGCACGGACTCGGCAGTTCCCTGCATCGTCGTGGGACTTGTGAAAGGACAAAACTTTGGATTTCCTGCTGAGAGGCCCAGAATGTCAGCTCATCCCACGGGAGCAGTTACTGCAGAAGAAGGTGGCTCAGAGGGAGGATGAGTTGGCAATGAGGAGGAGGGAGTGGACGGCTCAAGCCTTCAGGTGCAGCTGAACTTGAAAAGGGTAGAACATTTGGAAATTTCTTTGTGAGGCTTGTCTGACAACCAGACAAATTGTGAAAAATGATAAGCTTTGGTCTTGCTAATGGTGCTCTCCAGGCACATATAGGCATTTCATCCACATCCCTGGGCACGTGTGGCAGCCGTAGGGCCCTTTCTACTTGGGAAGAATTCTAGCTCTTTCCCGGGTCCTCCTTTTCTCCTGGCACCGCCTGAATTTCTTCGGCCTCTTTCCCTCTCTCATTGCGTAGGGCTCTTCAACAGTCTGTCCGATGTTTATCATCTTTTGGGATCAGTGCCATAAATCTCCTTCCCTCTCTTAGGTCTTTAAAGCCTCTTTCCGTGATCCCGAAGGAAGTCGATGGCTCTGATGGCTGTTCTCCAGGTTTCCTGTGTCAAACCCTTGAGATGCAGATGCATCATTATACAAAGAAGAATTCATGATCATCTAGGCAGTGGGTAATTATAAATGCAGCGTGGCCCTTACACACGAACGAGAACTTGGGATCCTGAGCTCTCTTTGCTAACAGGCACACAACTTTATTTGTGACTTAATTTCTCCTGTGAAAACCAATTTAATTAGCCCTTTGGTAACAAACAATCAAACAAAACCAAAAACCATGTCAGGAAAACATGAGGTTTTTGTTTTGTTAAGAAAATTCCTACTCATTCTAAGACCTGGGTCAATTATCTTCCATGCGTAACCTTCCTTGCCCTCCCCACCTCTGTGTAAACCCCATACCACAAATCATTCATTCGTCCATCTATTTATCCCTTCAGTAAGTACTGAAGCACCTGCTCTGCCAGGCAGGATTGCCAGGCACTGGCAACAGCCTTCCTGAAGCTCACAGCCTGGAGGAGCGTCTGCACTATTGCTCCTGGGTCAGTGGGGCGCACGACCCAGAGCCTGGATGCTCGGTGCTACACCTTCTGAACTGGATCTGCTTGGGAAAGGTGCTTAACCTCTGACTTTGTGTTCTCATCAGTAAAATGGGAAGATAATACCACCTAAGTCTTGGCATTTTTGTGACAAATAATTAAGATAATGTGTGAGATGACCTTAGCATAGTGGCTGGCTCAGAGTAAGCTCTACAGTTATTAAAACTTTATTAGCCTTGTTACCATTAAATGTTATGATGGAGGTGTGTTTGGGATGGTGTGGGAGCGTGAAGGCACTCCCAGCCCTGACGGGGAGGGAGAAGAGAAAGGAAGCCTTCACTGGCAAGTTCTGAGCACATATATACTCGACCAGGCAAAGAAGGATGAAATGAGAATTCAAAGCTCACAGAGCAAAGAGCAACAGATTCTTTAAAATGCCTTTTTTTCAAAGTTGCAACAGTGGTCAGTTCCTACTGGTTTTAGAGGAGGTGAATTAAAAGGACATGGATTTTAACAATTCAACATATTCATCTTTGAAGAGAAGAAAACTTACACTCCTCTCCTGAATTACTAAGATTTTTAGGGTCCCTATCCATTCTGCTATAATGGAATGCTTTCCTAAAAGCAAAGAGGAAGTCAAATTAAATATATCCCGGAGGGCTGCTCTGAGAGTGTCCTTGGGTGTCCACGTGACTATGTTACAGGTGAGAGCCCACATCTTTATGAATCTAAGCTTCCTCTGGGAAATGGTTCAGGAAAGAGCCAATTTATATCAAATTTCACTTCAACATGAATAATAGGGTTTCTGTGCATTTGTTTCTTGGATGGAAGTAATGTTCCCCTAATGGAGAATGTAGATCACTTATCCTCAAGACCCTACCATCACCAAAGGGGTTACTAAAGACCAAGCCTTGCCTTTTTCATTCTGTGAATTTGGCGGGGGAAAGTGGGCCAACTTTCTGTACTTAATACGCACTATCAGTTTCATCTTAATTTTAATAACTATGCGACAGGCTGAATACACACACATACTCACAAACGGTTCTCAAAGTTAGAAACTGCCACTTTGAACTCACCTCAAAAACACTTCATTCATTATATTAGTAAGTTAGTTAATATTTATTATCTACTATACATGACATCAAGTTGGCTATTGAAAAATGTGAGGGAACATACTAGCTTTAAAACAGATGTTTTCCTGAGTTTTAGGTATCAACCAGAGTGATTTCATTCATTCATCAGAAATTAATATGTGCTTTGCCACTTTGAATAACAAATATACAGGTACCTCAAACTTCCTTTATAACATAGTCTTGCTATCAGCATAGGATTATCAAAAAATGTTAGGGGAAGTGGGTGGAAGTAATATTATTCAGAGATTTATGTGCAACTAAATTAAAGTCAGGTAGACAATGAAACAATCATGAATATGCTTTCCAAATGATCAAATATATTTCTTTGCAAATAGCCTGTTTGTTTTTGGAGGAGTTATATTTAATACGGCGCTTCCTTCCTCTATACAGTTAGTCTCCAATAGATTTCCATCCCAAGTGAAATAATCTGTGGTTCAGTACTTAGAATGTGAGAAGAAGATAATAGCCATGATCTTTATGCCCTTTTATAAGGAAAGAATTTTTTCTATTTTCATCAAGGTTGGGAAAATAATATACATATAACCCATAAATATACATTATGAGTCATAAAAGTGTCAAGGAAAAACAAAGTTAAAACAAGTACCAAGGGCTTCCCTGGTGGCGCAGTGGTTGGGAGTCTGCCTGCCAATGCAGGGTACGTGGGTTCGAGCCCTGGTCTGGGAGGATCCCACATGTCACAGAGCGACTGGGCCCGTGAGCCACAATTGCTGAGGCTGCACGTCTGGAGCCTGTGCTCCGCAATGAGAGAGGCCGCAATAATGAGAGGCCCGCGCACCGCGATGAAGAGTGGCCCCCGCTTGCCACAACTAGAGAAAGCCCTTGCACAGAAACGAAGACCCAACACAGCTATAAATAAATAAATAAAATTAAAAAACAAAACAAAACAAGTACCAATTTCAAGTCAGGTATCTTGATATTTAAATTTGTTCACATATGAAATTTCCTAGAGTGTGCCCAGTTTTTGGCTCTCACAAAAAAGATTAGCAATGGATTCAGTGAGCTGCAGCCTCCTTTCCTAAAGCCAGTATAAGTCAGTCGAGAAGAAAATCCATACTGTACAAGAATTTACACACTCCATTTTTGAAAAGAAAAATTAGGAGAAACTAAATTCATGTTATGTTAAACTAGACGACATCATGATATTCACTTGCATACTAGTAGTCTTCAGTTTTGTTGATCACAACTCTGTTTTTAGTAGATGGAACCAATGCCAAAAGTTTTTCTTGAGTAAAAAGCAAGGGGAATAACTCAAGAAAATGATAACAAGATGCAATCAACTTCATTATTCACTTTGAGTCATTTTGGTAAGTTAATTGGTTTGTAACGTGGTCATCTGATTTCTAAAATGATCTGTGATCGACTTCAGTGACATTCTGAAGAGAATGGAAGTGTGTCAGGTAGAGATGATGCTTCTCCGGGGGGAATAACTACGATGTGTTTCGGTTTTCCTAGAACAATGTCAGTTCAGGCTGTTGTGCCAATGTAATTATGAATAGTGCTTCCTTTCCCTCTCAAAGTATTCCAGTTGAACAATAAATAGTACAGTCATCCGTGTCATAACCAACACACGTCATTACATTCACTTCAAATATCTCCATGGTTTACGAAACTGGAGAACTGCGTGGGTGGAGCATGGAAGTCACCCAGTTCCCTTAGTCTAAGCTCTTCAGAGCAGGAGCACATCTTTTGCGTATAATTTAGTTTCTCACCAAGCTTGGCTCAGAGCCTTGTTTATAGCAGACCCTTGATAATGGTGGATGAATGGGTAAATAACTGATTTTAAAAATCAGTTTCCACAAAGTCCAATATTTTAGCAAGGCAATGATCACTTTAGGGAGATTTTTTTTTTTTCTTAATGATGAGAATTGGTTTGACAGGTAGCTAAAAAGCTGTATGATTTGGTTAGCTAGTCAACTCAGCGGCAAACTTCAACCTACACCAACCAATTAATTCACTTACGCCTGCAACCCAGGAGCCCTGCTCTCTATCGCCGGTTTCCGTTCTACTTTGGACACATGAAGAAATGTGTTCTGAAGGTGAAACTCTATGTTACATGATTTCTGTGAAGCCAGTGGTGATGACCTCACATTAAGAAATGAAGAGCATTAATTATAGTTGGTGAAGCAGAAATCTTAATAATGTGTGAAAAGATGAAAGGAAAACAGATTAGTGAACTGAATCAGACCTGATTTCAGTGATTGAGATACATCAAAATAATATTTAAGAACCTTTTCCTGTGTTAGTGCTATATTTACTCCTTCCTGAATGCTAATTAGTGGAAACTCAGTGAAAAGTGACGGGGCTTTTTAAAATTGTGATTTGAAGAGAATGTCATTCTGGATGCCTCTTTCCTGAAAGTCAAATTGAGAGCCCAGAGAGACTGCTGTTCAGAGAAAGATGCTGTGCCCTTGGCCAGTGCTCTGTTCCCATCAGGAGCCCGAGGATGTGGGCCGGTCGGCGCCACCCTTGACATCAGCCCTCTGGATCAAACACAACCTTAACCCTCTCAGAAACCATGCATGACTCTGTCATTCACAAACGACCCCAAGTCCCTGCCGAGTTTATTTTTCTTTTCTGCTTTGCTCTCTTAATTTAATGAATTTTGCTTAAGTTTATTAGTATAAAGAAGAATTTCCTATCACTTGCTAGATTTACTGTGTTTCAATGAATGGTTCCCACCCTGAAAATCTGGGACTTTCTGAACAGGTTCCCTCAATCAGGCCATCTATTCATTTGCATGAATGTTCAGACTCTTCATTTAGCCAGAATAAAGAGTAATTTTGTTGTTAGACACATCTGCCCACTCCTCAAATCCCCTGTCTTCTATTATACAGTCACCTCCCTTTTCCTTCCAGAGGTGTCGGAAACAGTCATAGGCACCAAAGTTTTAGGGTTGAATTGGAAAGAAGTTCCTGTTTGGTTTTCCAAACCATTCTTGATGATGGCTAACATTTTTTATTTTTGCCAATTTGGACCACAATAACAAAGGAACTCCTGCTAATTATCCCTACATCCCCTTCCTAATTGGTGACCTCAAACCTTTCTTTAGCATGAGATTTGGAAATGGAAGACTCTGATGAACCCAAGCTCTGATATTTCCTATACATTTGGCCTTGAGCAATTCAGGTAACCTCTTTAAGTCTCTATTTATCTTTAAATAAAGATAATAATGCCTCTCAGCAGCGATTATGAGGGGAAAAAACTGGAGTTATTAATGTAAGAGCCTCTCTTAAATTGAAAGCAGTGCTAGTATAGCTGTGCATATCATTTATTCTCAATTTCCATGGGGTCATGTATTGCTTTTCCTTTTCTACCTCTTCACAGCAATTATTTTAGTAGTAGAAAATGTGACAATTTTTAACCTCCCACCAAAGAAAACCACAGGACCAGATGGTTTCACTAGTAAATCCTACCAAACATTTAAAAAAGAATTAACTCCAGGCCCCCCTGGCAGTCCAATGGTTAAGACTCCATGCATGCAGTGCAGGGGGTGCGGGTTCGATCCCTGGTCAGGGAACAAATATCCCACATGCCGTGCAGTGTGGCCAAAAAAAATAGTAATAATTATTTAAAAATTAAAAATATAAAAATAAAGAAAAGAATCGACTCCATTTCTTCTCAAACTTTTCCAAAAAAGTGGAGAGGAGGGAACATATCCAAAATCATTTTATAAGATCAACATGACCCCAATACCAAAGCCAGACAAAGACACCACAAGAAAAGAAAACTACAGGCCAATATCCTTGCTAAATATGAATGCAAAAACCACAACAAAATACTAATAAACCAAATCCAGCAACATATGAAAAGGATTGTACACCATGATCAAGTTAGATTTATCCCAGGGATGCAAGGATGGTTTGACATATGAAAATTAATCAGTGTAATACACCACATTAACAGAATAAAGGGAAAAATATCACATGATCATCTCAACTGATGCAGAAAAAGCATTTGACAAATCTCATACCATTTTATGATAAAAACGCTCAAAAAACTAGGAATAGAAGAAAATTACCTCAACACAATAAAGTCCATAAATGAAAAGACCACATACTCAATGGTGAAAAACTGAAAGCTTTCCCTCTAAAATCTGGAAAAAGGCAAGAATTCCCACTCTTGTCACTTCTATTCAGCATAGTAATGGAAGTCTTAGCTAGAGCAATTAGACAAGAAAAAGATATAAAAGTCTTCCAAATTGGAAATAAGTAAAATTTGTCTGTTTGTAGATGACATCTTATATGTAGAAAACTGTAAAAACTCCACAAACAACTTGTAAAACTAATAAACAAAATCAGCAAAGTTGGAGGATACAAAATTAACACACAAAATCAGTTGAATTTCCATACACTAACAATGAACAACTAATTAGAAAAGGAAATTATTAAAATAACCCTATGTACACCAAAAGAATAATTCACTTAGGAATAAACTTAATCGAGGAGCTGAAAGATTTGCACACTGAAAATTATAAAATATTAATGAAATAAATGAAAGAGGACACTAATGAGAAGACATCGTGTGTTCATGGATTAGAAGAATTAATATTGTTAAAAATGTCCATATCACTTAAAGCTATCTAATATTCAGTATGATTCCTATTCAGTCGTGAGAATGAAGGAAACCCTGCCATTTGCAACAGCATGGATGGACTTGGAGGGCATTATGCCAAGTGAAGCAAGTCAGACAGAGAAAGACAAACACCGTATGATCTCACTCATATATGGAATCTAAAAACATTGAACTCAAAGAAGCAGAGAGCAGAATGGTGGCTGCCAGGGGCTGAGGAGTGGGGAAAACGGAGAGATGCTGGTCAAAGGGTACAAACTTTCAGTTGTAAGATGAATAAGTTCCAGGGATCTAATGAACACCATGGTGACCATATATAGTTAATAATACTGTATTATTGAAAGTTGCTAAGAGAGAGGATCTTAAATGTTCACACCACAAAAAAGAAATAGTAATCATGTGATGTGATGGAGGTGTTAGCTAATGCTAGGGTGGTCATCATTTTGCAAAATACAAGTGTATCAAACCAACACACTGGACACCCTAAACTTACAGGATGTTATATGTCAATTATATCTCAACAAAGCTGGAAAAATACTAAAAAAATACAAGTGAACAAATACAAAAATACAAAATAAAAAATACAGATATGGAGAATAAAATGCAAAAGTTCAATAGATCTATAATAAGACTCCCAAATGTATACTCCCAGCTTGCCATGTCTCTTGAACTTCAGACTGGAATATTCACACTAACTAATAATTGTACTTGGATAGTCCATTGACCTTACACGTATTCATTTATTCAATTAACAAAAATTTAAAAAATAAGATTCACCAAATTTAACTTTTCATGTAGTCAGATCTACAGCTTCTCCCAAACAATCGTAAGATCTTACTGCTTCAAACTTTGTTAAATGAAGCCCTTTCTCTACATCCCGTTTCACTATAGAAGGTAGCTCAAAGTGCCCTGCCCTTTTGTCTGTATCGCTGCAACAGCCTCCTAAATGTGTCTTTATGGGTCCAGTCTTGCCCTGCTTTGAATCCATTCTCTCCCTAGAAGCCCAAGTAATCTTCTAAAGTGCAAGCGTAATCATGTCACCTCTCTGTTTGAACCCTATCAAAGACTCTCCATTGTTCTTAGGAAGAAAAGCCTAGGTCCCTGACACGGCTTCCGAGGACTCACTTCCGCTGACTCTGCAGTCTCAGGCTTACTCCGCCCCCCCCTGCCCACCGCCCACCGCCCACATCACATGGCCACACCGCACACCTCTGCAGCCCCTTCTGCTGACATAACCCCTGCTATTCCAGCCCTCCTGACACAACCTCATGTCTGTTCGCCTTTGAATCTCAGCTTAGGCTTTGGGACTTTCTTTGACCTTCTGCCTTTAAGACTGGGCAAAAATGCCCCTCCTCTGTGCTCCTCTAGAGCTGGCACTAAGTTCCATCCTAACACGGACCCAGGAACTCTCCTCCTCTGTTGACCTACATCCTCTATGACAGCGATCCCCAACCTTTTTGGCACCAGGGACCCATTTCGTGGAAGACAATTTTTCCACAGACCCCAGAGGCTGGGGGGTGTAGGGAGATGGCTCAGGCAGTAATGCCAGTGATGGGGGGATGGCTCAGGCAGTAATGCCAGCGATGGGGAGCGGCAGGTGAAGCTTCAGCTCACTTGTCCACCGCTCACCTCCCGCTGGGCAGCCGGATTCCTAACAGGCTGTGGACCGGTTCCAGGGTTGGAGACCCCTGCTCTACAAGACCCTCAACTTACGGGCAAGTGCTGTGTCTAATCTACAGTTGTATTCTCAGTACCTAGTCCAGGGCACAGCACATAGTAGGTATTCATCAGATATTTGTTGAATAAATCAAAAGAGTAAAGTAGAGAAATGAAATTAGTCCACATTAGTAATAATTTTGGTAGTTGAGAATAATTTTTGTATTTCTTTCACTGGTTTTCTTCCTAAATCACTAAACTCAAATTTTATGTATAACCATTTCTAGAAGAGGTTCCATTTAAATTTTGCAAAATTAAAGCTGAATAACTTCTGCTTTAAAACTCAGACATGGCAAAAGGATCTTTAAATACAATTTAGTGAAGAATTTGGAAGGTGAGAGATATTGGTTGCCCTTAGATTGAAAAAAATATGTATTTATAAAAGGTTTATCACAGTCCCTGGCACAGAGAAGGTTCTTGATAGTGTTAAGTGAATTTGTCTTTCTGTGCTGTCAAAACACTAATTTCTCCAAACCTCCCTGTTTTCTCAACTTCCCTGTTCTCCAAAAAGGAGGGTGATAAAAACCACTCCCCGTGTACACACACACAGAAGGAAGAGGCATGGCCAAAGATAGAGATATAGCTTTGTTTAGTTCAAATGTTGAACCTTAAAAGAGAACAAAATAAAAAAAATTTAAATTCAACTACTATAGGTTATGCTTCAGAAATGGAGTCTAGAGGAGTTTGTGTGAATTTCTGTCACTCAGGTGAGATGGCCCCTCCTCAGAGCCAAGTTAACTATGGCTAGCGCTGGTGGGGACGATGCAAATCAATAGTAAGAATAATTGAGGATGTCATCAATACTAGAATTACAATTAGAGGAATACCTGCCACAGAGGGAAAGTATCAATACATGGAACTTTGACCTTGACTGCCGCAGGTGTTTACCTGCAGTAACACATCTGGGGAAAGAGACCACAATTCAGGGTGATCAGCACAGGTACTTCTGTGTTCATTATGTGGGGTGTGTGTGTGTGTGTGTGTGTGTGTGTGTGTGTGTGTGTGTGTGCCTGGCTTGTGGATATCTTAGCGTGCAAGACACAGTCAAGCCAAATGAAGACAGTTATCAGAGGATGAGGAGTAGAGATACAGAAACAATGGTTTTATTTTTCTGTGCAAATGTGCAAAAGCCATAGTCACACACAATGCAATTGAAAATACAGAAGAAGACAGAGAAAAGGGAGTGTTTTTAAGTCAGCTATGACAAGACATTGGAAAACAGAAAAGCAACTACTGACAATTACAGTGACAACAGAGGCATCAGAATTGTACAGAGAAAGAGATAGTGAGTGATTCTTAAATATATTTGGAAGGAAACATGTTACATTTGGAATGACTTATAAGTATATAATTACGGATATGCCCAATGGGAACAAATGTGAAAACTGTACACGTGGTCTTTGGCTGTATCAATTTTATGCTTACTTAAGATAATCTGGGAATGCAAATATTGATGGGAAGGTTTTCCCCATGTCTCTTGCCATGAAATCTAGCTTTGGAACAGATCAGCTGAGATGGCAGGATGGCACGTACTGTGTGGAGGCGAGGGGAGCGGGGAGTAGAAAGGAAAGACTTCATCATGAGTCTCTCCCAGTTAAGTGCCTGCCAGCACTCCACAGGATAAATTTGCTGCATAAAATCCTCTATTATTGTTGAAAAATAAAACTGAAGATATTTCTTTTGCTTTTATAGTATACTACTTCGTAATTCTGATTTCATGGTATAGTTAAGTTTACCTTGGTAATTTCCACAGAAAAACAAATTTCTTAAAACAATTGGAACTAAATGAGTATTGGATATCACACAGTGGATAAATTATCCTCACATTTTCAAACCAGGGCAGCTCCTAAAGACACAAACACATTTACAAAATGATATTTGGTGGGCCATTGTTATTATAGTTGCTTTCTAAATTAATTCATAGGATCAAATTATTTTCCCTTTAAATGAACACAGATAATGGCTCCTTTGGAAGGAATATCCACACAAAGATATTTAGCATAAATGATAACATGCAGTGTGGAAGCAATAAAACTATTAGCAAATAAAGTTATTTTCTAATTACTATTTTATATACTCTAAGCAAGAATATATTAATCTTTGCATACCTTATTACTTTGTAGATCTGTCATTTCAGGTATTTATTTCTTAAAAAAGTCATAATGCCAAATATACTTTGATTATAATAGGTACTATGCTTTTTTTCTCAGATAGTTGAAGAGGATAAATTTACTTGCAAATTTTAGAAAAATATGCCTCCAAGAAATTCAAGTTTTATAATTTACATTTTTAGTGTATGCATATATAATAATGCTTATTTCTTTACTGAATATGCATTGAAAAGCAATTGAGATTAGTCCATTTGATAGAAATGTCAATAAGCTCATAAATCTATAAACAATTAACAAAAAGTTATTATTTGGATAGAAAATATTGTAGGAAAAAGAAATGGAGAAAGGTTTTATCTGTCATTTTTTCTGAGGAAGGAAGGTTTTTATGGAATTGTAAATTATACTGGTGAGGTATATAACTTGAGAATTGATACCAATTGTATCACAAAATTTTCTTTCTAGATTTTGAGGGATTTCATGGAATTTCCCACTTTCTCTTTATATATATTTTTTAACTTACCAGAGAACTGGCAACACATCATCTGAATAGCTTGTATAAGAGCATAGATGGATATAAATAGTTTAATCAGTAATTTTCAAATTGTCATGTCATGAATAATAGATAGGAATGAAAGAACATAAATGACTGAGGATGAGGGCGAATGAGGGCAACTTATATTGTAAAGTACACACAAGAATGGGGTGTGGGAGAAAATTGTTTCTTACTGCAGTGGTCATCCAAATACAGAAGCGCTAAGAATGATGGCATATTTGTACTAAATACTCTCAACAGTGAGATGTTTCTGCTCATATTAAGAACAATTCGTTTTTTGCATTTAGAGCCGGAATAGGTAAATATTTGACATACTCATAAAGTGCTTGCAATATGCTTAAAATAGTCCTTGAATTTATTTTAATTTTCAAGATGGTTTTTATTTCAAGGCATCTCTTGAAATTCATGGCTTTAAAGTTTGGGAATGTTCACAGGTACGTCAATAATCATCCTGTTCACCCCACTCGACCACGGGCTCATCATTCATGCGCAGAATGAGGTAAGAAAGAAGCTGGAAGAGGTTCTGCCAGAGCAGGAGGGAGACATAGAAGGAGAGGCCGCTTACGTCCAGCTCACAGCGCGCGCCGGCGAAGGCCAAATCACAGACGCACTGGAACTTGTTCAGCAAGTCGTGGCACTGGCCTCCATTGAGGCAGGGATCGGAGGCACACTCATCAATGTCCTTTTCACACCTTGAAAACAGAAACAGCAGAAACCTGGGCCCCAGTTCAATAAATTGGCTGTGAAATGAATGGGGAGGGAGAACGCTGGCCTGATCCACCTAGAACAGTGCGGTGTAATTGACCAGTCCCCATGCCCTTTGTTGTATATGCTCGATAACGTGGGAGATAATCTTCAAAATTCCTTTCACAAATTTTTCTTTTAATGAAAATAATTTGTACACACACACACAGTTAATTAGAAAGAGAAAACAGGTGCAAATGTCTAGAAACCAAGACAAAATGGGGCCATGCGTAAGTCAATTTCTCCCTCTAGAGTGTTAGTGTCGTTGCCACCTTATAAAAGTTCAGTTTATTGGGGTATACGGGGACCAGGAGAGTGAGCTGTAGTTTTTCAACCTAGCGTCTACAGAGCAGACCTCCACTGAAGCTGTGAGAATTCTAATGCATCAGTGCCCCCAGGCGAAGGGGTAAAGCCCCTCAGAAACAGAAAAATGTATTTGGTTTATTCTGGGAGATTTGGGATTATTATCCTTGGGAAACCCATTTTTAACCAAAAGCCAAAATAGGTAATTAGAAGCTTGCACTTGCTAATAAATCAGTTTCATAGCTAAGTGTAATTTTTGCATGTTCAGGTAGAATGATTCTCAAAAGCCAAATTTTCCAAAAACAAGTGATATCAATTCTAAGGTAAACAGAAACTTTCCTCTTCCCCGGGACACTGTCGTTTTCCCCCTAATTTTCCATGAACTACTACGTGTTTTACCCAATCACTCCCCAATCACTCATTGAGTAGCTATTTATTTAGCACTTACCACGTGCCAAACACCCTGCTAGGCCTTGGGATAGACGGGTAACTGAGGCGTCTTTCTTACTTTGGGAAATTCATACAAAACCTCAGCTTCGGGAATCTCTACAGAGCAGCTCACAAGGTTGAAGTCCACTGTAAACAATTTTTCATTCCCCACCTCCTAAGAGGTAAGCGTGCGTGCCTGGGTCATCCACTAATCCCTAGGCTCAAACTGAAGGGATGAGGTGGTAGGTTGGGCAGGGCCAACCCAAGGCATACAGGGAAAAAGATTTCTTCCCAGAAAAACAGCTCCTTATCCCCTTAGATACCAAGCATAGCTGAGGCATTTTGTTTTCCTTTTTTGGCTTAGGCCTCTGGGCTGGAAGGAGACTCCTCTGATTAGACCGGAGCATGACGTGGCGGTCCGAGGGAGCCTGCCGAGTACTGCCTGCCCTGGGCGGGCCAGGGTGTTTACAGCATCCATCGCGCACAGCCTGCCAGGGGGACAGCACGGAGCTGGAGGTCTCACCTGACACAGGAGAAGGCAGCTGGTTAGAGGACAGCTTTTCAATATCTTTGGACTTTATGGAAGTCACATCCCCCTAGGCCTTGGGAGACCGCCCAGTATTTTCTAGCTTTCCTCCAGCTATTCTTTCTCTGTTTCTTATCTACTTCTCTTTTGAGCTGAACAGTGCACAATATACACACAATCATTATAAATATTATTGGAGCTTTCATTAGAGGTTATGAATAGGTAGAAAATCAAAACAAATAAATCCACTGGCATCCAGAGAATTAACTAATGACGGAGAAGGACTTTGAAAGCACAGAATCCATGGGACATGTGTTCACTATTTTAGAAATCCATTTTCAGTAGAGAAGTTTATCCGGATGAAAAGAGTCCTGGGAGAGGAACAGAAACGCTGAGCTTCCTTTTCTTACCACATTTCAAGTCAACAATTTGAATTTAAATGCCAGATCCCTCTCTTTTTTTTTAAAACAAATAAACGTTGGAGGAAAGGGAAATGTTTGTTGTAAATAGGAATAAGGTGTGAGTAGCGGAGAAAAATAAGCCAAGGCTTTGAATGAGTTCTATGCATTGGCCATTAAACATTAATGTGCCATTAAGCATTAAATGGTGACATTGAAGGCTGGAAGTAACCAGCACTTAAATATGTAGTTAAAGTGTTGTTCAAATTTTAGGACAAGAAAATCTTTGCAGTGTTTTTGATGTATGTGGAATTGGAGGCCAACCGAATGGCTCTGGGTTAATAATGTGGTGCAATGAAAAGTAGGACGTGACTCTCGGCTGCACACCTCCATGCACGTGGATACTCGGACCGCCTTTGCCACTTAGAGCCAGCCACTGAGAGCAAGCCGTAACGGCGAGAGCTGGCTAGCCTTGTCATTCAATGTCGGAGGGAAAAATGCAGGTGTGGCCGAGATTGCCTGCTGTTTTGTAAACCTGGCAAAAGAGCTGTATCTCTGTGGTGCCCAAAGAACTGGTTGAAAAAAAGAAAATTCAAATTAATCCAAACTCTAGTTGTTGTGGAGCAAAAATATACCCATTATTTTATTAACTACTCTTCTGGGGAATTAATTCAGTCAAGATCTCTTTGTCCAATGTGTTGGACTTGAATTGATCTAATTTGTTCGGAGGAAGTTTGATCAGAGATCAGTATTATCTTACCCTGGATGATACATGAGATGGAGGAGAACTCTTTCCCTTTTCTTTTAAGTGTTGCAAGTAAAGATTTAGTCATACATTTATGCCAGCACATCTACAGGTGAGCAGAGGCTTTGAAGGCAGTGCGACCTTGCAGCAGCAGGTGTCTGGATTGGCACCTGACCTGTCACTTAACCTCTTGGCTTCCGTTTACACAAATGCAAAATGGAAATAATAACAATTAGAGACAATAATAACAGTAACAATAATAACAATTTGTCCGGTGCCTGGCATAGCACTAGAAAAAAATGGCTAAGTATCTGTTACCTGCTGTTATAGTATCTCGACCTTGTAGAGCCCCAGTTTGTTACCATTCTGGGAACATTGATCCCCTTGGGAATCCGATAAAAGCTATGGAATATGCACCTTCTTGCACTTGACCTCACCTCGGCCAGTCAAACGCATATGCAAATTTGCCTGCATGTTCAGCAAGTCACAGACCGAAACCAGCGATCAACCCCATACCGACAATCCCAGCATTAGGTACAGCAGAGCTGAAGGGTTTCTCTGGGAAAGGTAGATTCATCTGGATAAAGTGTGTATACTTTTAGGGTTGAAGGTAATTCTAGGGGCAATCTTTAAGGTTTATTACATTTTACCTTCACCAACAACCGTGTTTGCATCATGTACTAGAGTTAGTGGGACAGAAACACGCATCCAGAAGTACCTCTAAGAATAAACAATATCACATTTTACCGTTTTCGAAGACATATTTCCTTAGTTAAGTCTTGGCTAAAAAAGTGTTCTTGACTTTGACCTAAACTGTAATTTTTCTTCTTTTTTATTGTTTGTCTCTGTCCGGACCTATATTTCAGCATGGATTTTCCTATGGGAACTGAGATGAAAAATTAGAGGAGAAATAAACTTTGCATAATCTCGCTGTTGTTCAGCCCAGACTTTTCTCCTATAAAGCTCTGCTGCGACTCACCATTCCCCAGTGAAACCCGGCCAGCACACACATTTTACTTCACCCTGGACCTCTGAGCAGTTGCCGCCGTTATAGCACGTGAGGTTGGTCTTCTCATTCCCACAGACTGCTGAGGGTAATCGGGTGTATCTAGAGAGAAAAGTAAGAGCCACACTGTTCATCTTGCTCATTTCATTTATGAAAACGTTTTAGAAAAGTTCATGTATATAGTCAATGCCAAACTAACTAGGTACTCAGCCTGGCTGAGCCACAAATGCTTAACTGTGCTGTTTTGTTCCAGAATCACCTTCTCAGTCCACAGCTCCTGCTGGAGGCCTGCGCTGTACGGAGCATGGCTATCCGTCTTCCACTGCTACCCAGTGTTCGTTCGTGAGATAAGATCTAGGCCGGGGGTGGCAATAAATTTAGCGCCGGAAAGAAACTTGCTATAGCTAGGCCAGAGGAAAATTGCATCTCTATAAAGGCCAGGAGAGAAAGGACAGGACTCTGGTACCCAAGCCCTCATGTGATTTCTCCGTTGCCTTTCACAGCTGAACTCCAGTTGCCCTGCCAACACTAATAACACACAGCTCAGCAGAATGCAAGCCAAGTGCTGTCCAGGAGGTTTGTACATGGCACTCAGTGGTGACCACATGTGAATTCTGAGCTTGGCTCTTTTGTTTATCAACAGAGCTGCATATATTAAGGAATCCTTATAAGGGGCAGAACAAATTGTTAGAAGCTAAGCAGAACTTTACTGTGTGATAAAATCCAGTGGTGTGAAGGGACTGGTTAAAAAGGTTTTATGGTGTTCAGGTCCTTCGACCCACTGTTCATGTTATGCATGGAATTGGATACATAGTTAATATTCAGGAAATATCAGATGAATTTAATTTGTCCTTCTGTGCGCGCTGCAGCTAAGATGGAGAAACCGGTCTATATGATGTTAAGTGTGTCTCTTCCCACAAGAGCTAATCAATTCGACTTTAAAAAGAAAATATCGTCAGGACTTTTCAAAGGAGCCAAAAGTGTCAACCAGCGTTGAAAGAGGTCAATTAGCAATGCAAATATGAAGCTTTGTATACATCAAATGTTCAATAAACAATTTTGAATCTCATTACAAAGTACTTTTGAATCAAAACTTTAATCTTTGAAAACTTGACTTTGATGAATCAGGCAGAAAAAATACTGGAGCACTGGTTACTGGGGCATATATGTTTATTTTACTTATCCAAAGTCACCATGGCAGTACTATTAATTTTGATCCTGAATGTCTTTTGCTTTTAAGCATTCAGATTACCTGTTGGCAAATGAGTCGGTTAACTCATGAGAAGTGACATTTTATTGGAATGTCAACACTCAGCACCTAACCCTGTGTCATGCCTTCACAGACTCTGAACAGCAATAAATGTTACGGAGACAAATACATCTTCTTATAGGTGTGGCTACATATTCTGTCTACTAGGAGATTCGTCCAGTGAAGGTACCACTTCTGAATTAGTGTAATGTCTGCAGGCTGCCAGCCAACTCCAGGCCTTCCCACCCACGTTCTGGAATCTATTGCTTGCTAGAAATAACCGTCTCACGTGCCTATAACAACTCAGTTGTTTAGTGAATTCAAAACAAGTGTAAGTTATAAAAACAATAATGAATTCTACTTACATACAAATACTAAAGCAGTGTGACTTGGCAGGAAAATACTCATTCCTGTTTCTATTTATATTACATGAGACGGATATGACTGCCAGAACTAAGCTTTATAGTTTTAGAAAAAACTGTGAAATGCTTTGAAATGGGCAAAAGAGATCACTGAGTATTCTTTCAATGGAATGCTGGGTGTTATATAAAAGACCCTCTAAGATTATCTGATTTTTCTAATGTGTATGACTCAGGTTTTCTTTACCAAGCTAGTTCACAACTCTGTAAGTTGTAGAAAATTATAGTAATACTAATGGATCTTGTTCACTGAAGTGCAAGTGAATTTGAAGCGATACAGTCAATTGTCACGCTGTAGAAATAGTGTGGTTCAAATACTAATTTTGTTGCCCTATAGGCTATTACACAATTTTGCATTTATTGGTAAATTCATTTCCTCATCCCTATTTACAAGTGTGTATATATATTATATGGACATGTTTATGTATATGATTAGATTATCCTTTGACATTTTGATTTTTATCTTACTGGTTCCCTCATTAATTAATGACAAAGTCATCAAAACGTTCATTCTGAAAGTCATGATTTCACCTTTTTGAAGTTATACTTTAACATAGTCTTTTCAGAATTATATGAGTTTACCTGCCTGAAATACCCCAGAGCATTCTCTTAGTGGTAGGAGTCATGCTTCCTCCAACAATACTAAAATTCAGCGCTTGCATTTGTTGTAAATGTTATTTGTTTCCTGAGGCCTTAAGGCTGTCAGACTCTGGGGCTGTAGTTCCTGAGACAGAGATGACTGAGAAAACATTTTGCTCAAAGTCTGGTCCAAACCCTGCCCTTCCTCTTTGTAGAACATGCCAGCAGGTGAGATCCTGCCTTCGCAAGACCAAACTGTGATGGCCGTTGACTGTCACCCCCTGCTCAGCACAGCCTGTATGTTCACACCTGGGCGGAGAGCTTTCCAGTTTGAAGATGTAGAACACAGCTCGAAACACACTTTATGTGGATATTATGCTCACCTGCAGAATCTTCCTGTGAAATTTCCAGGACAGCGGCAAGAATAGCCACTGGCGTCACTGACGCAGGTGGCCCCGTTTGCACACAGGTGACTCTGGCAATTGTCTACATCTGATTCACAGTTCACACCGGTGTAGCCAGGCTCACACCTGCAGCGATAGCCTGCAGCTCTGTCGGAGCAGTTGCCATGGATACAGGGGTTTGAAAGGCATTCATCAACGTCGAGTTCACAGTGTGCCCCTGACCATCCCACGGGACAGGTGCAGTGATGAGAACTGTACGTGTCTTCACAACGTCCTCCATGCGAGCAGGGGTCGGGATTGCAGGCGTTTAACTGCAAACAGCCAGTAACCACTGGATGTAAGGAGATTTTGAGAAACTGCTCCTCCTGAGGTTTCCTAATGAAACCATGAACATTTTCAAAGTAAGAGAGATAAATGCCACTGATTTCTATTGTACTTAGACACCCTCGCAGGCCCTGCGTGTTGTCACTAGCTCGCTCACCCACATAAATGTTTATATCATCCTTCAGGAAGTTGAGACTCCCAGTAGCAACTGCGCTGGTCACAAGAGGGGTTCGTTGGTCCACTTGCATTTGCCACCTGGAAGCCTGGGCCCGTGGGTCTGTCATGGAGAGAGTCACTTGGTGCCACACGCCATCATTCACTGACTGCAGACTTGTCAGGCTCAGCATGTAAAAACTGTTGCCACTTTGCAGCTGAAATAATAACTGGGAATCCCGAATGCTAATATTAAGGAATTCAGGCTCCTTCTCTGCGTGCAATATGATCGCATTTGCGTCCCTTGTTCTGAAACCAAATGTGATATTGGTGAGTTCTCTGGTAATATTCCCATTGCTCCTGAATAATATCTCACTGCTTTGTCCATTAAAAACAGCATTTGTGATACCTAAAGAGAGAAGGCAACGCCAATCAGAAACTTTACTAAATCTGTAATGTTTGCCTAATTACCTTTACTGACATTAATGATCATCACGTTACTACAGTCATGTATGGATTGTTTGATATAGGCTAGGCACTCTGTTAGTTGCTTTTATATTATTTTTAATACAAAGTTCTTGAATACAGGTTCATTATTATTATCATCTCTATTTTACGGAAGAAGAAATTGAGACTCACAGAGGTTAAGTAATTTTCTCACGGTCAAGTGGCTAAGAGATAATTAAGCCAGAATGTCAAACCTGGGTGGTCAGATGCCAAAACCGAAATCATTTATTTCTTTTCCACTGAAATGCAGTACCTTCTAATGTTATTTTACAGCTGCTCCCACAAATAAAGCATTGGTTACCCATTTTACACATAAAGAAATCAAGCTCAAAGAACTCACAAGTCTAGCTATAAACTGGGCCTCAAGTGACACAGTTAATTAACAGTGGAGTCTGGCTTCTGAGTAAGCTGACCGGGAGGCACTTAAAAGTAGCATTCTACATGACTGATTTACTACCTGGCAAACTCCAGTTATGTGCCGAGTTACCAATCTGTGCCTAACTCCAAGTAGCAACCTGTGGTTGGGCAAAATTATACAACCGTACCCTCTGCTCTAATACACGCCCACATACATGTGACCACATGGGACCACAGCACTTTTGGGCAATCTTATTGCATTTTTCTGTTAGACTGTTTTTCCAATTCCACAAGATCACTCGTTCACAGCTTGCTTTATCTCTTAAAATATCTAACCCTATCTGTTTATGATCTCCTTTGTCACTTTCTTGAGAAAACAGGAGAAAGAAGAACTGCTTCAATTTCCCACCTAATCTGTAAACCTAACAAATCTGGATCCACTCTGCTTTCCATTTGTTATAATGATTGCATTGTCCTTATTCTCATCTGTACAATAATAGAAAAAAGATCTCCTGTTCTCTGCCCCTGGTTCCTGACACAGGGCTTCTAAAACCCTGGTGAATTCCTAAGTGATAAGAGCGTTGCACAGGGAGCATCTTTGTTCTAATGAGACAACGACTCTGGGTGGGCTCCTGGAGGGAGCCTGGATGCAGGCTGGTCATCAGGAAGACCAAGCCATGATTAGAAGCTTGAAATTGTCAGCCCCAGCCCATCCTCTGGAGAAGGAAGAGTGCAGAAAATGGAGTTAATAATTGGTCACGCTTACATAAGGAAGCCTCCATAAAATCCCAAAAGCATGGGGTTCAGAGAGCTTCCAAGTTGTTAAACATACCCACGCTGGAATGGTCATGCACCCCAACTCCTCGGGACAGAAGTTCCTACACTGGGGACCCTCCCAGACCTCTCCCTATGTATCTCTTCATCTGGCTGTTTATCTGGGACCTTTATCATATCCTTTAATAAACTGGTAAACAATTAAGGGTTTCCCCGAGTTCTGTGAGCTGCTCTAGCAAATTAATTGAACCGAGGCGGGGGTCGTGGGAGCCTCAGATTTATAGCTGATCGGTCAGGAGCACAGGTGACAACCTGGACTTGTGATTGGCATCTGAAGTGCAGTGGGGGGTCTTCTAGTGGGACTGAGCCCTTAGCCTGTGAGATCTGACACTATGTCTGGGTGGATAGTGTCAGAGTTGAATTAAATTGAGATAACCTGTAGGACACCCAGCTAGTGTAGCAGAATTGCTTGGTGGGGGGACCCCCGCATATCAGGTGTCAGCAGTGCTGTGCGTGTATTCCTACTGTGGGTTTTCCCTACTCAGGTGGGAAACTGTAGGTGCTCCAGCACACATCCAAGGGCAACTCTCCCAGTCACGTCTTGGGTCCCTTTCATTTTCACCTTTTTTAGATATTACTTCTACACATAACCTCTTTCTGTTCTGCATCATCATTTTCCCTCCCTTTTTGTTGCTTCCCATCAGCATAAGAATATGTTGTAATTGCTCTGATCTTAAAAAATAAAAACACAGGTAAGACCCAAGAGCACTACCCTGACCTCCCTCTACCCTGTTGCTTTCTTATTTCTCTAGTTCCTTTTCCAGCAAAACTTCTCCACATAGTTTTATATTCACCTTGTCTCAACTTTCTCATCTCCCATTTTCTTTTTAATACCTTCAGCCTTGTTCCCCATCACGTCCCTGAAACCACTCTTGTCAAGGTCACAGTGACCTCTGTGTTACCCGATCCAGCAGTCAATTCTCTATTCTCATTATCTTCCAGCTTTCAGTAGAAATTGACCTTAAGACACTGTCTTTACCGCATGTGTGGGTCACCACACCCAACCTCGAACACTTTATTATACAGCCTATTCCAACCACTTCTCAGTGTCCTGGCTTCTGTTGCTCTGCAGAGCAATGTACCAACCATGCCTTAGCTCAACACCTCCACGGTTACCATCACATCTAGAAAGGATTCCTAAAGCCTAAACATGGCGGACAGAGTTTATGTGACCCGACCCCTCACTCTCCAATCCCATTTCCTGCCACTCTTCCTCATGCACGTGCTACCGCCACAAAAACTTCTTGCTATTTTTTGAAGACGCCAAGCTTGTTCCCAAACCAGGCCTTTTACACTTGCTGTTACTTAGACATGATATTGGCCCCCAATCTTCCCATACCGGACTCTTTCTCAACAAAATATGCGCTCAAATGTCACCTCCTCCGAGATGCTTTCCCCAACTATCCAAGTGAAAATGTTCCCCCCCCGCAATCCACTCTCTTTTTAATTACTCAGCTTTATTTTCTTCATAGCATCTTGTAGCTATTTGAAATTATATTGTTAACTTTCCTACTTGTTCCTTGTCTGTCTTTCCTCACTAGAACATGAGCTTTTACGAGATCACGGAACTTCTCTGTCTAGGTTCTCACTAAACCCTGTGCAGGGAACATTGCCTGGCAGAGAACAGGTGCTCAGTAAATATTACTAAATGAATAATCTATAAAAATAACTCAATCCTTAATTCTGAAAAGTGTTAGAAACCACAGCAGGAGTAAATTCAAGGGTATCATTCAAGTGTATCATTTGACTGGATTAACATTTCACTTGATTTTATTGCTTTTGACTGTGGTGTTTTTTCCCAGCAAGTTTGGGGTTGGGATTAGGCGGAAAAGAGCAAGAAGTGTCTCATTACATGTTTTTGCATAAATGTTAACATGACAAATCTCAGTAGCCCTCCAACTTCTGAAGGAAGAATACTGTCTGTCATGCTGTATAAACTAGTTTCATTGACAGACTGAGCACATGGAAATCACTTCTTGTGATCTGAGTAAAAACTGCAGTGCACGTTAACATGTATACTTTGCCTTTTCTTCAGGGAACTTTATCATAATAAACACACCTGTATCTAAGGTGGGTTGTAATTTTTAATTGTCTGTTTTCGGATAGGATACAGAGACAGAAATGATTAAGTACTAAAGGCAAACTCGGGGTAATGCACAAGCTATACTCTCAAGAGTATGTTATTCTAGCAGAATTATCTTCTCAACACATCTCACTAGAAATAAATACAATAGTGTCATGAAATCATATCAAATGAAAATTATACAAAATAGCAAAAGTGAATGCTAGGGTTTATACCTATCGGTTAGGAAAATTTCACCCCTCCTACTAATTTACATTTTATCCCTTCATTAAGATAAGTCATACTTAAAAAAATGTTACTGAGACTTTTTGAAAGGTCAGAGGCAAACTTTTCCACTTTCTGTAGTGGCAATGCAGTAGCAGTGAAGATCATTCACGCCTTTCTGACGTGGGGCATCCAAATCCTTTATGTGGAGACGGAGGGCAATACGCACCCAGGGTATGGTTCTTGGACCGCCACTGTTTTTAGAAACCCTATTCTTTTTTCCCTGTGAAAATGTTCAAAATGATTTAAACCCTATTGTAGAATATAACTGGGACTAAGAACTTTAGTATTTCTGTCAAAAGATTAACAGTAAAATTAATAAGTATTAATTATTTTAAACAAGCAATTCAGAGGGCAGAGCAATGGAAAAGGTGTCATTAAAGTTCTGTGTCATATTAGAGGCCTGATCTCATTCTTTACACAAATTCATCATGCTTTATTCATGTGTGTAGCATATTATTTCTTAAATATGAAACATAAGAGTATGTGTATTCTTTTAGAAACTGCCCCCCAAGTATATACACTGTGCAATACATTTCACATACCATTTTGATATATGATTTTAAAATACAGAAACATAAAAGTAACTGTATTCTCATTCTCAGTCACTTTGGAGCTTGGTTGTTGATTTGGGCCTCAGGTCAGTCTACCCCCTAGCTCCAGACCATTATTTTAGTGCAGTTTTTTCCAAGGTATCTTATGTATATTTTTAATTGTATGCAGATAATGTAATTTAAGTCTAGAGCAGTTAAGTGAAAATACTGAGCTAAATTGAAGAAAAATATATATTCATTTAACAAATATTTACTGACAACCTCCTACATGTTTGGCACTATTCTAAGTGCTGAGAGTAACGTGGGAAACCAGACAGAAAATCTCCTTCCCTTTTGAAACTTATATTCCATTGAGGAAAAGATGATGAACAAGTGAACAAATACCTGTGTAACAAAACATCCAAGGATGATTAGAGCCATGAAGAAAAGTAAAGCCAGGGAAGAGGGCACTTGGGTAGAAAAGGGAAGGGAGGGATGAGGCCCTTGGGAAGCTCTCGGCTGAGAGAGTTCAGGGTGGAGATGGTGACGGTGCGTGGGAGCTAACTGCTGGGTGAAAGAACACTGGACAGAAGGACATCGGACGCACATTGAGGACAACTCTTAGAGGGCTTCTCCCACTATGAAAGGAAGCAGGAACGTGGGATGGTGGCTGGTGGGGATGGGAGGGATATCAAGGGAAATAGTTTGTAATGAGGAAATTTGACAGTATGTTTATATACTGAGGGGAAAATTGATGATGCTGGCGAGTGAGAGAAAAATTTCAGAAGCAAAATCTTTGAACAAGGGGAAGAGATTAGAATTGAGTGCAAACATAGATGGTTGGCTATAGACTGAACTGTGCATTATTTGAACTAGGAGAAAAGACATACTATAAATAATAGTGTGGCTACTATGTAGACCTGTCCAAATTGTAAAGATAGTATTCAAATTGCTAACATTTGGGAAACTGTGTTCAGTAGTACTGAATTTGGGCAGGAAAACCGTTCAGATTGAGGGAAATACTCATGGCAAACATCAATCGAGTGCCTACTGCGTTTGGCTCTCTACACACGAGGTCATATAATCATCACACACATACCCAGAGTTACCTACTTATCAAGTAGACGTTTTATCCTTTTCTTACAGAGGAAGCTTTAGATTATGGAGACGTATGAATTGCCAGAAGCCTCATAGTTAACCAATGACAATGTGCTCACACTGGCACTTTCACTCTGTATTGCCAGTAACAAGAAAAGAAAAGCCAAACATCACCCGGTTAATTCTTTCTCTAGAAATTAGTCTTAAATGATCAAGGATCTAGGCTTGGTGCTGCTATGGCCGCCGTTTCCCACTCAGAAACCCAGGGGCAGGCTGAGGCTACTCTGGCTTATTACACTCCCATTAGGTTTGTTATACCACTACTCGCATAGGGAGAAGCAGCTACACGTTTCTCTGCTGAGCTGGAGTTGTCTGTATTCTTTTTCTGGGTTGACTCATGGAACAACTGAAATGCCCAGCTGAACTGGATGGTGATAAGTTTGAACTGCACTTACATTCAAATCCTCGAGGCACCGCCTGGCACTGGGCCCGGGGAGGACACGGGCTGAGTTCACACCAGCGAACCTCCTGGCAAGCTTTCCCGGCTGTGTTCGCAGGGCAGGAGCAGGAGAAGTCGTCCCACAGGGAGTGGCAGATGCCTCCGTTGTGACAGGGGTTGGGCTGAGCAGACAATACATCAAAGGCATAAGAAGTTCTGGCAACTAAATATGGAAAAGACCCCGTTAATCTGTGAATGCTAATTTCCTACATATTTACATTTCGAACTTTTTATATCCATTGGCTGATAAATAGAATAAAACTTACTGCTACCATCGAGAGAGAGGAAAAGGGAAATAAAGAAAAATACATAATACTGATCTCCTGTAGCACAAGGAGGATTTTCAAAGGTGTAATAATATTCTCTGTAATTTATAAATTACCAGGCACTTTCACTGTCACTAATGATCGTTTGAGTTAGAGACTTTTCCTCCTGTTTTTACTGGTGAGGAAACTGAGGTCCCTTTCGTTGTCCAAGATTCTATTAACAGTCAAACAGCGAGGTTGGTACTTGGATCCTCTGGGTCCCCAGAGGAGTGACACCACCTCCCCTCCAGCTCTGCCTCTGAATCAGAAGCGTATCATAATTTGAGTTCTCACAAGGTGTCCCACAAAGTTTTCAAAACGGAAGTATTGATAAAGGAATTTCTGAGAGCTCCCTCTTTATTTATGCCCATTCCACTGTTAACATGTGATCTAGGCTAGTGACCCAACCTTTTTAAACGCCAATTTACTTCTCTGTAAATAACATCAATGGAGAGAATAAAAACGCCTGCTTTGCACAGTAGTCCTTCCACAGAATGAAATGGATTGATCCATGGAAAATAGTGCCAGGCACATTGGAGGTGCCCCTATAGTAATGCTACAATGATTCATTTTTATATATTTAGAAGCAAGCCCAGTACATGGCAATAGCTGGAGCTCAATAAATGTTCAACAGATATAAATGCCTTTCCTTTTTTTCCTCTGAAAACTCATGCAGAGCTGACAAATTTACATATTGAACTAGCTTTCAGAAGAGCATGCAAAATATACAAAGTAAAGCATGGGCTCTGAGTAATTATATTATGGAAAATTTCAAATCCAACTCCCAGAAGGAAGTTACCTCTCAGATTTTTTTTCCTTATTGACTTAGTAGATGTTCAAAACAATGGTAGGTGGGCATTTAAGATAAAGTTAATTGTATCTTCAAAATGAATTAATTCAGTTAAACCTCTGGGATGCCATTAAGAATCTGGGAATTAAAATACAATTATTCTTAAGTCATTTGGTTGTAGAAGATGTAGTTATCTTGGTTGGTTAAATGGACCATAATGGCAATAAGATCAAGGCTGTACTTTCATGGCTCAACATAAATCCCTGAGTCCTGCTGGGAAAGTACGGATGAAGCATTATTCTACGGCTGGTGGGTCAGTAACACCATATTCACATACAAAGAACAGTTATAATAAATTATCTATTTAATAAAATGAAACTTTTAGCACACACTATGGACACAGTTGGTATGAATAATCCTACCTCACACAGGTTGTCTCCGGGACAGCCTTGGGTCACATTGACAAGAACTGCATCTTGGGCTGCGTTGCTCGTTGAATTTGGGAAGAATTCCAGATTTTCGTTGTTTAACCTTATATCTTGAATACAGCCTTTGAAGAATCCACCATTAACTTCAGTCTCCTGTCTGTCAGGCAGTCCACCAATGTAGAGGACGTCTCCTCTTTGGAGTCTCCACGTAGGAGCAGAAATAAATCCTAGGTTTTGTGACGACTGATACAGTTCGATTCTATTTGGCTTGATTTTCAAAGATATCAAGCGGACATTTCCATCGCTGAGAACAAATTTTACTAATGATTTGGGAGAACCTGGAGTCAGCATTGCTAGTCTGCCATGCTCTAGCCAAACACGGATGTATTGGCAAGTGCCGTTTTCCAGAGCTAGGAGCAAGCCCGATGGACGATGTGTTCGAACAAACATGGAGAGCGTGAAGGCCTCTCCGTAGCTCTTGTCAAGATGGAAAGCAGCATATCCAGTGGAGTCGTCTTGGCCAAATCTGCCTGCCACATACACTTTAATAGAGGAGGAGAGACAAAGAGGAAACATCTGAAGACCCACAAGTAATGCATATGTATATATACATATATGCACAAATACATTCATATTTTTAAAAGTTCAAGACAGACTTATTCAATAGAATGACAATTTGAAAAGCCATCCCTGACTTTCTGAACTTCTGAGTTTACTTTATTCTGAAAATAACTAGATTTTGGTTTATAGTTTATAGTGGAAGTCCACTGATCACAAAGAGAAAGAGAAGATTTCTGCACCGATAAACTTTTGAACCTCTTCCTCACTGCCCTAAAAAGGTGGGGCTTAAACGTGGAATATCAGATACTACTGCACTCCAACTTGATTTGGAGAAACTTGGGGAGCAAGAGCTCTTCCTGCAACACATGTAAGCAGACTGTTTGAGCAATCGTCATCATTGCTATTTGGGGGCATGCTCAAACAAATGGCATCAAACCTGACTGTTCCTTGTAAAGTACAGAAACCAAGAATTAGATTTGCAAATCCTCTTTTGGGAAGATACCCCTAATAATATTAAGAGGCAAGGCAGTTGAACAAAGGAAGAGGAGGACTCTTCCTTCTGTGGTCCTGGGTGGGTGAAGGAGAGGCATGGGGCACAAAGTACTAGGGCAAAGCTGAGTTTTGAACTCACCCAACATTTCCCGTGGACAGAGAGGTTTCTAATGCATTGACGTGGCAATGCTATCGATGTGCATCACCACAAGAAAACTCTTGAGAAGTATAAAAATAAATGCTGACCTTCAAAATCATTGATGATATAGTAGGAACAAAAGTTCTTGTACTCCTAAAGCTTTCATTCCATTTGGGTGGAGGTTATATAGTCTGTCAGGTGGTGATAGGTTCTTTGATATACAAAAACTCAGGCAGAGAAAGGGACTAGGGAGAGCTGCGGGTGGGAGTGGAGTTGTCATTTTAAATGGAGTTATCAGGGAAGAACTCTCTGAGAAGGTAATATTTGAGCAGAACCCCGAAGAAAGTAGAGATATTACTGCAGAAATTCAGGAGATAAATGATGGTGGCTTGGATCAGTGGTCATGGTGCAGATGGGGAGAAGTGGTCAGATTTTGGAAATATTTTGGTAGAGCCAACAGGATTTTCTGGGGCAAGTTGCTCTCCAAGGCTTTTGGTCCAAGTAACTAGAAGCATTGAGTTTCCATTTGCAGAGATGGGGAAGAAAACAGGAGGAACAGATTTGGGGGAGAAATGAGATTCCATATTAAATTTGAGATGCCCTATTAGATATCCAGGTGGAAATTTCTAGTCAGCAGTTAGATATAGAGGTTCAGGGGAGACATTCTGGGCTAGTCATAGTAATTTTGGATGTCAGTGTAAATGTGGCATTTAAAGCCCTAAGATTGGAAGAGATCACCAACAGAGTGACTCTAGAGAGAGAAAAGAAGAGGTCCAAGAACTGAGCCCTTAAGCATCAGACATGTGGAGGTAAAGGAGATGATAAAAGAGTAAGACAGAAAGAGAACGAAGGGAGAGTGACACCCCATAAGCCTAGTGAGGAAAGAGTTTTCAGGAAGAGGGCGTATTCAACTGTGGTAACTGTTGCTGAGAGGTCAAGGCAGATGAGGACTGAAAAATGACCACTGAATCTTGCAATCTGGAAATCACTGATGAACTTGACAAAAGCATTGTCTTAAACATATTGCTATCTTCAAGTCTTCACATCCCAATCCTAACCAGAAAAAAAGCACATTCCACCATGTTTAAATGTTGTCATATGGTTCCACTGAAGTTTGAGCAAAGGTGGGACGTATTTTATTTTAGCTGAATTATAGTGAAGCTTGCTTAGGTAACCATCTGTGTTTGAAGACCTTCTGCATAAAAGTCTGCATTTTCAGAATTCTACCTTGATTTCCTACAGGAGCATTACATTTTGAATCTGCATTTGGAGACCACCTGCTCCAGACAACTACAGGTAGCTTTCAAAGTGCATTGTTAGATGTAACAATCTGTTTGAAGAGGCTAACATCTCTGAATGCACGGCAGCACTTTCATATGAGATAAAATGCTCAATAAGAAAATGTGGCTCTTGAAGTTCCCGAGGTTTGGGAATATGCACAGAATTGCTCTGCCTCAGGGGTGGTCCCCGCTGGTCATCCTGGGACGCCTGCAGCATCACTTTGTGGATCCAGATGAAAAGACAGACAGAACACAGAGCTGTTTCTTTTTCTCAGAAGCTTGACTCTCCAGCAGTCCTATTCTTCAGAAATCACAAGCAAGTAGTCAGAGCCCGTGATTTACTACATGATTTTAGAAACACCTGACGCCATATATGACTTGTCTGTGGACACGGAAAGAATGATTCTCATATGTGTTGTTGATGTGTCATGAAGAGGGATGACAAATAGGGATACGAAATAACCAAGTTTTAATGATTGATGGACTACAACAAGAAGAAACTTATTTAGAATAAATAAAAGCCACTTGGGTCTAAGTGCACTTCATTGGTTTAGGGTGGAAGAAGCAGAGATCTGTGGCACCAAGAGGGAGAACAACTCAAAGTGAACCAGTCATAGAAGGTGGCTGGCCAAAGGTCAATGGGGCATTAGGCTGCAGAACAGGAGAACATTCTCTGGAATGAGAAGGTTCCAGTCCTGTGTCACTCTTCACTGTCAGGCACATCTAGGAGCCAGATAAGCAAATGTATTCCAGAGCAAGCAAGCGGCTGATGGAGTGTCTGAAAACGATGTCAGGTGGAAAACATTAGAAGAAACTGGGTGTGTTCAGCATGATAGGAGTGATGGCTCGGATAGTACAAGACACTTTTCTTCAAATATTTGTGTTCTCAAGAAGAAGACATGTAAGTAAGGTTGACATTGGCTTCAAGAGTTACAATGCTGCCAATGACTGGAAGCTATAGGTCATCATATATTATTTTAGTACAGAAAAGACAACTTCTAGGGGATTTCTGGGAAGATGGAGTGTGAGTGACTTTCCCATTCCTGAAGGTGTGGAAGCAGAGGTTTGGGCCACTACACTTGGGTGCACAGCAGTGTAAAAACTTCAGTCATGGAGTTGCTCCTTCTATATCTAAGAAACTCTAATTCCAAGCAGATAAGAGTGTCAAAGCTTAGATGGACGACTGAAGATAAAACATATGTCAGTTGCCTCTCTTAATCAAATATTCTCTAGGAGGGACGAGGTCGGTGATACCTTTATCCTGAACAGTATCCTGGAAGCTCCACGTTCCTGGACACAGCCAGGGCGATAAGATCCACTGCGATGACCCTGCCGACAGCTCTGGGAACTAAGCTTTGAGAAACTCTTTTCTGAACTCTTCTTATTGAGACACTTGATCATTTTTAAAAAATCAACTTTAAAATATAGGAAGCCCGTCTGTCTGTTATGTTTAGTCAGCCAGCTAAATCCTCCATCCAGTCTGCTTGTTCCTTGCAATGGGTACCATGTTTGGGAAATGCTGAGCCAGGATCATGAACTGGGTGAAGTTTGCCTTGTACTTTTTAGCCCATCTCCTCCTGAACATCTATGTACAATGACAGGAAGATTCCAGGTTGTCCTTACAGCTTGTAAGCATCTTTTGTGATGGGAATAAACTCCCCAGCAAACATTCCTCAAGGATGATAGCAAATACAAAATACTTTAAATTTATGACTAAGAGGTGATATGAGAAATGTAACTTTTCTTAAAATTATACCAAGAATTTTCAGAAAGGGACGATTTTACAGAACTTACTCCCTAAAAAGATATCTTCTGAAGCTGAGCATTTTCATGAGGATTAAACAGTTTCTAATAGTGGAGGGGTGGGGGGCAGCGGGGGGAAAAGGAAACTGGAGGAAGAGAGGGGACAGCTAACCAATTCAGGAACTGGGCTTAAAGACTCTGTGATTCTCCAAGTTGGAAAAAATAAATGAAAGGAAACCAGAAGCCATGGGATTGGCATCCCTTGAATCTATTTACCAGGACAGGTAGCATTGCCACGGTCAGTATTAGCCTCATGGGTCACTGCACTTGGAAGCTGGTCAAAATGAGTCAGCATCTGTTTGTTATTTTGTATATGTAGTAAAAATATTGCCTTGGGTCAATTAAATTTTTCTTCAAAAAGTGAACATTGCTTCAGCATAATCTCCCCTTTTCTCCTTTAAAAAAATCACAAAACAACTTGCCATTCCCTTTAAAATATTACATAGAGCTAGTAGACGCCAGGCCTCATAGTCAAGCAGGTCCATGATTTGTAATGAATATTGTGGTCAGGGGGAGACCCGTGAATAGCTTCTAATAATTCTTAGCCCTTCGTACACGGAGTAGGGTATAGACCAAGACTGGTTTCAATTTTACTTCATATAAAGCAAAGAAGACTATTTACCAGATGTTGTCCTATTTCAAGTTACTCTCAAATCTTGGGGTAAATTACAGCTGCACTTCAAAGCAGTCTGTTGCAATTACCTTTCCAACATTTGCAATGCAAGAGAATAATAAAAAGAAACAGGTATGTACTGATCACTATCAACAGCAGTCTTTGGAACAATGTCGGAAGTAAGGATTTTGAAATGCATTTCAAACTGATTTGCTAGAGAAATTAGATCAATTAGTTTATGGCATCTACCAAGTTTCAGTGTTGTTATTTTTTTAAAACTTTTTTCTTTCTTTTTTTCTTAAGACACGTAGGTAGAATACCTGTTTTCTCCAATGCAACTCTGGAAAATACACCTTTGAATAAAATTGGTGGTTTATAAAAGTGCTAAACTTAAGCATGATTTTGGAACTAGTGTGAATTGCATAGAGAGGAGGGCAAAGAAGTAACTATGTACTGAGAGTCTACTATGCACGCGGCATTGTGCTAGAATTTGGCATTGACTAGTTTCATGTCTAACGGTCCTGTTTTTCCAAAAAGATCACTCCTCTTTCAAATAAGATTTACAATAAATTTCTGATACACAACAAATGGTAAAATTGTAATAGCATTTTGTAAACACCAAGATGTAAACCCATTTGGATGGGAGCTATGGGCTTATTTTTCACTTCTCTGCATGAGTGAAACCCTGGTGTCCTATGAATCCACTCAGATTTAATTAAGGTACATCATCAGCCTCTTCATTTTCCTGTCAGTGGGCAGCCAGCCGCAGAGTCCTGAGGGCTCCTGATGAGTCATAACCAGCAGGAGCGGCCCAGCTGTTTTGTCCCGGCTCTGCTCTGAGGCACAGCCTTCCTGGCGCCCGGCCCCTCTCACCTCTGTGACAGCTCCGGCCTCGGTAGGGCCGGTAGCAATCACACTGGTAACTAAGCCACAAGTTGAGGCAGCGTCCTCTGTTGTGACAGGGTTGGCTCTCACACCAGTCCTTTCTCGTGCAGCCTGCCTTGACATTTAATGACCAGCCGGACGAGATGTTCTCCGGGGTGATGGGATTCGAGTCAAGGTGAACATCTTGGAGGCAGCCCACAAGCGAAGGTATGGATGGTCTATTATAGACGTTAAGCAGAGCAACACCACTGTGGGCTGTTCCCTCTGGTAAACCCCCCAAAAAGGAGTTTTGTAAAGCACACGTTGACCCATCGCTTCCAAATGGAGAAGGAGCTCTCGTGATGCATGTCCGCAGGCAAGACTCGTCAAGTAAGGCAAGGGTCACAGCCTCTGCAAACGTCACCTCCACTGCATGCCACTCCCCATCGCTGGTGCTGTGGGAGATGAACAGGACCACCTCTGGCTGATCCCTGACTTGAATTGATAAGTGGACGTAGCCACTGAGCAGCTCCAGTATCACAAACACGTCCCTGTCACCTCGGAAAAGTAGAAGTGCCACTGGCTGGACAGTCTGAAACCTGAGGGCTATTTTACAACCGGAGTCCTTGGCTGTCACTGAGCCACTTGGGACCCACAGGAAGCCATCACCCTCAAAAGAAAGTGTGGTGACCGTTTCACACCGTGACCCAGTATAGCCGGAGGGACACAGGCAGCCGAATCCATGCTGGCCATTGCGGATGTGAGGGATGCATGTTCCATTATTTAGACATGCATGATCAGCACAGCTGAGGAGCAAATCAGAACAGTCCCTTCCTCCATAAAATGCTCCCGAACGGTTATCAAATGGGCAACGGCAAGTGTAAGTCCCAGGCAAGTTCTCACAAGTACCACCGTTTTGGCAAGGGCTTGAAGAGCACTCATCGACGTCCTCTTCACAGTGGACCCCTGTTCGATGATAAAGAATAGATTGAAATTACATATATTCAGATCAAAAATAGAACTTTCACATAATCTTCATGTACAATCTTTTGGAGGTGCAGAACCGGCTCAGGTGTAGGACTGTTAACAGAGTGAAATGTGAACAGAGATTGAGGAGCTGATACCTATTCTATCATTCTGCATGGATGGTGCACAGAAGTGCAGTCATGGCGAACCCTGAATTCTCCCTCTAGAAATAGGTTATTTGCCAAAAAGGGTGGTTGACTCAAACTATCATTGTCAGATATATATGTGACACTGAATATCATAAAAATTTTTTTTAAAAGAGAGAGAAATAGATTGCTATTGGGAGCAATGGTAGACACAAATTATTTACTTGGGGACTTAATTCCCAGATATTGTTTGTCTTGCCCTGGGCTGCTAATTTCACTCTATTCTACTTGGAAACAGCAATCTGCCTTCTCCACTTTTTGCACCCCCCCGTAACCCCTAGACACACAGACAGTCCAGACAACTCTCTCTGTGGAGGGCTTCTGAGGAGAATGGAAGGTCCCAAACCTCCTTGCCACAAGTCTAGTATAAACCATGAAATCTATCCAATAACAAGGTCTGGTTTCTAGTTTCTTTACTTTCTTTTACTCTTTTTCCTGGTTCTAAGTCAAAAAAAGGTATCTAATTAGAGAATTGTTAGAATTCATTTAATCCAGGTAACAAAAAGAACTATAACACTTTTTAAGAGTGATGGCTATTGCTTTTTAATGAAGTTCAAATGAACAAATAGTGTTAACAAAAACTGACACATGTATAGGGCTGTGGCTTCGACGGCACCATCATCCACGTTATGTGTTTGTGTTTACAGCAATCTCCCGAGGTTTTCAAGGCAGATAGGTTTAGCTCTCTTTCACAGACAACACTGAGGCTTAGAAAGATTGATGTCTAAACTCCAAAGCACTTCTACAATCTGGTTTTTAAAATCCAGTCTGACACTTTCTGTTTTTTAATTGATAATTTAGTGCATTCTTGTTTTTTGTTATTACTAACATGTCTGTCCTATTTTCCTATTTAACTCCACGCCTAAATGTGTGCTTCATAAATTTAACCAAAGGCTCCTATATTGATAATGTTGGATCTGAATCCCAGCTAGGCAGTGAGCAGGTTACATTTATTTTTTGTGTCTGGGTCTTCTGATCTATAAAATGGGGTTGAAAATAGTACCTGTATCACAGGGCTTTAAAGGTTAAGTGAGTAAAGACACGTAAAATGCTCATAACATTGCTTGACATATAAGTGACTTCTCAGTAAGTGTTGGCTGTAATTAAAAAGTAATAACCAAAGAAATTACCCTCACATGACAAAATCAAATAGCACTGTCATCATTGAGAGAGACTATTTAGAAAGTGTGGGCATACGGAATGACCCACAAATTGCATAACTTTACATAATGAGAGATTTACTTGGACAGCATATTAGGCTGGAATCTCATTAGATCACGCTCTTCACGAGGGAAGGGAAGCTGTTTGATTTACCAATGTATGTCTAAACCACAGCACGATGCCTGGCTCACGTTTGGCATTCGGTAATTAATTTTTGTATGAATTGATTAATGACGACCTTTGTAAGGTGATTAAAATTTTTATACTGCATTTAACCTGATCTAATCCAGAGCTCAAAGTGCTCTTTTTGTGTCTATTTTCAGATAAATTTACCCAATGTTAATTTTTGCCCACAGCCATTTATGTACCATACATTTAGACCCTTGATTGGACCCTCCTGTACTTATATTTTACTTTACTTAGATTACTTTCATACAATCTTTGTTAATCCAAAAGTATTTCAACCTCTGTGAAAGGAGGGAACGTGTTACAATCTTAGAGTCTCCCACAGTCCCTGCACAGTGCTGTGCATATGTGTGTTATAAAAAGCTGGATGAGTAGAAAAAATAAAACTAAATCAAACTGATTTATGTGATCTATAATCATCCTCATAGGCAACAGAACCGACACAGAAATTACGGGCTATATTTTAAAGGAATGTTAGAATGCAAGTTTCATTTAACTGAACTTACGAAAAGTTCAAACTTTTGTATTAGAAGATAGTTTACTTAAATTTGATTTTCACAGGATTTTGAAAACACAAAAAAGTCAATCCGTAAGCATTTAATTAAGAGGAATGCTGAACAGCTCATGAGTTATAATTGAAGAAAAACTCTTTTTTCCCACCCATTGTGCCTTTAAACATATTTAATGGGGGATAAAATCTCCCACAGACCCCAAGTCTTTTCTGTTCAGCCTTGATTAATAATAGTCTTAAGATCACATTTTAAAGACCAATAATGTATAGGATGGCCAGTCATAAGAAATGTAAGTTTCAGTGCACTTTGGAATTGAATCTTTTTTCTTTGTCTGTTAGGTCGACTTCAAGCTGTCTTGAAAAAGGACCAGGAAGGGTTCCCCCTTCTTTTTTCCCTCCCCTCCCCACCTCTAGACTTCTGCCTGAGTGTCAGAAGGGTTCAGAAAGTTTCCCCTGACTGGTGCTGGTGTTAGATGGCTCCACTCTCTCTGAGACTGGCAGGTGTTTCAAGGTGACTTTTATCCCGGGGCTCTTTGTGGGGTTCTTGGAGCCCCCTGGTCCATCGCTCCAGCTGAGACTCCAACCAGCAGGCCTTGTTCTCACATTGTCCCTCCCCCAGCCCCTTCCTCATTGGTTTCCTGAGGTCTACTTGACATCACCAACTCTGTCTGTTGTTCTTCCTGCACCTTCTGAGGGGGATCAGGACCGTTTTACACTGACCACTGCCTGACACTCCTCCCGTGATTCCCCAAGGACCCCAGGTCCACGGGCCTCTGCCCTGCAGGTGGAGGGGAGCATGGCTGCTGCCCAGCCCAGCCCAGCCCAGCAGCAATTCCCCTTCCTTCTCTCTCTTTCCTGCTGCCCCAGGTGAGCAGTCACACCCTTTCATCTTTTTCTTTTTTTTGAAAAGACTTTTCAGAACTGCTTAGACTCTGTGTTGTTTATTACTGTCCAAATACATGAAGTTCTGATGAAATAAAATCATGTGGTACAGATAAAAACAGGCCATGAAAGCCCAGAGTCATTAGAGGGCCAAATTGCAGACCGCCCAACAGTTCACATTTTAAGAATTTGAAACACCTAAAAATAGATAACGTGGTTTCTGAAAAAGAAAGAAAGAGAAGGAAAGATGAAAGGAAAAAAAAAAAAGGAGAAGAAAAGGAGGGAGGGAGGAGAGAAGAAACCATTCAGGAAATGTTAGCTTACAAGAATACAGAGCTTAGAAAGAAGAGAAAAATGCATAAAAAAATGCATAAACTTTGTGCAGGTTAATGCAATAGTAAACAGTAGAATACATAGGCCTCCTAATACTTTTGTAATGGCATACATATAATGTCTCTAGCAGTTTTCTAAAATATGCAGACAGATAGAGGACCTTCAAGATGGCAGAGGAGTAAGACGTGGAGATCACCTTCCTCCCCACAAATACATCAAAAATACATCAACATGTGGAACAACTCCTACAGAACACCTACTGAATGCTGGTAGAAGACCTCAGATTTCCCAAAAGCTGTGTGGCTGACAGGGTCTTGGTGCTCTGGCTGGGTGTCAGGCCTGAGCCTCTGAGGTGGGAGAGCCGAGTTCAGGACATTGGACCACCAGAGACCTCCTGGCCCCACATAATATCAATCGGTGAGAGCTCTCCCAGATATCTCCATCTCAACACTAAGACCCAGCTCCACTCAACGATCAGCAAGCTCCAGTGCTGGACACCTGATGCCAAACAACTAGCAAGACAGGAATACAACCCCACCGTTAGCAGAGAGGCTGCCTAAAATCATAATAAGGTCACAGACACCCCAAAACACACCACCGGACGTGGTCCTGCCCACCAGAAAGACAAGATCCAGCTTCATCTACCAGAACACAGGCACCAGTGCCCTCCACCAGGACGCCTACACAACCCACTGAACCAACCTTACCCACTGAGGGCAGACACCAAAAACAACGGGAACTACAAACCTGTAGCCTGTGAAAAGGAGAACCCAAACACAGTAAGTTAAGCAAAATGAGAAGACAGAGAAATATGCAGCAGATAAAGGAACAAGGTAAAAACCCACCATACCAAACAAATGAAGAGGAAATAGGCAGTCTACCTGAAAAAGAATTCAGAGTAATGATAGTAAAGGTGGTCCAAAATCTTGTACATAGAATGGAAAAAATACAAGAAACATTTAACAAGGACCTACAAGAACTAAGGAGCAAACAAACAATGATGAACAACACAATAAATGAAATTAAAAATTCTCTAGAAGGACTCAATAGCAGAATAACTGAGGCAGAAGAATGGATAAGTGACCTGGAAGATAAAATAGTGGAAATAACTACTGCAGAGCAGAATAAAGAAAAAAGAATGAAAAGAAATGAGGACAGTCTCAGAGACCTCTGGGACAACATTAAACCTATCAACATTCAAATTATAGGGGTCCCAGAAGAAGAAGAGAAAAAGAAAGGGACTGAGAAAATATTTGAAGAGATTATAGTTGAAAACTTCCCTAATATGGGAAAGGAAATAGTCAATCAAGTCCAGGAAGCACAGAGAGTCCCATAGAGGATAAAATCAAAGAGAAATATGCTGAGAAACTTATTAATAAAACTATCAAAAATTAAATACAAAGAAAAAATATTAAAAGTAGCAAGGGAAAAGCAACAAATAACATACAAGGGAATCCTCATAAGGGTAACAGCTGATCGTCCAGCAGAAACTCTGCAAGCCAGAAGGGAGTGGTAGGACATATTTAAAGCGATGAAAGGGAAAAACCTACAACCAAGATTACTCTACCCAGCAAGGATCTTATTCAGATTCACTGGAGAAATTAAAACCTTTACAGACAAGCAAAAGCTGAGAGGGTTCAGCACCACCAATCCAGCTCTACAACAAATGCTAAAGGAACTTCTCTAAGCGGGAAACACAAGAGAAGGAAAACACCTACAATAACAAACGCAAAATAATTAAGAAAATGATAATAGGAACATACATATCAATAATTACCTTAAATGTAAATGGATTAAATGCTCCAACCAAAAGACATAAACTGGCTGAATGGATACAAAAATAAGACCCATATACATGCTGTCTAAAAGAGACCCACTTCAGACCTAGGGATACATACAGACTGAAAGTGAGGGGATGGAAGAAGATATTCCATACAAATGGAAATCAAAAGAAAGCTGGAGTAGCAATTCTCATGTCAGAAAAAATAGACTTTAAAATAAAGACTATTACAAGAGACAAAGAAGGACACTACATAATGATCAAGGGATCTATGCAAGAAGATATAACAACTGTAAATATTTATGCACCCAACATAGGAGCATCTCAATACATAAGGCAAATGCTAACAGGCATAAAAGGGGAAATGGACGGCAATACAATAATAGTAGGGGACTTTAACACCTCACTTTCACCAATGGACAGGTCAACCAAAATGAAAACAAATAAGGAAACACAAGCTTTAAATGATACATTAAATGAGATGGACTTAATTGATATTTATAGGACATTCCATCCAAAAACAGCAGATTACACTTTCTTCTCAAGTGCTCATGGAACATTCTCCAGGATAGATCATGGACCTATCCTAGATCATGGATTTGTGACCTTTGGTCACAAATCAAGCCTTGGTAAATTTAAGAAAATTGAAATTGTACCAAGTATCTTTTCTGACCACAACACTGTGAGACTAGATATCAATTACAAGAAAAAAACTGTTAAAAATACCTAGAAACAAAGGACAATGAAAACACGATGGCCCAAAACCTATGGGATGCAGCAAAAGCAGTTCTAAGAGGGAAGTTTATAGCAATACAATCCTACTTCAAGAAACAAGAAAAATCTCAAATAAACAACCCAACCTTACACCTAAAGCAATTAGAAAAGAAGAACAAAAAAACCCCCAAAGTTAGCAGAAGGAAAGAAATCATAAAGATCAGATCAAAAATAAGTGAAAAAGAAATGAAGGAAACAATAGCAAAGATCAATAAAACTAAAACCTGGTTCTTTGAGAAGATAAACAAAATTGATAAACCATTAGCCAGACTCATCAAGAAAAAGAGGGAGAAGACTCAAATCAACAGAATTAGAAATGTAAAAGGAGAAGTAACAACTGACACTGCAGAAATACAAAGGATCATGAGACATTACTACAAGCAACTCTATGCCAATAAAGTGGACAACCTGGAAGAAATGGACAAATTCTTAGAAAAGCAAAACCTTCCGAGACTGAACCAGGAAGAAATAGAAAATATAAACAGATGAATCACAAGCATTGAAACTGAGACTGTGATTAAAAATCTTCCAACAAACCAAAGCCCAGGACCAGATGGCTTCAAAGGCAAATTCTATCAAACATTTAGAGAAGAGCAAACACCTATCCTTCTCAAACTCTTTCAAAATATAGGAGAGGGAGGAACACTCCCAAACTCATTCTACAAGGCCACTGTCACCCTGATACCAAAACCAGAGAAAGATGTTACAAAAAAAGAAAACTACAGGCCAATATCATTGATGAATATAGATGCAAAAATCTGCAACAAAATACTAACAGAATCCAGCAGCACATTTAAAGGATCATACACCATGATCAAGTGGGGTTGACCCCTGGAATGCAAGGATTCTTCAATATATGCAAATCAATCAATGTGACACACCATATTAACAAACTGAAGGAGAAAACCCATATAATCATCTCAATAGATGCAGAAAAAGCTTTTGATAAAATTCCACACCCATTTATGATAAAAACTCTCCAGAAAGTAGGAATAGAGGGAACTTACCTCAACATAATAAAGGCCATATATGACAAACCCACAGCCAACATCGTTCCCAATGGTGAAAAACTGAAACCATTTCCACTAAGATCAGGAACAAGACAAGGTTGCCCACGCTCACTACTATTATTCAACATAGTTTTGGAAGTTTTAGACACAGCAATCAGAGAAGAAAAAGAAATAAAAGGAATCCAAATAGGAAAAGAAGAAGTAAAGCTGTCACTGTTTGCAGATGACATGATACTATACATAGAGAATCCTAAAGATGCTACCAGAAAACTACTAGAGCTAATCAATGAATTTGGTAAAGTAGCAGGATACAAAATTAATGCACAGAAATCTCTTGCACTCCTATACCCTAATGACGAAAAATCTGAAAGAGAAATCAAGGAAACACTCCCATTTGCCATTACAACAAAAAGAATAATATACCTAGGAATAAACCTACCTTAAGAGACAAAAGACCTGTATGCAGAAAACTATAAGACACTGGTGAAAGAAATTAAAGATGATACAAACAGATGGAGAGATATACAATGTTCTTGGATTGGAAGAATCAATATTGTGAAAATGACTCTACTACCCAAAGCAATCTACAGATTCAGTGCAATCCCTATCAAACTACCAATGGCATTTTTCACAGAACTATAACAAAAAATTTCACAATTTGTATGGGAACACAAAAGGCCTCGAATAGCCAAAGCAATCTTGTGAAAGAAAAACAGAGCTGGAGGAATCAGGCTCCCTGACTTCAGACTATACTACAAAGCTACAGTAATCAAGACAGTATGGTACTGCACAAATACAGAAATATTGATCAATGGAACAGGATAGAAAGCCCAGTATAAACCCACGCACATATGGTCATCTTATCTTTGATAAATGAGGCAAGAATATACAATGGAGAAAAAGACAGTCTCTTCAATAAGTGGTGCTGGGAAAACTGGACAGCTACATGTAAAAGAAGGAAATTAGAACACTCTCCAACACCATACACAAAAATAAACTCAAAATGGTTAAAGACCTAAATGTAAGGCCAGACACTATCAAACTCTTAGAGGAAAACATAGGCAGAACACTCTATGACATAAATCACAGCAAGATCCTTTTTGAACCACCTCCTAGAGAAATGGAAATAAAAACAAAAATAAACAAATGGGACCTAATGAAACTTGAAAGCTTTTGCACAGCAAAGGAAACCATAAACAAAATGAAAAGCCAACCTTCAGAAGGGGAGAAAATATTTGCAAATGAAGCAACTGACAAAGGATTAATCTCCAAAATATACAAGCAGCTCATGCAGCTCGATATCAAAAAAAACAAACAACCCAATCAAAAATTGAGCAGAAGACCTAAATAGACATTTCTCTAAAGAAGATATACAGATTGCCAACAAACACATGAGAGGATGCTCAACATCACTAATCATTAGAGAAATGCAAATCAAAACTACAATGAGATATCATCTCATACCGGTCAGAATGGCCATCATCAAAAAATCTAGAAAGAATAAATGCTGGAGAGGGTGTGGAGAAAAGGGGAACCCTCTTGCACTGTTGGTGGGAATGTAAATTGATACAGCCACTATGGAGAACGGTATGGAGGTTCCTTAAAAAACTAAAAATAGAACTATCATATGACCAAGCAATCCCACTACTGGGCATATACCCTGAGAAAAATCATAATTCCAAGAGTTATGTACTACAATGTTCATTGCAGCACTATTTACAATAGCCAGGACATGGAAGCAACCTAAGTGTCCATCGACAGATGAATGGATAAAGATGGAATATTACTCAGCCACAAAATGAAACGAAATTGAGTTATTTGTAGTGAGGTGATTGGACCTAGAGTCTGACATACAGAGTGACGTAAGTCAGAAAGAGAAAAAAAAAATATCGTATGCTAAAAAAAAAATTGTTCTGAAGAACCTACGGGCAGGACAGGAATAAAGACGCAGATGTATAGAATGGACTTGAGGACATGGGGAGGGGGAAGGGTAAGCTGGGATGAAGTGAGAGAGTGGCATGGACGTATATACACTACCAAATGTAAAATAGATAGCTAGTGGGAAGCAGCCGCAAAGCACAGGGAGATGAGCTCGTGCTTTGTGACCCACCTAGAGGCATGGGATAGGGAGGGTGGGAGGGAGATGCAAGAGGGAGGAGATATGGGGATATATGTATACGTATAGTTGATTCACTTTGCTATACAGCAGAAACTAACACAACATTGTAAAGTAATCATACTCCAATAAAGATGTTAAAAAAATGCAGACACTATTTAAGGATCATTCTAGATAAAAATACATATTTCTTTAAAGGGTGGGCGTGGGGGAGAGGAAGTATGGTCTTAGGTCAGATCTCCACAGATGTACAAAGATGAAACTATGTTTTTTTGGTAATTCTAGCAGATACAGCAGCAAAAGTTTGTTGTAAGGATGTTGGCTGGTTTTCAGAGGGTTACTTTCAAATATAACATTACAGCTCCATGTGTAAAAAAATCTTTGTGATAAGTTAATTTTATTAACCCTGAAAAATGTCTATATTGACATCTCTTTCTAAGGTAAAATAAAAGTGGCAGAGTTGTGAATGGGTAAGGGGTATAAGCTTTAAAACAAATGTGAACCCTCTTTGGGTTCTTCTCACACAAATGGTACAGACTCTTAATTACAATAAACTTCCTTAAAAACCTTTTATATTCCTCAGGTAGGTGGAGAATCTAGTCTAAGTTGCACTTCCCCCTCTCTCCCCAAATTTAGGTGAGACTGGAGTCTCCTTGAAGCTGCTCCCACTCGTTGGGGTTACAATGTAGCTCCCAACCCTACACTTGAGGGCTGGGCTACAGCTCGGCACAGTAGCAAGTCTCCAGAGAAAACTCTGCACAGACTCAGTCCTTCAAACTGCCTCTCAAGGGCTTCCCTGGTGGTGCAGGAGATAGGAATCCGCCTGCCAATGCAGGGGACACGGGTTTGATCCCTGGTCCGGGAAGATCCCACATGCTGCGGATCAACTAAGCCCGTGTGCCACAGCTACTGAGTCTGTGCTCTAGAGCCCGCAAGCCATGACTGCTGAGCCCATGTGCCACAACTACTGAGGCCGCGCACCTAGAGCCTGTGCTCTACAACAAGAGAAGCCACCGTGAGGAGAGGCCCGTGCACTGCAACGAAGAGTAGCCCCCGCTCGCCACAACTAGAGAAAGCCCGCTCACAGCAACGAAGACCCAACACAGCCAAAAATAAATTAAAAAATTAACTCTTAAAAAAAAAAAACTGCCTCACAAGAGTTTTCACGTACACTTGAAATGAGCAAACATTTCAAAAGCCTAAAGTCTGTCATCTGTCTTGATTTTGACATTCTGCACTATAGTCTCTCATTATTCACTTTGGTTCCTGACAGCAACCATATTTTGACCTCTTAGTTGAAACTTTAATTTACTGTTTTCTTAAATTTACAAAATCCCTACTCTGTACCCAACCCTCACAGAGGATTGTAAGAGACGCAAAGCAGAAGAGACAGACCTGACCTCTATATGCTTACAGCATAATGGAAATACAGAAATACACTGACAATACAGAAAATGTATACGGCAGGTTCTCAATGAGTATATGGAAAATATGTGAGGATCAAACTCAGGGAACATTAGAGAAGATTTAGCAAAGTTTTAAAGAAAAAGCACTGAATAAGAAATCATCACAAATCTTAAGAAAACTCAAAATTTTAAATTACATCAATAAACAAATGCTGATTACATATCTACTGCGTATAGAATACTGTGGATAACATGGAATAAAAACTGGTCCTTGCCCTCAGTGAGTTTAATGGAAAAGCAAGACAAATTTGTCAAAAATTAAATGATAGTGTAAATCAAGACAACACTCACAGTGTATAATGGATTCCAAGTGAATCCAGCTGCTCTGGAGAGAGAGAGAGCTCTTCAGGCTGGGCTGCGCTGGGAAGATTTTGTAGTGATAGGATTTTAGATAGGTTTTCAAGTATGACAAAGATCGGCAGAAGTAAATGAATACACAAAAACTCTTTCATGGAAAACCATACGCCATTTTGAGGTGACAGTGCGTTTGACAATCTAGTTGGGATGGAGGATTTACATAGGAAAAGCAAGTCAGAAAGATTAAATGTAGCCAGAGTGAAGAAGGTCTGGAATTTAGGGAGTTTTTAATTATTTTTTAAAAATTAATTTGTTTACTTATTTATTTTTGGAAGGCAGTGGGGAATAAACTGGTAGTTGTTGGATAGAAGACCAAAGTGGTTTCTTGTAAAGACCAGTCCCACAGGGATCTGTAACAGAGTGAAGTGGGAAGAAACCAGAGACAGGAAGATGCTAGACAGTTGTTAAAATTGTCCACACCTAAGATTATGAGGGCCTAGTATCAGACATTTATTCCTTTATAATTAACAGTACCCTTTCATTTACCATTGGTCAGCAAATAAGTACAGAGGGTGATACTTTCTTTACGTTTGCTTACTGTATTTTATCTTGTAATTACTAAAATTTATATATTTAATCTTTCACAACATAACTATCAATCACTTGATTATGTATTTTCTTTAAATATAAACAGAGAAACTAGTTTTAAATTTTACCTTCATGGAGGAAAAAAAAAAAAAAAGTAGAGAAAGCCCGTATTTAGGTCAATAGTCTGAAGAAAATAAGAAGAATTAGATATTAAAAGTAGAATGATACACAGTAATTTATGCTTTTACTTTGTTTAAAATCTGTTCTGTTGACATCTCCAACATAAAATAAGGTTAGACATATTTATTTGATGGACCTGGAAAATTAAAGTAGGAAGAAAGATTGAAACTCATTTTATTGGCTATTTGACTGGCTCAGCAAAGAAGATCTGCTGTCAATCAAGATAAAAGGATTAGGCAATATTTGTGGGATTACCAGTGTCATTCAGTCTTCTTAATTGGGTATTTTAGTTGACAATGAATTGGTTATTTATGTCCATGTATTTATAGTACGAGGTGGATTGCTTGAAGCTGACTGTTATTTTGTTTATGTGAAGTCAATTCATTTAATTCAAAAGGGTCACTCCTTTTATTTTTCTAAAATTCTTTTATTTGCATATCTGATTCTATGATAAGATTGCATTTCAAAAAATAATCAGGATAGGGAATAGTCCTATTACCTGGAATATCCCGTATTTACATCAGAATAAATTATATTAATGGATAAAAAGGACAGGCTTTATGTTTAATATAAATATCATGGGCTATTAAAATGACCTTGCTATATTCCCACTTTATTGAAAGTCATGGTTAATGAAGTTATCAGAAAACTATTTCTACAAAAACCTATATACATATAAGTTTCATCTTTCTCTATTTTAATTGACTTAGGTGGGTTTTTATTATTTTAATAGATAGAAATCAAGAAAAAATTAAAGTCCAAGGACTCCTTGCATAAGTATTTCCTTTACTCATTACTTTCTGTTCCTCAAAACTTCTAATTTTCAGTTGATAGTAATATCTAATATAGCATTAATAGTAGTTGCTAAATAAACATCTTAAAAACTCTAACAATGGTACCAATTACCTTATACAAGTAATAAGAAAAGAGTGAGTTACCTATGAGCACCACCATTAAAATGTGAAAACCTTGTGTCCTGGCTCCAAACATTTTTCTGTAGAAAAAGAGACACCCATCCAAACACCTACTAGGTTGACAGGATCAGTTTCTGATGATTTTCTTCCATTTCCAAAAGTGTGTCATCTTCTTCTTTCAGGCAGAGTGTGAGGACTTAGTTTGGGTGCCAGATCCGTGGGGCTTAGTGTAATAAGACCTGTTTGTGCTGCTTACCAAGCAGACTTGTGACATTCTTAGTTCCTACTTACACATGGGGCCTCCCCTTTTTAAGTCACAAGAGTGAACACTGACACTTTTATCACAGAAAAATGAGTTTTGGGGGACTCTACAGACAGATTGCCATTTTTGGTAACTTCTATTATGGAAAATTAGAGCTTGGTTTTATCTTTTTCTTCACAACAGAAATGTGGTTTTTTAGTTCTGTTTTAACTCTTTTTTGTTCTGTTTTGCTTTTGAATAGCAGTTAAGAAATTCATGGCAACTTCAAATCCATTGAATATCTATGCATGGAATTGGAAAAGAGAAATCAAGAAAACAGCAGGGGTTTTCATTAGACTTAACAGACTGTGGCAAAAGAGTTATTTGTGCGATGCTCTCAGGCTTAAATTCCACTCTCTATGAAAAAATAACCATGCTCTACTCGTCTTAAATACAATGGTATTTGATTTTGTACAACAGAACAATTTGAACAGGCGAGGTGTTTGGGATGTACTTAGAGTAATTGGTGCTTGACATTTTTTTTTAACATTTTCTGAGAGGCAGACCTGAGGATGTGCAGAGGTTTTACTCGGGCAGTACAGGGTGAGATATCACCAAGCCTTAAAAATCTGCCATGGATCTGAGCCTGGTGAGCTGTGGTGGAAACCAGGTGGTGAGGGAGGCAGGAAAGAGACAAAGCCGGAGTCCTTGCAGTAGCGTACTTCTTCACTCGTTTGTCATTGGTTCACCTTTTACCTGTGACCTGTGCTGGACAAATGTGCTCCATTCATTTATTATTCATTCAACCTTTTAGCAGTGCTGGAAATAGGATGGTGGGTAAAAGGAGCCTGGGTTCTGTTTCACGGGGCACACAGGTTGGCCAAGTTTACAGCCCTAGGGAGAGCTGGGCAGACGGGGGCCTTGGGGACTGCAGGACAAAGCTAGGCCATGGGGGCTAGAGGTGAGGATGGGGTGGGGAAGACAAGCAACATATTCAGAGTTCTGATCAATGGATCAGCTCAGAGAGACGTTTCCAGCAATCATCAGGGAGCCAGGATAATGAAGTAGAATAAACAGGGAACAGGAGCCTCGAAAATTGATTTTCAAATGCCAACTTTGATACTAGGCTAGGAGAACCCAGGTGAGTAGCTATTTTTTTTAAGTTGAAGTTTATCTATAAAGTGGACATAATAAAGCCTATTAAACGGTTACTTTGTGTGAACAAAATGGGAACTACAATTGCTTGGGGAATAGTAGTATTTTAAAATAGTTTCAGTAGTGTGAGTGTGTGTGTGTATGTGTGTGTGTGTGTGTGTGCAATGAATAGGTGAACTTGAGCATAAATGACTTGGATAAAAATATAGAAGGCTTACCAAATTTGCAGGCAACATGAACTTGTTAAAGATAATGACTGCTCTGAAGCAGAAATGATGGTCCAACCCAGCAGTCACTTCCCCAACTCATCCCACCCACCTTCCTTATGGGGAGAACATGCCTCCACTGAAAGCAGATCTTTCCCCCCTTTCCTGTTTACCCATTTCTGTCCCCCTCTAACCTTAAAAAACCTAACTATAGGAATGAGATTACTAAGCAATTGAAACTAACTTTTGACTTATGCTCTCCTGACTGCACACCATGCCTTGTCTAACTTGTTGATTCTTTTCCTAGATAAAAAGAAGTAAGAATGAAGAATTAAGGAGTTAAAGAATGATTAGCTCTCTACCCCCAAGAGCCCCTAAGGACTCCTGCAGGCTGGTCACATGGGCAAGATAACATCCGAAGAGAGAGTCACCCAGCCGTCAATTGATGGAGAATGATGCAAAACCCAAACTCCTGCCTTGATGATTCACTGAGATTCTTCACTCTCCCTCGCCATTTTTCCTTTTACAAACCATCAGGGCTCAGAGAAGAAATAAATGAAATAGACACGAAGAAAACAAGAGCAAAGATCAATGAAACTAAAAGCTGGTTCTTTGAGAAGATAAACAAAATTGATAAACCTTTAGTCAGACTCAACAAGAAAAAAAGGGAGAAGACTCAAATAAATAAAGTTAGAAATAAAAAAGAAGTTACAACTGACACCACAGAAATACAAAGGTTCATAAGAGACTACTACAAGCAAGAATATGTCAATAAAATGGACAACCTAGAAGAAGTGTGCAAATTCCTAGAAAGGTACAACTTTCCAAGACTGAACAAGGAAGAAATAGAAAACATGAACAGACCAATCACAAGTACTGAAATTTAAACTGTGATATAAAAACTTCCAGCAGACAAAAGTCCAGGACCAGATGGTGTCACAAGCAAATTCTATCAAACATTTAGAGAAGAGCTAACACCTATCCTTCTCAAACTCTTCCAAAAAATTGCAGAGGCAGGAACACTCCCACGCTCATTCCAGGAGGCCACCATCACCCTGATACCAAAACCAGGCAGAGATATCACAAAAAAAGAAAATTACAGGCTGATGAACATTGACACAAAAGTCCTCAACAAAATACTAGCAAAATGAATCCAGCAACACGTGAAAAGGATCATACACCATGACCAAGTGGGATTTATCCCGGGGATGCAATGATTCTTCAATATATGCAAATCAATCAATGTGATACACCACATTAACAAACTGAAGAATAAAAACCATATGATCCTCTCAGTAGATACAGAAAAAGCTTTTGACAAAATTCAACATCCATTCATGATAAAAATACTCCAGAAAGTGGGCAAGGAGGGAACATAACTCAACATAATAAAGGCCATATATGACAAACCCACAGCCAACATCATTCTCAATGGTGAAAAGCTGAAAGCATTTCCACTAAGATCAGGAACAAGACAAGGATGTCCACTCTCACCACTTTTATTCAACATAGTTTTGGAAGCCCTAGCCACGGCAATCAGAGAAGAAAAAGAAATAAAAGGAATCCAAATAGGAAAAGAAGAAGTAAAATTGTCACTGTTTGCAGATGACATGATACTATACATAGAAAATGTATAAGGTGCTACCAGAAAACTACTAGAGCTTATCAATGAATTTGGTAAAGTTGTAGGATACAAAACTAATGCACAGAAATCACTTGCATTCCTATACACTAACAATGAAAGATCAGAAAGAGAGATTAAGGAAACAATTCCATTTACCATCACATCAAAAAGAATAAAATACCTAGGAATAAACCTACCTAAGGAGGCAAAAGACCTGTACTCAGAAAACTGTAAGATGCTAATGAAAGAAATCAAAGATGACACAAACAGAGAGATAGACCAGGTTCTTGGACTGGAAGAATCAACATTGTGAAAATGACTATACTACACAAAGCAATCTACAGATTCAATGCAATCCCTATCAAATTACCAACGGCATTTTTCACAGAATTGGAACAAAAAATTTTACAATTTGTATGGGAACACAAAGGACCCCAAATAGCCAAAGCAATCTTGAGAAAGAAAACCGGAGCTGGAGGAATCAGGCTCCCTGACTTCAGACTATACTACAAAGCTACAGTCATCAAAACAGTATGGTACTGGCACAAAAAGAGAAATATAGATCAAGGGAACAGGATAGAAAGTTCAGAGATAAACCCACGCATCTATGGTCACCTAATCTATGACAAACGAGGCAAGAATATACAGTGGAGAAAAAGTCTCTTCAATAAGTGGTGCTGGGAAAGCTGGACAGCTACATGTAAAGGTATGAAATTAGAACATTCTCCAACACCATACACAAAAATAAACTCAAAATGGATTAAAGACCTGGGACTTCCCTAGTGGCGCAGTGGTTGAGAATCTGCCTGTCAATGCAGGGGACACGGGTTCGAGCCCTGGTCTGGGAAGATCCCACATGCCGCAGAGCAACTAGGCCCGTGCGCCACAACTACTGAGCCTGCGTGTCTGGAGCCTGTGCTCCACAACAAGAGAGGCCGCGATAGTGAGAGGCCCGCGCACCGCGATGAAGAGTGGCCCCTGCTTGCCGCAACTGGAGAGAGCCCTTGCACAGAGGCGAAGACCCAACACAGCCATAAATAAATAAATTAAATAAATAAATAAACCCAAAAAAAGTTAAAGAAAAAAATGGATTAAAGACCTAAATGTAAGGCCAGATACTATAAAACTCTTAGAGGAAAACATAGGCAGAACACTCTCTGACATAAATCACAGCAATATCTTTTTTGATCTACCTCCTAGAGTAATGAAAATAAAAACAAAATTAAAAATGGGACCTAATTAACCTTAAAAGCTTTTGCACAGCAAAGGAAACCATAAACAAAATGAAAAGACAACCCACAAAATGGGAGAAAATATTTGCAAATGAAGCAACCAACAAGGGATTAATCTCCAAAATATACAAACAGCTCATGCAGCTCAATATCAAAAAAACAAACAACCTAATCAAAAAATGGGCAGAAGATCTAAATAGACATTTCTCCGAAGAAGACATACAGGTAGCTGAGATGAACATGAAAAGATGCTCAACGTCACTAATTATTAGAGAAATGCAAATCAAAACTACAATGAGATATCACCTCACACCAGTCAGAATGGCCATGATCAAAAAATCTACAAACAATAAATGCTGGAGAAGGTGTGGAGAAAATGGAACCGTCCTACACTGTGGTGGGAATGTACACTGATACAGCCACTATGGAGAACAGTATGGAGGTTCCTTATAAAGTAAAAATAGAACTACCATATGACCCAGCAATCCCACTACTGGGCATATACCCTGAGAAAACCATAATTCAAAAAGAGTCATGTACCACAATGTTCATTGCAGCACTATTTACAATAGCCAGGACATGGAAGCAACCTAAATGTCTATCAACAGAGGAATGGATAAAGAGGATGTGATAGATATATACAATGGAATATTACTCAACCATAAAAAAGAACAAAATAATGCCATTTGCAGCAACATGGATGGACCTAAAGATTGTCATACTGAGTGTAGTAAGTCAGACGGAGAAAGACAAATATCGTATGATATTGTTTATATGTGGAATCTTAAAAAAAAGGTACAAATGAACCTATTTACAAAACAGAAATAGAGTCACAGATGTAGAAAACAAACTTATGGTTACCAAGGGGGAAAGAAGAGGGGAGGGATACATTGGTAGACTGGGATTGACATCTACACACTACTATATGCAAAATAGATAACTAATAAGGACCTACTTTATAGCACAGGGAGCTCTACTCAATACTCTGTAATGACCTATATGGGAAAAGAATCTAAAGAAAAGTGGATGTATGTATATGTATAACTGATTCACTTTGCTGCACACCTGAAACTAACACAACATTGTAAATCAACTACGCTCCTATAAAAACTAATTAAAAAAAAACCCACCATGCCTGAGCAGAATCTTCAGAGTTAGTCTCTAGACACGAGTCCACCTTCTCCCCAGATAGCTGGCTTTTCTGATTTAAGCAACTTTCCTTTCTACTGACACTTGCCTCTCGAATTATTGGCTTATGAGTGGCCAGCAGCAGAACCTGGGTTCAGTAACACCACCATAAATGTTGCAAATGACAAATATATTCTTTCACATCCTCCTTTACAGCTGGGTCATGGGCATGTGACCCAGTCCTGGGCAACAGGACCTGAGGGAGCTCTGCTAGGGGGACTCTGGGAAGGGCTTTCCTTGCTAATACAAAAAGACATGCTCCTTTAGTCTGATGTCGTCTTGTACAGATGTGTTCCCGGAACTGCATTAAACATGCTACAGCCATGGGAGATACGTTCAAAACACATGGCAGGATACTGAGAATATGAATCCTAAATTTTCCTAAAAATAATAGATTTTCCTGAATTTATAATTCATTATCAGGTGTGTATTTTCTTTTTATCCAAAAGCATCCTAACTGAAGATGTTACACTTATCAGGATCAAGAAAGATCTGTACAGGCAAGAATAATGTACTCTAAAAGGAACTTTATCAAAGAAAAATGTAAACTTGTACATTTTATCCTTACCTTAAATTTTATTAAAATTTAAACAAGCCTGAGAAGAGTGCATAAAAAAGTGGCTAGGACATGAGAATGAGGATTAAAGAAAACAGTGGGATGTATAGCCTGAAAATGTGTATTACAGTTAGAAACAGATGTAAACCCAGCACCACAGATAGAGATAAATAACATGGCACTTGACAAAAAAAAAAAGAGAAAGAAAATGAGGATTTTAACAGAATACATGCAGATTTAGAAAACATTACGTGAATACATGCAAATTAATGTCTATATGTCTAATATATTACTGAGATTTCCAAAAGGAGGGAAGAAAAAAAATGAACAGCGGATAGAGGAAGGAATAGAAGAGAATAGAAATAAAACGGGCGAGCCAAGATTCCCATGCGAACCAGACAAGACAGTTTCCCATGAGCCGAGGAGAAGAGTTAAGTCTTTTCACTTGAGATTAAACAGCCACAAAATTGGAGGAGACATAGTTTATCAGTTGAAGACATAGGAGCTTCAACTGATAATAAACTTAATAACAACCAATAATAATTATTATTAACATTTATAGAGTGTATTACAGTTTATGGTTTACTTTCATACATATTATCCCAATTTATCTTTGAAGTATGGATCCACGGTGATGTAGCTTCCAAAATGTTATGTGGCTTTGGGGCTTTCACAGGGAATGATAGTATCTAGGGAAAAGAAAATGATAATCCCTCTCAAATTCCAGATTTGATCTCAAAATATTTTTATTGTTTTGAATCCTTTAATGGGAAAAGTTAAAACATGCACAATCCAGTAAGGAAAGCTGTTATATTTGTAATATATTACAGTTGAAATCATGTCACTAGAGAAATTCTTGAAGAAAATGAGGATATTTAACCCAGAGAAAAGCAGGTACTAGGGCACATCAGAAGGGTCTGCATGGAGCTGAAAGTCCATCCCATGAAATTTTTTGTTTGGTCCTACCAGGAAAAAGTGGCACCAATGGTAAGATACCATAGGATGTTATATTCATGCTCACTACACAGAATCTCCTAGTAATAGATGCTGCAAAGCATAGAATCAGCTGTCTTGAGAGACAGGAAGTTTCCTGATCTTGAAGATGTGCACATTTAGAAAGGATTGCCATTCAGCATGGATGTTACACAGGAAATTAAAGAAAAGATGGGCTATAGAGTTCAGTGGCCTCTAATGATTTTTTTAGCCCTGAGATTCTTTCATCATTTCTAAGTAAAAGATGTGCTGTATGCATCACTGCTAAGGAAATAATATAGGCAGAGAACATGCTGAATATAATAAGCTCCAACATCTTCATAACCTTGTCACAGCTTTTAAAATCTGTACAAAGGAGAGAGCAGTATGTCCCTTAGAAGGCAGCTACAAGGAATCCATGAGACAGTTGTTCTAAGCTTGTGGGTCCAGGTCCTGCTAGGGGCTTACCCAGCACTGCCTGTCTTGCCAAAATCTCCTACGTCCATTTTTATTTGCTCAAGAAGGTAGTTAGGCTTTTTGGTATCCATAATTTACTCTGAGTTGATTACAGTTAAATTTCACGTTTCCAGAGGTCACTGGAAGTGATCTCGACCATCCAGAACATAATCATGAAGATATAGTCTAAAAGCGTCTATGTTTAAAAACAGAGATTGCAAATTTATTAACTATGTCCTCAGGCCCTTGTTCACCATTTATTATGATTTTAGACACAATTAAGATAAGCTTGATTATCCAGTATCCAGGAAAAGAAAAGGGGAAGCTACCACGTATATTTTTAGCCACAAGAAATGAGAGTTGAGAGCTGGACAGTGAATGTGAGTAGATGGAGCCCAAGGTCTGTTCCAGGCACTGCGTGAAGGGTCTCAGCTACGTGGACATTTCATTATTTCAGTAACGACAGAGTGTGTTGCTACCTTCATTTCACAGATGATGAAACTGAGTCAAGGGGTGATTGGTGCCCCAATCAGCCTAACTCCTGAGATGAACCTTTTTCTTTTCTTCTAAGTCATGCTGCCTCCAAGGAGAATAATACAATGAGCTGGCATAAAATAATATAGGACAGTATAGCACTTGGGAGACACTGAAAACAGGAGCAAAATCAATATCTATCTTAAGGCCTCATCGCATAGGACAATGACATAACATAAATCAATAACAAAAGTCATCAATAAAATACATAAGTGCATGCAAACTTTTCCACCCATAAATGCAAGAAAATGTGTAATATATTTCTGAAATATTTTAATGCAAAATGGTTGAAGGAAAACACATTTTCCCACAAGAATTATAAAAATGTGTTATGTCTTTTACATTGGCCACCCCCCAACCTTAATGACATCAGATGAACCTGGTTCTACCACTGGTGATTATTTTGTTTATTAAGACATGTATGTGTACAGCATAGTGCATGGAACTGTTTCTTCAGCATCCATTCCTTTGATCTATTTCATGATTACACTATTTTAAAGTTTTGATTCAAGAGACACATACACACACTCTCTAGACCTGACATTTGTTCAGAGCCATACAGCAGCTCAGATAAAAATACCGAGCCCAGAGGAAGATTTGATTCAGTCTATTGTGTGAAAAGTATGCTGGGATCTTCAAACGAAAGACAAAAGAGCCGCAAAAAAGCTTTGCATTTCAGGTCTATGATTCACTTGATTTTTGCACTTCAAAAGTCCCACTTTGAGGCCCAGTGGAGATGAGGGAGTGATTTTTAGTTATTTTATGGACTAACAAGTAAAAAATACAGCATTGCACATACTCACGCTTGTTTTCTTTACTTTGAAAAGTAATTTCAGAGAAACTCAATCCAGTTCAACCAGAACTATCCTAATTGGCTTTGATCAGTAAATCATCAGAAACGGCTCTGCTCTTGCTTAGTCCTTTTCCCCCTCTTCTTGTCAAAAGCGAATGATAAAACACTCAGGTTATGATGAATTACAAAAACCTGCTTTGTGCTGGGTTGGATGCGTTGCTATTCCCCGTAATGTTTGCTTTCTCTCTGCCATGGTAAGAAGTGCCTTTCCATTCTTTGGTAGTGACAATCGTTCTCTCACACATTTATTAATATTTTGTTCTGCACAGCCACAAAATAACGTCCAAGGCTGAGGAAATTACTGACCTGGTGAGGCCTGACATTCAAGGCCGTCTACAATCTGGCTTTTATTTACGACACCACCCCTGCCCCCATCCCCGGCATTACTTTCCGCTGCCCGCTACATAAAGGGTCTGTACTAAAACACTTTTAGTAGAATGAAAATTGAAGCACATTCAAAGCGTTCTCCCTCTCTCCACTTGTTCAAAATCCCAACTTTCTTCCCGGGTTCAGCTTAGCGGGTGTTCCGGCCTATGGAATGCCCTCCTTGGAAAGTCTCAGTGACGCTCTGCCCTCAACAATCCCAGACTTGTCTCCATGGAACCCAGAATTGACCACGTTGTAGTGCTATTTATTGTTTAATATTTGTGACTTGCTTTCCGCCAACTGCACTGTAATGTTTGTAAGCGTGAATGCCTCTATCTTTACTTTCTAGTTCACTGCAGTATACAACAGTACTGATACTGTGAACAGTACTGCACAGTATAATGTGTGTATTTCTGATGAAATGTATGCAGTACAGCCCTATGTTTCCAGAATTAAAGCAAACATGCATTCAGTCCTTTTCATACATAAAAGAAAAGTCTAATGTATTGGAAGATGACTCTAGTCTTTATTCAGGTGCTCTGGACCTGGTGTTCACAGATGTCTAAAGCACCCATGAATGGATGTTTCAGGTCTGCCAACCTCTTGAAAATATATGAAATATTTTGTGATTTGTTACTATTGCATTTTCTGGGGAGAACATTCACAGCAGTGACTCTTTAAAATTTAATATCGTAAGTATCATTTAGTGGGGGGGGGGTATGTGTTTAAAAATGCAGATTCCTAGGACAAAGGACCAAATTTTGATGTATAAAGGAAGATGCAGAAGATTTTAGGAGACTGCACTATGTTCATGATAATATGCAGGAAAACCTGGTTTCTATGTGTGACATAATAAGAAATACATATGGTCTCTACCCCTGGTTCCTACATAGACCTCCTAAGACTCTTATAATTTCCTGAGTGATGGGGTGTTAGGAGTGTCCTACACAGAGGTCCTAAATTCCTTGGAATTTCCTGGATGATAACACTGGCTTTTGTTCTAATGAGGCAACTTCTGGGGGGCTCCTGGATAGCTTCAGGATGGGGGGTTGGTCACCAGTAAGACCAAGCCGAGATCAGAAGCTTGGAACTTTCAACCCCACCCCATATTCTCCAGGGATCATCCCTACGTGATCAAGCCTCCATAAAAAATTCCTAAACTACGGGGGTCACAGAACTTCCAGGTTGGTGACCACCTCAAGGTGCTGGGAGGGTGGCCTGTTGGAGAGGGGACTGAGCACCAGTCACCACCACCCCCTTGCCCAATGCTTCTCTTCCATTTTGTTGTTCCTGAGTTGTGTCCTTTATAATAAGCAGAAATGAAAACACAACATACCAAAATTTATGGGATCAGCAAAAACAGTACCAAGAAGGTAGTTTATAGTGATAAAAGCTTACATTAAATTAAAAAAAGAAGATCTCAAATACACAACCTAACTTTACACTGCAGGAAACTAGGAAAAGAAGAACAAACTAAGCCCAAAGTTAGCAGAAGGAAGGAAGGGAAGATTGGAGCAGTAATAAATAAAATAGAGAATAAAAGCAAGGGAAAAAATTGATGAAACTAAGAGTTGGTTTTTTGAAAAGATAAACAAAATCGATGAACTCCTAGCTAAACTAACCAAGGCAAAACAAGAGAAGACTCAAATAAATAAAATCAGAAATGAAAGAGAAGTCATTACAACTGATACCACAGCCTTAAAAAAGATTGAAATCCTGCACATATGACAACTTGGATGAACCTGGAGGACATTATGCTGAGTGAAATAAGCCGGAAGCAGAAAGACAAATACTGCACGATCTCACTTACATGTGGAACCTAAAATAGTCAAATTCATGGAAGCAGGGAGTGGAGAATGGTGGCTGCCAGAGGACAGGAATGAGGGGGAGATGGAGAGTTATTAGTACAAAGTTTCACTTTTGCAACATGAATAAGTTCTAGAAATCTACTGTACAGCATAGTGCCTACAGTCAGTAATACTGTATTTTATGCTTAAAATTTGCTAACGGGGTAGATCTTATGTTCAATGTTGTAGCAAAACTTTAAAAAAATTTAAGAGGCTAGATCTCATGTTAAATATTCTTACCACAATAAAAATGTAAATGGTAAATATGTGAAAACATTTTAAATGGCTAAAACTGTTTTCAAAAGCAAATCATTGAACATAATGATTTATTCCTGCTTTAATTTATAACTAAAAAATAAAAATAAGATCTTATAAAAAAATACTAAAAAATGTAGTAAAAATAAATACTGTTCAAATTTTAAATTTTGGAAGTAGAAAATAATAAAGGATCAGAAGTGGTAAATAATACAGATAAAGGCAGAGATTATTGAAGGAGAAAGCTTAATACAGAGTAGAAGTGAAAGGTTCAAGAGCTATAAGAGTTTATTTCCATGGAGGGAAAAAGATAAGTAAATAACATAATAAATTTACTCAAGAAAAAATGTTAAATTAAGAACAAATAAAAAATATACCGTAGAAACAGATACAAAAAATAAAATATATAAAAGAATACCATTTAGTAAAAATCGCTACTCATGAACTGAATTACAAAACAGAACAGAGTCACACATTTAGAAAACACACTATGGCTGCTTAACGGGAAAGGTTTGGTGGGGTGATGCATAAAACACGGGTTTGAAATTAGAACAGATACTGTTCCATAAACCAAATATGTAATAGACAAGACCTACTCCCTGCTCAGTGAACTGGACTCAACACCCCCTATTCACCGCACAAGAATATATCTGACTAGTAAGAATCTGAAAACCTATGTATTGATATCTCTCTGTAAGTGAATCAAGTGGGTGTAAAGTGGCATAAACACAGCAGTGAAAATCAGCTAAACCCCATTACAAAAATAAATTACAAAAAACCCCCCAAAAAAACCAAACAAACAAACAAAAAGAATACCATTTATAATTTATAGTAATACATTCAAAAACCTGAAAACAATGTATAATTTTCTGGGAAATAAAAATGATCAAACTTGACTAAAGGAGGACTAGAACGAGATAACAGCTAGGTTAAATATTTCAAGAGGTGTTTACCAACAAAAGGCTCAGGTGCTAAACAGTTTTTATAAATTAATAATAATCCCCATGTTAGATAACATCTTCCAGAAAAAGATGGAAAAGTATTCAAATCACTATATTTAGCTATCATAAAATCAGCATCTAAATGTGAGATTATCCAAAATAGAGTATAAACCGATCTTATTTATGTATATTGTTACAATAGCACTATTGTAAATAAGATACTAAAAAAAAGTTTTTAAAAAATTTCTGCCAAACACTATTTTTAAGATGTGATCAAAGTTAAGAACACCATTGGAAGTCATATTGATAGTATGTGCCCTTGATATGATATGATAAGAAGGGACTCTACCTCTGTGGTCTTCCTTCCAAAAACATTTTACCCTGCTTTTATCATGAGAAAAACATCAGACAAGTCCCAGCTGAGGGACTTTCTACACACCTGACCAGGACGTCACAAAACCAGGAAGGACCAGGACGTCACAAAACCAGGAAGGTCATCGAAAATAAGGAAAGTCTGAGAAACTGTCACAGCCGAGAATAGCCTAAGGAGACACGATAATTAAATGTAGTGTGGTATCTGGGATGGGGTCCTGACAAAGAAAAAAAAGACATTAGGGGAAAACTAAGGAAACACGAATAAAGTATGGACGTTAGTTAATAATAGTGTATCAATATTGGTTCATTAACTGTGAAAAATGTACCATACAATGTAAGAGGTCAATAATAGAGGAAACTGGGTGTGGAGTGTAAGGGAACTCTGTACTATCTTTGAAATAATTCGGTATGTGTAACATTGTTCCAAAATAAAAAGTATATTTATAATGCATTAGAGGAAATGCAAATTAAAACCACAATGAGATACCACCTGACCCATTAGGATAGCTACTACCAAAAACAGAAAGTAGCAAGTGTTGGCAAAGATGTGGAGAAATCAGAACGCTTGTACATTGTTGGTGAGAATGTAAAATGGTGCAGCCACTATGGAAAACAGCATGGCTCTTCCTCAAAAACAAAAATAGAATCACCATACAATCCAACAGTCCCACTTTGGGTAAATACCCAAAAGAATTGTCAGCAGGGTTTCAAAGAAATCTCTGTACATGCATATTCATAGGAGCATTATTTATATGAGCCAAAATGTGGTAGCAGCTCGAGTGTCTGTCGATGGGTAACTGGATACACAAAATGTAATATATACACACAAAGGAATACTACTTTGCCTTTAAATGGGAAAAAATTATGACACATGCTACTGATGTCTGAACCTTGATGACATTATGCTAAGTGAAATAAGCCAGTCACAAGAGAAATACTGAAAGATTTGAATTATGTGAGGTACCTAGACTAGTCAAATGCATAGAGACAGAAAGTAGAATGCTGGTTGCCAGGGCCTGGGGAGGGGGACTCTAGGGAATTGTTTAATGGGTGTAGAATTTTAATTTTGCAAGATGAAAAGAGTTCTGAAGATTGGCTACACAATAATGTGAATGTACTTAACATTACTGAACTCTACACTTAAAAATGGTTAAGAAGATATGTTTTTGTTATGTGTACTTTATCACAATTAAAAACAAAAATAGTAAAAAATCAGAATGAGGAAATCTTTTTAAAAAATTATTAAAGGAAGCAACTCAAAATTCTGATCGTTCCAGAAATTCAGACGATTTAGTACTAGAAAATCTGTCAATAGTTTACATTCAATATGTATAACAGTAAAAACATGATTCTTTTAGTAGGTGATAAAAATCAGTTCAAAAAAATCCAACCCCATTTCTAGAAATAACATTCTGTTAGAATAGTGAGGTGGAAGCATGCAAGATCAACATGATAAGTCCATCTATCTTTTACCAGATATGCACACGATGGTAACAGACTAAGGTAAAATCTGGAACCCAACATGAGTTAACACTCGATTATACTTAATTGTAATTAATTACACATTAGTTACTCTTAACACATAATTACATGTAAATATACCTTTTGAGATTTGTCAGAATATTTGGTCATTATAATAAGAGATGAAAAAAAAATTGTAGCTATTGGAAAGAAGAGTTATTTGCAAACAAAACGTAATCCTTTTTTATGCAGCATTTAAAATTGAGTCACTCTCCTGGGCCCTGAACATTAGCTCATTGTATCCTTTTAGTATCTCTGAAATACAGACATATTTAGGTATCAGGAAACTGAGTCTCAGAAAGGTGAAGTTCACACAGCTGGCAAGTGACAGAGTTCTCACTGGAATCTCTGCCCATAGAATCCTAAATGTTACTTTGTTTCATTCATCATGCAGTTTCATGTAAACTGCAGCATCTCTGATTTACCAAAGCAGAGATTTAGTCCACCCGAATTATGTTTTCAGAAAATACTTGAGAGGAGAGAGAGAAGAGGGAAAAGCAGAAGAAATATACCAAAATATTTCTGAGTGAGGGATTAGGATTGTTTTCAGCTTTCCTCATTCTTTTCAGTAGTTTCCAAATTTTCTACAATGAGCATATTTTACATTGCTTTGATTTAGAAAATATAACAGTCATTATATTTCAAAAAGCAAATACAAAAGCATCCAAGCCTCTGGGAGCCAAATTAAAAAAAAAAAAAAAAGACAACTTAAATTAGGGCTGGCTAAATATCTGAGTGAGAAATCTTGATCATCAGTGAGGCTGAATGGAGTTTTTAGTTTTGTTTGCATGGTTTATGGTTTACTCTGGAAGAAAAAAGCCAAACAGGTTTTGCAAGAGCACTAGAGATCCAAGAGTTCTGCAAAGGGGCTTAATGCTTCTGTTTTTAAGATGTATCCTTGTTTATTTTATCATTTTTGAATGTTCTTTTACTTCTGGTTTCTGTTGGCGGCTCCTGTGTTCAAAATCTCTGACCCACTTTAATGACAGAAGCTATGAAGGATGCAGCACCATCTAGTGGTAACTCAGGCTAACTGCAGAACCACTGATTCATTCATTAGTTCATTTACTCCTGGGATAAAAAGGGCTGTAGTAGTGTGAGATGTTTTGCTAAACCTTTTGTTTTCATTGATTTGATCCTCACACACGGTAGGCAGACTTCTGACATGGCTCCCAAGATCCCCATTCCTGGTATCCACACACTCCTGTAATCCCTTCCCCTTGAGTCTGAGCTGGGACTGACTTGCTTCTAAACAACGGGATATGGCAAAGGGGATAGGATTCACTTCCGTGATTATGCTAAAAAGATTGTGACTTCCATCTCGCCAGATGACTCTCTCTGTTGGTGACTTTGATCAAACTGCCATTGTTAGAAGGCCCTCAGTCCAACCACCCTCAAGGAATTGAATCCTGTCAACAAACACATGAGAAGGTTTGGAAGCAGATTACATCCCAATTGATTTGTGCTGGATTATATGTTACCTTTATTATGTTCTTTCTGCTTGCTTTGGATTTAATTTGCTTCTTTTTCTGATGTCTTATAGTATAGAAGCTTAGATTATTTATTTGAAATTTTTCAAACTTTCCTAATACAAGCAATTAATTGTATAAATTAGGGATGGGTAAACTCTTTCTGTAAAGGGCCTCTTAGTAAGCATTTAGGCTTTGTGATCCATATACCCTCTTACAACCACTCAACTCTTTATTGTTGTGAAAAGCAGCCGTAGAAAATAAATGAATGGAAGTTTTACAAGAAAACTTTCTTTACAAAAACAGGCAGTGGTATGAATTTGGCCAGTGCACTATAGTTTGCCAACCCTGCTATAAATTTCTGAGATCAGGCTATTTTTTTAGTATTTTAAAGATGTCACATAAGACATAAGGGCTGAAAGTCTACTAAAATTCCTATCTTTTCTTCTCTGTATGTAATATCTCTTTTCTCTGGCTGACTACAAGATTTTCCCTTTCTCTATAGTTTTCAGCAGTTTGAAAATGATGTATGTAGGGGTGTGTGTGTGTGTGGTTTCTTTCTAGTTTTCTCTGATATTCTTTAGCTTGGGATTTAATGTCTTTCATTATCATTATTTTCAGAGAATTCTTAGCCACTTTCTTTTTAAATATTTTGTTTGTTTCATCTCCTTTCTTGCTTTTGCATCAATTATAGGTATGTTAAACTGATATTGTCCCAAAGCTCCTGGATGTACTGTCTTTTTTTTCTTTCAATTTTCACTCTTTTTATTTTCTGATTATGTTCAGTTTGGATAGTTTCTATTTGTCTTCAAGTTCACTGACTCCTTCCTCAGCTGTGCTGAGTTTACTGATGAGGTTGTAGAAGTAACTCTTCCCTTCTGATACTGTATTTTTTTTTTAAATGTAGTCCAGTTGTATTTGATGCTTATTGGAATTTCCATCTCATTGCTGAAATTAGCAATCTGTATATTGTCTGTCTTTTCCACTAGATCTTTTAACATACTGATTAGAGTTATCTTAAAGGTCTTACCTGCTACTCCCGGCATCTGGGCCATATTTGGGTCTCTTGCTCTTTCAGTGGTTGCCATGTGCCTGAAGCACAGAAGTCATCTCTCTGTGTTCTTGTCTCCCTGGTGGTGAACTGTTGCTTGTCGTTGGGTGCTGGCTAGGCTGGTGGTAGGGGCAGGGGTGTTCTCCGTTGTTATGGGGGAGCTTCAGTCTTGGGTAGGGTTTGTGGCTTAGATCTTGGGGTTGGGGCTTTTTAGGACTCCCATCCCTCCTGCCCATGGCAGCCAAATCCTGCCTTGTGCGTGCAGCTGATCTTGTGCAGGTCAGAGTTTCAATCTCTCTCCAGTGGTGGGAGACCTCCAGTGGTATTGGCATAGGGTTCTGGCTGGACACAGGGTTCTCTCCTGCCTCTCCTACAGGATAAGAAGGTTTTCTTCTACTCTTTCCTGTGCCCTGGAAGGACCAGGTTTGCTGCTTTATGTGGAAACTGTAACTTCAGGCAAGTTAATTAAGGTCTGAGGCCCCACCTTCCTTCTCTCTACAAGGCTGATAATAATAACTTTACCCCAGGGTTGGTATGAAAACTAAATGGTGTAAACCATGCTCCTCGACTGCCTCGTAAGTCAGAGTTATTTATTCCTCTGGTTGCCTTAGGACTACATGAAACACACAGATATGACTAGGAGATACCCCATCTCATTAGAGCATAGCCTAATACATAAATGGGATTTCTGGTATAAAATGTGATTTCTGTGAATGGCTTAGACAACCTACTGAATTTAAAATGTTATCACCACCTTTGGAGAAATAGAGACTGACAGCTAATCCTGTCATTGACCAGAAATGGTATCGCTGTGTTGAAACTGACTTTAATGAAACTGAAATCAACAAGATTCCTCGAAAGGGAATAGCAAAAAGCAAACTGAAGATTACAGTCATTAGGATTATTTTTAAGAAACTAAATTATAATTTATAATTATAGAAATTAATATATATAATTATAATTTGTTTTTTTAATTTCCAAGTGGTTTAATATGTAAACTACAATTTGGTTATAGAATATAACTCAAAGTATACTGGATTTTTCAAATTTAAAATATTGTTATTACTTTGCCACATGGCTTAATAACTATGTGTTATGAATGAAATGAACATTTTCATCTGATACATAATAAAGATTTTATAAAGGTGATTATGAAAATAACATATATGACATACTGGGAAAACTGGATGAGACTGTACTCTCTCTCTATATATTTTTAACATCTTTACTGGAGTATAACTGCTTTACAATGTTGTGTTAGTTTCTGCTGTATAACAAAGCAAATCAGCTATAGGTAAATATATATCCCCATATCCCCTCCCTCTTGCGTCTCCCTCCCACCCTCCCTTATCCCACCCCTCTAGGTGGTTAATTGATATAAAATAAGTACTCTTATAATATCTATATACATAGAAATTCTAGATATATATAATACCACCCAAAACTTCATAAATTTTGTGTGACTTTTAAAAAAGGCTGCCTATACACTGTTTATATATAATGAGATTTAAAAATTGGTCTTGAGACCATCATTGTAGTTTTGAACGAAAAAATATATTTCAACTGAAGCACCTTTTGTTACTATATATTCACTCTTTATTCTGTTTTTCTAATGCTTATTTAAATGCACTTTGTAGAGGTAAGCATTTCGGAAAAAAATAAAGTAAAAGAACAGACCAAAGTGACTTAATCTCATAAAAATTCCATTCTTACTAACAGAAGCACAGTTTATAAAGGCCTAGGATTGTAATAATATATCATAACCCAAACATCTGAAATTTCGTTGGCTGAAACATGATCTGTAGTAATTGTTTGAACCACTGGTAATTACTTTTTTTGTAAAAGTTCGATTATTTAAATCCTTTAAATCTTTAGACCTTTTTTAGTAAAATAATAGTATTTTTTTCCCTTTGGTTTCACCTCTTAAACAATGAATTTTTATCCTTTGAAAAAATGACCACTTTTTAAGCAATTAGTAGTGCTGACGATACCTGGTGTATTCATCTAGATTTGCAAAGGAAAACTGAAAAGAGCTCAGCTATTTAACTGCAAATATTAGCTACTGAGCCGCTGTAGCTCCCCTTCTTCTGCTACACTATTGCTGGGTCTCTACCTGTGGATTCTCTCCCAACCACATCGTGGAGGTTGGGATTCTGAAGGTATTAATTTAGCAGCAGCAAACGTAGTTTTAAGAAACAGTAGTTTATGTTAGTTCCCATGACTGCTTCTAGAAAGGAAGATAAAACATTGAGCAAGCAATTCTATTTTTTGTCTGTGTTCATTCCTGTGCCTCTTTTGCATGTACTTTTAAATTTTAATCTATTTTAAGTCTGTATCATAAACTCTATGGAAAAAAAGTTTGATTTGATTTATAGTCCTAATTATACTTATGTTGTAATAGAGATACTCAATGTAATTATCCAGTATATGTTTGGATACGACTACAGAGTATACGTATTTGTACATTCCCAGGGCACCAGGTAAGGACTTTCTCTCCAGGTGCCAAGTTGAAAGGCGGCCTGCATTTGTAACCTGATTCACTACTTGGCTACCATGGTGGCAGCTCCAGAAAATGACATTCCCAGCTCTGCAGTTGCACTTTCTCATTTCCAGTAGGACTTAATTTCCTTGCGAGGGCAACCTCCCTGGTCCACTGCAGATCTGTCGAAATTTTATCCAGTTGCACATCTTACATTTGATCAATGGTACTTTTTAAAGTTATATTTTATTACAATCTCTCTGTGGTCATATTGACTCATTTAAGTGAGGCTTTAGGGCTTCGTTGTTCTACGTTCCACGTTTTATGAAACTACTTTCATAAAAACAATTCATTCCCTTACCCTTTCTCCTTTTCGTGGTCCTTGGCATTCAACAATATGGCAGCAGAGATTGGAAAATGGGTATCCAGTAATAGCACCAGGAGAAATAATTATTATACCTTACTAAGAGGAGCTAACATTCCAAGTATCAGTGTGAAATGTATTTGTTTCCATTTGGACTATTTTCAAAAAAATTTAATATATACTTTTTCCAATCTAGCCAAGCTCCCAAGTTGGTCTTATTTTTACATTGTGCTTAAGCACATAATTCTGTATATATATATTTTTAATTAATTAATTTATTTATTTACTTTTGGCTGTGTTGGGTCTTCGTTTCTGTGCGAGGTCTTTCTCTAGTTGTGGCAAGTGGGGGCCACTCTTCATCGCAGTGCGCGGGCCTCTCACTATCGCGGCCTCTCTTGTTGAGGAGCACGGGCTCCAGACGTGCAGGCTCAGTAGTTGTGGCTCACGGGCCTAGTTGCTCCGCGGCATGTGGGATCCTCCCAGACCAGGGCTCGAACCCGTGTCCCCTGCATTGGCAGGCAGACTCTCAACCACTGTGCCACCAGGGAAGCCCAATTCTGTATATTTTTAATGCAATTTATTTCTTTCCTGTTCAGAGTGTGTTCAAGTAGAACAGGTTGAAATATGGAAATTATGGAAGTAAATTATTTGTGTTTCATCATAGCACCAGTCCCTAACAGTCTGTAATTATGATCCAGTTATCCTGCAGGTTTTCTCATCCACCTACGCAATCTCTGAGGTCTTAGCTAGAGTAAGATACTAGGAGCTATTTTCCTCACTTGCAAGTGGCAAAACTGATATACATATACATTTTACATTAAAATTTATACATATATATATAATTGCATGTAAGTGATTTTGGGTTTTTTTTGTCTTGTCATCAGAGAGAAAAATTAGAACTTCAGGTGTGGAATAAGAGTAGAAGGAGGCCCTCAGGTGTTGGCCACACCATCCTGGCACCTTCCACAGCTACCAGGATTCCTGAGCTCCTTTCTCTCTAGGATGTGGGCACCACAGGATGCTGTATCCTGTACCAGCCTTCAAAGCCCTCCCTGGCCTCACCCCTAATTTCCTCTTGAGTACATCCATTGCAACAAAATGTGCCTTTGGGTGCCTTTGCAGGGAGGTCCCCCAAGTTTCAGCTGCAAACTCTATAAGCAGATAGATCCCCCATCACACGCAGACCTGGACCCTCTCAGGTACTGACTCTCTGAGACTTGAACTTGACTTGTCACCCTGATGTCTATTACTATGGGAGGGTCTAGCCCTTCCTTCCTGACATTTTTCTCAATTCTCGTTTGTTGCACCCACAAGCTGACTCACCAGCACCTCTTGGAGAGCCTTTCCGTCATGGCAATACACTTCTGGGAACTGGTTAAGTTTAACCGCAATAAACAAGAAGTCACCGCCTTGGATGTGCAAAACCCAAGAGTGGAATTAATTATAAAGTTTCAGGATGCAGCTCTCAGAAGCAGAGATGTCTGCTGGTCTGTGGAGTTATATACGGTGCTCACTCTTCTTGTTAACAGCAAAACGACAAGCAACTACAAACATCCTTTTCCATTTGAACTTCTGATGTGATCATCAGCCATTACAGTGACAACTTCACAGCAGACACTTGGTTTGCATTTCTATATCTATACTCTTCGAAATGATATCGTTAAACAACTCCTCTGAAGGGAATCAGAAGAAGTCACAAGAAATTTGTGAGACTCTGTGTGGCTGCAGACCCTTTGCCCCTCTATCGAAGTGGGGTGAAATTAGCCCATGGGATCAACAGTTATTACAGCAGGTGGACAGGTCAACAAGGCAAGCCACTTGATAAGCCTTCTTTCCTGAGGGCGCCGCCCTAAAAACAAATCTGTTTTCCCTCCAACAACCTCTAGGGGAGTTTCAGAACGTTAGCTGTTTGATGAATACCACTATCAAGAGAAATTGGGGTGTTTCTAATGAGCCATAAAAGGAATTGTGTTTCTGGTCTCTAGGTGAATTCTCTTGCTTGTTCTAATTGCAATTGGCATGCAATCGCTCCTGCTGTCTGTTAGGAAACTGGCTCTGCCTTCAACTCTTGCCCGGGGAAACAGTTTCTTTGGAAAGTATTTAGACAAGTCCTAGGAATTAAAAAAAATTTTTTTGCTCCAAAATATATGAACCTATATGAATATATGCAATGGATAAGTAACTATGCTTGCATGACCTCATTGTTAAGTCCTATCACAGCACATTCTTAAAGGCCTCAGGCTAGAAAAATGATAATTTTAATAGGAAGTGTCTCTATTTAAAAAGACATTTGATCACCAAGAATCAAGGAGAAACTCTTGGGTTGTAATTTTTATGAGAAAGGAAGGGGATTTAAATATTTTAATTAGGCTATTTTTTTTTCTTTTTTCCACTTTATTGAGATATAAATGATCTACAAGCTTGTATAAGTTTAAGGTGTACAACGTGATGATCTGATATACATATATTGAATATATTGAGGAATGGTCACCACAAGAAGGTTAATTAATGCCTCCAGCACCTCACATACTCTTGTGTATGTTTGTGTGTGTGAAAACTTTTAAGATCTACTCTCTGAGCAACTTTACATTATATAAAATGGTATTGAGGACTCTAGTCACCGTGCTGTACATTAGATCCCCAGAACTTATTTATCTTATAGCTGCAAGTTTGTACCCTTTGACCACCTTCCCCCAATCCAGGAGAAGTAAAGGTTGCCTAAAAATTATAAGAGTAAGAATAATACTATTAATAATAATGGTGTATTTATAATAGTATATATTATATTAGAATTAATATTAATGAATGTATCTATATTGATGTCAATATATTAATATATTCTATTAACATTAATGTTATATATAGAATATGTATTGTTATAGTATAATATATTCTAATATATTATTATTATTACTATTATAAATAACCTGTTGAAACTAGTACCCTGAAGAGTTGGAAAAAGACTCAAGAAAGAAGAGAAACCTGAAAACTTACTTCCTATTTCATAATTTTACATCTTACATTATATAACATACTTTTCTGATAGAATATCAAAGAGAATTACAGAGAGCATTTTCTAAAAATGCCTCATTTATCTATTTACATTAAAAGAAAGAGATTGTTTTGGAAAAAGCAAATCCTCCACTGCTTTTTAATTTAAATTACAATTTGGGAATCAGTAAAACAATTTTAACAAATGACAATGCACAATTGTACAACTAATTCAACAAATTAACAACAGCAGTTCATCTCAGAGGCTAGAATTTGTGATATGGGGGGAAAAAAAGGTTTGCAATAGCAATATTTCAGAGGAAAATTCCCTTTTTAGAAACAAGTTACGTGAATTAACGAGCTTAGCTGACTAAATCACATCCCTTCCTCCCTGGAAACTCCTCAGATAGAAGATCCTTCAAAGGTTTCTGCTGATCCTCTGAAGTGCAGAGCAAGTCCCATTTTATTACACGTCTCTCCACCTTTAATGAAGGAGATTAGTTTTTACTTTTATTTTTTTCTATCCAAGAATCTTTACCGGAGAGAAAAGATAACTGGCTGAGAACAGGTGGTACCCAAATCTCTCTAAGGCAGTGACTACGCATGCGGGCAAAGGAGCAATATAAATAGCAAAGGGGGTCATTCACATCCTCATTATCCGTAAATGCTAAACAATTAAGTGTGAAATGCTTTGGGGAATAATTTAGGTAAAACTGCCTTTATGCTCTGCAAGCCTCACAGTGAAAGGTATTTCTGCGCTCATTTGCCCATTTTATTGTCAGTGTTGAGGACTTCACAGGGAGCTATGGAGGCCTGGGGGACTCATGAATGTTAACTGACTTCAAGCAAAGGCTACACCTACAGAACGTGGAAAGTATATTTAAGATGCAACTCCATCTCAAGACAATATGCTCTGAACTTAGAATTAAGGCAAGGGTCGTAAAGTGAGATGCCCACACACACCAGGTGACCATCTGAAGAGGCACGGCTGTTTCCAGGACCAGCTACTGATGCCAGGTTGTCAAGGGGGGACGTGGGCCCAGGCCTTTGGATTTCTCTTTTCAGGGCACAGCATGGCCCACCCGGGAGTGCTTGGAGCCCAGTGGTCTGGGTCCAGGTCCCCGCTGTGCCCTGTGCTATCTGTGTGACCCTGGAAGATTAGTTACTGAATCTCTCTATGCCTTAATTTCCTCATTTGTGAAATCTGAATGATGACAATGATAGTACTTCAGAGGAGTTTTCAGAAGAGAAAAAAATGAACTCTGAGTTTCATGGCAACCGAGACAAAAAGAGAAATGCCTTGACTCTTCTGAGGTCACATTGTCCCACAGAGGGAAGCAGCATATCACACTGTTGAAAGAAATTTCTTTCAACTTTGAACTCTAAAATTTCTTAGAAGGGTCTTTGTATAAGGGACATTTGACAAAGACATTCAACATTTAACAAAGAGTAACTAACTTAAGTAGCAGTTCTACGGAAAAAGTAAAGAATTTCTATATGCGTCAGATCCTTAATTCGGCCCTCAGGACCAACACTAGGCACCTAGTCATGTAAAGGTATTTGCAAGAAGCAGGTAAGTGGAGAGGGTAGCAGTTTCAGATGCATCTTAGAAAATCTCAAGGAAAGAATTGTGAGTATGATCCCTATTTTAGCCTTCCCAAATATCAAGTTTTAATTGGGGTTCATATTGAAACTCCATAGTGATACAGATATCTTATGTGTTGAGTGAAAGAAGATCCATTTACTGCACAAACCAAAGAGGTGTGTGGGGTGGAGGGAGGGGTAAGCAAGTGAGAGGGGAGAAGAACATAGGGGTGGGGGCCAAGAACTCCCAAAATGTAACTTTGGGCCCATTCAAGTCCTTGAATGATTCTGGAACAGAGCTCCAGAATTCTGCACCAAAAATAGTGGGCAAATAACCTTAGCCTAGGAGATTTTTCAGGGAAGTCATCAGTTTTCTATTTCTGCTATAGAAGAATTTAAATCTAACTCCTGTAGAAAGGACTGCATCCTGAGAGGTCAGGGAAGTTTAAAAAAGCAGCAAAATGTACCCTGAAATGAGTGCTTATGTATATACCTTTATTTTCTTCCTCCTTCCCTAGAATGTAAATCGCACAAAGGCAGAGATTATTGTCTGTTTCATATTTTCAGGACATGCAACAGTGGCTGGCACGGAGTCTGCTCTTACTATTTGTTGAGTGCATGATCATAACTGTTATTGTACATCCAGATACATACATGTGTGATTTTTTTATTCAATGATAATTTTGGTTTGGGCATATTTTTTAATTTTGCAGCTTCTGCTGGATGCAATTGATAAACAGGTTCACTTGACACTTAAAACAGGCTGCTTTATAACACAGATGGTCCTTTGGAAAATGTCTTACCATCTTAGAATGACCACTGTAGCATCGTCTCTGAGATTTGCTTTCTTATGCCAATAAATAAGTAAATTATTAAATGAATTAACAAATTTGAAATGTCTACATATCATTAAAAGAGGTGAGACATTTTCACTGAATTCATTCATTCATCATTCCTTTATTACATACTTTACCAGTTATCAAGTCTGCATCAGGCGTGGTGCCAGGTATTAGAAAGGAAATGGTGAGCCTCAGTATCACTGCCCTCAAGGAGGACACATGCATGATGATAGAAAATACTTACATTGGGCTTTCTCTGCACCAGGAACTGTTCTAGGCATCTTGCACATATTAACTCATTTATTCCTTACAAGCGCTGTGTAAATGAGGGTAATATTTTATCTATATTTTGTAAGTGAGGAGCTAGACAGACACATAGATTAATTTGCCTGTACACCAAGGAAGTCTGGCCCCATGGTCCATGCTTCCAATCACCATCACTTTCTCTTCACTTGGCTTAATAAAGGAATGCCTAGCACAGTGCTAGGCACACCATATGTGTTTGAAAATTGCATATTTAGCCAAACTTCTTACAGCCTAAAGGAGGAGAGGCCATTTGGAAAGCATCAAGCCCATCTGTGGGGAAGAGTTTACTCCTTAAAGCCCATAAATTACTCAGCTCCCTCACATTAAAGAGTGCAGAACACTTTTAAGGAGCTCAGCTATCTCACCGGTTGGTATGTACTTGACTTTGCCAATCAGCATGTGAATTTACCAAATTTTTCATGTGAGTTAAGTGGTTGTGTTAAGTTTTCATATTAATTTGAGGCAGGAACAATGCTCGTTATTGCTATTGCAATGAGTTATGCTGTCATCTGACAAATTAAAGGCTATAGGCATAACCTCTTGTGTCTTTAATCATTTTCTATAGATTCGTGGTTTGACCAAATCAATTATATACGTTACAGCCAGAGAATTTATTACAAAGGACAAAAATTAATTATGTTTATCGAGGAAGCCCTTTTAGTTACACGTATACAAATTAAATTGATGTCTTAATTCTCCATGGAGAAAACCTTTCAAAGATATCACTGTAAGGCCCTAGAGAAAATAATTACTTATTCTGTGCATCTGAAAGAATATATGTGTTTATTTTCTCAGCATGCTTGCTATGATCTAAATTTGTTGGTGAAATATGTAGTAAATGGGGATTAGGCAGACAATCTGAGTGAGCCAATTACAGTCATAATCTATTCTCATCTTATCTATTATAATATATTCTTTAAAATCACTGAAAAATTCTCTTATTACTCCAATGTTCACTGCCTGAACAAGCTACAACATTAAAATGGGGGAGGGATGAGAGTAAACCAGAATGAGGGACCCATTTAACAGAAGTTGCCTGAAGGTGCTGGTGAGTTATTGCTTAAATGAAGAGTCATAAAGCTGATAGTAATTAATGATTTGTCAGGATCTAAGAGGAATAATTCAAAAGGGAATGGCTGTCAGATGAGATACTAGGGTCATGAAAAGAAACATACCCTTCACTGGAAACAGCGAGGCGCTGAGGAATCTCTTCCTTTTTCTACTGCTTTGAGAGGCATGATTTGCGTGCTAAAAATTCTTACCAACAAGGACAGTTCAACGAGGAGAGATGCGCCAGACACACACGGTGCTGGCTCCTGGGCCCTCTCAGTCCTGCTGGGCTGCTTTGTGTAACTTGGCATGGTGATGTGTTCAGACTGGATGGATCAAAGCACCCAAGAGCCAACTGTGAGAATTCAAAGGCAAAAAAGGCTTCAGATGATCTGGAAGTTATCTTGGTGCAAAGCTTCCCAGTGTTTTAATTTCTTGTAGCATTTTACCTTTGGGGCTTTGCAGAATTTAACTGTGGTTGAAGTTAAGTGCTCAGCTGGGTGCTTGCTTCTATCATTTTTCCTAATGAATGCACTACGAGAAATTGGATTATCTTACTTGAATTTCCTTACCTATTTGTCTAAGCTGTTCAAATCTTTTCACTGGAACAAATTCTCTGAGCTTCTTCCCGCTTCTGTGGGGGAATAAGAGATACAGGGACGCCCTTAACTGCTAGATAAATCTAGCTACTTAAGTGAAAGACCACAGCTGGATGGCTGCTCCAAGCAATAGTAGGAAAGTGGGTTAAGAGAAGAAATATAGGGCCTTATTAAAATTTCAAGGGCGACTGAGACAGGCAAGATATAATGAATGGTACTGGAGTTTGGCCAGGTCAATGGTGTTAAAGCTCACTCAAAGAAATAGATAAATTTGAGGCCCTGGCCTTTGTTTAACCTCCCATCCAAAAAATGATTCTCCTTTGTCAAAACTTTTGATGATATTCCAGAATATTTGTTTAATAGGTGACGCAAAAGGAATGCTGCCTTCAATTTAATCACCTTAGGCTCTGCAGAACCCAGGTGTTAAGTAGAAAATTAGACAGCTTTTATCTTTATTTGCCTTTTTCTTCTTATTAAATCATTGAAACAAAGTAACATATTAAAACATTTAAATCACAAAATGAAACGGTCACATATGGAAGAATATTAAAGAAACGAAGTTCCCCATCATGCACAAAAAAAGGTGCACAAAAAATGAAGTCTTAACTCTATTGTTGAATATTGGGTGCAGAGTTACAAAAAAAGTTTGTTTGTTTTTTTTTTAATTATTTATTTATTTATTTTTGGCTGTGTTGTGTCTTCGTTTCCGTGCGAGGGCTTTCTCTAGTTGCGGCGAGCGGGGGCCACTCTTCATCGCGGTGCGCAGGCCTCTCACTATCGCGGCCTCTCTTGTTGCGGAGCACAGGCTCCAGACGCGCAGGCTCAGTAGTTGTGGCTCACGGGCCCAGCCGCTCCGCGGCATGTGGGATCTTCCCAGACCAGGGCTCGAACCCGTATCCCCTGCATTGGCAGGCAGATTCTCAACCACTGCGCCACCAGGGAAGCCCCCAAAAAAGTTTTATAGTCATTATCTAGGCAGCATCTTTGCATTAAAATAAAATTATGTTAGTTTCAATAAGAAGAGGCATAAAAATTTCACTATTTGCCAAAACTAACCCAAAGAATGAGGGTAGGTATAAATTTTCCATCTTATGAAACTTATTCTAACCTCCTACCAAGATGGCACTGATAGAATTCTAAATTTATAATAAAATATTCTATAAATATGGAAAACAAAAAACCCATCCTACTATTCTTAATGTGCTTCCTGAAATTGAAAAGTCATTTTAAAGAGTCTTCTAAATATCATCTTCAATGATAATTAGAAAATAGAATTTCATTGTGCACATTTATAATTGCCTTGTGCTACCACGAGGACATTGATCTTTAGTTTGTTTTTTACATACATTTTTAGAGTTGGAAAGAATCAAAGAAGTCATTCAGTTCAACCATCCACTCAATGCAGGATCTCATCTTTCCTACCCATGAGCAATTCCAATCCCGTAGAACCTTGTTTCCTCATGAGGATGCTTGTACCATTTGTAAGACAGCTTTAATTGTTTGAAAGTCATTCCTTTGAACTGAGTTTTGCTTTTGTTACTACCTACGCTGATTCTAGTTGTCTCCTTCAAAAGAGAGTAGCATATGTTTAATCATTATCTTGATCTGGATTCTTGATACATGAGTGTGCTCCCTTTACAACAAATTTATGAAGCTATAAATGTATGACGTGTGCACTTTTCTGCACGTATGTTATACTTCGAAAAAATGTTTACAAGAAACAAAAACAAAAAAAGGAAGAGGAATCACCATATCTGGATTAGTGTGGTTTTTCAGGAGAAGGTAAACTACAGTTTTAGGAGGGAGGCTTCTAAACAAAACCCATAAAGAAGACTATACTATATACATATGGCTTTAGCAGCAGAGTATCTGTGATACTTATGAAATGTTTCATTCAGACCTTCCTGGTCAGAGTCAGACCATGATGAGAGGAGTTGAAAATGAGCCTGAAATAGCTTCATTACATAGCTTTATCTCAGAGGCATTAAAAGTGAGTTTATTTCCTCTTCTGTCAAGAAGGGTTGACAGAGTTTTGGATTAGGGAATTTGTCGTATAAAATTTTAATGAATTTATTAAGAACCATTAAAATAGAAAAAGAGAGATGTGAGCAAAGCAAGAGAGAGAGAGAGATTGAGAATGAAGAAAGATGGGAATAAACCAGGCTAATCTATATCTATAAAACAGCTATGAACACTCTTGAGAAAGAAGAACAGAGCTGGAGGTATCACGCTCCCTGATTTCAAACTATACTACAAAGCTACAGTCATCAAAATGAGTGGTATTGGCACAAAAACAGACACATAAATGGATAGAACAGAATAGAGATCCCAGAATAGAGTTAAATGCACACATTTATGTTCAGTTAATCTATGACAAAGGAGGTAAGAATATACAATGGAGAAAAGATAGCCTCTTCCGTAAATGGTATTGGGAAAACTGAGCAGCTACATGTAAAAGAATCAAACTGGACCACTTTCTCATACCATATACAAGAATAAACTAAAAATGGATTAAAAACTTAAATGTAAGACCTGAAACCATACAATTCCTAGAAGAAAACATTGGCAGTAATCTCTCTGACATCAGCCTTAGCAATATTTTTTTGGATATGCCTCCTAAAGCAAAGGAAACAGAAACAAAAAGACACAAGTGAGACTACATCAAACTAAAAAGCTTTTCACAGCAAAGAAACCATCAACAAAATGAAAAGGCAACAGCTGAAGGGGAGAATATATTTGCAAATAATATATATGATAAGGGGTTAATATCCAAAATATACAAAGAACTCACACAACTCAACACCAAAAAAAAAAGATTAAAAAATGGGCAGAGGATCTGAATAGACATTTTTCTAAAGAGATACAGATGGCCAACAGGCACACGAAAGATGCTCAACGTCACTAATCATCAGGGAAATACAAACCGAAACCAAAATGAGATACCACCTCACACCTGTCAGAATGGCTATTATTAAAAAGACAACAAATAACAGTGTTGGTAAGGATGTGGAGGAAAGGGAGCCCTCCTGCGCTGTTGGTGGGAATGGAAATTGGTGCAGCCACTGTGGAAAACAGTGTGGAGGTTCCTCAAAAAATTAAAAATAGACCCACCATATGATCCAGCAATTCCAGTTCTGGGTATTTAGCACCCACCCCCACAAAAGAAAAGAAAAGAAAAACCACCAAAAACACTAATTCGAACAGATACAGGCGCCCATATGTTCACAGCAACACTATTTACAACAGCCAAGAAATGGAAGCAACCTCAGTGTCCACTGACAGAGGGATGGATAAAGGAGATTTGTAATATGCAAAGAAATATTACTTAGCCATGAAAAAATAAAATCCTGCCATTTGTGACAACATGGATGAATCCAGAGGGTATTATGCTAAATGAAATAAGTCAGACAGAGAAAGACCAATACTGCATGATCACACTTATATGTGGAATCTAAAAAACAAAGCAAACAAACAAAACAAAATGAAAACAGACTCACAGATACAGAGAACAAAAGGGTGACTCTTAGAAGGGAGGGGATGGTGGGGGGTGGCTGGGCAAAATAGGTTGAGGGGATTAAGAGGTACAAACCTCCAGTTATGTAATAAATAAGTCAAAGGAACGTAAATGCAGCATAAGGAATATGGTCAATAATATTGTAATTACTTCGTATGGGGCTAGATGGTTACTAGACTTACCCTGGTGATCATTTCATAATACATGTAAATGTCAAATCATTATGTAGTACCCCTGAAACTAACATAATATTGTACATCAACTATATTTCAATAAAAGTGGTGGTATAATTTAAAAAAACAGCTATGTAACTACCTGGAAAAATTCAAATAATAAACACATATTGATCTAAACTGTGAATCCAATTTAAATAAAAATCGACTTCTTTGTGGAGAGCTGGCAATCTTGCTTGGATGGGTTTAAAAAATTTTAAACAATGGCTAACATCTGCATGATTGTATGATACTTGGAAAGTATTGAAAGTTTTACGTACCAAAAAGGGCCTACCCATACATAGCTTTATCCTATCTCCTTTCTCCCCTACCCCACACACACTTCGGGAGATAAACCAGGAAAGTCAAACTGGAAAAAACAACCACAAAACATTGTTGTATGTCAACAAAACATTGCGGCCTTGCCTTAAGAAGCCAACTCAGCAAGGGCAGCACTACTAAAACATCTCACTGGTAAAGCTACTTTTGTCACAAACCAATGAACTAATAAAAATACTTAAAGATAACGCCAAAGGGTAACAGCAGGCACAGAGCTGGGGCAACCTTGCCTTAAGAGGCAAAGTGCTTCATTGTACAAATGATTGTAATCACATTCCCAATAATAACTCCTACAGATTTGACATTACCCATTAAAAAGAAATCATGAAATCATAAAAAAGGACTCAACCAAATTTTAAAGGATTTCATGGGTTTTTTTAAATAGATATTTACTGGAGTATAATTGCCTCACAATACGGTGTTAGTTTCTATTGTACAACAAAGAGAATCAGCCATATGCATGCACATGTCCCCATATCCCCTCCCTCTTGAGCCTCCCTCCCATCCTTCCTATCCCACCCCTCTAGGTCATCGCAAAGCACCAAACCGAACTCCCTATGCTATGCTGCTGCTTCCCACCAGCCAACTATTTTACATTCCGTAGTGTATATATGTTGATGCTACTCTCACTTCACCCCAGCTTCGCCCTCCCACCCCATGTCCTCAAGTACATTCTCTATGTCTATCTCTTTATTCCTGCCCTGCAAATAGGTTCATCAGTACTTTTTTTTTTTTAGATTCCATAGATATGTGTTAGCATATGGTATTTGTTTTTCTCCTTCTGACTTACTTCACTCTGTATGACAGACTCTAGGTCCATCCACCTCACTACAAATAACTCAATTTCCTTTCTTTTTATGGCTGAGTAATATTCCATTGTATAGATGTGCCACACCATCTTTATCCATTCATCTGTCGATGGACATTTAGGTTGGTTCCGCGTCCTGGCTGTTGTAAATACTGCTGCAATGAACATTATGGTGCATGTCTCTTTTTGAATTATGGTTTTCTCACGGTATATGCCCAGTAGTGGGACTGCTGTGTCATATGGTAGTCCTAGTTTTAGTGTTTTAAGGAATCTTCATACTGTTTTCCATAGTGGTTGTAACAATTTACATTCCCACCAACAGTGTAGGAGGTTTCCCTTTTCACCACACCCTTTCCAGCATTTATTGTTTCTGGCTTTTTTGACAATGGCCATTTTGACTGGCATGAGGTGATACCTCATTGTAGTTCTGATTTGCATTTCTCTAATAATTAGTGATGTTGAGCATCTTTTCATGTGCCTCTTGGCCATCTGTATGTCTTCCTTGGTGAAATGTCTATTTAGGTCTTCTGCCCATTTTTTAACTGGATTGTTTGTTCTTTTGACATTGAGCTCCATGAGCTGTTTGTATATTTTGGAGATTAATCCTTCATCTGTTGTTTCATTTGCAAATATTTTCTCCCATTCTGAGGGTTGTCTTTTCATCTTGTTTATGTTTTCCTTTGCTGTGCAAAAGCTTTTAAGTTTAATTAAGTTCCATTTGTTTATTTTTGTTTTTATTTCTGTTACTCTAGGAGGTAGGTCAAAAAAGACCTTGCTGTGGTTTATGTCAAAGAGTGTTTTTCCTATGTTTTCCTCTAAAAGTTTTATAGTGCCTGGTCTTACATTTAAGTCTTTAATCTATTTGGAGTTTATTTTTGTGTATGGTGTTAGGGAGTGTGCTAATTTCATTATTTTACATGTAGCTGTCCAGTTTTCCCAGCACCACTTATTGAAGAGGCTGTCTATTCTCCACTGTATGTTCTTGCTTCCTTTGTCATAAATTAGGTGCCCAAATGTGCATGGGTTTCTCTCTGGGCTTTCTATCCTGTACCATTGATCTACATTTCTGTTTTTGTGCCAGTACCATACTGTCTTGATTACTGTAGCTTTGTGGTAGAGTTTGAAGTCAGGGAGCCTGATTCCTCCAACTCCGTTTTTCTTTCTCAAGATGGCTTTGGCTATTCGTGGTCTTTTGTGTTTCCATACGAATTGTAAGATTTTTTTGTTCTAATCCTGTGAAGAATGCCATTGGTAGTTTGATAGGGATTGCATTGAATCTGTAGATTGCTTTGGGTAGTATAGTCATTTTCACAATATTCATTCTTCCAATCCAAGATCGTGGTATATTTCTCCATCTGTTTATGTCATCTTTGATTTCTTTCAACAGTGTTTTATAGTATTCAGAGTACAAGTCTTTTGCCTCCTTAGGCAGGTTTATTCCTAGGTATTTTATTCTTTTTTGTTGCAGTGGTAAATGGGAGTGTTTCCTTAATTTCTCTTTCTGATTTTTCATTATTGGTGTATAGGAGTGCCAGAGATTTCTGTGCATTAATTTTGTATCCTGCAACCTTACCAAATTCATTGATTAGTTCTAGTAGTTTTCTGGTGGCATCTTTAGGATTTTCTACGTATAGTATCATGTCATCGGCAAATAGTGACAGTTTTACTTCTTCTTTTCCAATTTGTATTCCTTTTATTTCTTTTTCTTCTTTGATTGCTGTGGCTAGGTCTTCCAAAACTATGTTGAATAAGAGTGGTGAGAGTGGACATCCTTGTCTTGTGCCTGATCTTAGTGGAAATGCCTTCAGTTTTTCACCATTGAGTATGACGCTTGCTGTGGGCTTGTCATATATGGCCTTTATTATGTTGACGTAGGTGCCCTCTATGCCCATTTTCTGGACAGTTTTTATCATAAATGGGTGTTGAATTTTGTCAAAAGCTTTTCCTGCATCTATTGAGATGATCATATGGTTTTTATTCCTTAATTTGTTGATGTAGTGTATCACATTGATTGATTTGAGTATATTGAAGAATCCTTGCATCCCTGGGGTAAATTCCACTTGATCATGGTGTATGATCCTTTTAATGTGCTGTTGGATTCTGTTTGCTAGTATTTTGTTCAGGATTTTTGCATCTATGTTCATCAGTGATATTGGTCTATAATTTTCTTTTTTTGTGATATCTCCTGGTTTTGGTATCAGGGTGATGGTGGCTTCTTAGAATAAATTTGGGACTCTTTCTCTCTCTGCAATTTTTTGGAAGAGTTTGAGAAGGACTGGTGTTAGCGCTTCTCTAAATGGTTGATAGAATTCGCCTGTGAAGCCACCTGGTCCTGGACTTTTGTTTGCTGGAAGACTTTTAATTACAATTTCAATTTCATTACTTGTGATAGGTCTGTTTATATTTTCTAATTCTTCCTGGTTCAGCCTTGGAAAATTGTACCTTTCCAAGGATTTGTCCATTTCTTCGTGGTTGTCCATTTTATTGGCATATAGGTGTTTGTAGTAGTCTCTTATAATCCTTTGTATTTCTGCAGTGTCAGCTGTGATTTCTCCTTTTTCATTTCTGATTTTACAGATTTGTGTCCTCTCTCTTTTTTTCTTGATGAGCCTAGCTGAGAGTTTATCAATTTTGTTTATCTTCTCAAAGAACCAGATTTTAGTTTTATTGATCTTTGATATTGTTTTCTTCATTTCTATTTCATTTACTTCTGCTCTGATCTTTATGATTTCTTTCCTTCTACTGACTTCCGTTTTTCTTTGTTCTTCTTTCTCTAGTTGTTTTAAGTGTAGGGTTAGATTGTTTATTTGAGATTTTTCTTGTTTCTTGAGGTGAGATTGAACTGCAATAAACTTCCCTCTTAGAACTGCTTTTGCTGTGTCCCATAGGTTTTGGGTTGTCATGTTTTCGTTGTCATTTGTTTCTCTGTATTTTTTTATTTCTTCTTTGATTTCTTCAGTGGTCTCTTGGTTATTTAGTAGCACACTGTTTAGCCTCCATGTATTTGTGTTTTTTACAGTTTTTTTTTCCTGTAATTGATTTCCAATCCCATAGCATTGTGGTCAGAAAAGATGCTTGATACGATTTCAATTTTCTTAAATTTTCCAAGTCTTGATTTGTGACCCAAGATGTGATCTATCCTGGTGAATGTTCCATGTGCACTTGAGAAGAAAGTGTATTCTGCCACTTTTGGGTGGAATGTTCTATAAATATCAATTAGATCTATCTGGTCTATTGTGTCATTTAAAGCTTGTGTTTCCTTATTTATTTTCTGTTTAGATGATTTGTCCATTGGTGTAAGTGAGGTGTTAAAGTCTCCTACTATTATTGTGTTACTGTCAATTTCTCCTTTCATGGTTGTTAGCATTTGCCTTATGTACTGAGGCGCTCCTATGTTGGGTACATAAACATTTATAATTGTTAGATCTTCTCCTTGGATTGATCCTTTGATCATTATGTAGTGTCCCTCCTTATCTCTTATAACAGTCTTTATTTTAAAGTCTATTTTATCTGATACGAGTATTGCTACTCCAGCTTTCTTTTGATTTCCATTTGCATGGAATATCTTTTTCCATCCCCCCACTTTCAGTCTGTATGTGTCCCTAGGTCTGAAGTGGGTCTCTTGGAGACAGCATATATATGGGTCTTGTTTTTGTATCCATTCAGCCAGTCTGTGTCTTTTGGTTGGGGCATTTAATCCATTTACATTCAAGGTTATTATTGATATGTCTGTTCCTATTACCATTTTCAAAATTGTTTTGGGTTTGTTTTTGTGGGTCTTTTTTTTGTCTTGTGTTTACCACTTAGAGAAATTTCTTTAGCATTTGTTGTAAAGCTGGTTTGGTGGTGCTGAATTCTCTTAGCTTTTGCTTGTCTGAAAAGCTTTTGACTTCTCCATCGAATCTGAGTGAGATCCTCGCTGGGTAGGGTAGTTTTGGTTGTAGGTTCTTCTCTTTCATCACTTTAAGTATATCCTGCCACTCCCTTCTGGCCTGCAGAGTTTCCACTGAAAAATCAGCTGATAACCTTATGGGGATTCCTTTGTATGTTATTTTTTGTTTTTCCCTTGCTGCTTTTAATATTTTTTCTTTGAATTTAATTTTTGTTAGTTTGATTAATATGTGTCTTGGTGTGTTTTTCCTAGAGTTTATCCTGTATGGGACTCTCTGTTCTTCCTGGACTTGGGTGACTACTTCCTTTCCCATGTTAGGGAAGTTTTCCACTATAATCTCTTCAAATATTTTCTCAGACCCTTTCTTTTTCTCTTCTTCTTCTGGGACCCCTATAATTCGAATGTTGGTGCCTTTAGTTTTGCCCCAGAGGTCTCTGAGATTGTCTTCAATTCTTTTCATTCTTTTATCTTTATTCTGCTCCTCGGCAGTTATTTCCACCATTTTGTCTTCCAGCTCACTTATTCGTTCTTCTGCCTCAGTTATTCTGTTATTGATTCCTTCTAGTTATTTTTCATTTCAGTTATTGTGTTGTTCATCTCTGTTTGTGTGTTCTTTAGTTCTTCTAGATCTTTGTTAAACATTTCTTGTATTTTCTCAATCCGTGCTTCCATTCTATTTCCAAGACTCTGGATCATCTTTACTATCATTACTGTGAATTCTTTTTCAGGTAGATTGCCTACTTCCTCTTCATTTATTTGGTTTTTTAGGTTTTTACTTTGCTCCTTCTTCTATGACATATTTTTTTGCCATCTCATTTTTTTTTTAATGAGTGGGATTGTGTTCCTGTTTTGCTGGTTGTTTGGCCTGAGGCTTCCAACACTGGAGTTTGTAGGCTATTGGGTAGAGCTGGGTCTTGGTGCTGAGATGAGGAACTCTGTGAGACCTCACGCCAATGAATATTCCCTGGGGTCTGAGGTTCTCTGTTAGTCCAGTGGTTTGGACTCGGCGCTCCCACCGCAGGAGCCTCTGCCTGACCCCAGGCTCGTGAATCAAAATCCCGCAAGCCGCGTGGGGTGGCGAAAAAAAAAGAGAGAGAACAATAACAAAGTAAAAAATAAAATCAGACTAGGAAACTAACAGATATGTTAGAAGGAATGTAAAAATAAAATATAGATGAATCAACAACCAGAAGGTACATCAGTACCACAATAGTAAAAAAGAGGAGGAGGGAAAAGAGAAAAAAAAAGGGGGGTGGGAAAGGCCTTGGCTGTAGAGAGCAGGGCCTAAGCAAGGGTGAGGTTTGGGTGGTGGGTGGGGCCAATGCTCAGGACCCACAGGGCTGGAAAAGGTCCTGGGGGCCTGGGGTGTGGGGCTTAGGCTCAAGGAACAGAAGGGGCCCAGGCGTGTCCTCCACCCCTGGTCTTGGAGGGCAGGGTACCTCACCTGGGAGCCCAGCAGGCTTCCTGGGCTCAAGTGGGCAGGGCAAACGCCCTCCTCTCCTCTCCTGCTCCTCCAGTCTGGGGTCTGGGAGGGCCCCTCCCATCTGTCTCTCCTGATCTCCTTGGCCTCCCTCCTGTGCCCCCAGGACCAGTGCGACCAGGGGGAGTGGAGAGGAGGGGGGGGGCCTTGGAAGGCAGGGGACTGTCCTGGGAGCTCAGCCGGATCTCTGGGCCTGAGTGGGCGGGGCAATCACCCTCCGCTCCTCTCCCACTCCTCCTAGAGGGCCCCTCCCACCTGCCTCTCCTGATCTCCCCGGCCTCCCTCCTGTGTCCCCAAGGACCCAGGTAAATAAGTAGGTGGTAGAGACTCAGTCTTCCCTGGGCACTCAGCATCCCTGCAGATTCTTGATGGATGTACCAAGAATGCAAGACCCTAACCATTCTTTACCTGGGCCAATACTTAGGGTTGGTTTTTGCAGCAAGGAACTTTGAGGGATGAGATTACATCTCCCTTTGGGACAAAAATCAGACTGGCTTGCTGCTTGCTGTAAAAGCAGTGGATTCCCCAAGTGATTGCTCCTCTGTGTGATGCAAATTCACTGCATGCATCCCGTCCATTTGAGCCCATCTCACATCCCTGTAAGACTTGCATGCTGGCAAAGTCTATGTGAACACAATGCTCAAGCTGCCTGCTGTGCTGCAAGTAATAAAGTCCTTTGTCTCTGACCCAAGGTTTATGTCTTCTGTCAGAATCGATGAAACAACAGGATAACTCACTGGCTATAAGGAGGGTAAAATTAAATCTCAGACCCAACAGTTATGGCAACAAAGATGAGATGCTGACAGAGACACAGCTTTCTGGAAGAAGAATGTCAAGGGCCCTTCAGGATGGGTTCAGGGACAGAGCACGACTCTCTGGCCTCTCCCCCAAGTGATGGGTGAGACAGGGAAGCAGGGGACCTGCACCATCCTACCTAAGATTGAGCAACAGGGGGTAGCATTAAAATAAGCAGCCCCAAATGATGCCCTGGTGGTTGTCAGATCTCCCTGGGCAGGAGGAGGAAGGGATGCTGTCCTGGCAACAGGCAGCAAGCCCCACAGCTCCAGCTGAGTGGCAGCAGGTGTGTGCTGCTGAGTCAAGGAGAATTGGAAGCTGAAATAGATTCTGTCAACAATGAGGACCTTGCTATTCAGTACAGAACCTCAGATAGACCAAAACGTTATAGGTTGGTTTGGATGAGTCACAAGCAGTCACATGAAACTGAAACTGAATGATGCAAAAACGTACTGTCTGGTGTGGACTTGCTGTCTCCCTCCATGACCCTTGGTACCTCCCTCCGCCTGTAACATGACTTCAGCTGCTTTAAGGACAAATATCCCTGTCCACACAGGACCTTGAGTCACTGTCTCACCCAGAGGTGGTGCTGCTCTTGCCTGGTGAGCCTCCTTTGACAGGGCAGAGGGCAGGGCGTGCAAAGGGCAGAAACGAAGGGGCCTCCCAGCCCAGGGGCTCACCAGACATCAGGAGACTCTGGGAAGGGAGTAGCTCTGGCGCTTGGACTCCATCCATGGAGTGAGGACCAAACTGGGTGAACAGCTTTCCGGCAACCCTCCACCCTCTTCCTCAAGGGCAAACCTCCCCCCACCTAGCACTCCTGCACTCCCAGCTGGGAGACTGTGTGGGTTTTTTGGTGGCTGTTGCTTTAACTCCTAAGTCACCATGGGTTACAGTCCTTAGTCTGTGTTCCTGAGATAAAAATGGCATCCAAATTCAATGCATGGAGTTTGGATGGAGCTGGTGGAGGGAAAGGATAAAGTGACCTTATGGGTGGGAACCCTGGGCTGAATCGATGTACAGCTGTGGCTTCCACATCTGTACATATAATGGAAATAATGGGTTCTATGCCTGCACTTCCCCAATCCAGAAGTGTCAGGGGGGTTTCTCCCATTTAGGGTTTACCACATGTATTGTCCCCTCCAGGCTGGTGCAACAGAAACAATGTAGAATCTGAGGAGGAGAAAGGAGTATCAGAGCTTTAGATGCTGGGGAATTGATAGAGGCTGTTTCTCTGTATAATATACCTGGTCTAATCCAATTACACCCTTCTGAAAACAGACACACACAAAGGCAGCTACTAATCTCTGTTGCAACTGAATGCATCCGATTCATGGCAACCTGCGACTCTCGGACATGACAGATCCGTTTTCGAATGGTCAACCTGGACTTCAGTGCAAATACGGAGAGGACCTTCAGGCCTTCTTGGTCAAATGGGAATGATATATTCAAGATCACGGCTGATTTGTTCTTAGCAGCATTTCGGTTTTACATGAAAATGTGGCAGCTATTCCTTTGGGGAACAAAACACTTTATTCCCCATTCAACTACCTTGAATATAACCACTTACTCAACGGGGCCCTCCATCCACAGAGATTAGGATCCTCTTATGCCTGGGCCTGATCAGGCCAAGTTAAAGGCTGATGGTGTTCATGGGAAAGCATTGGTCATCCATCCCCCAACAACTCCAGAAAGCTGAATGAGATAAGGGCTGGTCAGCACAATGGCCTGAATGGAAAGCTGGTCCTCCTCACCTTAGCCAACAGTCCTATGAACTAGGCATTTTATGTTTTTACTAGTTCTTGGGCTACAGTTAATGAGCTGCCACTTGGAAGACCACAGGCTGGCCGGTTAAAGATCCTCCTCTTCAGGGCCTTCAATTGTGGAAGCAAATTTCAATTGCCCATCGGACAGTCTGGTCCAATCACACGGATCACCAGGGGAAGGGCCCATTGTCTGATGAGGCTGAATCAAGATGCTCATCAAGCCTGAACCACCCAGATCACTGCTGTCACCGCCTGGATCCATTCTTGTACCAGACAAAACAATAGGTCAACCATCAGGGAAGACATGACTGTGATCTAGAAGGACCACTGTGTGCCAGACTCTGACTCCCACCACAATTGGTCCAATAGTCCAGCAGTGAAGGAGGTCACATTCCACAGAGGAGCATTTTCCTGTCTCCTCTTAGAAAATCGACTAGTGGATCTCTGACTCTCCCTGGGGACTGCCATTGGCACCTTGCCACTAGAGATACATTTTCAGGTTATGTTGTTGCTGTTCCATTCTGATCAGCTGACTCTAGTTTTCAGCTTTCCAGACCATCTGCAATCTGACTGTAGCATTTTTTTTTTTCTTATAAAGGCCCCCAACAATGGACGGATAGTCAAGATAAACAAAGGACATTCCACACTCCTTTATTCTCTGATAAGGCTGCTGGCACCACTCAGAGGTGGCACAGACTTTTAAAAAATTTCATTGAAGTATATTTGATTTTTTTTCCTTACTCAAAAGCCTTATGTCTTCTGCCAGCATCCATGAAGCAGTAACACACTAAGTTATGAACTTGTAAGTAGGATAAAATCAAATCTCAGATCCAATAGATTTAGTGGACGTAATATGAGGTGGTTCTTCTCTGAGTGAAATTAGAAACCTGATAATCAACTGAGGGTAACAAAGAGGGAGGAGGTAGTGGAAGTTTGAAGAAAGAGAAAGTATAAAAAGGTATAAAAAGGTCATCTTGGGAAGTAGAACTCGAAAAGGAGTGTTCTCTAAGGGCTAGGAGTCTCCTTGAAATTTGTGGTCATAAATATCAGGTGATACTCATCAGTTAAGTGTGTGAGTTGTGAGTTTTTCTCCAGCCACACTCAAATTGCTTGTAGGTGTGCAGAAGATGAAGTGTGAGGTTTAATCTTATGTGTACTTTTGTCAAGTAAGTACAATGGAGAGAGACAGGATCTGGGGAGCTGAGGTTATATGCAAGGAAATAGTTGCAGTATTAGACTGAAGTCTTAGCTGAGACAGAGGGTGAGGCAATGAATAAAAAATTGGTCGGAACAATTGACTAGGTGCAATGAAAAAGTGTTGGCATGTAAGTGAATTGGAGAAATGGAGGTTATGGTCAGAGAATAGAACGATGGAAAATGAGGTTTTTAGTGAGTTATTGGTGACAATAAGGTCTAGATTGTGACCACAGAAGTGGGTAGAAGTTAATGGGTGGCAGTCAGAGTCATTTGGAAATAACGAGGTCAAATGACTGGGAAATAAGGTTTGCAGGGATATTCCATATGGGTGTCTCCAAGAATGATAAGTAAGATACTAAAATCTTCGGTGACTAAAGTGAAGGTTCCAGGGGGTGGGAGGAGGATTGTAATAAGGAGAAGCAGTAGGTGTCATTGTATATGAAGACATATACTTCCAAATGAGTTGGGGATTTGAATGAAGAGGGAGGAGCAGTTGCTTAGAGGTAGAAATAAAGTGAAAAGGACATTGAGTTGACTTTGGGGACCAGTTGAACATGGGATTTGGGAGAAGAATAAAAAACAACTGCCATTTGAGAGGGCTGCAGAAGAATAGTATCCTGAGAATATAGCTAGATTGTAGCTAAAGCATGTAGGTGAAAGAAATGTTTGAAAAAGAGGTTGAGAAGAGTGATAATTGAGTTTATAATAAATTTTGAGATCTTTAGCATATAGTGGGACGTTCAGAAAAGGATGGGAAGTCAGGTGAAATTAGGCAATGGCCAGAGCATTTTGGCATCAGAGACTAGGGTCTGATGGGCTGGAATGCTGGGACATCTGTGAGTGATGGAGGTAAACTGACTGGTAAGCCACGGTGAGACCATTCCTGAGGACTTCAGAGGAAGTTAGAGTCAGCTCTGATTTCAGCCTTTTCAAGAATAGCTGCTTAAGTGCTGACTAGGAAGAGGTGAAGAGGACCACTGTGGAAGGAGGGGTGGTTTTTACCAAGAGCAGGTATAACAAAACCTTTCATGGGAAAAAGAGATCCAACTCTTTAGTCAGAGATTTGGTTGATCTAAGGTTTTGGATGCTTTCCCAAGGCCTGGGACCTGAGCTGTTCAGGGCTGGAGTAAAGCTCCAGACAAATGTGTATGTGGAGGTGGTCAGGGAGGCGGATGGGGTGGGGGGAGAAGGGTGTTTCTGAAGAGTCTTCCGTGTTAATGTCAGAAGACAGACTTTCTGAATAAACAACCACAGCAGTGGACTTTGGTAAAAGCCATAATCTTTGATTTGGTCAGTTGGCGGTCACTAATGTTGTTCTTTCTAAAGATTAGCATGCTTAAAGAAACTTTGGGGGATCTTGAGCAGCAAGAAGCAGAATGGGGTTTCCAGATGGCCATTCTCACAAGCAGCATACACGCAGCTGGCCCGGTTATATGCAGGCTTGCCGTGTGGGCTCCTGTAAGCACAATTCCTAGTATCTTCAACCTCTTCTCTGAACATCTGTTTCAAGTCCTTGTTCTAACAATACCTGGGTATTACTAGAGAATGGTACTTCCCTTACAGGTTTTATAAATGGCGGAGGCCCACATCTCTCACACAAAAACAGAATCCAAGTTGCAAGGACAGCGCCTGTGGCATGACGATGTGGATTATTGAGAATTTAATTATGAATTTCCTGGTGAAGGATTTGCAATGGTTTTATTCTTTAGTTTTAGAAAACTGTTTTCTCTTTCAAATATACGTTGGCCAGAATCCTTGATTTGGAGAATTGACATCTGTCTGCTGATTATCCATTTGAGAGCTTTTCCTTAGCTTGTTTGACGTTAAGTCAACAAAATAATGCTAACTTAATAAAGCAGCCACAGCCCGTGAAGCCATTGTTACCTGTCTCTGTCCTGATGGTATCACAGACATGTCCATCTCTGGATCTGATCTGCATTTGATCTTCCAAATCATGACTGTTAAATTTCCCTACTAGATATAATATCTTTTTAGATAGTAGGTAGTAAGCATAATGAACATGATTTTCAAAAACAATCTATGTATAAGGAGGTGACACACCTTTCCTAATTGTTGTAGCTAAGAGAGCAGAATCAAAAGTAGTACAAGCAGGAATGTGCTCATACGTACTGTAAAGAGTTTTGTTTATAGATGTTAATATTCATAGTAAAAGCAAAGGTAAATGAATTGGATTAATCTACTGAAAATATTAATATTAATAAATGTCTTATTAAGTAAATAAGGATGGAAGCAAAGTTGGCTCTTTTAGGGTTACAGCTTTATATGTGTATCTAATATCTGTTCAAGTTATTTAAGATCTATACTCTCAAACTTGAAATTGTAAGTAAGGAAAAAAGTGCATCTCTAAGAACAGCGAGCCAAAAACAACAAATGAACAAATTCTATGGAAGATTTCTCTGTAGGCAGGAGATGCTGACTGCCCCATATGCTTGCTTCATTGCTTCACGAATACAGGAAGGTTTCAATGTTACATGTTCGGCCCTATGTGCCTATTTCAGTTGGATTTAGGTAGAATGACAGGATTTAACTTTTAAGGAAAAGTGAACACTTCATTTTTAACAACATTGTGCTTGAGGCAGATGAACCTGAGAACGAGAGACCCCGTGAACAGTCACTTTGCCAGGTGGCACTCATCGGGGTGTTTATTGTTGAGAACCCCTCTATTTCTGCCTGAGGTTTGAAGCCAGGACGTCACAGGATCCCCTGCTGCACTGCTTAGTTCTTCCCATGCACAGAGCAGATGGGTGAAGCAGAATAAAATCCCCACATCAGAGGCAACAGGAAGCACTCCAGAAACCAGCAATGGCATTGCTCTTTGCTGGAGTAAATGCTAATTGGAGTTGGTGAGTGAAAGTTAGAGCTGAAAATTGGACTTGGCTTACAAGCAGTTGGGAAACTTGTTAAAGGTATTATCACTATCACATTTTGATAAACAGAAACAAAATGTTCACATTAAAAACATGAGTCAATTGTTTCCAATTTAGCTTGGTTAGAACACGATGCTTCAAGGGTAAGCACACAGGTCATGAGATCCTTTCTTAATTTTTAGAAGCAACATGATCATTTGTATTAAAAAACTACCAAGTCATTTGGATTCTCGTAATTTCCACTAAATTCTATCTGGCAAAAATAGCATAAATAGGTCCTCTTTCCTGATTTCTCTGACTGTACCTTTTTATGGCTTCACTGTGGCAGTTATCGTACCGTCTTGTATTCTTGTGCATCTTTTTCCTCCCGCTCTTTCACTTTCCTTTGGGAAGAGACCATGTATTTTCATCATTATATCCCTAGAACTGAGTCCAGTGCCCCAAAGTGAAAAGTTAAAACATGACAGAAAGAAGCAGCCAACATTCCTTCTAGTAGCGGTCAAGGATGGTCATACAAAATAAAGATAATTTACAGTTTTGGACTGGACTGAACAGTGTTTTTCAACTACAGGCCTTCTCCAATTATAGATTTATTTAGTTTACCATTAAAATTATGTGAATATGTGGGTTTTAAGTAAATCCACAGACTTTAAATCAAGTGTTTATGCGCCATTCTCATTTCAAGTTGAGCATTGCAGCTATAGGCACAAACTGGCTATGGCAGTATGTGAGGATATTTTGCCAAAGAATATTTTTTAATGATTTTGAGATTATTAGAGAAGAGTGACCATTATTGCATCTAGGCTCATGAGTTTCCAAGTTTCAGTTCTGATCATTAAAATACCTAAATGGATCTTCAGACTTTTCTCAATCATCTTATCAAATAATACTTCTGGTTTCTGTGGGCTCAACTTGCCTTACCTGTTGAAAGTCCCAGAAGAAACCCTGGTAAAAGCTGGTCCCCCTTCAGAGGGGCTTGGTTCCTCTCATTAGGATTCTCTGCCCCCTTTTACCCATGTTTTCACTATTTCCCATTTTCCATGGCTTTAAGCTCTATTTCTCTCTCTGAGTACTGTCTTCAGGGACCCTCAGTTAATTTCTACTCTGGTATATTTCACTTTCACATTATAACAAAGTTAAAAAATTGCATTCAATATCCAACCACAACCATTTTCAATTTGGAACATAACTGTACATGTAGTAAAGAGCAACAAATACATCCTTAATTATAATTTAAAAAATGGAAACGTTTGTAGCTATATTTAACAACTCTAAGGGTTTCTTTGAATGGAGCTCTGTCATTAAATGTATTATTCACAATTATATTTTTCATCATGATGGAAATTTATTTTAATATAACAAGGGATAGAACTGCAAATATGTATAGCTTGCAAAAAGTAAACTGTGTCATTTATATCCTCAGCAGAGATCAGTGGGAGCCCCGGTGACACCAGATATACCAAGCAGACTAAACTAACACTGCCACAATTCTGAAATTTAACTGATTATTGGACCTATATAGCCCACAAAAGTGGGCTATGACCTGTTCGCCCAAAATAAAAAGGTGACTGCTTGCTAAAATTTTAAAAATTCAAATAAGACCAATAGTTTCCTAGCATAATATCCAAAATGTCCTGGATACGACTGAAAAGTCACCCATCATACCAAGAATCAGGAAAACCACAACTTGAGCGAGAAAAGAAAATGAACTGATGTCATCAACTCAACCTGAGCTGAATCAGATTTTGGAATTATCTGACAAAGATTTAAAGTAACCATCATAAAATGATTTAATAAGCAATCACAAATTCTCTTGAGATAAAAAGGAAAGGTAGATAAAAGGAAAAATAGAAATAAAAGGAAATAAAAGATAAAAGGAAAAATAGAAATTATCAGCAAGGAATTAGATGCTACAAAAAATGGAAATTATAAAACTGGAAAATGAAATAGGAGAAATAATCAATTCTCTGGATGGGTACAATAGTAGAGTAGATGAAAGAGAAAGAGAATAAAATTAGTGAATTTGAAGACAGATCAATCGAATTTACCCATTCTAAACAAAGGAGAGAAAAACAAATGAATAGAACCTCAGGAATCTGTGGGAAAATATCAAAAGACACAAAACTTATATTATCAGAGTTGCAGGAGAAGAAAAAGAGTAGGGCTGAAAGAGCATTCAAAGAAAAACTTGGCTAAAGAGATCCTAAATTTGGCAAAAGACATAAATCCACAGATTTGAAAAGCTGAGTTAATTCCAAATAGGAAAAACCAAAATAAATTGATACCAAGACACATCATAAATAAAATTCCAAAAACTAAAGACAGAGTTGAAGCTGTTATCACTACCACACTTTTTCTCTACAAGTAGCCAGAGAAAGGCTGCCAATTTCAATGATAGCAGATTTCTCATTTGAAACCATGGAGTGCAGTAGGAAGTGATGTAGAATTTTTCAAATGCTGAAAGAAAAGAATTGCCAACCATGAATTCTATATTCAACAAACTACACTTCAGGAACAAATGGGCAATAAAGACTTTCTCAGATAAAGGAAAACCAAAAGAATTGTCACTAGCACACCTATTCTTTTTTTTTTTTTAAAGATTTTTTTTTTTGATGTGGACTATTTTTAAAGTCTTTGTTGAATTTGTTACAATATTGCTTCAGCTGTATGTCTTGGTTGTTTGGCCCTGAGGCATGTGGGATCTTAGCTCCCCAACCAGGGATTGAACCTGCACCCCCTGCACTGGAAGGTGAAGTCTTAACCATTGGACCGCCAGGGAAGTCCCAGCATACCTACTCTTAAAGAAAGGCTAAAGGAAGTTCTTTAAACAGAACGTAAACAGTAGAATAAGAATCTTGAGGCAAAAGGCAGAAAGGAAGAACAATGGAGAGGGCAGGTAAATACAATAGAACACTCTTCTCTACATGAGTTTCCTAAATCATATGTAATGATTAAAATAATGATTATAATACCATCTTATCCTCAAGACAATGATATTTTAAAGTGGGGAAGACAAAGGGACCTAAGTGGAAATAGAGTTTTCCTCCACTTCACCCAAAATTGCAACATGTTAATACCAATAGGCTATGATAAGTTACATGTGTATATTGTAATACCCAGAACAACCACTATGAAAGCTACACAATACAGCTGAAAATGCTATAAATAAATCAAGATGAAATCCTAAAAAAATGGTCAAGTAACCCACAGAAAGATAAGAAAAGAGAAACAAAGAAATCAAACAGAAAACATAATAAAATGGCAGAGTTCACCCCTAATATATCAATAATTACTTAAAGGTAAATGGTCTAAATATATCAATTAAAAGGCAGAGATTTGGGCTTCCCTGGTGGCGCAGTGGTTGAGAATCTGCCTGCCAATGCAGGACACACGGGTTCGAGCCCTGGTCTGGGAAGATCCCGCATGCCGCGGAGCGGCTGGGCCCGTGAGCCACAATTACTGAGCCTGCGCGTCTGGAGCCTGTGCTCCGCAACAAGAGAGGCCTGCGCACCGCGATGAAGAGTGGCCCCTGCTTGCCACAACTGGAGAAAGCCCTCGCACAGAAACGAAGACCCAACACAGCCAAAAATAAATAAATAAATAAATAAAGTAAACAATGCGTTTAAAAAAAAATACATTTAAAAGGCAGAGATTGACAGAATAATTTTGAAAAAGCATGACCCAATAATATGCTTTTTAATATGCCATTTAGAAGAAACTCACTTCAAATTCAATAAGTAAGTTGAAAGTATAAGGATGGAAAAAGGCATACCATGCAAATGTTAATATTTTAAAAAGGCAGGAGCATGATTATTTATGTAGAAAATATGAAAGAATTGACAAAAAATCTCCTGGAACTAATAAATGATTATAGCAAGGTTGCAGAGTACAAGGTTAATATAATATACAAAAGTCAATTGTTTTTCTACATAACAGCAATGAACAAGTAGAATTTGAAATTAACAACACAACACCATTTACACTGGCACCCCCAAAATGAACTACTTGGGGCAGCCCAGGACTTCTTAACTCATATAGTCATTTTTGGCTGCTCTTCAGAAATTAAGGCCAACACACTTCCCTGAAACATTTCACTGCCTCTCCTGTTTGGATCTGCAGATTCTTTGGTCAACCATGTTCTTTTATCTGATAAGGCAACATTAGCAATGGCCTCTGACTTTGAATCTCTTCTTTATAACCCTAAACCCAATAAAAAATTTTAGAACTCCCTTACCTTGTTCCAAGAGGGATTTAAAGTAGCTGACAAAAATACTTACACTATACCAGGATCAAACAATTCAGAAAAAATAAGAAAAAAAAAAAAAAGGCAAATGTGAGAAACAGAAACAGGAAATTTAAATAATCTCAGAGGTGGGGTAAATACAGAAATATATTCCAGAAAAACATATATGCTTGTAGAACCCACTTTTACCTATAAGATTTCTGGCATCTTACATTGTTGGGAAATGTGATGTATTGCAAGATTTATTTCATGCTTTTTTTCATTTATCAAGATTTATTTGCACACATTTTACTAGGGGAAAAAGCATGCAAGCTAGAAGCTATTCAGGAAAAACAATACTTATACTGATGTTGACACTGGAGAGGCTTCTCCCCTGTGTGTTTTTCGTAGAGGGGACAGTGAATAAGGAAATCTTCTACGGCAACCTTACAGCAAACACTGCCATCAAATAAATAGACCCCCCTCCCCCTTTTTTCTTATTCCTTATTTTCTTTTCTCAGAAATCCCCGATAGCAGCTGAAATATTTTCCTCAGATATCACTGGATCTATTGAGAAAAGAATAAGATAGAAATCTAGGTTGTAATTAGTTTTCTCAGTGGTACCCATGCAATTGTAGGTAAGTTGCTACTCATTACCAAATATGGGACTGTCTCCAAACTTCTGAAAATTTTCAGAAATGGGAGCAGACACAAACACAACTGTTCATTGGAAAACATACGTGCACATTTCCTCTGCATTTTAGAGTAAGAATGCTGTAGAACAATTTAGAGTCATTTAAATTTGATATAGGGAACAACTTTAGCTATAGAATAGTTGATTACTTGAGACTAGATAATTTTTCTGTGTAAATATAAGTACGTTAACTTATTTAAGCAAATTTGAATAACATAAAATGTAACATCATTATAAAATTTAATGACATAAAAATTCCAACATTTTCTGTTTATAAGGTGAAGAATTTGAGTCAGCTTCTAATTCCCAGGACAATGTATACAAGTATTTCCCCTTTCGTACACCTCTTCTATCCCTATTTTTAACATTTTTCTCATGATCTGAGGAATTACGATATGTGAAATGAGGTATTTTTCAGGCCCACAAGGGGGACCCTTTGCACCACAGCAACAGAGGTTATACGGCACAGATCTCACTGCTCATCCACCATTTGGTTGAATGCATGATCTGCCATCAAACGCTAGAAAGTCAAGGCATCTCCCCAGCCCTGGGCCTCACCTGTGAGTCCAGGTGGACAGATGCAGATGTAACCTGACGCTTCGGGGCGGCCGGACAGAGACAGCAGCTGGGCAAGGCGCCCATGCCCTTCCCCTGAAGACAGCTCCACGCATTCCCCATCAGACTGGCAGGGGCTACTACTGCATTCATCGATGTCGGTCTCACACTGGGCCCCCGTGTATCCTGCAGGATAAACGTTCAGAGAAGCTGCTGAGTCAAAGCCCCTCAACCATAGAGTATGTGCCTGACCGGAGGCTGGCCACTGTGCTGGCACCAGTTAACAAGGTGCTGGGCCTCCTTCAAGGAGCTGGCAAGGGATCTGGTAAGAGAGGCTTCCACGAACATGAGTAATAGTAACAATGGAGTCACTCCTATAATATCGATCAATGCTTTTAATAAAGATTGGATGAACAAGGAACTTCAGGATAACCTTGGTCTAACCTGGACATTTTAACTAGACTCCAATTCCTCAAATATTCCAATTGTTTGAATGTTAAGCAAGAAAAAAAAATGATGTATTTTTCCAGAGAATAGCTGTAAAGTCAGCAGGATCTACATAGCCAACCCTAAATTCTTCTCTTAAAACTCAAAGTAAAGGTAAATTATTACTTCTTAACACTCAGTGAGACAATAAAAAATTGATTTGTATTTGAATGGATTTAGCTGGGTCATTTTGTTAGGGACAAGAATAAAAACAATAAAACATGAATGATTTAGTACTTTATAAAACATTTTAATATTAAATATAAAAGAAAGTCCCTACCAGAACTATTCCTCTGGTTTTACATACATATGCCCTGTTAAAACTATATATGTATATATTTATTGTGTGTGTGTTAACATAACTAGAATTGTACTGCACGCATCCTTCTGCAACTTGCTTTTTGAACTCCCTTGCACGGTCTATCCATGTTAAATTTACAATCCAGAGTTGTAAAAGTTATAAATCAAATCATGCTATTTCTTTACTTTAAAACCATTCAATGGCTTCGCTTTTCACACAGAATAAAATTTAAAATCGTTAACCTGAGCAGCCCTTTATTATCTGGCCCTAATCCCACCTCTGCATTCCTGTCCCTAGAATGTTTTCTACCCCAGGGCCTTTATAACATTGTTCTCTCTCCTAGAAAACCCTTCTCAAGACTGTGCTTGGATAACTCTAAGCTTTCAGGCTCCATCTCTTATTACGTTCTCGTTTCCTCATGGTCAGATCTAAGTAAGATCCTTTTTTCTCTCATATACCCAATTCTTTCCTTTCATTGTCTTACAATGATTGCTATTATGTACTTACTTTTATAGTTATCTTTTAAAATTTATTTACATATATAGCTTTCATTTGTTGATGTATTTGATAGCTGTCTCCCTCAACAGACTGTAAGCTCCACAAAAGCAGGGACTTTTTTTATTCTCCACTCCAGGAGAGAGCAACACCTGAGTAGTAGGCCTTCAATCAATGTCTGAATGAGATTCAAATAGTTCTAATCAACAATTTAGATGATAATCCTAGCTTAGCAGATAAACTAGAGAATTGATAACTCTTAATAAGCAGATAATGAGAATATGATGTGATCGCTTATTTTGTAATTTTAATATAAACCTGAATGGGGCCCTATGTCAAATCGTAAGCACAACATAAATTCTGTTGCTCAACAATATAATACTTTTGTCACATTTGACCCCTGGGGTCTTTGTCAGCGGTCTGAAGAAGAAACTTAGAGTTGAAATGGAAACTAAAAGCACATGTCAGATCAAGGTCCCACAATCCTTGGTAGTGACCCTCCCTCAGAACCCTCAGTCTTTTATGCCTGAATGTCTACTTTCTAACTGCTTCTATTTCATACTTAAGGATCTACAAATATTCACTAAATAATGGTTGTCACAAAACCATTATAAAAACTTGTTGTGCTACAGTCGACTTAAAGAAAGTTCTGACTATTTTCAATTTTCTTCTCATTCTAAGTTTGAAGACTCATACACAGGCCAGGTTAGGAAGTAATTTAGAACCTTCATAGGTCCTTTCTTGCTTTCCGGCTCATGCATTGTCGTATTCTCATCCTGAACATTAGGAAGGTTCTGATTTATAGTCTTACCAGTCCTGTCCCCACCACTGGGGCCCTGTGGGGATTCTGTTTGCTGTACCCTTTAACCACGTATATAAATAGATTCCTCCAATCAAGGCTACATTCAATAGAGTTAACAAGTTTTCCTGTAAAACTCTGTACAAAGAAACAATATGATGCTGAGTCAAGAACCCAGGGTTCTTAAATTATATCTTTTTTTTTAAAAAAACAAACCCAATATTTTCTGGGTAACAGGAAAACTTTCAAGATAGGCATTTAAGGTGACTAACCCTTCTTGTAATTAATTACTCTTGAAATGAGGACCCTGGGCAATTCCAGCAGTGGATTCTTGCCATTGTGCTCAGTGGCAGTGGTCTCGTGATCCAAAGGAATGGTCTCCTTTTCTTAGATATGGAGTAGCCTGTAGCATTAAATCTTCTCTTTCTATATAACTGTGAGAATTGGGTACAAAGACATTCTGAGTTTTCTCTTTAGGTAAAATCACCATCCATCCAGCGACCCAAGAAACTCAGAAGTAGAACTGTCCTAAATTGATGTCCCTTTCTCAATCCCCTCATCATTTCTACCTCTTAAAGTGCTCTCATGGCCATCCATCCCCTCATCTCCACCCTCACCACTATGGTCTTTGTTCTGGCCAGTTGGCTTATCTCTTATTTAAACTATTGCAGAACTCTCACCAGATTCCCTGCCTTTAGCCTTATTTCTCTCAATCACCTTCCACTAAAGTGCCAGAGAGCTCTTTTTAAATTAACAGGTCAGATTATGTTACTTCTCTGCCCCGTAGTTTGCAGGGTAGACAAACAGCACTGTGATCCGGCTTCAGTCTCATCTTGCTCCCCAGCCCCATCTCTCTACCCTCAGCCCTGCGTAGTCCAGCATTTTAAACAATCACTCAAAGTTCCACAATCGGACATGCTCTTTTCCATGTGTGCCTGCTGCCCTTTCTTCTTTCCCTCTTCTTCTTCTTCCTCTCTTCTATCCTTAAATAAGTAATGAGCTGCTACGTGTTGGCCATAGGGTCTAGAATGGCCAATCTCCTAATCTTAGTATCTAGTTGACATTTATCGAGTGCTCCCTATGGTCTAGGCTGAGCTGGGAGCTCCTTCTCTATTGCTGGAATTATCTCCACAACAACACTATGAGGTAGATATTATTATCATCATCTCTGCTTTATCTATCGATGAGGACACCGAGACTCAGAGCGGTAACGTGGCCAAAGTCACATGGCCAGTGGGTACATTTCTGGGATATGCTTAGTGATCTTTCAAGTTGTCTAAAATGGTGCCTCCTTGGTCAAGCCATCCCTGAACTTCTTCTCTCCTTAATCCCTTTTACAGAATTTAATAGAGCTTCTTATTGTACCCAAAATTGTACTGTACACATTTTTTTCACACTGTATCCCAGATAGAATTTAAGCTCCTTGGAAGGAGGAACGAAGTCTTTTTGATTGCCAGATTCCTCATATGAGGAATCATGGCCCTGAAGTCCATGTGGCTTGAACGTACGGAACACACACTGGTCTTTTTTGTCAATAGCTCGTTATTGGCGTATAATTGCTTCACAAGACCATGTTCGTTTCTGTGCCCTGAAGGCTTTGTAACGGAGCCAGGCAGCTGAGAGGAGCGGCCTAAAAAAGGACCAGGACCGGCTCTGCTGTGCGACATGCTGGTCTTCTTTTAGGCCGCTCCTCTCAGCTGTCTGGCTCCGTTACAAAGCCTTCAGGGCACAGAAACCATCTCTCCTACACAATTTCCACCTCCTGCTGTACAGCCTGGGGTGTAGTAATACATAGTTGCCTTTTCTCTGAGTACATAATATGTGCCAGGCTCTATTTTTATAATTTTACCCCTCACAACAACACTACAAGTAGTTTTTTTGTTTATCCTTCATTCGCGGATGAGAAATTTAAGAATTAAGAGGTAACTCACCCTAGTTTACTTGGTTAACAAATGGTGGGCTTGTCCTGCTCCCAAGCTGTCTGCTCCATGCCCTGCTTAGGGACTGAGGTCCTGCCCAGAGTGTTGATTGAGTGTTGAGTGTTGGTTGATGACAAGAATGTGGAATAACATGTTTTGGAAAAAATTCAGTATTACAGGGCTCCTGTTGATTCAAGTGTTACTGTTTCCTACTGACCAGAGCCAATGACCAAAGCCAATGACCAAAGGATAAAAATATACCCTATTCGTTATCTGGAAGTGAGAAGACACATGAGCTACACAGATTTCTAAGCCACAGAAGAATTCCAAACTTCCTTTTATACTTTTATGTTTGTTTTGTTTTTACCTACAAAATGTATTTAAGCAAAGCGTGTTACACGTGCCTCAGGCAATGAGATGTCTTCCCATCAGAAGCTGCTACTGACAGGACTGACCCTGGTCTCCATGCCTCCTCCCCAGCCACAGGGTCAACCTTTCCTCAGACAGTAATGTGAGTGGGGAGGAGGGGGTAGATGACCAGCCAGCTTGCAACAGCTAGATTTTAAATAATCATAAATTTATCAGTGTTTTCCAATGGATCAAGAAAGAAGGGAGACGAAATGCTCTTTCATTTCTAGCAATAAAATCCTAGTAAGAATTAGGTTAAAATATGTCAAGCAGGGTCATTGCCAAAATTAACATCAATATTTATGGGTGGCCTGTTGATTCAAGTATCACATACTGTTTCCTACTGATTCTGGTATATCACCTCTACACTCAAGTCTAATTACCTTTTAAGTGTAATTTTTAGTTATGGTTTATGTGTGTGTAACTTGTATTGTCTTTTACATTATAAAGGGCTAGGAGAATACACCCATTTCTGGAATATCATTCTATACCCTTTATGGGGACCATTATGATCACACTGACTGACTCCATGAATTATAATACAAGCACTTGGGATTTTAATAGTGTTTCATGTGTTTTAATATATTCTAGGCGTCAAGGAAAACATCTTGGAGGAAAAGAAAGCATCTTCCAGTGAATTTTACTCCACGAAGACCATGCTGAGATCGACCCTTCCACTGACTTTTTTTTTCCTCTGTGTTTTCTTCCAGAAGATTCTTATGATTGGGCAGCTTGGTAACCTACTTCAGACAATGCATAGTGTAGCAGTAGATATGTTTGAGCACTGAAGAACACAATTAAATTAAACAATGATAACTAGAAGAAAGAGTTGGTTTTAAACCTTTAGCAACAAGAATTTTTAGTTTCTATTTGCTATAAGCGATTTGTTTCTATTCTAAGCAAAAAAAAAAAAAAAAAAAAAAAAATGGTGGAAGATATTTTGTCACTTACCAGGCCAGCAGTGACAAGTGTAATTGTCAGCACTGTCCTCACATGTAGCATTATTGTGACAGGGTTTTGACCAACATGGAGGCATCAAGGTCTCACAATGTGTCCCTGTGAATCCACTACCCATGCAGTTACAGCTGTACCTGGAGAGTAAAATGAAATTGTCACATCAACTCTTGGTCATATTGAGATCAAATATTGTTATCCTGTCTCTTCACTTGTCTGTCAACCCCAGACCCATGGCATGGTTTTAATACTTATCAAAAACCTTGAGGAATCATCTCTATAAGCCTGAAAGCATTATGCATTTCCATATTAATAGCTTTTTATCTTTAAAATTTTACAGTACAGTTTTCAATCAAAATTATTTGGAAACCATGATTGTATACTTCAATTTCCTCACCCATAAATTGAAGATAATAGTACCTTTGCGACAGAGTTGTTGGCATAATTAAATGTGCATATAAAGAATGGACACGGCATGCCAAAGGGCAGAAAATACTGAATAAAACTACTGAATAGTACCAAATAAAGTTGTTAATATTGTGAAGCAGTAGAGACTGATTTATATCATCAAGGCACTTTTTTATATAGAGAGCCCAGAAAGGGGTCCCTTATGAAAAATGAAACAATAAATTATGAAAAAAAACAGGAAAAATTCTCATTATATAAATTGTGACTTATGTTTTCTTATTTTCAGAGTACAAGAATATTTTAGTCTTGCTATTTGTAATCATTCACTGATTAAGTGGGATTATTTGACAGACCTAAAATACAAATCTGTTGGGGAGAGTTGTTCACTTTATCAAGAATAGGCTTTCAATTTAGACGGTCTCTCCTCGAGGATCTGGTATCACAAAAACATGGGCTTACACACTCAGCTTAGATAAAATGAGTGTCTGGGGGGAAGGATACCTAGTATTGTATAAAGAGTAACAGTCCTGTTCACCACGGCTGTGTGTCTATTTACCACCAACACAGATATTAAGATTTCACTAAGGAAACTTAAATATTAGCAAATATAAGTGACTACAATTTTTATACATAATTTTGCTAGCTAGAAATCCTCTATTCACTATTCCATTTACTTAATTAAAAATACCTACTACAAATCTACTATGTGTAAGACATTGGAGACAAGAGCCCTGTGGTCACGGCTGGCTAGTGGACCTCAATTCACGGAATCAGTCTCCATTTGAATCTTCCTTTGTCTGCAAGAACCTTTCATGGGGTATAGTTTCTGACTTTCCCACACTCCTCATAGCAAATGTGTTAATTTTTTGCTGTGGGAAAATAAAGTCAGGTTGTAACTGCTGACCTTGCAATGATCTCAAAATTTAGGTCATAAGAGAGATGTGGATACAATAGAAAAATTATTCATGGCACACATTCAGGTGAAGAGAGGAAAGCTGGCAGTTCAGCCTTGCTCTGTTTGCGTTTCCATAGGCATTAAAAGCGTTGTGTGCCTTCTGTTCTGATGCTTTCTGGAAACAGTGAAGCATGGCTGGGAGAGCATCCTCCTTTTGTCTGGAGCGCTTGTGTGGAAACTGCCTTTCTGGTCTATGTGTTGCCCAGTTACCTGTCTCCAGGTGTGAAGATTCATGCCACTGGAGAATCATTTGGGTGTAACTGCAAGTCACAGGCAAGACGTGGAGAATCGTTATAGTTTACAAAAAAAAGTTCTACCACTTCGCTCTATTTAAAATCACATTATTTTCCTGGGTATATATGAAGCACATGTGCCTTTTATTGCTGCCCTTTTGAGTCTGATTCACTTTAAAATTCAGATTTGGGATAAATTATATCTTATTTATTAAATAAAGGAAAGTTCAATTCTAGGCCTCCTTTTTCAAAGAATTAACTGTGCAAATTTGTGGGGGGATGGGGGGGTCACCTAACTTCCCTGAACTTTTAGACTCCTTATTGTAAAGGGGGAGCTTTAGTGCCCATCTTGCCATCCACTGAGCCGCTGAAGGATCTGTCAAGGCAATATTAAATGCTAATGCTGTTAAAACTTAAGTTTTTAATAACTCGATGCTTGTGGTTTAAATAAGTATTAGAAAGTTCTTTCAAAAATATTTATATGAATTCAACTACCATTACCCAAATTTATTATATGCATCATATTAAGGTGTAATTTATTGTTTTATTATTGTTTTTGTTTTTACTGAAAAGCCAATGATAGACTCTAATTTGGAACAGAATTACATGGCTACTTCTCATCGTTCTGCTGTCTTCAAAGTATTCACCCAATTCTCCAAACACCTAGAAATTCAAGATATAATTAATTTAATATCAATGCCCTTTCCAACACTGTTTATGTAAAATTCCTAAAGGATTTATTTTTCACCACTTGATTTATATGCTTGTTATTTTATAAATACAATCTTATATTCACATATAGAATAATCTCTAGCTTTGTTTTTGCATCTACAAAAGATACGGAAGGTAGATTCCATTTGTTTCATGGATTTGGAAGGCTGGCGCTTTTCTGTAACAGAACCAGTTCAAGACTATTACAAGAATGACTTGGAAAATGCTCCCTCTTGAGACAGATGGCGTCCAAAGGTTGCATTATTTTAATAAAATGTGAATGTTACAACTTTTTTATATTTAAAGTATAAAAAGCAATCTGCACAGTTTAAGCCAGCGATGTGAGATCTCCAAATTCACCAGAATGACTGGTGCAATAGCTTCTGGTCAGTGAGTTCGCTCCAAGCCAATGACCCAAACGTAGGAGAAAATGTACCTGTTGGCTCCATCCACGCACAGCCCCCCATGGAGACACGGCCCACTGGCACACTCATCAGTGCTGAGCTCACAGCCATCACCCAGGAGGCCGGGCGCACAGTCACAGAAACGGGCCTCCACAGCATCCTGACAGGTTGCACCACTGAGGCAGGGCTGGGACCGACATGCATCAACTTCCAATTCACAGTTTACACCTTTTAAAAAAGTCGGCACAGAAAAAAAAGGCAAAGTTTTAGCAAAGCGTTAATATTTTCGCTCTTTGGCAATGCTTTACTTAGCAGGGCTCTTGTGAAACGTGATGTTGCCCCAAATAATTTTCCTCCTTGATTGTAATTGATATTAACTTTCTGGCATGCTTGTGGGACGTCCACAAAGCAGAGCAGCTGTCACTTACAAAGAACTATTGCATACAACAGCTCGTGGCTTTTTGGTCTGAGGACACAAATCATTCTTAGGACAAAGTAATTGTTTACTGTACTTTTGTTGGAAGCCTGAAGGGGACTGGCTAATGTCTTTAGATTATTTTTAATAGGCGTCATATTGAACAGTGGGTAAAAGCTCAGACTCCAAAGCCAAACGGCCTGGGTTGGGATCTTGGCACAGCCTCTTTTAGCTGTGTGACCCTGGGAAAGTTCCTTAACCTTTCCTTACCTCAGTTTCTTCACCTGAAAAATGGGACCAATAGTTGTAATTACCCCATAGGATAATTATTACAATTACAGTGTGTTCTAAAGTGTTTATGATAGTACCTAGTGTATACTAAGTGTTTGCTAGAGAAAAAAAAAAGTACTTCTTTCCACAAAATTTAGTGTACAAATATGATGTGCAGTTCTTTCCTTAAGTGCCCCTTTTGCACAGAAATATTTACATTTTCTATAGTGTTGTAAAATGCTGCTTTTAAATAGAAAATCAATTTGTGACTTAAACTCATTGTAATTAGTGGTATTATTAGAAGCTACTTCATTTTAAGGTAATGTTGCATTTTAAAAGAATCTGTATTTACCCCCTTGCCCAAATAGTAGGTGAAGATTATTTTCTAAGCAAACCAAGTTTAAGATTTACAAAAATGGTCACACTGAGATAGCAAACTACTCCACTGAATCTGCCAAAACAGTATCTGATACACAGTCATCAAATCTTCACATAGGTTTTAAAAGACACAAAAGGGGGGCTACCTATATTTGCCCATCTTTATTCCTGTGCCTATGACCCAGGGTAATAAATTAAGTATTAAAATGATATTGAGGAGTTTTCAAATAACTCAGAGGTTTTTAGTAGTTTGATTGATATTGTGCCCTCTTTCCTGATAGGAAATACAACAGGATATTCTAACACCACCTGCCATTTACAACTGTGACTAGATTCTACAAATGCGGAAGTGAAAAGAGACGCCAGCATATTAAATTTGGTTGTTTTCTGAGAGGAAAAAGAACTTAAATTTTATATCACTAAAGATGGAAAGTTGTGGAATAGTATTTGTTGCAGGTAAACGGCCTGCCATTTGAGGCTATTTCTCACCCGGTCTGTGAATGAGATTTTCCGTATCTGTTTCCATTGGTATCAGTAAGGGCAAGAGAAAGAGCACCGAACTGTCCGGTGGAGTCCTGTGTCTCACTCTGTCTCTGAAACAGCTTTTCAGCAATGTTTTCGTATCTTTTTTTCTGCCATGTAAAATAACACAATAACAGATACCTCTTTTTTAAATACTTTCTAAGAATATATGAAAGATAAAAATGATACATTATTTTTTTTAAAGTTTTATATAATTATTTTTTAAACACATGTAGCAACTGAAACTATAATGTGTTAGCACACCGTTAAAATGACACTGATCAGTCAGTACTAAGAGAGAACTCTGCCCACCCCGAAAGGATCCATCCCTGTGGGCTCCTGGGGTGCTCTCTGAGCAGACGGCAACTGGCGCTCATTACACAGCTACCATGTGCACATGCAGGGTGAGGTGATTTCACATGTGTTCTTTTATTCCATCCCAACACATTTAAGGTACACTGACTTGCCTGTGTTCCATAGCTAGTAAGTGACAGTGTCTCTGCCATTCCTGTCTCCTCCTAGTCAATCCACCTCTCTATAATACCTTTGGATTATGTCCTTTGGTATTTTAGTCATCTATATTTGCTGAAAACTATTAACATATAAAGCCAAACCAGTGGTTTAAAACTTGTTAACACTTTCCTAAATTTTATTCCATAATTCAAATAAAATTCATATATTCATCTGTTATACACCCAGGTTATTTCCTAATGCTTAAGAAATACATTATAAACCATTATTTTAAATACTGCAGCTCCATTTATAACAATGTCGTTCAAATGCTTTAGCTTTAAAGTGATCCTGATGCATGTATAAGAACATGTTTCAATAACTTAAATACAGTTTCAGTTCAAACAACTATTTACTTTGGATTTATTTGATTTGTTTGTATTACTCTTAATATTACTTAACAATGTGATTCTTACTGCAGCTTTTCACTGCTACTGATATGGAAAAAAAAAGAGATTTGGTCTATGTCTGCGTGATGCCAAAATGGCTGGGTGAAAAGTGATTAAGTACAGTCAGTCATCCAGATGTTTTTGTTTTTCCAGATGCTTGGCTTCATAGGTAAAACATCTGGAAAACTAACTGATTTTCAGTTTTCATTTGGATGTTTACTGTTACATGCATGCAGCCATTAAGTATAGACAGTTAATTGACCTTCAAAAACATACCTACATACACAGTGTGGTCCAGTCTATCTGGAAACATTCTTTTTATGACTAGTGTTACTATGTATGGCGCCATGTCATTATAACTCTAGGTAGCAGTAGAAATTGAATGCAGTTACACTGAGTAGCACTTCTGTGGCTGATTGTCTAATAAATGGAAAATTCATATCTGTAAAATTCTTTCACAAAATTCATCCAGGAACCCAACCAATCTGTTGGAATTGGTTTATAATTCTGTATGAAACAAAAGAAAAACTCCCTGCGCACCCTGCTCATAGCTGGCAAGGCACTAAGAGGAGGAGTCGGAGAGAGACAGAGTTTAGGATGGAGCACGCCATCCATAACTACTGCCTAAACCACAAGCCCATCATCAGAGCAAACACGACGGGAGAGACATCACCCCTTTCTAAAACATCTCTGCCGTCCTTCCCCCTTGCATTCAGCTCACTGCTATTCGTACAATAATGACAATAAGTGTAGCCAGAGGACAAAAGCCTCAGCTCTACATCCCGGAGGTGGTGCAGCCCTGCTCTGCTCATGGCCCACTTTTTCTCTCGAGCGTTTCCTGACTCTGAGCGGATCTTCCTTTGTGCTTCCTCTGCACTCTGTTCAGAGAGAGATTGTAATTTTTGTTTACACTCCTCCTCCCTGAATAAATTTTGCCTTAGTCATCTTTATATTTCCTCGGTCCGGCACAGCGTCCAGTGCCTTGCAAGGCTGTGATAAATATTTGCTGAGCAAATAGCATGTGTTATTTTGTGCACTCATTCAACAAACATTTGTCAAAAGCCAGAAACTACATTTCCTCATAAAAACTATTTCAAATGGCTCTAGTCCTGAGCAAAGGCTTGAACAGTGTTTAATTGCCTTTACATGACACCACCAAAAGTTGGTCAATTTAATAACTAAGAGCATATAGAAAAACAACCATTTTCCTTTGATAAAATAAAGATACAGCCTGTGAAATTCAGAATTTCTCTTTAGGCTGTTATACATTATTTTCCTTTGAGGTCTGAAAGATAATTGTTATGGGTATATTACATGGTGAGTAAAATTTCAGATATCTAGGTAGGTGCTCACAGAATCAATATTTAAGTGTTATTTAAACTGGTGTCATATATTGAGCATGTTTATATAAATATGGACTATTTATTAAAAATTATTCCCGGTAAATTGATGTAAGTTCATCAAGTTTTATGTCTTAATTTTATAATCAGGATTATACTTTCAGTAAAAAAACTTTCAACAGTAACGATAATAATATTATTTCTCATGAAATAAGCTTATATTTTATAATATATAATACTTTTATTTTTCCCAGATTATTTTCATGACCATTAAATTACCCACTTGATTCATCACAGATGCTTCAAAGAGCTTTAGTTGATCAAAAATACATTTAGGCATGATGGAACATCAAGAATAGGTTCTAATCTCCACACTGACTGAAATTCAAAATATGCCTTTAATAAATGCCTCTGTAATTGCAGTGTCAGAGTTAGCTACCTCTTAGAATCAGAATGGGTGAGGACTACTGGAGAAAGCTCAGAGAAGAACATGAAGAATTATCAAAAAAAAAAAAAAGCTCTGATAGGAAATTTTAAATGAGTAACCGTCATGTGATGCAGAGAAGTAGGGTAAGTTTCAGGTGTGGATGTGAAAGACGCTGCATGACGATATGGTTGATCTAAACTTCTAAGGAAGCCTGCATGGTTGCTAGAAATATTGTGAAGGATAGACCTGTGCCGAATAGTCTGGACATCCCGCCAGAGGGCAGAAGAGAGCAGGCCGGGGAAGGTGTGCTCTCATTTCGTTTGCGTGATCCGTGATCCTTCAGTGTTCATTTCTGTCCTAAATTTTAAAGGAAAAAAGGTGCTATTGTGATACTTCTCTTTCACTCTTTCCTCTCAAATAATAGTCCATTTACTTGGATTATTGTATTACTCTCCATTGGGCACCCTAATTCTACCTTAACCTCTCCCTTCAGCATATCCTCAATATAATAAGCAAAGACATTTTGTTAAAAGGCAAGTCAAGGGACTTCCCTGGTGGTCCAGTGGTAAAGAGGCCGCCTTACAATGCAGGGGATGGGGGTTCGATCCCTGGTTTGGGAACTAGGATCTTGGGGAACTAGGATACCATATGCTATGGGGCAACTAAGCCCACGTGCCACAACTACTGAGCTTGTGTGCCTCAACTAGAGCCCATGAGCCACAAACTACAGGGCCCACGCACTCTGGAACCCATGCACCACAACTACAGAGCCCACACGCCCTGGAGCCTGCGTGCCACGACTAGAGAGAAGCCCGTGCACCACAACTAGAGAGAAGCCCGTGCACCACAACGAAAGATCCCGCATGCCTCAACGAAGATCCTACATACTGCAACTAAGACCCAACGCAGCCAAAAATAAATTAAATAAATAAAATGCGAGTCAAACCATTTCAGTTTTCTGCTCAAAACTCTCCAACAAGTTTGGGATTAACAGATACTCACTATTACATATAAAATAGATAAACAACAAGGACCTATTGTATAGCACAGGGAACTATATTCAATATCTTATAATAACCTATAATGGAAAAGAAACCAATTCACTTTCTTGTACACCTGAACCTAACACAACATTTAAATCAACTATACTTCAACAAAAATTAAAAAAAAAAAACAAAAAAAAACTCTCCAACAACTTCCCATCTCACGTAGAGGAAGAGCCAAAGTCAGTACCGTGACCTATAAGTCTCAGTAATCTGACCCTATTATGTCTCCTCCTTGTCCACTCCACTCCAGTCACATAGATCTCATTGCTGCTTCTCCAACATTCCAAGGACTCTGCCTCAGGGCCTTTGCATCTGCTGTTCCTCTTCCAGGGGTGCTATTCCACAAGGCATTTGCCCGACTCCCTTCCTCACCTCCCTAGAACTTTATTCTCCTGTCAACTTCTCAGTGAGGCCTTCCCTGGTCATTCTACCTAAAGTTTAATCCCTAATTCCCTCTATTTTTGTTTTACATTTTTCCACTGAGTTTATCACCACCTACCCTACTACATATTTTTACCTACCTATTACTTATTTTATACATGTCTATCTCTTCCTTCTTGAATGTAAGGGGACTTTTTCATCACTTTTCTTATTATATTTACAGAAACAAAACAATGCCTGACACATTGCAGGGACTCAATATATACATATGTGCTTGTTCACTAAATTAATGACTGAATGAATTCAACAAATATTTATTTTTACCCATATCATTTATCTGGAACTGTTTCCAGTAATAAATAGTATATATACATATGTATATACTGTATATATAAAATAAATATATAAGTATGTAAAATATATAAAATAAAATATAAATATATTAAAATATACATATAACTACTTTGTGTTGACTTTTTCCTCGTCTCATAAAGTTTGTGAAATAAGAATCAAGGATGCCACATGAGAATCCATGTAATTGTCTACATCGGTGGTTCTCAAAGTGTGGTCCCCAAACTAGCAGCACCGCCTGGGAACTTGCTATACATGCAGTTCTTGGACCCCACCTCAGAGCTATTGAATCGGAAACTGTACTTTAATAGTGAGTCTGTTGCGTGCTAAAGTTTGAGAATCACTGGTAGGGATTATAAATTCATTAAGCTGGAAATGGCAATTGAACTTTTAATGCATTCTCATTTTCGTATTAGGGATTTCCAGTTTTTTGTTGGTAAAATAAGTTTGGAAATATTCCGGCTTTGATAAATGTCAGCGAGTCTTCTTCCTAGGGATGGTACACCTACTCTTCCCTTACATGCCTATACCCCTCTTCCAGGCCTGGTCCTCATGTCTTACACCTGGTCTTGCAATGGCTTTCTAACTAGTCTCCATGTGCTAACTGGTCTCCGTATACTAAGACATTTTCTTGAATATAAAGTGAATTTCTTCATATATTTTTGTTTCTGAAATAGAGGTGGATCTTACAGTCGATAAGTACATTTAATATAGTGTTTTTTCTTATTTCACAAAAGATTATTTTTATACCAAAGATCTGTTTTACAGTTGAGGAACTAAGATATTTTCCTATACTGTTTTGCTTCACCGTGCATCCAACTAGCCTTCCCCCTGCCCTCCTGTAGCTCTATTTTTCTCATGCTGCAGGCATTTTAACGTGAAAAATGTTCATTAGTCAATCGGGCTAATTCTAACGAAGACTTCAATTACAGAAAGATCCATTGCAAGCCCTTGAACTAAAAGCAGTCACATGCTCAAAGCTAATATTCTTTTCATTTAAAAAAAGTTGTCCACTGTTCGCTTTCAGCTGAAACCGAGTTTTTGCTTATGCAGCGCAGATTCCCGCCAGCACCTTGAGCGCCTCTCGGAGCCCGCTGCTGTAGCTCATGAATCACCCAGGAGGAGGGCGCAGAGCAGAGGAGCCCCGCAGGGTGAACCCTCTCTCCAAGTGCTACCACTCTTTCCTCTCCTGCCTCCCTGTCTTTGAAAATTTATTGCGTTTTCTGGCTGTGCTGCTCAGAGGAACGCGGGCTTTTTCCTGTAAGCCGGGTTCTTTATGATCACTCTAAATTTGGACATAGCCCGCGACAGCTCGGGCCTGTGATATAGTTTCCGGGATGCGTCAGGAGGGCCGGGGCGAGCCGGAGCGTCTGCGAACCGGTGCTGAGGGCCGAGGGCTTCCTTCTGTCCTTTTCAGCTCCAGCTTTTTCCCTGATTCTATAGACCTTCTTTGGGTTTCTCATTAATTGGCCTGGGCTGCCATGAACACTGGCAACCACAGCACAGCGCCAAAAAAACAAGCTTCCTTGAGGGTCTAAAGGTTGGGACTGTGCAAGAAAATTTTCCAATTAGGTTCACATAAACTTAATTTCTGGCTCGCAGCCTGGCTGTGCATTAGAACCATCAGCTAAATGTGGTTCTCGGGAGGCAGAAACGAGCGCCTCTGGCTCAGAGCTCCGTGGGGAGTTGCTCCTGTGCGGTCAGGCCTGAGAACCACGGAGGAGATCCCAGACGCGGGCTACCTCACTGTGGGAGGAGACTGGTGATCAAGCCTAAATCACACCTTTCTCTCTGAACAAGCCTACCCAGCTAATAATAGACCTGGTCCTTACTGCCTTCTGAGTCGTTCACTGAAATGCTGTTTGCAGGTAAGTTGTAAGTATGTCCCTTGTAAAGCTGAAATAATAAAATGTAGCTGATTTCTTGGAAAACAAAAGGAGAACATATTTAAATAGGGAACAACACTTTTATATCAGGGTCTGGGCAAGGGAAGTGTCCTCACTGTGGACTTTGTGTGTTTTAGTGAGGAAAAGGCATTGATTCTTATTAGGCCCAGCAGGGATATGATGAAGCCACAGGATACATTAATTTACTGCACAGTGAAATGCCTTATGATGGAGTTTTACTACATTTCACATTTGGGACACACCTTTGACATCTTTTATGCCTAAGTTTAAACCACTTAAAAGATTCATTACAATCCAATTAAATTAAAATGTAAACGTAAAAACATGTAGACTGTAAAACATAATTTTTCAAGCTGTGTTTCTGCAATTATAAGACTGTTTCAGAAAACTGTAGTTAAAATGGCTGAAACATTTGATCTCACATCTATTCCTTTTAGTCACCATTCAGGATATTGTATTAGGAGCAGGAAACTGAAGATATTATCTTAATAAACTATAGTGGTTTTTAAATGTGACCTTTATAAACAGAAGCAATTCCAAACCAGCCCTACAAAAATTTACATCTCATTTTTATTCAAAAATTAATAAAATTGATTTTGGTGGTGAGCACACTGCAGTGTATACAAAAGTAGAAATATAATGCTGTTTGTATGAAACATATAATGTTACAAATCAACGGCACCTCAATAAAAAAAATACTTAAAAAACTTAATAATTGAAATCAATTGCTATAACTCAATTAAAAGAATGGATATGATAGTATGGCATATGAACAAGGGGTTTTTTCATGTAGAAGTACTGTTTTATAAGCTCCTTTAGTATGCCCCATAACTTTTAGCATAGTATTGGTAATTCAAAGGCACTCAACAAAATAATTTTCCATTTGACACAAGCATTCTACCACCATAAAGTATGCACCATAAAGTAAAAGAGAAAGTAAAATCTAGTTTAATATCTATTTATTATACATCAGTTTCATTACTAGGAAGGGTGCCCAGAAAGATAAGGAAGAATTAATTAGAACAATTCACTAACAGTTTATTAAGCCACCATTATTCACTGTGCTGAGTACTACTCTTTTTAATTCACTAGCTTAATATAATAAATACCCCCAAAGTATTGATGAATTAAAGAACAAATATAAGAAATGACTTCTTTCAAAACTAACACTTCAGTGGGAGGAGACAAAAACACAGATATCTGAAGAAGAGGACAGAATACAGGAAGTTCTTTAATAGAGGTGCAAACTACTATGGAAGTAATAAATAATCATAATTACTACATAGCTACTAGTAAGTCAGAAATACTTCTTGAGCTGGGTGGTGAACTGAGGATTGAAAGTAAAGAAGAACTTCACAGAGTAGATATTGTGAATCGAGGAAGGGCCTTCCAGAAGGATGGAAGCCACTAGAATAAGGAGTGAAGATGCCTTGAGGAAATAGTGCTTTGGTGGAATGGTGGGTGGAGATATGACCAATAAGTAAGGGACAAATTATGGAGGGTTTTTAGTAAGACATTAAAATTGGTCTCTATGTAGTGGGGAGCTCTCAAGGCCCTTCAGAAGGGAACAACACAGCCAGGTCTATTTTAGAAGGATTATTTTGGAGGCATTGTTCAGAACCAGTTGGGGAAGATAAGAGTACATTCTGGAGAACGTACTGTGCTTCACACAAGAGATCTGACGGCATGAGGCAAGGCACTGGTAACAGAGTGGATGAGCTCAATTTGGGAGACCTCCTGGATGTCAAAACAACAGAATTTGAAGATTAGCTGTAGGTGAAGGTCAAGGGAGAGGGAGCAAATTTTATATCAGAGCCACTAGGGATAGGTCTACTTTGTAAAATAGACATTTCTAGAATCTGTAATATTAGCAAAATGATCCTGGAGGGTTCTGGTACAAATTTTGAAGGGGAATATTTTTTAAATAATTATATTGCTTAGCATACTTGGAAAAAGAATGACAAGACCAAGAAGTAAGTGTCAAAGGGTTGGGAAAAGGCAAGTTGAAAGCCAAATACCCCAGGAGGCTACAAAAGTGGCACGAACTAAGGGAAAAAGAGGCATGCCAGGAGAATGATGTCACAGAGCTAGTAGTTAGGAAGCCCGGGAAAGTGGTGAGCAGAAGTTAGAACGAATGTGAGAAAGCAAAGACCCCTTGTAGATGGAAAATCCACAGAGTAAAACGGTGTAAGGAAGATGGTTGGCATGAAAAACTGACCTAAATGGGCAGCTGACTCAGGAGAATGGCGGGAGGGGGGAGGAATGGAGACTGAGCGTGAGGATAATGAACAGCACGTAGCCTTGGAATGAATGAGCTGCTTGTTACTCTATTACTAAATCAACATCAGCAGAAACTTTGTGAATAGGTATGAGGGACTATTACTTGCTATTTCCAAGAGATTCAACAAGAAGTGACTTCTTTATGAGTAAACTCATGACTTATCTCATCCACCATGCTCCGTCAGCCTTGCTATCCTTGGTATGTTTATCACACTTCGACACTAGAAACCCATCTACTCATATCCATCCTGTGGCCTGCCCCCACCAGGCTGCGGTGGCAGGAGAGGGCACATGTTAGGTTAGCTAGGACGAAGGGCATCTGCTCTGCAGGGAGCTTGTACTGCCCTGACCTGGAAGGCTAGGTCCTGCAGAGCCCACTAATTCTAGGCTGAATCTATGTTTTAAACAATGTAGGACTCCATTTAAAACAACGACAGTGACAGTACACAAATGCTTAGGCTCAGTGGATTTTTAGTAGTTTAGGAAGCTTTCTATCTGTTGATGAGTTCCTGTCAAGGCCATTTTCATAAGCAGTTGGATGGGACATAATAGGTCACTTCTGCTTCTGTCACATTAAAGAGAATGCTAATTACATCATCTGGGATTCCAGTGGAATCACACTTACCGGAGTAATCGTGGGGACAGATGCAAGTGTACCGTCCTATCTCGTTGAGGCATGTGGCCTCGTTCTTGCAGGGCTCTGACACACACTCGTCCACTTCCAAGTCGCAGTGCCTGCCTTGATAGCCTGGGACACAGAAGCAGGAGTAGCCATTGATTCCGTCCTGGCACACAGCACCGTTGTGGCAGGGGCTGGACGCACACTCATCGTGGTCCAGCTCACAGAATCTTCCGGCATATCCAGCAGGGCAGATGCACACAGGGTGCACAGGGTCCTGATGGCAAAAGCCTCCGTGTTGGCAGGAGTTGGTGCCGCAGGGAGCAATGGCCGTGTTACAGGTGGTCCCACTGTACCCAGGAGGACATCTGCACAGAACCCTCCTCTCTCCTGGGGCGCTCACACAAGTGGCATTTCCTGGACAGGGACTGGAGAAGCAAGGGTCTTTCTCGTGGTCACAGTCTTTGTCCAAATTAATGGCCGTGCCTGAACAATGGCAACTGCCGTCTTTGGAAAAATCCTTGCATGTAGAATCGTTTTGGCAAGAAGTTGAGAGGCACTTGGTGTCATTTTTATTGCAAAAGGAATCTACAAGGAAATAAAAAATATCAGGATGAAGCTTACAAGTAAATGGTGGACAATAAATTAAAGAAGTTCCTTCTTTCTGTTCTTCATGCATCTCAAAGAAACTCAATGAAATACATAAATGACTGCATTCTGGTGATGAATTTGTCAAATGATGTCTAATAATGACTTTTGTCATTAATGATGATTTGTCATTTTTTTTCATATAGCTGCTAATAAGAAACAAAAATGGCTGGTTTCAGATTCTTTGCTTCTCCTGCATTTTCCTTTCTCAGGTATAAGTGCTGTTGAGCAATGGGGTGAATTGTTAAATTGTCCCATAAATCCCAAATTTTGAAATTCACATTCTCTCATGGAGAATTTTGGGGGTATACTGGGAGATGAGATACAAAATTGTCTCTGAATATACGAGCTGAAACTAATATTTGAATGAATACTATACTTTGGCTTATGACTGTTTATCACAATCACCATTTATGCTCTAAAAAGAAAAGCATAGAAAAGTAAAAATATAAAAATAAAAGAAAATACCAACTATTTGTGGAAGGTCTACTCTCTGTACCAAGCATGTCAGGTGTTTCACAGATATTATTTATAATCCTCACAGCAACACAATATTGTGTACATCTTACAGATGACAGATTAAGTCCCACCGCAAGGAAGCAGATGCTGTAAAGTTTATGAACTTTCAATTTTCTGAAAGCGTCTCTGTTTTTAGGGATACATTTTAAAAATTCTAATTGGAATGATAACCTGCAAGAAAGCAAAAATTCTATGATTCTTTTCCAAATTCATTGGCTATCTGCATGTGTACAAAGTTTCCCTGAATCTACACACATTATGATCACAGAGAATCTTTATGATTTGGCAACTCAATTGCATCAGCTCACAAAACACTGTCTTTTGCATGTGGATTTATCTAATACATCATTCTCTTATTTTTACTTCCTGTCTCACAATATTACTCACTAATGTAATAGTGGGTAAGAGTACAGGCTTATAATTTTAAAAATTACAAAATGTATAGTTTGCTCTTATGAGACATAAATCAACTACTTTCAGAAGAAAATAGCATGTAAACTTTGGTAAATATGTATAATGATAAATTTCTTTCCTCTCTTCCTGCAGAAAGAGAAGTTTTTTTTTTTTAACATCTTTATTGGAGTATAATTGCTTTACAATGGTGTGTTAGATTCTGCTGTATAACAAAGTGAATCAGCTATATGTACACATATATCCCCATATCCCCTCCCTCTTGCATCTCCCTCCCACCCTCCCTATCCCACCCCTCTAGGTGGTCACAAAGCACTGAGCTGATCTCCCTGTTCTATGCAGCTGCTTCCCACTAGCTATCTGTTTTACATTTGGTAGTGTATATATGTCCATGCCACTCTCTCACTTTGTCCCAGCTTACCCTTCCCCATCCCCGTGTCCTCAAGTCCATTCTCTACATCTGCATCTTCATTCCTGTCCTGCCCCTAGGTTCTTCAGAATCTTTTTTTTTAGATTCCACATATATATGTTAGCATACAGTATTTGTTTTTCTCTTTCTGACTTACTTCACTCTGTATGATAGACTCTAGGTCCATCCACCTCACTACAAATAACTCAATTTCATTTCTTTTTATGGCTGAGTAATATTCCAGTGTATATATGTGCCACATCTTCTTTATCCATTCACCTGTCAATGGACACTTAGGTTGCTTCCACGTCCTGGCTATTGTAAATAGAGCTGCAGTGAACATTGTGGTACATGACTCTTTTTGAACTATGGTTTTCTCAGGGTATACGCCCAGTAGTGGGATTGCTGGGTCGTATGGTAGTTCTATTTGTAGTTTTTTTGTTTGTTTGTTCGTTTTTTGTTTTTTTTTATTTTATTTTCTGGTGATGACATGATGTAATCCATGCAAAATGTTTGACTTTATACCTATCTCATAGCAAGGATTTTACAATTGTCAGTTTTTATAATTGGTACTATTATTACTGTTAATTCTTCGTTAATCATTCTCTAATCTTGCATTTCATGAAACAACACTCTCCAAAGGAAGAGAGCCAGTTGCTCGATCCCCTGCACGCAGTGCACGGGGCTGGTGCTGTCTGTACTGTAAGCCACCATGACTTTGCCCACGGGTAGGAGCATTGCTGTCTTTCTTTTTTTATTTTTTAACATCTTCGTTGGAGTATAATTGCTTTACAACGGTGTGTTAGTTTCTGCGTTATAACAAAGTGGATCAGCTATACATATACATATATCCCCATATCTCTTCCCTCTTCAGTCTCCCTCCCACCCTCCCTATCCCACCCCTCTAGGTGGTCACAAAGCACCGAGCTGATCTCCCTGTGCAATGTGGCTGCTTCCCACTAGCTGTCTATTTTACGTTTGGTAGTGTATATATGTCCATGCCACTCTCTCACTTCGTCCCAGCTTACCCTTCCCTCTCCCCGTCTCCTCAAGTCCATTCTCTATGTCTGTGTCTTTATTCCTGTCCTACCCCTAGGTTCTTCAGAACCATTTTTTTTTTTAGATTCCATATATATGCATTAGCATACGGTATTTGTTTTTCTCTTTCTGACTTACTTCACTCTGTATGACAGACTCTAGGTCCATCCACCTCACTACAAATAACTCAAGTTTGTTTCTTTTTATGGCTGAGTAATATTCCATTGTATATATATGCCACATCTTCTTTATCCATTCACCTGTCAATGGACACTTAGGTTGCTTCCATGTCCTGGCTATTGTAAATAGTGCTGCAATGAACATTGTAGTACATGACTCTTTTTGAATTATGGTTTTCTCAGGGTATATGCCCAGTAGTGGGATTGCTGGGTCGTATGGTAGTTCTATTTTTAGTTTTTTAAGGAACCTCCATACTGTTCTCCATAGCGGCTGTATCAATTTACATTCCCACCAACAGTGCAAGAGGGTTCCCTTTTCTCCACACCCTTTCCAGAATTTATTGTTTGTAGATTTTTTGATGATGGCCATTCTGACTGGTGTGAGGTGATACCTCACTGTAGTTTTGATTTGCATTTCTCTAATGATTAGTGATGTTGAGCATCCTTTCATGTGTTTGTTGGCAATCTATATATCTGCTTTGGAGAAATGTCTATTTAGGTCTTCTGCCCATTTTTGGATTGGGTTGTTTGTTTTTTTGATATTGAGCTGCATGAGCTGCTTGTAAATTTTGGAGATTAATCTTTTGTCAGTTGCTTCATTTGCAAATATTTTCTCCCATTCTGAGGGTTGTCTTTTCATCTTATTTATGTTTTCCTTTGCTGTGCAAAAGCTTTTAAGTTTCACTAGGTCCCATTTGTTTATTTTTGTTTTTACTTCCATTTCTCTAGGAGGTGGGTCAAAAAGGATCTTGCTGTGATTTATGTCATAGAGTGTTCTGCCTATGTTTTCCTCTAAGAGTTTTATAGTGTCTGGCCTTACATTTAGGTCTTTAATCCATTTTGAGTTTAGAGAAGTTGTTCTTTTTAATGTGGTCTGGCCACCAACTGGGTGATGAGAAGATGGAGAACATAATGATTGACTGGTTCATCACACAAGAGTGAGAAGATTTTCACAATTATCTTCCGTGGAGTCTTTCTGGCAGCTGACAGTTTTCCTCCAGTGCCTGAGCACAGAAGGTTAACATATGCTTATATGTTATCAGGAGGGTTGACCTGAGAGCAAACCTTTTCTAGTCCCTATGGAAAAACTCAACTAATCATCCTTTCATCCTTTTACTATAGTTTTTTTTTTTCAGGTACTGGTTTTCCAATCACATCTTCAAATGTATGACTGGCTTCTAGTTGTTCGTGTCTTAGCTACAATGTCACTTCCTGAGAAAAGCTTTCTCTGAACTCCTTTTCTAAACCTTTGTTGTTTTGCTTTCTAATACATATGAAATGTTCTTATTTCTTTGTGTATATGTTTGTTTTCTGTTTTCCTCATTGCAATCTTAGCTCCATGGAGGAAAGGGGAAGACCTTGTTTCTGGTATTTCCTGGGTCTATAACATTACCTGTCACATTGTAGGTGCTCAGTACATACTTATTGGAAGAAAGGGGAGAAATGTCACCACAGAAACATGGAAGGAAGAGTGCTGTGCGATCACAGGGCCCAGGGCAAATGTACCAGGGAAAACCTCACTGAAGAAAAGGTACTTGAGATGTTTTTTTAAATGAATGCAAGTGAAGGAAGGGTATTATTTTCAGAAGAAAGAAAAAAAAACATGAGAGGTACTGGCATTCTCTGCCAATAGTATGAAAAGTATGAGGGTGTAGGGCAGAGAATAGGGAGGAAAAATGAAGAGATATTTAATAGTTCAAACATTTGGTTGTACTTAAAGTTCTTGTGTCCAAACTGAAAAGAGACAATCAAATATTACAAGTCTGCTCTCTTAACTCCCACCGTCAAGGGCCTATTATGAAATTATGTTTTTGATTTTGTTCTGTTTTGTTTCATTTTGTTAGTGGTAATGGTGATGGTTTTTTCCTTCCTTCAGAAATCAAGAATCTTCATTTAAGCCATGAATTGAAGCATTTGTGTGGAAAAACACACAGCAAAGAAATTAGCATTTATATCCAAGGCCCTTACAGTGCAATTTTAAAAATAAATTTCTAACAACATTTGTGTAAACATTTTACAGATGTAAAACTAAGTTTTATAAGGAATAAGTTATTTGCACAGTGTCATAGAGAGGTGGGATTTGAACCTCTGGTTTGTCTGATTCCAAAGTCCATTTCTTTTTACTGCATTATTTTAGAAGTTAGGATAATTTGGATAGAGTTTCCTACTTAACCATGGTGATATTCACATAACTGTTACTTCTGCTGCCTTCTAAACCCCATGAAAGACCTAAAGGAATGGCAAATAAGCACAATGAAAAATGCTCAACATCATTGGGGAAACAGAAATTTAAAACAGTATGACTACACACCCATTTGAACGGCTAAATGACAAAGATTGACAATACCAAGTGTTGGGAATGTGGAGAAAATGGAACTCTCCTTCATGCCCTCTTTATTATAACTGATCTTTCCTGTCTATGTATTAATAATTGTATTAGTCTTTCAAATAATGGACTTTGACTTTGTAGAGTTTGTTTATACTATCTTTTCTGCCCTATACATTTCCGCTTTTGCCTTATTTTCTTAATTTTTCTTCCTTTGGATTTAACTTGCTGTTTACTTTTTCAGATTTTTTCTAATTTATTAAGTTAAGACTAAAATTTTTTTCTCTAAAAACACAGCTTTACTGTGTTTCTTACAATTTCTTTTCATTATATTCAAAATATTTTCTAATTTCCATTGTGAGTTCTTCTTTGCCCCATGGAAAATCTACAAGAATCAATTAGATCAAGTTTGTTAATTGTGTTATTTAGAGCTTCTATAGCAGTACTCATTTTTTTCTACTTTTTCTCTCTGTTGAGATTGATGAATTAAAATCTCCCATAGTGATTATAAATTTTCTATTTCTCTTTTTAGTTCTGACAATTTTCACTTTTATATTCTGAAGCAATGTTCTTATGTTCATAGGAATTCCGAATGGTTACATCATCCTGCTGGTTTGACCCCAGTATATTCATAAAATATCCTTTTTTGTCCTTAATAATGCATCATACCTTAAAAGACTACTTTTATCATTATTAATATTGCTATATCAGTTACATACATTGCCGGGGGAAATTCAAAATGGTGTAGCCACTTTGGAAAACAGTTTTGAAGTGTCTTATAAATTTAAACATACATTTACCATGTAACCCAGCAATCCCACACCTAGGTATTTCCCTCAAGAGAAATGAAAACATAATGCCCATACAAAAAATTGCTTGCAAAATTCTTAACAACCTTATTCATAATGTCCAACACTGGAAAAAACCCAAACGTTCATCAACTGGTAAATAAACAGAGGAATATAAAGAAACAAATTACGATCCACAGAATAACATGAAGGAATCTCTGAAGTATTATGCTAAGTGAAAAAGCCAGACCTGCTGTATGATTCCATTTTTATGACATTCCAGAGAAGGCACAATTATAACACTGGAAGCAGTTCAGTGGTCACCAGGGAATGGAAGTGGTTGAAGGGACTTAATGCAAAGGGGCATACAGGAATTTTCATGGAAACATTCTGTATGGTGATTGTGCTGGTAGTTACTGATCGTATGCATTTGCCACTTAAAAGTGTTGAGTTTTATTGTATGTAAATTATACCTCAATAAATCAGACCCCCCCCCCCAAATCCTAAAATAATACAGAAAGGAATAAGTCATCATAAACTTGCAAGAGCCAGGACAGAGGTTGAGGAGGTAGACAGCCATAAATACACATACACGTACACACTGCAAGTGGGCGAGTAGTACTAGTCTTAGGAAGCCAGAAAAAGCAGACACCATGCCAGCTGTGGGAGAATCCCAGAACCAGGCCAGTTTATGCCACAGAACCCCAGACAGGTTCAGGAATTAGGCGTTCCAGGTACTTCTGAAATGATCATGCAAGTGGGGCTGAAAAAAGGAAGGTTGTCTGGAAAACTCATTGAAAGCAGTTAGATGCTCATATTCCATCTCTCACACTAGGAAACTGCAAGTTCGTTTCTCCCATGAAGGCAGATTCAGAGACACGGTGATGCAGGAGTGGCTGGGTCTGGTCTGAAGAGGGAATTAAGTGGATGTCTATACAGAATTGTGAGGCACTTCCCAATCTCATTTCCAATTCATTTCTAAAAATGCCAGAAACCAGGTTTATACTCCAAGCAGGAAACAGAGTTATTTCTCTTGGCCAGCCTGAGTGAAAATACTTTCAGATACTGATATGGGATGTCATCCATTGAAATGACCCAGCCTGATCACTCTAGAATAAATCCTAATAAGCTGGCAGACCCTAGAACATAAAGAAAGAGCTTTCAAATAGCTCTTTAATAAGAGCTATATATGAAATGTACATAAGTATATAGGGCATAGTTATCCTTTAATTATACTTTAAATTATACTCTAAAAAATAATGATAAATGAACATTTTTGTATTCACTAATCAACTTAAGGAACAATAGTACTTCCTAATTATATATGAACAGACTGTATGAGATTTCCAGACATTTGAGGAAAACCTCTAACTAAGATCAAACACAAAGACCAAAACATATTTTTTTTAAAAAAAAGTAACTTGGAAGAGGCAAAGACAGTGTAGGGAGAGGACCAGAACTTATGTAAATTTGAGAATTATTATTTTTAAAGAGTCAAGAAAAGATATAGCAGCAATGAAACAAGTAGAAGGGTTATAAAGATAAACTTCTAGAAAACAAGAGATCTTTGAGATTAAAAATACAAGTAGCAGAAATTTAAAAATTCAGTTGAGTGATTGAAAGTTAATGCTGAGAAAAATCTCCCCCACCTCACCCCCACAAAAGAATTACCAAGAGATTGGAAATAGGAGATAGAAAAAACAGGGAACTAGAAGATCAGTCAAGGAGGAATTTCGAAATGAGACACCAAAGAAAACAGGGAGGAGGTGAGGGGGACAAGGAGAGGAGGGGGAAGAAACTTAAAGTTATGACAGAATATAAAGAATGTTCCTATCATTAAAAACAAGTGAGTTTACAGATTTAAAGTTTCTATGACATGCCCTAGAAAATGAATGAAAAATAAATCCACAGCAAGGCACATCATTTCCCTGAGGTGGGACAGGAAACAGTTCATTCACAAAGTATCAGAAATCGGAATAGCATTTGATTGATCAACAGAAACACTGGAAACTAGAGGACATTAGAACAATGCCTTAAAAATCTTGAAAGGAAATAACTTCTAAATTAGAATTCTACGCCCAGCTAAACTATCAATCACATTCGAAGGGAGAAGAGAAACATTTTCAGGGATTCAAATTTTCACTTTTCAGGGAGCTTCTTGAAGATATATGGGCCATGGAAATGAGGGTGTAAGCCAAGACAGAGAATGGAATCTAGGGTACAAGGGATCTAACAAAGGAAAGGAGCAAAAAATGTTACTGAAAATAGCTCCCAGATGGCAGGTGTGCTGCTTGCTTAGAGATTAACCAGCCCTGAGAGCAGAAAAAGTGGAGCTCCAGGAAGGATTCCAGGAAGAAAAATGCACAGAGTACCACATGTTAGAAAATTAAACAAAACAATTGAAGAAAACCTCTTACCAGTATTAATTCTAGGAAAATTGAATGTTGTACAAGAAAGGAAATGAAGTCATAATATACCATGTAACTGAAGAGAATTCTTTATAATAACAATAATGGTAATAATGTAATGATATCAAGTAGAGCTGGGGGAGTGACTGTGTGTGTGTGTGTGTGTGTGTGTGTGTGTGTGTGTGTGTGTGTGTGTTTGAGACCTGCAGGAAGGTTCAATCCACTTTTATCATAGTAGAATTCCAAGAGATTATGCCAGTAGCTAAAAGTGAAAAATAAAGGCTAGCCTATTATTTAAAAATATATAAAGAAGAACTGTAAGAAAGAGCAGGAAGAGTTTCAAGTAGTTGCTTCTGGGGAGCGCAGGCTGGGAATGAGAAGCAGAAATGGGGGTGGTGAGAATTTTACTATTGTTTCCTTATAACTCTCAGTAACTTTTAAAGTATTACTGAATAAATGTAATAAAAAATATCCTTCAAAGCAAAATAGGTAGATTTATAATATAGTCGCACACACACACACACACACACGCACACACATGCACACACACCCATCGCTTTGCTTACATGTGCACTTCGAATTATGTTTTCAGTGCTGGTACTGGACAAGACGATCCACCAAGCACATCCTTTTACTGGGTCTTCTCTGGGGGTGATGTTGTTATTGGCACCATTTGCTGTCTGGGTTTAATGGGTGTGTCCCTAGGTGAGATGCTGACAGGACCTCTTGGAAATGCGGTCTGTGACCTAGGCATTATTAACTGATGCTTCAGCTACTAAACAAGCAAAGACAATTGCCTATCAAAAAGAAAATAATATTTTTCAAATATAAAAAGGAACTGCAATTTACTGTCTTATTAAAAACAACTAATTAAATAGCCAACTAAGGAAATAAAAGCAGAATATGCACAGACCAATGATGGGAGTGTCATGAAGTAAGGGTTATGATTATTCCAGTTTTGTGCACCTAAGTTGAAAAAGAATCTATCATATATACTATTATATTATACCATGTACACGGTGTGTATGCTCAGTGAACAACAAAATAATTCTTATAATGATAATACCTTAAGAACAAGACTTAAATGGACATACACACAAAAACCTTATATAGGAAGAGAATTTTGTTTCCAGCTTTCCTATGAGCCTTAGACACAGGGTAAAAACTTTACTGGGTGTGAAGTGTAACTGATATTCTCAGACCAATTTATAGAGTATGCCAAACTATTTTCTTGTAGTAAAGTCTGCCATCTACTGGATATTATAAGAAGTTCTAGAATAATGGGTTTCAGGCTTTTTCGTTTTTCTGAATTACAGCAGAACTCCTCCAAGGAAAATGCCATGAGTAATCCCAACACACAAAACTGGAATGTGGACCAGCTCAGGCTGAAGAAGGCGAGGAGACCTTGCAGTCCAGTCACTCAGCCTCCCACACTTTCTGGAGATGCCTGCAGGGAGCCCTTTTAGGGGTTGAAGAGCAATTTGAACTCTCTGTTCAGGACAAAATAAAATATTTTATAGAGTTGCTGTAATTCTTTTGTATTTGCTATTTTAGTATTGCTAGTGCTAAAAGCATATGCATATATTTTAATATAAATATACATTATATATACATTACATAAAAATACATATACAAATATATATATATATATATTTGCTGAGAAGGAAAAAGTAACTTGACCAGTTTTAAAGAAGATGAGTACTCAAACTTTAGGATTTATGTGTGTGTGTATTTTCTAATAATTCGATTTACTTGGAAATGGCCATTTTGGTAATTTAGCTTAGTTATAAGGTAGAATATATTTATTCAGAGCAATGAAACACTGCAAGGTGATTTTAGGGAAAAGCATTTTAATATCTCCGAGATTACTATCTATAAAGAGTACTCATTCCTTTGTCCTTGATGGTTTTAATGTACTTATCTAAGAAATAGACAGGTAATTCTCAGATTTAATAATCATCAGTCAAGAATCTGAAAATTTTATCAACTTTCATTTTATTACCAATATTTTTGGCAACGTCTGGACTGGCCAACCATAGGAGACTTGCCAGAGAGGGAGAGAGAGTGCCGGAAGAGGAGCAAAGTCTGTGAAGTGAAACATGCCCTATCAATCCTGGCTCTGCCACGCACAGCCTCAAAGAAGGAGAGAACAGTAGAACCCACTTCTTAGGGGTTTTGTGATGATTAAGTCACTAGATTTAAATGCTTGGCAGCTCAATAAATGTTAGGTCTTATTGTTATAAGATGCTTAGAGATCGTCTGGGGTTCCTAATAGAGAAGTTACTAGATTAATACAAAATATAGCAATAACAATAATAACAAAAAAAGTGCCATTTACTAACACTTTGTCACTGCAGGAATTTTATTTTAGGAAACAAAACACAGACCCAAGTATACGCTTACACGGAGAGCCTACCGATGGGCTCATTCAACACACACCAGACACTTTTCCCGTAAAGTACCTGGAGTTGCTAAGGATCAAACCGAGGTAAACGCAGTTTAGACGTAGGAAAAAATCTGCTCTCACCCAAGAGTATCTTACCATGTCACTCTATGTTGAGTACCATTTAAGTCTGGGGCTCAGAGAAATACCACGTGAAGTGAGAGTTGTGATAAGGGTTTTACTGTTCAGAGGATCTGCTATATCTTTGTGTTCCTAGTGCCTATTCATGCCCAGCAAATGCTCAGTGAATATTCTGTGGATATTAATAGTCAAAGCCATGATCCTTACCTTAAAGATGTCCCTTGCTGTATAAAGTGTATATATGTATACACTTTGCATGTGTACATGTACACGTGTATGTATTTGTAGGGCTAACTACTGACCCTTGTTTTTTTTTTGTTTTTTGTTTTAATTTAAATGCCCTCTTATACAACTCTTATTAGTCTTTTCCTAGGATTTATTAATCAAATTCTCCCCATATCACTCTCTAGTCCTCATTTTTATTGATATTAACTCTAAGAATCAAATCTGTTAGCAGAAGAAGGAAGGGCTGTAGGTGGAACTATTGTTATTGCGCATACCTGGGTTAAATTAGCAGTTTTAAATACGCCTCACATTTAAGTAGATCAAACACTCACCTGTACTCCCACTATTACAAATAAAGTGTTCTGAGCTCATTGCTCTGGGGCAGGTATTTTACTGTGTTGTTTCCTCAAACTACTGAGACATGGGCAGGGACTGGGGAAAGCTGCTGCCTGGGACGGGAGCAGGACATGCCCACTGCAGGATAAAGTAATTTTTTTTAACATACTATGGCACAGGTTTGGTTTTTTTTTTAATGTTAATTATATTCTTAATATACATTTAACCTAATTTTACCTAAGTAAAAATGGAAGATGAATTGAGGAATTGTGACCATAAATTTGATATTCCCAGCAACATCTACTGAATCGTTTCTGATATTCTTTCATATAAAAGATCTTTTCCTATAGAAGAATAAGTAAACATTTGCTAGTGAGTTGTTTCTATTTTATTTGTACTTTTGTTTTTATTAAGAAACAACAAAGTCTACTGTCTTTATATAGATATTTTGTTTACATCCTTGATATTTTAGAAGTTAATATAGATTTCTATATTTCATTAAACCACATCTCAAAAGCCACTACTGATTTCTATAATTGGAATAGCCATTGCCTTAATAAAGAGGACTTAATTCAGCTGTCAAAGAAAAAAATTTTTATTCAAGATTTATTGTCTCTTCCTTCAGAAATTTGGTAAATCGGATGGCCCTTGTCATTTTGGTGAACCACCTAACAATTTCAATCATAGTTTGGATTTCAAACAGCAAATATTTGGGACGTTCAGGTTTCAAATTATCCATGATGAGTTGCCTTTAGAATGAAATAGAAGTTACAAACAACGCTACTGGAGATAGAGGAGAAATTTCCAGATTGAAGAATTTCAACTTAGGATAGTGTCTGGTTGAATTTTCTTGAGCCTGGCATTCTGCAGAGACTGAAATATAACTCCAGGGTCGGGACTGGCCCGGGGAGGATGAATGTGGCAGGAGGGGCAGATCTTTATTTGGGAAATAGTCAAATAGCTTGCACGTGGTAGGTAATCAATAGAAATTTGTTGAATAATGGATGAATGAGCAAGAAAACCTGAATTATCATTTAAGCCTCGCTGTGAAGCTCCTATTCTCACCTCTTTTGAAAATCAAGCAGAGCAAATCATCGGGTAAATCACTTACTTTAATGCACAGAATGATAGGCTCACACGGGACAGTTAAAGAAGTAGATGGGCCCTTTAAGACCATTCCTTTCCTCTGCATTCCTGTGGCCTCTAAAAAACTAGGCCTTCACTCTCTCATACGTAGCTATTTCTACAGACATGGTTTTAAATTCTAAATTGAGGCCAATTTAATGTAATGGCATGAGTGTAATTTTGTGGTAAGACAGACAGAGGTTTAAATTTTAGTTCTGCTATTACCCAAAGCTGTGGTCTTAGCAGACTCAGGGTCACGGAGCTTGTTTCCTCATTTCTAAGGGAGATACTATGTAGTCATATGCACAGTGCTTCAGAGCATGGACTTTGGAGCCTGGGTTTAAATCCTGACTCTGCCACTTACAGACACCGTGAGTTTTATTAAGATAATTAACACCTCTGTGCCTTAGTTCTCATTTCTATAAAAGCGATACCTACCCCATAATTTTACTGTGGAGATTAAATTATTTAACGTAAATAAAATTCCCAGCAGTGCTCGTAACAGAGAGAGCGTTGTCAGCCAATTTGTATTATAGTTATTATTGTTATTATCATGAGGGATAAAAAGGATAACATACATAAAGTTCTTTATAAAAATGTATAATCAGTAAGGATTTATCAGTATTATTTGTCTTTCCTTTCAATGCAGAGTCCAAAGCATAGTTGCCTTGGTCCCCTTCTACTGACAAGCACAGTACCTTGACATAGTGGGTGCTTGGTAAATAAATGCATGTTTAATAAAAGAATGAACCCAAGGAAAATGAGACTGTATGATTTTGGAAAGAGTTATTAGTTTTTGAGTTCTGGGAAGTACAAATTTACTGTCATCACACATTCTTGAGAATCTGTCCTCGTGGTTCATGTAGGAGCCCAGCATGGCCAACTGCAAATTTAGCACAGTTAACTCACATGCAAACTCTGAAGCACCACTTTGCTGCTCCAGTTGAGAAGATTGTGCCAAAGCTCACTGGTGTCACCTGCATCTCACCTCCTCTATAGAGTGTCCATAGACTCACCAAGAAATTTTTCCACAAAGGTATTTTAAATCCCCTGCGTATGGTTGCCATCTTGCTAGGTGCTTTTATGTACAATTTCTGATCATTAACATTGTCACAGATGAAATCAGGGGCCTGCTTCTCCAAAGCTTTCTTTTGCTCTCAAATCTTCCCCATGAGAATAGAAGCCTCTGGGTCCTCATCTACACAGAATATGCCTGATCACAGGTCTGGATGGGATCAGGTCTCTGTCAATAGGGTCAGGGTGATGGACCAAGTACATCCTGCCTGTGGCTGTAATCACACACACACTAACCCCAGAGAAGGTGCCCTGCCCTGTGTCATCCTTAGAACATGACTAAATAATGCAAAGGTCATTTTTACTAAAGGTCAATCACTGAAAGTTTTAATGAGGGTCTAATATGTTCCTTTGACATTAAATTCATTTAAAGCTAATCAGGCCTAGAAACTCTGACCTTATTATAATCCATGTACACTTTAATAAGGACAGGCTTTTAAATAACCCCTTTTATTTAATGGAATACTTACATTTTACTAGCTCCTTTGCCTCTAGCGAATTGAAATTCCCGCAGTAAAGCTAAAAATGTTCTAAATGAAGAGAAAAATAAAAGTTTTTTTTTCCCACTCCATAAAGCCACAATTTATTTAACCAATCAATGATCAACAGACATAATTTCAATATTAATTATAAAACCATCATGCAGAATAATTTAGCTACATGGCACTTTTGTTCTAAAAAGGCACCTGGGGCTTCCCTGGTGGCGCAGTGGTTGAGAATCCGCCTGCCAATGCAGGGGACATGGGTTCGAGCCCTGGTCTGGGAGGATCCCACATGCCGCGGAGCAACTAGGCCCGTGAGCCACAATTACTGAGCCTGCGCATCTGGAGCCTGTGCTCCGCAACAAGAGAGGCCACGATAGTGAGAGGCCCGCGCACCGCGATGAAGAGTGGCCCCCGCTTGCCACAACTAGAGAAAGCCCTCGCACAGAAGCGAAGACCCAACACAGCCATAAATAAATAAATAAATAAATAAATAAATAAATAAATATTTTAAAAGGCACCTGAAAGTTTAAATATCTTCCATTAGATTTTTATCAGATTTTTAAGTAATTATACTATACATAACTAAGGTTAAAGAAAAAAAATAAAGAAAATTGGTAAAGTAAGTGAAAACAGCCCTTCAAATTTTAGCTTGTTCCACTGTACACCAAAATAGTATGGACGATATAAGAATGAAAAAATTAGAATAATCTAATGTTTAATTTTATTATTGATATTACAAAAATGCCTCCAATTTATTGGTTTCTGGGGATAAATGTCACATTTAATTCTTATAGAAAAAATATGAGGTTGGAGGTATTATAGCCAGTTTATAAGCAAGGAACTGAGATTCAGGGATGTTAAATAAATTCCCCAAAGTTATGCAGCTAATATGTGGTAGATTAGGATGCCAAGAAGACTTTAAAACATTTATTTGAAAAAATCCAAAAAATGAATATAGAATCATTAAAAGGAAGCACCTAAGAAGTATCTAGATAAGCACTTCTCACAGTTTTTCATTCATATGAACCACGAGGATCTCATGAACACTGCCGATATTCTGACTCACCAGTTCTTTCAGGGTGAGGCCTGAAAGTCAGCATTTCTAATAATCCCCCAGGGGTGCTGATGTTGAGGGTCCAGAGGCTGCAATTTAAATAGCAAGCATCTCTACCTTGTCCAACAGAGGTACAATGTGAGCCACATATGTAATGTTAAGTCTTCAAGTGAAAAGTATAATTTAAAGACACAGACGTAGAGAATGGAATTAAGGACATGGGGAGGGGGAAGGGTAAGCTGGGACGAAGTGAGAGAGTAGCATTGACATATATACACTACTAAATGTAAAATAGCTAGTGGGAAGCAGCTGCATGGCACAGGGAGATCAGCTCGGTGCTTTGCGACCACCTAGAGGGGTAAGATAAGGAGGGTGGGAGGGAGGCAAGAGGGAGGGGATATGGGGATATACGTATGCATATAGCTGATTTACTTTGTTATACAGCAGTAACTGACACAACACTGTAAAGCAATTACACTCCAATAAAGACGCTAAAAAAATTATAATTAAATTAAGAAGTAAAAGTAAGCAGGTAAATTAACTTTAATAATATGTATTTTAGGGACTTCCCTGGTGGCGCAGTGGTTAAGAATCCACCTGCCAATGCTGGGGACAAGGGTTTGATCCCTGATTTGGGAAGATCCCACATGCCACGGAGCAACTAAGCCCGTGCGCCACAACTACTGAGCCCACGTGCCACAGCTACTGAAGCCCGCACGCCTAGAGCCCATGCTCCGCAACAAGAGAAGCCACCACAAGAAGAAGCCCTAGCACCGCAACAAAGTGTAGCCCCCGCTCTGAGCAGCAACGAAGACCCAACACAGTCAAAAATAAATAAATAAATAAATTAATTAATTAATTAAATGTAAAAAAATAATATATTTTATTTAACCAAATATAACTAAAACAGTATCATTCCAATATGTAATTAGGGTTAAAAATTAATGAGATATTTACATCTTTTTTCATACTAAGTCTTTGAAATCCTATGTGCATTTTACACTGACAGTGCACCTCAGCCCTAGCTAGCCACAGTTTAAGTGCTCAGAGCCACACGTGACTAGTGGCTACTATGTGGGACAATGCAGATCTCAACAGTTTTCTCATAATTTTGTACAGGGAACTAATGTCTAGAAAAATTACTTTTGGTTATAATTATGAGTAAGCCATTAGTCCTCTAGTATTTAAATTATCTTCTTTTATGACATGATTATAGCAGTAGGCATGAATAAAGAGGTGTAAAGTACTTTCTAAGAGCCTATTAATTATGATGTACATTCAAATCGTGCACATCCTTAGAAGCCTACGTTCCCATGAGTCGTTCCCAGATCTTTGCATTCTTGTTGATCTCCTGGCCCGAGCAGACACAGAACTTATCATTGTTAAGACAACATCACACTTATTTATGAATTTCCTGAATTGTTCTGTTTCACGTATGGAGACTTGTCTTCATAATTAGCAAACGAACACTTTAAGTTCAGGAACTAGAACATTCGATTCTTCAGTCTGTACATATGCTCTGTGTATTCAGTTCCCACCACACTCGGAACACTAGCTCCTGAACAGTGCAGTAAGTCCACGCTGACTGTTTGCTTTGCTGATTGATTGGTTTTCCCCCGGGGGAAATTTGTTCTGCTCACTTTAAGGCTCACCGCACTGGAACAGAAAGAGAATGATTTGCTGGTCTGGTCACTGTAGGTTGTGAGCCAGACTTGGGGAAAGCCCAGGTTACTGTGGTTACTAGATAACCTGGAAACCATCGTGAATACATTTCATTTTCTTTTTATTCAGCTAAAAGCCCCGTGACACTGAGTGCAGCAAGTACAATGCCCTTGCGCCTTTGGTCTGGGGAAGATTCTGGAGTGTGGATGGCCCCCTGCCCGTGTGCCCTGCCTTCTGAGCAGGCCCTGGGGTGCACAGGCACGCCTCAGCTCCGCTGCACACCCCGTGACACACATGGAGGATGGGTCTCCATCTCCCAGGGGCCCATTTGGCAAACGCTACCCCAGAAGGCTGTGGCAAGCGCACACGGAATGAAGGCTGAGCCTTCATTACCGAGCACAGAACACCAGGGGAACGAGAGAAAACTCAGAGGGAGACGCGTGATTGTTGACATCCTCCTGAGAGTTGAAAGACAGTGTCTCATATTGGGAATTGGCAGCTTAACTGAATAGAAAATAATAAAAGTATAAGGATAGTTCTATTGTAGAAAATGCATAGAATTGAGCTACATGTGCAGACATGAGACACTGTACCTTGGATGAAATCACCTGGGCTGAAATATGCCCATAATCATCTCTTTTAGGAAGGCACGGCTGTGCCTTTGCACTTAAAATATTATGGAGGGAGGGGGTAGATGGGGAAAGAAGAAGGATGAACTCGAGCAAATAATTCATTAATTTTGAATCAATAAACTTAAGTAAACTGATATTTTGCTTAATAATAGAAAATGTTTTTACTTGATATGATAATTGTTTTCAAAGTATATCCCATGTATTAGTCATCATTGTATATACCTCCCATATCCAGCATAGTCGATAATCAGTAATTCATAATGGAACTGAACCAAGCAAGTTTAATCCCTATCTCCCGAAATGTAACTGACTGTGTCACTAAATTTAAGCTTTCCGTGTGTTTTTCTCGTGAAAAACTGTCCCCAGCCCACCACCAACTATTCCTTCATCATATACCTGGTGTACACTCCCATTAATCTTTCACTTAGAAGGGGCTCTTGAATGATACTTATGTATGAAACGGGAGCCTTCATTTTCTTCTGTGTCATTTTTTACCACGCTAAAACAATAAATTCAAAACAATTCCAATAAACTTCCTTTTATAATACCTAGTAAATTATAAGTCAAATAGAAACCATGCCTAATTTGAAGCACATCTGATGTATGAGAGAATTGATAGATGCTATAGTGAGGAGTATTTACCGCTTTCCACATTTTGGGGCAATACAATGAAAGAAGCAGCTTTAAAGACTACTTCAATTTCACAATGCAGAAACAGAATAAGGATGCTATCAATTATTTTCTGAAATGAAGGAGCCTAAGATCCTATCAGCTAAAGCCAGGTCTCTATAGAAAAATAAAATGTTTAATCTTTACAACATAAAAGCAATATTTTAAAGGCTTCCATCAAATAAGCCGACCAATATTTTATCCTCCAAGAAGATGCTAATCCTGTGGTATAAAAGGGGTTAAGAGACCCTTAAAGAATCTATTTACCTCAGGTCTATTTCTAAAGCACCCTATCATGTTGTTATAGAAACTACTTGTGGCTGAAAATCTCCCAACATGATTATTGCTATAGTAACCACCAAATGACCAGAAGCTAGTTTTTGATCCATTTGCCGTCACCCCCCACCCCTCTCCAAGATAGTTTTGCTTCTAAATGCTCCTATTGCTGGAAACAAAGGAGAAAAAAAAGGGTAAACAAATTTAATGGGAAAGAAAAGAAGACACAGAGAGAGAGAGAGAGAGGAATGAGGGCACATTACAAGCAATAAAGAGATCCAAGGTATTTCAGTTTTACTTTGTAGAGAAAAGAAATATAATTAGACAAACAGACAAGCTTTTAAACTGGTGACCAAATCTCTTCATTACCATCTGTTCAGACTCAAAGTGAGTAATAAAAAATTAGATGTAAAATATTGCTATTCTCATATTTTTAAAGCCACCATTGGACATTTTAGAGAATTTCCCAGTAGAATATATGCCTTTGCCTGGTGTTGTCTCTCCTAGTTTAAATCAAATTAAATATAAAACGTAATTTTCTGGGAGTTCCCTGGAGGTCCAGTGGTTAGGACTTGGCATTTTCACTGCCATGGCCCGGGTTCAATCCCTGGTCAGGGAACTAAGATCCTGCAAGCCACATGGCACAACCAAAAATTTTTTTAAATTAAAAATAAAATAAATCAATAAAAGGTAATTTTCTTATAATAGTTTCTTATAAGATATTAAGTCCTAATATGGTGTCATACTGAAAAAGTCATGTTTTGATAACCATAATCTAATTCATCTCCTTCCCCACAAGGTTGTAATGATTTTTAAAATTCTCATATGATATTAAATTTTGGCACTGTTTTCGTGTAAAAATGGCTTACATAAATTAAACCAAACAGAATTATTTCTTTACTTTCTTTATCATACCTCAGACTTTATCTTTTCATGTTGAATTGCCTTGTCTGTTAATAAATAACAAATTAGTTAGTTGGATTTTATGGTTTTTAGTTTTAGAATGCTAGCAGACACATACATAAAACTGACTTTGAAATAACTCGAAATCAGATTTTTTTGACACAAGGATGATGATGGCAAAAATGTTTAGAACCTCTGTCACCCCCATGAAGATCTTAGAAATATCGAGGGTTGGAGGGACTTGCCAGGAAGATGGTGGAGTAGAAGGACGTGAGCTCACACCTTCTTACAAAAACACCAAAATCACAACTAACTGCTGAACAGCCATTGACCAAAAAATGCTGGAACCTACCAAAAAAAGATAAAGACAAAGAAGAAGCCACGGTGAGATGGTAGGAGGGGCACAGTTACAATAAAATCAAACCCCATACCTGCCAGATGGGCGACCCACAAACTGGAAAATAATTATACCACAGAAGTTCTCCCGTAGGAGTGAAAGTCCTGAGGCCCATGTCAGGCTTCCCAGCCTGCGGGTCTGGCAATGGGAGGAGGAGCCCCCAGAGAATCTGGCTCTGAAGGCCAGCGGGGTTTGATCGCAGGAATTCCACAGGACTGGGGGAAATAGAAACTCCACTCGTGGAGGGTGCACACAAGGTCTCATGTACACCAGGATCCAGGGAAAAAAGTAATGACATCATAAGAGTCTGGGCCACATCTACCTGATATTATTGGAGGGTCTCCTGTGGAGGTGGGGAGTGGCTATGGCTCACTGCAGGGACAAAGACACTAGCAGCAACAGTTCTGGGAGTACTCACTGACATGAGCCCTCCCAGAGGCTGCCATTAGCCCCACCCTACAGTCTGTAGGCTCCAGTGCTGGGTTGCCTCAGGCCAAACAACCAACAGGGCGAAACACCCACCTGCCCATCAGCAGACAGGCTGCTTAAAGTCTTCTTGAGCACAGCCCTGCTCACCAGAGGAACAAGACCCAGCTCCACCCACCAGTGGGCAGGAAGCAGTCCCTTGCACTGGGAAGCCTGCATAAGCCTCTTAGGCAGCCTCATCCACCAGAAGGCAGACAGCCAAAGCAAGAAGAAATAAAATCCTGCAGCCTGCAGAACAGAAACCACAATCACAGAAAGTAAGAGAAAATGAGACGGCAGAGGAATATGTTCCAGATGAAGGAACAAGATAAAACCCCAGAAGAACAACTAAGAGAACTGGAGATAGACAATCTACTGGGAAAAGAATTCAGAGTAATAATAGTGAAAATGATCCAAGATCTCAGAAAAAGAATGGAGGAACATATGGAGAAGATATGAGAAATAGTTAACAAAGACCTAGAAGAATTGAAGAACAGAGATGAACAATACAATAACTGAAATGAAAAATACACTAGAAGGAATCAGTAGCAGAGTAACTGAGGAAGAATAATGGACAAGTAAGCTGGAAGACAAAATGGTGGAACTCAATGCTGCAGAACAGAATAAAGATAAAAGAATGAAAAGAAATGAAGGCAGTCTAAGAGACCTCTGGGACAACATTAAATACACCAACATTCACATTATAGGGGTCTCAGAGGGAGAAGAGAGAGAGAAAGAAACTGAGAAAATATTTGAAGAGATAATAGCTGAAAACTTCCCTAACATGGAAAACGAAATGGTCAACCAAGTCCAGGGAGCACAGAGAGTCCCAGGCAGGATAAACCCAAGGAGGAACACACCGAGACACATAGTAATCAAATTGACAAAAGTTAAAAACAAAGAAAAATTATTAAATGCAACAAGGGAAAAGCAACAAAAAATGTACAAGGGAACTCCCATGAGGTAATCAGCTGATTTCTCAGCAAAAACTCTGCAGGCCAGAGGGAGTGGCACGATATATTTAAAGAGAAGAAAAGGAAGAACTTACAGCCAAGAATACTCTACCCAGCAAGGCTCTCATTCAGATTTGACAGAGAAATCAAAAGCTTTACAGAGAAGCAAAAGCTAAGAGAATGCAGCATCACCAGACCACCTTTGCAACAAATGCTAAAGGAACTTCTCCAAGTCGAAAAGAAAAGGCCACTACTAGAAACAAGGAAACTATGAGTGGAATAGCTTACTGGTAAAGGCAAACATAAAGTAAAGGTAGAAATCATCTGCACATAAATATGATATCAAAACCAGCAATTGTGAGAAGAGGAGAGCATGAAAGCAGTCTATTGGAAATGCATTTGAAATTAAAAGACCAGCAACTTAAAACAATCCTGTTTATCTATAGATTGCTATATCAAAACCTCATGGTAACCACAAACTGAAAATCTACAGTAGATACACACACACACAAAAGGAATCCAAGCACAACACTAAAGTTAGTCATCAATTCACAAGAGAACATAACAGAAAGGGAAGAACAAAGACCTACGAAAACAAATCCAAAACAATTAAGAAAATGTCAATAGGAGCATACATATCGATAATTACCTTAAATGTAAATGGATTAAATGCTCCAAACAAAAGACATAGACTGGCTGAATGGATACAAGACCCATATATATGTTGTATACAAGAGACCCACTTCAGATCTATGGACATGTACAGACTGAAAGTGAGGGGATGGAGAAAGGTATTCCATCCAAATGGAAATCAAAAGAAAGCTAGGGTAGCAATACTCATACCCGACAAAATAGACTTTAAAATAAAGAGTTTTGCAAGAGACAAGGAAGGACACTATATAATGATCAAGGGAACAATCCAAGAAGATATAACAATTGTAAATATATATGCACCCAACATATGAGCACCGCAATATATAAGGCAAATACTAACAGCCATAAAAGGAGAAATCAACAGTAACACAATAATAGTGGGGCACATTACACCCTGCTTTCATCAATGGACAGATCATCCAGACTGAAAATCAATAAGAAAACACAGGCTTTAAATGACACATTAGGCCAGATAGACTTAATTGATATTTATAGAGCATTCCATCCAAAAGCAGCAGAATACACATTCTTCTCAAGTGCACATGGAACATTCTCCAGGATAGATCACATCCTGGGCCACAAAGTGAGCCTCAGTAGATTTAAGAAAATTGAAATCATATCAAGCATCTTTTCTGACCACAACGCTGTGAGATTAGAAATTAACTACAAGAAAAAAACTGTAAAAAACACAAACACATGGAGGCTAAACAATATTCTACTAAATAACCAATGGATCACTGAAGAAATCAAAGAGGGAATCCAAAAATACCTAGAGATAAATGAAAATGAAAGCACAATGATCCAGAACTTATGGGGCTTAGCAAAAGCAGTTCTAAGAGAGAATTTTATAGCAATACAATCTTACATCAGGAAACAAGAAAAATCACAAATAAACAACCAAACCTTACACCTAAAGCAACTAAAGAAAGAAGAACAAACAAAACCCAAAGTTAGTAGAAGGAGAAAAATCTTAAAGATCAGAGCAGAAATAAATGAAATAGAAACGAAGAAAACAATACAAACATCAATGAAACTAAAAGCTGGTTCTTTGAAAGGATAAACAAAATTGATAAACCTTTAGCTAGACTCATCAAGAAAAAAAAGGGAGAGGACTCAGATCAATAAAATTACAAATGAAAAAGAAGTTACAGCTGACACCACAGAAATACAAAGGATCATAAGAGATTACTACAAGCAACTATATGCCAATGAAATGGACAACCTAGAAGAAATGGACAAATTCTTAGAAAGGTACAATCTCCCAAGACTGAACCAGGAAGAAATAGGAAATATAAACAGACCAATCACAAGTACTGAAATTGAAACTGTGATTAAAAAATTCTCAACAAACAAAAATCTAGGACCAGATGGCTTCAGAGGTGAATTCTATCAATCATTTAGAGAAGAATTAACACCTATCCTTCTGAAACTATTCCAAAAAATTGCAGAGGAAGGAATATTCCCAAACTCATTCTATGAGGCCACCATCACCCTGATACCAAACTCAGACAAAGATATCACAATAAAAGAAAATTACAGGCCAATATCACTGATGAACATGGATGCAAAAATCCTCAACAAAATACTAGCAATCTGAATCCAACAATACATTAAAAGGATCATGCACCATGATCAAGTGGGATTTATCCCAGAGATGCAAGCATTTTTCAATATCTGCAAATCATTCAGTGTGATACACCACATCAATAAACTGAATAATAAAAAACATATGATCATTTCAATAGATGCAGAAAAAGCTTTTGACAAAACTCAACACCCATTTATTATAAAAAAAAAAAAAAAACTCTCCAGAACTTGAGCATAGAGGGAACCTACCTCAACATAATAAAGGCCATATATGACTAATCTACAGATAACATCACACTCAATGGTGAAAAGCTGAAAGCATTTCCTCTCAGATCAGGAACAAGACAAGGATGTCCACTCTCGCCACTTTTATACAACATAGTTTTGGAAGTCCTAGCCACAGCAACGAGAGAAGAAAAAGAAATAAAAGGAATCCAAATTGGAAAAGAAGTAAAATAGTCACTGTTTGCAGATGACATGATACTATACATAGAAAATCCTAAAGATGCTACCAGAAAACTACTAGAGCTCATCAATGAATTCAGTAAAGTTGCAGGTTACAAAATTAATACACAGATCAGTTGCACTTCTATACACTAACAATGAAATATAAGAAAGAGAAATTAAAGAAACAAACCCATCTACCATCACATCAAAAAGAATAAATTACCTAGGAATAAACCTACCTAGGGAGACAAAAGACCTGTACTCTGAAAACTATGATACTGATGAAAGAAATCAAAGACGACACAGACAGATGAAAAGATATACCATGTTCGTGGATTGGAAGAATCAATACTGTCAAAATGACTACACTACCCAAGGCAATCTACAGATTCAGTGCAATCCCTATCAAATTACCAATGGCATTTTTCACAGAAGTAGAACAAAAAAATCTTAAAATTTGTATGGAAACACAAAAGATCCCAAATAGCCAAAGCAATCTTGAGAAAGAAAAACTGAGCTGGAGGAATCAGGCTCCCTGACTTCAGACTATACGACAAAGCTACAGTCATCAAAACAGTATGGTACTGGCCCAAAGACAGAAATATAGATCAATGGAACAGCATAGAAAGCTCAGAAATAAACCCACACACCTACAGTCAAGTAACCTATGACAAGACGCAAGACTATACAGTGGAGGAAAGACAGTCTCCTCAATAAATGGTGCTGGGAAAGCTGGACAGCTACATGTAAAAAAAATGAAATTAGAACATTCTTTAACACCATATACACACACATAAAAAAAAGATCAAAATGGATTAAAGACCTAAATGTAAGACTGGATACTATAAAACTCATAGAAGAAAACATAGGCAGAACACTCTCTGACATAAGTCACAGCAAGATCTTTTTTGAGCTGTTTCCTAGAGTAATGGAAATAAAAACAAAAATAAACAAATCAAACCTAATTAAACTCAAAAACTTTTGCAACAGCCAAGGAAACCATAAAGAAAACATAAAGACAACCCACAGAATTGGAGAAAATATTTGCAAACGATGCGACCCACAAGGGATCAGTCTCCAAAATTTACCAACAGCTCATGCAGCTCAATATCAAGAAAGCAAATAACCCAATCAACAAATGGGCAGAAGATCTAAGCAGACATTTCTCCCAAGAAGACATACAGATGGCCGAGATGAACATGAAAAGGTGCTCAACATCATTAATTATTAGAGCAATGCAAATCAAAACTACAATGAGATATCACCTCACACTGGTCAGAATGGCCATCACCAAAAAAAATCTATAAACAATAAATGCTGAATAAGGTGTTGAGAAAAGGGAACCCTCCTACACTGTTGGTGGGAATGTAAATTGGTGCAGCCACTGTGGAGAACAGTATGGAGGTTCCTTAGAAAAATAAAAATAGAACTTTCATATGTCCAGCAATCCCACTCCTGGGTGATATATCTGGAGAAAAACATGGTTCAAAAGGATACATGCACCCTAATGTTCATAGCAGCACTGTTTACAATAGCCAAAGACATGGAATTAACCTAAACGTCCATCGACAGATGAATGGATAAAGAAGATGTGGTACATATAAACAATGGAATATTACTCAGCCATTAAAAAGAATGAAATAATGCCATTTGCAGCAACATGGATGGACCTGGAGATTATCATACTAAGTGAAGTAAGTCAGACAGAGAAAGACAAATATCATGTGATATTGCTTATATGTTATATGCAAAATCTAAAAAAAAAAATAATATGAATGAACTTGCTTACAAAATGGAAACAGACTCACAGACTTAGAAAATGAACTTCTCTAATGTGTCAAACAGTGCATGACACACAGACACACAGGAAATACTTAATACCACTTTGTATCTGTGACTAGTTTGGTTATTTTGATTGAGCCAATTAGGTACAAAATGCTTTTCTGTGATTACTCAAACCAGCTGGAAAGACCATACTCACTGTGATCACAGACAGTGCATTTATCTTTCTTATCTAGTCTTGAATCACATTCTTCTTACACCTGAACACATAATTAAATCAACTCGTTTTTTCTGATTATTAAGCTCCCACTGAGTGGGAGCTCTAACAATTTTAAAGGACAACTGCCTTTTCTCAGTGTTCACTTCTGCCCAAGACAGAATAGCTGGCACAGTCTTGGCACACTTGTCCTGCCAATGTAAACAACTAAAGAAAAGTAAGAATATATGAGGTAACTATTTTCAGGCATTGAACATAGTGCAGAACTATGATTTGTGTTAGAAATCAAATAAAGATACCTAGGGCTTTCTGGGCGTGGAATGACTTTAATGCTGAGAGGAGTACAGTCAGAGAATCAGCAGTGTTTCTGAGCTCAGGAGGATAAGACCAAGTCATAGGGCTGCAGAAGCAATTACAGTTTGCTGGTCAGAGCACCAGAGAACAAAGAGACACTCTTATGAGGGCCCAAAAGATTCATTATTCATCATGGATTGTTGGGAAGCTTACCAGATATCATCTGCTGAGAGACTGAGATAAATTAAAATACCAAAAAAATAGACAGTTGGAGTTCTAGCCCAGCCAGTGTGGAGAGACTTCACTGGACATCTCAAGCATTGAGAAGCCAGAAAAGCCTTGGTTTGGGAGTAAAGACCACACCATTGAAAAAAGAAGGTGCTATAAGTTCAAAGCCAAAATAGAACAACTCAAAGAAAAAATAAAACCAAGATTTATAAGGAAAAAACTTTAACTGCCTGACAGAACAAAATTCCAGATCCTTTAAAGGAAGCTCACATAATCAGGAACCCCTAGAATTATCATCTGACCCAGCATATAATAAAAAATTAGTAGACGTGTGAGAAGTAGAAAAGTGTGACTTATAACCAATGAAAAACTAGTCAACAGAAATAGATATTGAGATGACATAATTGTTGAAATTAGTAGACAATAACTTAATATTTTTAAAGACTTAAAGAAAGGATATATAGATAGCAAATAAGATCATGCAAGTACCTTCAACATCTTTCATCATTATAAAAATGAAAATTAAAATCTCAGTGAGTTATCACTACATGCCTATCAGAATAGCTAAAATTAAAATAGTGACAACAGCAAATGCTGGTGAAAGTGTGGAGAACCTGAATCACTTATATATACATTGCTGGTAGGAATGTAAAATGGTACAGCCTCTCTGGAAAACAGTTAGGCAGTTTTTTATAAAAACTAAGCATGCAAGTATCATACACCCAGCAACTGCACTCTTGTTCATTTATCCCAGAAAAATAAAAATTCACATCCACATGGGAAGTTGTACACAATCGTTCATATCATCTCTATTCATAATAGCCCCAGGCTGGAAATAAAACAAATGTCCTTCAATGAGTGAATGCCTAGACAAACTGTGGTACATCCATATCATGTAACACTACTCAGGAATAAAAAGGAACAAACTATTGACACATGCAACAACCTGGATGAATCTCAAGTGAATAATGTTGACTTATAAAATCCAATTCCCAAAGATTACATATTATAGGATTCCATTTATGTGACATTCTCAAAATATTTTATAACCGGAGAACAGATCAGTGGTTGACAGGAGTTGGGGATGGCGGGGGAAGAAGGTTGTGGAAGGGAGGTGGGTATGGATGTAAAAGAGCAGCAGGAGGGATATGTGTGGTGATGGAACTGTTCTATATCTGAACTGTAGTGGTGGGCACAAAAAACTACACATATGATAAAGTTGCATATGATAGAACTAAACACACACACATTTCACATCCAAGTAAGTACAAGTAAAATGGAGGAAAAAGGAATAAGATCAGTGGATTGTATCAATGTCAGTATCTTTATTGTGATATTGTACTACAGTCTGTAAGATGTTATCACTGGGGAAACTGAGTAAGGGGTACAAGGGATCTCCCTGTATCATTTCTTACAATTTCATGTGAGACTACAATTACCTCACAATTAAAGTGTATTTAAAAAACAAGTTAATGGGGCTTCCCTGGTGGCGCAGTGGTTGAGAATCTGCCTGCCAATGCAGGGGACACGGGTTCGAGCCCTGGTCTGGGAAGATCCCACATGCCACGGAGCAACTGGGCCTGTGAGCCACAATTACTGAGCCTGCGCATCTGGAGCCTGTGCTCCGCAACAAGAGAGGCCGCGATGGTGAGAGGTCCGCGCACCGCGATGAAGAGTGGTCCCCACTTGCCGCAACTAGAGAAAGCCCTCGCACAGAAACGAAGACTCAACACAGTCAAAAATAAATAAATAAATAAATAAATAAATAAAAGTGAATTTCTAAAAAAAAAAACAAGTTAATGAATACACAAAAAAGTATACAGAAATACGTAAACTGAAACAAAATCCATTAAAAATACATTTTATCAAAAAAAAGAGAAAAGGACGAACATGAGTAAACAAATGAGAAATCTCAGCAAAGATATGAAAACTATAAAAAGAGCCAAGTGGAAGTGCTAGAAGTGAAAAGTCAAATATCTGAAATGAAGAATATTCTTGATGGACTTGCCAGCATACTGGAGCCAGAGAAGGAAGGATCCCTGAATCTGAAGACAATTAACAGAAATTATACAATCTGAAAAATGGAGAGAAAAAAAGTATTTTTTAAAATGAACAGAGCTGCAGTGAACCGTGGGATGATTCCAGACAGGCTCTCATATGTGTAACTGCAGTTCCAGAGGCAGAGGGAAAAAGTATTTGACTTAATAATGACCAAAATTTCCCCCAAATTGGTGGAAAACAGCAATTTAGAAGGCCAAGAATCCTTTTTTTGTGACACCTTTGCCTGGTTTTGGTATCAGGGTAGTGGTGGCTTCATAGAATGAGTTTCGGAGTGTTCCTCCCTCTGCTATATTTTGGAAGAATTTGAGAAGGATAGGTGTTAGCTCTTCTCTAAATGTTTGATAGAATTCGCCTGTGAAGCCATCTGGTCCTGGGCTTTTGTTTGTTGGAAGATTTTTAATCACAGTTTCAATTTCAGTGCTTGTGATTGGTCTGTTCATATTTTCTATTTCTTCCTGATTCAGTCTCAGAAGATTGTGCTTTTCTAAGAATTTGCCCATTTCTTCCAGGTTGTCCATTTTATTGGCGTAGAGTTGCTTACAGTAATCTCTTATGATCCTTTGTATTTCTGCAGTGTTAGTTGTTATTTCTCCTTTTTCATTTCTAATTCTGTTGATTTGAGTCTTCTCCCTTCTTTTTCTTGATGAATCTGGCTAATGGTTTATCAACTTTGTTTATCTTATCAAAGAACAAGTTTTTAGTTTTATTTATCTTTGCTATTGTTTCCTTCATTTCTTTTTCATTTATTTCTGATCTGATCTTGATGATTTCTTTCCTTCTGCTAACTTTTGGGGTTTTTTGTTCTTCTTTCTCTAATTGCTTTAGGTGTAAGGTTAGTGCACTGTTGGTGGGAATGTAAATTGATACAGCCACTATGGAGAACATTATGGAGGTTCCTTAAAAAACTAAAAATAGAACTACCATATGACCCAGCAATCCCACTACTGGGCATATACCCTGAGAAAACCATAATTCAAAAAGAGATATGTACCACAATTATTCATGGCAGCACTATTTACAATAGCCAGGACATGGAAGCAACCTAAGTGTCCAACGACAGATGAATGGATAAAGAAGATGTGGCACATTTATACAATGGAATATTACTCAGACATAAAAAGAAATGAAATTGAGTTATTTGTAGTGAGGTGGATGGACCTAGAGTCTGTCATACAGAGTGAAGTAAGTCAGAAAGAGAAAAACAAACACCATATGCTAACACATATATATGGAATCTAAAAAAGAAAAAATGGTTCTGATGAACCTAGGGGCAGGACAGGAATAAAGACACAGATGTAGAGAATGGATTTGAGGACACTGGGAGGGGGAAGGGTAAGGTGGGACGAAGTGAGAGAGTAACACTGACGGATATACACTACCAAATGTAAAATAGATAGTTAGTGGGAAGCAGCTGCATAGCACAGGGAGATCAGCTGGGTGCTTTGTGACCACCTAGAGGTGTGGGATAAGGAGGGTGGGAGGGAGACGCAAGAGGGAGGGGATATGGGGATATATGTATGCATATAGCTGATTCACTTTGTTATATAGCAGAAACTAACACAACGTTGTAAAGCAATTATACTTCGATAAAGATGTTAAACAAACAAAAAAAAAGAAAGCCAAGAATCCAAGAATCTTAGCAAACCCTAATCAAGATTAATACAAGGAAAATCATACCTACGCACATTATAATAAAACTACTTAGAACAAATATAAAGTGAAAAATCTATAAGATGCCTAAGGATTGAGTATAGGAAAAGAACCAGAAACACACTGCCTACAGACGAAGGGATTGACGACTAGTCTCTCATTAGAAAAATATGGAGGTCAAAAGTAAACAATGGAATGGAATCTTTGAAGTGTTTAAAGAAAAACAACTGTCAAGCTAGAGTTGTATACTGGTGAAAACATCCTTTAAAATTTTCAGGTTAAATAAAAGTATATTCAGATAACAAAAGCTGAAAGTCACAAGTATATCTGATTCTTCAGGCTGAAGGGACATGACATCAGAAGAAACTGGTATCTATAGGAAGGAATGAAGAGCACTGGAATTAGTACACATTTCAGCATATACAAAAGGCTTCAGATGCTTTTTTCCTAATTTCTTGAAAGAAAACTTACGGTTTGAACCAAAAATAATCATTGCATTATGGGGTTTATTCATACATAAAGGTAAAATATATGTCAAGAATAGCACAAAGGACAGAGACGGTAAAGAGTTTTTTTACTGTTGTAAGGTTATCTCACTTTATGTGAAGTGGAAAAATATTAACTCTAAGTTGACAATGGTAAGTTAAGGATACATACTGTTACGGTAAGAGCAGCAATTCTCAAAGTGTGGTACATGGACATCTGGGGTAGTGAAAACTTTTATATGGAATTCATGAGGTAAAAGTTATTTTCATACTATAATTAACACATTATTTTCCTGTTCACCCTGCAGTGTTATTTGTCCTAAAAATTTACAAGCAGACAAAACTAATCATAACAATGATTACCTATGGGATGTAGGAAATGACTGGAACGTGGTATGTGGTATATTTTTGGAGTGATAGAAGATTTATTATCTCTATTGTGGTGTTGCTTATACGAAGGTATATATTTATAAAAATTTATCTAATGATACAGTTAATATCTGTGTACTTCACTGAAAGTGCATTTAACTCATTAAAAAAAAATGAAAAATTTAATACATCTAAAAATAGACCAAGGAAGACATGAGTCATTTGAAGAAATGCTATTAATTTACTATATTTCTGTTTGATAGTCAATATTAAGTTGAAATACATTATTTTCTTCTCTAAATAATTTAATTTTCTCAGTTTAAGCCATAGTTGACAAATGGCTTCTAGAGTTTATAAAAGAAGTGGTATTAATATTAATGAGCATTTTCTTAAAACTGCTTAGTGTTTTAGAGTCAAATTAGATCTCTGCTTCAAGGCCTTTTTCATACAATATTGATTTTTTTACTTTTTAAACAAACATTTTACAGTATTTAAGATAAAATTAATATAAAATTTAGTATTTAATTTTATATAATATTTGATATATGAAAATAATAATACATGTTCAGAATATGTAAATATAGTACTCAGAAATTTTCGTGTTCCTACATTCAATTTGACAGATAAGAGTTCTGGTCCAAGATGATGACATAGGAGGCTCCTGAACTCCCCCTTCTCCCATGGACATACTGAATGTATAGATACACATGGAGCAATCCCCTCTGAGAGAAATCCAGAAAATAGTTGAGTGATTCCTACACATTGGGTGAATGAGAAAATATCCACATTAAAACAGATAGGAAAGACTGAGACACACTCTCACCATAAACCTCACTGCCAGCACAGCACCAAACAATCAGGAGGGAACTCTAAACTCTCGGCTTCTTTCTGAGGAGCAAAGTGTTTGGATCCTACATCTAGCACCCAACATTTAAGACTCCCATCTGAGGGATGGGCCGCCTCCAGACACCTAGCTCTGAAAACCAATGGGACTTGCATTCATGAGACTCACAAGACTATAGGGAACAAAGAAACAGTTCTTAGTAAGCTCCAAAAAACTCACCATGGATATCCCCCCAGGATTCAGTACGAAGGGAACAGACAAAAAAATACCCACCTCCCTTTCTTTCCCTGGGAAGCATCTATTTTTATACACTAAAAGCTGCTGCCTGCAAGTCAGGCTTCTAATTTAGCAAGCGTCTATGGGATGACTGAGCTCCTCCCTGGAAACCAAGGAAGCAAGCCTATGGACATCTTCCCTCCCCTCTCCCTCTAGCCTGCTCCAAGTTGTCAGTATCTCTCTGGGGGGAGCTTATAAAAATATCTGGCACTCCAACTTTTGTGGCCACTGCCCAAGGGATGGGGCTCTGGATTGCCTGGCTCTGATAGCCAGTGGGGCTTGCATTAATGAGTTCCACAGATTGGATCAAACAAACAAGCAACTTTTAATGGTCAAAGGAGAACTCCCCATGCCCTGTGGATATAGATGCAGGTCAAATCACGAAGGATGAGAACAAGAGAGAAAGAAAGGGACAAAGTAATCTAAAACAACCAAAAAACAATTAACAAAATGGCAATAATTAGTCCATACCTATCAATCATTACTCATTAAATATAAGTGTACTAAATTCTCCAATCAAAAGACAGAGAGGCTGAATGGATTAAAAACAAACAAACAAACAAAAACAAGACCCAACTATATGCTACCTATAAGAGACTCACTTCAGCTTTAAGGACACACACACTGAAAGTGAAGGGATGGAAGAAAAATATTCCATGTAAATGGAAGCCAAGAGAAAGCAAGGGCAGCTATACTCATATCAGAGAAATAGACTTCGAGCCAAAGACTATAAACAAGAGTCAAAGAAGGTTATTATATAATGATAAAGGGGACAATTCATCAAGAGGATATAACATTTGTAAATATTTATGCATTCTACAAGGAACACCTAAATTCATAAAGGAAATATGAACGGAAATGAAAGGAGAAATAAACAGCAATAAAATAATACTAGAGGACTTCAATACCCTACTTTCATCAATGGATAGATTATCCAGCCAAAATCAAGAAGGAAATGTTGGACTTGACCTATACTTTAGACCAAACAAACCAGCCATTTACAGAACATTCCATCCAACAGCAGTAGAATTCACATTCTTCTCAAGTGCACATGGGGCGTTCTCCAGGATAGATCGTATGTTAGACCACAAAACAAGTCTTAATTTAAGACGACTGAAATCATATCCAGCATCTTTTCTGACCACAATGATACAAAACTAGAAATGAATTATAAGCCAAAAACTAAAAAAATCCATAAATATTGTGCATGTAGGTTAAACAACAAGCTCTTGAACAACCAATGAGTCAAAGAAGAAATCAAAAAAGAAATCAAAAAATATCTTGAGACAAATTAAAATGGAAACAGAACATACTAAAATTTATGGGATGCAGCAATAGCAGTTCTAAGGCAGAAGTTTATAGTGATAAACATCTACATTAAGAAAAAAGAAGATCTCAAATAAACAACCTAACTTTACATCTCAAGGAACTAGAAAAAGGAGAACAAAGTAAGCCCAAAGTTAGTGGAAGGATGGAAGTTTAAAAGATCAGAATGGAAATAAATGAAATAGAGAATAAAAAGACGATAGAAAAGACCAGTGAAACTAGAAGCTATTTTTTTCAAAATGATAAACAAAATAGAGAAACTTTTAGCTAGACTAACCAGGAAAAAAAAGAAAAAGGACTCAAAGAAATAAAAATATATATGAAAGAAAATATATTACAACTGATACCACACAAATACAAAAGGTCATAAGAGACTACTATGAACAATTACATACCAACAAATTGAACTACTGAGAAGAAATGAATGAATTTCTAGAAACATACAACCTACCAAGAATGAATTATGAAGAAACAGAAAATCTGAGCAGATCAATTACTAGTAAGGTAATTAATTCAATAATCAAAAACCTCCCAATAAAGAAAAGTACAGGACCGGATGGCTTCACTGGTGAATTCTATCAAACATTTAAATATTGAATAATACCAACCCTTCTCAAATGCTTCCAAAAACTAGAAGTGGAGGAAACACTTCCAAACTTATTTCACAAGGCCAGGATTACCCTGACACTAAAGCCATACAAAGATACTACAAGAAAAGAAAACTATAGGCCAATAACCCTGATGAACGTAGATGCAAAAATCCTCAAAAAATATTAACAAACCAAATTCAACAGTACATTAAATGATCACACACCATGATCAAGCAGATTTATGTAGGGATGCAAGGATGGTTCAACAGCTGCCAACCAATAAATGTGATTAACAAAATGAAGGATAAAAAACCATATGATCATCTCAATAGATGCAGAAAAAGCATTTAATGAAATTCAATATCCATTCATGATATTAACTCTCAACAAGTTGTGTTTACAGGGAAGATACTTCAACATGATACAGGCTATATGTGAAAAGCCCATAGCTAACATCATACTCAGTGGTGAAAAGCTGAAATCTTTGTCTTTAAGATTAGGAACAAGACAAGGATGCCCATTTTAACCACTTTAATTCAACGTGGTACTGAAGTCTTAGCCACAGCAATTAGGAAAAAAAGAAAGAAAGAAAGAATGGCATCCAAAATTAAAAAGAAGAATTAAAATTATCTTTATTTGCAGATGACATGATATTATATATAGGAAACCCACAAAACTCCACCAAAAAAAAGTTTTAGAGCTAATAAAAAAATGCAGTAAAGTTTCAGGATACAAAATCAATATACAAAAATCTTGCATTTCTATATATTAACAATGAAGTATCAAAAAGATAAAATAAGAAAACAATCTCATTTACAATTGCATCAAAAAGGATAGAACACTTAGGAGTAAATTTAACCAAGTAGATCTGTATAGCGGTAACAAAAAGATTATTGATAAAATAAATTGAAGAAGACAGAAATAAATGGAAAGATATTCTGTGTTTATGATTAGAAAAATTAATATTGTTTAAATGTCCATACTACCCAAAGTGATCTATAGATTCAATGCAATCTCCATCAAATTTCCAAGGGCATTTTTCACCGGAATAGGAAAAAACAATCCTAAAATTTGTATGGAACCATGAAAGACCCTGAATAGTCAAAGCAATCTTAAGAGAAAAGAACAAAGCAGGAGGCATTTCACTTCTTGATTTCAAACTATATTCCAAAGCTATAGTAATCAAAGCAGTATGAAATTAGCATAAAAACAGATACATAAATGAATGTAACAGAACAGACACATGCAAACACATGCATGTATGGTCAATTAATTTATGACAAAGGGGCCAAGAATATACAATGAATAGAGGACAGTCTCTTTAATACATTGTGGTGGGAAAACTGGGTAGTCATGTACAAAACAATGAATTGGACCACTATCTTATACCATGTACAAAAATTAACACAAAATGGATTAAAGTCTTAAATGTAAGACCTGAAACCATAAAACTCCATAGAGGGTAAGCTCCTTGACAGTGGTCTTGGCAATGATTTCTTGGATTTGACACCAAAAGCAACAAAACAAAATTAAACAAGTGGGACTACATCACACTAAAATCCTTCTTCATAGCAAAGGAAACCATTAGCAAAATGAAAAAGGAACCTACAGAATGGCAGAAAATATTTGCAAATCAGATATCTGATAGAGGGTTAATATCCAAAATATATTTTATATAAAGAACTGGTGGGCTTCCCTGGTGGTGCAGTAGTTAAGAATCTGCCAGCCAATGCAGGGGACACAGGTCGAGTCCTAGTCCAGGAAGATTCCACATGCCACAGAGCAACTAAGCCCGTGCACCACAACTACTGAGCCTGTGCTCTAGAGCTCGTGAGCCACAACTACTGAGCCCATGTGCTGCAACTACTGAAGCCCATGAGCCTAGAGCCCGTGTTCTGCAACAAGAGAAGCCACCACAATGAGAAGCACGTGCACTGCAAGGAAGAGTAGCCCCCGCTTGCTGCAACTAGAGAAAGCCCATGCACAGCAAGGAAGACCCAACACAGCCAAAAATAAATAAATAAATAAATAAAAATTTTAAAGCCCTGCCTATTAAAAAAAAAAAAGAACTCGTACAACTCAATAATGAAAACAAGCAAACAAACAATTTGATTTACAAATGGGCAGAGGAACTGAACAGACATCTTTCCAAATAAGACATACAAATGGTCAGCAAGTACATTAAAAGGTACTGAACAACACTAATCAGAAGAATCAAAACCACAATAAGATTACCCCACACCAGGCAGAATGGCTATCATGTAAAAGATGAAAGAGAGCAAGTTTGGCAGGGGAGGGGAATGTGGAGAAAAGGGAATCCTTGTGCACTGTTGCTGGGAATGTAAACTGGTTCAGCCTCTATGGAAAACAGTACAGAGGTTCCTCAAAAATTTAAAAATAGAGCTATCATACAATCCAGCAATCCCACTTCTGGGTATATTTCTAAGGGAAATGAAAATAGTATCTCTAAGAGATATCTGCACTTCCATGTTCATTGCAGCATTATTCACAATAGCCAAGATATGGAAACAATCTAAGAGTTTGTTAATGGATGAATGAATATAGAAAATGTGGTAAATATATACAATGGAATATTAAATTTCAGCCATAAGAAAGAAGGAAATCTTGCGATGTGTGACTCTATGAATGGAACTTGAGGGCATATGCCACGTGAAATAAGTCAGAGAAAGACAAATATTGTATGATGTCACTTATATGTGTAATCTAGAAAAGTCAAATGTGTAGAAACAGAGACAAGAATTGTTACCAGGGACTGGGGGGTGAGGGAGAACAGGAGATGTTGGTCAAAGAGTACAAATTTCCAGCTGTAAGGTGAATAAGGTCTGGGGTTCTAATGTACTGCATGGTGATTATAGTTAATACTACTATATTATATACCTGAATGTTGCCAAGAGTGTAGAGCTTAAATGTCCTTACCACAAAAATAAATGGTAATTATTTGATGTGATGAAGGTGTTAGCTAACACTATGGTTGTAATCATTTTGCAATACATTTGCGTGTCAAATCAACACATTGGACACCTTAAATTTACACAGCATTATATATCGATTATATCTTAATAAAGCTGGACAGAAAGAAATAAAACATTAGTTTTCCAGGAATCTAATGTGATTTGAATTCATTCATTCATTCTTTCACTATTTCCGTAGTAGGTAGAAGAATAGCCGAAAAAATTAATACACTTGCCAGAAAGTTTTTTTGTTTGTTTGTTTATTTACTCTGAGTTAGGAATGTACTAAGCACTGTGGTTTTTCCAACTGCCATTTATTGTGGTATCTATATTTATCGTGATAACTACAGGTGGTGTATCATTACTTTCTTAGGTAATTGTTACGGAAAACCTCTAAATTTAACACCATCATGAATCTTTTCAATTATTACCCTGGCCTTTCTGACTCCAAATTCCATCCTCTTTCCTCAATATCAGGCTCGCTTTCTATTACTAGTTGTATACCTATAGGCAAGTTGCTTAATCCCCTTTTATTTTAACCTCTTCATATATCAAGTGAGAGTAATAAAAACCTTGCAGAGTTGTCCTCTAAATTAAATGAAAAATTGGTAAACACTCAGCGTAAAACGTGACACGTTCTAGAAATTCAATTAATAGTATAGCTTCTTTCCTCCCCTTACCCTACTTTCTCTACTAGGATATGTGCCCCAACAGAGTAGAGAAAGTGCCTTAGTCTTTTGTGTGGTTGCTCTACCTGTCGAAGAACCTGGCATATAAAGGGGCTTAAATATGTTTGATGAGGGAAGACAAGTCTAGGCCTGTTATTGGAGTTAAATAATATATTACAGCTACCTCCCCAGAGTTATTTCTGCTCTAACCCTGGAACACTTACATTGCTTATTATTCTGAAATTATGATTATTCAGAAGACTACTGTATGGATAGCATAATATAATAATTCCTTCAGGAGAAGCCTTCCAGAATTTGCATCAATTTATGTCAATATTTTGTCAGTAAACAATTTATTTGGCTTCATATTACAAGATAAAATCACAAAAAATAGTTGTTCTTATAGACATAAATCATCTGTTTTACGAAGAGCCTCTTTTCTGAGATTTTTAATAGTTTTTGAAATTTGATCTGAATTTATAAACATATTGGATCCTGATTTTACATTGGTATATATATGTATAATGTTTCTTCAAATTACAAATTACATTTTCCTTTCTTTCACTAATTTTAGCTGCGCTATTTAATGAATCTATTACCTTCTTGAAATGGAACCAGACAAAATATTGTGGAAAAGCACTCAGGTACTTGATATATTAAAGAAAGTGAAAAATACAAGGATAATATTAAATGTTGTTATGTGTAATTTCTGGAGAAACAGTATAAAAGCACTCTCTTTTATTTGAATGGATAATGGCCCCTATTTTGTAGCCATACTCTGTTTTTCCTGCCCTAATGTGGTTTTATGAATGGTAATTTACAGAGGCATTTACAGAGGCAAGGGTTCAAATGCAGATTTGTCTTAAAATCCCTACACTATCCAGCATTTGATTACAGTATTGGCTATTCAACTTAGTAAACATCTATGAAATGACTCAAATGATACCCAGTGGCGTGCCTTGACTAATTTCAGACAAGGAACAAATTTCAGACAAGGAGTAAATTTCCTTCTTTTCAAACAGTTATGAAACAAATATTATTGAGGTAGTTTTTGGTTCTCCTTAAGTAGGAAGCCTTAGTTGTATTGTTTAGGATGTACAGTTAGCTGTAAGTAAGATGTCAACCTTTGGTTTTCAACACTTTAACTGGATTACCAAAGTATCTTTAATCTCTCACACCAGTTTCAGTGACAGATTATGATATCATATAAAAATAAGTACAAATAGTTGTTTAGAAAAAGAATAAATCTTTAAATACTTGGGGTTATTTAAAAGTTGCTTTAATTACTGGAAACTTTAAATAAAGAGATTTTGTTGTTCATTCTGCCAGAGATAGAAGGTTCTTTCCCAATGAAATTTTCTTAAGTTAAAAATCATTTCTGTAGCTGTGTTCTGTGTATGTCTGAGTAAAAGATAAGGGTTTTCTCATACTTTCTGCTTTCTTTTCTGTAAATGACAGCTAAATTATCATGCCCTCGATTTCCCGTAAATTATATAACTTAGGCATGCTGCTCCACATTGGATAAAATGAAAAAAAATTTTTTAACATCCCTGAAACTAGAAAATAAAAATATGAAAATAAACTGTAGGATGGAAGGATAACTACATACTAACTGTTCATTACTTGCTACTAAATAAAACACACCACAAAACACCATAGAAACCAAATGAGTATGTAACCCGTTTCATTCAGAGGTTTTTGTCTTGCTTAAGAAAATCTTTTTCTTTCCAAGATTATAAAAAAAGTTCTCTTATATGTCATTCAAATATTTTATAGTTTTTACTATTCTTGCTACTACCTTAGAAATATGAAATTATGTCAAAATAAAAATATTAAGGTGAAAAAATTATTTTGTATCTTAGCTTTTCAGGTTTAGATCTTTAATCTTCTGAAATTTATTTCTAGGCTTGATGGAAGGCAGGCGCTGTGGATGAGATTATTGTTCAGCAAAGTATTCGTTCCTTTCCTCACCTCCGTGGTAGAATACACTTCCCCATTACTTGGATGTTGGGTTTGGCTGTGTGACTTGCTTTGACCAAAGGGGCATCAATAGATATAATGCAAACAGAAGCACATAGTGTTTCCTACCACCCCACGTTGCCTTATACAACGTTGCCTTATGTACTGATTTTTTGTTAAAATAAAAGTCATTACATAATTAGTATAATTATATGAACATGGTTCTCAGGTGAATACTCTAGTAATTCTATGGTTCACATAGAACACTCTAATTATATATCCATTAGTATATTCTTTCATTTTTATTTACTGAGTTTTCTGTATAACTAGCTCTCATTGATCTAGGAGGTTTGTGACAAAACTCTAAAGTTACTCTCAATACGGTAAAAACACATTTTAAAAATTTATAAATCCATTCCCTTTTAGACTACCTGCTCAACATGTTAATTACATGGCTGTTACTCTGAGATTTCCCTTCACGTCACCTTGGGAATTGCTTTTCCCTGTAGCCTGTAGTCTTGCACCAAAGCAGCAGCCTGCACATCCAGGGGTCCAACAACTTCCAGGAGGAGAGGCCCCCAGTTTCCAACTTAGTAAAGGAAGAAGGATTTAGGTACCACAACCTCCTACTAAGGTCTGATAATGGGGAAGGCAAGGGGAAGAGAATGTTTTCTTCTTTGTCCCCAAATGCTCAGATTTTCTTTTATATTTTTCTATTCTGAAAATTGCCAAACCAGCTGGGCTTCTGTCATTCCTTGAGGCAACAAGGAGAGTCTCAAGAGAAGGACCTTCCTTGAAGTTTGACCTAGAAATTTTAATTATTTTGTTTTCAACAGTGTGGTGACTTCTTGTAATCCCACACTGCAGGGTAACCTCTGTGGACAGGGAACTGTTATCAATCACATACATATAAACACCATACCATCTCACTGACGCTGCTCATCCCAAATGAAAAAGTTAAAAGAAGAAAGCTATGCACCGAAAATCACTCATTGAACCTATTTTAATTTTATCAGCCAGTGGGCAAGTGTGGGTTTTTTTCAGTTTCCTTTTTAAAATATGTTGTTAGACCAGCGGATGTCCACTTGCTAGAAGTGCTGTATACTACATTCAAGAGCCTATATTAACGCAAGTGTGCTTATACTATCGTGTTCTGTGTTCTAAGCTTCCTGAACCCTCACTTTGAACCACTACAGTCAAGAAGTAAATTTCTCTAAATACTTGACTCCAGTGCTATTCTTTTGGAGGTAGGGAAGCAATAGAAGTAGCAGAAGGAAAAATCCACTAAACAGAAAACCTATGCCAGCCTAGGTACCAACTAGGAAATCTTGTGTGTGTGTCAGAAAGACACAACAGGACGTTCAAAGATCTTCACAGAAGTCCAAACTACCCTAATAGTGGACTACAAAATGTGAGTAATACTGGGAACAGAAAAATCTGTCCTATTTCTCTCTTTGAGCATCAGTGGATATACACTTGCACGCTGCACACACACACATATACATACATATATTTTTTATACATTTATATATTCATATGTTTTTGGATTTATATATTTACATTTTTAATTTTTATATTTTATATATTTATAAAAAGCATTTGGTATATTGTGAAATGTTAAACATATATAAGGAATTATTTCTCTTAAAAATCTCTATCATCACAATAGTTAACATTTATTGAGAATTTGTTAAATCAGGCATTTTTAAAATTTAACCCTCATAACACAGTTAAGAGATAAATCTCATTCTTCTCCCTATTTTACAAAGAAATACATCAAGCGCTATCACTGGCATCATACTAAAAATAACATGAGCAACAATAGATAACTTTGAGTCCAAACTGTTTGCTAGTTTTCTAAGCACTTTATATAGATTAGCTCATTAGCTAATTAGATTAGCTTCACAGTAATTTTATGATGTAGAACTGACTGTTATTCCCATAATAGGACAGCATTTAAGTAATTTGCAAAAGATTACATAGCTAGTAAGCAGAAGGGCCAGGTAGAGGGAGAGTCAGGAATACTGCCAGGGTCATCAGGTTAAGCTAGGACGGGCCAGAGCCTGACGCAGCCTTGGGGCTCTTGCCCACTGCACCTTAAAGCCCTAGTACCATTAGATTAATGAGTAACCTGCCATCCACTAGTGTAGGTCATCTACCCATCAGTGACAGTTTATGGACATTTCTGTTCATTGTTTTTAAATTTTAAAATAATTAAATAAAAAATCAGCATTTATTGAGCACCAACTGTGGTCTGCGTGTGGCTATGATTTAGTCACCCTCCTGCCAGGCTTCTCTCTGCCTTCATAGTTCCTGCCATTTTTTCTATGGTATTTGTGTGTATTTCTCTCTCCTCTTTTAGACTCAAGACCTAAATGGCAGAAACCATAGCTTCTATCCTTTGCATCCCCAGGGCCTTGCCTGCTGTTTGGCACACATTGTTTTGTTAATAAACATCCATTAAACGGACTGAGGTGCACATGTAAAGCCCTTTAATCCTTTCCATCTTGTAAAACAGCTTTTATCATTCTCATTCACAGTTGTGAAAACTGGTGACTGGGAAAATAATCTGCTGAAGGTTTCTGCCACTTAGAAATAGGTCTGAAACTTGAACCAGGCAATCCTGACAGTGGGTCTAAAGCTTTCACTGCTTCTCAGCTCCACAAGCACTTACTAAGTTCTCTGAAGACTTGTGTAAAATATTGTAGGTAAAGTGCAAGGCAAATAAAACGTGCTTAATAAATGTTAGTTATTGTTGTACTGGCCTCCAGGTAGCACATGGATTCAAAAGAAATTCGAACGGAACAAATAAAAGTAAATGGGCCTCCATTTTACACCTAAGAGTTATTTTCACAGTTATGGGGGGAAAATTGTCAGGCTACACAAATCAAGTTTCTTTTTCAGCGTGTTGCTAAGAGCACAACTGACAACATGATATGAGTAGAATAGGGAATGTTCTACTGTATTTGGTTGTAATGGCTATTTCCGTTTGCCCTGCTTTAGAAAAGAGCACCTGTGAGCTTTCATTAGCAGTGAAAATGACTGGATGACATGGAAAGCACATAGTGAGCCCTCCTTGTACTTGACTTTGGGTGTTTACATCATTATTTTCTGTGCCATTTTCCTTTTGCTGCAAGTAAATTTTCAGCAATGGACCGATTTCTCTTTCTTCTTTGATCCTTGGCTCTTGAGACGTCTGTGCCCAAGTCCCGCCCTCAGCAAAGAATTCTCTTCCCACTGTCTCACTGTTCCACACAACACCCACCCGAACCTAAACTGCCACCCACCGCATGTGCCAGCCTCTTTGCCTCTGTCTCTCAAGGCAGTATTTTCGATTTCCTGGCCAGCCTGGACCGTCCACTACGGGATAAGTTCTCCCCCAGGGTTTAGAAAAACCCTAAATCTCAGACAGGAAATCTCTGCCAGTTATCGTGATGATTCCCATTCTTGATAGTTCAAATGTGCTATGGTTTCTCCTAGTTTCTCCTGATTATCGGTTGGAATTTTTTCACAGCTTCCCTTCTTTGACCATTTAATTTCCCTCCGAACCCCTGGGATCTATTATTCTCCTCCACCTTGGACTTTACAGCAGTTTGCATCTCCGTGTTTAGCACTGTCCAGAGGCTCGGGGCCAGGTGCCTCCTCTGAAGCCGGATGACCTTGCGTGTGCCCATCTCGGTTGCTTTCCTGGCTCAGAGAGGTTCCTCTGCTCACGCTCCCCGAGGCTGCTCATTATCAGACACTCTTTACTGATGCTGAGGCTGAATCCTGTACTGCTTTTTTTTGCCTCTAATCCTCTTTGGTTTCACTCCCTATAGTTCAGTAACAAAGCTCTTCCCAGAATTGAGCCTGAAAATGCGGAGGCTTGGTCAGTTCTTATTTTGGCTTTTTAATTAGATCCCAAATATCAGTTTATAAAATGAATAATTCATCACCTGCATTAGATAGATTTTTCTATATCATATTCTTTAAAATACAAAAAATTGCAATTTGGGGGAAATATTTACAAGGATTGAAGGTGTTTGAATGTTTTTAAGTTCAAGACTGTAAAGTGTTCAGGTGCAGTTAATACTGATTATCAAAGACACCAAGAAGCTGATTATAAAAGTCAGATAATTCTTCAGGTGCTATAGTAGTTTATCCAAAATAAAAGTTATAAAAGGACCCTGGTGAAAACTTGTAGATTATTAGCAGTCATCCATGTAATTACTATTCCTCTCTCCCTCTCACATTATATATATTTTGTATACATATTATATACATATATAAAATATCTTGTCATCATCCTAACCTCCAAAAATCCTTTTAGAAAACACAATTACGTATTTTTAAATCACTTCAGACATTTTAATTTGCTGTATTACTCCACAAAAAATTTTAAACACATATACACACTCTTCACTTTTATTAACACCCCATAGTTATCCTCTCTTTAAATTAAAAGCTACTGATTCATTAACAAACATGTTTATACACTTGACTCCCATATACTCAAAACCAATGAAGATAATTATTAGATAGCATTAAAATTACGCCATATATAGACTCCACATAGGGAGAAACTAAAATTATTTAAGAAAATAACCGTAAAAATTAGAGACTGTGTATTAGAAACCACATGAGGAAAGTGCCCCTGTGAAGATAATAGATTTAAAGAACATTAGAGGACAAAGCAAATGTAGATACCGCATTAGGGTTCAGTATAGAACATTAAAAAACACTAAATATTTTAAGTGTAAACAGGCAGTACAGGGAATTAGATGCAAGCAACACCACTGGAGGGGATCAAGAGTGGGCTCCAACTGGGCTTCAAATGACTTCCAGAACTCTACAGAACTACCCTTGACTCTGCCACTGGAATTGCTGAGTGCAAAACACAGAGCCAGAGCAATGATCCAGGGACTAGGACTGCCCGGCTGCCACTGCCACCGTCGTCACAGTCTTTGCCACAAATGCCTCTTGACACCTAGGTAGTGGGCAACAGAATGCTGTCGCCCAAATCCTTCTATCATCACGGCTGGGCGAGCCTGTACACACAGCCCAAAAGAGGAAGAGGGTTCACTTCTGCCTTCCAAGTGCTTTTAATTGGTGGAACCTAATTTACGTATAGAACCCTACCTGCAAGGAAACAGGAAAGGCAGATTTTAGCTTTCCAGCTTCCACAATGCAGAAAAGCACAGAGGAGGAGGGTGGGATGAAGGATGAGCAAGTCAGGCCACAGCACCTACACAGAGGTCACCTGGATGAACTCCTCTAATTCACAGAAGATGAATATGAGGATCATAGAGGTCAAGCAAGAACATGGTGGGGCCGAAACATAAATCGCCTTTATTGACTAAATCCATCGTTCTTTTTTACTGCACCCCACTGCCATTCACAGATCAATCTCTCCCAAATGTGGTTAAACATTTAATGTCATTTAAAATTAACATCAATATATTTTTAAATGTGGTCATTAGAAAGGCAGGTATCAAATTGCATTTGAATTACTTTTTAAAAATTAGATAAAATTATTAAAGGGTATATTATATTCAATATAATTCAATTCAAAAGGGTATATTAAATTCAATTTTTGAGATCTGTACTGGGAAGGTTTTAGGAAAGGATGGTCTTAGTATCATAATGACCTAGAATTACCTGATATGTCCTTATCCACCAACAGGACTATCACACATCAACACGTATTTTCTCCTATTTAGTAAAGGCATGCTGAAGATTTGTTGAAAGATCTTTAGAGTATTGCCTTTTTATTCTTCCGAAACACATCTAAGTTTAAATAATATTTTTTGAACAGTGTTTTTCCCAAGTATATGATAATCTCTTTTAATGTTACAATACGTTTAACTATTAGAAAAAGGTAAATAGACATGGGAAATCTAAAGAGACTTATTTAGAATTTATCCATGGATTCATAGCATGAATCAAAAGATCTGAATTTTAGTTTGGGTTCTATCATTAACCTAGCTAGGGCAAGTGACTTATTTTCTCAAGGTCTGAATTTCATCATATTTAACCTCGAGATGATAACACCTATCTGACTGGCCACTTAACAGAGGTGTTGGAGAGAGTAAAGCTAGATAATAAATACTTATAAACAATGTCCAAAGCTATATGTAAATACAACATGGTACTATTATGTGTTATTTTACTTTTCCCTGTTAGGAATAATAACTCTTTTGCTTCAGAGTAAAAATAAACAGAAAAAAATGACCAAGGTCTCTTCATTAGGAATAACTGGTCTAGTCATTTGGATTTGGGCTTCATTTTAACAAAAAAACTGATAATGAGAAAGTAGGACGCTAGAGACCAAGACACACAGAATGCTTGTATTTAGTGCAGCTTCATGAGAGGTGAGAAATTTGGAAATGTGTGTGTTTTAGGTAAGCCTTGAGAATGGATCTTTAATTATCAGGAAGAACTTGACACCCCTTCCCACTTGGCTTCTGTAGCCTAAAGGGGTGTTTAATTTCAAGAGTGTGTTTGGTTCTTCTGATCTTAATTTGATGTGATTTCTAACACTAACAGATTTTAGTTCAAGCTGACCTAAAGAGGCTCTTGTGCCCTGTGTTGATATTCCCCTACGTCTGTCCTGAGATCTTGTCTGGTGTTATTTTACCCTGGCCTCTGACCCCACCTTGGATTTTCTACTTCCTTCTGTCCATTCGTCAGTCTGAGGCAGACCAGCAGACTCCACCTTCACTCCTGATACTTAGCTCACACTTAGCCACATTTTACCCTCATCTTGTGTGTTTTAGACCCTTTTTAGGCCTTTATATTTCTTAGTTTTTGGTTAATTATGAGCTTTGTAACTAGATCATGGTTGCAGTCTATGGAGTCCCGCTTCTTTTATTCAATATAGGTTTTTAAGATTCATGCATGTAGTTGCATTAACAGTAGTTCATTCATTTTCAATAATCTCTAATAATCTGTTGTATAAATATATTATAGTTTATTTATTCGTTTTCTGGTCAAGGTAGATTTTTTTTTCCTAGATTTTTGTTATTAGGAACAACACTGTATGAACATTTTTGTACACATTTCCTATTGCACATACACACTGAAGATTTCTCCTCTAGCATATACTGGTGGAATTACTAGGTCTTAGAGCATATTTATGGTCAATTTGTAAAATAATGTCAAACTGCTTTCCAGAATGCTTGTGCCAATCGATACTTCCTTTAATAATATGCAAGAGTTGCCCTCATGTGGTCCCACAGTCCCATCTATTTGGCTTTGTAAAACTTACTAATTTTTACCCATCTGGAAGCAAAATGGTATTTTTTGTGACCTTAACTTGCATTTCCCTGAGTACTAAGTGAGATAGACCATATTTTCTTATATTTTTAGCCGTCCATGGTTCCTCTTCTGTGAAACAACTCTTCGTGTCTTTGACTCATTTTGTTATTGGGTTGATTGTCATTTTCTTATTAATTTATAGAAGTGTTTTACATAGTAATTTTTTGTTGACTATATACGCTGCAAATTTCTTCTAGTTTGTTGATTTTTTTTTCACATTCTTTGTAGTATTTTTGATAATTACAGTTTTTAATTTAACATAGTTGAATCTAATCCCTAATTTGCTTCATAATTAGAACTTTTGTGTCTTTAACAAATGTATTCCTACATTGAGGTAAGAAAATGTTCTTTTGCTTTTTTAAAAAGCTTAAAAATTTTGCTTTCATGTTTAATTATTTAATTTATTTGAAACTGTCTTTTGTGTATGAATAAGACAGAAACCAAATCTAAATTTTCTATATGAATAAATAATTGGGCAACATCATTTAAATACAGTTTATTCTATTCCCAGTGATTGGCAAGACCACTTCTGTCATGTACCATTTTCCATCTCCATATGGGTCTTTCTGAGCCTCTGCTTTATTTATTCACCCCTGAGCCAATTTCACACTTTCTCAGTTGTAGTATTATAAGTCTTGCTATATTATCTGGTAGGACATATTCCTACCGCCTCATTATTCTTCCTCAGGGGTGTTTTAGCTAGTCTTAGGCCTTTTGTTATTCCACTACATTTTAGAATCAACTCATTAAGTTCATCCAAAACACTCAATCAGGAAAATTATTAGACTCACATTGCATTTATAGATCATTTTGTGGAGAAACCCAACTAATATTTTAAGCTTCCTGTCTCCCGAAGCATTTAATCTCCTTATCCCTCTTTTTTCACCCTCAGGAATTGCCTAGTATCCTTCTTTGCAGAGGAAAGAGAACCTGTGAGAGACCTTCTTCAACTTCTCAGCACCAACTGTACGAAGTAATCTACATCCATGTCCGTGTACTCCCCTTTCCTTCCTGTTACCAGTTTACCAGCTTTCCTCTCCTTGTCCAAGGAGAAAACACTACAGTGCTCAGAATCAGGTTAAAGAACCTGAGTCTTGCCTCTCTGTCTACAACTTCTCTCTATAAGCATGAAGCATGTTCAAATCTTTGTTAAAAATAAAACACAAGCAAAGAAGTAAAATCCAAAGCATAGCCCTCTTTTCTACCCATTTCCCTGTTGCTACTGCAGCATCTGTCTTCCCCTCCTAACAGCCAAGCCTCTCGAAACACTTGTCCATGCTGACCGTTGACTCTTACTCAGCTTCTACTTAGTACCCAGTCAGCTGTCATCTGATTACTGCTTCACCACCCCAAGAACCTACCCAAGCCAAGGTCACTGGTAAAACTCGTGGAGTCATTTTCTGACTTGAAATCTTGTTACTCAAATTCTCTTGTCTCTCCCTCTTGCAAGTTACCCTCTCAAGTATTTCATAATTCCACACTTTTCTGACTTCTCTCTTATCCCCTTTAAGCTCTGCAGGCTCTTTTGTGGATTCTTTTTTTCTCAACCTGTCGCTTAAAATGAGTATTCCTCAGGGGCCCTCTTCTCTTCTCCCTGTAAACTGTCCCCCTAGGCAATCTTTAACCATCACATCTTCACTTGCTACCTATAGGTTGATGTCTCTCAAATCTGAATTTCCAGGGCACCTCTCTTTCCTCTGCTTGAGGCTTATGAGTCTAACTCCCTATTTGACAGCTCCATTCTAACTCAACTTACAAGCATGAGACTCCTCTAGTCATCACCTACCCCTGCACTCCCCACCCAACACTTCTCCTCCTGCCATATTCCAGAGCTCAGCTAGAAAGTTGATGGAAGCGCTGGCCACACAACTGACCAAAACAGAATCCTGACTGTCATCCCTGACTCTTTCCTCTCTGTTATTCAACACACTCAGTGATTCATCAGATCTTGTAGACTCTAATTCATACCTATGTAACAGCACACCTGGTATTCTCTTGGTCTGGAAAGGGATAGTTAGGATCAGGTGATCAACATTAAGGAAATCATACCGTTTGAATATCAGGACTGTTAGACAAGGTCCAAACAGAGGACAGAGGACAGAGCTGAGATCATGGAAAGTAATCAGTGAGGTTTCATGTGCCCAAGTGTTCACAGTAGAGAATCCAGCCACAGGATTCAGTGACCCAATCATGGAGAAACTTGATGTTACAGGATTAGGAAATCCAAATACTGAGGCTACCAGGTCAGACAGAACCAATTCATCTATTAGGAATGGAGAGCAAAGAAGGGAAGTCAATCAAGGAAGAGACTTGGTTACTGGGAGAAATTGGTCCTTGAACCCTGCGTTTCAAGCTCAGATAAGTGGGGTCTCAAAATTAAACCACTTTGCTGTGTTCCCGAGGTCTATCACTCTCCTCTTACCTGGAGACTTCAGAATCTGTGGCAAGGCAGTTTCGGCAGAATAAAATATAAAAGAAATGCAGTGATTTCATTGGATAATAAAAGCAGAAATTAAAATTTACTGGTTAATATGTGCCAGGCATTGTTTGGCACTGTCCTAAATCATTTACTCATGTCAGTTAAACTTCATAAAAACAATAAACAATTTAATGTAAGTATCATTATTAGTCTCATTTTACAGATGAGGAAACTGAGGCTTGGAAAGGTAATTTTCTCAAGCTAAACATCTGGTAAGTGGTGGAGACAAGCTTTAGCCCCAGCAGCCTGGCTGAAAACCCTCTGCTCTTACCTTCTATGAAAAGTGTTTCTTGTTACTACACCTAAGAACACCTTCTATGAAAAGTGTTTCTTGTTACTACATCCAAAAAGACGAAGCAATTTGTATTTTATAGCAGCGGTCCCCAACCTTTTTGGCACCAGGGACCGGTTTCATGGAAGACAATTTTTCCACGGACCGGGGTGGGGGGGGATGGTTCAGGCGGTAATGCGAGTGATGGGGAGTGATGGGGAGCAGTGGGGAGCGGTGGGGAACGGTGGGGAGCGGCAGATGAAGCTTCACTTGCTGGCCCACTGCTGTGGCCCACTGCTTGCTCACCTCCTGCTGTGTGGCCTGGTACCGGTCTGTGGCCCAGGGGCTGGGGACCCGTTTTATAACTTAAGCAGTTCTGGGACTCAGGTTCCCCAGTCGGGTGTTCATACTCTTAAAGCCCCATTCTTCCATGCATTAATGAAGGACTGTATCTTATCTTGTCTGAGGAGAAAACCAAAAATCTCAAAAGAGTTCAGATGCCATCTTTCTTAGAGCCAGCGGCAGAGACAAAAGAAACCCCTTTCCAGCTATGCAATGCCTTGCTTCACAGTAAGGCTGGCTTTGCTTTATGAAGACACAGTATTTACTAGGAGCATCCTAGGCACATCTGGTCTCAAGCAGAACTAAGATTAGATCTCAGACATGTGTTGCACTTAAAAGAAAATCTAATTCACAACCTTGTTCTATCCAACAGATATTTCCATTAACAAGTCTTAATCATGGAGGTGGAAGAAGGGAGGGTGACTAAAACAAAGCTGCTGAAATACATAGCAGCTATTACATGGAGCACTGCCACAGATACGGAGGCTTGGAATTGGGCCATTAGCAGTAAAATACAACCGACAGCACTTAACATGACGAGGCACAAACTCAGTGAGACTGTAAAGCCCTTGAGTGTCTGGTCCCATGATTCGGCTCAAAGATTCTGCATCCTACGACATTCTATCCTATGGCAAGATACTCCCCTCTGCCCCCTGTGACCCCAGGTTCAGCTGCTCTCACCTTCTGGCTATCCCAAGTTGCTCTCAGTCTTCCCTACTCTCTGTCTGACGCTTGCTCTTGCCTGCCTAATGGGACTTAACACATTTCCTTGGCTTCCAACTTCAGTCCTGTGGGAGTCAGACGTTCAGAACCCGGATGACACCACCCAGTGCCACCCTCACTCAGGTCTTGGACTGGCTGGAGGCCAGGGGGCAGCCGAACAGCATCTTCAGACACTGAAAAAAGGATTGGAATCAAGACTCCTACATCCTGTCAATAGGTTGAAAGAAGCTTGTGGTTTTGTAAGAATTCGGAGTATATCACTCATACCATTTAGGGAAAAGTTACTCTCCCCGCCCAAACAGTCAAGTAAAACAGTCTTAGGTCTTGATCTCACACAGACTTCCCAGGAGAAGATAGATAGGACAGGAAAGACTGGTATGTAATAAAACATGTATGTATATATAATATTATGCATTATACATATATATGTAATCTAAAACTTAAATAAATAAAGACAAGTTGTCTGGGAATGTGCTCTAGTTAGCACTCGGCATGCTAACCAAAAACTCTGGGAACAGAAAAGACCAATATAAATAGATATGAACTCTCTGACTAATTCTGCTTTTACTATAGAAAGATAATAGCATGAACTAATATCCAACAATGTCATGAATTTTTGATGACTGAATTGATACAAAAGTCAATTGAATGGAATGTTATCATGTAATTTGAGGCTATTCTGAATGTGAGATATTTGCAATAATCAAGAACATTAATTTGAAAAGATAGATAACCAAATAATATTGGAAAATTAAGGAAACATTGAGATATTAAATTCCCTAATGTAATTACAAGCTAGAATAAACTACTTAGAAATGTCTTCTCTTTGTTAGCCCACAGTGATAAGGAAAGTAAAACTCAATCATTAGAATGGAAGAAAAAGACATATATGTCTACTCTCTTACGTAGTTCAACTTTTTCATTATTAATATCCCCATTCAAATGGAGTTTTTAAAGAGTATATTGTTCAAGAAATGTATTATCTTACATGGGTATTTAAATATTACTGATTAAGGTTTAAGATATTGTCATTCCGGTTCTTGAAATTATTGCTTTTGCTTAGGACCTATTAAATGTGAACTTACAGAAGTTGCCAATTTTGAATTGCCTGTGAGACTGGCATATATATACAAAAAGAGATGATTACTGCTTATAGTGTACTGTAGTGTCACCCCTTACTTCGGGGAGCATTTATTTTAAAGGAGGGCTCTTTCTTCATTAGAGTCCCTTACAATTAAAATGTACTTACATTTACTGCCAGGGAGCTAGGCACAAGAAACAGGTTCCTGTGAGAGCATGTCATTTTAACAGATAATTTTACTTCGATAAAGGGATAATTAACTTCTACTTTTAGCAAGTGTCAAATGTACATAAACTTAAAATCCCCCCCCCCATTATAAATACTCAGAAATACTGAATCCAATCAAACTAAAGTTATTTAAATGTGTAAGTGAAGGAAAGGGGGATCAACCAGGTGACACAAAGGCAGGAGGAGCTGCAAAGCAGCAGGAAGATTATGTGCATCGACACTGTGTCTGTCCTGGTGGATGACAGGAGGGAGCGAGGAGGAGGGAAGGTGGATCCTGCACATCAGGAGCTTGGTTTTTAATGTCCAAGGAAAGCAGCTGGGGATTTGGAACCAAGGTGTTCTGTGAAAAGAAGGCCTAGCAAATAGTATTCCCCACTGTCGGTTTGTGGGTGTTGGCGAGCAACAGTGAAGCTAAGGATGTCGGGGTCCTTGCACACTTGCTCTCCAGGAAATCAAACTCCAGGACTGTGCATCTGTCCCAGTTACAGTAGCCATATGATCTTCAGTCCCCTTCCCCCAAATACACACACACACACACACACAAGAAAGGGAGCAAAAACAACTGGTTCTAAGCCAGCGGTACACTTGGCCACTTGGCAAAAGCAAATAAAAGTGTATTCAGAGGGAAGTTCCCATAACTCAGGTCACAAAATGTTCTCATAAAATAAATAAAACTGAATAAAAAATGTTTTAAAAACCTCTCGAAGAGTCTCACACACACAAAAAATCATGAGTTATTAAAAAAAAGCAATGAGTTTACAGAAGCAATAAACAGGAGACTAAATTCCCAACTCTTGAGATAACAGACCAACATATATAACTTTTATATAACTCGATAAAAATAACTATACATGTATGTATATATACATACATATTTGTATTTTATTTGTCTTTGCATTTGTACATGTATTTTATACATACACATATACAGTTGTATATAATATATATTATACATCTTAAAAGAAATTGAAATTGTAATACAAAAAAAATCATATATTGAGTTAAAAAATAGGTACTTTTTAAAAGGCAAATAGATCTCTTGGGCAGGAAAATGTAGCCACTAACATTTAAATCAATAAATTAAACAGAGCTGAAAAGAAAAAGAGAAAATATGTTAGTGAAGTTAGCAGGTTCCAAGGACAGAAGAAAAAGCTCCAGTGTTCATTTAAAAGGGGTGCAGAGAGAGAACAGAGAATGCGAGACAGTATTTAAACTGATAAAAGTCTCAGATTTCCTCAAAACCCATAAGAGGTGTAAAATTCAGATTCAAGAAGCCCAAAAAGTCTTGAGCATGACAAATAAAATAAAAATTTAAAGAAAATGCCCAAGCAAGGAACATCATAATATACCGAAGATGAAGAGAATGGATTAAGTAACCAGAAAAAGAAAAAAGAAGCTCCAAAGGAACCAAAATCAGGGTGAGAGCAAAACTCTCCACAGAAAAAACTGTGACCTGAAGACAGAGACATGATAGCATCAAAGATAAAATACCATTCAAGAGTTAAGGAGAAAATAATGACATTTCAGAAGGATGTTTCCCACTTATTGGCCCAACTACAGAAGGAAGAAGAAAACTGAAATCAGGTGGAAGAGGTAATATGTCAAAAGCTTCGATAAGCAAAGAAATTGTTAATACATAAATACTAACTGGATTAAAAATAATAACAAAATAGTAAATTGATGGGTGTAGACGAAGGAGATGCAAGGAAAATACACAGTAACATACAATACGTTAGCATTGTGGTCAGAGGTAAAGAAAATAAGATGCTCATATTATTCAATAGGAGTGCAGGGATATTTATTAACTTTAGACTTAAAAAAATCAGATAGTGTCTTTTAAATTGTAAGGACAACACTAAAAGAATAGAAACAAAATCATATTGTCAAATCAGAAGGTGGGGGTGGCGAAGGAATAAAAAAAACTGCATCAACCCAAAATAGTGCATAAAAGGAGGGGAAGGAAAATGAGACTGAAAAAACATGGTAAACAGAAAGCACAAAATAGGATGACATAAACAAACCCAAATGTATTAATAATCACAGTACATATAAATGAACTCAAATCATCAGTTAGATGATAGAAAGTTTCAAATTAAATATGAAATCAAAATTTAACTGTAGTTTCTGTGCAAGAAATTAACCTAAAAACATGATGATACAGAAAGGTTGAAATGAAAGAATAAAAAAGTTATCTCAGAAAATTATGAACCAAAATAAAATTGGTGTACCTAAATTAATACCAGATTTTGTATAAAAAGAATTATTAGGAATAAAAAATAATTATAAATAAAATAATTCACCAGAAAGATATAATTATGAACTAGTAGCCACACAAAACAAAGCTTAAAAAGATGAAAAATAGATGGAATGACAAATTTTCCACATCCTTTTGCCAACCATGTGAAAGATTTTTAGCTCAGTAATTTCAGAAGCTGATAGGTAAAGCATACCAAACTTTCTAATATTTAATATGATACGGTATCAGTACAGGGGTAGATAACAGAAGAGTGGAACTTAAGAGAGAGCCTTCATTTAGAACCACGTGTATATGCAGAGGTATAATGACAAGTCAGTGGGAAAATAATGGACCATTCAATAAGTTATAATATATCAGGAAAAGGATTTTAGTTGCCAACCACAGAGTCTTCTCTGACTACTTTAAGCAGAAAAGAATTTTATTAAAGAATACTGGGTAGCCTGGGGCCTCTCTTGAAAGTCAGAGGTCTTGGCTCTGAAGTGTGCAGCCATCCCACAAGGAATGCTTTAAGAGAAACTCCATTGTCTCTGCATCTTGGTAACTTTCAGTATTGGATGCCAGAATTCTGCCCACTTGTGTTTGAAGAAAAAACAAACAGCTCCATCATCATCACATCATGCTTCCCTGAATATGTTATACCAATTCCATTGAGCCGAGCTGCCATTTCATCTGTTCACTTCCAAATCAAAGTTTCATGCGTATATTATGTCTGACTGGCAGAGTCTAGATTTCGTGCCTTGTGTTCTAGCCACCAAGCAGTCTAACTCTTATCTTGAGAGGAGATAACTTATAAAGTGGGAAATTGCCTAAATACAAAAAGGGTTTTCAAATATTGTTGTTCAGCAAAACTCATGTAATAATATGCACGTCTACTGGCCATCAACATGCACCACTGTTCCATGCCTAAACTTCAAAAAATAAAATAAAAAACAATATACTCCCGCCTAACAGAATGAAGTTATTCCTCCTATAAAAGAAAACACCAGAACGCTCTCTCCTCCTATTTCCGTCATTCACAGCATCCTCCAATTCCAGGATCTATGAGTGCAGTGGTTATCCATTGTTGCATAACAGATCACCTCCAAAACAACAAACATATTTTAATTTACAGTTTCTTTGTGTCAGGACTCTAGGCAAAGCTTAGCTGGAAACCTCTGACTCAAGGTCTTTCATTAGGCTGGGGCTGCAGTCTCATCTGAACGCTTAATGAAGGGAGGATACATTTCCAAACTCACTTGTGTGGTTTTGGCAGAGTTTAGTTCCTTGCATGCTATTGGACTGAGGGCCTCGGTTCCTCACTGGCTTTTATCCTGGGGCCTCAGTTCTCTGCCATGTGATCCCCTCCACAGGAGAGCTCACAATATGACAGCTGGCTTCTCTGAGAGCAAGCAGGCAAGAGAAAGGGAGAAAGCACCCAAGGTAGAAGCCACAGTTCTTTGTAATCTAATCTCAAAAGTGACATCCCATTGTTTTTGTGTTGTTTTGTTCCTTAGAAGACAGGTTCAGTCCCTTCAAGAAGAAGGGATTTCACAAGGATGAATATTGCCGGGGGATCACTGTGGCCACCTTAGTGTTGCCTACCATACTGGTTGATGGCCATTTCTCTCCTCATCTAGTGAAAATTCTATCCTGACCTTTTGTAACCCATGACCTAAACTATATTAACCATAGACAACATTCCCGATATAAAATAGAATAGAAATGGGGAAAGAAGGATACAATTTTGTATAGAATAGCATGATGGTGACTATGTTGCTAGAGACTGTGTTACTTTGATAGATATGGTGGGTAGGAGGAACAAAACCCAAGTACAGAATAATTGTCCATTTCAGTGGGAGTAAATCACTGCCACCTCCACCTCAGAAGTGGTAAAATATAATCAACCTGCCATCAGTACCTCACTAGTTACCTATTCACCCAGGGGGAATCTGCTGACAGTCTTGTCTTTGTTCCTCTGTATGACGTATCTTTTTTTCCTCTGGCTACCTTTAAGATTTTCTCTTTATCACTTATTTTGAGCAAAGAGATTATGATGTGCCTTTGTATAGTTTTCCTTATGTTTCTTATACTTGGGAATTTGGAGTTTGTTGGGTGGGTTTTTTTTTGGTTTTTTTGGGGGGTGGTTGTTGTTCGATCTGTAGGTTTATAGTTTTCATCCGCTAGAAAAGTTTGGCCCATGGAGAACTTTGGCCATTATTTCTTCAAGTATTTTTTTTCCTCATCCCCTTCTGCAGGGACTCAAATTATACATATATTAGACCTCTTGAAGTTGTAGAACAGCTCACTGATGCTCTGTTTTGGTGTGTTTTTCTGTTTGTTTTGCTTTGCTTTCTTTTTAAATGCTCTTTCTCTCTGTTTAATTTTGGACAGTTTCTATTGCTGTGTCACTAATCTTTCCTTCAATGTCTAATTTGCCACTAATCCCATCCAGGGTACTGTTCATCTCATACATTGTGGTTTTAATCTCTTTAAGTTTGACTTAAATCTTTTCTCATACTGTGCACATTTCTACTTAACTTTTTGAACATCTGGAATACAGTGGTAACTGTTTTAATGTCCTTATCTGCTAATTCCAACATCTGTGTCCGTTTATGATCAGTTTCGATTGATTTTTCTCTTCATTTGGGTCTTACTTTCCTGTTTCTTTGCATGCCTCTTTTATTTGTGAACTTTACCCCTGTTAGGTGCTGGTTATTTTTGTTCTCCTATATATATTCTTGAACTTTGTTCTGTGATGCAGTTATTTGGAAGTAGTTTAATCCTTTCAGGTTTGCTTTTAAGATTTGTTGAGTAGGACAAGAGTAGGCCGAGTCCAGAGCTAATTATACCACTACTGAGGCAGGTTCCTCTGTTTACCCAATGTCCCGTCAATCATGAGGTTATCCAGTCTGGCAGGTGGGACAGGTACTCTTCTCAGTCCTCTGTGAGTGCTGGGTGCTATTATCTTCGATCATTTCAGGTCATATTCTTTTCTGGGTCTTGGGTAGTTTCCTCATATGCACGAGCTGATCAGAACTCAGCTGAATATGCAAGAGGAAGCCTCTGCATGCCTCTGGTCCTCTGTCTCTGGGCAGCAATCTCCTCTCAGGAACTTTATACTGAGAATTCTTTCTGGCAGGGTCTCCTCAAACATTCAGCTTTGCCCCTCAGTTCAGTGATTTGCTGGGCTCAGCTTAGGTCCCCTCACCCAATGCTGTTTCCTGGAAACTCTCTCAAGGTCGTAAGCTCAAGAAATTTTAGGGCTCATCTTGTTTGTTTCTCATTACTTGGAGATGACTGTCCCTTATTACCTGATAGCCATGTCTTAAAAACCATCATTTCATATATATTGTCAAGTTTTTAATTGCTTCAGACAAGAGGGTAATTCCAGTCCCTGTTACTCCATCTTGCTCAGAAGTGGAAGTGCCCTTCAGAATATGACCTTTAATTATTTTTTTAATTTTTAAAAACTTTTATTTATTTATACTGATGTAACATTGGTTTATAACAGTATATAAATTTCATGTGAACAACAATATTTTGACTTCTGTATACACCACAGTTTGCTCATCAGCAAAAGTTTAGTTTCCACCCATCACCATACAGTTGACCCCCTTTACCCATTTTGCTCTCCCTTTATCCCCCTTCCTCTCTGGTAACCACTATTCTTTTCTCTGTATCTATGTGTTTTATTTATTTATTTATTCCTCATATGCATGAAATCATATGGTATTTGTCTTTCTCCATCTAACTTATTTCACTTAGCGTAATACCATCAGGGTCCATCCACATTGTCACAAATGGCAAGATTGTATTTCTCTTCATGGATGAGTAATATTCCATCGTGTGTATATACACCACATCTTCTTTACCCATTCATCCATCACTAGGCACTTGGGTTGTTTCCATATCTTGGCTATTGAAAATAATACTGTGGTGAACATAGGGGTGCATATACCTTTTTGAATTAGTGCTTTTGTATTCTTCAAGTAAATACCCAGAAGTGGAATAGCTAGCTCATATGGTCATATATCTGGTAAGGGGTTAATATCCAAAAATATACAAAGAACTCATCCAATTCAACATCAGAAGAACAAACCACCCAATTAAAAAATGAGCAGAGGACCTAAATAGACACTTTTCCAAAGAAGACATAGAGTGGCCAACAGACACGTGAAAAAATGCTCAATATCACTAATCATCAGGGAAATGCAAATCGAAACCATAATGAGATACCACCTCACGCCCATTACAATGGCTATTATCAAAAGGGCAAGAAATAACAAGTGCTGGAGAGCATGTGGAGAAAAGGGACCCCTACTGCACTGTTGGTGAGAATGTAAACTGGTGCAGCCACTATGAAGAACAGTATGGAGATTCCTCAAAAAATTAAGAGTAGAATACAACCTTTAAATGCAACATAATCTTTAAATGTAACGAATTTCTATTTTTTTGCACTTGGTTTTTTTAACTGAAGTTTAACTGACTTAGAATTTTATATTAGTTTCAGTTGTACAACGTAGTGATTCAATATTTTCATACATTATGAGATGATTACCATAATAAACCTAGTCACCATCCATCACCATACAATGTTATTACAATATTATTGACTATATTCCCTCTGCTGTACATTACATGCCCATGGCTTATTTATTTTATAACTGGAAGTTTGTACCTCTTAATCCCCTTCTTTTATTTGTTTTTACCCAAGTTTGTATAACTAAGAAGGAAGGCAATTCCTGGTGGATCATTTGATTAGTTGTATTTCTTTCTCCTTCACGAGTAGAGTGAAAATTAGAATTTTCAGACAAGACTTAGATAAATTGAGCATGAGGGAATTTTTCCTTATTACTGCCTCCAGCATCTTTCTTTATCATCTGTCTTTCTCACAATGAGAAGTCAGTATCCCCGTGTTACACTGGGGTCAGTCAGGGTCCCCACTATAGGGGTCACGATAACCAGTTTCTTATGCTTACAATCTTTTCCAAGCTCTCCACAGGTGATCTACTTTAGGTCTTGTTGTTTCAAGTCTCTAAGTTAAGAAACTGAAAGTAAATCTATGTTGATGGATTGATGAATTAACATGGAATTGTCTTTTCATAAATGAACCTTCTGGAGAGTCTGAACTAACAAAAGCAACAAACAATGAGGAGAAATGTCAGGTATTGAAGCAGGAGATTTGGAGAAGATACCAGGTTGGTTACAGTAGGTTAAAGTTACTCTACTGTTCAAAGGGCTAGGACCAACTTTATTTTATCTTCCCAACTAAGGGTTTACCAAATTCAGCCTCTTTATCATCAAGTTCTACCTTCCTTTCTTTCTTTTTTTAATAGGTCTTTATTAGAGTATAATTGCTTCACAATACTGTGTTAGTTTCTGTTGCACAACAAAGCGAATCAGCCATATGCATACACACATCCCCATATCCCCTCCCTCTTGAGCCTCCCTCCCATCCTCCCTATCCCACCTCTCTAGGTCATCGCAAAGCACCAAGCCGATTTCCCTATGCTATGCTGCTGCTTCCCACCAGCCAACTATTTTACATTCTGTAGTGTATATACGTCAATGCTACTCTCACTTTGCCCCAGCTTCGCCCTCCCACCCCATGTCATCAAGTCCATTTTCTATGTCTGCCTCTTTATTCCTGCCCTGCAACTAGGTGCATCAGTACCATTTATTTATTTATTTATTTATTTATTTAGATTCCATCTATATGTGTTAGCATATGGTGTTTGTTTTTCTCTTTCTGACTTACTTCACTCTGTATGACAGACTCTAGGTCCATCCATCTCACTACAAATAACTCAAGTTCGTTTCCTTTTATGGCTGAGTAGTATTCCATTGTATATATGTGCCACATCTTCTTTATCTGTTCATCTGTCGATGGACATTTCTTTCTTAATTAACTCCTATTTATTCAGTCTGTATTCCAGAAATTCATTTTACCTGTCCTGTGGCCTCTGAATATATGATACAATGTGAATTTTTGGAATTTCAAAAGCATATAAATATTACACAATAAATGAATCTATCAACCTAAGTTTAATTTGAGAATTCTCTGATCTTTATGAACTTTCATTCATAAATGTCCAATACTCGATGAAGTAAAAAATTAACAGAATTCAAAACAGTTTTCCTTTCACCCGTGAACCAGAGACAAAATGACTCAGATAGTTAAATAATCAAATCAAATATTCATTATCTCTGATGACCATAAGGCTTTCCTTTAAATTACAGATATAAACAAAATTTTTATAAAATTATAATGCAAAAAATGAGACCTGTGTCAGTGATTTCTTTATAAAATCACGGGGCTGGGTGGTGCACTAAGAGGGCATCCACGGCACCCAGGGGTCTTGGGTACTAAGAACCTGTGATCACACTGACGATTAATTGTAAAAAAACACTGTGACTTTACTGTGCTGGCTGAGAAGTCCTAGACACACACACAGGCCAGGAAAACTTTATAAAAAATAGATTCTTTTCTAATTCAGAAAATACATAAAATTAAACTAGTAATTCCTTAAAAGTAAGATTTATTGAGACAGCTTTAATTCTATGTAGATGATTCTCTTCACTATTTAATCAGCATGTGTGTTTCCCTGGCAGGCTCGTCCTCTGGTGAAAATGGGAAGAGGTTGCCTCCTGAGTCAGCATCACCTCTCAAAACTTCTGGACTATGATCTCTCAAAAACCCTTGTTCCCATCACTTTGGCCTCAGCAGGGAGGCAAATGCGAGTCACAATATACTGTTCATAGCTCAGTTCCACCATTATTACCATTATTCACAATTCCACTCCCCAAGGCTAGAAAGGTAATGAAATCTTACAGAAAGTTTGGAGGGACAGAGAGGCTTTAAAATGCGGTAATACAGAGGAGTTAAAATTGAGACTCTGACATTCTCATTCCTCGCCCTTTGAACACCCCACGGAGAGGAACGTTTCACTGGCTATTTTTCTCCGGAGGCTGTGGCCTCTGCCAAGTTGACCAAGCTCTCCCCCCTCCTCCATTTCTTTCCAAATTCTCTCTTTTTACTCTCTGACCCCCAAATCCATGGTCACTTATCATTCGAAGTGGTTTAGCCATCATTTCCTTGCACAATCTTCTTAGAAGCCATGCCCTTGGAGCACATGGAGCCTCGCCTTTCCACTCCCTCCAACCAATTATCCCAACTACCATCCAGGTCACTTCCCAGCCAGAGGGACTTCAGTGTTGATCAGAATCATCCTTCACAGGTTAACGACCATCTCACACTTCAGTAGCCTTCACTCCTGACCTATTTCAGCCACTTACACTCAAGACCACAACTTGTCATAATCCCTCACTCCCGCTACACTGAATTGTTACATGACATGATAATTATTGACCTGCAACACAAACTGCTTTCAAGGACAGAGTAGGTTTAAATTTTACTAGAAGTGAAAGGATTGTGACAGAGAATAGGGTGAACCTCTGATTTCAGCAATGATCATTTTTAAAAAACCATCAAGGAAGAAAAGATATGTCAACCAAGCAGTGGATTTCCTTGTTCTCTTTTTAAAACAATTATAGTATTATAATGGACACTTGATTTATCCATTTTTGAAAGACAAATGCAATGATTGTAAGATTTTTATGTGCTTACTATGTGTCTGTGTAAAGCAGGCCTGAAGATTTGACCTTTAGTCTTGCAGCAGCAAATGAGGAATAGTTGCATCTAAATCAGATGCAAGATAAGTGAGAATCCCATGTCCCAGACTACGCACTTGTAATCATCGTTAAGGCTGTCTATGAGTAACTGGGAACTAATGGAATGGAGCTGTCCTGGAGCATGGGGGCTATTCACGTCAACCTGGGGAGATGTGACCCACAGAGGGTATAGGCACAGGGCTCATTATAAAAGCTGAAAGGACCTCAGAGCCGATGGCTACCCTGGGCTGAAGCTGTGTCTAGTCAATTTTGCCCCTTGTGATGCCACACACCCAGTGTGCAGGATGGCCAGGACATTGAGAGCTGTCCCTAGGAAATATAGGACTACTGCCATGTTGTTTTGTGTGCCATGATGCTTGTCCTGCAAACTTTCTTAAAGATAACCAAAACTGGTGCTTGATGAAGCCTATGGCGAATTTTGAGTTTGACTGTCAATCTGAAGTTAAGACCTCAGCTCCTGGTAGAGCAGAGTGGATGGCGCGCATACATGAATTTATTCAATCCTCACAATACTACCATGCAGTTGGACATAATCACCATTTCCACTTTGCAGGAATGGAAAACGCAGAGTTTAAGTAAAATGGTTCAAGGTCACTCACCTTACAATTGAAATAAACTATTTCTCATTTCTTACATATTTTTGAAACTGATTTCTAATAAGTATATATTTTTAGCATCTTAAAAACAGCAAATATTTACTTAATATTTTTGTCCCTATATAGCTCCTTCTGTTAGCAGAAGCTCTGTGACTTAAAATTTAAGCCCACAATTATTGGAATACCTATACTATTTTGAAATAAAATTTATTTTAGTACAAATACTATTCTATGGTGATTAAAAATTTTGCCTATTTTTTACATCACATATTGTGTGTTGTACATGATATACAATTTGACATCCCGCATGGGTTTTTTATCACTTACAATTTTTTGAGAGGCAAAAGTTAACTTCTGAATAAGTGTTGGCATTCTTTCCCTCTTTCCTTATTCACTAGAGGAAATTTGGCTTTGTTTGCTCATCTTCCCTACCCCTCCCCTAACCTCTATGAAACATTTTATCCTCGCCAGCTTTGTTCCTGGGTTTTTGTGATGCAAAATTGATATAATGGAAAAGGAGAGAAATGGAACTTGAAAATCTAAGACAGGGAATTTTTATGAGAGTAGAGATTTATGTCCAAGGGGCAAGAAAGGGGGGCCTATGAGGACTTCAAGAGAAAGGAGCTTTGGGGAGGCTGAGAGACTGGACTTTGGGAAGTAGTCAGAGATATTGAGAACATAAAAATGGAGAAAGTATTTTTTGAAGTTTTTCTGTGCATTATATTCTGTATTTATTTTTTTCTTAAGAGACCCCAGAAAACATTTGAATTATTTTAATTTCATTTTGGTTACTGGATTTTGTTTGTCTTTGAAAGTTATCTCTAGATACCAGAGCATAAAGCAACACAATTTATGTTTCAAACATTTTCTTAGTACAAATGTGCTTGATTGATTTCATTAAAGTTATTCCTAATTTCCCACTATATGCAAATGTTATGGCTACCTTGGCATGTTAATCTTTGCCCTAATTTTCAATTATTATTTTTCTAGAAGAGTTTCTAGGTCATTAGGTATGAACATTCTTATTTAAGGCTTTTGATACACAATGTGAAAATATTTTATAGAACTTCTCTCAGATATTTGTGTGTCCTGTTCCTGTCATGGAAAATAGTCCATAGTGTGGGCTCAATGGTAGTTATTGAATTAGCAAGTGAGGATTCGACTCTTTATCTGTACTTGAGTTTCTCCCTTAAACTTTGGAGGGGCGTCTCTAACTGTCTGATGGACATCTTCACCTGAATGTCCCAATTATATTTCAAAATAGACAGGTTTAAAGTGTAAGTATGCGACTATGTCCATACCACCCTGAACGCGGGATCTCGTCTCATCTCAGAAGATAAGCAGGGTTGGGCCTGGTTAGTACTTGGATGGGAGCGGTCTGGGAATACCTGGTACTGTAGGCATTAAAAAAAAAAAAAAGTGTATGCACCCTACTTTCTTCCTTGCCTTTATGATTTCAGATGATGATGTCATAGCATTATTTAAGGTGGGCAAGCTGGAGGCCTGGAAGTCATCCTTCACGATACTCCCTTTCCCTCTCTCATTTCTCATCAAACATGAAGCTGATTTCCCCCCGAAATATTTTAAGTCTACCCTTGTTTCTTCCTCCTTACTATAACCACACCGTTCAGGTCCCCATCATTTCATTCGAGGTCTCTGACCTACAGCCTTGCCCTCCAGAACCTGCTCATTGTGGCCATGTCAGTGTTCCTGTTTCAAGTCCCTCAGGGGCTTCCCATGTCCTTCACTGGCACTTCCCAAACGTGTGCCCAGAGTAGGTTACAGGGGTGCCGGAGCCGCAGGCCACCAAGTGGTCACCCTTGCTGTCAACAGTCCTGACTACGCGGTAAGTGTGGTACGCATACATTATCCTTTCTCTTTGGACCACGGTGTGAAAACACCTGGGCACCTGTGACTATCTGATCACTGCCCACTGCGGCACTTACAGCCTCTTCTCGTGTGCACCCTGCCCACAGCCCCTCATCTCACGTCACTTCCCCGTTCCCTTTTTCTATTAATAGGTCCCAAACGCACTGTGCCCTTGGCTGCTTCTCGCCTTTTTCTTAACCCTGTTACTCCCCTACTCTCCCCACTTCTTCCCTCATGCCAGTTTTCACCACACTTTAAGAATCAATCATTTACCAACTCCTACTTTGTTAAACTATGGATTAGTGTCTCAAAGTCTAATCTGTAAAAGACATGCATCACAGTCATGTGGGGTTTGTTTTTAAGGAAAAGAAAAAACCTGATTCCTGGGTCCCACCAGGAATAATTGAATCATAACATCTGGATTTAGAACCCATAAAAAAAAAATCCATCGTTTAAATGACCCCCCATGTGTTTATTTTACACTTTAAATTGTGTAAACCATTGCTGTACACACAATCCCACTGACCAATTTAGTTTACAAAATATGGTTACTTATATTCCATAAAATAGCAAAAGAAAATAGAGTTACCTAAGAAAATGTTGCCTTCATAAAATATGAATTCATCAGCTTTGATCAATTAACAGTGAAATATTTCCCAGGAAAAGGACATAATAAAAACTATCCTTCATCTAAAAAATAAACAATTATATTGATGGTAGGCACACAACTGACCCTAAGAATTAATGAGATATATCTTTGTGACAATCTTCACTCTAAACAATTCCAGTGTTCATGATTACCTATTGAGGGGGAAAAAAAGCCTTAGAGAAATGTGCTTAATAGCATACATGGTCAGTATGATATTTAGATTTTTTGGAAGTCAGTTTATTCCCAAAGTTCATGGCTCTTTGAAATTCACCAGTCTCACAACAAATTCCCTTTGAGAATATACAGTATGTTGATATTTGAAATTATACTTGTAGCACATGCACTGGTGATGAATACATGATACGTAGTCTTTAATACCTTTATTTCTTATGGTTTAAGCAATAGGTCATTATTCACAGGTGGAACCTATTCACAGGCTGGCTTGATGATGTTCCCACTGCATCTCTCTCCTTTGATTATATTTTCTGATTTCTCATTGCCCATTATATTTGCATTAATGTTTTTCTTCATCAAGCCCAAAGTCTGGAGGCAGACTCTGATGCTGTTTCTACCCAAAGGCTATATAATTCAGGGGACCAAAAGTTTTAAATTGTCCAGTGTACCAAAATTTAGAAGGTCTCATAAATAGTGCAATCAGTATTTCCAAATTCTGACTGTGCAATTTGGCATTCAAATCTATTTTTACTCAAATAAACTCTTAAAATTTTAATATGGCTCAGTTTATCTTTTAATAATAGATTCTTATAATAGTGAGTTTGATGCAATTCTCAGGCATTGATACTTAAAATGTAAAGCTTTGCATTTTATTTCTCTTCTCTTTCCTTACCCAGCCTCTCATAGAGGTGTGTGACATTGTGATATAATAAGAAATATTTTTTTTAAGTTTTCATCCATGGTTCCTGGCACATAGCTCTTCAAATTCTTGTAATTTCTGAAGAGCCCTGGGAGCATCATTTTTATATTATTTGGTCTTTGTCCTTGGTTCCTGAAATATCGATAGTTCCAGTGATAAAGGCAAAAGCAGCGCCTTGTTACTCATAACAGCCCTTTCAAGCACACCAGTGTTTATGTTAACGAGGTGATTTTGGAAAACCCCTAGATAAACACCTGACAGGACCTAGTTGCCAGGGTAACCAACCAAGGGATTAGAGGGTTGGAACTTTCGGCCCCATCCTCTGACCTCTGGGGAGGAGACACGGGCAGGAAGTTGAGGTAATCACCTGTGATCAATGATTTGATCATCATGCCTACGTAATGAAGCATCCATAAAAACACCCAACTGTGGGGATTTGGAGACCTTCTGGATTGATGAACCCATGGAGGGGCTGGGAGGGTGGTTCGCCTGGAGAGGGCGTGGAAGCTCCGAGTCCATCCCTCCTGCCTCCCACACCTTGCTTGCCCTGGGCGTCTCTTCCATCTGGCTGTTCCAGAGTTGTATCTTTTTATAATAAACCAGTAATCTAGTAAGTAAACTGTTGTTTTCGCACTGAGTTCTGTTAGCCACTCCAGCAAATTATCAAACTTGAGGAAGTGGTTGTGGGAACCTCTGATTTATAGCCAGCCAGTCAGAAGCACAGGTGACAACCTAGACTTGCAATTGGTGTCTGAAGTGGGGGAGATGGGAGTGGGACTGAACCCTTAACCTGTGGGGTCTGAGCTAGCCCCAGGTAGACAGCGTCAGAATTTAGTTGAAATGTAGGACACCCAGTTGGTTTGCACAGAGAATTGGAGAATTGCTTGGTGAGGGCAAAACTACCCCACAGCTGGTGACCAGGGTGTTGACTGTGTTGGGTGCGAGAAGACTGGTGAGTAGAGGGAGAAACAGTTTTTCCTTTCAAGTTTCTAAGGATATCAGTAAATGAAATGAGGATGGAGATAACTAGGAATTTATAATATACAAACCGGGTATGCTATTGCCTAAATTCTGAGTTGAACTTAACCTCAAAATATAATTAATTTTATTAGGGTTAATGACTTCAGAGCAAGCTTGATTATATTTCCTTTCAGAAAACATTTCTTCATATCACAAGATTAGTTTGAGTTTTTGGACTAAATTTTCTCTATCTACATTGGAAAAGAATGCCTAGATACATGCACAGATCTCTGACAAAACTTTAAAGTGTGATTATTCTCTTAGACAACAATGTGTGAACAGCCTTTACACATCTGTCCACCCCACTATAGTGTAGATTTGCCTGGAGAACAATGGTATTTTCTATAGTCAATACCTTGCTCATATTAACTACTTAATAAATATTTGTTGAAATGTTTGTCAATGTCAGTAAATTTTTAATATTCATCCTTAATGTTTATTTAAACAAATTTGTATAGAAATTGCCCTCTGGAAGTTGGAAACAAGGGAAAAGTAAAGTAGACCATACTATTTGTTTCAAATATTTTCTGCCTTAATATATCCCTAGTTCAATGACATCAGGCTTAGCAACATGACCTGCTTTGATGAATTAAATATGAGCCAGACTGACATAGGTCACATACACACTGAAGCCATGACATGGTTCTACCAACGCTCTTTCCCTCTGCTGTGAAAACACCAGTTCTAAAAAGGGATTACCTCTTCAACCTGTGTCTCCAGATGAAGATACATGAAGTAGAGTTACAGTCAACCTGCCCACAATATGTGGTGGGAACAAAATATAAACCTTTGTTGTTGTAAACTGCTAAGATGTTGAGTTTGATTGTTGCAGCATAATCTAATGAAAGCTGCGTCATACAGGGTGAATTACAAAAACACTCGATCTATATTTCTGTTTTTGTGCCAGTACCATACTGTTTGGATTACAGTAGCTTTGTACTATAGCCTGAAGTCAGGGAGCCTCATTCCTCCAGCTCTGTTTTTCTTTCTCAAGATTGCCTTGGTTATTCAGGGTCTTTTGTGTTTCCATACAAATTGTAAACTTTTTTGTTCTAATTCTGTGAAAAATGATACGGAACAGGATAGAAAGTCCAGAGATAAACCCATGCACCAATGGTCACCTAATCTATGACAAAGGAGGCAAGAATATACAATGGGGAAAAGACAGTCTCTTCAATAAGTGGTGCTGGGAAAACTGGACAGCTACATGTAAAAGAATGAAATTAGAGCAGTCTCTAACACCATACACAAAAACAAACTCAAAATGGATTAAAGACCTAAATATAAGATGGGATACTATAAAACTCTTAGAGGAAAACATCAGCAGAACAATTTCTGACATAAATTGCAGCAATATCTTTTTTGATCCACCTCCGAGAGTAATGAAAATAAAAACTAAAATAAACAAATGGAGCCTGATTAAACTTAAATGCTTTTGCACAGCAAAGGAAACCATCAACAAAATGAAAAGAAAACCCAAAGAATGGGAGTAAATATTTGCAAACAAAGCAACTGATACGGGATTAATCTCCAAAATATACAAACAGTTCATACAGCTCAATATCAAAAAAAAAAACCAAACAACCCAATCAAAACATGGGCAGAAGTTCTAGACATTGCTCAAAGAAGACATACAGATGGCCAAGAGGTACATTAAAAGATAATCAACAACACTAATTATTAGAGAAATGCAAATCAAAACTACAGTGAGGTATCACCTCACACTGGTCAGAATGGCCATTATCAAAAAATCTACAAACAATAAATGCTGGATAGAGTGTGGAGAAAAGGGAACCCTCCTACACTGTTGGTGGGAATGTAAATTGGTACAGCCACTGTGGAGAACAGTATGGAGATTTCTTAAAAAACTAATAAAAATAGAACTACCATATGATCCAGCAATCCCATTCCTGGGCAAATATCTGGAGGAAACCATAATTCGAAAGGATACATGCATCCCAATGTTCATTGCAACACTATTTACAATATCCAGGTCAAGGAAGCAACCTAAATGTCCATTGATGGAGGAATGGATAAAGGAGATGTGGTGCATATATACAGTGGAATATTACTCAGCCATAAAAAAGAACGAAATGATGTCATTTGCAGCTACATGACTGGACCTAGAGATTGTCATACTGAGTGAAGTAAGTCAAACAGAGAAAGACAAATATTATATGATATCACTGTTATGTGGAATCTAAAAAATGGTACAAATGAACCAATTTATAAAACAGAAATTGAGTCACAGATATAGAAAACAAATTTATGGTTACCAAAGGGGAAAAGGAGGGGGGGATAAATTGGGAGATTGGGATTGACATATACACACTACTATACATAAAATAGATAACTAATAAGAACCTACTGTATAGCATAGGGAACTCTTATTCAATACTCTGTAATGACCTATATGGAAATAGAATCTGAAAAAGAGTGGATGTATATATGTATACGGTATAACTGACTCACTTTGCTGTATAGCAGAAACTAACACAACATTGTAAATCAACTATACTCCAATAAAAAAATTAATTAAAAAAAAACACTCTTTACTTATCCAAGCCTATGATTCCATTACTTAGAATAATCATGGAATCAAAAAATGTGGATCTCACAGGAACCTGGTAATTATATAATCTACCCCCCTCATTCTACAAGAGAGAAATTAGCATAAAAGATGCATTCATGGATATGCAATTAACTAATGATGGGCCAGGGCCCAAATCTGAATGTCCTGACTCTACTTATTTAAAAATTAATGCTGAATATAAATATTTGTTCTTCATATTAAAAGGATCACTAAAATTATAGACAGATATGAAATCAAAATAATGACTTCCCTGTATGAAAAAGTTATTGCTGCTAACTCACAACTGATTTTTCCAGTAGTGATGCTTGATTTGCTAAGAGCTATTTCCATTCTCTCTCCTTGTGTTCAATGCGACAAATTTGAGACCAGCAGATCAGACTGACCAGTACTCATTGTATACACTCGGTCTCTGTGCCAAGCAAACAGAACCACACTGAGATTGAACAATAAACCCAGCCTCATTAGCACTCTGCTCTCACTAATTTGCCTAAAGTGGACTTATTTTAAGGATCAAAGAATTTTGGATTAAGAGAAAAGAATCATTCATTTGGGAATTATCAGCACAATTATGTGAAGAACCAAAAAGACCACAGAAAGTTTAATCTAGGTTACATAGGAGCAAGTTTTGTCTCTGCAGATATTATTAGTCACAGGAGTGGAATAGCAGTTGAAACTGTAAACATTTTTAATTTGGAAAAGTTTTAAAGGTGAAATGGATACTCAGTTATCTAGGACTAATTTTTTTCAAAAAAAAAAAAAACCACCCTGATTTGTAGTGTTTGTCAATTTCTGTGATGCAATTACTTCCACCGTTGCTCATTGAAGCCACCAGCAGTTTAATAACTGGCTTGCAAAATTCCTGAATGTTTAACAAGTCTTGTCTTTTGTGAGCTGGTATGAGGCTTAGAACCTGACAGGCCTAGGATTAAATCTCAGTTGTATCACCTTGTAGCTGTGTTTTATCACGTAAGCTACCATGGTCTCAGGTGTCTTAATTGGCTTAATAATAGCTACTCTGTAGGACTCCAGATATGGATAACAAAACCCCTGAGATCTCTCCTACTTTGCTCTTTTTTTGCTTAATCCAATCCAGCAACGTTGGACACCTGGCAATACCTCAGACACTCTGGGCACACTCCTCCCTCAGGACTAGTTGCCCCTATTTTCTTTGCCAAAATGGTATTCACCCAGGTAACCTCATGGCTCAGCTGCTCTCTGTCTCTCATCCTTTGCTTTTCTCCAGAGCACTTATTGCCAGCTTATAATTACATATTGTACTTATTTGGTTTTTGAGACTTATTTGGTCTCACCCCATTAAAATATAAACTTCACAATAGCAACGATTGTGGTCTCTTTGTTTACTGCTGTATCCTCTGAGCAGTAGCAAGCATGTAGACTTAATAAATACTTGTTGAATAAAGGAGTCAATGAAGAAATGAGTGAGTAAACAGTAAACTTTAAAATATTTATTAATTATCCTATCTCGAGGCTGGGGACAACTCATCTTACCTTGATTTCCCTCTAGAACCAATAAACTTTCTGTTCCAGCCAAAACATTTTGGCTCTGAATAGTCATGCTCATACCTACTGCCATGCCTTTTCTTGTTTTTTGGTCCCATACTGTTATTATTCTAAGTACACTGGCTTGAGTTTTCCTTGTAATAGAACTTTTCCGAGAACAAAAAGAAGGCTAGGGAATATATGACAACTTACCTAACACATTGCTGGAAAACTTTGGAGGAGTCACTGCTTTTTATTAAATTGGGAAGGAAACCCTAGAAGACTGATAAAGGGTGTTAACAATATCAACAACCTAGTTCTAGATGACTAAGTACATTCCTTCCTCCAATTTCACTGTTATGGCAAAATCATAAGAAGAAAATAAAGAATGACATTATATTAATAAATACAACAAATAATACATTTACAACAAAGTAATTTATAATCATTGTTTTGAATTGATAATGAAAGACAGTAATCTTTTGGTGCCCCAAGTAACAAACACAGTCTGTGAAAGAAAAGTAGGTTAAAGTATTGAACATTCATGTAGGGGAAGAGCGCTAAGCTATTTATCCCAAGAAAATGTGAAAACACATTTATGCCCAATTCTGGTGCCACTCTCTATATTAACCAGACTCTAATGTCATGAGGAAAATCTATGTGGGAGGAAATTTCTGAGCCCTCAATTCAAAACCAAAGGTTTAATGTGTGGAAGGTGGGGATAGTGTAAAGAATGAGGAAAAATAAGAGAAGAATATAGACATATTACACTGAGCACTTATCAAGTTTAAAAAATCCTTTTATAATTCAATTTGCATGTAAAGTTAATTTTGCCCAATAAAAGTGGTATTAATCAAGCAGTTTCATCATAAATCAGAGTTTTATTTATAATAGATATAATGGGTTGAACTGTGTCTCCCAAGAAGATATGTTGAAGTCCTAACCCCTGGTACCTGTGCCTTGTTTACTTTATTTGTAAATAGGGTGTTTGTAAGTGTAATCAAGTTCAGATGTGGTTATTAGGACGGGTCCTAACCCAATATGACTGATGTCTTTATAAAAAGAAGAGAAGAGCTATAGACAGATGAAGGGAGAACACCACATAATTATATAGGCAGAGCTTGGAGTGATGCAGCTGCAAGGCAAGGAATGCCAGGGATTGAAGACCACCACCAGAGGCTGGGAAGAGGCAAGGAAGGATTTTAGAGGGAGCAGGGCCCTGCTGACACCTTGATTTCAGACTTCTAGCCCCCAGAACTATGAGAGAATGAATTTCTGTTTAAGCTACACAGTTTATGGCACTTGGTTACAGCTGCCTTAGGAAACTAATACCATAGCCCCAAATTGGAAGCAACCAAGATGACCTCCAATAGTTGAATAAACAAACTGTGGTACATCTATACAATGGAATATTATCCAGTGATAAAAAGAAATGAGCTATCAAGTCACAAAATGTCATGGAGAACCCTTAAATGAATTTTGCTACTTGAAAGAAGCTAGTCTGAAAAGGCTACATATTTTATCATTCCAATTATATGCCATCCCATAAAAGACAAAACCATAGAGACAATAAAATGATCGGTGATTGCCCAGGGGTTGGGGACAGGAAAGGAGGGTGAAAAAGGTAAATCACAGGGGACTTTTAGGGTAGTAAAACTATTTTGTATACTATTATGATGGAGCATTTGTCAAAACCTATAGAACCTTAGAGCACAAAGAGTGAATTTTATTGTATGCAAAGATCCCAGGAAAGAATGTTGATTGTGACACACAAAAAATGTATAAAACAATCACACAGAAGGGGGTGGGGGAAAAGGTGCTGTCCTAAGGAAACAAGCAAAGTGTTAAGACTAAAGACAAAAGGAAATGCACATAAGTAGTGTACTCAAATTGATAAGGGTATTTCTACAGGATTATGGGTTAAGAATTTGACACTCCTATATACTTTACATACTTTTAAAATTATATTTACTGAATTTAAACAATTAAGTAAATGAATGGCAGATGGCAGGTTTCTCACTGTTAGAGTGGGAATTTACAGACAAGGAGGGGGAGGAAGCTAGAACGATCCATGTGGTAATGAAGTTAGAGGCATCAACATAAACTCATGTTTAGCTTAATATATGCACCAATGTACATATAGATATATGTAAGCAAATGTGTATATACACACATATATTTCTGTGCTCTATCAGCTGAGATGGCCTAAAAGAAATGATACCCCAGTGGCACCAAGCACACCTTACATTCAGATAATTGGTTTCTATTGCCATTCTCTAGTGAAAAGGAACCAGGGCTCACGGGAGCAATGGCTTATGGTAGGACTGGGGCAGGAAATACACAAGACAAGTCTGGAACATCTTGTAGAGCCAGAAAGTCAGGAAGTAAAGCACCTCACGTTGATAGGGAGTAGGATAAAAGAGAACAGGAACGAAGTGAAGGAACTCCCAGTGGCCAAAGCTAGAACAACTTGAGAAACAAAACAGTAAAGTAGTATTAGACAGTAAGTATTAGACAGTAAAGTAGTAGTAGTATTAGTAGTATAACCCAGAGTACAAAATAAATATCCATGACTCCACAGTGACATAAACACTCAAATAAATTAATAAACGATGGAGAAAAGCCAAATCTCCCATATGGAAGAATCCCAGGTAATTTATGTAGATGCTCTGCTCTTCCAGAGGGGAGCATAATTCTCCTCTCCTTAGGTGTGGGCAGTGCATAGTGACTTCCTTCCTAAGAAGAAAGTACAGAAAGGGAAAAAAGAAGTTTACAGTGGAGAATCCTGACAAATACCATGTCCCAAGTGATCAAGGTCAACATCAGAAGTCATAAATCAAAAAAAAAAAAAAAAAAAGGAGAGAGAAGTCATAAATCATGTTGATTGCACAGATCCTTGATGTGATATCTTGAGAATGACATTTTACCTCTGTGGTCTTCCTCCCAATAACCCATAACTCCAGTCTTATCATGAGAAAAGCATCCCACAAATACCACTATTGGAGGAGCCTATAAAATACCTAAACAGTACTCCTCAGAATTGTCAAGGTCATCAAAAACCACACCAGAGGAACTGCCACAGCCAAGAAGAACCTAAGGGTACTTGACAACCAAATATAACATGATATTCTGAACAGAATTCCAGAATAGGAAAAAAAATATCGGGTAAAAAATCTAAGGAAATCTGAATAAACTATTGACTTTAGTTAATAATAATGTATCAATATTGGTTCATTAATTGTAACAAATCTACCATACTGATGTAAGATGTTAAGAATAGGGGAAACTGAGTATGAGATATAGGCGGCCCTCCTGTACCATCCTCTCAATTTTTCTGTAAACCTAAAATTATTCTAAAATAATAAAGTCTATTATAAAAAATAAAACAATGTAAGGGTTAAAAAATAATGCCAAAATGTCATGAGTAAGGAAGATATTCAATTCTTATAGCAAATGCTATAAAAGTTCCATTATTCATTTACTCATTTAATAACTATTCCTTGAGTGACTACCCTGAGCTAGACAGTAGCTACCCACTGACTAAGGATATATCAGTTAGCAAAACACCCATGGTTTCTACAACCATGTCTTACAACCTCATAGGTAAAACTAAGTCAACACAAAAGTAATATTTTCAAATTTTGGTACATATTATGAAAAGAAATGCAAATTGTAATGTAAGTATGTATAGTGAAGCTTAATCTAATGTGAACAGGGATGGTGTGAATGGGGAAGACGGATACTCTCATTTTCATCTTCTAAAAGGAGAAACTTGGGCTTCTCAGGGATTTCCAATAAATCAGCAGTAAAATATAAAAGAGAACTAAAAACCCTGATTGTTCTTGTCCTCTCGAATTTCAAAATTTGATATTGTAATACCATTAATGGTAATTTTTGAAAATCACCAAAGGTGAAAAAAGAATGCAATTCTCCTGAAAAATCTGATTCGCCTAAAATAAGCCTCAAAAATTACAAGCTAAAATTAATTCTGCTGCATGATTCAGGGAACAGTGAGTAACCTTCATGAAGTAGAGACTTCTACTGTAAACTGATGAGATAATTGTTTAATTTATGAAGAAGCAAAGATATCTTTTTCTCACTCTGATAATTCTGTAAGCACTTTACAACATGCTGCTGCAAAGATGTTAACTGGAACGGTGAATATAAAAGTTTCAAATGTTTCTACATAAGTAACATTTTAAAGAAAATTAGACGATTACTCCCTAATGAATAACATCAACCTTCTCTGACCTATTGAGCAAACTCAATTATTTCTTGATAGCGGCATTAAGATTGAATAAATACGACCATATTTTGTCTTTATAGATTCTATTTCTTTATACTTTAGGTAGATTGAAAAGAAAGCATTCTTTAAAATAACTCTATTCAAATTCAGCTACTTAATAATTGCCAACAGGTTCTAGAAGATGGGATGGTATCCCAAAGTCTTTGAAATTATTCAAATAACTTTAATAATAATTTTATCAAACCACATTTCACTTGCATACTATGACCACACTTTGAATATGGGTTAAAACAATTAATTTTAAATTAAACTAGATGTGGAATTTACATTGACAATATTCAATTTACCTCCAAATGCATAAAAGACTCATGAAATACAGCTATCAATCACTTTTCTAATGCATGGTAGTTTCTTTAAAGCCTTTCACCACAGATTCATGCATCAAGGTCACAGCATGCCCCGTGTAGGAGAGCAAGGCACCACTTTCATGAAAAAATATAGTATGGAGTCAAGGGTCACTCTTTTCTCTTAATTTTAAAAGAATGTATTTCGAAGTTCAAGAAGAAAAATCATTGATTCATTGAACGCATATGATCCAAAGAACTAAAATTTTCTGTGTGCTTTTATTGTGTTCTGAGCAGCGCGCTAACCCCTCCGCACTATCCCTTCAACAGAGTCTGTACACGTAAGCTAAGAACACAGAATCCAGGGTCGGACCTCTGGGTCCTAGTCCTAGGGCCACCATTCACTGCAGCATGGCCTCGGGAAAGTAAATAGCCTCGCTGTGCCACTGTTTCTTCAGCTATAAAATCAAATTAATGACAAGTTCTACTTGTCGTGTATGTTAAATGGAAATAATGCTTGTAAAGCTCATACTGCTTATTTTCTCTCCTAAATAATCCTTCCGAGGAGAGAGAGAGATGTTTATATCTTACAACACTGATGACTAAAGTTCTCAAGAAAGATACATTGGGTAGTGTAGAACTTGTGATCACCTGCATTTGAAACAGAGAGCTTGTTGAACTACATACTCATGGGACCTACCCAGACATACAAAATATCTGGGGCTGGACTTGAGAGGCTGCATCTTAAACATTCCAGCTCTCTGCTATGTACCAAAGGCTGAGATACCTGGGATAGCCATCTGATTCCATACAATACGGATGATTATTATCACATCTATCTTATGGTGGAGTTGTACGAATTAAATGAAATATAGCATATATAAAATGCTTAGCAATGTCAGCAACTTTTACTATTAGCTATTATTTTATTAATATGGCTGGAATATAGGATCTGTGTCATGAGTACTAAGAGGCAAGGGTGGAAAAGAAGGCTGAGGTTGTGAAAGTTTTCAAGTCAGTTAAAAAAAAAAGTCTAAACTAAGTGTTTTGACGAGGAAGGCAATATCATCACAACTTGCCAGCAAATATATTAACACAGATAAGAGTCTGCCTGCCTAAAAATTAAACAAAATGAGGCTTCAAATTTTTTTTAACTAATAAAAATATTGTGCTAGAGAATATATCAAGTAATTACAAAGTACTTATTTAAAGACTATCAATAAATAATCCCCCACTCGAAGAGAGAGAAAACAAATTATTTGTATGTAATTTCAGTTGCACAGTTGAGCCCTTAAAAAAAGAGATGGTACTCTAGAGGTTACATATTCATCTCCTTAAAAGCTAAGTGCAGAAAACACTAGGAATTAGAATATACCCTGCATTGGAATTACAAAGGTCTTTGCCATAAAATGTACTGTAAACTCACTTCATCTTGCGTTTTATGTGTCTTGTCATTTCTTTTGCTCCATTTCTACCCCCACGTCTCAACATATCGCTTCTGTGCCTCACTTCCTATTGCAGGCGGCCCACTTTAAGTTTCAAGGAGGATGAATACTATTTAAATAACAACTCTTTTCAATAAGTACCACTGTGGAAAAAAATCCTGAGTGTGTGTGTATGTGTTGCGAATTTACTGTTCCTTCCTTTAGTTTGACTTGGTTTTTCTCCACTTGGCTTCAGCTGCCTTAGCTATAGCATCTATTCCTGTTTTCACCAAACCTCTGATATACGCTCAGCTGTAAACCATACAAGTAACAGTCTCGCTGGTGCAGCCACAGCAGGTGACCCAGATTACACAACACTGCGTTCTAACACCAAGGAGTCTTGTTCAACAGCAGCTGTGCTATGGCTTTGCCTTATTGATATTCAGATTTGACAGACACAAATCACATGGCCCCTTTGACAAGCACACACTCTGCCTGTCTTTGTTTTAAACATGTTCAATAGCTACTGTCCTTCATAAACACACAGCTGAGGCTGTTGGTCTCCTCTGATTCTCCACACTGCCGTACATCCAACAACATTATCTCAGAAACATTACTCTTGTTTTTATTTGGGGAAGTTTGTGGAATATGACATCTCCATTTATAAAACAGAAGCACATACAATAGAAAGGAAGCCCATTTCTCTCTGGCAAAAGAAATGCTTTGAACAATTATCCTTTGGGGAAAATTGAGACTCTATCTCCTTGATTGTGAGAGCAAATGTTGGGACACAAAGTTCTTTAAAAGTGAAGATACATACACAGTATTGGGAATAAAATGCTATATAGCTTATGATTAATTTCCTCTTAAAGGATATCAATTACAAAGTGCCAGATCTATTCCATAAAAGTATAAATACAACAAAAAACCTTCTCTATGTGGCCATTTCAATCTCCTGCTCACCACTCAAAAGGTTGAAAAAGAACATTTTCTATTAGAATACTTACTGGAAATCATAGAATCAGAAAATTGTTCACACTGACTGGTCCCACTGATTTGTTTAACACAGGACGCTTGCTCACACCAAATTCTTCTTACTTTTTTTTAAAGCCTTGTATTTTGTAGAACACGCAACACTACACACTATTCCCATCAAACACTTAAAAGTCAGGAAATTGCCAGAAGTTCAATAAATGGAAGAGGCTTACTTTTTATGGAGATGAGCAGTGAGAGACTGAGGCAGAAGATGAGAAGGTGGGCAACTGTCTGAAGCGCCATGGTCTCGTGGAGGACGTGCTCCGACGTGCTGGTGGTGGTCTGGTCCCTGTCCAGCTCCCGAGCTCTGCCTGACTCAGAAAGAAGCCAGAGTCTCAGAGCCCCTGGGTGCCACCTCTGTCCCTTCCCCTCTTACAGATCCCTCACAGAAGACTCGGGGACTTAGATTCGGAAAGCAGTTGTGATTCTTGGCATCTTACTTACACAGGAGGATGGGGTGATTTTTCAAACCTGGTGCAGATTTTTTTCATGCTGGACTGGAGTCATCCCCCCTCAGACCTTGTGTACTACTTTCCTTCCTTTAACAATGCTGCCTGAAAAGGGCCTGCTTTAGGTGAGTGTCCTGAATCATTTTTAAAAGAGGAATTAATTTCTGATGACTGTCTAGGCACACAATCATTATGATCTGGCAACTATTAAAGGAACACCCTGTATTTCTGTATATTTACCTTCATCTTCAGAACACAATTCACAGACACGTCACTTTTTCATAAACATACTCTCACAACTCAGTCAGATTACGGTTGTTGATAAAATGGACAGAGTTCTGGAGATTATTTAGAAGCAGTTTTTCTTCCATAAACCTAGAGCCCATTCCTAATCCTGTTCATGATATTTATATCCTCTGGGATTTCTTGAATTTTTGCTTTACCATAATTGTTGAATGCAAATATATTTACTTATTTTTTATATATACTTATGCTAAGTACTGTGGTATTTTTCTTCAGATTAAATTTTTCAAGTCCTTAAGACTGTATTTTCCTTGGACACTTCATGGAAACATCTATAGTTAAAGTCAGATGTCTTATTCTCTAAGGTTAGTGCTAGTACACGGCCTTGCTCTGTTGTTAAAACTGGCTACTTGTTACACTCAAAATGCAATTTACATTTCAGATTTTGTGTAAAACTTGAGAGCTCTGTCAGAAGTTTATGTATTTTAAAGTCTCTATATTTCCTGCTTGTGTATCTAAATAGGGAATAATATTTTGATGGCTTAATGTTTTCTACTAATGTTATATGCTGACCCACTCCCAGAGGATTTTACTTGCTATAGTGGGGCTTATCCATTTTAGTTATTTATTTCTTACAGAGTTCATGATAGTTATTGTTTTTAAAGATTTTCCCCTATAATGCAAATAATTTAGCTTGAGCAATTTAACAATTAGAGTAAAATAATTATAGAGGCAGTATTAATCCTCTATTCTAATCCCTGTATTTTATCAGTTAGAGAATGAAAATGCAGAGCAATTATACTGTCTGCCCAGAGTCATCTAGAAAGATATGGCAGAGGTAGGACTAGAGCCTCCCCATTGATTTCTAGAACATTATGCCTTCAATAAACCCTATGGTTTCCATTTCCATCTTTATTCTTACATATCCCTTTATGCTTTTTGCAATGTGGACTCTGGGAAATCCACATACTGGAATGACCAAATCTTCCATCTGTCCTAAAAAGGCCTCCAGGGAGAGATGAATAGGCAGAGCACAGAGCATTTTTAGGGCAGTGAAAAATGCTCTGTATGATATTATAATGATGGATACATGTCATTATACTTTTGTCCAAACCTACAGACTGTACAACACCAAGAGCAAGCCCTAAGGTAATGGACTTTGGGTGATTATGATTTGTCAATGTAAGTTTATTTAATAAAAAATGTACCATCTGGTAGGTGATGCTGACAATGGGGAAGGCTCTCCATGTGTCGGGGCAGGGGGTATATGGGAAATCTCTGTACCTAACTCTCAATTTTATTGTAAACCCTGCTGGCACAGTGGTTAAGAATCCGCCTGCCAATGCAGGGGACACGGGTTCGAGCCCTGGTCCGGGAAGATCCCACATGCCGCGGAGCAACTAAGCCCGTGAGCCACAACTACTGAGCCCAAGTGCTGCAACTACTGAAGCCCGCGCACCTAGAGCCCGTGCTCCACAACAAGAGAAGCCACCGCAATGAGAAGCCTGCGCACCACAGCGAAGAGTAGCCCCCGCTTGCCGCAACTAGAGAAAGCCCACATGCAGCAACGAGGACCCAACGCAGCCAAAAATAATAAATAAAAATTTTAAAAAATAAATTAAAAAATAAAACTGCTCTAAAAAATAAAAACTTAAAAAAAAAAAAAGGGCTCCACCATGGACCTCATGGACCTCAAGGCTAAGCAAGTGACAATGTACAAGACCACTTGATAGACTGGAGAGGAAATGAAGGGCTCCAGGCATAGAATCTGACGGTACTAGAAAACTTTCTGTAAAGTTGTGTTATGAGTGTCACAATTAAAGAGGCAAAGAAGATTTGGGTTTTTCAAAAGACAAAATTATCAAAGATAATAAGTGGTTGGGGAAACATATTACACAAAGAATGTTTGAAGAAATTGTATACGTTGAGCTTGAATATAGGAAAATAATCAGATATAGCTATAAAACAAAAGAGTGAATGGCTACTATGTGTCAGATTTGGGGCAAGTTAGGAAATCTTTACAAAAGAAGTAATATTTAAGCTGAATTTTCAAGTGTGGGTGCAACAAATAAATAGAGGGAAAGTGGTGTTTAACGGCTCTTCAGGAAAAGGGCATGTGTATAGGAATAGAGGCATACAGTGGATGGGCAGATCAAGGAACTGAAAATATTCTGATATTGCAGACATACAAGTAGGAACAGGGCAATGTCAGCACATAAAACTCAGTAAACCACAAAATCAAGGTAGTTTAACTTCTAATATGAAGAAAGGAAACAATCAATAGGTTTTAAACAGTGGATTGGCATAATTTAATTAGATTTGCATTTGGAAAGATAACTCCCATGGTCACGTGGCAATGACTGGCAGAGGGCAGATGAGAAGCATGGAAACCAGTGAAAAGGATGTTGTCATAGCCCACAAGAGAGCTGATGGGGCCCAAATTAAATCAGACAGTGGGGAGAGCAAATAAAAAAAAAAAAAGAGTAAAAGTAAACTAGATAGATCGAAAGGACTGAGGTAGAGAATAAGGCCACAGAAAAGCTATAATTTTTCCAGCTTGGGCACTTGGGATAATAGTAATGCATTCACAGAAATAAATAATATAGACAAGGGCTTCCAAACAAGAAGGAGCAAGCACTCTCCTCCAAGTCAAACACATTGAAATACATGCATTTGGACAAACTATAACTTTTGTAAAAATACATAGGTTAGCTCTAAAAAAGGGGGGAGGGGAATATCCAATTGGGACAGAAAGCTCTTGCCTTTTGGCTTCATGCAGGGGACCAATTCTAATTCCTCCCACTGGCCTTGGAATGCAGATTGGAAGCAGGACTCCTACTCTTGAACGTGGATAGAGGGCTCCCTGTGAGAAACAGGAACCCAGACCTGCCCCATGCGTGAACCTACACCATGTGGAGGTCTCAACTTGCGCTGAACATGGGGTGCAAAATTCTAAGCCAAAAATCTTATCAAAAATAAAAAGGAAAGAAAGAAGTACTTGTTTGGAAATAGGAAAATCAATGGTCCAGTGAGAGGAGCCTGATAGGAACCATTGTGTGGGAATGCTGTAACTCACTGTTCACACAGGGTTCCTGTGGAAGGCAGCCTCTACTGAAGATGAGCTCACAGTCTAAAACTATCGATCAAACTAGAAACCCACTGCCATAAGAGACAGAAGACATGACAAACGGAAACATTCACACTCAAAAGACTCAAAGAAAATGGAGCTATCAGAAGAGACTTTAAAATAACACTATAAAATGTCTGTTTAAAATTTTTAAAGAGACAAAAGAATGCATGTATTTCATAAAACAAGAAGACATCATAAAAAACAATTAGGCCTATTAGAAAGTGAACCAAATATAAATTCTAAAAATGAGAAGTAGTCAGTGAAATAAAAAAATTCAACTGATGACTTAAATGGTAGACAACACTACACTCAGCTAACTAGGAGACGGTTCTGAAGAATTCATCCAGAATAGAGCAGTATGAGATAATGAGATGGTCCAAAAGAATGAACAACGAAGAGAGGTAGAAGGCTCTATTCCAGAAGAAAGAAGGAAGAAAATGGGGAGGATGTAATTCCTAATGGTATATATTTTTTAAATATGAGAAAAAAATGTGACTTCTTGAATTTAGAAAAGCCCACTGAGTCCCCAGAAGAAACCATATTTAAAGTGCATCAAAAATAAGTGAAATAAGACAAAGTGAACAAAATAAAATCTTAAAGGTCAATATTTGTCTCTAAAGTTAAAAAGTCTACCGTGGAATGACAATAAAAAGTACTGAAGACTTTTCATCAATAAGCTAGATGTCATAAAACAAAGAATATAGGAAGAGATGAAGGTGTATAGATATAAATAATAAGTACGGTTTTAAAATATGTTCAGTTTGAGGTGCCTATTCAAAAGCAAGATGAGGATATGTGATAGGATCTGGAAATACAACTCCAGAATTCAGGACAGCAGTTCTTGGTGGAATAGATAGGTGTCATATTAATGTACAAACATTTGCTGAGTGCCTGTTGTATACCAGACACCAGAGTAAACATCAGTAATTCATATATATGTGTTAAGACATTATGGATCGTTGCCCTTATGGATCTAAACTCTAGTGAGCAGATGCAATCTAGTGAGAAAAAATACTTCATCATTCAGTTACTTGAGGTTTAAAATTGACTTAATAGAGTGCAAAGAGCGCTGGTTATCTTCAGCTGATTACCTGCTCTGGACTGCAGATTCTTTCCTGGACGCTCTCTCGTTTAATACCCACAGAATTGAATCTCCATAAAGTATATGAAGCTATCCCGATTCGACAAAAGAGAGACTGAGCCAGCCAGCTCAAACACATAATAAGTGAGAGAGTTCAGATTCAAACTCAGTTCTATTAATCTATTGTTCTTAATTCTTGTCATGATAGTACTTATTTTTAATTATATAAGTAAATCATAAATGTATTCTTGTAAAAATACTCTAAAGAATCTTTGATGAATACCAATCTCACACTCCTCCCCAGAAATAACCATTGTTATTGTTTGTGAAGATTGTTTTATAGCATTCTAGACTACAGGTTGACAGATATATAGATGATTGATTGATAGACTGATAGACAAATTATTTGGCTTCTTTTCATTTTTTCTTTTTAAACAATGATGTTATAGTATGTGTATTATTATGCAACTTTCTTTTCTCACTCAACAATATGTCTTGGGTATTTTTGCACATTATTGAATCTACCTAGCTCACACTTTTGTGTGTGTGTCTCCAGGGGGTCTCGCTCCAGGTGTCTATGCCGACCACACAGTCAAACCCCCCCCACCCCGGGCCCTCCTCCCTGGACCCACTTCCCAGGGACCTAGAGACCCCCCCCCCGGGCCCTCAGCCTTATCTCCGGGATCCACAGGGCTCACAGGGTCCAGCCGGTACCTGGTCATAAGGGACTTCTCCAGCATCTGTCTGCACAGATCCGCACAGAGCTGGAAACTCCTGCGCCTAAAATAGCTCCAGGCCAGGAGCAGTGGCTCCATCTCCAGACCACGGTGGCCAAGGGTCACAAAGGACCAGGACCTGGCCAGGGAGGGCAGGGGGTGAGAAGCAGGTGGTGTCCAGCTCTCCGGCTCACACTTTTTAACGCCACATGGCATTCCACAGGATGGATGTACCATAGTTTAACTATTTCTTTTTCTGGGTGTCAGTGTTGTTTCCAATTTTCTCTATGCAAACAATAATTTAACAATAACCATTTTACACACCTCTTTTGTGCAAATGCACAAGAGTTTCTCTAGGGCAAATGCCTAAAAGCAGTAATTTTAGGTTTTAGAGTATGTTCATTTTTAACTTTAACAGATACTTCACAAAATGAGGTGACCAATTTCAGCTCTTCTCAGCTGTGTGTGAAGGAACTTATTTCTCCACATTTGCCCAACATTTGATAAAATCAAATGATAAAACATATATCTAGGGCTTCCCTGGTGGCGCAGTGGTTGAGAATCTGCCTGCCAATGCAGGGGACACGGGTTCGAGCCCTGGTCTGGGAGGGTCCCACGTGCCGCGGAGCGGCTGGTCCCGTGAGCCACAACTGCTGAGCCTACGCGTCTGGAGCCTGTGCTCCGCAGCAAGAGAGGCCCGCGCACCGCGATGAAAAGTGGCCGCCGCTTACCGCAACTAGAGAAAGCCCTCTCACAGAAACGAAGACCCAACACAGCCAAAAATTAATTAATTAATTAATTAATTAAAATATATATATATATACGTGAATGACCAAGCCACACTTCTTTCTTAAAAACAAAACCAAAAAAAATATATCTAAATCTCAATGGGGAGGGGAGTGACTATATGAAACAAGATTGGATATTTGGTGATAAATTTTGAAGCTGGTTATTGGGTATGTAGAGGTTCATCATGGTATGTATTTTACTTTTGTATAGGTTTTTAAAATTTGTAATCAAAACTTGAAATTTTAATTTGCATGTCTTTCATATTTAAGAAGACTGAGCATCTTTTGAACATTTGTGCTTTCTCTTCAGTGATTTGCCAACCCATATCTTGTTCGCTTTTCTATTAGCTTTTTTAAAAATTTATTTATTTTGTTGTAGATTTCTTTATAAAGTTGGATCTTAATTCTTAGTCTGCTACAAGTGTTAAAAATATTTCCTCCAAATAGATTGTCCTTTAAATTTGCTTATAGTTATGAAGATTTAAATTATTATTTAAAAATTTATCTGTCTTACACACATTTGTTTATCTTATTTTTTATGTCCTTTGGTTTTTGTCTTATTGAAGAAAAGACTACAGGATTACTAACATAGGATCTGCTGTCTTATTCCAATATTTATTTTAAATTTAAGAAAGAAGCTTATTAAATTTTTTTGTTTTATGTCTTTAATCTGTATGCAATCCAATTTTATGAATGGTGAACTTATAAATCTAACTTTATTTCCAAATGGATAGCCAATGTTCAAAAAATTTCCCTTTGTATTTCAAATTTGAAATCGTGTATAAAATTCCCATCTGTACATAAATCTGTTTTGTTTCACTATTCTTGTGTGTATTTCTTTGCCAATGAACTGAGTTAAACTTAAAATAAGTTTGGTATCTGGTATGGTAAGCCTACTTGAATCTTTCTTTTTAAAATTTTGCCATTTCTTGCACAGTTTCTCTTCCAGGTAAGTTTTTGTAGGCAGTTTGTCCATTTCCATTCAATAACTCCTATGTGGATTTTAATGGGGATTGCATTGATTGTGTAAATTAATTTGGGGATAATTTATATATTTTCGGTATTGAATCTCCCCATATCTGAATAACCATACAATATTTAACACATAATAAGTCATTATTATATGTCAAACACTTTTTTAAGGCCTTTCCATATACATTCTTTCTTTTATTCTCTGTCATACCACTATGAGGTAGGTTCTATCCACTTTACAGATGATAAAAATTTGCCTCAGGTGTCACGGCCAGTAAGTCACTCTGGAAGAGAAGAGAATGTGATGTATGAAGGGGACGGAACCAGCAGCCACATCCTAGAGAACACCTATGCTCCAATATTTAATGATTGGAGGCTGAGTCAGAGATTTAAGAGGAAGAACCAGGAGAACAGAGTACAATGGAAGCAAAGAGGGGAAAGAGGATCAGGAAGGAGAAGGTAGTGGACAATGAAAATGCTGCAGGAAAACTAAGTCTGATAAAGACCAAAATGTGCCAGATGGATTTAACAGTAAGGAGATTTTTAGTGACCTTGGTGAGAAGAATATCAATGGAGAATTGGGGCAGAATTCAACCTTCACTTATTTTTTTTTTTAACATCTTTATTGGAGCATAATTGCTTTATAATGGTGTGTTAGTTTCTGCTTTATAACAAAGTGAATCAGCTCTACATATACAAAACTTCACTTATTTTTATGAGTGAATTGAAAGTTAGAAAGTAGAGACAGTGAATGTAAACTACACTTTCCAAAAAATTGGTTGCGGAGAAAACATGGGGTGGGAGAGGCAAGGTTAAAAGATGTGTGGCCAACTGTGGGGGACACTAAATAAAGCTTTCTGATTAGAGACTTCTTAGGTGCCAGCCAAGTCTATGTTACACATGTTCTGTGACCTATGAAGAAGTAGAATAGAGAAAGTGAGAAAAGCAGTTTTCTCCTCATCAGAGAAAGTAAAAAATTATATATTAAAATTTTCCTCAAAAGGGTTAGAATTTCTTTCCATATAGCTTCACTCTACTTGGAGCTCTTCTAGCTCTAGAATTGATTTATAAATCTTTAATAAAATATAACAATTCCAAAATTTTGGAATCAGTGGGTATTTCCTAACACATAAATTTCTACTTTATATGAATTCCCTTTTGCTGGATCTGATAAGACCTTGTCTTTGAAAATAATGTCAGGGACTTCCCTGGCAGTACAGTGGTTGGGACGTCGCCTTCCAGTGCAGGGGGTGGGGATTCGATCCCTGGTGGGGGAACTAGGGTCCCACATGCCTCGTGGCCAAAAGGCCAAGGCATAGAACAGAAGCAATATTGTAAAAAATTCAATAAAGACTTTAAGAATGGTTCACATCAGAAAAAAAAAAGAAAAGAAAAGAATGTCAAAAATTATCTCTTCTAATATAAATTTAAGTGGTCAATATTTCTTACAGAGGGCTGATAAATATGCCAAATTTCATAGGGCAATTTATATGTAATGTCTAATTTTCTAAATAATTTCAATATCATAAATTGTAACAAGATATAAATAGAGCTTAAGGATCATCTTAACACTGGGTTTTGATAAAATACTGTCAGGAGATTCTTGTATTTAATTCATTTTAACCCTGTGGTTATTATTCTATTTTGGATTCCTACAGTCTAATATTTCCATTTTGCATTATTTTTGTTTATGCAAATGATCTCTATTATTAATGATGATTTCAGTAATCTTCTTCCCAAATGCTGACTATTTTCATAAGTAAAGGTTATTTGTAAATTATATCCAAAAATAAATTTCATATCGAGTTTAAAATCTATTTATTCAAAGAGTAAGAGCTATTTTTGAATCCTGAAAAGTCTTTTAACCTTGATTCTTTTTTATTCATCTTATTGTTTTCTGATTATATATCACTGATGTTTATAATGTTATCCATTTTCCGGTAGTGTTTACTGAGTTAGAGAGCTTTTCATTTGTGATTGCTTTGTTTTAGATTTTGAAAAATTATAGACTATAAAAACAAAAAAGAAAGCTAGATTTCATGAGTGGATTTTAGTTGCTGGTACAATCTCTTATTCAATTAAATAAAATAAGCATTAATTTAATATGAGCATTATCTATAGTCTGTATAGATAATACAGACTCTACAGATTTATTGAGAAGTAGGTCTCGGTTTCCTTACAAGTACAAGAGAAATGATATAAAAGGGGAGAAAACACTCTATTAATCACTACACCAGAATGTACCCAATACCAACGCTAAGGCTTTCTCTTTCACAACGCCATAGCCCCACAAGGAGTCAAGGACTGCACCCTCTGTTTCGGGGAACCTTCCAAGTGTCCTGGTTTTTTAACAACTAGGAGTTAAGGACACATGGGACAATAGCTGACCAACTCTTTCACATAGGTAATGGATAATATATGCACACAAGGATGGACAGGCATGGTTTTAGACGTTGGTTTAACATCCCCATGGCTCTCTCATAGTTAAGCTGACTCTCTCATCTCTTTCTAATCGACTCCCATGCCTCCCACCCTCAACCAGGTCTAACTTGTCCTTTTGTCTCCTGTCACTGCCTCTCCAGTTCCAAGCCCTATTACCCTCTCTCTATGCCTCCACATCAGATGACCTTCATCTAATCTCCTCTGGGGTGGATGCTGAGTCCCATATTTTAGAGAGTCCAACATATTACAGATATAAATATATATATATAAAAATAAAAAAATGAAAAATGACAAAATTATACATGACAAGGGAGATACAGTGATTTAACTCAAAGGAAGTTTTTTAAATTCTAAGAGGTTACTTTTTACAACTCTATGTAAATAAATATGGAAATCTAGATTCAGTGCATAATTTCTTAGAAAAATACATATTACCAAAACTGAACCCCTTAGAGACAGAACAAAATAATGTTTTTGTGTGTGTGTGATTTATCCAGCAAGGACCAGTTAAGGAAAGTACCACTTTATATTTTCTCCCATACTCCTCTCTCTCTCATTCACCAATTCCCACACTCCTCCTGCTCTGGAATTAAACCTCTCAATAAAACGTTAGCGCTTAAGCCTTGCTTCATTCCAGGAAATCCAAGCAAAGGCACACAACCTGATAACCTGTTAAAGAGACTCAGTTTCAAAATGTAGGTTTTATTATTATTGAGGTATAGTGAGGCCAGCAGATCAGAAGATGATTGCCACTGAAAAGATGGTTTGTGTGTTATTCACAGTTCCCAAGAGGAGGGGGCGCCCCATGCTAGGCAGGGCCACACAGGAAGCACCATGGTCGTCCAGGAGGCAGAAGGAACAGTAGGAAAATGTGTTCCTTCCTGTTTCTGCAGGAAGGAACAGGTGAGGCAGGGTAAGCAGGTTTAGTTTAGAAGATAAAAAAGGAATGCGTGAGGCAGGGTAAGCAGGCTAGTTGGAATAACTGCAGCAGGCTCTGGGGTGTAGAGGCCGTCTTTAGTGGTCTGGTCCCTGATCCTGGAGTGATATGGGCAGGAGAACAGTGGTCCGGAGTATGAGTCTGATAAAGGAAGCGGTGGGGTGTGGGCTCTGAATTGGTTAGTTTGCATCTGAAAGGCGTGCTTGCAGAGGAGTCTTACTATTTCTAGGAATTGGCTAGTCCTGGGAGGGGCAGTTTCTCGGTCTCTCCAAGGTCAGAAAAAGTTGTCAAAGCATCGGAAATACAGAAAATGAAAAGGTATGGTGAATTCAGACACTCAGTAACACCCAAAACAGCGGATGAAGTTGAAATCTCAAAGTTCTGTGTAGAAAGTTTGTGAAGGATATATTTTCTGTAGAATATATAACTATGTAGTTATATAGTAGTTATAGTTAGGTAGACAATAAATAGAAACATGATAGATAGATGATAGATAGTGCAAATTGTCACCCACCATCTGGTCTACAAGGATTGAGTCATTAGCCACTGCATTTGCTGACCTACGGAACACCCTGAAAGAAATTCAGGGTGAAGATCAGGAATGAGGCACTCTGTGCTCTGGGGAAATAGGCAGAATAGGCCCTCAGATAGTTAGAAATACTTCAGGAAAATTTTTTTAATGAAACTGGACTCTTGTATCTCCTCATATTAAGAAAAGTACTAAACTCATTAACCGAGATATCTGTTCCTTGTGATTAGCAGTAACCTTCTACCAAGATGTATGCTGGATTACATGTACCCCTTTTCTAAAATCACATATATACCAGCCTCTTCCCCTACCTCTTTGGAGCAGTTTCTCAGAGCTGTATGAGAGGCTGTCTCCCAGGCTATAGTCCTCATAAGACACTGAATAAACTCAACTCACAGCTCTTACATTGTGTGTGTGTGTGTTTTCAAGGTGATAGTTTTGGCAACCACAAAAGGACTCAGAGCAGATTTTTCTCCTTCCCCCGAACTCTGTGAGGACCCAGTACCAGCAAGGGGGCTCCTTGTTCCTGTCCACCTCCTTGGTGAGTCCAGATGAATTTGGGTGAGTCTCTCCTGGTCTTGGATCACCCATCTTGGTTAAAGATCCTGAGTTTATTCAAAGGTGGTTAAACTCCTTGCTATGAGGAGCTGGTTATCCTTGAACTTAGGTTCAAGAAGAGGCGCCATATTCCCCAGTTGAGAGACACTAGGAAGATTTTGCTCAGTTGAAAGGCACTGAGGAGGTGTGGACCGTGTAGGTAGGAGGCTGACCTGACATTTTTTCCCAATTCAGCTACTTTAACAGAATTGTTGGGATGAAAGTGAAGATACCATATGAGAGCTCTCAGCTCCGAAGAGAAGGGACAGAGCTTCTCCCAGCCAGTTAGGGCTTTCTCAGGCAACTGAGAAATTTACAGGAGTGATGGAGGCTAGTCCTCATACTATGCAGCAGTCCCACAGCGAAACCCACTGATTAATTAAAAATTGCTCGTCCGGGGACAAACAATGTAGGAGTTGTCCATTCAGTGCTCTAAACACCCACGGCAGTTCTAGACTGCTGGAGGGGGAAACCGAGATACCTAAAAGAGATGAAACAACGCTAGGGGGACACCTAGAGGAGTTAAGTTCACAAACAGTCCATCAACCCACTGTACCATTTCATTAGTAATTTTATCTTGAAACCAACTTTAAAATGGGGAATATATTTTCCCAAACAGAGAGACAAGGGATGTCCGATAGCCAACCTCCAACTAGTACTCCAGCCAGGTTTATGTATGAAATCTGTACTTGCAAGTAGTTACTTAATAGGGAATAAAGAAAATGCTGCCTGAAGTGGCCAAGACGGGGCTCTTGTGACATTCCAAAACTGATATCTCTGTACACAGTTAGAGAAAGCTAGCTTGATAAAACATCTTTTCAAACTTCTGACCCTAAGGAAACAAAAGTCCTTCTAGGATAACTTGCTTTTCTCTCCCTGTGCCTTGAGATGTAAATGTTCTAACAGGGCTCTCAGGAACACTTGTCTTATCTAGACCACCTCCAATTCCTGAGACTGAGGAAAAAACAAAGAGAAAAGAGGCCTTTTTAAACTCAAGTGGGTAAAACTTAACTTATCCAAACTGTTATTTATAAACTAGTGAGTTTTATATTATAATATCTGATTCATGACTAAGTTTTAAAAATGAAACTATGAGATCTCTGGTTGTGTCTGTCTGTCTTTCTGTGTGCATATTATAAATATGATGTGTCTCACTTCCAGATGGTTTTGTCAAAATTTAAAAATGAGCTCTAGTTAATTGGCATAAAGGAAAATTAACTGCTTATATAAATTCTCAGAAGGATAAAAGAAACTAACCCAGAAGAATGTCAGGTTCATGTGATCTGGGAAATATTCAGTATTAAATTAATATTTGGTATTAAAGTTAGTTTAAGTTTGTTAGTTTAATTAATACAGACATGTCTTTAGAGCCATCAACATTAACTATAATACTTTTATTGTACCTAGGTTTACTAAAAGTCAAATAAGATCTTATATTTTCTGTTATGAAGTTTGTCAGCAAGAAAAGTTACTTGATATGAGGAAATTTTTATAAGTAACTTGAACATAAATGAGATCAGAGTTTTTAGGTGAACTCTTTAGGAATAATTATGTTTTAGGAACGTCTGCTTAAAAATAGTTCCTCTAGATTTTTGGTAACTTGAAACTTTAGAATTTGGCTAAATTAAATTAAATGATGGAAGTTTATTAAATATCTAGATCATTCCCAAATAAAATAAGATAATGAAACATTAATTACTGAACACAGGCTTCCTTTTGCAGAGAAACTGAAGATATTTAGGACTATTAATAAATATGAGACATTTTCTATAAGTACATGGTTTTTAGAAATTATAAATTGTATTTATAAGTTTGCCATTCTACAGAATACTAGTGTAAAAGACAGTTTATAATTGCTTATTCCTTAGTTTTCACTTAAAATTGAGGTTTTTAAAGGGTAAGAGTTCTAATTAAACTATGCAATAAAACTACTAAAAATTAAGAAGAAAGGGATTTTACCTAAAGTTGGTTATTTCTAAATGGGAAAGAAAATAAAGGATAAATTAATACAGATATAAAAAGTTATAGAAGGTTAGTGAGAAAAATGAAAGGAATTCTATGTGTGGTCAGGACTGACTAAAATTAGAATAAAATTAATTGAGTAAATTAATTTTAATATTAAGGGTAAGATGGTGCAAAACCTGAATTTCATTTTCTCTCTGTTAAGAGCAACAAAGTTTTCTTGAATTATATTGATCTGCTTTTGATAACAGATTGTAAAGTTTCTTTACCTTTTATGTAATCTGTTGTATCTTTCTGTATTTGCCTTTGAAATCTTTATTGTCACTTGACTAAGTGAATAAGTATTGTTCCACAGTGACCTATGATCTTATTTGACCAAGTGTTTTAAAACCTTTGATATCTTTGACAAACTTCCTCAAAAAATCAAACTCTAAATGAAGTGTTGCTGACCTGGAAATTACTTTGAGGCTTTCCAGAGGGGCCCTGGAACACTTCAAGAGATTTGTTTTCTCTTCTTATCAAAGAAAGATATTAAACTAATTAGGCTTATCTGGTATGTTAAATTACATGGGAAGCATCATCAAATGAGTGGTGATAAACCTTCTTAGGTTATAGTGTATGGATAAATGTCATTAATATAAATGTTCTAGAAATTATATGAAATTCCTAAAATTCAGATATGTCCTACTATGTTATCAGTCATAATTCTAGTTATTATCTTAAAATACTGTATGCCACAAAAATAACCACATTTCTTTGTCAATTACATTATAATCAGGTCTTTAACCATGCCTTTTAAAGTCTTTTGTCATTTATAGACAGTTGTTTTATGCTTTTGCAAAAATGCTTCATCTGCAAGAAGATTCACTGAAAGGATTTTTTGACAAGCACAGGTTTCTGATAACTTTCAAATCCTTCCTGGGTATGAACTGGGTAACAAACAAAAGAATCCGAATGAAAAACCTGATGGCTTCATAAACTGCTAAGAAAAGATCAAGATCAACAAGGGGTAGTTGCATGGCTGAATAATAATTTTTATGACTTTTTGTCTGAAATATTATTGGCTTTAATCTTTGTTTTCCAGATATAAGAAACCTTTCTCTTTAAGCTAATTATGACTTACAGCAATTTGGTAAGTTATTCCTTTGTAAGCAAAATTGAAGCATTTATCTTTCCTTTCTACCTGATCTCTCCAGAATTTGGAAACTCTTCGTGAGTATTCTTATTTTCATGGCAATAAAGCTAGCTGCATAAGTCCAATAAGAGTCTGTTCTTCTTATAATAGGACATAATTGGAAACATTGGCTTTGACTGGAATGTCATATTTGAGAATATGCATAGAATCAGATATGACCAGACAGCTTTAAAGAACCAAAGTGTACTTTCTGGAGCCAGCAATTCCCCTGGAAAAACAACCTGGTACCTTGCTCACAGGGTTCCCAGGAGCCTTATGAGGTAAATAAGGAAGGCCTCTTCCTGGCAGGTGCAGGAATCTCAAAATATTTTGGGGACCTTGAGAAGAGAGGAATTCACCCAAATCTATAGGTATTACAGGTGAATCTAATGGCAAGTCCTTGGCATGGCTTTCCCGGACTTGAGAGGCCTCTTAAAGTTCAATCTGAGGTTCCAGGGCAGTCAATTTAAAAGAATCTCTATGATTAATTACACTTACTACATAATCAGAACAAGTTTATTGAAACCAGACTTATTTTGCCAACAAATTAGTCTTAATTTGGCTATCTTGGGTAGAAATTAGGGTAATTCTACAGAGAAAAGGATTCTATTTCAGTGGATATTAAGTTCTGGTGTTGTTAATTGTCTTTGAGGTAATAAATATGTAGTAAATATATTTCAGGTGGTATATAAACATGATATATAAATTGAGCACAGTTCTGGGAGGAGGACAGCTTTGAAAGGGAACAACTAAAGGCAGAGAGTCAAACTAGGAGGCTAGCACAATCTTCCCGTCAGAGATACAGGGTCTAGACCAGGGGACTGGAGAATTTCAGACAGGAAGAATCAATTCAAGAAACAGTGGCAGGACTTAGTTATCGATTGAGAGTGAAGAGTGTGGGAGAGGGAGGCATTAAGGATGATCCCCAGGCTTCTGGCTTTGCAAACTGAGATGTTTAATGAAGACAGTAGAGTCAAAGGAACATGGAATTATTTTGAGTTTAAAGGCTAGGTAATGTGAAAATTTAAAAGAATACAAAAAATAAAATTTTTTACACATAAAAATCTTTTGCTAGGAAAAGCGCATGTGCGCGCGTGTGTGTGCGCGCGCACACACACACACACACACACACACACACACACACACAGAGTACGGAATGGATACAAATAAAGCACATATCAGAGCATATGCTTCCACAAGCCTACACAGCAGATTGCCTGGTACAACAGCGGTGCTAAGGAGGCATGCCCAGAGTCAGGAGGTTCCAAGTTGGTCCATTCAGAACAGAAATTCAGCCAGTGGTCATGCCATGAGGCACTGGGCTAGACCACAACGGGGAGAATTCTGACATGATATACTTAGGGTATTCAGGGCTCCAAGACCATTGCCTGGGTTCAAACCAGGGACTTAGGCCCAGAGTGGGAAAGGGAGACAAATCAGCAAGTCCTGGCAGAGGCTCAATGTGCTGAAAAAGTGTGAGAGGAATTAAGGTGAAAGAATAAGCTTGATAGTCATGTGAGAAAACATGCTAAGGGCAGTAAGACTAACTCTGGTTCCCAACTTGTACTGCTTTGGCAAAAGTGTCTGCAGCTCTATGGGGCTGAGTCTGCACTTTGAAGTTCCCTAGCGAATAGCTGAGACAGCCAGATCAAAGCAGTCGACCGACAGGTAGAAGAGTCCTTGTTTCTCCAAAACGGGCATAGGTGCCAGGAATCCAGATGCACTGGACGTGGGTGCCTTCTTACAATTACTAATGCTCATTTCCAGCCAGGATCTGAACCATGACAGGTATTGATTCTTTTTAAGACTTTTTTTTGATGTGGACCATTTTTAGTCTTTATTGAATTTGTTACAATATTGCTTCTGTTTTATGTTTGGGTTTTTTGGCCCCGAGGCACGTGGGATCTTAGCTCCCTGACCAGGGATCGAACCCGCACTCCCTGCATTGGAAGATGAAGTCTAAACCACTGGACCGCCAGGGAAGTCCTAACAGGTATTGATTCTTGATAAATATTTTTCTTGGCTAGATCCACATCTAAGAGCTTAGAATACTTAGATTGTAAGTAACAGGTAACCTTAAGAAAATAAAGAATTTATTGGCAGAATACTTAATGCCTCACAGGAAGATGAGAATTTAGGAGAACAAGTTTGAATAGAGCGAAACCATGGTGGTGCTGAGTCAGGACAATAAGAATCGCATAATTTCATCAGGATAATACCACTCACATGAATGAATTTGAATAATCTCCCCCATTCTGTCAAAGTCGAGGGAGCGGGAACCAGAGCGGCCTACCTAAGTAAGGCAGGGCTGTGCACCTTGATTTGCCATGCGGTGCTACCAAGCTACACCAAATGGAAAAGTGAGAACTCCCCCAAAGGAATTTAGGATGCTGCTCTCAAATGATGGGGAAATGGATGCTGGCAACCGAAAGGAGCAAATGCCCATTATAAACCTAAAGAGAAAAATATTAATGAAGAATCCATGACAAGGCTGAGTATCCTTAAGAGGTTTTTAAATTTAAACAACGACAAAATCCAATGAATAAATCACTGTACATTGTCACATAAAAATTACTCCCCATTGAAGAGAATGCCCACCACAAAATTACTAGATGTATTAAAATGTACTTAGTTGTGTTACAGAGTTCTGCAAAAGTTTAACTGAGAGATATTTTCTAGAATTGTAGAGAGAACACAAATATAAATTTGTGAAGTCACATAATAAGATAAAGGCAATTATTCAATTAATTTATTGGCATATATGAACTTACTTTATTCAAACCTTACAATTGCCTTTAGAAATTATGATCTTTCATAAAGATATATATAGACATCTTTTTTATTGAAGTATAGTTGATTTACAATGTTGTGTTAGTTTCTGGTGTACAGCAAAGTGATTCAGATATATACATATATAGCTGAATATATCTGAATATATATATATATATATATATATATATATAAATAAACGTCTTTGTAAAAACTGACTTCCTGAGTTCAGGTGGCAGTCCTGATTCTAGTGAATCTATGTCCCTACTCAGAATTTAAAACAGATGAGGCTCTTTTGCTCCTTCTCCTCATTCAATTATCACCACCACAGAAAAGTAGAAATAGCAACAGAGCTGGGATTTGAGCAGGAGAGACAATATAAAAAAATACATTCTATTCATACCATAAACCATTGTGACACTACTAAGAAAAGAACATGAACAATTCTGACAAGTTGTCACCACTGACATCAATATTAATTTCTAAAATCCTTACTGGACTAAAACTTTCAGCATCCTATAGTACTTTTTTTCTTCTATCTTGCTATAAATAATGATTACATAGAATTTTTTGTGCATCACTCAGGACAAGGGAGGGCAAAGGAGCACAGAGGGACTCATGTGCTGACCCTGGCCTTCACGGGGCCTGGGTACCATACCAGGTGAATAACTGTAAGGTCCACGAGCCTGCAGAATCTCCAGGAAGCTTTTTATCAAATACTAGGGCTGTGGGCTTCTTCCCAATAATTATTCTTATATCTATAAATAAATGTATCTACACCTCTGTGGAGGAGGAGGAAAGATGTATGAATTGGGAGGCTGAAGAGAACAGAGTGGAAGCTCAGAGTCTGGATCCATAGCTACCCAAAGCTTTTTCACCACTTGCGTCCCCAGGACATTTGGGATGAACTCTGAGACTATTTCAGCACCCAGGTGCTCAGTACTGAAAAAAGTCCCCAAATCTCAGATTTATAATTTCAACCTCACTGGCAGTGGCAGAGGAAGGTGTCAGCACAAAGAGCTGTTAATTCTTTAAAACCTTGATAGTTTTTGCAAATGAAACTATAGCCTTAAAAATTCAAACCCACTAAGAAAAAATTCAAAACAAACAAATTTAAGAGTGATTTTAGTTTACCAAGTGAATCTTTGCTTTGTAAAGGATAAACCCATACACTATTTTCCTTCCAAAAGTGTTGGGGATTTTTCCTTCTTTATAAAACACATTTTGTGTGAAGTATGGCAGATATGAGCACTGAAATCTAATTCTACTGTTGCAGCATTCAAAATCATTTGTCAAGTCCCAAATATATACCAGGTTTGGAGAAAACAAAGATAAATTAACCCAGTTATTTACAGTAAGAGCTCATATTAAAATCGGTGTAGACAACCATGAATACAATGAATTGTAACATAATAAGATAAATGTTTTAAAACATGTTCAAAGTGCTATGAAAGCATGAATGCAAAAGTGATTAATTCTGCCTGAAAATTCAGAGACAACTTCCTGGAAGAGATGCCATTTTAAATGGACTTTTTAAGAATAAGTAAAACTATGCCAAGAAACAATGTGTGATAAAAGTATTCAAGACCCAGGAGACAGCAGAATATATGAATGTGTTTGTGGAATCAGCAAATAACTGGGATTGGCTTGACCAGGGGATGCTGAGAGGGAAGGACTGAAAGATGTCTGGACGAGGTGGACTCAGCAGGTTTTGTGACCTGGAATGTCATGCCAAGGAGTTTGGAGGGTCAACAAAGGATCATAAGGAAGGGAGTAATATAATCAGATGAGTGGTTTACATTTAAGGATGATAATTCCAGCTGCAGTGTGATGAATAAAGTAGAATCATCTGGATGATAGGGACTGTGGTCATTTGATGCAGGAAAAGGGGGGGTACAAGCTATGGTCTGTGGAACAACTCTAAACAGCTGCCTATTTTTATATCACCTGCAAGCTAAGAATGGGATTTTACATTTTTAAATAGTTGCAAGTTTTCAATAGAATAATATCTAACACATAAAACGTAAAAATTACATAAAATTCAAATTTCTGTGCCCATAAATAAAGTTGTATTGGAGCACAGCCATGTATTCACATTCATGTTGTCTACAGCTGGCTGCATTCACAATACAGCGGCGGAGCTGAGCATTTACAACAAAGACCACGTGGTCCACAAAACCTAAACTATTTATGACCTAGCTTTTTACTGAAAAAGTTTGCTAATGTCTGATCTAGGGTATAAACAAACTGGATGGCTAGGTCCAAAATGAGTCATATTCAGAAAGATTCTACCACCAGTAGTAAAGTATCGGCATCACCGAAAAATATTCATCGTTCTAGATATTAACCTAGTTCAAGTTCTGGTAACTGATAAAAATCCTGAATACAGAAAAATATCACTACAAGAGAATATTGGGTAAGCTGGCAGTAAGCAGATAATCTAATTCTCCTTCTTCCTAACACCACAATACCAACTGAAATGATTTTTTAAAAACATTAAAATATTGGAAAACCCCATATTGCACTGAAGACTTGGGGAGGAAGCTAGCTCTATGGGACAAATTTCAAGGAATTTCTAACAGAATGTTTCTAAGACAAGACTAAAGAAGCCAGGGAGAGTCAAGCACACAGCTTCCATTCTGGAGAAAGTGATCTTATTCGGCAGGAAATAAGTAAAAGAGATATTTTGAGGAACAGTGATTAAAAGCACAAGACTCGATGTCAGCCAGTCCTGTCTATAACTCCATCTCTATAACTTCATTCACTAAATGTGTATTTAATGAGTATTGACTGCATACCAGGCAATTACATGATATTGCACAAGCTTAACATCGCTGAACCTGTTTCTTAAAAGGTACCTTATAGGTCTGCTCTGAAAATCAAATAACAGCCACCTCCGGCACCCTGCAACAAGGACAACTACAAACACTTCTACAGAGCTTCCTACGTGCTCAGCATTGTTCTAAGCACCTTATATGTTCATTTATTTAAATCCTTACGACACCATTTTATAGATACGGAAACGGTAGTAAACGAAGTTACGTAAATTACACGAGGTTCCACAGCTGTGTGTGCAGAACTGGGATTGGAAATCAGATGGTCTGCGTACAGGGCCCATGTTCTCAACCACTGCGCTGCACTATTTCTTCAAATCAAATAAAATATGAAAAGCTGCACAATGTCTATGTTTTGATTGTTTAGTAAATGGTGGTTATTTCCATATTTTATGGAATTGCTTTAATCACTGATACAGAGGTGAAGGCTACCAAGTGGACAGAATGTAGGATAGATGGAAATCACTTTGCTTGAAAACCTTTACATCAAGGGCATTCAGAGAAACTCACCAGGAGAATCAAGGGAAGGAAAAACCATATCACACAGAAAACAACATGGCGAGGAAGCACTTCTTACTAAGGTGGGGCTCTTCCCTGATGCGAAGAGCTGTGGTCCCACGAAGGATGGCAGACACATGTGTCCCGAACGGAGGCTGGTATAAAAGTCAATTCGACTGAGGAAAGCTACTGCGCAGCACTGGGACATCACGAGACACAGGACTGAACAGAGAAAACGTTCCTCTGCTATAACCACACAAGGCCTCTCTCTATGCCCCTAATAGTGCTGAACTGTTATAATTTACATCAAGCAACCCTCCAAAGTAAAATCTGGAAGGGGACAGGAACAGAATGTCCGCAAAGGATGAAACCATGGAGTTTTATGGAAACTATTAGTTTCCATACTAGTATTCAAAAATGAGTAAAGAAAGAAAAAAGGGAGTTTTGCACTATGTTTGAAATTTAAAAATATATATATTTACTTACTAATCAAGAACTAAGAGATGAGAGGAAGTGACTGAATAAAGGGGAAAGCATAAGAAAATGTCACAGAAGAACTGAAAATCAGTTTCAAAAGATTTTTCTTTGCCTAATGCTATTCATCAAGATAAATTTCTGATGGATGAATGATTTAAATGAAAAATATAAGACAATAAACAATGCATAATAGAATATAGATGCAACTATGTAATTTTGGGATGGGGAAAACTGTCTTTAACTAATACCAAAACGAACCCTTTAAAGGAAAATTATTAATATATTTGATCTGGTTGCAAAGCAGATGAAAAACTAAGAAAAACAATGGTAAGATAATTCCAGGTGGGCTTCCTCCTATCACAGGGCCTCTGCACATGCTGTTCTCTCTTTGTGTAAATGCTCCCCTAATTCATCCTTCGGTGCCTGGTGTCATCACCAACTGTCATTTCCTCAGGCAGGCGTTCATGGCCTAGTGTGTTCATTTCCTGGGGCTGACATAACAATGTATTATAACTGGGGGACTAAACAACAGGAATGTGCTTCCTCACAGCTCTGGAGGCTACAAGTATGGGATGATGGTGCTGGCAGGGCTGGTTCCTTCTGAGGGCTGTGAGGGAGGGATCTGCTCCAGGCCTCCCTCCAGCCTCTGGTGTTTTGCTGGCAAGAGTTGACACTCCTTGGCTCCTGCTGCCCTACCCCAAATGTCCACCTTCATCTCTACACGGCTTTCTCCCTGGGTGCATGTCTGGTTCCAAATTTCTCCTCTTTATCAGGATAACAAGTCGTATTTGATTTGGGGCCCGATCTACTCCAGTATGTCCTCATTTTAAATAATTACATCCACAATGACCCTATTTCCAAGTAAGGTCAAGTTCTGAGGTACTGGGGGTTAGAACATCAGCATATGAATTTGGGAGAACACAGTTCAACCCAGAACACCTACCTAAATCAAAGCCTCCTTTTTATATTCATTCTTCAAATACCAGGAAAATATTCCTTTCCTTTGTCCCATGAATTAGAATTATACTTTTACAATTGTGTATGTTATTATTTTATTAATATCAATATTCTCCACAAAACTGTAAGCACAATCAAAGCTGAAATTACCTCAATGACAAATGGAACACCATTCATTTGTTCACTCAATGGATAGTTTCTCTGTGCAATGAATGCCCTGGGCAAGGTGTCAAGTATACAGCAGCATGCAAGTCAGGATAATCCTTACCCTCATGGACCACAAGATTTAATAGAGAAGCAGATGATAAATAGATACGTAGATATATAGATAGATACACAGACACATAGGTACCTAAACTGCTAATAGATGAGCGAGAGAGAGAGAGACGCCACGGATGATGAGTACAGGGACAAGAGATGCACTGCTGAACAATGCTAGCAAGTACATTTTACTTCCTGCCCAAGTTTTCCCTTTCACCCTGAAAAAGTTTCATTCCTGGCTCCTCCTGCCCTCCTTCACTGCAGGTTTAGTCTCTAACAGTAAGCAATGGAAGCTAAGGTTATCAGTACACTGGAATCTCGCTGTCTCTGTCTCTGTCTTGTCTCTGTCTCTGTCTCCTTCTCCCTCCCCCCCACCAACTGTGTAGTGACATCCAGAACTAATTTACTGCTGCTAAATTCAGTCTCCAGTGCTGGGATTGATGCTGAAGCCTGGAGTCCCAGCCTCCCGCCTATACTCGGATGCACGTGTGGTGGTTTTGCTTAGTGTTTAAAAGCATGTACATAGGTATGTAGACAGCTCTGCTCTGTGTCTTTTTGCATAACCTAGAGCAAGTTGCTAAATCTATGTTTCCTCATCTTTAAAGGAGGAAAATAATAGTTCCCATTTATGATTATTGTAATTATTAGGGTATACACAGGGAAGAGATCTCATAGCTCATTCCCTGGGATCAAAATTCATCAACTGTCAATACTTTTTTTTTTTTAACGTTTTTATTGGAGTATAATTGCTTTACAGTGGTGTGTTAGTTTCTGCTTTATAACAAAGTGAATCAGTTATACATACACATATATCCCCATATCTCTTCCCTCTTGCATCTCCCTCCTTCCCACCCTTCCTATCCCACCCTTCTAGGTGGTCACAAAGCACCGAGCTGATCTCCCTGTGCTATGCGACTGCTTCCCATTAGCTATCTATTTTACATTTGGTAGTCTATATATGTCCATATATACACTACCACTCTCTCACTTTGTCCCAGCTTACCCTTCCCCCTCCCCGTTGTCCTCAAGTCCATTCTCTAGTAGGTCTGAGTCTTTATTCCCGTCTTGCCCCTAGGTTCTTCATGACCATTTTTTTTTCTTTTTCTTTTTTTAGATTCCATATATATGTGTTAGCATACGGTATTTGTTTTTCTCTTTCTGACTTACTTCACTCTGTATGACAGACTCTAGGTCCATCCACCTCACTACAAATAACTCAGTTTCGTTTCTTTTTATGGCTGAGTCATATTCCATTGTATATATGTGCCACATCTTCTTTATCCAATATACAATGGAGAAAAGACAGCCTCTTCAATAAGTGGTGCTGGGAAAACTGGACAGCTACATGTAAAAGAATGAAATTAGAACACTCCCTAACACCATACACAAAAATAAACTCAAAATGGATTAAAGACCTAAATGTAAGGCCAGACACTATCAATCTCTTAGAGGAAAACATAGGCAGAACACTCTATGACATAAATCACAGCAAGATCCTTTTTGACCCACCTCCTAGAGAAATGGAAGTAAAAACAAAAATAAACAAATGGGACCTAATGAAACTTAAAAGCTTTTGCACAGCAAAGGAAACCATAAACAAGACAAAAAGACAACCCTCAGAATGGGAGAAAATATTTGCAAATGAAGCAACTGACAAAGGATTAATCTCCAAAATTTACAAGCAGCTCATGCGGCTCAATATCAAAAAAACAAACAACCCAATCCAAAAATGGGCAGAAGACCTAAATAGACATTTATCCAAAGAAGATATACAGATTGCCAGCAAACACATGAAAGAATGCTCAACATCAGTAATCATTAGAGAAATGTAAATCAAAACTACAATGAGATATCATCTCACACCAGTCAGAATGGCCATCATCAAAAAATCTACAAGCAATAAATGCTGGAGAGGGTGTGGAGAAAAGGGAACCCTCTTGCACTGTTGGTGGGAATGTAAATTGATACAGCCACTATGGAGAACAGTATGGAGGTTCCTTAAAAAACTAAAAATAGAACTACCATACGACCCAGCACTCCCCCTACTGGGCATATACCCTGAGAAAACCATAATTCAAAAAGAGTCATGTACCACAATGTTCACTGCAGCTCTATTTACAATAGCCAGGACATGGAAGCAACCTAAGTATCAATACTTTTTTTACTAACTCCACTCTTGATGGATTTTTCCACTCTGGACTTTGCCTGCTATTTAGAATGTCAGTGTTAGCCTGCTTCTCTCACCTGAGTTGACCTCCCAGAACTTAGATTCTGGCTTCCTACCTGTTCCCTCCTGCAACATTTGTCTTCTCTGACCTCGCCATTTTGACTGCCTACACCTATCAGACCGCTAGTTTTATTCTATCAGGAAAAATCTCGTAACACCCTTTCTGAAAGCTCCCAACACTCCAGAGTGCAGGAAATAAGACCTCACACTCAGAACATTCATCTTCCTTAAATACTACTCATTACTTTCAGTAGTTCCATACTACTTTCTATCACATCATTAATTATCATCCACAGCATTCAGAGAATCTGTAGTTTACATCCCTCTGCTATCTAATCGTATTTCCTGCTGTCCCTTCATTCAGAAATGTTCAGAAATCTGTACACGCACCTTTCACAAAATAAATAGCTTTGTATCAATCTTTCCTAATTTGAAAATTTCATGTTCTATGTACAAGATTATTCATGGCTTCATTGTAATTATAAAATATTGAGAAATTTCCCTCTTATCAAAAGGGACATATAGGGAGGGGACTGGTTAAAATGTATGGTCTGAGTATTTAATGAAATACTAAACAGCTGTTTAAAAAAAAGAATAAAAGTTATTTATGAACTTGATCATAAAATATTCCAAAAGACATTGTGAAAAAGAAATGTGAAAAATGGTGTGTATAGTAAGTATGTAACATTTGTGTTACAAAAAGAAGGGATTATAATTACATGTGTCTGCTTATATATGCATAAAATATCAGTAGAAGAATTAAAAAGAAAAACCTGTAACTTTATTTCACTTTGGATAAGACACCTGGATGGTTGGAGACACAAGTGAGTTGGAGATTTTTCATAGCATGCCTTCTTATACTTATCTTTCTTAATTTTGAAATTTATAATTATAGTACTTATTTAAAAATTAGATTAACAAAACGTTTCATGATTTATTCTGAGAAGCCAGTTTTGTCTGTGGCCTTTAATCACACCTTGTTTAAAAAGTAACATTTTGTTTTAATCCTGTACCAGAGTTTAATTGTTGTGAAGACATTGCAATCAATAATAAAGATTCAAATTAAAACTAAAATTTACCTATCTGTGGGGATCTCATGAATTGGCAAATATGTAGGCAATGCTAACTGTATCATAATTTAATCCTTACCTGCTTTTTTTCACCATTTATTTTAACATCAATTTCAGAAACATTAAAATGTAAGATAATAATAATATTATTATTGTAAGAAATAGAGAATTTTTAAGGCTTAGCCCAAGTCTCACCTCCAGGCGACTCTCACCTGTCTCATTGAGTTCCTTCTTCTCTTTTGGAGTTTTTTTGTATTTAAAATATTTACTACACAATTTAGAGTTGGCTACAATAATCACCATTTATCTAACACTTATCCTCACCCTGTATGTTAGGTAGTATTGTCCTACTTTACAGATAAGAAAATTGAGGCCCAGAGTCCTTAAGTAATTAAAAGAATTCAAAATCTGGTTTGTCTGACTCCAGAGACTGGATGCTTCCCACTCAGGCATGTTTTGTTTTGTATAATTTCTAGTTATTTCATTTGCTAATTCTGTAACAAATTAGCAGTAAGATTTCTGCAGATGGGAAAATTGGCAGTGCTTGGTTTTGTCCTTCACAGACCAAACTCTGGGAATTATTCTTCATAAAATGCTTTTACATGATGAGGGTATATTTTGTTGAAAATTGTGATGTTTGGAAAAAGAGCCATTTAATATACATGTATAATTAAAATGTACAAATATCTTTCCAGGCTTCAAATATGCAATTTTGAGTGATATTAATGTAGTAATCTTTTGGTGTCACAATATTTTAAAATGGCAATCTTTACAAGAGTTTATAACATGTATAACTACTATATAGTTAATAGTTAATAACATTCATAGTTAATAATATTCTCCTGGGCTTATAGGTTTAATATTTACCAAAGCATCTACTCATGGTCACCTAGATTATTTAAGGTGCAGATTTGTGTGATGATTGTTTTTCCCAGGTTCCAAAGTTTAAGCTGTTTTTCTTTAACATGCAAACTTCCCCTGAGCATTTTGCATTTTACAGACCAAACAAACCAATTCAGAGAAGATGCTGGCTACCCTCTGGGGAGCACCTGAAAGCAATGGTGTGTGGTACAGCGCTGCTTACTTTTGATGAATTCCTCCATGAAGAACATGTTTTCTCCGCCTTGCCTGGGGTTGATACCACCAGGGAGCAATTCCACTGTCACTGATGAATGCTAGCTAGGTCAGACCCTGTCAGTGCAAATGAAAGTCTTGTGATTAGTATTCTGTACCTTCTTACTAATGAACCTTCTAATCATGAAACCTGTCTGTACTTATCATAATCTTCTAACTGCTAAGTGCCCTTGAAAGGTTAGATAAGTGGGAAATAGTACCATTGGTTTGGTTTGTTTTTTTTTTTTTCTTGCAATATGCCTTTCAAAGTTAGTTTGGTGCTTGCTTTTAGGACTCTTAGAATTGGTCGACATTATGACAGTGACAACCTTGGTTATACAATTCCAATATGCAAATGGAAGTTACAAACACACAACAATTATGTATAATCATAATGAGAAAATTTTTTGGAAACATTCAAGTTTTGAGGGGAACATTTTGAGAGTAGAAAAAATATTTAAGAGTATTTGTACCAGACTTTGCTAGAAAAACATTTAATTGGAAAAATTATAAGTGAAAAACGCTTTGCACTAAAAAGAATTTATTTTTTAAAAGGGTGACCTTGAGGTCAATGTTTAAGGAAAAGTTAATATAACCTGAGTAGCTTTTGGCCTAAACTCAAAAAATGTATACATTCTTAACTGCTCAAGGATGTATTTGTGACTGCTTCAGATCAACTGCATATCTCATTTAATCTAAGATGTCATCAACTATAAGCTGCATCATTATTTTTTATATTACTAAGAAGGAAAAAATGCTGCCAATTAAACTATGACAAGGTATTGATTGCAAGTCACATCAGAGATGTTAAAATATAGGGAAAGATACTTCTTAGAATTGATGAAATAAGTATTGTAAAATAATAAGTATGGAAAAAATATGGATACTAGGGGTAGGAACGCAGGAAACCTGTAGAAGTATCACCTTTCCTAACCAACATTTCAACCAAATCTGTATTCACCAGGGCCTAAACCTGAATAGAGTCTATCTGAATTTACACATCCTTTATTCTTTTAATTTTGATTGAGGAGGTACTCTACTCAGCTCTGCTAATAAAGTTCTAGTAATTCATTCTGTTATGTGATCCAGGGGTCAGCAAATTTTTATAAAGGATCAGATAGTAAATAGTTTAGGGTTTTGAACCACACAGTCTCTGATGCAACTACTCATCCTCAGCCATTGTAGCACAAAAGCAGCCATGGACAATTAAAACTTTACTTACAGACACTGAATTTTGAATTTCATATAGTTCTCATGTGTCATGAAATTTTATTCTTCTTTTGCTCTTTTTTCAAGTATTTAACAATCTAAAAATATTCTTGGGACCTCTTCCAGGAAAATGGAATATACATATTTTTTTCCTATTCCTTCTGCTAATTACAACTAAAAACCCTATACATTATACATATAAAGGAAACATAAGAGACTCTGAAAGATAGAGCAAAGCAGACTGGCTAGTGGACTCGAGGCTCAAGAAACGATACGATGATAAGCTCTTTTTTGGGGTTTTTTGGCCTTATATACCCCAGACTTGGATCTGAAGAAGCTAGAAATTCAAAAATGCCAACAGATGTAGACAAATAAACGTCGAGCAAAAGCCTGAACTCTTTAGCCAAAGGACCAGAAAAGAGGGAACCTAGCAAGACAGACATGTCACTACTGATCAGATGGACAATAAAAGGAAGTACTATGAACAACTCTGTGCCCACCAATCTGTTAACTTAGATAAAATGGACCATTTTCTTTAGAGACAGAAAATACAAAATCCATACAAGAAATAGTAAATAATCTGAAGAGGCCTATATCTATTGAAGAAATTGAGTCAATAATCTTCAAATAATAATCTTCAAAAAATAAAAGCACTATGCCCAGACTGTTTTACTGGTAAATTCTACCAAACATTCAATGAAGAAATGATACCAACTCTCTACAGTCTCTGCCAGAAAGTAGAAAGACAGACTACTTCCTAACTCATTCTATGAGGCCAACATTACACTAATGCCTAAAACAGGTAAAGACATTAGAAGAAAGGAAAACTTCAGGTCTGTATATCTCATGAACATAGATGCAAAAAAACCTCAGTAAAATACTAGTGAATTGAATCCAAAAAATATATAAAAAGAATTATACACTATGACCAAATGGGATTGATTCCTCATATGCAAGGCTGGTTCAACATTTGAAAATCAATGTAATAAACCACATTAAAAGCCTTAAAGAAAAAAAATCATATGAGCATATCATTAGATGCAGAAAAAGCCTTTGACAAAATTTAACTCCCATGCATGATAGAAACGCTTAGAAAAATAGGAATGGAGGGAAACTTCTTTGACTTGATAAAGAGCTTCTACCAAAAACTCCACAGCTAAATAGTGAAGGATGGAATGCTTTCACCCTAAGATCAGGAACAAGTTGAGGATGTCCACTCTTAACTTCTCTTATTCAACATAGTGCTGAAAGTTCTAGCCAGTGCAATAAGGCAAAAAAAGAAAAGAAAAGCCACACAGATCATACTTACACAGTGTGTACAGGGCTACTTCTCAAGTTCACTCCATAATACATAAGGCTATAATCACACAGCCTTACTTCTGTCCATAATGTGTTTGTACTAGAGCTCATAAGAGCACAACTATGTGATAAGGTTGAGAATTCCAACCTGAACCAAAGCTAGAACCAGGGGATAGGCCACAGAGCATGGTTTCAGGATAAGCCTAACACAAAATAGGAAAGAACGGTCCCAAGATTCACGCATGGCTTCAATCAGGTCACCAGAAGGGTAGATGAGAAAAGGATTTTATTCAGAAACTCTAGTCATTAATAAATGTCCATTTTTCTTGGAAAGACCTTTGGATCACACAGTGTTTGAGAAGAAGGATGGCCCAGTATCCTGGTTCCTAAAACCCTTCTCCTTGTGAGTTATTTATCTATACTCGGGCTCTATAACAAACTACTCTAGAATTTAGGTACTTAGAAATCTGATCACTTATTTAATTGTGAGTCTGTGGTTGTCTGAAGCACTCAGCTATCTCTTCTGGCTTGCTCATGCCTCCAGCACACTCGGCTGGTGGTTTGGCTGGTGGGCAGATGACTGAGACGGTCTCACTCACGTGACGGATATTTGGCAGTGTGGGTACCTGGGCCACGTGTCTGTCATCACAGCAGGTTAACACAGGCCGTACCACATGGTGCTCACTGGGCCACGTGTCTGTCATCACAGCAGGTTAACACAGGCCGTACCACATGGTGCTCACTGGGCCACGTGTCTGTCATCACAGCAGGTTAACACAGGCCGTACCACATGGTGCTCACTGGGCCACGTGTCTGTCGTCACAGCAGGTTAACACAGGCTGTACCACATGGGCCACGTGTCTGTCGTCACAGCAGGTTAACACAGGCCGTACCACATGGTGCTCACTGGGCCACGTGTCTGTCATCACAGCAGGTTAACACAGGACGTACCACATGGGCCACGTGTCTGTCGTCACAGCAGGTTAACACAGGCCGTACCACATGGCGCTCACAGGGCCACGTGTCTGTCGTCACAGCAGGTTAACACAGGCCGTACCACATGGTGCTCACTGGGCCACGTGTCTGTCGTCACAGCAGGTTAACACAGGCCGTACCACATGGCGCTCACAGGACTCCAGGAGCAGCAGGGGAGCCAGCCACAGAGCACTGCGTATGTCGAGCCTCTGGAGTCCTGCCTTCGCTTGGTTATCAGGTCTAATTATCCCCATCAGGATGCTGACGACTGTCCCTGCCTGCTTGCCCGTTAGCATGAGGAACCCAAAGTGCCCAGCTGGCAACTGTAGCTTAGAGTTAGTGGGACCCAAATGAAATAATTTCCCCTATGAAATCAGGTCCTCAAAACACACTTCAGTGTCTCAGAGTTGCAGGGACAGAAAGTACAAGTTCCCCAACTGGGTCCCCAAAAGGAGGACGGGTTGGGCCACTCCTGCTTCCACCCTCGGTTCCCACATATTTGCCCACTGGGGACACAGAACCACACATTGTCACTGATTTGGAACATACTTTACATCCTGGAGGATGACGTGAGCTGACTTCTTAATTGTGCTTTTGACAGACTTTTCCATCATTCTGTCAGGCCAGCAGCTGTTCAGTGACATGGGATATAACTGACACAACCTGTGGATTCCAAGGGCACATGCCCACTCCTGCCTCACAGAAGGGTCCAATGCAGCTACGTTGCCACCAACTGGCAGGTGAGTTTCCTCATAGAATGTTTCAGTGCTGGCCTCCATTGCCGCCAGTTCGGGCTTCCAGGAGCTGCAGAACTAGACAGATAAGCCTTGGTGAATGGGAGCCCAAGTTGTTGGGACCACGAATAGCTTTCATCCCTGTCCCCATGGTTTCTCATTCTTGCAACCACATTACCAGTACAGGAGTGGCTGATGACAGAGGCTGGCTGATGACAACTGGGTGAGTCACTTTGTCTGTTTAGTGCTTCTTCAATAGCGGATACTTTCAGATGGTCATTTACAAGTATATGGTTATCTATTGCTGTGTGACAAAATCCTCTGACACTTGGCAGTTTGAAACAGCAAACATTTATCTGCATCGACTTCCACTCAGGAATCCAGAAGCAGCTGGTTCTGGTTCAGGGTCCCTCAGGATGTTGCAGTCAAGCTGCTGCCTAGGGTTGCAGTCTGGGGACTAAAGGGTCCATTTCCAAGGTCACTCACATGGCTGTTGGCAGAAAGCCTCTGTTCCTCATCACATGGGGCTCTCCTGTGTCCCCTGGGTTCCTCATGATATGGCAGCTGGCTTCCTCCAGAGGAAGAGATATAAGAGAGAAGGAGCAGGAAGCTACAGTGCCCTTTGTAAACTAGTCTTTATTCTATTCATTAGAAGAAAGTCTAGCCCAAAGTTGAGGGGAGGGAAACTAGGCTCCACCTCCTGAAGAGAGGAGTATCAAAGAACGTGGGGACACTTAAAACCACTACCACAAGTGGTACAAAGATCTTCAGACTGTGTGCCCACTCCCATAGGTCATCCACATGTCTCTACCCTACCCTACTTCTTTGTGAAGGTCATTCAGGTTCTCTGAGAAGCAGACACAGAGATAGAGTTAGGAGAAGAAATTAATTTGTTGGAGGAGGGGAGGTAACACCCATGAAAGACAAAAGGAGGAAACAGAATTTGGCAGGGGATCAATCAAATCATGATGCAGGATGGACAAGTTGTCTGCCAGCTCAGTGGGGAGTTCTGGAGCAAAGAACTCATTAGAAGAGTCCATAAGAGGGATCTCACACTGGGCAGAAACGGCTAGGCCCATGTACTGCCATCTTATTCATTGGCTTCCCTGAGAAGACCATGACCTTGTCTCAAAAGTTAGGTAAATATCGAATAAGAAAACAGCTACAGATTGTTAGCCAACCATACCCTAGTTGCATCAGGAGAAGTATGTTTGGCTCCCAACTAGGTGGCCCTTGATACATCCTTGACCGATCTTGATGGCTAATGGGCAAGTGTAACAGCTATGCCCTAAGTAAGTCCTGGAAAGCCAAGGGCTCAGACCCATCACATATTGGGGTCTAGGTCAAACCACCATTAATCCACCTAGAAGAGCTGAGGGTGAGGGTCTTAGTAGAGAAGAAAGATTCAGAAGACCAGTTATATCACTTTGATTAGCTGCAATGGAGGCTGCTGTGGTTAGTGTCACTCATGTTCTCCTTAAAGATTCTCCCAGGAAAAGAGGCCCTCTAGAATCCTGAAGGAATGGCTCCTGGAATGAATATGAAGAAGTGGATCCAAGTCCCATGAGGGGTGGAACGTAGATGCCATGGGGCTTTTGAAGTATCTGTGCCCTCTGTCCCCGCTTATATCTAATCAACAGTGTAACATTTCCGTTTCAAACTGGGTTGCTGCTGGGGCCCCGACCTTATGACTTGGTGTGTTTGATGGAATCTTTCTCATGCTGAGCGGCCCTGGCAGCAGGGCCATCTCATGATTCATAGCCAGGCATTCCATCTCTACCAGGGCCCAGTAGCCCATCTGGATTTGTTTTCCAAAAGCTAAATAATTCTCCACTGCAGATGGCATGGCCTTGCTTCACAACTCCAAAGGCTTGCATTGAGATTCTGGAATTTGACCATAGATTCCACACTGCATCTTATCTCACAGATACATCTAAAATAATACGGTCTCTTGAGTTGTATTGTCCAAGCAGAGGTTGCATCATCTGTTGGTCTTGCATCAGAACCCCTTTCTGCCCCAGGCCTCACTCAAAACTGTCAGCCTTTCATGTCACTTAATATTTGGGCTGGAGCAGTATTTCCAAGTGTGGAATAGTCTGTCTCCAGAACCCAAGGAGGCCTCCCAAGCCTTTTGCTTCATTCTTCATGATGGAAGTTACAAGATGCAAGAATTTGTCCTTCACTGTGAAGAGTATAGCCTAACATGCTTCAGACGACTGGACCTCTAAAATATTACTGATGTAGCAGGTCCCTGAAATCTCATAGCATTAATCTCCTTCCCTCTCAAGTAAATGTATCTTATCAATGCATCCTTGATACTTATCATTTCTTGCTCATCCAGTATGATTAGCATTGTGTCCTCAACATAATGAACTAGTGTGTTCGAACAGTTTCAGGTCTTTCAGGATTATATTATGACAGATGACAGAGGAGTTAATATAGTCCTAGGTCACGACTGTACATCATACTTTTGTCCATTCCAAATGAATATGAAATGTTTCTGATCCACTTTTCTATTTAGGATGAAAAAAATACATTTGCCTGATGTATCTACTTAAGTTCTTTTTTAAATTGGCTCTAGAAAAGGTATTCTTTTATGTCACGGCAACTGCAATTGGGGCTAGTACTTGACAGAATTTATAGTATCTACTGTAGTTTTCCAAGGACCATCGCCTTTTGTAGAAAACAAACTGGTGGATCAAATAGAAATACAGGGGGGACCACCATCTCTGCATCCTTTAAGAGTGGTAGTAATTTCTGCCATTCCTCCTGACATTGAATAGTGTTTTTTATTCACTGTCTTGGCCACAATGGCAAGTAATTTCAAAAATTTCCACTTGACCTTCCTCACCCACCCACCCTCAGGCCAAAGAACCAAAGTGAGGGTTGTGTCAACTATCAAGTATGTCCATTTCAATTATACTTTAAAGGAAGGGAAATAAACAATGGGTATACTTGTGGAACCAGTGGACCCCCTGTGAACTGGATCTGGGCCAGGATTCCATTACTTGGCCTCATATGACTTCAGTCTAATAGGAGGGCTGTGATGAGATTTGGGGTTTCTGAGTAACAAAGTCAACTCAGATTCTGACTTTAAGCAGTCCTTAAAGTGTTTGGGTATTCACCTTTGTCCTGTTACCCAAAGAATTGGTCACAGGTTCTATTGTGGTAGTATTAGATAAATTATTACCATATACACTTTTCAAGAGTCCTTCCCGTTGGATACCTGACCTCTTCTTCACTCAGTGGGTTTGAAAAGTGGTTCAAATCCTAAAATTGGAAAAGGAATCATGAGTTTTTTTGAAGCAACTGGCTACAGCCTCCTGGTCATCCATCCTTGATCTCTTCTCACTGTGTAGACTGAGTACTGTCTGTGTGGGCTGTCCATCTGTCTTGCCTCTTTGGGGCACTATGTTCTGGGAGCCACAGCCTCTCCATTAGTCAGCTCTCCTGACTGCCACTCAGACCTTTCTCCTCTTTAACATAAGGGCACCCACCTGACTCCTAACTGTGAAGCATGGCCATTTGGTCTCCACTGTTTTAGGGGGTCATCCCCATTAGTTAGTCCAGTTCTTTAAAAGTGAAGTCTTTCCCTATAGCTGTTGTAACACATTACCAAAAACAGTGGCTTAAAACTACACAGATTTATCCTCTTGCAGGTCTGGAGGTCAAAATCCAAAATGAATCTCACTGGGCTAAAATCAAGTGTTCACTTAGCTGCATTCCTTCTGGAGGCTCCAGGGCATAATCCCTTTACTTGCCTTTTCCAGCTTCTATAGGATGCCTGCAGTCCTTGGCTCATGACCACTTCATTCCAACCTCTGATTCCTTCTCTGACTCTGACCCTCCTGCCTCTTTCTCATAAACACCCCTGTGATTACAGTAGGCCCACTAGAATAATACAGGATAATCTCCTCATATCAAAATCCTTAATCAAATCTGCAAAGTCCCTTTTGCTATGAAGGTTACATATTCACAGGTTCTGGGAACTAGGTCTTGAACATCTTCGGGGGGCCATTATTCTGCATTCCACAAAAAGCATCTCTTACTCTCTGGCCTGGGGAGGAGAGCTACTACTGAGATTCTTTCCAAGGTTGGTGCCCCCCTCACCAGCTCATTCCTCATTGTGAACCATGAATCCTCTAGGCCCCCTTGGAAACAGGCCTCTGGTGGGCTTCCCAGTCTTATGTGGTGTATCCACTCTAGCATGCCCACTTTGCCTAGTCTTTCACCATCTGGGATGCCAATTCTGGCATTTCTACCTTGCTTGCGGCTCCTCACTTTCTCCATGGTAATGCCAACCTTTCAGCATGTTTGCACTGTTTCCCAGGGTTCTTGCCTGGGTGTTAAATCTTGCATCCTCAGAGAGTTATCCCATATTATACTTTATCCACTTTACGATACATCCCCCTTTGACTCCAGCGCCCTCAGAATCTAGTTCCATGCTTATTCTCTTGGCAATAGGCAAGTAGAAATCTATATAAGACAAGTCTGGCAGCAGGTAGGTGGAGGACACTCTTCAAGTTTTAAATGCAAATTATGAAGAGCATTGGAAATAAGATGAGGAGACAGTCCTGTCCTACTTGCATTGGGCAAAGGTGTTGTTTTCCTTCACATAAAGCCCTCAAAGTCATTTATCTTAAATTTTACTTTATTTTTTAAGGGTTTGATTTCTGCTAAAGCCTACCCCCCTGTGCTGTCATTTAGGTGAGACCTCAAATTGAGTACATGAAGCAAACCTTGTGTCTTATATTTTATGTTTATATGTATAAATCTTATTAAATGCTAAGTATCTTTAACACACTTTTTTCAGTGTACAGAGTTCTACTTCTCATATGAATTGCCCCTTCCATTCCCCTCCTCATCCGTATTTTTAGATCCTCACTGAAAACTATTTTCTTATCAAATTCATCTAGTTTTAGATATTGCTGTACTGAAGCTAGTTTCTTACTGCTCTAATTTATTTAAGTCCTGGATTTTAGGTGACATGGACTCATCATCAGAGACAAGTTGCTGAGGAATAAGAAGAAAAGAGCAAGAGCTGAGGAGCAGACAACTCATCTTTCCTACCTTTATTTCACTCACACATTTTTTCACTCCCAGTATGTCTTTACCTAAGTGTCTTCAATACTTGTTTGCTCTCCCAGCTTTTCTAGATCTACAGATTCTCCTCGTAGTTTTAGGCCACTTTGAAAGGAAGTGATCTGAGAAGGTGGGAGAGAAAGCAGAAGAGCTGACTGGAGGCTCTTTTGTCCTTCCCTCGTGGGAGCAAGACTGCGAATGGGCTGGACTCTCACTATAAGAGGTGAAGTGATGGAGGACATCAGAAACAGAAACCCAGACGCTGAGCTCATACTCCCTTTGGCGTGAGGCCCCTTCCCATGAATACGTATTTATATGTAATATAGACAACTCAGTGAATTTGCTCTCAGCCTTAGGATCCTGTTGCCATAGGACTGCCTAAAAAGTCCAGATCTCATATTCATTTTGCAGTCAGCTCACAAAAGTTTTAAATATCATATTTGTATCATTTTATATCCAAGAAATATATTCAGAGACAAACAGCTGGAGGAAGGTTGAAGCATTTCCTCAAATGGATTCATGTCTTAGTCTCTCATCTTCTAGTGGGGAAGTGTTACTGTTGCCTTGCATTTCCTGAAAGCCATTAAAGAATTTGAAAAATGAGATTGGGTATACAGATTAAAAGTTTTGAACTAAAAACCATAATTTTACTTTAAAATATTTGTGAAGAATATTGATGTCAAAATCCTTTTTAATTTTTTGTAACAGACTAAAACAAAACTGAAGGCTATTTTAGGAGTTTAAAAATGTATGATTTTAAAATGATAAGCTAGTCTTAGGACCTGCGCAGAAGGGGAGAGGCAGCACGTTGAAAGGAGGGCCTCTGGAGTGTGGAGTTCCCTAGTTTGGAGGAAGATGGTCAAAAGTGCATTTTTTAAAATGTGACATGCGAGGAGGAACCAAGATGGCGGAGTAGAAGGACGTGCTCTCACTCCCTCTTGCGAGAACACCAGAATCACAACTAGCTGCTGGAAAATCATCAACAGGAAGACACTGGAACTCACCAAAAAAGATACCCCACATCCAAAGACAAAGGAGAAGCCACAATGAGATGGTAGGAGGGGCGCAATCACAGTAAAATCAAATCCCGTAACTGGTGGGTGGGTGACTCACAGACTGGCGAACACTTATACCACAGAAATCCACTCACTGGAGTGAAGGTTCTGAGCCCCACATCAGGCTTCCCAACCTGGGGGTCCAGCAACGGGAGGAGGAATTCCTAGAGAATCAGACTTTGAAGCGTAGTGGGAATTGACTGCAGGAATTCAACAGGACTGGGGGAAACAGCGACTCCCCTCTTGGAGGGCACACACAAAGTAGTGTGTGCATCGGGACCCAGGGGAAGGAGCAGTGACCCCGGGGGAGACTGAACCAGACCTATCTGCTAGTGTTGGAGGGTCTCCTGCAGAGGTGGGAGGTGGCTCTGTTTCACCATGGGGACAGGGACACTGGCAGCAGAGGTTCTGGGAAGTACTCCTTGGCGTGAGTCCTCCCAGAGTTCACCATTAGCCCCACCAAAGAGCCCACATAGGCTCCAGTGTTGGGTTGCCTCAGGCCAAACAACCAACAGGGAGGGAACCCAGCCCCACGCATCAACAGTCAAGTGGATTAAAGTTTTACTGAGCTCTGCCCACCAGAGCAACAGTCAGCTCTACCCACCACCAGTCCCTCCCATCAAGCCTCTTAGATAGCCTCATCCACCAGAGGGCAGACATCAGAAGCAAGAAGAAATACAATCCTACAGCCTTTGTTTGTTCCTTTGGTGGAACAAGCACCACATTCACAGAAAGACAGACACGATGAAAAGGCAGAGGGCTATATACCAGATGAAGGAACAAGATAAAATCCCAGAAAAACAACAAAATGAAGTGGAGATAGGCGACCTTCCAGAAAAAGAATTCAGAATAGTTATAGTCAAGATGATCCAGGACCTCGGAAAAAGAATGGAGGCAAAGATCGAGAAGATGCAAGAAATGTTTAACAAAGACCTAGAAGAATTAAGAACAAACAAACAGAGATAAACAATACTTTAACTGAAATGAAAACTACACTAGAAGGAACCAATAGCAGAATAACTGAGGCAGAAGAACAGATAAGTGACCTGGAAGACAGAATGGTGGAATTCACTGCTGCAGAACAGAATAAAGAAAAAAGAATGAAAAGAAATGAAGACAGCCTAAGAGACCTCTGGGAAAACATTAAACGCAACAACAGTTGCATTATAGGGGTCCCAGAAGGAGAAGAGAGAAAGGACCCGAGAAAATATTTGAAGAGATTATAGTCGAAAACTTCCCTAACATGGGAAAGGAAATAGCCACCCAAGTCCAGGAAGTGCCGCGAGTCCCATACAAGATAAACCCAAGGAGAAACACGCCGAGACACATAGTAATCAAATTGGCAAAAATTAAAGACAAAGAAAAATTATGGAAAGCAGAAAGGGAAAAGTGACAAATAACATACAAAGGAACTCCCATAAGGTTAACAGCTGATTTCTCAGCAGAAACTCTACAAGCCAGAAGGGAGTGGCATGATATACTTAAAGTGATGAAAGGGAAGAACCTACAACCAAGATTACTCTACCCCGCAAGGATCTCATTCAGATTCGATGGAGAAATCAAAAGCTTTACAGACAAGCAAAAGCTAAGAGAATTCAGCACCAACAAACCAGCTCTACAACAAATGCTAAAGGAACTTCTCTAAGTGGGAAACACAAGAGAAGAAAAGGATCTACAAAAACAAACCCAAGGGGCTTCCCTGGTGGCGCAGTGGTTAAGAATCTGCCTGCCAATGCAGAGGACATGGGTTCGAGCCCTGGTCTGGGAAGATCCCACATGCCGCGGAGCAACTAAGCCCGTGAGCCACAACTACTGAGCCTGCACGTGTAGAGCCTGTGCTCCGCAACAAGAGAGGCCATGACAATGAGAAGCCCGCGCACTGCGATGAAGAGTAGCCCCCGCTCGCCGCAACTAGAGAAAGCCTACGCACAGAAACGGAGACCCAACACAGCCAAAAATAAATAAATAAAATAAATAAATTAAAAAAAAAAAAAAAAAACCAAACCCAAAACAATTAAGAAAATGGTCAGAGGAACATACATATCGATAATTACCTTAAACGTGAATGGATTAAATGCTCCAACCAAAAGACACAGGCTTGCTGAATGGATACAAAAACAAGACCCATATATATGCTGTCTACAAGAGACCCACTTCACACCTAGAGACACATATAGACTGAAAGTGAGGGGATGGAAAAAAGATATTCCATGCAAATGGAAAGCAACAGAAAGCTGGAGTAGCTATACTCATATCAGATAAAATAGACTTTAAAATAAAGAATGTTACAAGAGACAAGGAAGGACACTACATAATGATCAAGGGATCAATCCAAGAAGAAAATATAACAATTATAAATATTTATGCACCCAACATAGGTGCACCTCAATACATAAGGCAATGGCTAACAGCCATAAAAGAGGAAATCGACAGTAACACAATAATAGTGGGGGACTTTAACACCTCACTTACACCAATGGACAGGTCATCCAAAATGAAAATAAATAAGGAAACAGAAGCTTTAAATGACACAATAGACCAGATAGATTTAATTGATATTTATAGGACATTCCATCCAAAAACAGCAGGTTACACTTTCTTCTCAAATGTGCACGGAACATTCTCCAGGATAGATCACATCATGGGTCACAAATCAAGCATCAGTAAATTGAAGAAAATTGAAATCATATCAAGCATCTTTTCTGACCACAAGGCTATGAGATTACAAATGAATTACAAGGAAAAAAACGTAAAAAACACATGGAGGCTAAACAATACGTTACTAAATAACCAGAGATCACTGAAGAAATCAAAGAGGAAATCAAAAAATACCTAGAGACAAATGACAATGAAAACACGACGAACCAAAACCTATGGGATGCAGCAAAAGCAGTTCTAAGAGGGAAGTTTATAGCTATACAAGCCTACCTAAAGAAACAAGAAAAATCTCAAGTAAACAATCTAACCTTACACCTAAAGGCACTAGAGAAAGAACAAACAAAACCCAAAGTTAGCAGAAGGAAAAAATCATAAAGATCAGAGTAGAAATAAATGAAATAGAAACAAAGAAAACAACAGCAAAGATCAATAAAACTAACAGCTGGTTCTTTGAGAAGATAAACAAAATTGATAAATCATTAGCCAGACTCATCAAGAAAAAGAGGGAGAAGACTCAAATCAATAATATTAGAAATGAAAAAGGAGAAGTTAGAACAGACACCGTGGAAATACAAAGCATCCTAAGAGACTTCTACAAGCAACTCTATGCCAATAAAATGGACAACCTGGAAGAAATGGACAAATTCTTAGAAAGGTATAGCCTTCTAAGGCTGAACCAGGAAGAAATAGATAATATGAACAGACCAATCACAAGTAATGAAATTGAAACTGTGATTAAAAATCTTCCAACAAACAAAAGTCCAGGACCAGATGGCTTCACAGGTGAATTCTATCAAACATTTAGAGAAGAGCTAACACCCATCCTTCTCAAACTCTTCCAAAAAATTGCAGAGGTAGGAACACACCCAAACTCATTCTATGAGGCCACCATCACCCTGATACCAAAACCAGACAAAGATACTACAAAAGAAGAAAATTACAGACCAATATCACTGATGAATATAGATGCAAAAATTCTCCAAAAAATACTAGCAAACAGAATCCAACAACACATTAAAAGGATCACACACCATGATCAAGTGGGATTTATCCCAGGGATGCAAGGATTCTTCAATATACGCAAATCAATCAATGTGATACACCATATTAACAAATTGAAGAATAAAAACCATATGATCATCTCAATAGATGCAGAAAAAGCTTTTGACAAAATTCAACACCCATCTATGATAAAAACTCTCCAGAAGGTGGGCATAGAGGGAACCTACCTCAACATAATAAAGGCCATATATGACAAACCCACAGCAAACATCATTCTCAACGGTGAAAAACTGAAAGCATTTCCTCTAAGATCAGGAACGAGACAAGGATGTCCACTCTCACCACTATTATTCAACATAGTTTTGGAAGTCCTAGCCATGGCAATCAGAGAAGAAAAAGAAATAAAAGGAATACAAATTGGAAAAGAAGAAGTAAAACTGTCACTGTTTGCAGATGACATGATACTATACATAGAGAATCCTAAAAATGCCACCAGAAAACTACTAGAGCTAATCAATGAATTTGGTAAAGTTGCAGGATACAAAATTAATGCACAGAAATCTCTTGCATTCCTATACACTAATGATGAAAAATCTGAAAGAGAAATTATGTAAACACTCCCATTTACCATTGCAACAAAAAGAATAAAATACCTAGGAACAAACTTACCTAGGGAGACAAAAGACCTGTATGCAGAAAACTATAAGACACTGATGAAAGCAATTAAAGATGATACCAACAGATGGAGAGATATACCATGTTCTTGGATTGGAAGAATCAATATTGTGAAAATGACTATACTACCCAAAGCAATCTATAGATTCAATGCACTCCCTATCAAATTACCAACGGCAGTTTTTACGGAACTAGAACAAATCATCTTAAAATTTGTATGTAGACACAAAAGACCCCGAATAGCCAAAGCAGTCTTGAGGGAAAAAAACGGAGCTGGAGGAATCAGACTCCCTGACTTCAGACTATACTACAAAGCTACAGTAATCAAGACAATATGGTACTGGCACAAAAACAGAAACATAGATCAATGGAACAAGATAGAAAACCCAGAGATAAACCCACACACCTATGGTCAACTAATCTATGACAAAGGAGGCAAAGATATACAATGGAGAAAAGACAGTCTCTTTAATAAGTGGTGCTGGGAAAACTGGACAGCTACATGTAAAAGTATGAAAGTAGAACACTCCCTAACACCATACACAAAAATAAACTCAAAATGGATTCGAGACCTAAATGTAAGATCGGACAGTATAAAACTCTTAGAGGAAAACATAGGAAGAACACTCTTTGACATAAATCTCAGCAAGATCTTTTTTGATCCACCTCCTAGAGTAATTGAAATAAAAACAAAAATAAACAAATGGGACCTAATGAAACTTCAAAGCTTTTGCACAGCAAAGGAAACTATAAACAAGACAAGAAGACAACCCTCAGAATGGGAGAAAATATTTGCAAACGAATCAACAAAGGATTAATCTCCAAAATATATAAACAGTGCATGCAGCTCAATATTAAAGAAACAAACAACCCAATCCAAAAATGGGCAGAAGACCTAAATAGACATTTCTCCAAAGAAGACATACAGATGGCCAAGAAGCACATGAAAAGCTGCTCAACATCACTAATTATTAGAGAAATGCAAATCAAAACTACAATGAGGTATCACCTCACACCAGTTAGAATGGGCATCATCAGAAAATCTACAAACAACAAATGCTGGAGAGGGTGTGGAGAAAAGGGAACCCTCTTGCACTGTTGGTGGGAATGTAAATTGATACAGCCACTATGGAGAACAGTATGGAGGTTCCTTAAAAAACTAAAAATAGAACTACCATATGATCCAGCAATCCCACTACTGGCCATATACCCCGAGAAAACCATAATTCAAAAAGACACATGCACCCCAATGTTCACTGCAGCACTATTTACAATAGCCAGGTCATGGAAGCAACCTAAATGTCCATCGACAGACAAATGGATCAAGAAGTTGTGGTACATATATACAATGGAATATTACTCAGCCATAAAAAGGAACGAAATTGAGTCATTTGTTGAGATGTGGATGGATCTAGAGACTGTCATACAGAGTGAAATAAGTCAGAAAGAGAAAAACAAATATCGTATATTAATGCATGTATGTGGAACCTAGAAAAATGGTACAGATGAACCGGTTTGCAGGGCAGAAGGTGAGACACAGTTGTAGAGAACAAACGTATGGACACCAAGGGGGAAAACCGCGGTGGGGTGGGGATGGTGGTGTGCTGAATTGGGCGATTGGGATTGTCATGTATACACTGATGTGTATAAAATTGATGACTAATAATAACCTGCAGTATAAACAAACAAACAAACAAACAAAAAAACAGCTAATACTAAACTTTCTTTGGGTTATTCGTATGGAAATATGTTAAATGTTTCAGACATTACATGAAATTTCTAAAAATCTTATATATTCTGGTATAATGTTATAAGTCATAATTCTAGTTATTACTTTAAAATGTATATCTCAGAAATAACTAAATTTCCTTGTCAATTGCATTATTATGAACTTTCATCAAATCTTTAACTCTGGTCATTTTTAAGTCTTTTTTCATTTACAGACAGTTCTGGGTGTACTCTGATGCTTTTGCAAAAATGTTCCTATAAAAAGGTTTCATCTTCAAGGAATTCATGGAAAAGACTGACAAGTACAGGTTTCTGGTAACTGACTATACTGCTGAACTGAATGAATAAGCATTTTCAGAACTCTAATGGAAAACTGATGAATTCATAAAAGTGCTAACAAAAAATCAAGATGAAAAAAATAATTAATTACATGGGACTGAGTGAACTGATGAGGATGATTATAATTTTTGTGACTTTCTGTTTGAATAAAAAAAAATGATAAGCTAGGAACTGTAATCTAATTATTCAGTACTTACTATAACATCTGAAATTTTTATGAAAATATTTTATAAAGAAGCTATAATATCTCCTGCCTTTGTCTTGGTATGGGAACCATTTCTAAGTTGTTGATGATATGTAGGTTTTATAGTACCTCCTCTCTATAATGGAAAACAAAATCTAATTAATAGTAGCTACCATTTATATATCACTTAATAGTTTGTAAAACACTGCCACATATATCTTCTCATTTGATCCTCAAGACAATTTTATAGGTAATATTATTGTGTCATTAGCTAATTTTACTAGTTAAAATCTTTATCCTCCCAGAGGTTAAGTAACACTCCAAGTTTTCTTGATTAATCAATTACAGAACCAAGATCTGACCTACATCTTCTGACACTCGAGTACATGCTCTGTATATTTTATTGCTACCTTTTGCTTGGGTAAATTATCTTGGTCAAGTTTTTTGATCAATATGGACTTTATCTTTCTCTGCAAAATACAGGCAGTATTTAATAGATTCCAAAGGATATTTTCAGCCCTATACATCATTTTCTTTTGCATACTCTTGGCAGACATGAAAGTGGATAATTTTTTTTTTTTTTTTTACCTACAGGACCAACCATAAGGGAACTAGATATAATTAACACCTTATCAGATAGATTTAATTTGCCACATGGTGATTCTTTCCCAAGACTTAATCTAAAACTGATTATAATGTCTATCCTAATACCTATATCTGGTGAGGTCATAGAAAAATAGAAATAAAATGAAAAATTTGGATAACTATCATGAATGTTTCCTTTGGAAATTAACTTGGTGAAAAAAGAATTAAAAATCTTAAATTATTCAATATTAAATTATTCTAACACTAATTCAGAATGCACCCCTATGTTCATAGCAGCACTATTCACAATTGCCAAGATATGGAAGCGACCTGTGTCCATCAACAGATGAACGGATAAAGAAGATGTGATATATGTATATACACAATGGAATACTACTCAGCCATAAAAAAGAATGAAATTTTGCCATTTGCAGCAACATGGATGGACCTAGAGATGATCATACTAAGTGAAGTCAGAAAGAGAAAGACAAATATCATATGATATCACTTACATGCGGAATCTAAAAATTACAACAAACTAGTAAATATAACAAAAGAGTAGCAGACTCACAGATATAGAGAACAAACTAGTGGTTACCAGTGGGGAGAGGGAAGCGGGGAGGGGCAAGATAGGGGTAGGAGATTAAAAAATTTACTAAATATTCAATTATTAAGTATTCAAACAATGGTTTGCACAAATTTACACTTCAATACCAAGAAAGAGGGTCTGAGAAGCATAGATCAAGAAACTATATTCAGGACTTCCCTCGGAGTCCAGTGGTTAAGACTCCGTGCTCCCAATGCAGGGGGCATGGGTTCGATCCTTGGTTGAGGAACTATGATCCCGCATGACCCACGGCCCAAAAAAAAAAAAAAAGAAAGAAGCTATATTCAGCATAGCTTTCTAAATAGTTCTCTAATTATATCTTTCATTCAGCTAATTTAGTACAATAATTATAACAATTCTCTAAATGGAGGAATACTGTATAATATTGTACTATTGCAAGATCAAAAAGCATGGGTTCAAGTCCTGATTTCTCCATTTTAGCTGAGTGACCTTGAGCAAATTGTTTAATGTTGTTGTGGTTCAGTTCCCTGAGCTGTAAAACAGTACCTCTGTTAGAATGGAGAGAACTGAATGACTTAAATGGCTTAATACATACAAATCATTAAGTACTGTGCCAAGTACACCATAAGTGCTGCATAAGTGAAAGTACTATTAATAACCATGTTATGTTGCTACTGTTACTATTACATCTGGCAAAAACCTTAAAACCTGTATGATATTCTACCTCCCATAGACCTTTGGTCATCTACTAATCTAGGACATTTCATGAATTGTTTTTTCTCAAACATCGATTAAACTTCAAGGAAAGGGCCTTAAAGCAAACTTCTTTATTCTTTTCCTTAGAGGTAGGTGGCAAGTTTAAAGAGAGGTCAGCATAATCTAGGTTTGTGTCTGAGCAAAGAGGAAATGCTGGGAATCTAGGAAGTTTGTCAATTTTTTTATACAAAATGTGTCATGCATATTCTTTACTGCCAAATCATGTTACTAATCTCATAAAAATACTTTTTAACTTATTTGACCTCAAGAAGAGTACACCATAGTACTCCTCCTGGTTACAAAAAGGGAAATAACACCTGGCATGAATTAAAATATTTTAAATAATTGACAACGGTAAAAGCAAGCTGCAAATTTTTACCCTGAGTAGAACAAGTTTTGCAATTAATTTTAAACTATGGGTAGAAATGATCTTTAAAGAAATGATGTTGTAGAATTAAGCAAACACATATCACTAGCCCAATAACATATTCAAAATTAATATAGAAAGGATATTTGGTGGCCTCATGGTAGGGTCACATCTGTTGAGAAAGGCTGTGGTCTGGTGTTGACTGAGGATCAAAAGATAGACAACATGGGTTTTTAAACCTTATAAAACTCCTTAACTGTTAATATGATTAAAGAGCTGCCTATATCAGAAAAACTCAAAATAGAGGCTTACGGGAGATAGAAGTTCCTTCCCTCTCTTGTTCTGTCATCCTGGCTGCTTGAGCTCCAGCTGCTCTTCATGCCAGCACTGTGGGCAGTGGGAGAGGGTAAATAGGAGTAAATGTCACAGGCCACAGACCTTACTTCTTAAGGAGACCTCCTGGAAGTCCTGCCCAACACTTACACTTAACATTTCACCGCCCACTTGGTTATGCAGCTGTGCATCTCTGAGATGGCATGAGATGGGACAATGCAGTCTTTTCCTCTGAGTGGCAATCTTGGTGTTCTGCTATGGGTAGGGGAGGAGAGGAGAGCTGCTGGGGTAGACAATTAAGAGTCTGAGCCACCATTCATTTAAGTCATAATTAAAGCAGTTCTGTCAGTTCCAGGCAAGCAAAAGCCACAATATTTGATGGAGATCTTTGAGACATTAACCACCATGCAAAGTGCCTGTCTTCAAGTGTCTAAAATAAAAATCAACACATTACTGTTTGGGTAGCAGAGGTTGGCACCGACAAGTACAACATAGCTATTAAACAGTGATTAAGTCTGGGCCATGAAGTCAGGTCACCCAGGTTGAGCTGCAGTTCATACCAACTGTATGAACGTGGGTAAGTCACGTGACACCTGAGATTCCTCATTTGTGAAGTGGGGAAAATGTTACCTATTTGTTGAGGTTGTTGTGAGAATTAAATAAGTTAAAAATGGAAAGTTAATCAGTACAGAACTCTGCTGAGACCCAGTTGGTTGGTGTTCAATAAATATTGGCTGTTATTAAAATTTATATTTTATTGGTGTTATACTGAAGGCACACATTATCTAAAAGCCTTCATACTACATAAAGATATATAATGAAAACAAAAAATTCAATTAAATGTATATATTAGTTTTATGCTTATTAAATTTACATTTAATTTTAGACCACATATTATTACTGTGTGTAAAGTCTAATAATCTATATTTCCCAGAGAATTTTAAATAAATACATAGACTGCTAAAGAAAACTGCAAAAACTTCATAATAAGTAGGACTGTATTTCTATTATGAATTTTAGCATACATTTTTGCAGTACTAATAACCAAGAAAGTCATACATAGTATCCAAAAGAGAGAATAAAAGAATACCCTTAGCTTAAAAATCATTTGATCCTAATTAAATCACAAGTATATTGTAGAATAAAGCCCAGATTCCTATTAGTGAAATTCTATCTATTTAAAGTTTTATAAAATCTACTCAGCATTCTACATTAGTGTCTTGGAAATAATCAGCTCTCTGGTATTATTTATAAAGTATACTCATTAAAGGAACTGTAGAAATCTTGATACACTGATGAATTGCACCCTCCAGTGGAAAAAAAATTTATCCATAAAAACTTAGTATGCTTCTGCAATGCAGGTTTAATGAATTAAAATGTGCTTTTACCTAAAAATTTTAATGTAATTATGTTTTATAACCTGCACTAATGCATATCTGCCACTATTCATTTCCTCTGGGTCTCCAGAGAGTTGCTCTGAGTTTCAGAATCTATTGTGTAAACAGGCCATTAAATGCTGGGAAAGTAAAAGAGCTTTAAATGAAAAAATTAAAAAGAAAAAAAGATAAATTTGGACATGCGCATGCATAAATTGAATATTTTCTAAAAGAATATCCTTTACCCTGTATTTCATGTAGAAATAGTTTAGATATATTATACCATATCCTCAGGCAAATGTTTCATTATTCTTCAAAATATATGATTTTTTCAATTGGAAAAATATGAATTACTGCTTGTAAAATTATTATTTTTCAGAAAGAACTGAAAGGCTGAGCACGTCTCTGTGTTTTTCACTATAGTCTGAGAAGCATACAAGCTGACACCAACAGGATGTAAGAGGTATGTTTTGAACACAGATCAGTTTGACTCCAAAACTGAACTCATCCCACAATATTCTATACCAATCCTATGGTTACCGACCCCTTGCTCAATCTTCTGCTTCTCATGGATCAACAGCACACTATCAAAATCAGGAGCAGGTATCACCTAAAACTGAGGTCCTTTTCTTAGCTGTCATCTCTCCTTGAAATTCCTCCCTCCTTTGCTTTCCTCTCTCTGCTGCAATGTGACCTCAAAAATCCCCTCTATTTTCCCAATTCTTCTCTAGCCTTGCCTTACACACCATACACACCAGGCAAAACAAAAGCCTGATAATCCAACTTGAGTGCCTTCTATCCTAGCACGCTCATTAGAGGATTTCCAAACCTCTTTCTTGCAGATGGTCATACTAAGAAATACAATTTTCTCTCCGTGCTGCCACTTTGCCAAACAAACATCTGCTGTCCTTGACAAATCAACTTAAAGCTTTCTCACAAAAGAAAGCAAACACAATTTTTTATCTTTGTTACCTGAAGCTCTGACAGCCCAGGGCCTAATTCTGACACCCGCTGTCTCCCCTGTGCTCCTTTGATCCTGTCTCTTATCAGAAACACTTCTGGAACCAGCCTAGGCATTGAGCTGTCAAGTAAGATTTGTTCTCACCCTTCTTGAATACCTTCCTCAACCTAATGCAATGTTTTAATGTTGCTGGTTCCAGGTTTAATTTCTACTTCTTCAAAGTTCTTTATTTACTCCACTTGTTTTACTTATTTATAAATATTTTACTTGGTTCTTCATCTCTTTAAAAATGTAACCCCCACTCCCTCAACTTTTTTTTATTTTTTTAATTGAAATGTAGTTGATTTACAATATTGTGTTAGTTTCAGGTATAAAGCATAGTGATTCAGTATTTTTGCAGATTATATTCCATTATAGGTTATTAGACAATAATGGGTAGAATTCTCTGTGCTACACTGTATATCCTTGTTGCTTACCTTTTTTATATATAGTAGTTTGTATCTGTTAATCCCATACCCCTAATTTGTCCCTCCCCCCTTCTCTTTACCCTTTGGTAAGCACAGGTTTGTTTTCTATATCTGTGAGTCTGCTTCTGTTTTGTATATACTGTACATTCATTTGTATTAGGTTTCAGATTCCACATATAAGTGGTATTATATATCAGTACTATTTGTCTTTCTCTGTCTGACACTTTACTAAGTATAATATTCTCTAGGTCCATCCACGTTGTTGTAAATGGCAGTAGGTCATCCTTTTTATTCTGAATAATATTCCATTCTGTATGTACACCACCTCTCTTTAATCCAGTCATATGTTGATGAGCACCTGGATTGCTTCCGTGTCTTGGCTATTGTAAACAGTGCTGCTATGAACACTGGGGTGCACATATCTTTTCCAATTAGTGTTTTCATTTTTTTCTGGATATATATATCCAGGAGTGGGATTGCTGGATCATATGGTAACTCTACTTTTAGTTTTTTAAGGTACCTCCATACTGTTTTCCATAGTAGCTGCACCAATTTACATTCCCACCAACAGTGTAGGAGGATTGCATTTCCTCCACATCCTCTCCAACATTTGTTATTTGTAGATTTTTTGATGATAGACATTCTGGCAGGTGTGAAGTGACACCTCATTATGGTTTTGATTTGCATTTCTCTAATAATTAGTGATGTTGAGCATCTTTTCCTGTGCCTGTGAGCCATTTGTATGTCTTCTCTGGAAAAATGTCTATTCAAGTTTTCTTGATTGGATTGTTTGTTATTGAGTTGTATGGGCTGTTTGTATATTTTGGAAATTAACCCCTTGTCGGTTGCTTCATTTGCAAATATTTTTTCCTCTTCCATAGGCTGTCGTTTTGTTTTGTTGATGGTTTCCTTTGCTGTGCAAAAGCTTTTAAGTTTAATTAGGTCCCACTTGTTTATTTTTGCTTTTATTTCTTTTGCCTTAGGAGACTGATCCAAGAAAATATTGCTGTGGTTTATGTCAAAGAGTGTTTCCCCTATGTTTTCTTCTAAGAGTTTTATGGTTTCATGTTTTACAGTTAGGACTGTAAACCATTTTGAGTCTATGTTTGTATATGGTGTCAAGGAATGTTCTAAAAGATATATATTTTTTACTCCTCTCCCCCATATTTTGTGTTTTTATGTCATATTTTACATCTTCATGCTTATCACTTTACTGTTTATTGTACTTATAGTTGCTTTCACAACTTTGTTTTGTTTTGTAATCTACATACTGGCTTATTTAAGCGATCTTCAATCCTTACTATATATTTGCCTTTCCTGTTGGGATTTTCCTTTTCCTATAGATTTTTACTTCTTTTCCATTTAGAGGAGACCCCAAATAGCCAAAGCAATCTTGAGAAAGAACAAAGCTGGAGGCATCACACGTCCTGATTTCAAACTATACTACAAAGCTATAGTAATCAAAACAGCTTGGCATTGGCATGAAAACAGACACATTGATTAATGGAATAGAATCAAGAGCTCAGAAATAATCCTGTGCATATAAGGTCAATTAATTTTCGACAAATGAGCAAGATATATAATGGGGGGAAGATAGTCTCTTCAATAAAGATGTTGGGAAAGCTGGACAGCCACATACCAAAGAATGAAACTGGACTCCTCTCTTACGCCATACACAAAAATCAACTCAAGATAGATTAAAGACTTAAATGTAAGACCTGAGACCATAAAACATCTAGAAGAAAACAGGTGGTAAGCTCCTCGACATTGGTATTAGCAATAATTTTTTGGATTTAACAACAAAAGCAAAAACTAGCAAGTGGGACTACGTCAAAAAAAAAGCTTCTGCATAGCAAACTGAAAGGCAACCTTCAAAATAGGAAAAAATATTTGCAAACCACATACCTAGCAAGGAGTTAATATCCAGGGCTTCCCTGATGGCGCAGTGGTTAAGAATCTGCCTGCCAATGCAGGGGACACAGGTTCAGGCCCTGGTCTGGGAAGATCCCACATGCTGTGGAGCAACTAAGCCTATGTGCCACAACTACTGAGTCTGCGCTCTAGAGCCCGCAAGCCACAACTACTAAACCCACGTGCCACAACTACCGAAGCCCACGCGCCTAGAGCCCGTGCTCCGCAACAAGAGAAGCCACAGCAGTGAGAAGCCTGTGCACCTCAACGAAGAGTAGCCCCCACTCACCACAACTAGAGAAAGCCCATGCACAGCAATGAAGACCCAACATAGCCAAAAATAAATTTAAAAAAAAAATGGGCAAAGGACCTACATAGACAATTTTTCAAAGAAGTCATACAAATGGCCAACAAGTACATGAAAAGTTGCTCAGCATCACTAATCCTCAGGGAAACGCAAATCAAAACCACAATATGTCACTTCTCATTCGTTAGGATGTTTATTATCAAAAAGACAAGATAACAAATGTTGGTGAGGATGTGGAGAAGAGGAAATCCTTGTACACTGTTAGTGGAAATGTAAACTGGTACACCACTATCAAAAACAGTATGGTGGTTCCTCAAGAAATTAAAAATGGAATCATTATCTCAAAGAGTTATATGCACTCCCATGTTTATTACAGTATTATTCACAATAGCCAAAATATGGAAACAACCTAAGTGTCTGTAGACGGATGAATGGATAAAGAAAATGAAATATATATACATATTATCCAGCCTTAAAAAAAATGAGAAGGAAATCCTGCCTTTGCAACCTGGAGGCATTAGGCTAAGTGAATAAGCCAGACAGATACAAAGACAAATATGGGGCTTCCCTGGTGGTGCAGTGGTTGAGAATCTGCCTGCCAATGCAGGGGACACGGGTTCGAGCCCTGGTCTGGGAAGATCCCACATGCCGCGGAGCGACTGGGCCCGTGAGCCACAATTACTGAGCCTGCGCATCTGCGGCCTGTGCTCCGCAACAGGAGAGCCTGCGATGGTGGGAGGCCCGCGCACCGCGATGAAGAGTGGCCCCCACTTGCCACAACTACAGAAAGCCCTCGCACAGAAACGAAGACTCAACACAGCCATAAATAAATAAATAAAAATTAAAAAAAAAAAAAAAAAGAGTTCTCATCACAAAGGAAAAAACTTTAAAAAAAAAAAAAAAAGACAAATATGAATACTACTTGTTACCACTTATATGTGGAATCAAAAAACAAAAAAGTCAAACTCATAGAAACAGTAGAAAAGCAGTTGCCAGGGGCTGGGAAGTAGGGGAAATAGGGAGAGTGATAAAAGGGCACAAACTTTCAGTTATCAGATGAATAAGGTCTGAGGATCTAATGCATAACATGGTGACTATAACTAATAACATTGTATTGTATAATTGAAATTTGTTCAAAGAGTAGAACTTAAATGTTCTCACTAAAAAAAAAAGTAAATATGTGAGGTGATGTGTTAATTTGATAATGTATTAACTTACAACGTATATGTATGTCAAATCATCATATTGTACACTTTAAATATCTTACAATTTTATTGTCAATTATACCTCAATAAATTTGAAAAAAAAGTTTTACTCTAGGTAGCAGAGAAGTCCCTGAGACTACATTAAGTTTTATAGTCATTGTGTTTTCATAAGGTGAAAAAGCTTTCTTATTCCTTGCCCAGCATATGTGACATGCTCTGACTTTGGAGTCTAAAGTCTAAGGGACTGTAAGTACTATGACATTACTTGACACCTTTTCTTTATGGTACTTTAAAAAAAATTTTTTCCTCACTATAAAAATACATGTTTATAATAGAAAAGTTGAATTTTTTTAAAAAAAATTGAAGAAAAGAAAATCTTATGTCACTCCACAACCTAGAGAGAATTCCTATTAATATTTTGGTGCAATGTTTTCCAATCTTTACTCAGTAATAATTTTTTTATACATGTGACCATACCATATGAACAAAAAGTACTCTTTTACACATAAAAATTATTATGTAAGCATTTTCTATGTTATTACATTTACAAAAATAAATATATCATTACAAAATTACAAAAATGAATATATCATTTTTATTGAGCGATCAGTTCGGTGCTTTGTGACCACCTAGAGGGGTGGGATGGGGGGGTGGGGGGGAGGGAGATGCAAGAGGGAAGAGATATGGGGATATATGTATATGTATAGCTGATTCACTTTGTTATAAAGCAGAAACTAACACACCGTTGTAAAGCAATGATACTCCAATAAAGATGTTAAAAAAAAAAAAAACTACATTGAGATACCACTTCAATTCCATTAAGATGGCTGTGATAAAAAAGACAGACAATAAGGCAAGGATGTGGAGAAACTGGAATTCACAATCCTCATACATTGCTGTTGGGTACATACAATGGGGCAGTCACCAAAAAAAAAAAAAAAATATATATATATATATATATATATATATATAATTCATATAATATAAAGTTTACCCTTTTAAAGCATACAATTCAGTGGTTTTTAGTGTATCCACAAAGTTGTACAACTATTACCACAATCTAATTTTAGAACAGTTTCATTACCCCAAAAGAAACCTGTACCCATCAGCAGTCATTCCCTTACTCCCTTTTTCCCTAGACCCTTACAACTACTAATCTACTTTCTGTTTTTGTGAATATCGCTATCCATTTCATATAACTGGAATCACTCAATATGTGGTCATTTATGTTTCACATCTTTCACTTAGCACAGTTTTTCAAGATTCATCCATATTGTAGTATGTATCAGTACTTTAATCCCTTTCATGGCAGAATAGTATTAAATTGTATGAATATACCAGATTTTGTTTATCTATTCATCAGCTGATGGACATTTGGGTTTTTTCCACCTTTTGGCTATAATGAATAATACTGCCATAAACATCTGTTTACAAGTTTTTGTGTGAACATATGTTTTCAGTTCTCTTGAGTATATACCTAGGAGTGGAATTGCTGGGTCATATGGTAACCCGTGTGTTTAACTTTTTGAGAAACTGACAAAGTATTTTCCAAAGTGGGTGCCCCATTTTATGTTTCCACCAGCAGTGTATGAGGATTCCAACTTCTCCACAGACTTGCCAATGCTTGTTACCTTTTTAATTATGACCATCCTAGTTGATGTGAAGTGGTAGGTATGTACTTGTGGTTTTGATTTGCATTTCTATACAGACTATGATGTTGAGCAACTTTTCATGTGTTTATTGGCCTTTATATATCTTGGGAGAAATGTCTATTCAAATCCAATGTCCATTTTAAAAACTGGGTTTTTTTTTACTCATAAGATTTTAAAATATATTCTGGATACTAGATCCTCATCAAATTTATCATATGCAAATACTTTCTCCCATTTTCAGGTTGTCTTTTCACTTTCCTGATAGCGTCCTTTCCTTTTGGTACTTTTACAAGATGGAGGGCTTGAATGTCACTTTCCAACCATGCTTTTCTTATTTTTTAAAAGTCTCTATTGTTCTTTGCAGAAACTGACAGGTAGCCAGCCTGCAAAACTGAATTCCAGCCCAGCATCACAATGCAGAATTTTGAAGGGTGGACTGGAAGTTAATAGACAATAACTTAATAAATGGCACATAGGAAGGTTAAGAGTTCATTATCAATTATAAATTGTTTTTTTCTTTACCAAAAAAAAAAAAAACTTTGATACTGTTGATCCTCTCTTTTAAGTGATTGTTTCCATTTCATTGATATCTGTTCTTTGTTGTTTCCAGCCTTATAACCTCTTTGGAATTTGGTGGGGGGGGGTGCTTATTTCTTAAAATGAATGCATAGGTCAAGGATTTTCAGTTTTTCTTCATTTCTAGTGTGAGCATTTAAAGTTAAAATTGCCCTCTAAACATGATTCTAGCTGTCACATTTGTTTTGATATATTTTTATTATTATTCAGTTCAAAATATTTTCTAAATTTTATTGAGATTATTTTCTTTTTCTTATGGGCTACCCATGTATTAATGAATTTCCAAACATTTGGGGTTTTCAAGTTATCTTTTTTTGTACTAATATGTACATATATAATAATGTTATATATATAATTAGTATATAAAATATTATGCAATAGTATACTTATCTTTTTATATAAGTAAATAAAATAGTATTAATATGTATACACATATGGATAAATAGAAATTTATAAGTATATATTATAAAATATATAGATAATTTAGTACAGGCATACGTTTGAAATTGTTATATCTTCTGCATGGATTGCAAATTATGATGATATGTCCTTCTATCTCAAATAACTCATTTATGTTAAAGTCTACTTTGTCTGATATTAATATACATACATCAATCTACCTTTGGTTAGTATTTGCATAGTGTATCATTTTCCAAATATGTCCTTTTAACTTTGTGTTGTCTGTAATAATCAAGTTTTTGTAGTAATTAAGTCTGTAGTAGCAAGTTTTTGTCTTTTTTTTCATTCAGTCTGTCAATGACTGTCCTTTTAATGGAATAGTTTGGTCAATTTACAGTTAAGTAATTAATTATTACATTTGGTTTTAAGTCGACCATCTTACTATATTTTTCTATTTGTTTCAAATGCTCTTTTTCTCTCCTTTCTTTTCTTCATCTTGATTCTTTTTTCAGTGTTCAATTTCCCCACCTCTATTAGCCTATTTATTAAACATTTGTTTAATTTTGATTTTAGTAGTTACTCCAGGGGTTATAACAAACATCCTTGAGTTATTAAAGTTGTATATAAATTAGAACTTGTAACACATGCTGGACAGCACAGGACCTTAGAAATTCTTAATTCAATTCAATATATCTTGTCTTTTATGTTATTATTTTGTTAATCCCACAGTCATTTTCATTATTATTTTCACAGTCAATTTGCATTTACTCATGTTATTCTTTATTCTTTCCCTCACTACATTGCTTCCATCTGTGATTTTTCCCTTTGCCTAAAAGTCTCCATTTGGTATTTCTGGAACTGTGAGTCTGCAGTTAGTGAATTCTCTCAAGATTGGCTTATTTCAATACTTTTTATCTTGCTCTCATTTGAAGGATTTGTTCTAGCTCAGCAGTTATCTTTTTTGAGCGTCATTAAGATATCATTAAGATGTCTTTTGGCTTCTTAGGCTTCCATTGGGAAGTCAGCTCTTGGTCTAATTTTGCTCCTCTAATGCCAATACTCTTTTTTCCCTATGCATGCTTTTAAAATTTTTTTCCTATCTCCAATTTTCAGCAGTTTTACTATGACATGCCCAATTTTACTTTTCTTTGAACTTATCCTGCTTGGAGTTCCTAGTATTTCTTGAATCTCTGGCTTGATGTCTCTCATCAATGGGAAATTCTCAGCTACTATCTTTTAAAATACTGCCTCTTCCTCATTGTCATTCTCCTCTCCTGCTGCTGTGGTTCTATTAAGATTTGTGTTTGGTGTTTTATGTGTTCTACATATTTCTTTTTCCTCTTTTCTGTATTACCCATTCCTGCTTTCTTTGTGTTTTATTTTGGATATTTCTTCTGATTTATCTTTTAGTTCAATAGTTTCTCTTCAGCTCTTTCTAATCTTAGGTTAAACACATCCATTCTTCTAAATTTCACCTGTCATATTTTCCTGTTCTAGAATTTCTATTTGATTTCCATTTTCAATATTCTCTGTCAATTCCTTGAACATATTACTCATAGTCTATTTGTTGTTGTTGTATTGGTCCAATAACTTCATTTTCTTGATCTCCTGTGGATCTGTTTTGTCTGTCTTTTACTTTTTTGTAATAGCCTGTGTGTTTGATTCAATGCTGGATATTGTATATTAAAAATTAACAAGTTAAGAGTCTGGATGATGTCACCTTAATCAAGACAGCATTTGGTTTTGCTCCTGGCAGGCAGAGAGGCTAAGAGAAGAAGCAATTCCTGATTGTCTTTCTCAAAGGAATAAAAATGTTAAGGGCTTCAGTGCTGTGATGGGTGGTCTATTTCTAGTACATTCTTACTCATAGGTTAGGCCTTTCAGAGTCCCAGCTGAAAACATGGGGTGTTTATTAGGGCCCTTCCTTTCTCGGGGTCCTTAAATTTCAATGTTCATCTCCCTGCCTCATGAGTCTGTCAAGGATCTACTCATTTTATCAGCCTCTCAGTTGCTTCCTTCCAGTCAGTAACTGCCTTTAGGGAGAAGCCCCCGCCTCCCAAAGCCAGATCACCTGTTTGAGCCTCTTTTTCTTGCAGACCAGGCCCTCACAACTCCTCACACATAACCCTGGTAGCTATGCCATGCATTCAAAACAGTACCTTTTGTTAAAAAACATTTTGTCCTAGCTGTTCACAGCAGGAGAATTGGTTCCAGCTACTTAATTCACCATTGCTGATACTGGAATTCCTCCATGCAAAAAAATTTTAAGTTTATATGGTTGATTTAACAATTTTTTTCCCTTAATTGCTTCTGAATTCTCATTCGTGGTGAGAGAGACCTTCACCATTTTACTGTTATTTAGAAGTTTGTGTTTTGTTATAGTTCTTTTATGGTTTCAGCTTTTACATTTAAATTTTTGATACATTTGGGATTTATCTTGATTCACTGAGGTTATATACAACTTACTTTTATTTCTGATGCCCACCTCTTTATCTATCTTCATTTATTGGATATTCTATCTTTATGTCACAGACTTGAAATTTTACCTTTTTATATAGTAAATTAACCTGTGAATTTGAATCTCTGGAATTTCAATTTTTCTATTGTTTCATTGTATGTCCCTGTTCAAGTGTCTGTGTGACACTCTTTTTTTTATGACTTTAAGATTGACTGTCATGCAATACTCTGCATGCATTTAAAGTAAATAATTTGATCAGTTATGATATATGTATACACTAGTGAAACCATCACTACAATCAAAATAATTAAAATTTTCTTGTGCCCTTTTTTAATTTATCACAAACTCTGATGCCACCCGTTGTGACTAAGCAACAAACTGTCATTTTAATCTGTAGTTTCTAGACATTTGATAAATGGAATCATGTAGAATATACTCATTTTGTCTTTTATTCAAGTTATTTTTGAGACTCATCTATGTTGTCTTTGGCATTAGTTTGTTCCTTCTTATAGTTAAGTAATAGTATTCTATATATTTGTTTATCCATTCACCTGTTGTTGGACATTTAGGTTGACCCCTATTTTGGGCTATCACAAGTAAAGCTGCTATAAAATTTTGTATATAAGACTGTGTGGATATAATGCTTTGGTTTCTTTTGAATAACGACGGAATGGCTAGGGCTTCCCTGGTTGCGCAGTGGTTAAGAATCTGCCTACCAATGCAGGGGACACGGCTTCGAGCTCTGGTCCAGGAATATCCCACATGCCATGGAGCAACTAAGCCTGAGCGCCACAGCTACAGAGCCTGCGCTCTAGAGCCTGTGAACCACAGCTACTGAGCCTGCATGTCACAACTACTGAAGCCCACGTGCCTAGAGCCCGTGCTCTGCAACAAGCCAATGCAATGAGAAGCCCACGCACCACAACAAAGAGTAGCCCCCGCTCACCGCAACTAGAGAAAGCCGCGCACAGCAACGAAGACCCAACACAGCCAAAAATAAATAAATAATTTATCAAAAAAAAAAGATGGAATGGCTAGCTTGTATGTGTAATTTTCTGAAATTGCTCAACTATTTTCTAAAGTGCTTGTATTCCAATAAGAAGTGAATGAGATTTCCAGCTGATATGCATCTTTATCAACACTTGATACTGTCAGTCTTTATAAGTTTAGTTATGCTTATGGATGTATCTCACTGTGATTTTTATTAGCATCTCCTTTAAGATGCAATTTATGACTCTACTACCCAAAGCAATCTACAGATTCAGTGCAATCCCTATCAAACTACCACTGGCATTTTTCACAGAACTAGAACAAAAAATTTCACAATTTGTATGGAGACACAAAAGACCCCGAATAGCCAAAGCAATCTTGAGAACGAAAAATGGAGCTGGAGGAATCAGGCTCCCTGACTTCAGACTATAGTACAAAGCTACAGTAATCAAGACAGTTTGGTACTGGCACAAAAACAGAAATATAGATCAATGGAACAGGATAGAAAGCCCAGAGATAAACCCACGCACATATGGTCACCTTATCTTTGATAAAGGAGGCAAGCATATACAGTGGAGAAAAGACAGCCTCTTCAATAAGTGGTGCTGGGAAAACTGGACAGGTACATGTAAAAGTATGAAATTAGAACACTCCCTGACACCATACACAAAAATAAACTCAAAATGGATTAAAGACCTAAGTGTAAAGCCAGACACTATCAAACTCTTAGAGGAAAACATAGGCAGAAAACTCTATGACATAAATCGCAGCAAGATCCTTCTTGACCCAGCTCCTAGAGAAATGGAAATAAAAACACATATAAACAAATGGGACCTAATGAAACTTAAAAGCTTTTGCACAGCAAAGGAAACCATAAACAAGACCAAAAGACAACCCTCAGAATGGGAGAAAATATTTGCAAATGAAGCAACTGACAAAGGATTAATCTCCAAGATTTACAAGCAGCTCATGCAGCTCAATAACAAAAAAACAAACAACCCAATCCAAAAATGGGCAGAAGACCTAAATAGACATTTCTCCGAAGAAGATATACAGATGGCCAACAGACACATGAAAGAATCCTCAACATCCTTAATCATTAGAGAAATGCAAATCAAAACTACAATGAGGTATCATCTCACACCGGTCAGAATGGCCATCATCAAAACATCTAGAAACAATAAATGCTGGAGAGGGTGTGGAGAAAAGGGAACCCTCTTGCACTGTTGGTGGGAATGTAAATTGATACAGCCACTATGGAGAACAGTATGGAGGTTCCTTAAAAAACTAAAAATAGAACTACCATACGACCCAGCAATCCCACTACTGGGCATATACCCTGAGAAAACCATAATTCAAAAAGAGTCATGTACCAAAATGTTCATTGCAGCTCTATTTACAATAACCAGGACATGGAAGCAACCTAAGTGTCCATCGACAGATGAATGGATAAAGAAGATGTGGCACATATATACAATGGACTATTACTCAGCCATAAAAAGAAATGAAATTGAGTTATTTGTAGTGAGGTGGATGGACCTAGAGTCTGTCATACAGAGTGAAGTAAGTCAGAAAGAGAAAAACAAATACAGTATGCTAACACATATATATGGAATCTAAGGAAAAAAAAAAAAAAAAAGGTCCTGAAGAACCTAGTGGCAAGACGGGAATAAAGACACAGACCTACTAGAGAATGGACTTGAGGATATGGGGAGGGGGAGGGGTGAGATGTGACAGGGTGAGAGAGTGTCATGGACATATATACACTCCCAAATGTAAAATAGCTAGTGGGAAGCAGCCGCATAGCACAGGGAGATCAGCTCGGTGCTTTGTGACCACCTAGAGGGGTGGGATAGGGAGGGTGGGAGGGAGGGAGATGAAAGAGGGAAGAGATATGGGAACATATGTATATGTATGGCTGATTCACTTTGTTTTAAAGCAGAAACTAACACACCATTGTAAAGCAATTATACTTCAATAAAGATGTTAAAAAAAAAGATGCAATTTAAAGATAAGATCTTTCATGTACTTATCTTCTTTCATGAAGTGTCTGTTCAAATATTTTGCTCATTTTACATATTTTTTTCCTTCTCATTAGTTGCAAGAGTCCGTTTTATTTTGGGAGCATATGTTTCTCAAATACCTTCTCCTAATCTTTGGCTTGCCTTTTGATTTTCTTAATTGGTTTTGAAAAACAAAAGTTTTTAATACTGATTAAGTCCATACGTTGATGTCTTCAAATCTACAGATCAATTTGAGGACAATTGACATCTTTACAATATTGATTCTTCCAATCTATGAATATGACATATTTCTTCAATGTCTTCTTTAATTTCTCTGAGTTGGGTTTTAGGGGTTGTTCTCAGAAAACAATGGCCCACAGGCCAAATTCAGCTCATGGCTTGTTTTTTGTATGGTCCGTGAGATAAGAATAATTTTTACATTTTAAAGGGTTGTCATAAAAATGAAGAATAAAATGGAAAAGATACTACCCGCAGTTCACAAACCTAAAATATTTCATATCTGGTCCTTTACAGAAAAGTCTGTCAGCCCTGTTGTAGAGAATTGTGTATAGAGGTCTTGAACATAATTCATTAGATTCATTCCCAGGTATTTTATACCTCTGATGCCATCACGTGACATCTTTTATGACTAAGTTTATTTAAAATGTTACATGCCTGGTACAGAGTGGTTGTTTAATGGATATTCAACAAAGAAATGAAGAAAACCATTTTCATTTTCAGAAATAAATTTGTGAAACAGCCTGCTAAAGGATGCTGAATTAAGACCATGACAGATCAGCAAAAGGAAGACACAGGAAAGAGATTCTGAAGAGTGTAGATTTCCTTTCTGTCTTGGCTTTCTGCCTCTGCGCTTTCCTTTTCGGCCCCCCGCCCCACTGCTACTTCCTCTGACAAAGACTTCTGACACCTTAGGGACATGGATGTTGGTGCTATACCATCGAGGAAAACATAAAGGCATTATTTTTTCAATTTTATTTTCTTACTGTTCATTGCTGATGTATTAGCGAGGGTTCTCCAGAGAAACAGAACCAACAGGATAGATAGATAGAGGATAGACAGATATTCTAAGGAACTGGCTTGCATGATTGATTCTGAGGGCTGCTAAGTCTAAAATCCATAGGGCAGGCCTGCAGGCTGGAAACTCGGGTAAGAGTTGCTGTTCCAGTCTTGAGTCCAAATACTTCAGGGAATCAGGCTGGAAACCCAGACAGAGTTTCTATGCTGACGTCTCGAGGCGAATAGCCTCCTCGGTAAAGCTTAGCCTTTGCTCTAAGACGTTCAACTGATTGCATTAGGTCTAACAAAGACTCTCTCCTTGACCAAACTTTAACCAGGTGCTCCTAAACTCCCTTCTCAATTAGGCTCTGACTTTTGAACTTCTGTTATTTGTCTCTGCATTCCTCAATTTTAGCAAGGATCCTGCTAAGTCAGTTTAGCCAGAATCTCCCACCCTCAATATCTGACATCTGGTTCCTCCTCCTCCTCGAGCCCTGTCTGATCAGCCCACCTGCCTCCCGCAAGAACCCTGTCAGGTCAGTTTAGCCAGAATCCGGCCCCCACTCCGCCCCCCTTTCCCCTCATGTTTTCTCTTGGCCGTTTTCCGTTCACGGACATGCCAGCCACGCCCAGCCGTCTCCTGGGCTACAAATTCCCACCTTCTCTTGTCTGGAATTGAGCCCAATCTCTCTGCCCTAGTACAAAACCACACTGTAGTAGACGCCCTGAATAAAGTTTGCCTTACCGTTAACGAGCGTCAGCGATAACTTTTCTGTAACTCTTCCATCCACAGGGGACTCGGACATGGGTTCACCAATCTGGTCACCCATCCTATTTGGCTTCAGCCTCTGCCTTATTTTTCCTCGTGTCTGTAAAATCACAGGACTAGGACCTCGCTACTAAGCATGTGGTCCTCAGAGCAGCAATACCAGCAACACCTGCGACTGCGTTAGAAACGCACAATCTTGGCTCCAAAAGTTACCCTTGTGGACCTTTTCTTTTTTGTTTCGGCTTTCTTTCCTGTCCTGCCAGCTGTATACTTGTATGTACATTTTTCAGTGTTTTCTGTGGACAATAAGTTAAAAATTGATTCTAGGAGCAACTGCGTTAGCTGCGTCCAGCTGGGTTCTTCAGACGCAGGGCAGCGTTTGTGGAGACAGCTTCGCCCGCCGCTGAGAGGCTGCCACAACCGGCCACAAGCCGTGAGGACGCGGTCCGCTCGCGGCGTGGTGCCTCCGCCCACCCCTACGAAACTCCGCCTCATCTTGGCTGCCCGCGAGACCCCGACTGGCTCAGTCACAGCGGCCACCGGACCGCCACGAAAACCCGGACTCCTGAAGTCGCGGGGGTCGTCGGGGGTGTGGCGGGGGCGGGGGGCGGGGGGCCTCACGGAGCATGCGCAGGGAGGGTGCGCGCACATGCGCAGTGCCGGCGCAGGGTCGCGCGCTGGGGTGTCTGGCGGCCGGGAGGCTGCGCGCGCGGTTGACGTGCTCGGTGGCTGCGGCGGCGGCGGCGGCAGGGCGTCAAGAGGAGAAGGGCGGGCGGGGCCGGGGGCTGAACCCGGAAGTGGGTCGGTGCCAGAGCGAGCGCGCCCGGAGTGGAGCTCAGCGGCCGGGAGCCAACGGGGAGCCCTGGGTTCCCGGTAATGGACGCGCGGGGCGTCCGCGCGGGGAACCTGCGCGGGGAGCGGGTTGGCGGGCGGCGGGGGCGCCCTCGGCGGCGCGGTCTCCACCCGGCGGGGCCTGAGGAGGCTCTGCTCCGGCGGCCGTCCCCCGGGTGACCCGCTCTCCTCTCCGCGCCTCCCGGGGACGTCCCGCCGGGCGCCTCCGGCATTTGGACGCTCGCCGACCCCGAGGAGGTGCGCCTAGCCGCCCCTGGGAAGCGTATTAATGGGGGACGTGGGTTTCGCGGCCGCGACGGCCTGGTTGTCACTGTCCCGGCGCCCCTGCACCGCGAAGGTGGCCGCCTCGACCTGCACCCACGGCGGGCTCCGCGGAGCCTCCCCTTCTGCCCCCCTTTCCCCTACCCGGTTCGGGAATCGGGCCTGCAAGGTGTGTTCTGCCTCCTTTAAAATTATTCTTTTGTTGGCTGTGTTTTCTAACCCGGCCCTCCTTGTTCTCCGCCCTAAAATCTCAGCCACGAATGAGTGGAAGCGGTGACTTTATCATAATTTAGTTCCCGTTTAGGAAGGATTTGTTGACAATGCCGCGAATGATTTAGGATCGCTTGGCCATGCAGTTATTTTTCATGGTTCTTACTCTTTTCGCAGACCATGCAACCCTCGGGCACGCCCCTCCAGAAGCTGTTATCCAAGACAATCTAGTTTTCCTTCATAAATCCCTCAAGACACTTATGAAGTTTCTTGTTCTGATACCGTTGTACTGCAATGAAGAAAAGGAGAAAGGTTACTTCACATCTTGACGAGAAGATCCATCTAGGCTACCATAAAGATTCTTCGGAAGGAAATGTTGCAGTGGAGTGCGAGCAAGTAACTTACACTCGTTCTACAGAAAGACCAGCTCCTGAAGCTCTTCGCTGTTATCAGGAACTTCCTCCCTCTCCGGATCAGAGAAAACTTCTGAGTTCTTTGCAGTACAATAAGAACTTGCTGAAGTATTTAAATGATGATAGGCAGAAGCAGCCGTCTTTCTGTGACTTACTTATCATAGTAGAAGGAAAAGAATTTAGTGCACACAAAGTCGTCGTTGCTGTTGGCAGTAGTTATTTTCATGCGTGTTTGAGCAAAAATCCAAGCACGGATGTTGTCACCCTGGATCACGTAACGCACTCCGTTTTTCAGCATTTGCTTGAATTTCTTTACACATCAGAATTTTTTGTGTACAAATATGAAATCCCTCTTGTTTTAGAGGCTGCAAAATTCCTGGATATTATAGATGCAGTTAAGCTGCTAAATAACGAAAATGTTGCCACTTTTCAGTCTGAGCTAACTGAAAAATCATCACCAGAAGAAACACTAAGTGAGTTAACTGGAAGACTATCGAGTAATCATCAGTGTAAATTCTGTAGTAGACATTTTTGTTATAAGAAGTCTTTAGAGAATCATTTGGCGAAAACCCATAGATCCCTTTTATTAGGGAAAAAGCATGGGTTAAAAATGCTGGAGAGAAGTTTTTCCACAAGGAGATCAAAACGGAATCGGAAGTGCCCTGTTAAGTTTGATGACACCAGTGATGATGAACAAGAAAGTGGTGATGGGTCAGACAATTTGAATCAAGACAGTTTTGATAAGGAAAAGTCAGATAGAAATGATTCTGAGGATCCCGGCAGTGAATGTAATGCTGAAGAGGATGAGCTAGAGGAGGAAATGTCAGATGAATACTCTGACATTGAAGAGCACAGTGAAAAGGATCCCAATGATGCAGAAGAGGAGCCTGAGGCTGGTGATTCTGTCGGAAGCATTCATGAGGGATTAACCCCTGTAGTCATTCAGAACAGTAACAAAAAAATATTGCAGTGTCCCAAATGCGATAAGACATTTGACCGCATAGGTAAGAAAAGACAGCTTGTTTCCTGTCTCTAATAACTTACTTTTCATGGATATTTTAAAGGTGATAGTTAGAAACTAAACTTTGAAAGCAACTTTTAAAAAGAAGACTTAAGTAGGGAGGATATTTGATTTTTGATACATATTTTATCCTGTTATTATAGGTTTGTTGTGATTCAGGAATTAAGTATTTATATTACCCTTTATTTTCTCTTCCTCATGTCCTGGCAGTAGGTGACGGATCATTAGTTCCTGTATTTAGTGTGAAAAATTCCAGAGTATCAATAATTATGAATGTAGAGCTTTGATTTATATGCTAATTTAATTTCATAGGTAACTGATATTTTTGAGTCATTATAGAAAATTGAATTAGGTTATATTAGATATAATTTAATAATTTGTATACTATTTCCCCTTGAGCATGGTAATATGTGAGTCATAAATATAGTCACTTTTCCAGTATCCAGTACTGTTTAGAATTGGGATGTTTCAGATTAGTCTAATACATAGTTAGGAATAAAACTGTGCTAAATGTAATTTCATTCTGTAGACAGAGACTTAAGGAAGTATTCTAATAGTATTCTAGGGTTATTATAATAATGAATAAATCAACTTTTTCTTTATTAAAAAAGCATATGTAGGAAATGTCTCTAACCTTAAATTAAAAATTTATCAGTGAATATTTACTTTCAAGAGATCTAATATTTGCTAGTAAAATAATTTTTGGAGGTGTCTTATATGGACTTTCAATGTGAACTTTTAAATTGCAGCAGTTCAGCTATTTACATATAAATCAAAGTTATGAAATTGGGAAATATATTCGACTGCATAGAATGATAAAAAGAAGAGATAAGTGTAATTTGACCTTGTAAAATTACTTATACAGTTTACTATATCCCAATGTGTCTTGGAGTATTGAGTTACTTGTTATTGGCATAGGTGGAAATTGGTTACATTTGCATTTACACAGGCATTGGTAATTATTTGCTCTCAAAATATTCGATAGTATAAACTATGGCATAGCAGTGGTAACCTCTTTTTTGCTTTTTATTATGCCTTTGAATATTTTTTTCTAAATCAGAATGCTTTTGATAATCCAATTTAATAATTATTTATTGCTATTTTTACTGTGTTTAAGTTTCTATACAAATGAATAAGACAACTTTTTTTGAGTAGGTCAGTTGGAAGAGTGTGCAGATACAAGTAGCATGTTAAACTCAGGTTGGTAAATGCTCTTGAAGAGCTGTGAACAGATGCTGTGAGGGTTATAGAGAAGAGAACAACATTTTTGGATTGAGATACCGGACAACATTTCATCTTTCCAGTTGATTCCCTTTTTTAGACTTTGTATTCTTAGCACATGCTTCCTGTATTACACCTTAATTTGACCTAATTTGACTTGAGGTGTGTGGGCAGGGGTCAGTTTGCAAATGGCATTGTAGGCCTCAAACTGTCCTATCAAACACTAACTAGGCCTGTGAGATGCGTTATCAGCAAGGGGTTCTGTGTTCAGGTAAGACGGGAATAACTATACTCATCTATCTGTATTAATGCTCTCAAATTCTTTAGTAAAGAAACCTGTTCATTTTACTTAACCTGGCATTTCCTCAAATAGTTTTACCACTGGACACTTTGGGGTTCTCCTTAGAAACTCCCAGGAAAGTAGAGTTCTGTGCACACTATTTGGGGAAAGAGTGCTCAAGGTCAAGGTCCTCATGTACTAAGAGGAAGGCATTTTGCAGCTTTTTTGACCAAATTCAGTTCAGATAATCAGATAATTGTGGGAATCAGTAGGGCACATTGTCAGCTTATTTCCAGCCTCCTTCCTGAATGTATTTTACATTATACCCCTCTTATTGAGACCCTCTCTTGCTTAGCTTCATTAGGGCTTGCTGACTTTTCCCCAGTACAGAGAAAGAGAGAGAGCAAGCAAGAGATTGAGATTGTGATTTTATCATATTGGTTACAAAGTATGAGCTGTGGTGATGTCAGACTGCCTGCATTTTTGAATCCAGGTCTTATGTGAGTTGCTTAACCTGTGTTTGTGCTTTTGTTTCCTCACAGATAGTGTGGGCTGATGCTAATGGTACTTTCTCATGGGGGTTACTATGAGGATTAAATGGGATAGTCCTTGTGAATCACTTAAAATATCGTGTGAAATTTAGGTGTGTAGGGAATGCTAGCTTCTCTTATTCATCATTAATGCAGTTTTTGTGTGTCTCTGCTATGCCAAACACTAAACAAATATGAAATGGTATATTCTCTGTCCTCAAGAATCTTAGAGGTTAATGAGTACATGCACAAATACAATTATATTACAATAAGATCATCTTATCAGGACAAATACAGAAGCTTATAGGAATCAGGAAGGATTTCACGGAGCAGGTAGCATTTGAGCTCAGACCTAAAGAATAGGGAGGAACTTACAAGGCAGAAGGACCACAACTGCAAAGACATGGAGGTAGCTGTGTTCTGGAAATTGCTAAGGGCAGGGTGATTTCGGGGTGGGCAAGGAGGCATAATGAAAATGACAAGAGGTGAGGATTGACAAGTAAGCAGAGGTCAAGTTTTGAATGGTTTGTATGCAGTACAGAGGAGTTTTTATCCAGTAAGTGATAGAAAGTTGAGAAAACTTTGACAAAGGAAATGACGGCCATAGGAGTTTTAGAAAGATACTCTGGCTTCAATGATGAGAAGGAAGTTGGAGGTGTTGCAGGCTTGGACTAGGAAGATGAGCAGCATTGGGAATGGGATGTGGGACGGGAGTAGATCAGAGATGCCCTGAATATAAACTTCAGTGGACTGGTGATGGGTAGAGTGAAAAGAATATGCAGATGGAGAAGACCTGTGTTTCTTAAATGTCCTCCTTTATCATCCCTATCAGAAGTCCTCTTTATTCTTAAAACAGTTCAAGGGCTCCTTTCCAGTAATCCTCATATCACCCACATTTCTTTCATAGGATTTTAATCCTTTCATAGGATTCCACCTAGAATTTTGATTGTTATTTCCCTATATCATTAGATTGTGAGCTTGAAGGTTTTGTATGTTAGTTTTGGTTAGTATTCTTCGTGATACCCCAGGTCATTTCGATAATAAGTTTTCAGTAAGCTCTTGTTTAATTGAACTAAGGTGAAAGGTTGACTCTGACTTTGGACTTGTAAGAAGGCTTTAACTTGCTGTCTCAGAGTGGGTTTAGGAGAGAGAATTAATAAGCTCTGAGACCTTCTGCTGGAACCATTAGCTCCACAGTATGTAGTTTAGTAATTTGATTCCAGCACTTTGGATCTTTTATCTTTTTTGACGTGCTTAATAGTTGCTCAGAGTGAGATTCCTGATCCAGTTGTATTTTTTCCTTAGGCTCCCAGCTGTCCTCCTCTCAGCCTATTCTCATGCAAATAAGAGTCCTTTGACCTTTCCCCCTTGTACCGAAAACCTAGCTGGTGAAAAGGCAAAAATGGGAAGAAGATGACAGATGGGGGTGAGAGAAAAAATTTGGATAATTTATCTTTTTTTTCGTTCCTACTGGGAACTAAAATTCTTCCTTAGATTAAATTTAATCTTTTCTAGTGGTAGAAAATGTTTAAAAACTTTTTAAAAAAATGTGACTGTGTAGACCATCCTGACAGATTCTGCTTGGTTCTGAATAGAAAAGTGTAATGACAGTGGCACAGTTCTCTACTTTAATGTTAAATATTTTAGTTAAATATTCTTTAGGGTATGCCAAATGAATAAATTCAAGGTTAATTTAAGATTTGGCATATGAGATATAATGAGCTAATTTGGTGATGTTTCTCTTTGTAAAACCTCCATACGAAATCTGGTAATAATTTTTCATGACCCATATGGAATGAAGCACAAGGTCAAGTTTTGTTATGTGAAAATATCTTTATTTTGTGTGTCCTGATTTGGGACACAATTCATACTGGGATTCAGTCAGAAAAATGCTGTGGATGAAATTTCTTAATATTATTTGTTTTCTGTTGGTGATTAAGAATGGTGGGGCACAGTTTAGTGTTCTGTGAAAGAATACTGAGGGGTTTTTTTTGATGGAAACTATTTGATAACTTTGAAGTGAACATTTGATTTATACATTATTATTGAATTCCCCCCACCCCATAAGAAAAGAAACAGATATATGTGTTGATTGTGTTTATGCCGAGGAGAACCCCCGCACATCCCTACCAATTGATTTAAGCATGGGATTTCTTTGGACGTTTATCTGACTTCGGGGTTCAGTGTTCCCTCAGAAGTTGTGTCTCTTCTGTTGGTCAGAAATTCAAATCCATGCAGATAACAGGTCCTGCAATGCCTCTGTGCATTAAATTTGAAATAATAAATAACAAAAATGTTTTTTTACTTTAGAGATTCTAAATGTTATAATGAATTATTCAAATTTATGTATTTTCATTGGTCTCTTTGGACTTTGCTGAATTTATTTTTAAATGATTTTATTTGTTTCTTTTTGTTTTTTGGTTAAATCCTGTTAAGTCTACTGGTATGTAAGCAAATGGAAGTTTAACAATAAAAAGTGGTTTTGATTTTTAATTTAACTGCCACTTGATGGCTTTATTATTCAACTACATATAACTTTTTATTTGCAAGCAAGAATTTCTTGACTACAAATAAATGGAAAATTCTACTAATTGATCTTTCCAGCAAAGGCATTTTCATAGAAAATAAAAGTTTTGGTGAAGATTTTTTTTATAATTTAAGATTTTTATTAAGTTGCTCTTCCTGTTCACTTGGGTGTAAAAAATCAGGAGACTTGAGCGGTAGGGGGTTGATAAGTTAGCCTTCAGTCCTGAGAGTCTGTGCTAAGCAGGCACAGTCAATCCCCAGGTAAGAATGGTCCTGTTCCAAAAATCACTTGTAACTTAGTCACTTAAAATCATACTGTGTACTCTTGATTCATTTCCATAATTTAAAAAGCAAGTTTATGAAAAATGTGAAAACTTTCACAATCAAGGAAAACTTTTTTTTTAGTTCCATAAAATGACCCCTATCTTTGCCAAATTAGAATTGTGGGTTATTAGTACATATTGATAATGTTTGGATTCTCTACCTTTTCTCATATCCAGTAGATGTGTAACAAATATTAAGGAATCCAATACAAGCATGCCATATTATAATAGAGAAAGATTAAAATCAACTCAGAAAACATTTCCCCAAAGAAATTATGTTATAGCAGTATTGGTCTGGTTATACCCTGCAAAAAGTAATAAAAATCAGTGCTTTTCCAACTTTTTTGGGAGGGATGGTTCAAGATCAGAAATACATATATTATTATGCTATATACATATGTATGTATATATATATGTGCTCATACATACACTGAAGCAGAATAATTGCATGAATCTAGTGTGAATGCACTCTGATATTTTCTACTCTGTTCCTTTTTTCCCCCCAGTGCTAATCGTAACCCACAGAATTGATTTTATTGACACTAATGATTTTTAGTTTGTGAAACACTGATCTAAGCCATAATGTAGCTCAGCTCTTGTTTTTGAGAACCTACTTGTTATTTGTGATGTCTGTGGAAAGATTTCGCCTTGGGACACACAAGCACGCCTCGCCCCCAGGCAAGCCCCATATTAGCTCCGGTCCCTTGACCACAGCAGGGGAACTGGTGGTGCTCTGGTGTGTGTGTACATGTATCAGTGTGGTCATGCCCCCGCAGTGGCAGAGGGAGAACTGAGGAGATACTAGGCGTTTTTAGCAATGGCCAGGGGACAAAGTCAAGTTCTTACAGTATTTTCAGAGAACTGAAACTCCAGTTTGATCTGTTATAACATATTCATAAACCAGGTGTATGCATATTTACTTGAGATATATCTATGTGCCCGTCCTGTGGCCAGTAATCCTAATAATAATAATGATGATGATGATGATGATGACTAATATTTACTAATGCTTACTATGTGCTAGAATGTTTTAAGTGTCGTGTATATATTAATTTGTTTACTTCTCACAGCCCCATGAAATGTTAATAACGCAGGTAGACAAAGGTTAAATTACTGGCTTGATTAAGATCACACAGCTAATTTAGTAGGTGCCCAAACATTGGCTGAGTTTCCTGACTACATGCATGTAAAAGATGCATAGATCATCATCATATGGTCAGTACCTAAATACCTACTGGATTTTTATCATACTTTTTTTTTTTTTTTTAAATATTAGTCTTTATTTATTTATTTATTTATTTATGGCTGTGTTGGGTCTTCGTTTCTGTGCGAGGGCTTTCTCTAGTTGCGGCAAGTGGGGGCCACTCTTCATCGCGGTGCGCGGGCCTCTCACTGTCGCGGCCTCTCTTGTTGCGGAGCACAGGCTCCAGGCGCGCAGGCTCAGTAGTTGTGGCTCACGGGCCTAGTTGCTCCACGGCATGTGGGATCTTCCCAGACCAGGGCTCGAACCCGTGTCCCCTGCATTGGCAGGCAGATTCCCAACCACTGCGCCACCAGGGAAGCCCCTATCATACTTTTGTTTTACTTTGCTTGTGATTGTCATCCTTCCCCCCACCTTAAAGAAAATACCTTGGTTCCCTTTCCTCAATATTCTTATGTAAGTGCAGTGCAGTTAATTTTTAGATAATATACTGTGTTTATTAAATATAATCATATTTAGATACATGTAATAAATTAATGAATGTATTTACTAAGTAGATGAATATTAATGATTATCTTTTTTCCTCAGTGGCCTTTGAATATTTTGGGTTTTATCTAATCTCCATGATATATTTATGATTTATATATTTTTTAAAAGTGTATGGATGAAATGCTGTACTTTCACATTAGCTTTAGCCTGAGGAAAAACTTATACATTTTTTTTTTCAGGACAAAGCAAAGCTAAGCTTTTCATTGAAAATTACTCTTCATATTGATAGTATTTTTTTCTTATTTTTATTGCCTTTCACTCGGAAGTATCCTTAATTGAGATTTCTATTTTAAGCTGCTAGATGTGCACATTCACAGCTTGATTACAGGTTAATAATAATGGCCAACATTAATTGATACCTTATAATGGGTTGACCCAGTTATAAGTGTTTTGTGTGTATTAATTTATTTATTATTACAACAGTCCTCTGAGGTAAATCTATTATTCCATTATTATTTTTTCAGATGAGAAAGATTTGAGGCTTAGAAAGGTTACTTGTCCAAGGTCACATAGCCTACAATTTAAAGAATTGGGATTCATATCCAGGTGGCTGGATCCAGGGTCTGTGCCCCTACCTGTGATGCTGTTCTGCCTCTATAATGTGGAAATTTATATTCTAAATAACAATGTAAAAGAATTTTAGTATCAGTAGCAATATAAGTAAGAATTAAACCAAAATGTATCCTTGTATTTCATTTTTTATTGTCACTTTTCTCTTTGGACAGGCTGTGTTAAAATTTCTTTTTTTTTTTATTTTATATTTTTTTATTGAACTATAGTTGATATATAATATTGTATTAGTTTCAAGTATACAGCAAAGTTATTCAGTTATATATATATATATAGATATAGATATAGATATAGATTTTTTTTTTTAGATTCTTTTCCATGATAGATTTATATCTGTGAGTCTGTTTCTGTTTGTAAATAAGTTCATTTGTATTTTTTTAGATTCCACATATAAATGAGAATAATATTTGTCTTTGGCTTACTTCACTTGGTATGATAATCTCTAGGTCCATCCATGTTGCTGCAAATGGCAATATTTCATTATTTTTATGGGTGGGTAATATTTCATTGTGTATATATATATATATACCACATCTTCTTTATCCATTCATCTGTCAGTGGACATTTAGGTTGCTTCCAGGTCTTGGCTATTGTAAATAGTGCTGCTGTGAACATTGGTGTGCATGAAACTCTTTGAATTAGTTTTTGTCTTTTCTGGATATATGCTCAGGAGTGAGATTGCTGGATCATATGGTAACTCTATTTTTACTTTTTTTAAGGAACCTCCATACTGTTTTCCTTAGTGGCTGCACCAATTTGCATTCCCAACAGTGTAGGACAGTTATAATTTCTTGATTCTTTCTATTGGAAATACCTGTAACATTTGTTTGCAACTCAGATATGCATTCAGAATATAATACAGATCTCACATTAATATGTCTGTGCATTATACCTGTTCATTTTTTCCTTTTCTTACTTCCCTTGATACTGCCCATATATGTTGGCCTTAGTAGCTTAGTATTAAGCATGCAGTCAAGTACAGGTGATTTACTTGTGTCTTAATGTCTTATAAGTTGGAGAGGTCTTGTAGGAATGGACTGTAGTGAAGTATAAATTTTGCTGAGTATACTAGATTTGTAGTAGCCTTTCCAGATTACGTTCTTTGTGAAGAGAGATGAAAATATATAAGATACATATTATATTGCCTTTTATGATATTTTTAAAAGGTCTGCCAAATCTGAAAATTCCTTTCAATTCATGGCTTCTAAATATACTGTTAATCAGGAGATTTTATTCCACTGTCAAATTTCAATCACTATGTAGTAAATGTACCGAATTTAATTTTAATTTCTGTCTTTTTATAGGAAAATATGAGAGCCACACACGTGTTCACACAGGTGAGAAGCCCTTTGAGTGTGATATTTGTCACCAGCGCTATTCGACAAAGTCTAACCTAACTGTTCACAGAAAGAAGCACAGTAATGAAACAGAATTTCATAAGAAGGAGCACAAGTGCCCTTATTGTAATAAACTTCATGCAAGCAAGAAGACTTTAGCCAAGCATGTTAAGAGGCAAGTATTATCTTGCTTCCGTAATATACTTTAGTGTGCCTTCTAATTTAAATACGTAGTGAGCTAAAAACATCTATGGGGTGCTTGTCTCCGATTCTTTCATTGCTTAACATTTTCTAGACTACAAATTTATTAAGAAAAGAACAGCAAATATTAGTTCATATTTTTTACTACAGCTATTGAGATGAAGTTTTTTGATACTGAAACAAAAACTATAGTCTATGCTATAGAAGTTTAAGATACAGAATTTTTGTTATCCTGGGTTTTCTGTCTTGGGTTTTGGCAAGTATGTTTTCAACCTATATGGTTTTAGAACTGTAGGAAACTTATTCCGCATGCTGAACTTTGTCTTTAGTGTATGAAAATTTGTGGGAGAAAGAATATTTAGTATAGTATTGCATATTTAACTTTGAGAAATTAAATTCATTGAAATATGGACTAAAACAAGTCAAGTGAATTGCATTGAAGATTATCTGTGAATAGATAGGTTCCTGAATATGTGTAAAGTATGATTATGCTTTACTTTGACTATTTCTGCATAACTTTAGGCACACATATTCATATATTAAAATAATAGCAATACCTGTATTCTTAAAGTACTCAAATGTGTCTGTCTCTTTAAGAAAGGAATCAGTGCCTGATTCTTGTAATCACTGTCAACATATCAGATAGAATATTGACTTATATAATCTTTTCCTGACAGACTTTTAATTTTTTTCTTATAGATTTCATCCTGAAAATGCACAAGAATTTATTTCCATTAAGAAGACTAAGAGTGAAAGTTGGAAATGTGATGTAAGAGATTTTAATTTGTAGGAGAAAACCAAATTAAATGTAGTGTGACCTTTTGGGAAAGTAATTAAATTTTAAAGTAATATAAACTTAGCTTATATCACTTTTAGAATCTCTATTTTATACAGTGTTATCCTAATATTTTTGTAAATTAAGCGTGGTATGAGTTAGTTTTTGAATGATGGACCTGAAAAATAGAAATCCTAGTTTTTATTTTTATCGTAATCACTATACCATGTTTTTATAGTTGTCTGAAACTGTGATGTTACTGTTGCACAGAATGTAAAATGTTAGAATTTTCCCTCCATTTCTGGTTGTCTGTTGCTATATATCAAACCACCTCAAAACTTAGTGGCTTTGAATTACCATTTCATTGTATCTCATCATTTTTTGGGTCAGTAATATAAACGGGGGCAGGATTTTGCTAGGCAATTCTTCTGTTCTACATGGTGTCAGCTGAAGTCACTCAGTTGTTTTCAGCTGATGGATGGTCTGTCTGATCTGGTCTGGTTTGGGGCTGCTTCCAAAGTGCCTCATTCACATGGCTGGAAACCTGGTGTTGGTCGACAGCTAGAAGCTCAGCAAGGACAGCTGGCTCTTCCTGGGGCTACTTGAACTTCCTTCTGGCATGGCAGCTGGGCTCCAAGAGTGAGTGTGTGTTCCAGGAAGAAGCCGAGATAAATGCTCTCAGGCTTCTTATGGCCTCACCTCGGAAGTCTCAGAGCACCACTTCTAACACGTTCTGTTGGTCACACAAGCCACTACAGCCAGGGAAGATTTAAGGGTAGTGGAATTAATCTCCATTTTACAATGATAGGAGTAACAATGAATTTGTACGTATTTTTATTCTACCACACCCCTTAAAGTACTTTCTCATTATTTAGGTAAATATTGTTTAAAGGAGTAATCAGCTATCATTTTGTTTACTCCTAGGCTTCAACTTATATATTGGGTTGGCCAAAAAGTTCCTTCAGTTTTTAAGTAAAAATAAAAGACGCATTTTTCATTTTCACCAAGAACTTTATTAAACAACGTATCCATTGTTTTGTTCCACTACCTTCTGCCATTTTTCAGGCAACTTCGTAATTCCATCTTCCCAAAACTTTTTATCTTTTTGAGCAAAGGACTGTTCCAGGTGCCTTTTACAGTCTTCCAGGGAATTGAAATTTTTTCAATTAGAAGAGTTTTGTAAAGACCGAAATAAATGGAAATCCGAAGGTGCAATGTCTGGTGAATACGGCAGATGAATCAGAACTTCCCAGCCAAGCTCTAACAGTTTTTTGCCTGGTCACCAAAGAAACATGCGGTCTTGTGGTATCCTGATGGAAGATTATGTGTTTTCTGTTGACTAATTCTGGACGCTTTTCGTCAAGTGCTGCTTTTAGTTGGTCTAATTGGGAGCGCTACTTGTTGGAATTAATCATTTGGTTTTCCAGAAGGAGCTCATAATAGAGGACTCCCTTCTAAACCTACCATATACACAACATCACCTTCTTTGGATGAAGACGGCCTTTGGTGTGGTTGGTGGTGGTTCATTTCACTTGCCCCATGATCTCTTCTGTTCCACATTATTGTACAGTATCCACTTCTCATTGCTCGTCACAATTTGTTTTAAAAAGGGAACATTTTCATTACGTTTAAGTAGAGAATCTCACGTGGGAGTACAGTCTAGAGGGTTTTTTTCACTTAACTTATGTGGAACCCAAACATCAAAGCAATTAGGATAACCAAGCTGGTGCAAACGATTTTCAGCCTTTGATTTGGATATTTTGAGTATGTCGGCTATCTCCCACATGGTATAACATTGATTGTTCTAGTGAATGTCTCGATTTGATCGCTATCAACTTCAACTGGTCTACCCCAACGTGGAGCATCGTCCAGCGAGAAATCTCCAGCATGAAACTTCACAAACCACTTTTGACACGTTTGATCAGTCATAACACCTTCTCCATACACTGCACAAATCTGCGTTTCAGCTGTGTTTTTACCTTTCTTGAAATAATAAAGCGTAATATGCCAAAAATGTTGCTTTTTTCTTCCATCTTCAATATTAAAATGGCCACACAAAAATTCACCGATTTTGATACTTTTTTTTAAAAATGCACACTGATATGACAGCTGTCACAATACAATCTAACAAAATTATTTCGAATGAAGTCAAAGACAACTAAGTGCTACTAGAGCCATCTTACGGAAAAAACCAAACGAACCTTTTGACCAACCCAATACACGACAAGATTCTCACCATTTCTCTGATTTCAGCTTCTAGGAATTGAAGTTAATTATTAATTATTTGGATCTTTATAAGATAGTTTCTTCTCCTTACTAAGTTTCATCATCCTCAGCTGCAAAGTGATAACAGTTATATCTACTTTTAGGTTTATTGTGAGAATTAAGTAAAATAATCCATGAATTACTTAGCATTGTGCCTGGTATATAGTACATGCTGTGCTGTTGTTGTACCTGGAGTATAGTACGTGCTGTGTTGTTATACCTGGTGTATAGTACATGCTATGTTATACCTGGTGTATAGTACACGCTGTGTTATACCTGGCGTATAGTACATGCTGTGTTGTTATACCTGGTGTATAGTACATGCTATGTTGTTACATACCTGGTGTATAGTAGATGCTGTGTTGTTATACCTGGTGTATAGTACATGCTATGTTGTTACATACCTGGCGTATAGTAGATGCTGTGTTGTTACACCTGGTGTATGGTACGTGCTATGTTGTTATATACCTGGCGTATAGTAGATGCTGTGTTGTTATACCTGGTGTATAGTACATGCTGTATTGTGGTGGTGTTATGCTTGGTGTATAGGACATGCTATATTGTTACAGCAGTTCCTCCTCCCCTTTTCTAAATCTGATGTCTGCCAAATTTCTTTAAAATGTTGTGTGTATTCTTTCTGACCACCTCAAGAGATAAACTTTTTAAAGTAATTTTTCTGAAGTTCTTACTCCTATTCCTAATCAAATATATGGCAAGCATGATAAAAACCTTTATTCATAACATATAATTGATTTAAAATATAAATTTAATGGATTTAGAAATGTTGACCAGGATTAAGATAGTAGGATTACTGTATGATCTTAGGAATTAGCTTATTAGAAATGTAAGGTGTTGAAATTTAGCTAACTTTAGTACTAATTTAAAATAAATTCTTACTGTAATTCCTCCAAGGTATTTTTTCTGCACAATAGTTGATTATACTTCTGGTAAGTTTTTTCTTTTAGGAGAAATTTCTCTTTAGCTACTTGAATATATGTGTTTATTTCTCATCATGAGCTTTGTACTTTTATTTTAAATTCAGGTTCCCTTACATTTTATGTGCATTTTCTTTTAGATTTGTAAGAAATCTTTTACTCGAAGACCACACTTGGAGGAACATATGATTCTCCATTCTCAAGATAAACCTTTTAAGTGTACCTATTGTGAAGAACATTTTAAGTCACGATTTGCACGGTTAAAGCATCAAGAAAAGTTCCATCTGGGTAAGCAGATTAATTTTTCTAGGAGCAGCATAGCAACTGTTGGTGGTCGCGTCATGCTGGAGGAGGCTGCTGCTGTTGAATCACTGAGGAGAAGGAGGTCGTGTACGTGGGGAGGGGCACTGGATTTGCTCCTGTTCTTGGAGATGAGTAAATATGGGGTTTGTTTTGTTTTGTTTTCTGGTGGCAGAGCTGTTCGTGGTCATAACTGCATTTATTTACAGTTGATTGTTGGATAGGTTTGTGAGTGCCTGGGGTAGGCATTTTTGTCTTGGAAAAGACTCATGTTTCAGAGAGTGTAGTAAACTTAGTATATTTGAAATTCAGTATTGTATTTGATGAATTCTCTCCCTCATGCTTATGGCCAAGGTGGAGACTTGTGTTCCAGATGGTAGTACAGTTAGGTACATTTATGACAGTTACTCCCAATAATAAATTATTATCTTTCAAGTAGCCTCTTCCCTATCCTCTTCAATGTTTTTATTGACAACTTGGATAAAAATAATATATTTCATGCTTTATGAATACGCTACATGACATAAAGCTGGCAGGGGTAGTTGATACAGCAGAAAATTAAAAAGTAAAAAAAAAACTCTCTGCTGAAAAAAAAAAAGTTAAAATAAGTTAAAATTAATTAAGAATAAATACAAAGTTGTACACATGGGAATGATCTGACTTTTTTTAATCGTTGGGAGTTGCAGAGCTGTAAAATAGTACAGAATCCAAATGCCTCACTTTTCAGATGGGCTTATTAATAGCAGAGGCACAGTCTGAACCAGTAATGTCATATGACTGACAAAAACAACTGTAGTTTTAAACTACATTAATAAAAATGTATTGTTCAGAATTAGGAAGGTAATCATGTCGCTGATTTTAAATTGATCTGGAATATTGCATTCATTTATGGATACCACATTCAAGATGGATTTTGACATATATTCTAGAGGTGGGTAATTATGGCAACATAGGGCTTTAAAATCATGTCATCTGAAAAACTTTTGAAGGACCTTGAAATATTTTGTTTGGGAAAGGGAGACAGAACAGCCATCTTCAGATATTTTCAAGGCTCTATTGCACAATGAGGAATACAGTTGCCCCTCAGTATCCATGGGGGTTGGTTCCAAGACCTCTCCAGATACCCAAATCCAAGGATGCCCCAGTCCCTTGTATAAAATGGTGTAGTATTTGCATATAACCTGTGCACATCCTCCTGTATACTTTAAATCATCTTTAGATTACTAATAATACCTAATACAATGTAAATACTATTTATATAGTTGTAAATACAATATCAATGCTATGTAAATGGTTGCCAGTGCCTGGCAAATTCAAGTTTTGGTTTTTGGAACTTTCTGGAATTTTTTTCAAATATTTTCTATCTGGAGTTGGTTGAATCCACAGATATCGGGGCGGGTGGGGGGGAAACAAGCCGAGTTCTACTTCTTTTTCACACATCCTTTGTCATCCTTTCAGTTTGCCCTTCAGTAGAACTCTGTCTTCTCTCCAGTTATTTGGTAAAATCATGGTGAAATTTTGAATCCAGCTAAGGTCAATATTACTGTAAGAAATTTGTATTTAATTTTGTAGGACTAAACAGAAATGTGCCACAGTCTTTTCGGTCGAGGCAGTGTCATTAAGATCTTTTGGTTCTAAGGAGCAACAGTACCTTTCCAAACCATGAGCTCTCTTAAGTATTCTGTTTATTCTTTAAAGTTTCTTATTACCTCCTTTCCCCAGAAATTTGGTATGTAACATTTTTCAGTTTGACCCAGTCTGATTTCAAACTAGGAATTGGCTGTTTCAGTTTATAATAAACTCATTAGTTTATTCAGCTTTTATTATATTAGATGCCTGGTGCTATACTCAGCTTTAGGAATATAGAGATGATTGTAACCTGTCTGCTGGGAATAAAATAAACACGCTAGAAGGGAAGAGAAAACTATAAATAAAAAATTGATTGTGTAAAAAATAATAATAATTGATTGTGTTATGATATGCATTAGTAGTGGTAGGTATGAATTTATAACATACGTATTAAATTTAACTTAGTATCTATTCTTAAAGTTTAGATGCACACTATTCTTTCCTTTTTAGGTCCTTTTCCATGTGATATATGTGGTCGCCAGTTTAACGACACTGGAAATTTGAAACGCCATATAGAGTGTACCCATGGTGGAAAGAGAAAATGGACTTGCTTTATCTGTGGGAAATCAGTACGAGAAAGGTGAGGAATTATCTAAATACCCAGAAACATCCTGGTACTGTTATATAGAAGTAATTAATGAATGTATTTTATAAGGATTAGGGTAACACAGACACAAGGTACTTGAATTATGCTTTAATTTGAAATTTAAGGATAAAAGAAATTATATAATGTTATAGAAGGTGATATGAAGTCAGGATTTGCAGATTTAGATGGTGAATTTAACAAAGATACCATTTTGTGTCTTTCTGAAACCCCAGTAAATATACGTTAAAGGTTGTTTATTCATTCATTTATTTATTTTAAAGACATAAGCTACAAAGACAGCGAGACAGAAAAGTGACAAGAGCAACACAGGTTTCAAAGCTAGAAAGCAGATGTATCAGTGGTAACTGACTTAGCAGATCTGAGGAAGACAAATCCCCAAGTGGCAATGGAGAAATTGAGAACCTAGTTTACATCCCAGAATCCACAAAAGGTATGGGAACTGGCAGTCTCAGATACCTCTGAAACTAGGGTGAAGGAATAGGGAGCACTGGAGTCAGAACTGCTCTAGAAGTTAAGTTAGATCATTGGCTTCTCTTCCGTCACCCACACAGGCCGTTGCTGCTGGACATCTTGGCTTCTAGATTTTACCCTTCAGACAGTAGATTAGAAAACAATTCCCTGAAAACATGAGCAACCAAAGGACAAATATATTCCCTGGTAAATAATACACCCAGATCACGTACAGTGAAACACAGAGTCATCAAGGCCTACCCATGCTCCTTGACCCTACCATCTGTGTTTAGCCTTTCACACTTAATCACGAGCAGACAGTGAAGAATTACAAGACACAGAAGGAGAACCTTTAACATGGGAGATTTATTCCCACACAGACAAAACGAAACAAAAACTTGAAGGAAACATATTATGCAGGAAGAAGAAAACTTGCAAAAAAAGAAGTAAACAATTACTAATATCCTCAGTTGAAGATATAGAATCCATTAAACAAGAACAGGATGTTATACAAAAGAGTCACTGACGTGACAAATCAGAACTCCCAGAAAGTCAAAGCATGATCCACAAAGTAAAGACCTTAACAGAGAGATTGCAGGACAAAGTTAAGGGATCTCCAAAAAAGTAGAGCAAAAAAATGCAGAATTGAAAAGTAAAGATTAGAACATTTGGAAACCAGGCAAGAGGTCCAGAAGGAAAGAACAGAGAAAATGGAAGGGAGTAAAATCATCACTGAAATAGTTCAAGATGATTTCCCAGAACTGAAAGACATGAGTTGCCAGACAGAAATGACCCATTAAATGCTTAGGGCATTAGATGAAAATAAACCTACTCCAAGGTGCAGCACTATGATGTTTCAGAACACTGGGGACAAAGAGAAGCCTGTCTGTGCTTCTGCTTTTTCTAGGGAGAAAGTCACATACACGGAATTAAGAATGAGTTACTCAGACTTCTCTCTGAGCAGCAACACTGGAAGTAAGGTGGTCCAATTGTACCTTCAAAATTTGGAAAAAAAATAAATTCCAACCTAGAATTCTGTTCTTAGTCAAACTGTCAAGTCTGAGGATAATAAAGATACTCTTCATGATGTCAAAAAATTAGCTTTCACTGCAATCTTTCTCATGAAGCCACTAGAAGGTGTGCTTCACCAGAATGAGAAAGTAAACTGATGAAGAGGAAGACCAGGGCAACAGGAAATAGGAATTTTAATACGGTAAAGAGGCAAAGGGAGTTCACGGGAGGATGGTGAATGAAGATCCCAGGATGTCACATGTGCAGGATGGTGAATGAAGATCCCAGGATGTCACATGTGCAGGATGGTGAATGAAGATCCCAGGATGTCACATGTGATTATGTGATGGGTACTGAGTCCACACTCGTAGTGGCCGTGACCCATGACGTATTGAGGGTAGTCAGTGCTGAGATCCCTTCTGACATGTTTCCTCTGTTAACTAGTGGACAGAACGCTGGAGTAGGTCTGACCCCAAGGCTTTGTTGTTTTACTGTGGTAAGAACATTGAACACGCGATCTACCCTCTTAGCACATGTCTGGGTGTACAATGTGGTGTTGATAACCACAGGCACGGTGCTGTACACTGGGTCTCTAGAACTTACTCATCTTGTGTAACTGAAACCTCATACCCATGAACGGCAACTCCCCATGTCCCCCTCGCTGACCCAAATTTTCACCTGTATTCTGCTGGCTGTATAGTACCTGTATGCTACAGAGGCTCCTGCTGTTGTCTTTATGCCTGGCTGCTTGATTTAACTGAGGATACTCATTTCATTTCACAGAAATGTTCTTTTGTGACCTGTCCATGAGAACTAGACGTAGGTCATGGTACGCCTAGGAGCCAAATATACACAGCAGCCTACTCACTTTGACCGTGTCTCTGCCAGCTTCCAGTACCAGGTCCCCTCCAGCCAGCCAGATGCTCTGGTTGGGATGAACCCTGTGCTTTGCAGTATTTGGTCGTGACTTTACTGCTGACAGGCTGGAAAGGGCTGGTGCCAACGCTCAGGGAAGCTGAGCGGCCAGGCCGACACGGAGATCCTGATGCTATTACCTTGTGGGCCCTTTATCCAGTAGTGGCCATATTGTTAGGTTTGTGCTTGCTACTCAGTTTTTCAAAAACATACGATATATAGTTTAGTGATTTGTACTATATAGGTAGTAAAACAAAGAAAAGGAATACTTACATAAATGGTTATTTCTGAGAGAGGGACGTGGTGGGGGATAGGACCAAGGAGGAGCATGTGGAGTGTTGTAAGGGACGGGAATGTCCTCTGTCTTGTCCTGCATTTAAGCGTTTAGTACTGTTTTTAAACAATATGTGTATATTTATATCCTTCAGTGTATAGAAGTTCATTATTTTAAAAAGATTAGAAATGCCACTTTCCTAGAAAAAACAAATGGGTATGATGGCCGGAAAATCAGTGTGCTACATTTATATGAAAACTTGTATTTACAGATTGGTAAATTATAGTTTATCTTATGCATTATAAATTTTTTTCCCTTAAAGGTCTTCCTGTAAAAACAAAAAGCAAACAAACCAAAAAAAACAACCTTTCCATGTGTTTTCCTTTCTTCCCCCCCAAAATAACTTTGTCCATCCTTACTCAGCAGTTTATGTACATGGGGAATCTCCGAATGTTAGAACTGTAGGAAATGCAGCAGTGGTTACACAGTGGCCCATCCAGGGTTGGTAGGGCGGGAGGATTTAGGACTAGCAAGAGTTGTATCCTTTATATGGTTTCCCTTTTTAACATTGGCATCTGGAAATTACAAGTATCTGTAAAGTTTTCTTTGCCTTAAAACATTGTTTTAACAAGTTGTGAGCACATATTGGAAAGGAATAGTACTGATAAACTGGATTTCTTATATATTATTAAACACTGTCCACTAAAATTAACGTCAGTTTTACCTAATCAGTAGTGACAATTGAGCATTTTTCATTTGTATTTCTTGGAAGTTTACATAAGCTATATATTAAATCTTTGAGCAAACCAATGGCAAAGGAGGCCAAAGTTAAATTATTTGCTTTTTTTAAGGAGAGAGACATAATAAACATGTTTATTATGCTGGTGCGACTAATCCAATAAAGAGCAAAAATATTGTAGGAAAAGGAATAATTGACATCGTTATCTATTAGCTTGAACACTGTTCTAGTAAGCTTTCTAGAAATCTGTGTTTAATACATACGTTGGCATTAAAAAATCGGTAGGTAAATATATATATATTTTTAATGCAGAACTACTTTGAAAGAACATTTGAGAATCCATAGTGGAGAAAAGCCTCATCTTTGTAGTATTTGTGGGCAAAGTTTTCGTCATGGAAGCTCATACAGGTAGGTCAAGCCATTTTTTTTCCCCAATATTAAGTATGATAAAATTATATCTCCGTTTTAACTCTCTTGTCTTATCATTGTGTTAGTTGTTTGATGAATTAAAACATGTCTTAGCACTTGTGATAAGCAAAGTTGTGCAGAAAACTTTGTGTAGACTTTTGCCCCTACCTTTTAATATTCATTTTGTAGTATAAAATATTTTAAAATATTTCCTCATCACTAAGTTTGCTGAATGCTTTACTGTCTAAGTCGTTGTCATTTAAATATTTCATTATTTTTCTTTGAATCAAAATTCATGAAAACTGTGGTGTTCTGAAGTTGGTGTATTTTTTCAGTCCTAATTATCAAAGAATATTTTGGTATGAAAATAATGACAAAATTGAAAACTCCAGGATTCTCAGTTTTAGAATGTCTTCTGAGTATTAGTTGTAACTTACGTAATATTTGTATAGCTGAGTGCTGACTACATTTGCAATTTATGAAAAGTAGTTTTTTAACGAATAAATAATAGATTACTTACTGTGAGATATGTATACAATTTTAAATTTTATTAATATTCTTAAGAATCTAGTTTTTACACTATCATTTCTTACGTACCTCTTTTTAAGTTTAAACAGAATGTTTCCCCTTTAGATGTAGTCCAGTTCATTTACTGGTTTTAGTCATAGGGGAATCAACACCTGTTTGGACAACTTGAATGGGAAGGCTGTTCATTTCACTAGGATGTATTGATATATAGATGGAGGATTGTGGGGATAAAAGTAATTCAAATTAAATGAATTTTAATAACCTATTATAATAACCTTTTATAATCTGTTTTTGGGTGACTATGAAATGAGCCACACTTTATTTGGTTAGTGTGAAGAAAAGTAGTAAAATGTGATTGTCAGAAAGTTGATTACTTATCAAATTTACTAAGTTCTCAACTGTCAGTGTATAAGTGGTGTCAGTTGTCCAGAATAGGATTAATCCTTAGTAATTTGCTATCATCATATGTTTAAGTCACTTGTGCACTTACCCCCTGTGTCCGATTCTAATTCCATCTGATTCAGTCCTCCTTTTGCTCCCTCTGCAACATCGGCTGACGCCCCTAGACATTTGGTAGGTTCCCAGAAGCAGATTTAGGATCTTAAAGTCAGGAAGGCGTATCATCCAGAGGTCGTGGGAGCCTGTGCAGATGTTGAAGTGCTGCTTTGAAACTGGTGAGTGGGAGCCCTGGAGTCAGGTGGTGAAAGTGGGAAGGACCCTGAAAGTCAGAAATGGAGCAAATAATGGGTGAGCGTGGTGGAGTAAGCAGCCAGCTCTCGTTATGTAGAGTTAACCAAGTTTTTTCCTTCTGTGTCACTAGTGTCAATGGGCTTCAATTTTTTTTTCCTTCTGTGTCACTAGTGTCAATGGGCTTCAATTTTTTTTCTTTATAGACTTCACTTACGAGTACATCACGACGATAAAAGATATGAGTGCGATGAATGTGGGAAAACGTTCATTCGTCACGATCACCTTACAAAGCACAAGAAAATACATTCAGGTGAGGCGCGTTTTGTAATGATGTTTCCAAGATCCTTTTCAAAAACACCTGAAAACTGCATCATGTTTATTTTGGCTGTAATTTAAATAATTTGGTGGATTTGGTCACCCCTTTGTAATGCTGATTGTAAAAACCTTTTTTAAAAAGCATCTGAAAGAGACATAATTTTGTGACATGTTTTTTGGTCACTGTAATTTTAATCATTTGGTTACCCTTTATGACCACAAACTGTATTTTAAAATTTGTTTTAATCAAATTCTCAAGGTTTGCATTTTGCATATTATGTAGACATGTGCAATAATTACTATTGGCACTTCTTTGAAGGAAGAAGCCAAGATAATATTTCTCATTTTGATTGGATTTGAAAGAAGTTAGCAAAACTTAGATGCTTGAAGAGAGTTATTATAATTGGGGTGTTAAAGTTGATGTACTAGTGAGTTTTTGAAGCCCTATCTTTGGAAGAGTACCTTAATAATCCTGATCAATTTCAGATCTTTATTCTGTATTTATAATTTTTATACTCTGGGGATTTCTTTCATATTTTCCTCTCAGATTGATGTTCAGGAAGTGCTAAAAGAGCCACCTATATGAGCACAGTAATGGGAAAGAGCCATCTCTATGAGCCCAGTAGAACAGGTGATTATTATTATTATCTTAAACATAATTAAAATATAAAGTATGCAACAGATATAACATTTTCTTAAATGACCCCAATGAAGTAGGTTGCGGTTGTTATCGCCACTTTTAAGAGATGCTAAAGGTCTGATGACTTTCTCACTGGAATTGCGCATTTCCATTTTCAGGAGGAGAATTCTAAATTCCTAATCCTAGAGGTCACATGGTTTAATTCCACACGGGTATTAAGTTGAGACTGGTTTTTAAAGGCCAAGCCTTTGTAACTGAATATAAGAATAGAGATGACAAATTGGACTCATCTAGAATTTTCCTTTATATTTGGATTTTGGCTCATTGCAAATGTAAGAAATCCCCACAGATGAAAAATCTTTTAAAAGTAAAGTACAAAGATCTGAAAATGTTCAGGTCCTTTTTCTAAACATAAGACAGCCTCATCTTGATTAAGTGTATGTTCATTTGAGGTGTTTGATATCCAGACTTACATATTCCTAAAAAACATCCTGAGTTTTGAAGTCCTTTCATTTATCTTACTCTGTTACACTGAAAGTCAAGATTTGAAGTGTACAGCAAAAGGCTACTGATTCCTTCTCCAAGTGGGAAGGAGGATTCACACCCATAAAAATAAGTACAGAGCCATTGAAGGAAGATATTTGAGTAAGAATATAAGGCAAACAGCCCGGATAAAGGGTGGCTTTACCTTCCTGGTATATGTTTTCTACCGTGTTATCTTACTGTTGGATAATTTGTTTCTGGGGATAAAAAAAAAAATTGAAATGCACCTTATAACGAAAATATTTGGGTCTTTAAGGTGAGAAGGCTCATCAGTGTGAAGAATGTGGAAAATGCTTTGGTCGTAGGGATCATCTCACTGTCCATTACAAAAGTGTACACCTTGGAGAGAAAGTGTGGCAAAAGTAAGTGAAAAGGCAGAGTTTCTCATCATCATTACCTTGATAAGTCTGGGGTGGAGGAAAGTTGTCTCATAGTTCATTTTATGTAATTGAGGTTGGGTTAATCAGCGATTTTTCTGTAGCGTCTATAGCTTTTCTGCAGACCTAAAGGAACTGAATGTAGCATATTTTTCATACTTGTTTTCGGTTGATTCAAAGGCTAGGAGGAGGTAGACATTGAAGTGAATGACTAGTATAAAATCTTGGCTTTCTTTGGGGATTTCATTTATGTTTGGTTTCAGGAGCTCTCGGAGAGCTAAATATAAATAAACATACTGCCTACATATATTGTCATTAATATGACAACAATTACTGGAAAATGTTTGTTGTCAGAATTTAAACCTTTTTATTCACACTAAACATTTAAAATGGTATTTTATTTGAAGGAGGTATGTACTGTCTTTGAACATCAACTTTTTAGTACAGTTTAGATATCCGAGCTTAACTGAGATTAGTTGTTGAGTTTAAAATGTTCAAAGAAGTTCTGTTCTTGGACTAGGTACTTGGAGCAAATGGTAAGTAATAGACTTGGTCTAAGGTGTCAAGAAACTTAGTGTAATGATATGATCAACAAAATACACATAGTATATGTAAATGTAGTAAATGATAGGCCAATTTGAAGAAGAGTAAGGAGTGTTGATTTGTATTTTTTCCATTTTCATGTATTGGTTTATTGTTTCTTTCATTGATTTTGTTCAGCGATACATTCATTGAATCAATATATTCATTGTAGTCATTGAACTCTTGTATGCACTAGATACAAGGAATGCTGCTAAGTGTTGGGATATAAAGATATACATGATGCTGTCTGAAGTAGAAGATAAAAACTTCAGCATATTGTATGAGTGGGTGGGAAATAGAACTGCAAACTCACTTGCTCCAGAGATTCTATAACTGTTTTTCTCAACTCCTTTATACCCTTAAAAATTATTCAGTACCTCGGAGGCTTTTGTTTATAGAAATTATATAATATAAAAATAGCATTATTGTTTAAATAAATTATATAATCATATTAGAAATTAAAATGATTAAAAATTAAGTACTTACTTATTAATGCATTTAAAGTAATAATATACCCATCATGCTAACATGAATAGCCATTTTATGGAAAATAACTACTTTACAAAGCAAAAACAAATACTAAAGAGTGGCATTTTAAAAATATTTATTTATTTTATTTATTTATTTTTTGGCTGTGCCGGGTCTTAGTTGTGGCATGTGGACTTCTTAGTTGCGACATGCATGCGGATCTAGTTCCCTGAGCAGGGATCGAACCCAGCTCCCTGCATTGGGAGTGCAGACTCTTACCCGCTGGACCACCAGGGAAGTCCCAAGAGTGGCATTGTTTCACATTTTTGTAAATCTCTTTAATGGCTTCATAGAAGACAGTTGGATTGTCATATGTGCTTTTATGTGTTATTTTGTTTGAAGTAAATGAAGAAAATCTAGCTCACTCAGATACATAGTTGGTAAAACGAGGAGTAGAGGAATATTAAGCCTTCTTAGAAAATTGTGGTTGTTACTCTTTGCTGCCACACCAAAACTAAACCAGTGGTAGTTTCTTCAAGGTAGTTGCAAAGAGGAATCTGAAACAAGATTCATGAAGCTTTCATACTCTTCCATTCAGTCTATTGGTCTATCTTGTGCTCTGAAGTGGATTTTTAACCTACTGTAATATGCATTTGTCATTTGGAAAATACGGGTTCACTGAGTTATGCAGATTTTCCCAATGTTACCACATTTCACAGTACAGGAACAACAAATCACACTTGTTAACATTGCTTCCAGTCTCTCAGAAGGAGAACTGGGAAGCTGTCTAGATCACAGAGGCAGATGCAAGTTTTCCAAAATTCTTAATTAGCTTGAAAGCTCAAATTTTATCATTGATAACAAATACTGTCAGTTTTTTCCCTTGAAGTGACAGGCTTACTTCATTGAATTTCCAAGAAAATGTCTGCCACCTACTCAAGTCCAGCTGTACTCTGACTTCCGTTTCCTCAAGTGGAACGGTGCTCCGTGAGGGGAGGTCTCCCTGGGCTCACAGCGGGTCTGCAGGCGCCTCGAGCACACAGGGTACCCAGCGTGCGGTAGAGCTTCCTGCTTCCCACCTCAGCATGAGGTTATCGGAAAGGCCACAGTGCAAAGGGTGAACGTTAATAAAATTAGTAATTTACTGCTTTATCACAGTTGTTTTTCTCTCTGTGAGTACATCATGGTGAAAATGTACAGTGACCATTAGTACATTTTGGTATCACTACCTTGTTTAGAGCTGAGGCACCACCACTTTCACCCACTGTTCCTTTTGCTCTTTAGTGTAAATGTCAACGTCGTGAGAAAAGCAAGTCATGTTTAAAGTATGATTTTGAAAATAATTTTGATCTTGTAGACCCTATGAAAGAGCTTTGGGATCCTCTCCCCACCAGCAGGGCCTGTGACCTATCTGCTGGCCTAGATACTTGTGGAACCAGAATCTGTATTCTCCATGCTCTGCAAGGGCTGCTAAGGGTGGATCTAGAATATGGAGCCTTACGATCATTTCGTGGAACCAACACTTACTTCTAAGAGATAAAAAGCCATTGAAGATTTTAAACAAGAGGATGGCACAATTGGATTTGTATTTTAGGTACATCACTCTTATTGATGTATGGAAGCTGGATTAGTGGTGGATAAATCTGGAGGCAAGTAAATCAACCAGTTAGAAGGCTGTTATAATCTAGGGAAAAGATGGTGAGGACCTAAACTAGGCAGTAGCGTTAATAATGAACAGTGGAAGGTACTTATTTGACCAATATTTAGGCCTTTATTGAGGGAATGGGAGCAGACACAGGTGATTCCTCTTTTCAAGGAGTTCCTGTTTCCAAGTGAGTGGTTGATTGATACCAGCCACTGAGTTAGAGAATATAACATAGGGAGATGATGAGTTTGGTGTATATTGACTTTGAGATGCTCAGTGCACACTGAAACATAAAATCCCATAGGTGGATAGTAGTCTACATCTCAGAAGTGAAGTCTAGGCTGTGTATAAAGAATTACATGTGAGCACATAAAAGCAGATTATTCAAGGAAAGAATGTGGAGAGTGAGGAGGACTAGCACCCACCCCCCAACCAGTTATTTTCAAATGTCTCTTCTTCTATATGTTTTTAAATGGTGACTCCTTCAGTATCCTCTCCTTCACTTTCTGTTCACTGTTGTAAGCTGTTGGGATGTGACCTCTGACCTTACTGTCCCTCTCCAGTTGCTATCAGTATGAGTCTCTTATTGCCAAATCCAGTAGACATGTTTAAATCCCTTTCATACTAGGCACCTCTGCTCCATTTGGAACTGTGTATCACTCCTGCCCTGAAAATCTCTGCTCTTTAGCATCTGCGTGAGAATGGAGAGATACATACATAGAGCCTGACCCATGCAGGTCCTTGTAGATTTTATCTTTTTCCTACATCCACTGTGAGGCAGTTTGTGTTTTGAGCATATCTGTGTTTAAAATGTCACTCTGTCTGTAGTACAGACCAAGATTTCTTAGCCGCAGTACTACTGACATCGGGGCCTGGTAATTCTTTGTTGTGGGGCCGTCCTGTGCATTGTGGGGTGTTTATCAGCATCCCTGGCCTCCACCCACTGGATGGCAGTGGCCAGTAGCACCGACCTACCCCCGGCTGTGAGAACCAAAAATGTCTTCAGGCATTGCCACATGTCCCAGGGGGGTCAAAACTGCCCCTAGTTGAGTTACCACTGCTGCTTTCTCTATTTGCCCATGGGAACCCTATTTGCATCTCTATATTTACCACGGATATAAATGGAATAAGACAAGCCAGGCATACAGGTTGCAAGTCTTTTGCTAAGTTTATCAATGACACTCCCAGTTCACTAAATCCACATTATCTTTTTAAATGTCCATTTCATCAAGTAGAAGTAAGTTCCTAGAAGACAGGGCCTTGCATGGTGTCTCTGTAGCTACTTTGTAAATGTAGAGTTGGATGAATTGAAAAGTGAGAATGGCATTTGAAACCTTAGGTATACTATTGCTATTTAATATTAGTAACAACATGCAAAACGTTCCAGTAACAGTGGATAGGTTAAGGCCAACTGTCTTCTAGAACATTATGGTAGCCTGTGTTTGATTTGTTTTTCTGTGTACTCGTTAGAAGTGAATTGTTTCCAAGGTGAGATGATATGGCTTTCCTAGTAACTACCACTTAAATGCTAATCATTTTACAAATATATTAATCCTAACAACTAAATTTTGAGTTTAGGATTGTTTAACTCACAAATACATACTCTTAGGCACTACACTTTGCTTCTAAGTTAACTTCTGAGTAATTTATAGCTTTTTATGTCTATTAATCTACAATAAAAATAAAGGACTGGTATCTCATTCTTTTTTACTTAGGTGTAAAATTTATTTTATTTTAAGTTTATAATATTTATTTGTTATAAAGCGTACCTACCGAGGAAAAGTGTCCCCTTTTGATGAATGCAGATTTTGAGACTGCTGCAGTTTCATTTTTGCATCTATTTTAACTAAGGTACAATTTATATACAGAGAAATTCACTCTTTTTAGTGTGTAGTTCTTCAGGTTTTGACAAATGCATGCAGTCATGTAATCATTACCGTAAGTTGAGACACAGATCTATCACCCCTAAAATTTCCACCATGTACCTTTGTAGTCAACCCCCTTGTACCCCTCTCATTGATTTTTTTTTTCTGTCCCTACAATTTTTCCTTTGGTATTTTTTCACGGAAAATAATAATACAAAAGTTTATTGATTTAAAGCTTAAAATTAAGCAGTTTAAAGTTGAAAATCTAAGGACATCTTTTATAGATTTATTTGTTGAATATAACTGGAGAAGGAAGAATCAGAGATAAGGTTGATACTTAAAAAGTATTTCCATGTTCATTTGGAGTTCTACGCTTTACTAATGTGAGAATTATATATGAAGTTGTAAGTGAAGTTGTAACTTATTTTCATTATGTTATTTATTAAAATTATATTGAAAAACTCAAACCTTTTTATTTTCTTAGATATAAAGCAACCTTTCATCAGTGTGATGTTTGTAAGAAAATTTTTAAAGGCAAATCAAGTCTGGAAATGCATTTTCGGACACATTCAGGTAAAACCTAATGGGTATTTTATAAATATTTTTGTGTAATTATTCAGAAGTGATATATGGACATTTATACTTTGTTGTTCTTCGTGAAATTGTTTTGTTTATTCTCCCAGTAAGATTTTTACTTATTAAAATTGATGTCATGAACAGACAATATTCTGATCTACTATTCCATATTATGTAAGCTTCAATACTTTTGAATATCATTTTGTAGAATTTGGGAAACATTTTTTCCATAGGGAATTCATTCAACTTTTAGTTCTCATCTTCCCCTTTTCTGGTTGTTTATGGTTCCTCTATATCTATGAGACTCTCTGAAGACATTTCTTTTATTTTCTTCTCTTTTAAAAGAGTAATTCAAATATGACCTCATTGTCCTGCTTACCAAGTTACTGGGTTTTATTTATTTATTTATTTATTTATTTATTTATTTATTTTTGGCTGCATTGGGTCTTCGTTGCTGCGCGCAGGCTCTCTCTAGTTGCGGCGAGCAGGGGCTACTCTTCATTGCAGTGCGTGGGCTTCTCATTGTGGCTTTTCTTGTTGCAGAGCATGGGCTCTACGCACGTGTGCTTCAGCAGTTGTGGCACATGGGCTCAGCAGTTGTGGCTCGCGGGCTCTAGAGCGCAGGCTCAGTAGTTGTGGCACACGGGCTTAGTTGCTCTGTGGCATGTGGGATCCTCCCAGACCAGGGCTTGAACCCGTGTCCCCTGCATTGGCAGGTGGATTCTTAACCACTGCGCCACCAGGAAAGCCCCCAAGTTACTGTTGCGTAGTTTTCCTTTTTACATAGTCAGTTGTGATTTATAGTAGAATGACTTATTGTGATTTATAGATAGTTATAGTAGAATGATTTGCTTCAGCTGCTTTCCAGAAGTTATTTTCTTAATCTTCCCTTTTTTCCCTTGGCAGTGCTACCATATATTGAAACGTAGATTGTTGGATTGTTTCCTATATGTAGTCATAGTTCTTGTTTGACTTCTCATGTAAATTAACAATTTTTAAAGCTTTCTTTCCTTCTTTTCAAGAAAGAAACCCATTAATACATTTATGGCTGCTTTGCTTTATATTTACTTTGGATTTTGTCAAGCTGCTGTTCTGGTAGGGAAAAATAATTGATTTCATAAATATCAGAATTGGAAATAACTGGATTTGGGCAATTTCAGTAGCAAAGAATTTCAGTAAAGAATTTATTACTGATATAGTACTACTGTTAAAAGTAAAATTACACCTCTCTCAAAATGAGAAAGTCATAATTTGGGGGGTATATAAATAGTAAAAAATGAGGAAACTATATTAATGCTAGTCTCCACACTAGTTATAAGTAATATGTCTAATAAACTCATGATTTGAAAAAGATGGTGAACTTACGAAAAGTTACTTTGAAACCACTGATGATTTAAGAATTGTAAAACTACAGGAATTACCTAGAGGAGAAAGTTGATAAGAGCTGGCTTTATAACTGCATTAAGTTTTTTGAAAGCACTGATTTGTAGTAATTAGTTGATGACCAATGACCGTGGAATTCTCATCTCTGGATATCTCAAAGTTAGTTGGAATTAGGGGCAAGTCCCTCTGCCCATTGAAAATTGAGGAAATGAGCTCTGTTACAGAATAAGATAAAGCTTATGGCTGTTATGAAATGAGAGGGAGAAATCATTTGAAGCAGGGGTCAGCCCACTTTTTTGGTAAAGGGCTGGATAGTAAATATTTAAGTTTTGTGGGCCAGACAGTCTCCATCACAACCACTCAACTCTCTGTGGTAACATGAAAGCAGCCATCGAAGGGTATAAATAAATGAATGTGACCACATTCCAAGAAAACGTTATATACCAAAACTGTCAAGAAACTGTATTTGGCTTTCAGGCTATAGTTTGCCGCCTCTTGATCTAAAGTGATCAGCAGGCTACCCAGACAGGACTTCACAGAGCAGCTGTTCCGAGAACTGGGTGCTGTGTTCCCAAGTCCATTCCTGAGATTTACAGGTCCAGAAACTCAATTTTATATCTGTACACTAATAGTTATAAGTATTCTGAGGAGTTCTTCAATACCACTGGAAGTAGAATCACCAGAGTGTCAGCTTACTATTCACCTTCTAGAGAATGAGATATTAATGTGTACTGGCCAAGGTGTCCTTTTCTCTTATCAAGGAAGCAGAGTTGCTAAATTTATTCATCAGAAGGAGAATTGCTAAATGTAGTTACAGAATAAAATTAGGTAATAATTGTATGGAATCATTTACTGAGGAAATGGTGAAGGATGCTGCGCCATCTTTCCTGTTCTAACAGTGCACCTCGCTGGTGACGAGAGTAATTGTGTTCCCCAGATTCCTTTTCTCTAGTGCAGGTACCCTTAGTGCATTGTCTGTACTGTTAGAGTCTTGTTTTCTGGAATCCCCTTGCCGGACTCCCTACAGACTTCTCTTCCATTATTCCTTCTTTAGAAGAGGTACAAATAATGGATTGGTTTTACTTTTGGCCAGGTCAGTACCCTTAAGTGCTTCAAATGAATAGATATGATCAGCGCCTAGCCCAGGACTTGCAAATCGTAGGTGCTTAATAAATATTTATTCAAGGAATGAATTTATCATGTTTTCCTACAACTACCCTCTAAACTCATGTATGTTTTCAAACCACACAATTAGAGAAATTCACTGGAAAATGGATATAAGATTTTTTTCTACAAATGCCTTATTCTCATCTCTTATGTGCTTTGCTTATGTAATCCTCAGAGTAGTAATTGTGTCTATTCAGCAGTAGTCTTGTTGAGATGTAATACATTCAGTTAAAATGGGTGTAAAGCTGGTAAATTTAGGGCTTGATTTTAGACTTGGCAGAATTTTTAAGCTGTTTTTTATTGAAGTGTAACACATAAAGTACACAAATGAATTTTTATAAATGAGTGCTTCTCCATAACCACCATTCAGATCAGGATGTAGGACATTACCAGAATTCCAGAAGCACCCTCCCTGGCCCCTCCCAGTCAGTAATCTCCTTGCAAAATAATCATTATTTTGACTTATGTCACCAATAATTAGTCTGCCTGTTTGAACTTCATATAAATGGAATCTTACAGTATGCACTCTTTTGTCTGGTTTCTTTCAGTCATATCATGTCCCTGAGATTCATCCATGGAAGTAGTTTGTTTCTTTTCATTTTCATATGAATATATCAAAATGTATTTATCCATTGTACTTTGATAGACACTTGGTTTGTGTTTACTTGGGTCTATTATAAATAAAGCTGCTCTAAATATTCTTGTCTATGATTTTTCAGACACACGTGCATTCATTTCTCTTGTGTACATGCCTAGCCCTGGGATTGCTGGCTCATAAGATATGCATATGTTTTAATTTAGTAGACACTACTAACCAGTTTTCCAAGGTAATTGTGACAATTTACATACACTCCTACCAGTAGTGTATGGTGTATGAGAATTCCAGTTGCTCCACATTTTCACCAATACTTGATAGTGTCTCTTTTTTTAGCCATTCTGATGCATATGTAGCACTGTCTCAAAGTGGATTTAATTTGCGTATTTGTGATGAGTAATAATATTGAGCACCTTTCCATACGCTTATTGGTCATTGGATATTCACTTTTATGGAACACATGATTCATTCTTCTGCTGATTTTCTTAAATTGGATTGTCCATCTTTTTCAAATTGATTTATGGGAGTTTTTTCTATATCCTGGTTATGAGTTCATTGTTGGATATCTAAATTACAGGTGTCTTCTAGTCTGTGGCTGGCCTTCCCACTCTAATAATGATATCTTTCAATGACTGAAGGTCCCAGATTTTAAAGAAGTCTTATATCAAGTTTTTTCTTTCATGTTAGGTTTATTGTATCCCCTTTAAGAAACTTTTGCCTACCCCAGGATCATTAATATTTTTTTCTTTTACCTTCTGACAATTTATTTTAACTTACATATTTAGATTATGAACTTTATCTTATTTTTGTGTTTATTATTAGGTAAGGTCAAAGTTCTTTGTTTTTTAGACATGTGGTTATCTAGTGGCCCTAGCACCGTTAATTGGAAAGACCATCCTTGTCTCAGACCATTTCAATGGCATATTTGTTTTAAGTTAAGTGATCATATATGTGTGGTTTGTTTCTGAACTCTCTTCTGTTCATTGGACTATTTGTATATTCTTTCACCATTACTATACCATTTAAAGTACTGTGGCTTTTGATATCTTGTAGTGTAAATCCTCCAACTTTGTTCTTTTTCAGTGTCTTTCTTATTCTTTTTCCTCTATGTTTTCATATGAATTTAGAAACAGCTTATTAATTTCCAAACACAAATACCCTCTAGCTACTTTTGGATTTTTCTAAGCATACAAACTGGCCATCTGTGAATAATCACAGTTTGTTTCTCCCTTTTTAAGTCCTTGCATGTCTCTCTCTCTCTCTCTCTCTCTCTCTCTCTCTCTCTCTCTCTCTCTCTCTGCCTTATTGCTTTGGTTCATATCATCAGTGGTATATTGATAGTGGAAATCCTTGTCTCCAGGGAAAAGCTTTCAATATTTCATTACTAAGTATGTTTTTTATAGATTTTTGTAGATACTGTTTTTCAGATAAAGAAATTATCATCTGTTCCTAGTTTATTTAGAGTTTTTGTCATGAATAGGTGTTGAATTTTATCAGATTTTTCCCTGCTTTTATTGAGGTGATTATATATTTGTTCTTTATTATTGTGATTAAAATACATTGATTTTTTTGTTTTGTTTTTGTTTGGGGTTTTTTTTTTTTTGTTTTGGTCTATGTTCATGAGATATATTGTCTTTTTTTCCTTGTTATGTCCCTAACAGGTTTTATTATGACTATGCTGGCATCAAAAAATAATTTGGGAAATAATACATCTTTTTCAGTTAACTGGAGGAGTTTATATAATATTGGCATTATTTCCTCATTACTATTTGGAAGAATTCACTGATAAATTCCACTGAACTTGTTTTCTTTGGAGAAAGGTTTCAATTACAGATTCCTTAATAGTTTCAGAGCTGTCAGATTTTCAATTCTTGTTTCATTTTTAAGGAATTTTATTTAATCTAAAATATAAAATCTATTGGCAAAATTCAGAGTATTGTATTATTTATCTTTTTAATGATTATAGGATCTTAAGTGATAACCTTATTTTATTCCTATTGGTAATTTGTTTTTTCTTTCTAGAAATTTATTGATTTTATTAATCTTTCAAAGAACTACTAGATTTTTTTGATTTTTTTTTCTCTTTTATATTTGTTGTATATTTCTTTTCTGCTTTTCTCTTTTTTATTCTTTCTATTTTATTTGGGTTTAATTTCTGTCTTTCCCTATCTTCTTTATATAGATGCCTAACTTAATTAAATTTGGCATTTATTTTTTATTATACATATTTTAAAGTTCTAAACACTTTAAACACTGCTTTAGTTACAGTTCACACCTCATTTTATATTTTATGTTTTCATTAGAATTCAGTTAAAAATAGTTTCTAATGTCTTCTGATTTATTCTCTCATTTGTGCTTTATTTTAAATTGTACTATATTGCCCAATTCCTAAATATTTGGGGATTTCTAAGTATTTTTATGTTACTGATGTCTAGCTTAATTCCACCTTTGTCAGAGAATGTATTTCATGCAAATATTCTGCATTCTAATATGATATTTTTGTTTACTTATTCTATAAGTTACTGAGAGCTGTATGTTAAAATCTCTAACCTAACTGTTGATTATAAATTATCTATTTTTCATTTTGAATTCTTCAGTTTTTTGCCTTATATATTTTGAGGCTGTGTTATTAGCTATGTGCAGATGGTTATATCTTACTGTTGATGGTCCTTTATATCATTGTAAAATGTCCCTTTTTATACTGGGATAAAGGACCAGCTCTCTTTTGGATAATATTTATGTGGTATTTTTTTCTTTTTACTTTCAGTCCTTATATGGGCCTGTATTTAAGATGTGTGTCTTTGGAGTATTATTTTATTATGATAATCTCTTTTAATCAGGATGTTTAGTTCATTTAAATGTCACGTGATTTCTCATTTATTTGGGTTCAAATCTGTCATCATGCTATTTGTCCCATCTGTTTCTTGATGCGTTCTTTTTCTTATCTTCACTTCCTTGTAATTATGAAGTATTTTTATTACCCATTTTCCCTCAGTTTACTTGTTAATTGTATGTTCTTTCAGTATTCTTTTAGTAGTCACCTTGAAGATCACAACATGTGTTCTTAAATTATTAGAGTCTATCTTAAATTAGTTCTTGATACCTTTCTAGACAATTCAGAGACCTTACAACACCATCTCTCTCAGCCCTTATGTGTTATATGTATTTTAATTTTACATATACTTTAAACCATGTAAAACATTATTATTTTGTTTGTTTGCTTTCAATAACTCATTTATTTTTAACCATATTTACCCTTTACTCTTCACTCCTTCCTTCATGACCATTCTTCTACCTGGAATCATCTTCCTTCTTCATGAAGGATTCCCTTTTGTGCATATCTGCTGGCACCAAATTCTCTTAGGTTTTGATTGTCTGAAAATGTTATTTTACTTTATGGAGACTCTTTGGCTGACTGTAGAATTTACGTTAGCAGTTATTTTTCTTTCAATATTTTAAATGTGTCATTTTTTTCCTCTTTGACCTTCTCTAGTGTTTGTTGAAAAATATACTGGCAGTCTTATTGTTGCTCATTTAAAAGAAATTTCTCTTTAATTCACTGCTTCTTAAGATTTTTCTGTCTTTGATTTTCAGTAGTTTTATTATAGTGTGCCCAGATGTGTTTTGGGCTTGTTTTTTTTTTTTTTCTTTCTTTTTGTATTTTGTAAGATGGGTAGAACTTATTGCATCTATGACTTGTCTTTTATTTAGGAAGATTCTCAGTCAGTTTTTCTTTCAAATACTGTTTTTGACCTATACTCTATTTTCTTTCGGGACTCCAATTATATGTATGTTAGACTGCTCGCTTTGTCTTATGTACCTCTCTCTTGCAAATGGCTTACAATACAAGTTTATGATGTAACAAGTCTGTAGGTGAGAAGTGTAACCCAAGCTAAAACCTCGGTGTTGGTAGGGCTCCATTTCTTTCTGGAGGCTCTAGAGGAGAATCTGTTTCCTGCTCATTTGGGTTATTGGTAGAATCGATTCTTTGAGTTGCAGGACCAGGGCCCAGGTTCTAGTTTTTTAACTGGTTGTAAGCTGAGAGCTTTCTCAGCTTTTAGAGGCTGCCACATTCTGTGGGTCCTAGCCTCCTTCTTCCATTTTCAGAACCAGCAGTTCGGGATTGAGTTCTCTTGTCACAGCTCTCTGACCTTTTCATCTTCAGTTATCACTGCTTTTAAAGACCCACATGATTAGATTGGGCCTACCTGGTTAATCTCCCCACTTCAGGATCTTTAACCTTAATCATATCTGCAGAGACCCTTTCACCATGTAAGGTAACAAAATCATACCTTTCGGGGATTAGCCAACCACCCTGGCTACTGTAGGAGTTTATGTTTCATGTGAAAAAAACAAAAACCAAAAACTGCCGTGTGAGAACCTGACTCCGGAAGAATTGAAAACTGGCCAAGCTTCCTTATTCTTGATCCTCATCAACTCTCCTTATTCTAATGTCAGGCTAGACATTGGTGTTACTACTTCTCATTCTGATCCAAAGAACCAGGTTAATTGAGTTGCTGTTTTAGCTTTTATCCTTCTTGGGTGGGAGGAAATCAAATGCTCTAGTTTACAACTCTTTTAGGGGCTATAGTGGGAATAATAGCAAGCAAGCAATAATGACAACAGCCTAGGTTTATCAAGTACTTACCACGTGCCAGTGTAATGCTAAGCACTATTATTTCATTTTCTCATTCAGTCCTTTCACCAAGTCTGTGAGGTAGGTACTGATATTATTCCATATAACAGGTGAGGAGACTATGCTTAGAAGTTGGGGAGCTTGCTCCAGGTTTGCCTGGTAAATGGTGTAGCTAGAATTCAAACTAAGATCTTTTGGATGTTTGAGCTCATTCTCTTTACCAGTTACTATACCGTCTCCACTTTGTGATAGCATATATTAAGCTTTTATTAAGTTCTTGTAAGTATTCCCATGGAAAATTTGCTACTTAATTAAAATCATTGTCTTACCAAGTGACTGCGTTTTACAGTTAATTTCATTTGTGTTCATACAGGTGAAAAACCATACAAGTGTCAAATTTGCAATCAATCTTTTAGAATTAAGAAAACTTTAACAAAACACTTGGTCATTCATTCTGATGCCCGGCCTTTCAACTGTCAGCACTGTAATGCAACATTTAAGCGGAAAGACAAGCTGAAATACCACATTGACCACGTTCATGGCATCAAGTCACCTGACGATCCTCTCAGTGCTTCTGAGGAGAAGCTTGTATCCTTGCCAGTAGAGTACTCATCCGATGATAAAATCTTTCAAACAGAAACAAAACAGTATATGGACCAGCCCAAAGTTTACCCGTCGGACACCAAGACTATGTTGCAGAGTGTGTCTGCTGAAGTGTGTGTCCCCGTAACGCTGCTTCCAGTCCAGATGCCTGACGCTCAGAGCGACCTGGTGCGTCACACCACCACTCTCCCTCCACCTTCTCACGAGATCCTGTCGCCACAGCCGCCATCCACTGATTACCCACGAGCAGCCGACTTAGCTTTTCTGGAGAAATACACTCTTACTCCTCAGCCTGCAAATATAGTTCATCCAGTCCGACCTGAACAAATGCTAGATCCTAGAGAACAGTCTTACCTTGGAACGTTATTGGGCCTCGATAATGCCACTGCTGTACAAAGTATTTCTAATAGTGAGCATCATTCATGAGTAAACCTAAACATTCCACAGACTTTTTCCGTGGTTACGCGTTAATGGTAGCCTAGAGCTGACAGCTTTTAACTTAGTGGGGCTGCTATTTTTTCATTTTCTCTGGTTTCTCAAGTCCTCAGAACCGTTTCAAATCAAGAAAAATATGTATCTCTGTTTACTGAACATATGAATATTTGGACATATTTTGAGGTATAATATTTGAAATGGACATTTTTGTGATTTTTTTAAAGACTAGTGCTAATTTTTAATGGTTTCTCTAACTTTTCAAAACTATTAGCTGTTAACATTATGAGGGTATTTGTTTTTAGTCATCAGTGGAAATTTTTATTCTTCTTTAGTCTCATTCCTCGTTTCTCCCTTCCCCATCTTCCAAACAAGTGTTAAGGATGATGTAGCTTTTAAGAAAGAATACAAGAGTATATAGTACTGATAATTGCAACTGTTCCTTATCCTAACTAAGGTTTCATTATTATTTCTTCCAGATTTTTAAAAACTGAAATCAGGAATTTGAATTTATAAGAAAGTCTTGGATAGTTCTGTGTTCTTTTTTCATCTGGCCATAATTTCAGTTTATCACTATCCTTTGGTCTTTTGACAAACTCAAAGCCAGAAAGCTAACTAATGCAGGATTAGCTCATTAAAGGAAATGTAGAATTGAAATAATTACCCAAATGATTGGTTTTTACCTGTGCTTCAATTATTATGAATAAGAAATCCAAATACAGGTCTAGGCATTAAATTACACAAGTTAAAAATGTGTTAAAAGCAAAATATGACAGTTTTAACTAGATATTTTTCAAGGTAAGTTCACCTTTTGTATTTTGCCATTTATTTCAGAAACAATAATATATCACAACATATATCTTCGTCTTACTCTGGGAAGGGCAGTTATAACTAATTAATGAAAATTTAATTAACAAGCTACTTTTGGTCTCATTTACCTTTGCTAACTGAAACTCTGGGAAATCGAACCTACAGATTTCATATATGATTGTTAGAAAAGGTGCCAAGCAAACATAAAATTTGTGTCTAATTGAACTTAATGTTTTTTAATTAAAGGGAACCATTATTTGTATACAGATTTACATGTAATCTAGATCTTTATTTTTGCTTTACACATAGCCTAATGTCTGTAATTATCCTTGATTTTTATTTTTGTATGAGACAAAAGTTGAGGACTTGATAAAAGGAAATAGCAGTTAGAGCAAAACCTCACTGATTAAAATTAAATGAGGAAAAAGTCAGTCAGAATTGTAAAATACCTTTAAAGATGTGCACTTTCCATATTTTCAAGTCAGTTTAAACTTAAACTAGGATGTTTCCTAGTAGAGCTGCTTAAAGGGTTAGAGAATAGGCAGGGTTGATTTATTATTAGCATGTCATTTGTATGTAAACTACTGGAAAATAGCAATTTTAAGAGTTTTCTATTTCAGTTTTGTTTACACTCCTAATTGCTTTAAGCACTTTTTTTGTGTAAAGTCTGGCCCAGCCCTTGTGAAAAAAATCACAAATAAAATAATGAAGTTTTAGTGAATAAAATTTAACCACTTAATAATGTGGAAATTTGTTTGCTGAAGCACTTAAGAAATGAAGGTACTTTACAGGAATACTCACCACACTAATGGAAATAAAACAAAAGAAAAAAAATGTTGAGAATTAGGGCAGTTAACCAAAGCAGCTCATATAAGTAATAAAACCAACCTGAGTTTTGCCTCATTTATCAAAGTTTGGTTATAATTATCCTAGGACCGATAGATACTAGTTATGTATTAATTCTTTATAAAGCATTCTTACTTTTGTGTGGAAATGTTATGTCTGGAGTACTTACATGATAGAACTTGACTATATGAGGTACTATTATTCTGTCTTTCAAAATGACTTTAAAAAATACATATCTTTATGATTTTTATCATAAAGACGTATAAGACTTAACTAAAAAACTTAGTATGATGAAAAGATATCATATCTAAAAATGTACCCTGCCTTGCATATAAACCAATGTAGAAAAGTTTGGACTTATAGAAAGGCAAATGGTATATATGTGTATGTGTGTGGTATATTATATGTTTGGTAGCAGAAAAAGAGGGTGTTGCGGTGTTGCATTTTCACATTCAAAAGCATACCTTGCTTTTTGAAGGTATTGACTTTAGGGTTCTTTTAATAATAATCTCCTAATGCTTTAAATATATGATTTGATTGTAGGAATTGGTTTACAGTATAGAACTTTTCTGGAATACATCTCTTATATAAAGTGAAACATAATTATATTTAGTTATTATTGTAGATAACAAACTTGAATAGTAGTTTACTGTTTTATACAATGCTTTCACAGTTATCTCATTTAAACCTCATAACCAGCTCTGAAATAGAAATGACATACTGTATTCCCGTGTTAGAGAGATGAAGAATCTGAGGTTAAGCCTACATCATTAATAAGTGGCAGAGCTACCAATAGGGAAAGAAATGGAGCATTAATGAATGCTTACAAGGTGCCGGGCACTGCGTTTTCTCATGTAATCTTGAAAACAGTCTGGGAGGTAGGTAGTATAATTCTTATGAAGAAATAACCTCAGCGGGTGAACAGACAAACAAATCTGCTGCCTCTAATTTCCAAATTAGAATATAAGAAATTTTACAATTGTGAAAACCTCATGGATTTGAGCAAACTGAATGTATATAAGTTTTTGAAGTTGGCACAAAAAATACGAAATGAGGCCTACTCTTTTCAGTTAACCTTTTGTCACGTTGTGATTTGGAGCATTTTGAACAGATGCTCCATTAACTCTAAAACCCATTAATTCTGTAAATTATATACTTAAACTTTTGAATCTTGCAACTAAGTTTAGCCTCCTGCAGAATTTATTTTATGAGTATAATTTATTGTTTTAAATTAATTTTGTAGTTGATAGCAGTTAGCACTTATTATGTAAATTGAATAATTTATCAAATGTAGAAATTTGTTAACCTAATCCATTTTTACTTAAATGCACCAAAGATTTTTAGTAGGTATTAAAATAGTTTAAAAGAATTTAAATTCTTTGTTGTTTGAATAAATATTTGTCCAAAGAAGCACAGTTGAAGTCCTAGGATTATGGATTTTTTAAAAAAATCATTTGAATACTAAGATTAAGTGTTTGTGTTTATATGTATAAAAATAAGAACAGAAGAAAATACTCTGGGAATAGTCATACTGACAAACCAGTTACAAATAAAAATACTCAGTTTTCCTCAGTTTAATTAATTGAATGTTATCTTTTAAGTGGACACTATTAAATGCTAAAAGTAAGCTTACTTTTTACACTACACTATTAATTAATTTTGCCTTAGAATTTTTTTTAAGACAAGCTGAAGATTTTTTTGTAAGAAACCCCACCTATTTTTTGCAGCCTAAAATGCTATTTAAGATTAGGGTTTGTTCTTCATGCCAGCAAGATTTCACCAACAACTGTGAAGGCAGTGATCTTTGCATACTTTTAAGTAAGTAACTTAGTCATCTGTTGAAGAGGAGTAGCAAAAATAGAGTTTTAAACTGGTGCTTTATTAAGTGACTTAATTTAAAGTGATGGTAGATCATGAAGTAGGTACATTAATAATTTTCTGTCAACCTTAAAATTGTCAAAACATCTTTGAGGAGTGACTCTAAGCTATTAGTTAAGGGCTAACAAGTATTTAAATATCATTCATTGCTTTTCACTCTGTAATTGCAAACGAATTAACAACACCATTCACTGGTGTATGTGTGTAAGTTTGCGTTCTCCTCCTAGCAGATCACTCTGCGGTATCATTGGTGGAAAGTCAGACGTGAAGCATCAGCTAGCTCTTTGACAGTGTCCTTTTATATATGCCCAGTCTTCTCTGGATTGAATGCTTTGTGCCTTTTCAGTGCGCTATACTTGCTTGGAGTTGACTCTGCTGGCCGGACTGTTCTGGTTAATAAATGACTGTGGTTGTTTTGTTGTTGTTATGGGTCTTATGTGTGTGTTGCCTGCTGGTCAGGCAACAGTTTTTTTTAGGTTGCTTTATGTTTTTGTAGGAAAATTGGCACCAAGTACTAGTGTGATTTTTTTTTTTTTTTTTTTAATCTCTACTACTGTGGCCTTTCTAGTTACTGTGAAGCCACTCCTGGGCCTGTCTCTAGATGCTCATTAGAGGAATCTGACAAGTAAAGTAAAAAGAGCAGTGTGTCTGCCTCTCCTCCTCCCATCCCCCACCTTTTCTTGTTAATAATCAGTTACCAAACCACCCAGCTCTACACTGAGCAGCTTCTTTTTTCAGTTTGCCTGAAACTGAGCCAGAGGTGATGGCTTGAGATGGGTCTCATAAAAAGCAGCAACATCCCAACCAACAGACAAATTGAGTTGATGAACTCAGGAAAAATTAGGACTTTTAAAGTCATGTTGGATTATTCTAAGATTCAGTGCCAAATTTAAAATGACTCGAAATGTATTTTTTAATAAGAAACAAAGTAGCATTTCTAAAACTTTTAATAGTGTTATGGTAAATGTTACCATTAGATTGAATAATGGATAATGTGAGAATAATTTTTTGATAATTTCTAGGAACCATAGACAATTCTTTTTAGGTCCCCCCCTTTCTTTTGCACATTCCTCTCAGTAAAGTCTATAGTGGTTTTTGACAGGGGGGATCGTTCCCTTATTTCCTCTAAAATTGTTTCTACTTCAAGGTACTTTTTTCCTGCAATAGTGGCATGTTTTCTGCGCTTCCTCTTTGGAAGTGGCCGTAATAAGGTAGAAGTTACAGCATTAGGTCATGTGGAGGATGAGGGAAAGGTCTGGTAGAGAGAGCGTCTGTACTGTGTTTACTCTTCACCTTTCAACTTGCTGTGCATTGATCTTGAGTCTGTGACTGTTGAAAAATCCCCAATTTAAATTTAGCCTCTGTAGCCATTTATAAAGAGAGAAAATAAGAATTATATTCAGAGACTAGAGGTTATACAAAGATGGATATACGTCTTTTGTTCTGCTTTTTTCCAAATTCTTAGGTAAAGAAGTAGTTTCGGTGCTTGCATTACTGCTGACGATTTTAAAACATTTCTTGAACGAAGAGCATGCACACTTCTCATTGTTATTTCGCCTTGTTGCTTGGTATTCCTGCTTTGTAATTACAAAATTTTTATTCCTTGTAACAATCGGACTTCTCTTATCCCGGTGGACAAAACTGTATTACAACTGATGAGTGCGGCTGCCAAAAAATGAGCACAGAGGTGGGCATTTGGCTGCTCCATGTTGTGTAGGAAGTGTTCTGATTACGGGATTTATGATGTACACTAAAGTGGAAATGCCTTTGAACTTAGTTTTCAGTCTCCAATCCTAAGTTTTCTTTTTAATCATTAGAACTCTTTTAAAAACAATTGCAAAGAAAAATCTAAAATATCAAGATTCATTATTTTGTCAACTGTGTGTAAAGTATCTTGTGAGTTTTATAGATATTTTGACTGTCTCGTGTATCCTGAGTACCAGTGTCTTTATAGAAAAATTCACTTCTCTGTGAAGACTAGGAAGTGTATTGTATATTGAACTAGTTCTATGTGTTGTTTTGATATTTAAAATAAAGTTCTTTGGTCCTAACAAAGCATATCTAGGTTTTATTGAACACATTTTCACATCATGACAATGCAGTGCTCTGCCTGCCTCCTGAAAAATTGAATAAAAAGATCATGAACACATAGAACACCAGTGTCTTGGGGCACAGTTATTAAAATTTTCATTTTTCATAAGCTAGATATCATTTTGAAATATTTTATATGTTAAAATGTATAAATCATTATTTAATGGCTTTTAAGTGGCTAATTAATATGTTTAAATATTAATAGTGGACTATTATGCTTGAAGTAGTCATGCACTGTTTTTCCCCAAGGAGCCTGAAGTGTAGAAAATCCCATGAATGGGCTGGTCCCTGTGACAGAGGGGTCACTCTCGCCACTGCCCCTCATTCCCAGAACTGTACACTCGCCACGGGATGGACCACTGCTAGTCTAAGGCACGAGCTGAGAGACAGGACACACCCGACCTGGCCAACTGTCATCTGCATCTGGCACCATAACAGCCTCCACAGGCAGCTGGTAGAAGACTAGTGAATTCCAAGCCTTCCCACGGGCAGCGGTGTTGTGTGGGACACCTAATTCTCTATTGCTGTGTAACACATTAGACCAAATGTAGTGGCTTGAAACAACAGACATTACCTCACAGGTCTTGTGGGTCAGGAATCGACTGTCTGAGCTGGGTGGCTCTGGCTCAGGGTCTCCCCGGGGGTTGAAGTCAAACTTCATGGGAGCTGCAGTCTCTAGAGGCCATCCTGGGGTTGAAGTCAAACTTCATGTGAGCTGCAGTCTCTAGAGGCCATCCTGGAGCAGGCTTCACCTCCAAGCCCACTTCTGGCCAGAGTTCCTCCCCATACAGCCTCTCTCTACAGGGCTGCCTGGTGATAGATACACAGCTGCTGCCCCCAAGAAAAAATGAAAGAGAGAACACAGGCAGGATTTAAGCTGCAGTCTTTTATAACCTAATCTAGGAAGTGATAGCACATCACATCTGCCACTGCAAGTCCCTAAGTCCACACCACTCAAGGGACACAAATTAAGATTCCCCTCTTGAAGGGAGAAGTGACCAAGAATTTTTAGACACACTTTGAAAACCCCCACAGATTCATTGGTTCTAGAGAAAGCATTCTGTACGTCCATGCATGGATGGTGGGGGCAGGTACAGCAATCTATACTCAGAAAATGCATCTACTCCAGAGAGGAAAATACCACCTCTTCTGTGATAGAAAGGGTTTAATGTAACCCACATGCCACAGGTAACTGGTTGGTCCCTGGGGAGTGGAGTCACACTGGGGGTTCTGCTTGGCCTCTGTTCGCAGGTCAGGCTCTCAGCGGTGGGACATCTGATCAGCCTTGGAAAGAGGGACTTTCGTAGCCCCCATATCTCCAGCCATGGCCAGTGTATACATGGGTTCACCAAGTAAGAATGGGGTCTCTGAGGAAAGAGGTTCTGACATCTAAGCAGGACAGGTTGTCTTGTTTGCCTGATTTTTGAGCTCTTCCTTTGCCTTGGATATTCTATGATGGCATTTACTAGGGACACAAATTTCTTAACTTCCTGTCCCAATTTTTCTTTTTAATTAATTGATTTATTTTTGGCTGTGTTGGGTCTTTGTTGCTGCGCACGGGCTTTCTCTGGTTGTGGCGAGCGGGGGCTGCTCTTTGTTGCGGAGCACGGGCTCTAGGTGCGCAGGCTTCGGTAGCTGTGGCATGCGGACTCCAGAGCGCAGGCTCAGCAGTTGTGGCGCACGGACTTAGTTGCTCCGCAGCATGTGGGATCTTCCCTGACTAGGGCTCAAACCCATGTCCCCTGCATTGGCAGGCGGATTCCTAACCATTGCGCCACCAGGGAATTCCCTCGTCCCTATCTTGAGATGCCCTTTTACATACCTCTCCTCCCCAGACTTACTTGTCACCAAGTTTTCATTTTGCTTTTTCCACACCCTTGACCCGCTGCCCAACCTGTTGACTGTGCCCTTGAGTCAGCAGAGAGCAGAGACGTGCCTTCTCCCTTTTGAAGTGGATTAGATGCACCATCCAAAATTCTGCTCACTGAGTGTTCTCATCTACCCTGAGGGGAGGCTATAGTTTAGCTCTGCTCACATCTGGCCTGCCATACACATCCATCCATAAACCAGGCTTTTTCTTCCTTTATGAAATGGTCAAGGAAATCCCCAATTTCCCCGAGGTATAGACTGAGAGAGGCAGTGTAGGAGGAGGAGATATTACAGGACCCGAGTCGTCTGTGCAGCTTGTGAACTTGGGGCCTGCTCAGCCCTGGGCTGGTGTTCACCACTTTGACTTGATAATGGAATGTTGCTTGTCACATCCAGTTGTTTGGTTCCTTGGATTAGATCCCCGGTCGGCAAACTTCTTTGTAAAGGGCCAGATACTAAGTAGTACAGGCTTTGCAGGCAATATGATTTCTCCTGGAACTATTCGACTCCGCCTTTGTAGTGTGAAAGCAGTCGTAGATAACATGTAAAGGAATGGGTGTCTCTGTGTTCCAGTAAAACTTCAGTGGGGTAAGTCTCAGACCCTCCCAGTTCCTGACAGCTGTTTCTTGCTCTTCAGATTTAATTAGAAAATGTCATCAATATAACGGAACCGTGGAGGGTCTGCCTCTGCTGGTGAGGGAGGTTTGTGGGAATAGGGAGAATTACAAGCTCTCAGCCTTTAAAATTTTGCCCAAATACCATACTCCTTCCCAGGGTCCCCCTCCCTCCCCTTAGCTAGGAGGGCTGGTAGGGTCGAGCATTTAATCAGTGCTGCCACATTTACCAGCAGCCTCGGGATTAGTCCTTGGCCATGTGTTCCCTGAGACCACAGGAAGTGAGGGGCTTCTTCAGGCCTTCCGTCCACACATTCTTGTTCTCAAGATATGTTCTTTTTTTAAAAAAATTTTATAGCTACTTTATTTATTTATTTTTGGCTGTGTTGGGTCTTTGGTTCGTGCGAGGGCTTTCTCTAGTTGCGGCAAGCGGGGGCCACTCTTCATCGCGGTGCGGGGACCGCTCTTCATCGCGGTGCGGGGACCGCTCTTCATCGCGGTGCGCGGGCCTCTCACTATCGCGGCCCCTCCCGTTGCGGGGCACAGGCTCCAGACGCGCAGGCTCAGTAGTTGTGGCTCACGGGCCCAGCTGCTCCGTGGCATGTGGGATCGTCCCAGACCAGGGCCCGAACCCGTGTCCCCTGCATTAGCAGGCAGATTCTCAACCACTGCGCCACCAGGGAAGCCCTCAAGATATGTTCTTAGTGGTGCCCTTGGATGTTCACAGAGTTTCATTTTCTTTTTCCCTACGTATGCTCTCCTGGGTGGTCAGGTGAAACCAGGTGACACTCTACGCTTTATAATCATTTATAAAGTGTTGGCATAGCCACTGTGTGCCCCGGCCACCTGATCTTTGAATAAATTGCCCTTCGTATACACTTCATCTCATGCTGCCACCACAGATAGATAATTTGAGGACTCAGGATGCTACCGCATCCCTTGGATTATCATGATGTGTTTCTCGCTAGCAGGAGTTTATCCCTGTGCTCCTCAAATATGAGCAACTCAATTCAGAATTCTATCTTAAGAGGCAATTTCCTAAGGCCACTATTGCATCAGCCAGGGACACTAAGGAAATAGTTGGCCCTCTCCAATTTAGTGGAATTCAAGGAAGTTTAATAAAGGGACTATTTGCAAAGATGTGACGGGGATGGAGGGAAACAAGCAATAGTGCCATATCCTGGGACTAGTAACACCATGGTGTCCCCACACCCAGATCCCCAGAGACCCATGAGGAGAGGGCACCTCTCCAGCTACTTGTGATTTTAATGTTGAGATGGAGTCAGCCCAAGAGGGGGGGGGGAATGGGGGAAGTACCCTTACCTCCCTCTTTGAGTAAAACAGAAGCTACAGAGTAAAAAAACCTATGGATGTAGCAAATACAGAACACAGGCCAGCATCCCACAGCAAAGAGCAGGCTGGAAAAGGGTGGAGGGTGGAAGTGGAGGGCAAATGAAAAATATCCCGTGCAGTTTATTCTGGATTTTCTAAAACTGTGCGTCAAGGGCATTGCTTTATGAAGAGAGACTGCGAGGGGAGAGCATAGATAAACAAGATGTGTTACTATCATATTAAAAAGCGTTGAAACAAACATGTCAGTGACTTAAGCTTAAGGGCTTATATTTGTAATGTTAATTTGATGAACAACATTCACAGTAGGAAACAATAAATATAAATTAAGTGTATATGAAGGTTATTGTCGTTCACATTACCATTTTGCTAAAAAATTATGGAGTAGTGGAATCCTAAATTAGGATTTTAAGAAACCTCCGTGAACACTTTTGATTAAATATCGTTAAGATAACAGGGTTCAACATCAGGTCAAAATGGGTGTCAGTGAATATAATTTCAGATCCCACCTTCCTCATTTTGGTTTTCCACCCAGGGAGTTTTCTTTTGATATATTTCGCGCACGCGTACACACATCCACACGTTATTTTTTAAAGTCTCCTCCTGTCTTTAGAAGCAGTAGGTGCAGGGGTTGAGAGCAAGACCAGCCGAGCTGCCTGTGTCCCTTTCCTGGCTTTGCCACTTCCTGGCTGGCTGGACACCGGCCTCGCTCATCTGTGAAGCACGAATAATGGCACCTCCCTCACAGGGTTGAAGTGAAGGTTGAGATAAATATGTCCAGGGCTTAAAACAATCCCTGGCAAAGAGTAACATGTAAGCGATAACCATTATTATCAGATGTCTACAATTAAAATGAAAACCGAGAAGTTATTTGTCAAGGGCAATGCCCGTCAAGACGATCGCTTATGAATTTCTGGGAATCTCGGGTTTTGCTTGTTTACCTAGTTTTGCTCCCAGTATCACGGAGCCCCTGCTGGGGTCAGGCACTGACATCAGCACGTTCACACTAACTATACATTTAATTTTCCTCATTTTCTCCCATTTGGGCCCAGGAAGCCTCTGAGGGGAGCTCAGGGTTGTGACCCTGGCCGGGTACACTGGGGGAGGGAAATGACTGTCCCAGCACCGCAATGACTGCTGCATTTACGGTGGAAGTGCTGTGACTCTCTTTCTTTCAAGCAACCTGTTCACAAAACCGAAAGGCGAATTCCGAGTCTGAGCCCTGGGCCTCAGGGGCCGCCGAGACCCCGACGCCACTGTCGCCTCCGCGCGCAGAGCGCCGCGCTGCCGTCGACACGTTTAAATAAGGCGCCGTCTTCTCATTGGCCGGGGCTGCTGCCCGGTGATTGGCCCTGCGCGGAGGTGGGTGGGGCCGGACGCGCCCATTGGTGGAGGCGGGAAGTTTAAACAGAGCAAAGAACCTGCGCTGTTTGCTCCTGTTTCCAGTTTGCGAGTCTGTGTGCCCAGCTTCTTTCCCGGGTCCCGGCGATCGCACGAGAAAGGGGGCGAATTCGCTTCGGTTCCACGCAGCTTCCCAAGAGGACACGGTGGGCGTTCCTGCAGGGGCGGCTCGGAGCAGCCCGTTGGTCCCAGAGGCCGCCATGGCGACCAGGCGTCGGGGGCGCGACAGCTGGGAGCGGAGCCCCCCGGAACCGAGGCCGCGGGCGGGGCCGCGGGGCCCCCGGGCCGAGGAGGAGGCGGCCTCCCCGCCGGTCCTGTCCCTCAGCCACTTCTGCAGGTCGCCCTTCCTCTGCTTCGGGGACGTGCGCCTGGGAGCCTCGCGGACGCTGCCCCTGGCCCTGGACAACCCCAACGAGGAGGTGGCCGCCGTGAAGCTGTCTCGTGGCCCGGCCGCCGAGTGCGGCTTCACCGTCTGGCCGAGCGCCTTCGTGCTGCAGGTAGGAGGGGAGTGGGCCTTCCGCGGTCTCCCCGCCGCGCTCCGGGAGGGGCCTCGGAACGAGCAGCAGCGGACCTGAGGCCTGGAGATAAAGCCAGGTCCTTCCCTCTAACGCTGGGTGAGCACTGGTCCCCGGGGCAGAGCACCTGGGTCGGCGGGGACTCGGGCGGTGACAGCGCGTCCACGCGCCTGCGCGGAGCATCCTTAGAAGCCCTTTCCTAGCTTTCTGTTGCAGAGAAGCGTTTTTCATAGACTTCAGGCCTCGAGAAGACTTGCGGTTCTAGAGTAATGGATGGCACTTTTAAAATTAATATTCTTATCTTTCATCTGTCTCTCTATCCATACATCTATCCATCCACCCATCTGTCTGTATTTAAAACTGCCAGGAGTACTTTAGTTAGAGCAGGGTTTTTTAATTACTTTCCATCAGTCATCTTAAATATCCACTTTAGTTTCCATAGGGAAACTGATTCCACAGTCAGGGTAACTACTATTCCGGTGAACTTTGTTTTGGCCAAACGTCTATAGCAACAAAACCAAAAACACTTCCTCAGTGTTGTTTTCAACAAGTATGAACACTTTATTATTTTAATCGTTTTTTTTGTTTGTTTGCTGTAGTGTAGTTTTACCGGTGATTCAAATTTAATTTTATGACTGTTGTTTCAAGAACTTCCTGGGTAGCTTTTCTTCATTGCATTGGCCAGAGTAATGCTCCCATTCCTGTCACCAAAATCTAGAGAATTTACTTTCTTTTTCTGATTTCTGTGGTCTTTCCATTGATTAGAATCTCTGAAAGGGTGAAAAGAAAAAAAAAATAGCTGAGGGAGTCTCACTCCTTATGTAAATAACCGCTTCCTAAGGCAGTGAGAAGAGGCTTTAATCTGAGGTCTGTTGCCTTGTGCATAAGCAGTGGTTCAGCTACACTTAAGAACCTGCCCGTTCTCTCTAGTTTATAAATGTTTGCTTTTCTTTTCGTGAAAAGATATATACTTTTTTCTATCTACATAATACTTCTACTTGTTCTTTTTTGTTTTGTGGAACTAAAGTTTTTGGGTTTTGTTTTTTTAGAATTACACTTTTTATACTGTAAAAGTTAACTGTTCTTATCTTTTAAACCATCTGTTTATGATGTTTTATGGTTTCTGCTTTAAAACAAAACTTGTCTTTTATTAGCTGTTGATTTCCCTCAGCTTCAGGTCTGGGTGTGCTGATTCCACTCAACCCACCAAACCACTAAGATAATACATACAAACATAATGTTACCTTTTACAAATTCTTTTAAACTCTGTTGCCTTATTTAATCCTTACACCACACTCATGGAGTCCTTATCCACATTTGCAGATAAGGCAACACTATCAAAGGGTTTGTGTGCAGTGGGTCAGGGTAGGCAGCTCAGTTCACTCTTCTGAGTCTTCTGTGTCTCTATTTTCTCATCTCTTAGTTGAAAGTAATGCCAACTGCAGCTGTGCATGGTGCTCAAATGAGAGAAAGCTTTAAGCAAAAGTCTGGACTCTGTGTCCTGAATAAATGTTCTCTTCCTGATTTTTCATGAGGAAATATGCTCAGAGGGTGGAAATATCTATGCATGGTTTTATTCTTAGCAGTTGACAGAGCTGGGATTCCCATCTAGGTCTTATAATTTTAAATCCCATGCACTTTCCCTTGTATTGATTTATAGACATGAGACATGGTTCCTTCCTAAGGACATATGTTAGGAGGTTGAGGGAAAAATTCTAAGAACAAGAAGAAGCTACATCAAACAGCTATCAAGGAGGATGGGATGGTTTGAGGAGACTGGACATCAGAATCACCTGGAGGGCTGGTTAAAATACTTTTGGGTCCCCACCCTCAGACTTTCTGATTCCATATGTGTAGAGCAGGACGAGAACTTGCATTTCTAAGAAGTTTCCGGGTGATGCCTCTGCTACAGGTCCAGGGACCACATTTTGAGAAGCACTGTAGTGGGAAATAAATATTAGAACATCCCTTATCTAAAACACACCCCACACCTCCAGTGAATTAGCATGTCACGGTCTGACTAAGCAGCACTTCTCTGAGGTGCCTGCAACCACTTGCATCAGATTTGTCCGGACTGCTTGTTAAATGAGGGAGATTTCTACTCACCACTCCACACTTACTAACGTGACTTTCTGGGGGTAAATACAGAAAACTCCATTTTAAACAAGGTCTTATGTATGCAGATGGCATCTCAAGAACCACTAGGTAAAGTGTTATACTTGCCAAAGAATGACAGAAATTCACAATTAGTATAAAAATAAGTCTACCATACAATATATCTAGGCCTGAAGCGGAGCGAAGACCAGGAGACTGTCATTTGGGATATTTTTGTAGAGCAGATTTATTGGGGCCTATCCAAGGAAGACTTTTTTTATAAATTTATTTATTTATTTATATTTATTTATTTATTTTTGGCTGTGTTGGGTCTTCGTTTCTGTGCGAGGGCTTTCTCTAGCTGTGGCAAGCGGGGGCCACTCTTCATCGCTGTGCGCGGGCCTCTCACTGTCGGGGCCTCTCTTGTTGAGGAGCACAGGCTCCAGACGCACAGGCTCAGTAGTTGTGGCTCACGGGCCCAGTTGCTCCGCGGCATGTGGGATCCTCCCAGACCAGGGCTCAAACCCGTGTCCCCTGCATTGGCAGGCAGATTCTCAACCACTGCGCCACCAGGGAAGCCCCAGGAAAACTTTTTTAAATGATCTCTTGGGTTTCTTTTAATCTCCTAGTCATTCTTTCTAAAACTTCAATAATACTGGTGTGTTAGAATCTGCATAGGACTGCTGTAATGTAGGGGGTTTGTCATTTGGGTCTAGGTCTTCATAATGACATTCAGTTAAAATCACCAGCCATCCTACTGAATGGGATTAAGCTACGTGGTGTTTCCATCCTGATTGCACGTTACCTCAGTGGTGAGCTTTAAAAAAACCACGGGTACCAGGACCCCGCTTCAGCATCACTCCTGGGGAGGACATAGAGGAGGGTCGGGGCATTTTTACTTTTTACAAACCCCTCAAGTGATCTCTGTAACCAGGGTTATGAACAACTCAACTGGATGGTTTAACTGACTCATTGGTGCCAGTTCTGGAAATAGGAGCTTTTGCTCTGCAAACGAGTAGAGGCTAACATGAGGCCGCTCGCATTTCTTCAAGAAAATAAGCCACCTGTCTATTGTGCAATGAGTTTGATGCTAATTTGATGTGACTGGGAGACTGGCAAGGCAGCCCCAAACCTGACTCTTCCCTCCTCCTCCTTCACAGCCAGGCTTCTCAGACAGTTATGGTCATTGCACTTACGGCCACAAGGGGGCGGGCCAGATCCATTTAATAACAAGGCAGCTTCAGTTGTCACTGGCTGCAACTACCGTTTTCTGATCTGTCACTAATAAAAAGTTTGTAAACAAAGACCACAGACTCTTAGGACTAGATGGAATTATGAGAGATCATCTTGTTTATTGATTGTCAACATTTTTTAAATCTTCTCCCAAAGGAGGGAGATGCAGCCCACTTTTTTTATTGTAATTCTGACTTTCTGCTGTCTTTCAGAATCTAGATAAAATAGTAAGATTCTTACCTCAGACACATGGCAATGCTTCTGTTCAAAAAATTAACAGTGATGCATATCCAAGAATGGCATTACTGAAGGTAATAGAGGCATATTTAAAAGAAAGTAGTATGACAGATCTGTTCCCTCATTTGTTTGAGTTACCTAAGAAATTTTTTTAAAGGGTGGAGTTGGGGGGCGGGGGAGACCAAATAAAGATTTCCAAAAGGGAAAAATTAAAATGCTTTATGTTTTATCTCAGTTTTTACACCTCTGAGGGTATTTGTCTCCATAAAAGGTGAAGTTTTGTAGCTAGACTATCACTGCAGTCCAAAAAGCATGTATCAGTTATAAATCCCTTGACATATTTTTCAGAACTGACTCGCTCTCACTGTCTCAGTCTATGGATTGTTACAGATTACCAAAGGGCTTCCTCTTGGGCAGGTGGATGGAGGAGGAGGAGGCATGGAAAAGGAAAAGGGGGTGAGCACTCTGACCATCTCCCTCCCAATGTGCTCTCCTCCTGGGTTAGCTGACTAACCTTTCAACTAAGGATAAAAAGACTAGCACTTCATTTTGGTATGCCTTAAAGAAAATAGGCAGACAAGCAAAACAAAACAAAACCTCTGCAGCCACAAAATGTACACCTAAGTGATGCTGTTTATGATGTTCAAATCTGTTAAAGAGATTACATATATACGATAGTCCTCTGCTTCTCTCTCCAACCTCATGTATCGCAGGTCATTTGCCTTCCCACTAACGTTAAGCCGCACTGGTCCTCAGTCTGTTTCTAGGGCTACACTAAGCAGTTTCTTATTTCAGGGCTGTGTACATGCTGGCACGTTCTGCTGAATTGCTCCTCCCTTAGCTCTGTCTGTCCAGCTCATTCTTATCCTTTGTCTTAGCTTAAATATTAATATTATACTCTCTGATCACCCAGTTAGAGATTATAGGTCCCTTCACTATGGCTCTCTCAAACCTTTTTTTTTGTTTCATTGATAACAGTATTGGGGACTTGTATTTTTGTATTTATCTTTTCACTTAGATTTTGTAATTTCTTTTATTGAGAAGAATATAGTGTCCATGAGGCCAGAGACCATGTCTGCTTTTCATTCATTCAATAATTTTGTCACTTAAATATTTAATGTATGGCCATCCTGTGTCAGGCACTATGTATGCCATTAGGCACTCAATAACTATTTGTTAAGTAACAGTAACTCTTTAGAAGGGACACCCCCTTTTCAAATTTTCTATATATAAATTGAGAAGCAAATAATAAGAGTTCACACTCTTGAATTTATCCTAAACAGATAATTTCATTTGAATCTCAGTAAGAACAAAATTTGATAGATATGCCCATTAAGTAAGTTGTACAGGCAGACCTTGGAGATATTGTGGGTTCAGTTTCAGACCCCTGCAATAGAGTGAAAATCACAGTAAAGCGAGTCACATGAATGTTTTGGTTTCCCAGTGCATATAAAAGCTATGTTTACACTATACTGTAATCTATTAAGTGTGCAATAGCATCATGTCTAAAAAGACAATATACATATCTTAAGTTAAAAAGACTACTACTGAAAGATGCTAACAATCTGGGCCTTCAGCAAACTAATCTTTTTGCTCATGGAGGGTTTGCCTCGATGTTGATGCTGCTGACTGATGAGGCTGGTGGCTGCTGAAGGCTGGGGTCGCCGTGGCAGTTTCTTCAAACAAGACAACAGTGAAGTTTGCTGCATTGATTGACTCTTCCTTTCATGAACAATTTCTCTGTAGCCTGCGATGCTGTTTCTTTTTTGTTTTTTTTTTTAATCAGTCATCAATTTTACACACATCACTGTATATATGTCAATCCCAATCGCCCAATTCAGCACACCACCATCCCCACCCCACCGCAGTTTTCCCCCTTGGTGTCCATACGTTTGTTCTCTACATCTGTGTCTCAACATCAAAGATCACAGAGCACCAGAACACATATTATAATGAAAAAGTTTGAAATATTGCAAGAATTACCAAAATGTGCTACAGAGACACAAAGTGAGCAAATGCTGTGGGAAAAATGGCACCAATAGACTTGCTCAATGAGGGATTGCCACAAACCTTCAATTTGTTAAAAAAAAAAAAAAAATACAATATCTACGAAGCAAAATAAAGAAAAATAAAACAAGGTATGGCTGTATATGACAAAAAAAGAAAGAACATTCACTGACCTAATGATTTCTATATGCGGAGCACACATCACACAACCAGAAACATCCTAGCCTGGAGCCAGAATAATCTAGCCTACCACAGATGTGCTGTTAAACATTAATTTAACAAAGTGATGAGTTGAAATTTAGTGAAATGAGACAAAAGCCCATTTAAGCTCTAAATTTGGGGGATCTTCCAACCCTAACCTTGGCTTGTAATCCCCCTTCCTTTTATTAGAGTTGTGTGAGTCTGATCTGACAAAGGGTAACAACAGGTGGGTTGAAGATGGTGTGTGTGGTCTCTGGGCCTGAGATTTTTCCAGTTTATCCATCTACTAAGGCCTTCAAAGCTCTGAAAGTGAGTCTCGGACACTCACCTAATTATTGATACTAAGTTGTTGAGAAGCTCAGGAATTCTGCAAGGCCAGACAAGGGGGAGGCTAGCCTTCACCAGAGTTTTTCTTGTGATTTTATTCTTGTTGTTTTTGCTGTAGCTGGTCACTTAACTGATTTAGCATAACTCAACAAGAAAGAGCCAAAGATATTCATTCAGTATCGTGAAACTGGAGTATGCTTCTACTGGGCCCATGGCCAAGCATAGGGAAGGGAATAAAAGACAGATATCAAAGTAAGGACTTTTATTATATGTCAGGCAAGCTTGGTACTAAAAACAGGCACCTATATAACTAAACTCTAGGAGTATGAGTTCTAAGAAGCCCAGGTACTGTGAAGAGGACAGGAGAATTGCTTTTTCTGTCCAGGGGAAAAGCTGTAAAGGTCTGACCTTCTCTGTGAGGCTGATACCGGTTCAGCTCTACCATTTCTTGTCTGTCAGGTTGTGTGATCGTGGGTCCTAATGTTGGTAGCTGGTCTACCATCTCTCCTCCCTTCTGGCATTACCGTAATACAACTTCTGCAGTAAAACTTCTATTTTAATTTGTCTAAATACATGCATACATACATACAAACAAACAAAACTTGTCTTTTTTTCCCCCTGAAAAACAACAAACACAGAGTTTGTTTTGTCATGTGAGGGTTTTGCATTTGGCAAATTCCTGCCAGGCTGTAGGGTGTAGATGTTAAGGTTTAAACTCTGGACTCAGAATGCCTGGGTTCTAATTACTAGCAGTATGACTTTGGCAAAATACTTAAAGCTTTCTGGACCTTGATTACTTCATCTGTAAAACGTGCATCATCACAGTGTCTGCTTCCTAGGGATGTGAGAATTTGACTAGTTATGTTAGATACCTGAAACTATGCTTGGAACGAAGTAAGTATTTAACAAATATCAATTATGATAATATGGACTTTAGAGAAGTGGAGAGCAAGGAATTTAGCTGATCATCTTTACATTTCTTTTTGAAAAAGTCTTTCTAATGTAAGGTCATTATATTTGAAATAGAAGTTCTGTACATATTCTAAAGAAGTGGAAATATGTGATTAAATTTTTAAAAACCACTGAGTGATTATTATAATTTTATTTTGTTGTGAACCTTGTTATTACTAGTAACTTTTTTCCTTATAATGAAACGAGATAGGGTAGGAAAATATATTTGATTTCTAAATGTTGTTAGGGTATAGAGTGTTGGTGAGTAACAATTAGTAATTGTCTACTGTATTCTAAGTTACATATAATATATTTTGGTTATTATACATCACTACAGTTATAGTCATTTAAAATGTATTCTTTTGATTATAGCCTAAAGAAAAAATTGTTATTTCTATTACCTGGACACCATTAAAAGGAGGCCGAGTAAGAGAGATTGTGACATTTCTTGTAAATGATGTTCTGAAACACCAAGCTATATTACTAGGAAATGCAGAAGAGCCGAAAAAGAAAAAGGTACTAAGTTTTCATCATTCTGTAATTTACTCTAGGAAAATAATAATATGTAAAAATTATTTTGTTAACAGTCTTGAGGTAGCATACATAATTTTGCTTAAAGGTACTATTCAATAGTTATCAACTTAATCTGTATGTTTTGCTTATTTTTGCAGAGGAGTCTTTGGGATACCATTAATAAAAAGAAAGTATCAGCCTCTTCAGGTCATAACCAGAAGATTTCAAATATTCAAAATGTAAATAAAACATTTAACATTTCCTCAAAATTTGACAGAGTTAGGAGCCCACTACAAGCACGTGAGAATCTGGCTACGAACGAAAGCTGTTCCCCAACAGAAAACAATTCTTTAATCCTTGAAGAAAATAAAATACCCATATCACCTATCAGTCCCACTTTCCAAGAGTGCCATGGGGAGACCTGCTTGCCAGTTTCTGTCCGTCGATCTACTACCTACACATCCCTTCCTACATCTGAAAATAGGGAACTATTAAAAGTAGAAGGTGCCAACGTTGTAAAAGATTTTCATTTTAATGAGACAGTCATAAGTGAAACTTCCTTGGACTCCATAAATAATGACCAAATTGAAGAGAACAGTAAACTTATCCTTACCCCAAACTATTCTTCAACGTTGAACATCACACAAAGCCAAGGAAATTTTCTAAGTCCAGATTCCTTTGTGAATAATAGCCGTGCAGCTAATAATGAACGAGAGTTAATGATGTGTCTTTCACCAGATATGTGTGTGAAAGGTAATTCAAGGCCTGTGATTTTGGAGTCAAAAAGTGTATGTGAAATTTATCGGACAATTTTAAGTCCAGATTCTTTCATAAATGATAATTATGGACTAAATCAGGATCTAGAATCAGAGTCAATTAATCCAATTCTATCCCCAAATCAATTTTTAAAAGATAATATGGCATACATATGTGTATCTCAGCAAACATGTAAATTGTCACCATTATCAAATGTAAATTCTCAGGCCTCACAACATTCTCAGGAGGGGAGAAGAAATGAAGTTTTACCTTGTATTCCTGAATGTCAGGGTTCAAAATCTCCAAAAGCTACTTTTGAAGAATCCAAAGCTTTAGAAATGAAGTCAAATTATTATACTTTTAAGAAACAGAAACAGCCTAAATTTTCTGCAGTTCAGGATGTTTCTGGTCACAGCCACGATAAACCTCTTAAGAGACGCCCAATACTTTCTGCCACTGTTACTAAAAGAAAGCCCACTTGTGCCAGAGAAAACCAAACGGAGGCTAATAAACCGAAGGCAAAAAGATGTCTCAGTGTTGTAGTGGGTGAGTGTGAAAAAGAAACAGATGATCACAAAGAGAAAGATGATTTTCATTCTTTTCTTCCAGCTAGAGATTTAATACTGAGTAGACCAAAGAGTTGTAAAAATGTGATAACTCCTCCCTCAAAGGTAGCTTTAGTTGCTCGTAAAAGAAAGAGTGAGGGAAACACAGAAGATGCAAATTTGAAGGTTACAGTTACAGAATACACAGAAGTACAAGAAATCAAAAGGATCCATTATTCTCCTGTGGAGTCCAAAACATCAACTGTTAAAAACACAAAAAAAGTGATAACCTCCACCTTGAAACGTATTAGCAACAAAGAGAAATTAAAGCTGAAGAAGAAAACTGGTGAGTCTTGTTAATAAAATCTTTAATGAAAGTATACCTGTGCAGGGCATATTTTCTGTTTCTTTTGGTTTAGTAAATTGCTATCGATATGTTTGAATTTACTTGTACTTTTCATTTACCAATTTGCTTAGTGGAAGATGGAGCAAACGTAGTGCAGGGCTGAATTCTGCAGTCACTGTGATCTCGTTCTTTTTTAAACTTTTAACGTTTTGTTCATCATGATTTTTCTGCATTAATTTTGATTTTTAAAAAATATTGCATTAAAATACTTGACTGAGTTTTTTGGCCCCCGCCTCAAGTGTAGTACTTTACGTGCCTCACCTTGGTGCAGGCCCTGATGGGAGGACCCAGTGGATGCCTGGCCCCATCACACCACCTGGGGGGATGCAGAGGAGGCCTTTCCACTCCCTGTGCTCCGGGGGCATCATTCTGCTCAGCCTTTACTCGGCCGTTATTTAGGAATGAAGACAGGGCACCTGAGCTCCTCATTCCTCTGGGGAAAACCTCACCATTCCTTCCCTAGTGCTCACAGCCGTACTACCACTGTCTGCCTTGAAAACTGTTAGGACCAATCCCATCATGACCTTTTAACCCCAATTCCCTCAGATGCCCATCAAGGTCCCCACAGGGAAACAAACCACACAGGTTATTTAACAGGTAATTTAAAAGAGCTCTAGGACTCCTAGGAAATATCACACCCCTGTATTTTATCTCATTTTTCTTTGCACACCGCCTAACTGGAACCATCTTCACTCCTTCTCCGCAGCTCTTTACAGGGTCTGTGCCCTGTGGTCTCACTGCCCTTTCTTAGCATCTGTCCCCACGCTGAGCCTGGCCCTCCCCTGAGAACACTGCTTTCCTGCAACCCTCTCCAGCACTGGCTGTCTTCTCTCCTGCTCCTCTGACCTTGAGTACCTCGGTGGGACAATGGACCACCCGCCGTCTCTTATCTGCTTCCAGACTACTGCTTCTCCTTTCTTCCTTAAAAACAAACGAAAAGAAAGCAAACAGCAACAAACAGCTTGAAGTTCGTTTTTCATACTATCCCATCCAGAGTTCTCCTTGTTACAGTGAGAGATAACTCGAGATTTTTTACATTTGGCTCACGAGACCTTCTCCAAAACTACTACTTTACGATGATTCTTTATGATTTCAAGATCCTTGTAGGAGAGCCTTCCAGTATCCTGGCTTGTTAGTTCCAGCCTACTTAGGCCACACTGTCCTAAAGGCATCTCCCTCGCTATGATCTCAGCATTTTCTCTAGAAACCCAACTAATCCAGCCCCATTTCCCCAGCCCTCACCTCATTATATCCTCACTTCCTTACTTATTCAGCTTGGACTCCACAGTTCCTCATAACCCCTTTGTTCACCTCTCTTACATTCATTGTACTTGTCTGGCAAATTCCAATCCGAGTCCAACTCTGCCTGCTCTGTGCCTGAACCTTGCTGGTTGGTCTTTAAATTCATGACCACTAAGCGCTGTGGAGCCCGTAGCTTTTCTTGGCTCTATCTTCCTGGCTTATTGACTTGATCCCTTTGCTACAGGCTATCTCATCCCTCCCTTTTTCTCGAGCACCGCCTTCCTCCGCTCGGGATGGATGACAGCAGTGAACATTTACTGACTGCATTCTCCGCGGCCCCAGTTGTAAGTGCTTTGCTATTACCTCCTCTCATACCTACCTACAGCAATCATACTGAGTAGATGTTGTCATGAATCCATGTTTAAGATGAGGACACCTACGCATCCAGAGGCCGAGTACTTTGCCTAAGGTCACGGGTGGTGAGTGGTCGGGCTGGGGGACCACCTGGGCGGGAGGCTCTGGAGCTGGTCCTCTGCTCCTCACCCACGCTGCCAACCTGCTCCCTGCCTCACTGAGGGGAACTTCCGCAGCATCTACCACCCTGCTGTGTTTTCATCCGCTGCGCCCTTCCCTCCTGTTACAGCCTGAAAGGTCTGCATGCCCAGTGAGGCCGGGCTCTACCGGCACCAAAAGCCCGGACACCCTCTACACGGACGTTGCTTTAGCAGCTGCCTTCTCTCTCCCACATCTCCAGTGTTTTACTCCCTCCTGGGTCATTTCTGATTAACACACAAATGTGCCATTCTTACCTCCAACTCCTAAAGAAACAGAAAGACTTTTTACTGATACCACTTACTCGTTCAGGCCCTGCTCCTTTCTTCTGCTTTCTTTTAAGCAAAACTCTTGGAAAGAACCTAGGTATTCACTTTGTGATAGTTCACTGAGTTCTGTATACTTTCCTGGGTAAACATTATGCTTGAATTAAAAGGTGCTTTCTAAGGTAAAAAAAAATCACTTTGAAGGTTGCTTATGTTAGCTGTTTCCAATTCCTCTCCTATTTGTTGAAACCACTTCAACCAGATTTTGACGACTCTACTAAAACTTTTCCTGTCAAGGTCATTAACACATCCACACTTTGAGTCCAGTGGTTACTTCTCAGTCTTCATCTTGAACTATTAGGCAGACTGATGCTTTGAGTCTCTTTCTTCTCGAAATGCTTTACCCTGCCATCCCCACTTCCTCCTGGTGCTTTTCCCGCGGCACTGGCTGCTTCTCAGGTTTCTCTGTGGAGCCCTCTGTGTCTCTCCAGCCTCTCAACCCTGGAGTACACGAAGACTTAGTCACTGAACCTTTTTCATACTTTCACTCACTCCCTTAACGATCTCAGGCCATCTCACAGCTTTCAGTACTCTCTATACATGGAGGCCTCTCAATTTTATATCTTTGGGATGGACCTCTACTCTGTAGACTCATTTATCCAACATCTCATATTTCTACGTGACTGCCTAATGAGCATCTTTAATTTGTCCAGAACCAGCCCTTTGCTATCCCCACTCCTGTGACACGTGTACCTGCTGTATCACTCCCAACACAGCACTTCTGTTCTGACCTCCTCTCATTTCAGGCCCCACACCTTGGGATTGTCCCTAAGTGTGTTTCTCTCCTACCCTTTCTCTATAGATGCACACAGTCTGCCTGATTCCAAATTCAGTCCATCAACAAACCCTATCTTCTGTTCCTTCCAAGTATCAATACATTCAGGATTGGATCACTTCTCCCATTTCTGATGGCACCATCCGAGCCTGTCTGTGACACTGCAAGCCCCCTAACAGATCTTGCTTTCACCCTTGCCTTCTCTGGAGTCTATTTTCCACTTAGCAACCAGGGCGATACTTTTCAAATATTTGTTAAGTGGATTCTAACATTGTCCGTTTCTATGCCCCTGACGACCTTTCATCTCACCAGAAGCCAAGTTCTTACAATGATGATGCACAAGGCCCTGTAAGGTCTGTGTTGCCCGATCTCCTCCCAACCTCCGTCGTTCCTCTCTGTCCTTCTTGCTTCTGTCACCCTGGCTTCCTTGTTATCCTTGACCCTTCAACATTCTCTTCCCTCAGGGTATTAGCTGTTAATTGTCCCCTCTATATAGAATGACTTCCTTCTCTAAGTCCCTTATATCAACCTCAAAAGGGCCAGTAACTTGCCCAAGGTCACAAAATCTCCTAAAATAGAGCCACGGTTTAAACTCAGGTCTCCCTGTCTACAGCGTATGTGTTCTACCACATCTTTCTATCCTACTGTGATTTAAGTAAGAGAGCGGGTAGACATGAGGTTTTTATTTTGGGCACTGACCAAGGATGACAGTGTTGGAGATCCACCAGCCTCAAACTTGTGATGTGCCAGTTAGCTCGAGGCACTTGCTGTCCAGTACGTGGCTTTACCTGCTTCCTGCCTCAGAACCTTCAGTGGACCTCTGCTGTCACCAGATGATTTCCAAGCTCCTTATTCTGTCACTTAAGATTGTCTTCATGTGACCTCCCTTTATCCAGCCTGCTGTCTTATTATTCAACAACATTCTAGCCATGCTACTCTTGCCGTTCCGTCCACGTATCCTCTTTTGTTGTTGTTCTTAACGTCTCTCATCATACATAATTATAATAAAAAATTGTTTCTTATTATGTGGGAGCTTTTCAGATTTGCTCTCATGACAACTTTCAAATACACAGCGCAGTCTTGTCCAGCCTCCCCACTGGACATCACACCCCCAGGACTTACTTTATAACTGGAAGTTGGTAACTTTTGACCCCCTCACCCATTTCACCACCACCCCCAGCCCCATCTCTGGCAACCACCAATCTGTTCTCTGTATCTGTGAGTTTGTTTTTTGTTTTTGTGTTTCCGTCAGATGCCATCAGAGATCATATGGTATTTGTCTTTCTCTGACTTATTTCACTCAGCATAAGGCCTTCAGGATCCATCCATGTTGTTGAAAATGGCAAGATTTCATTCTTTCTTGTGGCTGATTAATATTTCATGGCATATGTATGCAGCATCGATGACCACTTAGGTTGTTTTCACCTTGGCTGTTGTAAATGATGCTGCTGTGAACACGTGTCTTTCCAAGGTAGTGTTTTCATTTCTTCAGAAAGTACCCAGGAGTGGAAGTACTGGATCATTTGGTAGTTCTGTTTTAAATTTTTTGATAAATCTCCATACTGTTTTCCATAGTGGCTGCACCAACGAGGGTTCCCTTTTCTCCACACCCTTCCGAACTTGTTATGTGTTGTCTTTTTTTTTTTTTAGTCTTTTTAATAACAGCCATCTGACAGGTGTGAGGTGATTTGCTCAATGTGCTTTTGATTTGCCCTTCCCTGATGGTTAGTGATGTTAAGCATGTTTTCATGTATCTGTTAGCCATCTGTATGTTTTCTTTGGAAAAATGTCTATTCAGCTCTTCTGTCCATTTTTTAATTAGATGGTTTGTTTTTTGCTATTGAATTGTATGAGTTCTTTATATATTTTGGATATTAACCCCTTATCAGATATATGATTTACAAATATTTTCTCCCATTCAGTAGGCTGCCTTTTCATTTGGTTGGTGATTTCCTTTGCTGTGCAGAAGCTTTTTAGTTTGATGTAGTCCCACTTGTTTATTTTTACTGTTGTTGCCTTTGCTTTTGGTGTGGGATCAAAAAAATCATTGCCAAGACTGATGTCAAGGATCTTACCCCCTATGTTTTCTTCTAAGAGTTTTATGGCTTCAGGTCTTGCATTTAAGTCTTTAATCCATTTTGAGTTATTTTTTGTGTGTATGGTATAAGATAGTGGTCTAGTTTCATTTTTCTGCATGTGGCTGTTCAATTTTCCCAACACCATTTATTGAAGAGACTCTTCTTTCCCCATTGTATATTGGCTCCTTTGTCATTAATTAATTGGCTATATGTGCATGGGTTTTTTTCTGGGCTCTATGCTGTTCCACTGATCTATGTGTCTGTTTTTATGCCAGTATCATACTGTTTTGATTACTGTAGCTTTTGAATCTAGTTTGAAATCAGGGAGCATGGTGCCTCCAGCTTTGTTCTTTCTCAAGATTGCTCTAGCTATTTGGGGTCTTTCGTGATGGTTCCATACAAATTTTAGGATTGTTTGTTTTCATTCTGTGAAAAATGCCCTTGGAATTTTGATAGAGATTGCATTGAATCCGTAGATTTCAGATAGTATAGTCATTTGAACAATGTTAATTCTTCAAATCCATGAACATAGGAATATCTTTCCATTTATTTGTGTCTTCTTCAATTTCTTTCAACAATGTCCTATAGTTTTCAGTGACAAGCCTGTCACCTCCTTGGTTAAATTTATTCCTAGGTATTTTAGTCTTTTTGATGTAGTAAGAATCTTTCCAATAGTTTGTTATTAGTGTATAGAAATGCGGCAGACTTTTGTATATTGATTTTATGTCCTGCAACTTCACTGAATTTGTTTACTAGTTCTAACAGTATTTTGGTGGTGTCTTTAGGGTTTTCTATATATAGCATCATGTCATCTGCAAATAGTGACAATTTTTACTTCTTACTTTCCAATTTGGATGGCTTTTCTTTCTTTTTCTTGACTAATTGTTGTGGCTAAGATTTTCAAGATTATGTTGAATAAAAGTAATGAGAGTGGGCATCCTTATCTTGTTCCTGACCATGTCTCCTCTTACTAACTTTCATATATGTTGTTTTCTCACTAACTCAAATCTTTCACTGATTTCTAGTACTTTACTCCCTGATGACTTTTTCCTCTATGTATATTCCCTTAGCAAATTTGAATGCAGCATACGAGACATCTCGTATCTACCTGTTAACTCCATTTCTTTGCTTGCATCATTTTATTTCCTATAGAAATATTCTGACCAGATAACAAATTCTTTGAATGTAAGGAACGTATCTGTTTTGACCTCCTACAAGGTGTACAATAAATGATGAATGAATGGCATAGTGAATGAATGAATGAGCAAGTAAACCACTGATGTGTTGACACTTGAACCTGCCGTTTGTTTGAGGTGGCCGCCTAGCTGAGCTGAGCCTCTTTGCAAGGTTTAAAGAGAATTGCACACACTGGATATCTGATTTATGAGCATGGTAACTCACTAAGAGTGTCTGCCTTCTTTCTGTTCTGACAAACCCAGGAGAGCAGAAAAAGAAGTCAGTGTTTCAAGATGCATTTACTCAGCCTTGATAAGGTACCTACTATGTCCTGTGCATTGTTCTGGGCTCTGTGGATACAAGGAGAAAAGGTATCATGCCTGTCCCCAAGTTGTTCCCAGTCCTTTGAGCTATGCACAGGGAATTGCGAAAGCACAGAACGGGGGGCACTTTACTTGGCTTTACGTGACTGACAAGAAGCTGTGAGACCTGTCCAAAGAAGGTTCCCACAGAATAAAATGGTTCTAGGCGGAGGGGCCAGCTTTTGCAAGCCTTCAGAATGAGGAACTTTTCCTCATATTTTTATTTTTAAATATGTTAAAATGCAAAGACCCTTATAACCTAATAGCTATTATGTAACAATTTGGTCATACTCCTTATTTTGACAGTTGGCATAGATTTGCAGTTCTTCTAAATCAAAGCTGAGCAAACTTTTTCTCTAAAGGTCCAGATAGTAAATATTTAGGTTTTGCAGGACATATGATCTCTGTCACAGCCGCTGAGCTCTGCCACTGTGGAAGGGAAAACAGCCATGGACAATGTGTAAATGAACAGGTGTGACTATTTCATATCATCTTCATGTGTCATGAAATATAATTGTTTGGAGGGGTTTTTTTTTTTTTTCAACTAGTATTTATAAATGTGAAAATTCTTCTTAGCTTGCAGACTGTACACAAACAGCCGTGGGCTGGATTCTGCCCTGGACCTTAGCCTTTATTGGCCTCCTCTGCCTTTATTGGCTTCTTGTTTGTATCAAGCAGCAGCGCAAGCTGGTGTGAAACCTGCCTTTGAGGGAGTGAACTGCTTTCGGACAGGTTATTTGTGGGGACCACCCACCACCTCCCTCATCACCGGGGTGAGGCACAGGGACCCATCGGGGCTCTCATTCTCCATCACTTGCCTAGTCAGTTGACATTAAGCCTTGTTAGTTCTGCTGTGAAAATAGCTCTTCTCTTATCTGTCTCCACTGCTTCCGTGTTCCTTTAAGTTCTCATCATAGCTAACTTAGGCCCCTGGGATAGCTTCCTTTTGGCTTCCATCTCTAGTCTTGACTCCTTTCAGTCCATTGTCCATTCTGTCTTCTGAAATATATATGATGGTGTTACTGCCTGGACTTTAATCCTTCACTGGCCCACCAGGTACTTCTAACTGAATGAATAATAGTGCAGGCTCTGGAGCTATACTGTCCAGCTCTGCTACCTACTAGCATACGTGACTTTGACCAAGTGGCTTAGTTGCTCTAAGCTCCAGTATCCTGATTCCATAAAATGTAGAGAATAAAAGTGCACTTCTCATAGGTTTCTGGCGATGATTGCATGAGGTAACCCAAATTACAAGACTCTGATAGTGCCTGGCACAAAGTATTCGACTATTAGCTGTCACTGTTATTTTTAATAGTATTGAATTCTTTTCTTCCTCTTCCAACCTCTTTTTTGTCTTGTTTTTCTTATCTGTGTTCTTGGCTCCAGGCACTTTGCAGTTCAGCGAAAGGCCCCCCATTCCTGGTGTGTCACATCCACTGCAGGGTCAGCTCAGGGTCACCCCCGCCAGGAGGCTGTCCTGCCATTTAGGTGACTTAGCTCTCCCTCCCCTTGTCCCGTGACTCCTCGTGTGTACTTCTTCCATAGTGCATTGTGATTCTTTCTGCACTTCTGTACTAGACCGAGAACTTCCTGAGGGCCGGGACCACATCTTTCCATTCTGCTTTCTCAGCACCTAGCACGGAGTCTGCTGTATATACACACACAGTGAACTGGTTGAATCTGAACCCTAGCTTCTGTAGACACAAAATACATTGTAGTTTCTGGTCTGTAACTTCCAGACATAAGTTTTATTACCCGAGTTCATACCCTGGCACATAGTGTTTATTCAGCATTTTCTAAACGGATATGATTTTGGAGAGCCCAAATTTTAACTTGACAACAGTTCATTCACAGAATTTATTTCATTTTTTAAATGCTATTATTCTGTTTTCTCATATATTTTAGATTCTTTAGGACACAGAACTCCTAATTTTAAAACAAACAAAAAGACAAAACCCATTGTTCCTGTGGCACAATCTAATTTGACCTTCATAAAACCACTAAAAACAGGCAAGTGTTTAATATCTTTAAAGTCTATAAAAAACTGACATGGAATGAAGCATTAATTGCATTTCAAATGGAAATGAATTGATACTTTTTGTCAAATAAAAGCTTTGAAGAATTGTTAAAGTGTGTATTCAAATAACAGGATATTTTCTCAGAGTTCAGTGAAATTGACTCACTTTACTTGGGATTTTTAAAAAACCAGGAGGTACTGCCTTACTTTTTCTCTTTTACTTTGACTACATTTTAGACCCAAAATACTTTCAACTATTTCTAACAAGTAGTGAAAAAGCAAACATTGTTCAGTGTTTTAAAGGTGCTTTTGCTGGTAAAAATGGTCTTTTGCTATAGATTGTATAATAATTTAAAGGAAAATTTCTTATCCCATAACCTAATTGTATTCTTAGGTATTCCTAGACACCCAATGCCATTTGCTGCAAAAAACGTGTTTTATGATGAACGCTGGAAGGAAAAGCAGGAACAGGGCTTTACTTGGTGGCTAAATTTTATATTAACTCCTGATGACTTCACTGTAAAAACAAATATTTCTGAAGGTAAACATTTAGTTAATGTTTAGATTAAATAATACTTTTAACAGGTAGTTTTTTAACGTGATTTTTCGTTCTTTAGTTATACATGTTTATTATATTGTCGTTAATGGCATGGCTCACTAGATCATTAACACAAATGCTCAAGATTGTGCGGGTGAGAACTTTTAGGGAATTTTGTGCTGAAAGTTCCAAACTTTACTTTTTCTTTTTGCTTTCTCTTCCTGCTCCTCAGCCAGTTCGGTTTCTAGCCTTTCCAGTGAATGGGTTTTATTTCGGTATAGATTCAATGTGCACTAACAGTGAGACATAGCTGCCTAGAAATCCAGTTCAGTCTCAGCTGCATGAATAAAGTGTGGTGTCCTGGTGAATCAATTTAAGTCTTGTGTGGCCTGATCACTTTAGGGGTGTTGTCTCCACTGTACCTTAGTTTAAGAAGTTTGTAGACAAGTATATCATTATGAGGGCTCTGAAAACCAGTTGATATGGGGAATTTTAAAAATATTTCAGTGTTTGCTCTGGAAAAGAGAAAAACTCAAGTATAGAACAGGATGGAAACATGGTATCCTTCAAATATTTAAAGAGATTTCTCCTGAGAGAAGGAAGCTTCACTTGGGCTGCTCTCCCTTGGAAGTTACAGGGATCAGTTCTACTCAGGATAAGGAAAAACCCTTTAAAATATTTAACTTGCCAAAGCAACACCCAGGCTGACTTTAGGGAGATGCTTTCTGCTTTGCGGCGGTGTCCCAGCAGACACTGGTCTGTAAGTGTTAGAGAAGTGTGTATGGGAATTTTACATTAAAAGGCCCTTTGATTAGATGATCTCTGAGGTACTTTTCTTTATTTTCCAAAAGTAAACAAAGCATGATTTTTAGTTCTCTCTTTGAGAGAAAATGTGTTTTATAAAAATTCAAATTGCATTTCAAAATGTAACTGATTTTAACAAATCACATTCTTTAGCAGCTTAGCTTTCTAATTTATAAAGAGGGTGGAAGCAGCGAAACCAGTTAGGATGCTCTCCCGTCAGTCTGGGTTAGAGGTGATCATGTTGGAACCTGGACAATAGTGGTTGTGAGAAATGGTTAGACTTGGGATACAGTTTGAAGGCAGAGCCAAGAGGTTGCAATGATAGGATGGCCTAAGGTTCTGAGTGAACGGTGACACCTTTATTTTGAGGTGGGAAAGAGAAGAAGCAGGCTGGAAGGGGCGGGGAATAGGTTCTGTTTTGGCCATCTTCAATTGCATTTATTGCTGGGTTTTAAAATGTATATAAATATTGTTTAACCAGAAACATTCTTTCTTTCGTTTTTACCCAGTAAATGCTTCCACTCTTCTTTTGGGGGTAGAGAGTCAACATAAAATAAGTGTCCCGAGAGCTCCTACCAAGGATGAAGTATCTCTCAGGGCTTATACCGCTCGCTGCAGGTTGAATAGATTACGTCGTGCTGCGTGTCGCTTATTTACTTCTGGAAAAATGGTTAAAGCTATGAAAAAGCTTGAAATTGAAATTGAAGCTAGGCGGTTAATTGTTCGAAAAGACAGACACCTCTGGAAAGATGTGGGTAAGAAGATTATAGAAATCTTGAGATTAATTGTTTAAAAACACTCTAGAAATGTTTTATTTCAGAGTCAAATATATATACATGGTTTCACTTTGCGGCCTAAAATTTCACAAACTTAAATGTGATCATGTATGTATATTAAAGAGTGGAAATATACTTTAACTTATTTCATATATGCGATTTTCCTTTTTGGCCACTGATTTCTCTCCATGAAATTTTATTTACTGTCTCTAGTTGATTAGTGATCTGACCTTACTTGCTTTTCACATGTATTTCAGGAGAACGGCAGAAAGTCTTGAATTGGCTGTTGTCATATAATCCTTTGTGGCTACGAATCGGCCTAGAGGTAAGTACACCTTTCAGTTTTTGAAAAAGGAAACATCTTTTTATTATATACTTTTAATAGACTCTTTAATAAAATGATGGTTTCACTTATAAAGTCATTTGGTTAGCTTAATTGATCTTTCAGTATGAAATTTAAGGTCCCTTAATAAATGCTCATTAGGTTAATAGACCCCATCATTATATATTATTGCCATTTTGTTATATAGCAATTTTCCTGTTAGTTTCTTAAATATATACAATATATAATTTGGTACCAGATGTAATAACAAGTATAGTTAGCTCCTTTCTGAGCATTTACCAATGACAATACCAGGCTGTTGTAAATACATTTCCTAGTTTAAATCTCTGTAAAACCCAGTGAGGTATGTATCATTATTTCAACTTCACTGACAAAACAGAAGCTCAGATGTTAAGTGACTCGCTGAATGCCCATGACTTGTCGGGACTGGAATCTACACCGGTCTGATGCCACTGGAACCATTTTGATGGAACACCTCTCATGAAAGCGTCATCAGAATTTGAGTTTTTCACATGGTGCATGGTTCAATAATATTTAGAATGTTAAAACTAACTGAATTAGAAAGCCACTAGGAGTCGACTCTTAAAAATATTCTTTTATTACAATCCTCAGTGTTTCCACTTCCTTTAGTCTTTTACTGGTGTACTCATATTTTGTTTAGGCTTTTTACTTTTGTCACATGAGATATCTCATTCTTGCTTCAATTACTTCTAGGCTTTTGAATAAAAAAACTTTGGTACTGAAAGGAATCTTTACAATAATCTGGCTATTTATCAAGGAATTGAGGCAATGAATAAGAAGCCTACTCTGGTCACTCAGCTCGATAGTGTCCTTGCTAAGACTTCTTACTTTAATTCTTATTTCAATTGATTTGAAATTCAGTTCAATTTCTTATTTCTTTCAGTGAAAGATTACTTAGAAAATTACCTATCAACTGGCTGCGCTTTCACATGTCAAATAGTTCCAGAACCTCAATTAAAGTAGAACCTGTCTATTTGGGGCATAGCTTTATTGTGGCAGAGGTAAAACGTAGGAGAGTTCGGTGGAAACACGCAATGCCTTTCAAAACTTCTGCTTACATGTAGTGTGCATCACTACCGACCATATTTCTGGCCAAAGTGCATCATCTGTCCAGACACAAATGAGGCAGAAATATTTGTTCTCTCACAAGAGGCACAGCAAGTCTATGCCATTTGTTGGGAATAGGACCTTTTAAAGGGAAGGGAGGGATGAATAATTGTGGACAAAACATTCTACCTTACACCACACCTTAGGGTTCTGCTAGTGGGTGTGACCTTTGAGGATCTTAAAAAAGCATCACAGGCCAAAAAAAAAAAAATAAGTAAATAAAGATAAAATTTCTGTATTTTGGCAGATATTAATACTTTTCCATGCTTTTGCCTAGTTTTGTCAATGTAAGGTTATAAAATATAATTTGATGTATTTTTAGTTTTTTCTAATTGCTTTAAAAATCATTAATAGTAATCATATTGATGTTAAATTAATGACATATTTTAATCATTGATTATATACAGATCTGAACGTCCCAGATGGTTTAAAACCGTGGTTTACAGATGGTTTTCCATTTGTTAACTATTAGAAAGTTTAGAATTATTTACGTGTCTGTTGTACCTTCATGATATACTCTGTGGGACAGTTATAATTAAATTTGGACAACAGGCCTACATTTGATAGTTCTTAAAGGAAAAAATTAAAATGTAAATATTATTTGTCACATGATTTTTAAGAACTTGTCTTAGTCATGAGCTTTCGTTTCTTTTTCATTGTGAAATATACTATATGCACTAAAAATTGCACAAAACATATATGTTCAGTCCAAAGAGTTGTAGCAAATATCCCTATTATTCCCATACTCTCTAGGACGTAGAACAGCGCCAGTTCCTTAGAATGTCATGGTCTGTCTTCCCCCTTTTGCATCCCAATGCTCCTTAGAGATGACACATGTCCCAACTTTAGCATGAATTTCTTTTTAGACAATATATGGAGAACTCATCCCTTTGGAAGACAACAGTGATGTCACAGGGCTGGCAATGTTTATTCTGAATCGCTTGCTTTGGAATCCTGATATTGCAGCCGAGTATAGGCACCCGACCGTTCCTCATCTATATGGAGATGGTAAGTGGTTCTGCCTCAACTGCAGATGTATCTGTATGTCTATATATTATGTACATACCACATCTTCTTTATCCATTCGTCTGTTGATGGACACTTAGGTCGTTGCTTCCATCTCTTGGCTATTGTAAATAGAGCTGCAATGAACATTGGGGTGCATGTATCCTTTTGAATTAGCATTTTTGTTTTCTTTGGATGTATACCCAGCAGTGGAGTTGCTGGATCATATGTAGTTCTAGTCTTAGCTTTTTGAGGCACCTCCGTACTGCTTTCCATAGTGGCTGCACCAATTTACGTTCCCCCTGCCAAAACAAAGCAACCAACCCAGCCACAAAAAAGGGTAAATATAAGGAGTTTTATAATCTTATAAAGAATTCCAAGATAATTTGACTTTAAAATATAAAACACATCTCAAGCATCCTTAGTAGGAATATATAGACTAAAAGCACAACAGAATAAATAAATATAGAAAAATATTTCAGAACCAAAAAAAAAAAAAAAACTTGCACAGATTAACTTGCTAGGCTTTTTTGTATTTTATTTCAGGTCATGAAGAAGCTTTGTCTAAGTTTACATTGAAAAAGCTATTGTTGTTGGTTTGTTTTCTTGATTATGCTAAAATCTCCAGACTTATTGACCATGATCCTTGTCTCTTCTGTAAAGATGCTGAGTTCAAGGTATAGTTTTCATTTTATATTTGTTTTATATTTCACATTTAAGACTTTCGCCTGTTTTTATTGTATATTTCCTCCTTAGAAAAAGTGAGTTTCCCAAAGAACAGGACTCTGGAGTAGGATAGGAATACCTACCCAATAGTTCTAACCCTGCCTAACTTTTGTTGGTTGACATTTCACCAGCATATCACCCTGTTCTTAACTTTGATTTGAGAATGAATGTAACTATGCTTCTGAGGAATTAATTTGGGAGAAAATTTCTTTCCTAATTTAGTATGTTACCAAATTAATGCTAATTTTTAGAGTGTATTATTAATTATGAGCACTTTCTTAAAAGGTCTTAAATTGGAAATATATGAGGCTCGCATTGTTACTATAGGATATGAAACTGACCGTCTTTTTATACTACTATTAATTTTATTTCTATATGCACAGAATGATTTGAAGAATTTGTTTTTATTGTAAATAAAATTATAATTCTAGAATATAATACCTGCCACTTGTTTTTCCATAGGCTAGTAAAGAAATTCTTCTGGCTTTTTCACGAAACTTCCTAGGCGGTGAAGGTGACCTTTCCCGTCACCTGAGCTTCCTGGGATTACCTGTGAACCATGTTCAGACACCTTTCGATGAATTTGATTTTGCTGTTACAAATCTTGCTGTAGACTTGCAATGTGGGGTGCGTCTTGTGTAAGTATAAGAAATGGAATTATTTTGCTCACTAGAATAGACTAAAATTTTCTGGAAAACACTTTTTTCTATACATACACAATCTTTCTTGCTCCTTTATGTAATGGGATAAATCTAGGGTTTAAAAAAGTTGGGATAAGTTCGGGAAAATTTTAGGCCCAGAAACCTTGTCTCCTATCCACATTTTTTTCTCCCTGCTGGAATGTGACAGAGTCTGAGTAGGAACCACTGATACCCCAGAATAGGAGTTGGGGAAGGCATGGAACTAATTAAACTATCAAACATTTCAGTAATGCTTTACGTCTGCAGTGGGTTCATGAGTACATCACTTGAGACCAGTTTTAGTCGTGTTAACCTTGTTTTACATGTGAGGAAACGTGAGATGAAGACGTAAAGTGGCTTGCCCAGGTTTTATACAGTGGTGGTGGACATCAGCTCGGGATGTGTCTGGCTTCAGATCACATGCTGTTTCCTCAGTAACAAACTGGAATCCTCAACATTGGCTTTGGTGTGACAGCAGTTACCAGTGCCTGCTCTGGGAGGAGTGGCCTTTACACTGTGCCTTGGTTGGCTTCTTTAGGACATGTGGATTGAAGACATCCGTCTTGTTTCTAGGAAACTCTCTAATTTATATTTCGTTTGACGTTTGTGAGGAAGGGATCCCTATATCTCTGTGAATCCCCAGTTCTTCAAAAACAGCATGCATGTCCCTTGTTGCCTTCTAAATTAAATCTCCATGAACTTTCTTTTCTTTTCTGATCATATATTCTCATGGCAAGGTAACAGTCTTTTGAACTTTACTATAGTTTCCTCTCACTTGAGTGATTTCCATATAGGCCAGAGCATTTGCTGATAATGTTTTCCATATTATTTTTATATTTAATTTTTCATTTCATGAATCCAAGCCACCACATCTGTTTTCTGGCCAATAGGAATTCACGATTTTAGACTTTTTCCACTGTCCAGGAGGAGCAGTGATTGGCTTTATGTTCAGTGCTATTTTTGACAATGAAGGACATTTTTGTGCTTTTATAGGAGTTAGTGAGGATTTCCCAGTGTTGGGTGTTGATGCTTTGTCATTGGTCAGGAACTCTTGCTAGTTAAGAGACTCGATCCTGCATACCAAGTTTCTGTTTTCTTCAGTGTCAGCAAAATGCCCATAGGTCTTCAAGGTCATTTGAGGATACTTGGGTATGGTTAATCCACTGATGCTGTAGGTGACGGTCAGTCTAGTGTTGCAGAAACGCTTCAGACGTTGACTGAGTGGTTGGCCTACAATGATCGTACATTGCTTCCTAACCTTTAGAAATATGGTTCTGTAAACAATTCTGCCAAATTTTAACTATATGTGGTAATCAGTTGGGGCTTGATTTTTCTGTGGAAACAGGGATCTTTGTCTAGTGTAAAGCACTAGATGATACTAAGGGTTTGAATTTAAACTGTGGTATAAGTGACTTCTTAAGGTAGGCACTCAAACATTTTTATCTTATCTGGTATAGGTATAAGGGCATGGCTTTGGAAACTGTAAAACTGGGTTTTAGTTCTGACCTTAGTCCTGTCATTACTAGCTGTATGATCACAGGCAATTTTCTTTACTTTTCTGGGCTTTGGTTTCTTCATCCGCCAAAAATGGGATAATAATGCCGGATTGTGGGATTTGCCATGGGGACTAAAATAAGAAAAGAAAGCACTTACTTGATGTGTAGAATAGAGTAGCCCCTCAATAAATGTCCATTTTCCTTTCCTTTCCCTATAGAACCTTGTTTTTCTATTCCTGTGTGCATTTGTGTGTGTGCATCTTATTTTTCATTCTTACATTCTGTTCACAGACCTTAACCCCCCGACTTAAATGAGAAATAACTCTATTTGCTAACTATGGAGCAACAGAGTTTTGAGATAGTATTTTGGGGTCTTTCTAACCTAAAACCCTTTAAATCGGGAAGATTGATGTGGGTGATTACTTTATTTAAATGAAGTTCATTTTTCGTGTATGTTTTTATCTAACAGTTTCATCTGAAAATTCCTTTATTGTTAGGCGAACCATGGAACTTCTCACACGAAACTGGAATCTCTCAAAGAAACTCAGGATTCCTGCAATAAGTCGTCTACAAAAGATGCACAATGTTGACATTGTTCTTGAAATTCTTAAATCACGAGGAATTCAGTTGAATGATGAGCATGGTAAAAATTGAGTAACTATAAAACTTTTCTTCTCACTAAAAATTGATGTGTACATATATTGTGCTAACGGACTATCTTTCCATTTGCAGGAAATACAATCCTCTCTAAGGATATTGTGGATAGGCACAAAGAAAAAACTCTGGCTTTGCTTTGGAAGATAGTATTGGCTTTTCAGGTATTGTACATTTGGTACATTTTGTACTTTTTATCCATTTTCAATATTGATTTATAAAAGCATTTTGCATCAAATAAAGACTAACAGTAGTAGTTATTACTAACTAGACTTTCTTCTGTCCCAGGAACTGTGGTAACTGCTTTAAGTATATTCCAGTCTAATGTTCACAATGCCCCTATAAAGTAGCTATTGTCATTACCTCATAGGGGAGGAGACTGGAGTTAGGGTTCAGCATTGAACAGAAGCAGAGAGGAGATTAGAACCCAGGCTTGCGTGGCCGCAGATCCCATGCACTTAACCACTTACACATTCCATCACTTCCACGTAGATTGTGTTTGCCTTAAAAAAAAATCATGATAATAGAAGACTTTAGCTTCTGTGGGTCAAAAATAATATATGAAAAATATAAAGATTTGTATCCTCTTTTCGTATTTCAGGTGGATATTTCCCTTAATTTAGATCAGTTAAAGGAAGAAATTGACTTTTTAAAGCACACACAGAGTATGAAGAGAACAATGTCTGCAGTGTCATGCCATTCTGATGCTGTTATCAGTAAGAAAAAAGACAAAAGGCATAGTGGTCACTTTGAACAATATAGTGAAAGCGTAAAGCTGCTGATGGATTGGGTAAATGCTGTCTGTGACTTCTATAATAAAAAAGTAAGTTCTTTGTTTTAGCCCAGTTTCTTTAAATAAATTTTGGTTAAAGTCAAACTTAGCATGTGAAATATTTTCTTTCATTTCTTAAATAATTTAGTTGATATGTATCAGCAAACTTTTCCTCTAATGAGTAAGGGTACTGTCACATACCTAGTGTCATCTAATCTGTCACCAATTGTATAATGCACGATTATTTTATGTATCACCAAGAAAAAAAAAATGCCCTAGTTGGGAGTCTTAATAGGAGATGCTTGCGTAGAACTGTGGGCCAAAGGATCACACCCTCATTACAAGAGTGAATGCAAATAAACGCCCCCCCCATGCACAGAGGGACATTAGAGAGGAGGAGAGGAGTCTTAGCTGTGTCTTTTATAATCATTTGTCAGACTGATCCTGTATTTCTGTATGAAATGTACGTTTAAGTGTAAATACATGAAAATAAATGGTCCTGACACACATGAATAAAATATCTGGTAAAGAATATAAAACAGAAAAACCATCAAATATATGGGTAATCACCTGTGTTTCAGTTAAGTACTAGAGAGCCCTGAAGACCCTAGTGCTGAGGCTCTAGGGGAGAATGTGCCCCATGCCTTTCTCTTAACTTCCGGTCCTGCTGGCAACCCTTGGCCTTCCTTCCTGTGTAGACACATCACTCCAATCACTGCCTGTCTTCACACGGCAGTTTCCCTGTGGGTCTGTCTCTGCGTCTCTCCTTTTCTTATAAAGACACCAGTCACATCTGATTAAGAACTCGTCTTACTCCAGTGTGATCTCACCTTAACTAGTTAAACCGGCAGTGACCCTGTATCCAAATAAGGTCACATCCGGAGATTCTGGGAAGGACACGAATTTTTGACGAACACTATCCAACCCAGAACAACAATATAACTGATATTTTATAGGTGAGGATTTGGCCGTGAATATGGTATTATACTAGTCACTACTAGAAATTAACATGATAGTCAACTATTCAAAGGAAATATGGACTATAAAACTATTAGAATCTATATTCCTATCTAAATACAGTTCATTCTTTTTCTGATATTTCCAATCAGGTGGAGAATTTTACAGTGTCTTTCTCAGATGGCCGGGTGTTATGTTACCTGATCCACCACTACCATCCTTGCTATGTGCCTTTTGCTGCCATATGTCAGCGTACCACCCAAACCGTAGAGTGTACGCAAACTGGTTCTGTGGTGTTAAACTCATCATCTGAATCTGATGAAAGTTCCCTGGATTTGTCTCTTAAAGCACTTGATCAGGGTTAGTCCCTTTTGGTTGATTAACTTTTCCAGTTTTTTCGTTGGCCTGTCTGATTTCTGGCAAGAGCAGTCTAATCTGAGCTCTCTCTTTTACTTGCATTGCAGAAAATACTTCGGAACTATACAAAGAACTCCTAGAAAACGAAAAGAAAAATTTTCAGTTGGTCAGGTCTGCAGCTAGAGACCTCGGTGGAATACCTGCTATGATCCATCACTCAGATATGTCAAATACAATTCCCGACGAGAAGGTAAGTAAAAGTGTCTTAACCAATCATACCTCTTAATAATCAGAGTCTCAGATGATAGGAAGTTTTATATTCTCTGTCTCATGGAAACTTCTGTTTTCACCTTTTATGTTGTCTCTTAGGTGGTTATTACCTATTTGTCATTTCTTTGTGCAAGGCTTTTGGATCTTCGTAAAGAAACGAGAGCCGCTCGACTTATACAAACAACTTGGAGAAAATACAAGCTAAGAAAAGATCTAAAATGCCATCAGGTACTCCTCAGAAATGAAAAAACACTATAACCTAAATTGTAGTTCATAAGATGTCAGCTGATTGATTCTTGATACTGTTCTTACGTTTTACCGAGGTAGGAAATTACTGAGGTAATTTTCATAATTGTGTGTGTTTCGAGTTGGGGATGAATATTTTCCCCAAACTCCTCATGTTTCCTTCGTTCAATATTTCTTCCAGCCTCTGCCATCGTTTCACTTAATCTGCTCCAGGGGACATGGAGTACCTGAACCACATCGTAAATTTGTGAAAAGCTAACTGGGGAGGTCTGACTCCGCTCTTCCCTCCTTCCTCCTGGACTCTTGACTTGCCTCCAGGAAACAGGAGTTTTCCTTTAATTTTTCATGCTGTGCTCTGGAAGGCTTGACCTCCACCAGTGCCATTCGGGCCTGGGTGTCACCTGCCTGATTCTGCAGTTCAATTAGCCAGCTCATTTTGTCTGCCATGAAACTGTCTTCTAGGTTATCCTTTGTTAGTTTAAAAGTGGCATTTCGGTTTCCATCGTTTTATGTCTCAAAATGTTTAGGACCTAAGCACAGGGAGAAGGATGTTATTTACTGTTTTCCTTTGCAACCCCAATAGTATGAATTTTGCAGTAACATAAAATAAGTGTTTTCTTGAGTTCTGAGAAAACACGTCATTTTTAACAATCTGAGAAATGGTCTCCTTGATCAAATTGAACAAACTATTTTAATCCTTTTATCTCCATACTCTTTCCACTAATAATGCTGTATTTATTTGGAGAAATCAAAGAAGCAGCCATGCTTAAGAAATATTATCAGATATGTTCCAGAAATACATTTCACCCAGGATGGCTCCTCGGTTTTGAATTACAATGCATTTATGATAAAGTTCTTAGTAGCTGTAAAGTAGCTAAATTTTGGCGACTCATAAACATACCATGTTTTCTCTCACACCATATCAGACCTGGAAATAACACTAATTGAAATAATCTGCTCTGGCCCCACTAAAGTCTTGGTAGTAACTTTTGGGAAGTAGGCAGTGGCTTACACTCGCAAGGGGTCTTCTCTGCTGCCACGTGTTCTCTGTGCCTTCTTTCGCCCCTTATCTTCCCAGGGTCTGCCTCCTTGCCCACATATCCTTGGAAGTTAACTTGGCACTTCCAGAGGCTTCTCGGAGAATTGTCTTAGGAAAGTTTTCAAGGAGGACACCCTCCTGGCCAGTCCTCAAATTAGTTCATTAATTCTTTTTATAGGACAATAAATGAGACATTTAAGATTTTAGGAAACAGGTATCAATTAGATTTTTTTTTCTTTCTTTTGGTAATGAAATCTTAGTTTTCTGCTCAAGATAGTCTTGTATTAATCACATATCAATTGCAGAAATGTCTTAGCTTTTTCCTCACAAGATCCCTTTTCTTGATTTATTTCCTTTGTCCAAGTATTGGAAATTTCCCTTTTTTTTTTTTTTTTTTTAGAAAACCACTGCTTCTCTCCTTTCTCCAGGTGACAATGCTCCTTTTCTTATACAATTACACTAAGATCCAAGAATACCTCTTCATTTGCTATTAGGAACATGAACCACCAGGTTCCCTTCATATTCCTGTAGAAATATCCCAAGCTAGTAAGCACATAAACACTACCTTGAGGTAGCTATTTTCCAGGTTCTATGTTTTCCTTTAGTCATTATTGTAATTTAGATAAACTATTTGTTGAGAATAGAATGGTTCAAGCTCTTGTTGTGACGGAGAAGCATTGGCTAAACAGCCCAAATTCCCTGACGAATGAAGCAGGCTTATCCAAGGGTCCCCGACACATTCTACCTCTTAGTTCTTCCTGAGTGAGTAGGCACCAGTTCCAAAGCAAAGTAAATCCTTTACATATACAAAGCAAACTAAAAATAAACTGGTAACAGATTGGCTCAGCCACATGGTAGGATTAAAAACGATGACATGTGGTCCGTGACTGCGGGTATGGCAACTTTTGCCATTGGTTTATGTAAGTTTTCAAATAGTTGCTAGTTTTTGTAATATATTTGGCTCTTTGAACTTATCTACTTTCCTTTCCCTGTAGCTTTTCTAATGTCACATACAATTGTTCCACATTAGTTTGCGTGAGATTGAGATGATCTACAAGCTGAATTAATTCAGTTTCATTTTATGTCAACTTACTGCATCCAAAAATGCCCCTGGTCCTTATAGCTTTTGACTCAAAAGCTACTTTTGAACTGCATCATATTCTTTTTTAAGCTAATAAGTTGGGTGGTTTTTATTCCCCTGAAATATTTTTCTTTTAAATTGTGGTAAAGAACACATATCATAAAATATACCATCTTAACTGTTTTTTAGATTATTCATAGTTTTTAAGTTTACCGAACACTACCATTTGTAGTGTTAAGTATATTTGCATTGTTGTGAAACAGATCTCCAGAAATTTTTCAATTTGGAGAACTGCAACTTTGTACTCATTAACAATTCCCCATTTCCTCCCCCACTTATCCCTCGTAACTACCTTTCTACTTTCTATTTTGACTACTTTAGATACCTAATATAAGTGGAATAATACAGTATATTCGTCCTTGTGTGACTGGCTTCTTTCACTTAGCATATGTCCTCAAGGTTCACCCATGTTGTAGCCTGCAGCAGAATTTCCTTCATTTTAAAGGCTGCATAGTATTCCGTTGTGTGTATATACCACATTTTCTTTATCCATTCAGTGGGCGTTTGGGTTACTTACACCTCTGGGCTATTGTGAATAATGCTGCTATGAACAGGAGTGTACAAATCCCTCTTTTCGACCCTGTTTTCAGTTCTTTTGGAGATCTACCTAAAAGTGGTATTGCTGGATCATATGGTGATTCTATTTTTGATTTTTTTGAAGAACCACTATACTGTTTTCCAATAGTAGTCACTGTGGGTTACATTTTACAATCCCACCAATAGTGAACAAAGATTCCAGCTACTCCATGATCCCTGCCAGCAGTTGTTGTTTTCTGTTTGTTTGTTTGTAGTAGTTTAGAGATATCTCATTGTGATTTTGATACGCATTTCTCTGATGATTAGTGTTGTTGAGCATCTTTTCATATGCTTGTTGGCCATTTGTATGTCATCTTTGGTGAAATATCTTCGTTTGCCCATATTTTAACTGGGTTATTTGATTTTTTATTGTTGAGTTGTAACAGTTCTTCATATACTCTAGATACAAGTTCCTTATTAGATATATGATTTGCAAATTTTTTTTTTCAATATGTAGGTTTCCTTTTCACTCTGTTGATTGTGTCCTTTGATGAACAAAGTTTTTTGTTTGATGTAATCCCATTTTGTCGAATTTTTGCTTTTGTGCCTGTGCTTTCGGTGTCATATCTCATAAATCATTGCTAAATCCAATGTTATGAAACTTTACCCTATGTTTTCTACTAAGAGTTTTATACCTTTGGGTTGAATGTTTAGGACTTTCATCCAGTTTGAGTTAATAAATGTATAGTGTGTGAGATAAGGGTCCAACTTCACTCTTTGATATGTTGGTATCCAAACACCAGTTTTCACAACACCATTCATTGAAGAGACTGTCCTTTTCCCATTGAGTGGTCTTGGCACCCTTGTTAAAGATCAATTACCCAGTTACATGGGGGTTTATTTCTGGGCAGTCTATTCTATTACATTGGTCTATATATCTGTCTTTATGCTGGTTCCACACTGTTTGATTATTGTAGCTTTGTGATATGTTTTGAAGTTGTGGGTGTTGGTGAAGGGGGATGTGCTTTTAACTTGGATCTTTACAGCCTTAAAGGCCACAGGCTTCACAGAGTACTGACAATGATGTTAGATGGCTTAATCCACTTGTTGGACATAATTCCTCAGCCTAATTTTAGAACTGTCTAGTCTTTCCTCACTCAAGGGTGTGATCCAATGTATGGCCCCCACCATTCCTTAGTATATGTTTCAGTCCATTAGTTCCCTTTCTCCTCTGTCAGAATAGCAGTTTGATCCCTTCCCTAGTTGTGTTCTCATACTGTGCAGTTTCTATCCACAGATACCAACAACTGATTCTAATTAAATAATAAGTAGAATGTATAGCTAATCTCTGTGTAGAGCCCACTCTTGCACAGTGCACTGTCCCAGACAGCAACGCGAAGGGTTATCAGACGATCTTTAAGCTGTTCCTTTTCACTAGATGAATAATTTATATTCCAGTTTCTAATTCAGGTGAACTGAAGTGATAGATCTAGCCTTGAAGAGCATAGCAAAATGATTAAGAGCACGAACTCTGAAGCCAGACTACCTACGTCCAATCCTGGCCATCCTCCTGGTGGACTGACTGTCTACCTGACCGCTCAGCCCCAGTTTCCTCATGGCCATGAGAGCAGTGCCTGTTCATCTGTTCTTAACGGCTGTTGTGAGGTTGGATGAATCATTCCTGCGGTGTTTAGAGTGGTGCCTGACACCTGGTATTTAATCTTTTATTATTCGTACTAATTCATGATTAGAAGTAAGAAGTGGAGACGTGCAGGGCACTGGCCTCGAGTGCTCCCGGGTCGGCCAGCTCCTCTCTGGCCACCAACGCCACAGGGCACTCCTGGCATCACTTATCACGACCCAGTACTCTGTTCTCTTCAGCCTCTATGGCTTAAAGCCGCAGTGTATTCTGGGGCTAAAGGAGGGTATTCTGCCTTTCCTTTTTTGTGAACTCCTTTCTTCAAATTGTAGCAAAACAGTACCACCTTATACCGTAAAGCATGTTGTTTCAGAGTCTCTTTTTTCTCCTACAGTCCATCCCTTTCTCAAAAATCAAACGTGAATTCACTGCACCATAATCTGAGACACATACCACATTTAAATTGACTTTATATTGATTACCGACGATCTGTGATAAATCAAACATGTCTGTGATCCTTATCTTAGGATGATATTTCCTAGGAATCTTTGTTTTATCGTATAACTATATCTGCAAGTCTATTCAATATGTTCAACAATATATCAGCTATTTCAACATGCCCAAAAGTGTCTATACTCCAAAGATGAGCATATTTTACAATAAGTCTGGGGGACATTTTATTTCCAGGATCAATTTGATTAATATTTAACAGGTGATTTTCTTACAAATAATGGTTTACGGTCTTAAGGGATTAAGTGCTTTTTTTTTTTTTTTTTAGAAGAGAGACAAAGCTGCAAGAATTATTCAGTCAGCTGTAATCAATTTTCTGACTAAACGACAATTGAAAAAGGAGGTCAACGCAACATTGGTCATTCAGAAATATTGGCGAAGACTCTTAGCAAAGAGAAAATTATTAATGTTAAAAAAGGAAAAACTAGAAAAAGTTCAAAATAAATCAGCATCTGTTATTCAGGTATAGTATTCTGAATTTTTGAATTTAAAAAGGTATAATGACACTTTTTAAGAAAGTAAAATATGATAAAGTTTTAAATTATTATATTTTAGGCTTCTATATTTTATCTAGTACTTAACCTTAACAAATATTTGATACCTCCCTACTACATGTAAAACTCTTGGCTGTGTTCAGCATAAGGGTCAAACAAATCGAAACACCTCCTTTGCTCTGAAGGAGGGAACAGTCTAATTCTGTACCCCGTGCTGTCTTCTTTGTTTTACATTAGAGGTTTGCAATCTTCCACTATGGGTCATGCTGGCACACTGTACCCTTCTACCTTGTATATCCATAAACCCAGCCACACTCTCTTTTTCATCTTTACTATGAGTCCTGGAAACTTTTCTTTGGGGATAACAGTGTACATCTTCCTCTCCAGCCCACTTAGTTGGCAAGTGCTGGAAATACTACTTATAATCAGTTTATAGAATGCCTATGTAATTTTTCTACTGAGTAAAAAAAAAAAATTCAACGTATCTACTTTACTTAATGGACATATTCCTTACATCCAAATGTTAGTCTTTGATATTACATTCTATTTTAATAACATCAGAGAGGTGTACTATTTAAATTTACCCTATGTAAATGCCATTGAATTTTATCTATTTTATAAATTTGGAGATTTGTTTCTGGCTACTACTACTGAAAGTGAGAGATTCTGATTTGATAAATTCTCTTTCTTTGAACCTTTTTTTTAATGTGGAATATTACACATAGAAAATTGCACAAAACACAAATGTAGAGCCTAATGGTTTTTCACACTAGGTGAATACTTACGTAACCACAACCTAGGTCAAGAAATAGAATATTGCTAGCCTCTCAGAAGGCATTTCTCAATCAGTTAATCCCCCAGCCCAGCCGAAGGTAACCATTATTCTAATGTATGCTAATCATGCCTTTTTCCTATACATCTTTCTTAAATGCTCTGATATTGTCTTGCCTGTTTTTTGAATTTTACATAGAGGGGTTCAGACAGTGTGAATTCTTTTATTGAACATGAAATTTGTGGAGATTTATCAGTGTTGTTGAGTGTAACTGATTTAACTTTCATTTTATAATATCCTGCAATTTATTTGTCTGTTCTGTTGTTGATGGACATCTGGCTTTCTGGTTTTGAGCTGTTAAGACTAAAGCTTTTATGAACGTGCCTTTTGGTGTGACATATATTCACTCTGTTTGGCATATACCTACGAGTACAACTGTTCATCTTAGGGAATATATATTTCAGTTTTAGTACATACTGCCAAGGATTTTTCTAAGGTGGTTATAGCACCGCCAGCTGTTTATAATACTTGGAAGTTATCTCTTTAATTTTAGCCATCCTGGTCACCATTCTGGTCGTTGTACGGTGGTATCTTAGAATAGATGTAATTTGCATTCCCTTGGTAATGAATGACATTGAACACCTTTTCATATTGAAAGTCTTCTTTCGTGAAGTGTTTTTTCAAGGATCTTTTTTTCAGTTTTTTATTTTGATTGTTTGCTTTCTTGTGGATTTGTAAGAGATCTTTATCTATTCTGGTTATCAGACCTTTGTTGGATATGTGTGTTGTAAATGTCTTCTCCCAGACCGTGGTTTATAGTTTTATGTCTTTTCAGTGAAAGTTCTTAATTTTCTTTTATGGTTAGTGGGTTTGTTTTTGTTTGTTTATTTTTGAACCATTTAAGGAGTGTTTTTTCAACCTAAGGCCTTGAAGATATTCTCCTGTATTATATTTTGAAACCTTTAATGTGTTGTCTTTCACATTTAAATCTCTCTTGAAATTAATTTTTGCAAATGATTTGTGTTAGGGACCATTTTTCTTTTTGTATATATGGATAGCCATTGTTTCAGTTACAATTTACTGAAATGACCACACTTGCCTCATTGCTGTGCTATCTTTAGCATACATCAAATATTCTTATATGTGTGGTTCTGTTTCTAGAGTTTTTTTCTATTTCATTGTTCTTTTTGTCTACCAGTGAGCCATGTACTTCAGCTTTACAAGAAATCTGGATGTCTGGTAGATAAAACTTTCTTTGTTTTCTTTAAGAAGTTTTTGGCTATTCTAAAGTCCTCTGCATTTTCACACATATTTTGAATCTGAAGTTTAAAAAATATTGGAATTTGATTGAGATTTAATTGAATAGGTCAGTTTAGTTAGAATTGATATCTTTACTACTAAACATGGTATTTATTTCCTATTTACTTAGGCCTTCTTTAAAAGTCTCCTAAAATGGTTTTATGATCTGATGCAAGAGGTCTTAAATATCTTCATATGTTCCTAGGTATATTATAAATTTTTTAAAATTTAAATTTAATAAATTTTAACTTTACATTGATTAAAATTAAAATTTTAATTTTTAAATTAACCCTCAGTAAAATGTGCTTTTCTTTTTCTGGTGTGTGGTTCCACAGATTTAAACACACGTACACATGTGTTTAAACACAGTTGTGAAATCATCACCTCAATCAGGATACAGAGCAGTTCCATCTCCCAGAAGGACTGTTGCATTCTATTTCTTTGCGGTCCTTTCTCCCTCCTCACCCAGCCCCAGGCACCCAAGCTCTGCTCTCTATTCCCATAGTTTTGCCTTTTTGAGAATGTCACATAATGGAGCCATACAGTAGGTAAGTTTTGAGACTGGTTTTTTTTTCTCTCTGCAGGATGCCTTTGAGTCTCATCCAAGTTGTTGCATGTATCGGTGGTTTATTCTCCTTCATTGCTGAACAGTATTCCATTGTATGGATGTACCACAATTTGATTATACATTAATCTGTTGAGGGGTATTTGCATTGTTTCCAGTTTTAGGTGATTTCATTCCATTAGGGTAAACAGCTAGGAATGAGATTGCTGGGTCATTTGGTAAGCGTATGTTTAGCTTCATAAGATATCACCAAACTGTGTCTAGAGTGGCTTAACCCACTTTGCTGCCCACCCCCAAAGTGTAAGGATGCTAATTGCTCCATATCCTTAGCAACACCGATTTCTATGTTTTTCAGTCGTTCTGACAGATGTGTAGCGGTGTCTTGATTTTAGTTGCTATTTTCCTAATGGCTATGTATATGTCTTCAAATGCTTAATTGCCTTTCGATTATCTTCTTTATGAAGTGTCTCTTGAAATCTTTTGCCCATTTTTATAATTGAGAGCTTATCTTATTGAGTTTTGAGACTTTTTCTATATTCTGGGTACAAGTTGTTTGTCAGTGATTTGCAACTATTTTCTCTTAATCAATAGGCCTTTTACAGACAGAGTTTGCTGGTCTCTGATCTTGGTGAAAGTTCTGTGTACTTGAAAAGAATGTGTATTCTGTTGTTGGGTGGAGTGTTCTATAAATGTCAATTAGATCTATTTGGGTGATGATATTTAACAGTTCTTTTATATCCTAACTGGTGTTCTGTTTATTTAGTCTTGTACCAAGAGAGCAGTATTTAAGTCTCTAACTATAATTGTGGATGTATCTTTCTCCCTTCGGTTTTATCTACATGTATTTTGAAGATGTTTTGTTAGGTGCATACACATTTGGAATTTTTATGTCCTCTTGGTGAGTTGAGTTTTGGTTTTTATCATTATCATTTTTTATCATTGGTGAGTTGAATTTTTTTTTAATCATTTTTTATCATTGTGTAATATTCCTTTTTTATCCTTCATAATTTTCTTTGCTCTGAAGTCAACCTTGCATGCTCTTACTATAACCACTCCAGCTTTCACTTGATTATCATTCGCAGGGTATATTTTTTTCCTTTCTTTTACTTATTAGTTGCTTACATCATTATATATGGCTTAAAGTCTTGACAGCATATAGTTTTTATGTTTTGAAAATCTCTGTCTTTTAATTGATGATTTATACCATTTATATTTCAGATATTTATCAATATGTTTGGATTTGGATCTATCATTTTATTATTTAGTTTTCTGAATGTTCACTTTCTTTCATTCTTCTCTTTCCCCTTTCCTGTCTTTTCAATTATTTGAATACATTTTAGTATTACATTTTAGTTTATCTTTTTTCTTTTTAGTTATTATTTTATCCCCTTGTACAGGGGTTTGGTTATTTGGGTTTTGTTTGTTTGGTTGGTTGGTTTTTTGCCTTTTTTTGGTTGCTATAGGCATTTCAGTATACAAAATTTTAATCTACTTAGAATCAATATTTTATCCCTTTAAATGGAATGTAGAAAACTTGCCACTATCTAGGTCCCTTTGCTCCCCCAACTTTTATGTTTTAGCGGTCTTATTTATTAAACCTACATACAAATAAAATTACATCAGGCAATGTTAATAATTTTTTCTTTCAATCATAATAAATATTTTAAAGAGTGCATGAGAATAATATCCTATTAATGCAGATATTTTTCATTTCTGTTGCTTTGCTTTCTTTTTTTTATAGTACACTTTTTGCAATTTATGAACAAATGATGATACACTGTAATTAACTAAAGTCCTTAGTTTCCATAGGTTTCACTCTTTATGTGGTATAGTTATGTGTTTGACAAAAATCCTGCCCTAAAAATCCTCTCTGCTTTACGTATTCATCTCTTATCCCTCTGCAAAATCCTGGGCAACCATTGATCTTTTTACTGTCTCTATACTTTTGCTTTTTCCAGGATGTCCTATAATTTGAATTCATCAATATGTAGCCTTTTCAGATAGGTTCTCTCACTTCACAATATGCATTTAAGTTTCTTTTATGTCTTTTCCTGCCTTGATAGCTTGTTTCTTTTTATTGCTGAATAACATTCTATCATATTGATGTACTGCAGTTTTTTTTATCCTTTCACCTATTGAAGGACATATTGGTTGCTTCTAATTTGGGGCCATTATGAATAAAGGTGCTATAAACACCTGTGTGCAGGTTTTTCTGTGGACTTGGTTTTCAACTTCTTTGGGAAGGTACCTAGGAATGGGATTGCTTGATCATATGACAAAACTATGTTTAGGTTTGTGAGAAACTGACAAACTGTCTTCCAAAGTGGCTGTACCATTTTGCATTCCCACCAGCAATGAGTGAGAGTTCCTGTTGCTCCACTTCCTGGCCAGCATTTGGTGTTGTCACTGTTTTAGACTTTACCATTAAAATAAATGTGTATAGGCATCACATTGCTGTTTCAGTTTGCAATTCCCTAGTGCATTTGATGTTAAGCATCTTTTCATATGCTTATTTACAATCTGTATATCTTCTTTGGTGAAGCATTCCAATGTTTTCCCCATTTTAAAATTCTTTAAATTCTTTCCCCATTTTTGAATTCTTTATTGTTGAGTTTTAAGGGTTCTTTGTATAACTGGATACAAACCCTTTATCAGATTTATATTTTATAAATATTTCCTCCTAGTTTATGGCTTATCTTTTTGTTCTGTTAACAAGAGTCTTTCACAGGGCAGATTTTTTTTTTGATTTTAATAAACTCTGACATCAATTTTTTTCTTTCATGGATTATACTTTTGGCATTATATCTAAAAAGCCATTGCCAAACCCAAAGTTACTTAGATATTCTATTGTTATCTCTCAGAAGTTCTATAGTTTTGCATTTTACATTCAGATCTATGAGCCATTTGAGTTAATTTTTGTGAAAGGTTAAGAGTTAGTGCTTGACTCACTTTTTCTTTCATATGGATGTCTACTTCTTCCAGTACCACTTGTTGACAAAACTTTTATCCATTCAGTTGTGTTGTTTGTTTATCAAACATCAGTTGACTATGTTGCATGGGTCTATTTCTGGGCTCCTTATTCTGTTCCATTGATCTATTTTTCTATTATTTTGCCAGTATCACACTGTCTCAATTACTGTGGCTTTATAATAACTTTTGAAGTTGGATGATGTTAGTCCTCCAACTTTGTTTTTCTTCACTATTGTATTTGCTATTCTGGGTTTTGTTTTGTTTTTTAATAAATTGATTTATTTTATTTTTATTTTTGGCTGCGTTGGGTCTTTGTTGCTGCACGCGGACTTTCTCTAGTTGCGGCGAGCGGGGGCTTCTCTTCGTTGCGGTGCACGGGCTTCTCATTGCGGTGGCTTCTCTTGTTGCAGAGCACGGGCTCTAGGTGCGCAGGCTTCAGTAGTTGTGGCACGAGGGCTCAGTAGTTGTGGCTCGCGGGCTCTAGAGCACAGGCTCAGTAGTTGTGGCACACAGGCTTTAGTTGCTCCACGGCATGTGGGATCTTCCCGGACCAGGGCTCGAACCCATGTCCCCTGCATTGGCAGGCAGGTTCTTAACCACTGCGCCACCAGGGAAGCCCTATTCTGGGTTTTTTGCATCACCTTATATACTTTAGAAGCAGTTTGCCAGTGTCCACAAAGTTAACTGGATGAGATTTTGATTGAGACTACATTGAATTGATAGATCCAGGTGGGAAGAACTGACATCTTAACAAAATCCAGCCTTCCTATCTATGAATATGATATATCTCTATTTATTTAGATGTTCTGTGATATCTTTCATCAAAGTTTTGTAGCTCTGACAGATCTTGTGCATATTTTGTTAGATATACATTTAAGTATTTCTCTTTTTTTTGCTACTAATGTTAATGTTTCCACATTCTACAAATTTGCTATAGTTGCTTATTCCAGGAGTTTTTGTTTTTGTCATTTCTTTGAATTTTCTACATAAATGATCATGTCATCTATGAACAAAAAAAGGGTTTATTTCTTCTCTGTCTGCATAGCTTTTATGTCCTTTTCTTACTGCATTAGGCAGGACCTCTAGTAGATGCTGAATAGGCTTGGTGAGAGGATACATCCTTGTGTTATTCCTGGTCTAAGATGGAAAGCATTTAGTTTCTCACCGTTAAATCTGATGATAGCTGTAGGTTTGTGTAAATGTTCTTATTATACTGAGGAGGTTCCCCTCTACTCTTAGTTTGTTAAGACATTTCTTTCTCTTTTTTTTCCCAATCATTTTTTTTCTTTCTTGTTCAGCCTAGAGAATTTGTATTGATCTCCAAGTTCATTGATTCGTCTGTCATCTCCATTCTGCTACTGAGCCATGCCAGTGAGGTGTTTTTGTTGCTGTTGTCTTGGTTATTGTGTTTTCAGTTCTAATATTCCCATTTGGCTCTTAGTTGTATCTTTGATGTTTTTTTTCTGAGACTTTTAATCCTTCCATTAGTTCCTGCCACATCTTAGCAGTACTTGGAGTGTTTTGGACAAAGGAATGGTGTTATTGCGAGAAGAACGTCCAGAGCTTGATGACCAGTAGCCAGGATTCGCTTGAGACTTCATAGCTCACATGTTGCTGGGATAACTAAGGAGTTAGGGAACGTGGGGTGGTGGGGAAGGAAGCAAGAGGAAAAAGCTTTATTACCTCTCAAGTCTTTCCAGAATTCTGCTTTTTAACCATGTATCTATAATTCCTAAATTTTATTCTTAATGAAAATACTGACTCAGAGAGTGATCTGGCTCAGTGATATTTCTCAAAATCCTGTGTTGACATTACCAGGCCTGTAACACAGACCCCATCCTATAAACAGTTTCCAATCATTATAAGATAGCTTAGCAACCTTGATAAAAGGGGAAAATATAAGATCCAGAGATACATTCATAGGAAATTACTTAGAATCAATAGATAGCAGAATATTACTATAGTTTCATTTTAAATCTTCTAATATGTTATTCTAATATAACGTAAACTTGTTTATATTTCTTATGTCTCCTGAATACAAATGCCATATAAATATCATTAGTTTGGATTGGCTACAGTTGTATCAACACAGAAACTAAACTATAAACAAAAGAGACAAGTATCTTCTTCAAAAATATATCGCTTTTAAAATTAATGTCTGTTTTTAAGCAAAATGTTAGAAAAATTAATACTTTCAAGGATGTTAAGTATAGAAAGATGTGTCTATTTTACTTTGTGTCCTTTCTTACCTTTTTCAGAGATATTGGAGAAGATATTCCACTAGAAAACAGTTTCTGAAACTGAAATATTATTCAATCATCCTGCAATCTAGGATAAGAATGATCATTGCTGTTGCTTCTTACAAACGATACCTTTGGGCTGCAGTTACAATTCAGAGGTGTTGGCGTGCTTGTTTAAGAAGAAAGCAGGATCAACAGAGATATGAAATGCTAAGATCATCAACCCTTATAATCCAGTCTGTGTTCAGAAGATGGAGGCAACGTAAAATGCAACTACAAATAGAAGCTGCAATAACACTGCAAAGAGCTTTTAGAGAATGGTGTGTCAGGAAACATGTTAAAGAAGAGAAAGCTGCCACGGTCATACAATCCTGGTACAGGATGCAGAGAGAATTACGGAAATACATTCATATTAGATCTTGTGTTGTCATCATTCAGACAAGATTTCGGTGCTTTCAAGCCCAAAAGTTATATAAAAGGAAAAAAGAGTCTATCCTGTCTCTCCAGAAGTACTGCAAAGCATATCTGAAAGGAAAGGTTGAGCGCACCAGCTACTTGCAGAAACGGGCTGCAGCCATCCGACTACAGGCCGCTTTCAGGGGAATGAAAGCTCGTAACTTACGCAAACAGATCACCGCCGCTTGTGTCTTTCAGTCATACTGGAGAATGAGACAGGACAGACTTCGATTTCTAAACCTTAAGAAAAATATTATCAGGTTGCAGGCACACATAAGGAAGCATCAACAATTACAGAAATATAAGAAGATGAAGAAAGCTGCCCTTGTAATTCAGATTCATTTTCGAGCTTACATTTCAGCCAAGAAAGTTCTAGCTTCTTACCAGAAGACGCGATCTGCTGTCATTGTTCTGCAGTCTGCATATAGAGGGATGCAGGCCAGGAAAAAGTTTATTCACATCCTCACATCTGTTATAAGGATTCAATCATATTACAGGGCTTATGTTTCCAGAAAAAAATTTCTGAGGCTAAAAAATGCTGCAGTAAAGTTACAATCCATTGTCAAGATGAAGCAAACTCGTAAACAATATTTACATTTAAGAGCAGCTGCAGTAAAGAGAGAAGAACACATGCGGGCATCTTGCATCAAACTGCAAGCTTTTGTCAGAGGGTACCTGGTTCGAAAGCAAGTGAGGTTGCAGAGAAAAGCTGCTGTTTCACTACAGTCTCATTTCAGGATGAGAAAAATGCGCCTGTACTACCTGAAAATCTATGAAGCAACTGTTGTCATTCAGAATTACTATCGTGCATACAAAGCACGGGTCAATCAGAGGAAGAACTTCTTGCAAGTCAAAAGAGCAGTTATCTGCTTGCAGGCCACTTACAGAGGTTATAAGGTACGCCAGCTAATCAAACAACAATCTACAGCTGCTCTTAAAATTCAAACTGCTTTTAGAGGCTATAGTAAGAGGATGAAATATCAATCTGTGCTTCAGTCTACTCTCAAGATTCAGAGATGGTACAGGACACACAAGACTGTTTCTGACACAAGAACGCATTTTTTAAAGACAAGGGCAGCTGTGATTTCTCTACAGTCCGCTTACCGTGGCTGGAAAGTTCGGAAGCAGATCAGAAGGGAACATCAAGCTGCAGTGAAGATTCAGGCTGCTTTCAGAATGGCCAAGGCCCAGAAAGAGTTCGGGTTGTTAAAAACGGCAGCATCCGTCATCCAGCAACATCTGAGAGCGTGGGCTGCCGGGAGGAGGGGGCGGATGGAGTATACTGCGCTCCGCCTTGCAGCAGTGATGCTTCAGTCCACGTGGAGGGGCAGAGCAGCGAGAAGACAGATTCAGAAGCAGCACAAATGCGCTGTCCTCATACAGTCGTGCTACCGAATGTACGTGCGGCGAAAGAAGTGGAAAATCATGAAAAAAGCGGCTTGTCTGATTCAAATGTACTATAGGGCTTACAGTACTGGGAGAAAACAGCATCATTTGTATTTGAAAACCAAAGCAGCAGTAGTCATCCTACAGTCAGCTTACCGAGGGATGAGAGTGAGGAAACAAATAAAGGAGCACCGCAAGGCGGCAGCCGCTATACAATCTAGTTACAGAGCTTACCAGACCAAAAAGAAGTACGCCACCTACAGAGCGTCAGCTGTTAAAATCCAGAGGTGGTATCGAGATACTAAAATTGCAGACCGTCAGCGTAAGGAATATCTTACTTTAAAGAAGGCGGCTGTGAAAATCCAAGCTGTTTATAGAGGTGTTAGAGTGAGAAGACAGACTCAGCACATGCACACAGCAGCCACCCTTATTAAAGCCGTGTTTAAAATGCAGCAATCCAGGAGGAGATATCATCAAATGAGAACAGCAGCCGTTATAATTCAGGTAAGATACAGAGCATATCATCAGGGTAGAACTCAACGTGCAAAGTACCTGACAACTTTGAAAGCTGTTACCATTCTCCAGGCCAGTTTCAGAGGAGGAAGAGTTAGGCAGACCCTGAGAAGGATGCAGACCGCAGCAACACTCATCCAGTCCCACTACAGAAGACACAAACAACAAGCTTATTTTAATAAGTTGAAGAAGGTGACAAGAAAGGTGCAGCAAAAATACCGGGCAATGAGGGAAAGGAACATACAATTTCAAAGGTATAGCAAACTGAGACATTCTGTAATCTGCATTCAGGCTGCTTTTAGGGGGATGCAAGCTAGAAGACACTTAAAAGTCATGCACTCAGCCGCGGCTATAATTCAGAGGAGATTTAGGACTCTGATGATGAGAAGGAGATTCCTGTCTCTCAGGAATACTGCTGTGTGGATTCAGAGAAAATATCGTGCAAATGTTTGCGCAAAGCATTGCTTACAACAGTTACTACGGTTACAAAAGGCAGCCCTCAAAATCCAGTCCTGGTACAGAGGGTGGATGGTGAGGAAGAAGGTGCAAGAGATGCACAGGGCTGCAACCGTCCTCCAGGCGGCTTTCAGAAGGCACTGTGCACGTGTGAGATACCAGGCCCAGAGGCACGCCTCGCGGGTCATCCAGCAGCGATACCGGGCAAGCAGGGCCAAACTGCTGCAGAGGCAGCTCTACCGCCAGCAAAGACACTCTGCTATGGTCCTCCAGGCTGCATTCAGGGGTATGAAAACCAGAAGACATTTGAAAAGGATGCATGCCTCTGCAACCCTGATTCAGAGCAGGTTCAGATCTTTAATGATGAGGAAAAGATTCCTTTCCCTCAAGAAAGCTGCTATTTTTGTTCAGAGGAAATATCGAGCCACCATTTGTGCCAGACATCACTTGCACCAATTCTTGGAGTTACAGAAGGCAGTCATTACAATCCAGTCATCTTACCGAAGGCTGATGGTAAAGAAGAAGTTACAGGAGATGCACAGGGCTGCAGCCCTCATCCAGGCAACTTTCAGAATGCACAGAACACACCTTGCCTTTCAGACCTGGAAACACGCCTCGCTTCTCATTCAGCAACATTACCGAGCATACAGAGCTGCAAAGTTGCAAAGAGAGCGTTATGTCCAACAAAGGCATTCTGCAGTGGTCATTCAGGCTGCATATAAGGGGATGAAAGCAAGGCAGCTTTTAAGGGAAAAGCACAGAGCTGCTGTCATAATACAAAGCACATACAGAATGTACAGGCAGTATTTTTTCTACCAAAAGCTTCAGTGGGCTACAAAAGTAATACAAGAAAGATATAGAGCCAATAAAAAGAAAGCTCTTCAACACAATGCACTCAAGAAAGCAGCAACCTGTGTCCAAGCAGACTTTCAGGATATGATCATAAGGAGAGAGATTCAGGAAAAGCAGCATCAGGCTGCCATTACTGTTCAGAAGCATTTTAAAGCCTTTAAAACAAGGAAGCACTATCTCTACTTTAGAGCAAAGGTAGTTTTTGTTCAAAGAAGGTACAGAGCACTAGTTGCAGTGCAAACCCAGGCAGTCGTTTGTATACAGTCTTATTACAGAGGCCTTAAGGCACGAAGGGGTATCCAACTCATGCACCTGGCTGCCACCCGAATTCAGTCATTCTACCGAATGCACAGGGCCAGAGTGGATTATCAGGCAAAGAAAATGGCAATTGTTGTTATACAGGATTATTACAGGTCATACGTCAGAGTTAAAATGGAAAGAAAAAAATTTTTAGCCATTCAGAAATCTGTAAGACCTATTCAGGCTGCTTTTAGCGGCATGAAAGTTAGACAGAAATTTAAAAACATGCCCAAAGAAAAAATGGCAGTCCCTGCTACCCAATCTGCATTCTGCTGTCGCAGAACTGAAACTCAGTATGAAGCTGGCCAAATCCCAGCACTTATGGTTCAAAGACGGTGTAAAGCTTCTCTAGTTGGTCCCTTACAGGAAGCAGAGCATCATTCTGAAAGAAAGGCTGCAGTAACAATTCAAAAAGCTTTTCGTAAAATGGTCACAAAAAGATTGGAAAAGCACAAGTGTGCTGCCGTGCGAATTCAGTCCTTCCTTCAGATGGCTGTGTATCGAAGAAGATTCATTGAGCAGAAAAGGGCAGCTATCACTTTACAGCGGTATTTCAGGAGAAGGCAAACCAGAAAACAGTTTTTATTGTATAGAGAAGCAGCAGTTGTTTTACAGAATCACCACAGAGCCTTTTTGTCTGCAAAACATCAAAGAGAAGTTTATTTACAAATAAGAAGCAGTGTTATAATTATTCAAGCTAGAATGAAAGGATTTATACAAAAACGGAAGTTTCAGAAAATTAAAGATAGCACCATAAAAATCCAGGTATTTATATATTGAAATATAAAGCTTTCATTCTTTCTTTGACTAATATTTCTTAGAATTTATAAAATGAGCTTAAGCAGGTTGTAAAGATTAATTAATAGTTAGTTTACGTGGCCATTTCATTTACCTTCCAAAATGGAACATTTTTGAGATTGGGCAAAGGGTGCCAAAAATAATTCACCGAAGACGGCACAGAACTGGGATTGTTCTGGATGTGACACCCTAAGCTTGTTGCCATTATGGTTGCACAGTTAAAAGCAGAGACCTTGAGACCATCAGGTTGCAGCTGGCAGCTGTGAGCCGATACTGTTTTGAGAACAGCTGGTGGTGTCCTTGAGTCTGATACAGTTCAAGTTCTCAGTGATGTAGGAACATGTCTGAAACCACATCCACAATGGCCACCCGGCTCCATTGTGGATGCCTGAACCACAGTTAATCCATTTTGATTTTTAAATGCATTCGTTTCTTTAATGGTGAAAGCGGATACACAATATATGTTTAACAGGCCACAAGACAGCCTGTTCTAGTTAACATAAAGTTCAAATTAAATCCTGTATTAGCCCGAATGACTTCCCCATACCTCAGTGTGTGGAAATTTCTTCATGATAATACAGAATGAGACATGTCTGTTGCTGGGAGTGCAGAGAAGAGAAACCTAAGCTAGTCCCAGTGATCAGAGGTGGCTTCCCGGGATAAATGGCGTCTACGTTGAGACGTTGAGCTGAAGGATGAACTGGAAATAGCCAAGTAAAATGTATGGAAGGAGTATTCCAGCTGTAGGAGGTAACACGGAGTTCAAAAATGAGAGAGAGAACAGGTGTGCAATAAAGGGTGACCTGTGACCAGGATGGCGGTCCATGGAGTGAGATGTGGGCAGCTGTGTAAGACAGAAAAAGTTTAGTCTTTATCCTCGGGACTAAAAGAAGTTCTAGAGGACTTTAAGTAGGAGAAGACCAGAATCATAGTTTATTTTTAAAAAATTACTCAGATGGGATTTCCCTGGCGGTCCAGTGGTTAGGACTCAGCCCTTTCACTGCCATGGCCTGGGTTTAATCCCTGGTCACAGAACTAAGATCCCCCAAGCCATGCGGTGCGACCGAAAAAAAAAAAAAAAAAAATTACTCAGGCAGGGATGTGGAAGATGGACTGAATTGGATGCCGGGTGGCTAGCCAGGAGACTGCAGGCAGTAGGTCAGGGAAAGTGAACCACCGTTTAGCAGAGGGCAGTGACAGCAGGATTGTCAGGGTCAGTGTGCGTGGAGGAGGGGATTGGCCTTGTATAGAGCGTAAACAAGGAGCCCAGCCATCTTTGTGGCTGAGGTGACTCAGCGGATTGTACCCTTCACTGACGTGGGAACAGCGGGAGGAGCAGGTCTGGAGCCCGACGAGCTCGGCCTGGGGTATGTGAAGCTGACGTGACCACCTCGCGTCCAGCGGGGCAGTTGCCATGTTTGCTGTAATTTGGACAGCAGTACGGATTTTGGAATTTGACTTCTACACTGTTGGCATACACTGATAATGGAACTTGTGGGAGATAGGGGATCACTTAGGGAGAATGCATCAAGTGGGCAAAAGAAGAGGGCCCAGGACTGGAGCCCTAAAGAGCATCAAAATTCAGGGGCTCTGAGAGGAGAAGCCAACCTATGGTATTGAGAGGGAACAAAGGAAGCTAAAGATTGTGGTATAAAGAAACCAAGGGTTGAGGGAGGAGGCAAGGAGTGCTCAAGTTCCAGACGCTGCCAGGAGTCAAGGACTGGTGGGTGTCAAGTGCATGTATTAGTTGGGGTCATGTTAGAAAAGTCAAAATAACAATCTTAGGAAAATTCAACTCTTTTTTCTTTCTTTTTTTTAGTAATTAATTGTTATTGATTTTTTTGTTTTTTTTAAATTATTTATTTATTTTTGGCTACATTGGGTCTTTGTTGTGGCACAGGGGCTTTCTCTAGTTGCTGCGAGCGGGGGCTACTCTTCGCTGCGGTGCAGAGGCTTCTCATCGCGCTGGCTTCTCTTGTTGCAGAGCACGGGCTCTAGGCATGCGGGCTCAGTAGTTGTGTCTCGCAGGCTCTAGAGCGCAGGCTCAGTAGTTGTGGCGCACGGGCTTAGTTGCTCTGTGGCATGTGGGATCTTCCTGGACCAGGGCTCGAACCCGTGTCCCCTGCATTGGCAGGCGGATTCTTAACCATTGCACCACCAGGGAAGCCCTGTTTTTTCTTTTATATAGCTAAATTATAAAAGTGCATGTTGCACATCTAGTTTTTTTGTTTTTTTGTTTTTTTGTGTGTGTGTTCCAATAAAACTTTATTTACAAAAAGAAGCTTGGGGCCAGATTTGGCCCAGAGACCATAGTTTGCCAAGACCTGAGTTTAAAAAAAAAAGCAAATTCCGGATCCATATGCACAAGTTGAAAAACAAATCTACCCCCATTTATATAAAAAGAAAATCATATAGATCTGTATATGTTCTTTACTAGCGCATCTAGTTTTTAACACATACCAACCAGTGGTCTTAAACTTTAGCACACATTGGAATCACTTTGGAATCTTTAAAAATACTGATACCTGGCTTCCACTATGAATACTACTATGTTGGTATTCGGTTTTGTTTACATAAGAACCATATAGAAATACTCTGAGTTAAGACCATCACAAGAGTTAAGTTTGACCGTATATATCATTCTCGCCTGTCAACTGAATTTAGAGCCTGATTCCCCATGTTAGGTGGAGCTGTTGTATTTGCTGTAGGTGTTTTGAAGTCAGATAGACTCAGGTTCAAATCTTGACTCTATCACTTAACTGGCTGTGTGGTAACAAGTCTCTTGACGTTAATTTCTGTTTTGTATAGAGATCTTAATAATCATCTCACAAGATATTTATAAGGATTAAATAAGATATGTCTGTCACTTATTACCTGTGACATCAACAAGTAATTTTACTGGTGTCAGTTCCTCTGGGCCTTCATTTTTTTCATCTCTAAATTAGAGATAATAGTATTACCTACCTATGTTACTGTAAAGAATCATAGTGCTTAGTACAGCGCTAAGCACTTAAGAAGTTGTAGCTGTTACTTAAGCTTTTAGTCAACCACAAGGTTGCCAAAGTCGGAAAATCTGATGGTCCTCAGGTAGATGGATGCCCTCAGGATTCTGCAACAGGCTGGACACAGAACCCAGGATGTGTCTGCAGTGGGTGGGGAGGGCAGTGGGAAGAATTCCTGTCCCTTCCCTGGAATTGGAGGCATCAGTGTGTTCATTTCCTTTCGTTCCTTCACATGGACTGAGAAGGTGAGGGCAGTGCACACACCCGGTGCGTGCATCTTACAATTTAAATACTTTTCAGGGTTGCATTGGGCTTAGCCCGCAGCCAGCCACAGGGTATGTGCTGAAGCAGGTAGTAGGAGGTCACAGGTCAGCCCGCTGTTCTCAGAGGGCTCACGTGTCCGGAGTGAGCGAGTCCCATACAGGAGTTGGGGTGTGACTGCATTTCTGCAGTTGATCTTGTCTGCTTGACCTTATATTAACTGTTATCAATACTGAGTCTTCCAGTTTACAAAAAAAAATTAGACATCTCATTGCATATTTGTTATGTTTATATGTTTAATAGACTGTGTGGAGGAGACATAAAGCCAGGAAATATTTACGTGAAGTGAAAGCTGCCTGCAAGATTCAAGCCTGGTACAGGTGTTGGAAAGCACGTAAAGAGTATCTGGCTGTGTTAAGAGCTGTTAGAATCATTCAGGGTTGCTTCTGTACCAAACTGCAGAGAAGACGGTAAATGTGTCAGCTGCGTGGGCGAGAGTGTGTGTGGGGGGTGTGTGTGTGTGTGTGTGTGTTTGTAAATTTCTGATTGCTAGAACCTAAGTATGAATTATCCTTTTCTACTTTTTTTAATTCTCTCATTGCCTTTCTTATATTTTCTTTCTCCTCTAGTATTTATAGGGGACGGGCAATGAATGCTTACTAAATGAGTTAATTTGAAATTGCTTTCCAATAATCACTTTTCAGGTTTTTGAACGTGAGAGCATCAACAATCATCATTCAGAGAAAATGGGGAGCAGTACTTTCTGGAAGAACAGCTCATGAGCAATTCTTAATGACAAAAGTAGGTGTTAAAAAAACAGTTCATATATAAAGAACTACTTTAAAAAACAGAAAAGAAAAAATGATTTAAAGATCTAACTATACATTTACTATAAACACATCATTGCAGTCAACTAAAAATTATATTCACTCATAAAAATGCTATTTGTATTTTTGTGTATCTGTTTTTATAACATAGTCTCAAACCCAAGTTTGAAGTGACTTATTTGAAGAAAATCATAATAGATGTAGCATATCCTGTCTGTATGAGTCAACACACACTCTTTAAGCCACATTTGGTAATCTATTTAAAATATTTAACATTGGTTCTAGAACAATGGTGGTACCTATGGTCTTTTATTAAAGAAATCAAAATTAAAATTTTACTTGTAAATTTTGATGTTCATATTCACTATGTATGATTACATACCCACTATTATTATTACACCTTCTATTATATGTTAACTAACTAATCGGATCCTCATGATAACTCTGTGAGGTAGCTGTTATCAGCATTCCCATTTTACGGATGAGTAAACTGAGGTCTGGAGAGGTAAAGGGATTTGCTCAAGGTCACTCAGCTAGTAGATGGGGGTCTATGTTGTAAAACAAACCTAGTTTTCATTTCAATCCAGATACTTTATGTGTCTTGGAATTTGATAGTCAGGATGTTCTAGAATTGAGGAATCTAAGATGTGCTGGGAGTACACTGGTTCTCGAAGCAGCAGACAGCTTCCCTCACAGCTGCTTATAATGCCCATTCTGTTCTCTAGAGTGTAGCTAGCTTTTGTATTAAATGCATTTGTCCTGTAGTAATACTAGTCCTTTGCTCATTCACAATGAAAAGTATCAAGAGGAAGGTAGGGAAAAAGCACCAGGTATCTATGGTCCCTGGTTTGCACCTTCATAAAAACTTCATTTTCAGCTGTAGCCCTCTGTGGGTTTCGAAATCTGTGAAATATGACATTCTTCAACTAAAAATGTTAAAAAAAAAGATCATAATTATACCATCTTATTTTTCATTGAGAAATTCCAGAACCTCCAGTGGGTTGAATTATTATTTCTATCTATTAATGTCACTTGCAAATTTTTCCTTATAGAGACATCAAGCTGCTTGTTTGATCCAAGCAAATTTCAGAGCATATAAAGGAAGGCAGGTCTTTCTCCAGCAGAAATCAGCTGCTTTGACCATACAAAGATACATACGAGCCAGGAAGGCTAGGAAGTGTGAAAGGATAAAATACGTTGAATTAAAAAAATCTACAGTTGTTCTACAAGCACTGGTGCGTGGTTGGTTAGTAAGAAAAAGGGTAAGTATTTTTAAGTAGGATATCTCAGTCTTATGAAGTGGAAATACCTGATGTTAAATTGTGTTAAGAAATTTGAGATTTTGGAGGATAATTTCAGAACTGATATAACCATTAACTAGAATTTATTCAGCTTCTGAATAGCCCCATGTAACAAGATCACTGGTTGCCATAGATTTTTGTTCTATGATCCTATTTCCCATAGATGCTCACCAAAAATGCAAAATAACTTTTCTCGTGTAATAAATCTTAGCAAAGGAACTGAAGTATGAGGAGGGCTCCACACGTGAAGGAGGTTGTTGGTTCTTTTTTTAAGTTTTTAACATCCTTATTGGAGTATAATTGCTCTACAATGGTGTGTTAGTTTCTGCTGTATAACAAAGTGAATCAGCTCTACATATACATATATCCCCATCTCCCCTCCCTCTTGCGTCTCCCTCCCACCCTCCCTATCCCACCCCTCTAGGTGGTCACAAAGCACCGAGCTGATCTCCCCGTGCTATGCGGCTGCTTCCCACTAGCTATCTATTTTACGTTTGGTAGTGTATATATGTCCATGCCACTCTCTCACTTCGTCCCAGCTTCCCCCTCCCCCTCCCCACACGTGAAGAAGGTTGTTATTCAAGTCACCTTTTGCTACCAGCAAGCAACTCTCTCAGGGGTTGTAGGACCATTCCGTTGATAACTTCCACACCTTCAGCAGGAGAGAATCCTCCCTAGGGAATTCTTGACGTTCTGGACATCCAGTATGTGAAGCAGTGGTAAACAGAAAATAATTAAATTGACGGAGAAATCTTTTGTGTTTTGTTCACTGAGTATAAATTGAAACTCTGAAGGCCAAAGGCCCCTCCCTGGAGGGAGCTTCTGCTGCAAAAGTCTTTGTGCTGGATGTGGCGAGACTGCTACTGGAGAAGTCGGATCAAATGTTTGTCCGATTTAACATCACCATCTTCAGCGGTTCTGCTTGGAGCACTCTAACCCTTTCTCAGTTTACTGTTCCTAGACTTCTCCCATTATAATTAGTGCCTTCAAAGCCTTATCTAGCTGCCCTTGGGTAGTCTAGTTAAATTCTTGAGTGAAGTGCCCAAATATAATTGTGCTTTCTATACCCTCAGTTAGGGGTTACACCATGGAAAGTATTGTATAGTAAAGGAGTATAATTACTTCAGGTTACAATGTAGATAATTTTAATAGTTACAAGTTAGTTTACTGTTGCTAATTTATATAATTTGGTATTGAGGATATACAAAAATAAACATTGGTTGATTGTCTTAAGAGTCAACTATTTGGTTGTTAATCTTTTTTTCTCCTTTAGATTTTAGAACAGAGAGCCAAAATTAGGCTTCTTCACTTCACAGCAGCTGCCTTTTATCACCTGTCTGCTCTTAGAATTCAAAGAGCGTACAGACTTCACAGGGCTCTGAAGAATGCTAATAATAAACAGGTTAACTCAGCCATCTGTATTCAGGTTAGCTTTTCCTTCCCAGTAAAACTATGACATAATTTTTGTTTGAAACTTTTTAATATTTCATAAACAATTTCCAAATACCCCTGCTAAAGTTATATAGTATTTAGCTTTTGCCACGGGGCCGTTAGGGTGGTTGGCTGGCTTAGAGGTGAGTTGCGTTTTGTGGCGCAGGACTAAGGCTGCAGGTTATCCTGTGGTGCACGGGACCCATTTACCCCTCATGTAGCGGCACCCAGGGCACCTGTCTCTCTCTCGACCTCCTTGCCAACCCGTTGACATTACAAGACTTTGTGATTTTGTCATTTTGATGAATGGCAAATTATATCTCATATTTGGTTTGGATTTCCTATGATTGCTAGCAATTCTAAAAAATCTTTCCTCTGTGTTGGTTATTCAAATTCTTATCTGTGTATGGTATGCTTTTTAAATTTTTTTTTTCCACATAGTTTGCTCATTTTTCTGTTGAGTGTTTTATTTTTCTTAATGATTATAGGAGTTCTTTATGTATTCTGGATAAGAATCCTGTTTGTACAGTATATGTTAATATACTTACATATAAAATATTGAGTAAAAAAACAAATTGAAGAATAATATACAGCTTGACAAGATTTATATCAATTATGAAATGAGGCATATGTTGTGCGGGGTTAAATTCTCACTCACACACACACACACACACACACACACTCACACACACTCACACAGACTCACACACACAACTCACATTCACACCCACTCACCCACACTCACACACACCCACACTCACACTCACACACACACTCACACCCACTGTGGCCTGGAATTTTCTGCAGCAACTAGAGTGGAAATGTAATGCCACTGGGGAGGGTTGAAAGATATTTCAATAAATGTTCTATTTATTCCATTAAGAAACCTGAAGTTTCAAAAAAAAAAAAAAAAAAGAAACCTGAAGTAAAAAAACTATTCATATGTTTTAAACAGAGATGGTTTCGAGCAAGATTACAGCATAAGAGGTTTCTTCAGAAACATAGCTTCATAAAAATTCAGGATGAAGCTCAAGAACATATGAGCCAGCAAAATAGGGCTGCATCAGTAATACAGAAAGCCGTATGCCGTTTTCTCCTCCGTAAAAAGCAGGAAAAATTTAATGATAGAATCACTAAAATTCAGGTAACTGAAAATATTATGATTTTAGTTCAAGACTTTGGTTTGCAATTCATCTACACGATATATAACATTTTATTGAATTTTATTTTTATTTATTTATTTTATTTCTTGGCTGCACCTCGCAGCTTGCGGGATCTTAGTTCCCCAACCAGAGATTGAACCTGGGCCACGGCAGTGAAAGTGCCGAGTCCTAACCACTGGACCGCCAGGGAATCCCCAATATCTAACATTTTAAAAAGCACAGTCATGCTAATTTTAAAAAGCTGAGATTGGCCAATAGAATAATTCATATACACTATGCTACCATAATTTCATTGTTAAGCCCTTTGTTTTCACATTCCATAGAGGAAGTTGATGATTGAAAGATGCAAAAGTATTTTTGCCTTTTGAATAGATTTAGCCGTCTTTGGCCAGCGAATGATGCTTTAACTTATATACAGGAATATTATATGTATTTCTTCCTAGAAAAATTGCTTTTGCTATTTATTAGAACCTGAACTGAAGTTGTAGTTGCAAAGTTGCAAAGATCACATTGTGTAATTTTACTGAAAATATTTACTTTGTGGAAGTAGATGTAGATGTTAAGTCCACAACATCAGAGGTTGTAATCTTAAAGTTACTGGTTTGTCTCTTTAAGGCGTTATGGAGAGGATATTCTTGGAGGAAGAAAAATGATTGTACAAAAATTAAAGCCATTCGACAGAGACTTCAGTGTATTAACAGGGAGATTCGAGAAGAAAACAAGCTCTACCACAGAACCGCACTTGCCCTGCACTATCTCCTGACATACAAGTACCTTTCCGCTATTCTTGAGGCTCTAAAGCACCTGGGTTAGTTTGTTTTAACAATATCTTGTATAAGGTTAGAAATGTGTTTTTACCCTTGAGTCGTACAAAGAATATAATAATATGATACTGATTTTGTTGCTGTGAATGTATCTCTTTTTTTTTCTTCCCCCTTTCAGAGGTAGTTACTAGATTGTCTTCACTTTGCTGTGAGAATATGGCCCAGAGTGGAGCAATTTCTAAAATATTCGTCTTGATCCGAAGCTGTAACCGTAGTGTCCCTTGTATGGAGGTCATCGGATACGCTGTGCAGGTCTTGCTTAACGTCGCCAAGGTAGTTTCCGTCTTGATAACGAAGAGTTCCTTGGTCAAGAAACCTCCCCCAGCAAGTTAGGTTGATGCTTGCTCATCACTAGAACTCAGATCTCCGAGTTAAAGGTCATTTACTATGTGCCATAGTCTTCGGGGGGGGGGGAATGATTACTCTGTTAACATAACTGTACATAGAAACTGTAATTTTTTATGATTTATTTCTCCTGTTTTTATAACACTAATAACAGCAAGTTAGTTAAGGACTTGCTAACTATGTGCTAGTGCTTTCCATGCATCATTTAATTTAGTCCTCCCATTCATCCTCTAAGGCGGTTCATACGGTATTATCCTTCTCATTTTGTAGTGGAGGGATAATCTTTACAGGAGGTAAGGTCCTCGCCCGAGGACCAGCGTGTGGTCAGTGGTGGAGGGCTCACGTCCGTCTCCCTCCAGAGCTGACAGCCTGTACACTGCGCTGTATCAGAACAGCAGAACCTCTTCTAATCACGTCTGGCTTCCTTTTTGGTTGGTGTTCCTAAAGTACTGGGTTGGCCAAAATGTGCCTTCGGTTCTTAAGTAAAAATAAAAGACACATTTTTCATTTTCACCAAGAACTTTATTGAACAACGTAGTCACCCTTTTGTTCCATGACCTTTTGCCATTTTTCAGGCAACTTCATTATTCCATCTTCCCAAAACTTTTTATCTTTTTGAGCAAAGGACTGTTCCAGGTGCCTTTTACAGTCTTCCAGGGAATTGAAATTTTTTCCATTAAGAGAATTTTGTAAAGACCGAAATAAATGGAAATCCGAAGGTGCAATGTCTGATGAACACGGCGGATGAAACAGAACTTGCCAGCCAAGCTCTAACAGTTTTTGCCTGGTCATCAAAGAAACATGCGGTCTTGCGTTATCTTCATGGAAGATTATGTGTTTTCTGTTGACTAATTCTAGATGCTTTTCGTCGAGTGCTGCTTTCAGTTGGTCTAATTGGGAGCTGTATTTGCTGGAATTAGTCATTTGGTTTTCCGAAAGGAGCTCATAATAGAGGACTCCCTTCCAATCCCACCATATACACAACATCACCTTCTTTGGATGAAGACTGGCCTTTGGTGTGTGGTTGGTGGTGGTTCATGTCACTTGCCCCACGATCTCTTCCATTCCACACTATTGTACAGTATTCGCTTTTCATCACCCGTGACAATTTGTTTTAAAAACAGAACGTTTTCATTACATTTAAGTAGAGAATCGCATGCAGAAATAGGGTCAAGAAGGTTTTCTTCGCTTAACTTATGTGGACCTAAACATCAAAGCAATTCACATAACCAAGCTGGTGCAAATGATTTTCAGCGCTGCATTTGGATATTTTGAGTATGTCGGCTATCTCCCACGTGGTATAACACTGATTGTTCTCAATTAATGTCTCGATTTGATCGCTATCAAGTTCAACTGGTCTACCCCACTGTGGAGCATCGTCCAGCAAGAAATCTCCAGCACGAAACTTCGCAAACCACTTTTGACACGTTTGATCAGTCACAGCACTTCTCCATGCACTGGACAAATCTTTTTTTGCATTTCGGTTACATTTTTACCTTTCTTGAAATAATAAAGCAGAATATGCTGAAAATGTTGTTTTTTTTCTTCCATCTTCAATATTAAAATAACTACACACAAATTCATCAATTTTGATTAGTCTTTTTTTAAATGCACACTGATATGACAGCTGTCATATACAATCTAACAAAATTGTTTTGAATGAAGTTAAAGACAACTAATGCTACTAGATCCATCTTACGGAAAAAACCAAACGAACCTTTTGGCCAACCCAGTATCTGTGTTTATTATAATTTGTAACTTGGTTCTGTTCTCTTCCAGTATGAGAAAACGACTTCAGCAGTTTATGATGTAGAAAACTGTGTAGATACACTGCTGGAGCTTCTGCAAATGTACCAAGAAAAGCCCGGTGACAAAGTTGCAGACAAGAGTAGAAGCATTTTCACAAAAACTTGTTGTTTGTTAGCTGTTTTACTGAAGAGGACAAATCGAGCTTCTGTAAGTATTCATCAGTTTTTTTCCTTTGAGGTTATTTTTACATGTTCTTAAGCCCAAGACTTTTAAGCAGTTATCACAACTGAAATAGGGCTTTGCGTGTGTTCACACCTGCTTTTTGTGCTGATATGAATTGTTTCTTATGTGTCAGAGAAGCTGAATTCTAGAAGTAGAATTTATCACAGCCCTAGGAGTAACCAGCTCCCATGTACTTGAGAGAAGCAACAGCTGTCCCAGCAAGGTAGAAATCCAGATGTGTACAACTCCTCATCCTCCTGCTGTGACATAAAGACGTGACAAGCGTTTCTCTGGTGAGGCCTCTGAGTATCCTCTCCAGGAGTTACAGTCAGCAGGGGTGACTGCAGGCCATGGTGGGACTGTGGCCTTTATCCTGAGAACAGTGGGAAACCACTGAAGGATTTTAAACAAGGAGATATGTTCCGGTTTAAGTTTTAACATCACTTTGGCTGCTGGTTGAAGAATGGATTTGGGAGAGCGTGTGGGTATAGGGAGACCATTAAGGAAAGAGGCAAGTGTAGACACGCAGTGGTCTGGGCAAGAGACTGTACTTGACCTGGGGTCACATCAGGCAGAGGTAAGCGGGTAACGCTGGAAACTTTAAGAAGGTAAAATTCACAGGACTTGGTAACCATATGTAATAGGTATATTGACTTTAATGTTTGCTTTTTTATTTAGTGTGGAGTTAAGTGTACAATTTTTGAATATTTGCCTTCTTCATAATTGTCTTATAAATTCATAATTTAAACCAATCTAACTGCTGAACTTGGAGAGCTCGGCTTTTTATTGTTAAAAGCTCGTAATTTACTGCATAGTGCTTGTATACTGTGATTGATTTTGCTAGCATAGAAGGGATACAGAATTCTTATTAGTTTAATAAATGCACATTTTCTTTTGTAGGATGTTCGAAGTAGGTCCAAAGTTGTTGATCGTATTTATAGTCTCTACAAACTTACAGCTCATAAACATAAAGTGAATACTGAAAGAATCCTTTGTAAACAAAAGCAGAAATCTTCTATGAGCATTTCCTTTATTCCAGAAACACCTGTAAGAACCAGAATGGTTTCAAGGTGAGCAGTAAATGTACCCTATAGTTTTGTGTCACCATTCATTCATTCGTTCATTCATCCACTTAGCAAACATTTATTGAGCACCTACTATGAGCAAGAGACTGTGCTTGACAATGGAGAAACAGCATGTGAACAAGAAGAAAATCTTTGGTAAATCGAAAGGAGACGATCTCAGCAGTTAATGAAGTAATAACACTGCAGCTATGAGTATTTAGTAGTTATTGGGTAAATTCCTGGTATTAACAAGGTACGTGCTAAGGCTGATAATTAGCTCTGAATAAGCTTTGCCGTATCATTTTTTCCCCTCCATGTAGGACAAGCTGCACTGTTGGGGAGCTGGCGAAGGTCCCTGGTGGCCAAAACATCAACCTCCAACTCCTTGCATAATCACCCCGATGCCTGAAATTTCTCCTCCTAGAGAAGTTCTTTTTGACCTTGTATTAGTTACCTAGAGCCGCTGTAACAGATTAGCACAAACTTAGTGGCCTTAAACAACAGTGACTTACTCTCTCACAGTTCTTGAAACTGGAAGTTTGAAATGAAGGTGTCAGCAGGGCCTCACCTTGTCTGAGGCTCTAGGGTGGAATCCTTCCCTGGCTCGTCCAGTTTCTGGCGGCTAAGTGTCCTTGGCTTGTTGCTGGATAACTCTGTCCTCTGCCTAAGTCTTCACAGGGCTTCTCATCCCTCTCCCTCCTCTGTGTCTCTTGTAAGGACATTTGTTGTTGCTCTCTGGTTCTGGGCAGAAGAAACAGTCTAGAGATATAAATTAGGGAAATGCTCTAGAGATATAAGTTAGATGCAGGAATCATTAGAACCCCTCCTTCTCTCTCCCTCTCTCTCCCTCTCTCTCCTTCCTTTCTATGACTGGACAATTGTCTACTAGGTATAAATCCTGCACCACTGACAATGCACTATTTCTTGACCTGGGTTATATAGCAGTTAGCTTTATAATTACTCATAATTATAAACTGTATAATAGTTGTAAATTGGTTTTGTTCTTGCATGTTTTACAGTATAACATAAAAATAGTCTGCTTAAAGTTTATTAATGGGAACTATTTCTACATAATGTTTTTATTTAAGGACTTGGCATATTATAATATGAATTACGTTATAAAACTATTAACATATGAATGAGTAGATTCTTTTTTTTTTTTTCCTCCCCTTTTGACACTGTCAGGGTTTTTTGAGGTAAAACTCCCAACAGTATAAATGTACCCTTTATTTAGGTATGCAATTCAATGAATTTTGACAAATGTATACAGTTGTAAAACCACTACCACTGAGATAAAATATTTCTATCACAACAAAGTTCCCTTGTGCCCCTTTGCAGTCAGTTCTCTCCCATTAACCCCTGGGTTCTGGAAACTGCTGATGTGAGTTTAGTTTTACCTTTAGTTTTGCCTTTTCTGCTTTGTCCCATAAATGGAATCATACAGAGGTAGCTCTTTGCGACGGGACTCTTTTATTTAGCGTAATGCTCTTGAGGTTCATCCATCTCCATGCATGGCTTAGATCGCACCTCTTTCTTCACAGAGTGCTGTTCCACGGTAGGGGTATATATACCCACTCTGTCTGACCACCCCCCAATTAATAGATGTTCGGAATTTTCACTGGAAAGAACAGGAAGGTGGAAATGCATATAGGGGTAGGGATTCATGTGAGGAAGGTGGATGTGCTGCTGTTTCCTCAGTGAAGAAGGAGATGATAAACATTAGCTCAGAAGCAGATGGGGGAGGGTGTGGAGGGGACGTTTGGAAAGAAGGAAACAGTCATCTTGGGGAAAGAGAAAGGAAGCAATTTCTAGGTAATTTCAATCATTGGCATAAAATCAGCCAGCCCGGTTGTCCAGGTTTTCTTTAGCAACGTCCAGCTGTGCAGGAATGGAGAGGGCCGATGCCTGGATTCAACTTGGAATCCACCTAGAGCTTTCCAGTTGAATTCAATAGGGAAGAGCAGCAATAGCGTTAACGGCGTTTGTAACAGAGATGATACTGAGGGACCCGAGCTAGACGGGAGGGAAAGGAGACCAGCATTGTGCTGGGTGACAGGCACGTGCTGAGGTCCCCTGAAGCGGACACCGCAGTGGGAGGAAGCCGTGAGCCGTGCACGTATTAAGTCAAGGGGCGTGGATGAATCCCAAGTGGTGGTTCGGGCTGGAAGGCTCAGACTGAGCAGTCGGTGGCCGGGCACTTTCTGAGGGTGACAGAGGCTAATCTTGTGATTGTGTGACGGGGAGGTGTGCTGAGTGGACCCAAAGGAAAGGGGGCAGAAACGGAGAGGTGAGGGGCCGGCTCTTTAGCTACAAGGCTGCTGAAGTTCTGAGATGGGGCAGGAGTTGAGGGAAGACCAGGAACCAGGTTTACAGACAAAACCCTGGGGTTTGGTAGCTGAATAGCCTGAGCTTCAAAGGAGCCAGGATCACCCTTCAGGGAAGATGGAGAGAAATAGTCTAAAGTCGTAAACGGCGATGACATGAAGCCTCCCACCCGTGTGAGGGCCTGTGAGGGAGGTGATGCGTCCAGGAGAGACCACATTTCACTTAAGACAAAGCGATGCACGTGAGTCTTCTAAGAGAGGAACTGGATTAATGCAAGGTTTTTATTCTTCTCACAGACTTAAACCGGATTGGGTGTTGAGAAGAGATAACTTGGAAGAAATGATGAATCCTCTGAAAGCTATTCAAATGGTGATGGACACACTTGGCATTCCTTATTAGCAAAGGCAAACACCTCAGTATGTACAGGAAAAGAAATAGGAAAGCTGATCACGCGTGTGGAAAGTGCTTTTGGCTTTCTTTGTACAACTTTTAAAATCTGACTTTGTGTTAAAGTTAAAAAGAGATATGTAACAAATAAACTTTTTATATTCTTTGTTTCTTTTTTTTAATAGCTTTATGCAGAAAACAAACTAATGTCATGGCATGATTCCAACACTGTTATCTATGTCTGTCGTCTTAAAATATTATATTAGTTTGAATATAATCATATTCCTAAAGGGAAAAGATTAGCTTATTATTCCTGTTTTATAGGTAAATTGAGGCATGTATCTAAAATAAATGTTGAAAATTTAAGATTCTGCCAACTCACGTAGAAGTGGGGATAAAATAATCCCACAAATGCCATAGACAACACCCCTGTTTCCTGACTGACGGGACCATCAAGATGGGCAAATGAGCCCCTCTGGGGAAATTAGACAAATTCAGCCTACCCCTTCATATATTAAAAACTCTTGACTTTGAACTGAGTGGGGCTGTAATTTGACCTGGGAAGAGCAAGGTATTGCTTGTAGTAGAAACTCATTGTGTAGTCACTGAGCACAGACCTGAAGATGATTCAAGTGTTGAAACATGACTTGTTATTTTCAGTAGCTTTGGGTCACTGTTACCAATACTGAACCAGTGTGATTCCAGAGCCACAGAAGGCTAATTCCAGTGGCTGTTTGCAATCTGATCGGGTCCCAAAGACTGTCTAGCTATGGGGGCCAGGACAGTTTTTAAGTGTTTGAAATAAATCAGTAGTAGCTAGAAATGGAGAGACCATTTAACTACTTAACTTTATTATTTTGTTGGAATGAGGATTAAACCTAGTCAGAGACTGTTGAGATTTGGTTAGAATAAAGACCATATTGACATATTAAAGAATATATTGAAAGTAACTAGAAATTTTTAGAATTTTTTTTTTTCTTCCAATGAAGTGTTTGGAGTTTGGAGAACTGTTGTTACTTAGAATTTGCCAAATACTATAGTTTTTGTTGACTCTCCTAAATTTTTCTCTTTCATTTAACAGAATTTTAGTGTAAGCAATTTATTTACTTGGTAAATTATACCACTAGGATATAATCAAGCAACATAAAATGTTATTGGTATTAATTTCCCCTAAGATGGTTATAACCAATTAGTATTTGCACAAGAAATATTTCTATGAAGTTATACATGAAAGGTGATTTCCAGATGTTCAAAGTTTTTCTATTGTTGGAACTCAGACTAAAAATTTTTAAATTTTACATAATATTCTAGTTTCATGTGAAGGATATTCCTCTTAAATGTATGTGATAAATCCATATCAGGATTCTAAGGCTTCCTGAAGGCTGGAAGGCTTGTGTGTGTGTGTGTGTGTGTGTGTGTGTGTGGTTGGAAGGAATGGTTGAGAGGTAATTAAGCCTTTTTCTTTAGAAGTTGCTGTTTCCTACAGAGAGATTACATTATATTAAAGAAGGAATATAAATACGTTAACTCCAATCTAGTTCTGTGTTAGGTGAGTTTATTACTGGTGAAATTAGGTGAATTTTAAATTCACCTTCTTGTCTGTAATTAACCCAGATTTCCAGTAGATGTCATTATAACCATAGAGTGTCATTTTTAATTTAGTGGGTTTTTTTGGTTGTTTGGTTTTGGTTTTGGTTTTGGTTTTTTTGGCCATGTTGCAAGGCATGTGGGATCTTAGTTCAGTTCCCAATCAGGAATCTAACCTGTGCCCCCTGCAGTAGAAGCGCAGAGTCTTAACCACTGGACCACCAGGAAAGTCCCTAATTTAGTTTTAAATGTATACATATATAAAGTTACACAGTTATGATTTTCACACACACAAAAAAAAATCCATACTTTTACAACCTTGGAAATTTTTATCTATCCCTAATATAGCTTGTTACCCATACCATATTTTGGCTTAATGCTGCTTGAGAGGAAGAAATTCACATTGTGCAATCTGTTATGCAAAATTGTTGAATTTTTCTCAATAGGTGATTTTTTTCCAGGTTTATTATGTTTATAACTTCTAATTTTTCATTGTAGCAATGAAAGCCTAATACATTTAAAAATCTTTGCGAATTAAGAAAATACTGTCTTTTGGATTACTTTTTGCTAGTAGCTAAGCTTGCTAACAGGCTTGCTTTTAATTTTAATATTGTTTAACTGCCACTGTTTCTTGGTATAAAGAAAGAGTGATAAACTATTGTAGTTCTGCTTTCAACAAAGGAAGAATTCCAATGAAAATACTTTGCTTATAACCTCTTCACAGGAGGTAAGAGTAATGCAGATGAATACATACAATTTACATTTGAGGGCATGTGTATTTGTGGGTGTGTGTAAAAATTTCCAACCTATGTAAAGGAAGAAGAAAATAGTCCCAAAACCTGCTTATTTCAATAAATGCTTATGGAGGGCTACATAAAGTAGTGCTTCTGCATCTTGCATAAATTATGGACCCTTTTTTTCTCCAATTTTACAGAAGCCTTTTCAGAAACCAGTCTTAGAAAGTAGAGTTTTATTCTATGAATAATATTCCATTATTACTGCAGATAACTTTTGTATTTGGAATAGTGATGGTTTATTTTGAATTATCTAAATGAGACCAAAATGAACCTTGATCTAAACTTTGCCCTCGCTTTGCCAAAGCATCATTAATTTTCATACCTGCTGAACATTGTTGGAGTATTTGGAACAGATTCTTCCTCTTATCAATAATTTTGATTGATCTTTTCTGTGGTACATTCAAAGAATAGTCCAGTAACATTTATATTCACCTTAACAGTGTTATTAAAGACGTAAAGCTACTTCAGTGTCTTCCTTCTATTGTTACTTTCTCTCTGAGGCTATCTGGGTTCCATGGCCACTTTCCTACAAGACCATTCAATTCCGTGTATGTTCCTATCTGCTCTAAAATAAGTGCTGACCTACTAGGACAGGCAGCAGTGATCTGCTTCCCTCACACCCGGGCAGCTTTCGAGTGAAAATCCATCCTGATCTGTAGCCTCGCTGTCAGCGTGCAGGTGTTTGCTCTTCAGCAACCTCCGTGAGTGTGTCTGGACCACATTCTTCTGACTACTTGTATATCACATAATTTTGTCTTGTCTCCTAGACATGTTGAATGTTATATTGTGGAGACTCTGGATTCTCATCTAGTCCTCCAAAAAAAAATTTCTTTTTAACAACTTGGTTGGCTCAAGCTGAACACTGATTTTGGGGTGGCAGCTCAAATCTTATTTCAATTATTTTTTATTCTTACCTGAGTTACTTTGAATTTGCCCAATACATAGATATTCAAGAGTCATTTGGAGATTTATGTAGAATTTACACACAGAATTTGGGGCCCTCTTTTTGCTCTCACTAGTCTGATCTACCCGTCCGCCTCCTTTCTCAGTGCATGTGACTGCCCCACACCCGCTTCACTGGTACCTCTGGCTAGAATGCTGTGGGCTTTTTCTTTTCGTCCAAGGTTTAACTCCATTGCAAAATTGTTGATTGCAGACCTCTCTCAGGCAGTAACCTGTAAAAATGGGTTGCTGCCTGAGAGAACTAGCTCCGTTACCTTCTTTGAGCTGAATCCTCCCATCCGCCATCTGCTATTTTCCATTCGGCTGTGCATCCGTGTATCTGGTTTTCTGGTTTGGGTTGGGGGTTAGTTTGGCTTTTGTTCAGAGTTTACAGTTGTTATCTCTTAGAATTTTACTTGTGCATGTTCAAAGCAGAAGTTGAAGAGGTGGTTTATCATCTGTTTCGTTCTCCTTCAAAAAAACACAATTTTACTTTTAAAAAATTAATTGAGGACATTAAATATGAAAACTCAGATACAATGCAAGGTTGTGAATGATGTCATCTTTTCCACAGAGTTTATTTGTGCTCCCAGCTGACAACTAGGCTAGAAACACCAGCTGCCTCACGTCACCTTTATCCAATTTAGGTTGAGATGGTTTCGAGATGGATTTCGGTCCCTAGGCAGGCTAGTCTATGTCGACTTCTCACATACTCTTATTTTTTAAGGCCCTAGAGTTTCCTGTTCTCTTACAGACTCTGAAAGCCACTCTTCGGTTTTCTAAACCCCAGGGTCTGTTGATAGCTCTGCTCATCTTCTGAGTCTTCTTAACGTTACTCTGAAATCATGGATTGCTGTGAGAGGAAAAGTGCCTCCTAAATGCTGAGATAAGATCTCTGCACTTTCTTTCTCTTAAATCCTGGCCCTGAGATTCTTGTGTCTTAGTCATGCACTACTGGTTTCCAACAGCTTTTACAAATATTTTCGAAGTATTCATTATTTATAGTTGCTATCGACAAGAGGGTTGAGCCAGAACAACCCAATCCACTTTTGATGGAAGAACTCCCATTCTTCTGATTTTTAAAAATGTATGTTGAAGATGATGTGATGAATTGTCATGATGTCAGCAACTTAGTTTAACTTGGTTCAGCGAAAGTAAAGAAAGGTAAGTATATACATGAATTTATATAGCTGGACAAACTGATAAAGCAGATATGGTAAAATGTTAAGAACTGTTGAATTTAGATGTTTCAACAATTGTTGAGTAAAACTGTTTAATCAAATATTCTGTGTGTATACTTGTCGTAAAATAAAAGCTGACGGGGAAATGTGTGATGGGCGTTTAAAACAGGCTTTCCCATCTTGCTCTCCTTTAGAACTCAACATGGATAAATGCATGAATACATTATGGAAACTGGACATTTGTCCCATTCAAATGCAAAAGCACACAGTTTATTTTCTTAACAGACAGAAGGGAAAAAGCATGACTGTACATCATCCTAATTCAAGCTCAATGTTCACATCAGGAATGTTTTGTCAGCGAAACATGTCTTTTGTGGTGATACAATATAAAATCCACGTCAAAACGTATTTGCCATCGATTCAATATAATAATCAGAAATCTGAGCTTGGTCCAAAGTGAAGCTTGGCCTCTCTTGCCCCAGGCCCTCCAGGAGGTGAAGGTGTGGGTAAGGGCCCGGCCAGCTTCCTCTCTGTCGCCCCAGAGCTCTTCCCATACTCTGCTCCCTCCAACTCAACAGCCAGGACTTTGGCCCCTCTGGGAAACATAGAAGAAGAAAAGGTGGAGTGATACACTTGTGGATAATTACTTAAACAACCTTTTGGGACCTGTTTTTGTTTTGCATTTCAGTCTTGCTGACTTTTTTATGGCTGAGTAATATTCCATTGTATATATGTGCCACATCTTCTTTAACCGTTCATCTGTCGACAGACATTTAGGTTGCTTCCATGACCTGGCTATTGTAAATAGTGCTGCTGTGAACATTGGGGTGCACGTGTCTTTTCAAATTATGGTTTTCTCTGGGTATATGCCCAGGAGTGGAATTGCTGAATCATATGGTTGTTCTATTTTTAGTTTTTTAAGGAACCTACTGTTCTCCATAGTGGTTGTACCAACTTACATTCCCACCAACAGTGCAGGAGGGTTCCCTTTTCTCCACACCCTCTCCAGCATTCACTGTTTGTAGATTTTTTGATGATGGCCATTCTGATCGGTGTGAGGTGATACCTCGTTGTTTTGATTTACATTTCTCTAATAATTAGTAATGTTGAGCATCTTTTCATGTGTTTTTGGCCATCTGTATGTCTTCTTGGAGAAATGTCTATTTAGATCTTCTGCCCATTTTTTGATTGGGATTTTTTTCGTTGTTGTTATTGAGCATGCAGCAACATGGATGGACCTAGAGATTGTCATACCGAATGAAGTAAGTCAGAGAAAGACAAATATCATATGATATCGCTTACATGTGGAATCTAACCAAAAAAAAAGGTACAAATTAACTTATTTACAAAACAGAAATAGAGTCACAGATGTAGAAAACAAACTTATGGTTATCAGGGGATGAGGGGGGGAGGGATAAATTGGGAGATTTGGATTGACATATACACACTGCTATATACAAAATAATTAACTTATAAGGAGGACTTACTGTATAGCACAGGGAACTCTACTCAGTACTCTGTAATGGCCTATATGAGTGGGTATATGTATTTGTATAACTGATCACTTTACTGTACACCTGAAACTAACACAACATTGTGAATCAACTCTACTTCAAACAAATTTTTTTTTTAAAAGTCTCGCTGGCTCTCCTTTTGTTAACTAGAGCTGCTTCAGGTGGACCTTTTGGGTAAGTCCTTTAAAGTTGGCTTCATGCCAGTTTCTCCTTTGCCTCTGACTCTTCTTCTCTGCCTGTTTCTCTTTCCCTCCTTAATTTCATTCAGTCGTGAATCAGACACAGTCCATAAAAAGTAAATATCAAGGCTTCCAAATAGCCTCTTCGAAGCCCTTCTGACTAGATATGAGGAACAGGGAATGAAATGCTACCCCCCTCCCCAAGAAAGGTGGTTGTGACTCAGCACCTGACGCTTACCTATAAAATGCTTCCTCCAGCTTCCAGTCTCACCCCTGTTGTGTTTTCTGACTCCTTCACATCGTGGAGGAGGGTAGTGAGCTGAGCAACCAGCTCTGCCTTGCTGCCCAAGCTCCTTGCTTTGGAATATGTGCCACAAAAGAGTTTGAGAATGAAAGAAATCCTCAGAAACTGAGAGAGGGTATCCAAGTTTAAAATACTGTTTCAAATTGTGCTCTGAATAAAACATTTTTATATGTATTTTGTTATTCTGAAAATTTTAGGTAATAGTTCCATTTCAAGATTTCCCCCTCCAGACTGAGGAGAAATAAAACTTCTACCTGCCTCCTTCCTAACCAAGAGATCAGCTGTTTTAACAGATAGCAAGTGTGAGTTCCAGGTTCTTATTTTTTTATTCAACCCCACCAATCTTTGAGTTAGTATAAATTCCTTATAAATTTTGATACTGTCTTAATTTTTAAGTTTTTTGATTTTTAAATTCCCAGTGTTTCTTTTTCATTGACTTAAAAATGTTGACCACTATTTCTTTAAATAACTTTATTGAAGCATAATTCACATACCATACAATTAACCCATTTAAAATATACAATTCAGTGTTTTCTGGTATAATCACAGAGTTGTACAATAATCGCCACAATCAATTTTAGAACATTTATCACCCTTAGCTCTCAACCCTCACCCCCTCCCCCATTCTAGCCCTAAGCACCCACCCATCTACCTTCTGTCTCTATATAGATTTCTACTCTGGATGTGCCATATAAATGGAACCATATAACATGTAGTCTTCTGTGACTGGCTTTTTACACTCAGCATAATGTTTCTGAGGTTCATTCACGTTATGACATGTAATAGTACTTCGTTCCTTTTCTATGGCCCAATAATATTCCATTGTTTAGACATATCTTTTGTTTATTTCTTGTGTATATTAATGAGCATCTTGGTTGTTTCTCCCTTTTGGCTAGTATGAATAATTCTGCTAGGAACATTGAGGTTCAAGTTTGTGTAGACATATGTTTTCATTTCTCCCAGGTATTTATCTAGGAGTGGATTGCTGAGTCAATGGTAACTCTATGTTTAACCTCTTGAGGAACTGCCAGGTTGTTTTCCAAACAGAGGGCACCATTTTACATTCCCTTCAGCAGTGCCTGTGGGTCCCCATTTGTCCACATCCTTAAGAACGCTTGCTACTATCTGACTTTAGTTATCGCCATCCCAGTCGGTGTGAAGTAGTATCTCATTATGATTTTGATTTCAATTTGCTTAACGATGATGATGTTACACATCTTTCAATGTGTTTATTGGCCATTCATATATCTTCTTCAGAGAAATGTCTATTCAGATCCTATGTTCATTTTTCAATTGGATTATTTTTCTTATTCTTTTGAGTTGTAAGAGTTCTTTATATATTCTAGATACAAGGCCCTTAACAGTTATATGATTTGTAACTATTTTCTCCCATTTTGTTTGCTGTACTTGCATTTTCTTTTTTTTTCTTTTTTACTTTCTTTGAAGCATGAATGTCTTTAATTTTGATGAAGTCCAATTTATCTATTTTTTCTTTTCTTTCTTGTGCTTTTGATGTCATATGTAAGACTCCATTGCCAAATCCATGGTCATGAAAATTTTAGGCCATATTTTCACCTGTATTGGTAGTCATCTGTTTCATAGATACTTAAAAACAAAACGGAACAAAACAAAAACCATACCAGCCAAAGATTATTTTAACTAAGACATGCTGTCTACAATAGAAGAACATCCAAAGTGTAATTCTCAAACTTCCTGTTCAGTATTTCCCAAACTATGGTACATCAAAAAATAAAGGAATTGTTGCATGAAATCAGCATCATGACCCAAAGGGTCTTTATACTTTCATCTTCTATTTTCTTGGTCTCTAATAACAGTTCTTGATCACTCTTTTCTGACTATAAAAGCAATATATATTCAAAATGAAAGTGATAAAATATAGGAAATATCAGTAATTTGAAAGTATTCTAATTTCTTAAAACTATTAATCTCAAATCACATAGAATTATTATAGCCAGCATTTTTATTTCCTCTCAGTTTTATCTTCTTTATCCGTTTATTCCTACCTAGACAATTCTATACATGTAATATTGTAGCCTAATAATTTTCACTTATAGTTACCTTTTTATATGTGTATGTCGCCTCTTGACTATATTAGAAGTCCCTCAGTAAGATTTGTGTAAATTTCAAAGTCTTCCACTTATTTGTAGAAGGTGATGTATTCAATCCTTTAAGGGGTATTTAGTGTTTGATGGATGGTTAGAGTCACATTAGAGGACTTATAAATACTTACTAATGCTTGCTGCAAACATACGAGGTGACGGTGTTTGTATTTTTATGAAATGATAGTAATACAAAGAGAGGGATTACCCTAACAACTCCATTTCCTCTGAAATAGAGTTGACTCAGAAACCCTCGAAGTTATCTTATAAATTTCAGACAATGAGAAGAGGGTACTAGAATTAAATGCTGAATGTGGGTACGTTTCTGTGTATATTATAGGAGTGGGAGACCCAGGACGGTGATGTGCCCAGGTATAAATGGTCATCCTAATAAATGAAGCATCGGTTTCTCAGCTTAAACATTTAAGAACCTCTGGAAATCCAGAGTTCTAATTAAAACTACGATAAACCATCCTTGAAAGTATAAAGACAATATAGAATTGACTACATAACAAATACTTACAGCTTACCTGTAAGATTACTTTTAAGAGTACATCCAGGGAAGCTGTGCTTGTTTCATTCACACGTAGGATATTGAAATTTCCCTTCCTGACAGACAGCTCGAAATGATTGTATAGATGTTCTTGCTTTATGTGGCTGTTTACATTCAAATTCAACGACATCGCCTGTCCTTGCATATATTTTTTGGGTTTTTCTCCATTTTAACTGTATGTTATTTTTGTTCATGTTATCTTCAGATATGACACATGCATCTGAAAGAAAAAAATAATAAAATAAAATAAATTATTAATAATATATCTTTCCCTATCCAAGAATGGTGAAATCTCATTTAAGAAAATTTGGAAATAAATTAAATTATAAAAGGACATTAAAAGTTAATATTTATTGAGTTGTGCCAGGCACTGTTCTTAGCATTTTGTATGCATCATCTCTAAACACTTTGCATTATTTCCCTGGGCTACCCAGGAGGAGATGGAGGCTCAGAGAAGTTGAATGAATTTTTCCAAATTCACATAATTTAGTGAGTGTTTTGAGCCAGAATACGGACCCCGTCGGTATGAATTTAGAGCCTGTGCTTTACCTGCCTAAAAACCGGATACCAAATAGGGTTAAATTAAAATGTTCTATTTGGGTCAGTGCTATGTACCCCCCTTTCCTAACTCAAGATTCTTTTACATTTACAGTTTCTACAATGTGCACGGTGTGAACACTGCAAATGCATTAACCTCTTTCCATATATTATCATAAAAATACGTTTATTTCTTCCTGTCAGGTACACAGTATGGAACGTGAACCGGAGAAGACACAATACATCTAAAAACCCATTATCTCTTTGAATATTCACTTAACATATTCTTGAAGATAACTCTTTATCAATGGGACAAAAAATTCTACCAGCTTTTATGTTGCTTGTTTGGAGCTTCTTTTCCACAATGTCATCATCTCTGGTGAGCCCTTGATTTCTGTGGAAAAGCAATGTTACCTTCCCACATGATCACTGACTCCACTGATTCTTTTTGAAATTAGCCATTTGAAGAGATCGCATTTCCCTGAGTAGATAACTCACTCTGGCACAGCTAAGCCGTGTGTTCTCCACAGCCCATAATCCCTCATCCAGGGATTGTCCAGAGATGCTGAAAAAAGCCCAGGGTTTAATTTAAGGAGCCATCCTAGGAAGTGGCAACCATAAGGAACTTCTTTTTGTACCTAGATTTACCTGTGCCCAGGAGACCCTAAGATACATTGCCAAGTATTTTCCTGATGCCATATGACAGACCAGTCCTTGTACTGCTAAGGAGAGGCTGACCTCTATCTCCCTGACGTTTCTATCTATGGATGTGAGAGGCCACCACAGCATAGGGCTTAAATGTATGGAATTTGGAGCCAGATTGTTGTGTCGGAATCCTAACTCTGCCAGATACTTGCCAAGCAGCTTGAATTAAATACTAAGGCTTTCTGTGTCTCCGTTTCTTTTTTTTTTATCGAATTTTTTGATTGAAGTACAGTTGATTTACCATGTTGTGTTAATTTCTGCTGTACGGCAAAGTGATTCAGTTGTACGTATCTATAATTCTTTTTTTATATATTCTTTTCCATTATGGCTTATCATAGGATATAATTCTCTGTGCTGTACAGTAGGACCTTGTTGTTTATCCATTCTATGTATAAAAGCTTACATCTGCTAATTCCAACCTCCCACTCCATCCCTCCCCCCTCCCCCCTCCCCTTGGCAACCACCACTCTGTTCTCTATGTCTGTGATTCTGTCTCTGTTTCATAGAGAAGTTCATTTGTGTCCTATTTTAGAGTCCACAGATAGGCAATATCGTATGATATTTGTCTTTCTTACTCACTTCACTTAGTATGACCATCTCTATGTCCATCCACGCTGCTGCAGATGGTGTCTCCATTTCTTCATGGATACGCACAGGTTGTTAATAATACCAATTCCATAAGACTATTGATAGGAATTATGTAGTTTCCATTTCTTGTTATGACAGACAATGTGGCAAAAGAATATCCTTGTACAGATTCTTTTACCCTCGCAGGAGCGCGTGTATAGACTAGTCTTCCAGAAATAAAATAATGATGTCAAAGGATGTGTGTTTTTAAATGTTGAGGCTTATTCCCAAACTGTTCTTCAAAGAGTTTGGCCCACTTTATAATTTCATTAAGAGAGTATGAGAGTACTTAACTCCCCACACCCTTGCCAAGCCTTAGTATGGTTCTTTTTTCCCCTCTTTTGCCTCACTGAACATTGCCACTTCATTAAAATTTTACTTTGGTGTGGATGAGCATTTTTCATGTTGCCATGTTTTTCATTTTTTTGTTTATGTAGTTTGCATATTTTTCTGCTGAGTTTCTGTTATTTCTAGGAATTATTACATGTGAAGGACCTGAGAATTCCCCCCCATAAGTCATTGAGGATTTTTGAAGTTTAACTCCTCTTTCTTTTGGTCTGTATTTCCTTGCTTACAAGTCAAGACCCAAATCTGTCCAAGCAATCTCTTTAAAGTATTTCTTCTCATTCTTATATAACCACATGGTCTTAGTGAACTGATCCTTTAAAACACTGCATCAGAAAACTGTGATTAAAATTTTAATGGCTCCCAACCACACTCAGTAATTGTGAAGCATCCAAAGAAGTCTAGATCTGGCTTTAGAAAAAAATTGTTTCTCCAGAGTTGTCTATCTTGAATCTTCTAGTCTAAGGAAAGCTATTAGATCATTTTCCTTGAATAGTCTAGATGACTATGATGAGGTATTTTATTGTTCTTCAAAGAATTGTTTCTCCTTGCTAGAATGCCCTTCCTGCAAACTCTGTTCGTCTACATGGCATATACTTTTTAGGTTGTAACTTTGGTCTTACCTCTCTCCTGGAAATCTATTTTAATGCCTCTCCCCATGATAATGTCTACCTAATTTCAAACCTCATACTATCTAAAATTTTGCTGCATTTAGTATCTTAGGTAATGGCATCTTCATCTACCTATCAGTTACTCTCACTTAAATCCTAGAAGTTACCTTTGAATCCTAGCTCTTCTTTGCTCTAGCAAAACTGTGCAGATGATACTTTTGCCATATTCTAATTCAACACTTTCTGAGTTTGGTTCCCACATTACTGTAATGACATCCTAGGAAAAGGGACTCACATACGAGTGGCTAATAGCCTAAGGAACAGTGCACATCATAGCAGCACTGAGATCATTAGTGATTACAGAAGGCGAGAGAATGTGGCAGAGTCAGAGTGATAAAGTCCCAAGAATTCAAGGAGCATCTGGTCTAGCCCTGAGGAGTGAGGAGTTGGCAGGATTGAGAACTGTTGCAAGAACATGTCCTTATTAATGTGGTGTCCTTCTTGGGAACAGAAAACAGAAGGACTTTATGAAGTCCTAGCTTTCCCTCACTTAGCCTGGAATAAGCTGGTGTTCATGCTCTTACTGGTGTTCCCATTGTTATTGAGACCCATTCCCTTATATTTTGTCCCTTTCAGTTTGTGAGACCAGTGAAGTCCCTGTTAAACCCTGCCTGTGACTCTCCTTTTCATAGTGTCAACTATGTTTATTGCTCTTAATGCTACAAGATTCCCATGGTTTGGGGGTGATGAATATGTGTATCGGTGGCCTGGTGTAGATGAAGAAGATAGAGTGAAAAGAAGGGAACGTGAAGATTTGGGAAATGACTTGTTAGCCTCTCCAGTTTCTCTACTTTCCTTGTCACAACTCCTGGCAACATGCAAGTAGAAAACCAGGTCAGTAGCAGTCTGCTGAGAGTTCTACCAGGAAGAGCCTTCAGGTTTACAAGTAGAATCTTATATACTGATAAAGGACAACTCCTGGACCAATCTTTCACAAATGATCTCTGCAAAAAACCCTCAGATGTTTATAACGTGAAAATGCTTAGTGGTGTGAGAATATATCCTGTGGTTAAGTAACTTTGGATGTTCAGGGAGTTTTATAATGCACCTTAGCATACGTAGGTCTCTTAAAAATTGATTTATAGTTTTTATTTTTAAAAATTTTAAAATTATTTATTTATTTATTTATTTGGCTGCCCCAGGTCTTAGTTGTGGCACGTGGGATCTAGTTCCCTGACCAGGGATTGAACCTGGGCCCCTGCATTGGGAGCACAGAGTCTTAACAACTGGACCACCAGGGAAGTCCCAAAACTTGATTTATAGTTTTTAAAGAAACTTTTTTCCACTCTGTTTAAAGCAGATTTTTCAAAATTTTCTGTTCTATGTCTACACTTGTTAGACAAGTTTTCGGCTGAATGAAATTTAAGTAAAAATTATCCTACAAAATTAGTGATGAAAATTCTATAAATATCAAATCTCAGACTCTGGAAGAATTTGCAAAACTTACCTATGCACATGGGTGGTTCTGACCACTGTCCATTTCTGCACGTCACATTCGGGGAGCCCCGAAGCTCATAGAAAGACTGGCAACGGTACTCAACTGTCGATCCTGGAGGGTATACTGATAAGGAGAAGGAGGTGATGTCTCCATTGTTAATAGGTGGAGGGGACCCACAGTATTGTGTGGACTCTGGAAAATAACATGCGAGTGTTGAAAAAAATCAGTATATAGTTTAAATGGAATAATACAAAGCTCCATATATCATATCTTCAGTATCTTATGTGATGTCTGAGAGTCCAAATAACTCATTATAGAATTTCTAGCATACAACCTGATGACCAAAAATAATTACAGCACTTTCTTTCACCCTAAAGTAAAACACACAAAAAATAAGTATTAAGTATATATAAGGACATATAAGTATTAAGAATCATTTTTGTTTAAAGCATGATGAACAGGTGAGTAAACCTCTGGTCTATTTCACCCTTCCTCATAAAAATGTTTACTTAAAGAGGAAAGGTAAAAATAAATGACTCCCTTCCCATTTCTATTCTCTGGGGCAACTGTTACTTTATGCAAATAGAACATAGCTATCAGTTATGATCATGAACTTTTAGTTTTACTGAAATGACTTGTAGATAATACTCTTCTGCATTTATTGTTTTGACTCCAAATAATATCATAGGCCTCTTTCTCCGTCAATAAATGTTTCAACTTCATGTGAAGATTGGCTGGAATACGTTCCAATGTACTGATTGATCTCCCTACATAATCACGCAAGCTACAGATACGGAATGACCAAATAAATAATCTTATCACTAATAATTTGTTTTATCTCCTGTTTCATTGAGTTACTGTCTCTTTTCTCAAACCAACTCCTTCATGTGGGCACTAGGTTCCACACCCTTTAAATTAGGCAAAGACCCTGCTCCATTAATTGTCCTCTTTCTTCTGTATCATCTATTTCTCCTCTATTGAATCAGTAACCAACATAGAAACATGCTGGAAATGTCATAACTTAATAAGGTAAAAGCAAAGTCACCAATGACTTTCAGGTAGCTAAATCCACTGTTCAATTATCAGGCAACTTGCCCAGTTCTAAGCAGTCTTTGACACGTTTGATGTCCTGTCAAATAACATTTTAAAATAAGTCTTTTTGACTTATGTCACTGGCATTGCTTCTGGGACACCAGCTTTGATATTGTGATTCATAATAGGAAACAAATTTTGGTCATTTCTGGCACAGAGCTCCCGAAATCCTTGGAATTTCCTAAGTAAGGAGAGCAATAAAGGCACCTTTTGTTATGTCAATGAAGTGATTTTTAGAAAGCCCTTTGGTAACCTAAGGATGGGCTGGTTGCCAGGAGAAGCAACCACGTGATTAGGGGGTTGGAACTTTCAGTCCCATCCTGACCTCCTGGGAGAGTGGAGGGGCTGGAGGTTAAATCCATCACCAATGGCCAATGATTTAATCAATTGTGCCTATGTAATGCAGCCTCCAGAAACCCCCAGAAAGGACAGGGTTCAGAGAGCTTCCAGGTTGGTGAACACATGGAGATGTGGGACGAGGGGGCATGGAGGGGGCATGACCCTGGAGGGGGCATAGCAGCTCTGCACCCCTTTCCCCATACCTTGCCCTGTGCATCTCTTCCATCTGGCTGTTCTGGAGTTATAGCCTTTTATAATAAAATGGTGATCTAGTAAGTAGAATGTTTCTCTGAGTTTGGTGAGCTGCACTAGCAAATTAACGGAACCTAAGGAGAGGGTCATGGGAACCTTCAATCTATACATGGTCGGTCAGAAGCACAGGTGACAACCTGGACGTGCAGCTGGCATCTGAAGTGAGGCCACAGGGAGCAGCCTTGTAAGACTGAGTCCTCAACCTGTGAGATCTGATGCTGCCTCTGGGTAGACAGTGTCAGAATTGAGTCAAATTGTAGGGGACGAGCAGGTGTCAGACACTTGCTTGTAGAATGTGGGGTAACAGCCCCACATTGCAATAGGGTCCTGGAATCATTTTAGCAGCCATCCCTAATTTTTCTCCTACAACCCTGTCTGACTCCTTCTCCTTGCCCAGATCTTCCTCTTATTTAGACATTTGAGCTCTTCACGTGATCCCATCCAGTCCCAAAGCGTTAATATAATCTCTACAGCAGCAATTACCAAATTCATTCCCTAGCCCTGACCACTCTCAAATTGCCCATTCTACATCTTACACTGGATATCGAGTAAATATATTTAATAGAATTGGGTATCCAGTAGATATCTTAAACCTATTTCTTCTATGATCACTGTCAGAGATACCTCTTAGAGAAACAGTTTTAAAAAATGGACAGAATTGGGTAACTAGATGACAATTTAATGCTTCAGAATATTGTGTAACAAATAGGTCATGAGTTTTTTTTCCTATTCTTTAGATAAAGAGGATCAGTAACCTCTTTTTAAATGACATTATTTAGAAATAAACACTAACCGGTACAGCGTGGTAATGACTGCCATAGTCCACTTTTACACACAAGTTCTTTTGCTTCATGAAGTACATAGTTTTCTTTACAGAGAACAGCTACCTTCTCTCCTTCCTGATAATTCACTGTGGTTAGCATATTATGAGCATTAGGTATCTGAGGTGGAGGTGGGCAGAGTTGTTTCTTTTTTCCTATGAAAGATTAAATTATTTGATTAATAAAAGCTAAAGAAAAACAGCTCAACAAGATAACATTTTGGTATAATGGAACATCCAATAACTAACACTCTCTCTCTCTCTTTCTCTCTCTCTCTCTATATATATACATAGTATATGGATGTATGTATTTATGATGCTATAGTAATAACTGTATTTTATGTTAACATAGTTTATGGTTTAAAAAAGCACTTTCATGTTATAGCAATTGATTTAAAATTTCTCAGGTGCCCCGTTCTATCTCCTACTCATTATGCAGTCAGTACTCTTGTGTAATTTTCAAATTAACCCTTTTAATCTTTTTCTAGCTAATCCATATCATTCAAAAAAGTTATGCACATGTGATTCAAACAAGTTAGAACCAAAAAATATATATAAATAGGAACAGTAATGATAGAATCAACTAAGACTTCCCCTTAACAACCTAACCTTTGATCACAATAAAAGATTTTCATGATTTGCATTTTCTTCTAAACGGAACAATGCTTGCTGATGGATGTAATTCGAATGCCTCTGTTTGACTAGGAATTAACTTCTTTTTCGTTGCTTGGCTTGTTCTTAGGGAAACATTTTAAATAATCACCTTGATGCCAGGGCATCATGGTCTGAGCCACAGGCGCGCTACTTGACCAAGGCTCGTAGCAGTGTTTTCCTTCAGCTCATCTCCTCCCCTCCCCGCCCCCGCCAAGGGCAGCGGCTGCTGTCTAGTGGCAACTTCCCTTCAAAATTTTCTTTTCTCTCAGCCCCACCGCACAGCTTGCAGGATCTTAGTTCCCCAACCAGGGACTGAACCCGCGCCCTCGGCCATGAAAGCACGGAGTCCTAACCACTGGACCGCCAGGGAGCCAGGAAATTCCCACTCCCTTCAAAATTATTACAAAGAAAGTATTAGATATGAGTAAAACCAAAGGTCAGTATCAATTAAGCCAAAGCATGCATATTATCTGAATTTTACATTGGATTGTGGTTTATTTTTTCAAGGGAAGGAAGGCACACTAGCATTCTATGGTGCAAATTTTCTCAGCAAAAGCTGTTTCTATGAAAAAACTAGAGAGGTATCTGGGAGCTGGGTCCATTCATGCATTTTCCTATACTCTATGGGATTTGCCCTGTTTATTTATTGGCTTAAGAAATATGTGAATTGAAAGAATTTGATTCCAGTTGCATCATTTTTCTAGTCAAACTTTAATAGGACCAAGTCTTTTATAGTCTGTTTTGGTTCAGTAACTAACTCTGCAAAAGAAGATAAGGATTTGCCTGGTGTTATTGTTATTGTACATTTTTGATTCGCAATGTTTGTCTCATAAACTTGAGGACAAGCTCTGGAGAGCACACGAAAAGAGGATTTCAGACTCATTCAATAGAGAGATGAATCGGTTTATTACCTCATTTATTATGTAGAAGATTTCCTACTTAGATATTTCCTTTCCTCTTTGTTTAGGTATTTTGTATTGACATTAATTCGTTTCTGTTTAGTTGTTCAAATATTTTTATTTAAATAAAAAGTCACAGGGATGAATACTTATTGGGTATCGTCAAAACTTTTAAATGAGCATCAAGCCTGCGCTGCCAATCTTGGGTTGGCAATCACGTGCAGACAACCTCTTAGAGGTCCCAGTGCAGGGAAGTGGGGAGGTTGATGTCGTCTATAATCTCAAACATATAAATCATGATAAAAAAAAAGGGTAAATAAAGTCCCAGCTAATCAAGTTAGATGTTCAGATACCATACAAATATCATTGCTGTTATACTTCAGATAAAAAGAATTGTACATGACGATCTCAGTTGTCCAACTTACTTGCCTTACAGAATTAGGGGCAACGTGGTTGGAAATTTCAACCTAGTGTAGGTAGTCTAGTTGAGACTGAACTGATAGAGGAACCCAGAAACAGGTTCCCATCTTGACTTTGACCAAGTAACTTCTTGGGGCTTTGTATTCCTGATTTGTAAAATAAAGAACTTTATTGTCTTTCTTTAGAACAAATCTGGCAGCTTGTGTGACGAATTTCCCTGTCTCTCTCCACCTACCACCACCACTACTTCTCAAAATTGTTATCTGACTTTCAACTTTCAAGAACTCCTCCTCGGGGATTCCCTGGTGGTTCAGTGGTTAGGACTCGGTACTTTCACTGCCAGGGCTCCGGGTTCAATCCCTCGTCGGGGAACTAAGATCCCCTCAGGCCGCATGGCATGACCAAAAATATAAAAGAAAAAAGAAAAAGAAAATGCCCAATTATTATTAAAAAAAGAAACTCCTCCTCATTTTTTTTTTTTAAACCTCATTCTAGGAGTATAATTTTACTAACTGCAAGTACAACCCTTATGAAAATCAATTTGATGCAATAAATCAAATTTTTATAGTTTTTCATCTAGCTCATATTGAATATTTGGAGATTCTAAATACCACTGTTAATTAATGTGTTCTTGTAAATTTTATAGCAGTTTAAAGTATTAAAATTATCAGTAATCTGACAACAATGGAGGAATGGAACATTGTGTACAGCTTTATATAATATATGAACACATTTCGGTTCTAACGTTAAATGAACAATGCAGGATAGGTATTAATGTACGTGATATGAGAATAGGCTTAATAGTGAAGTACGACTGGGGTAGAATTAGAAAAAACAAAGCCTGTTGCTGCTCCATTTAGGCAGATATGGTTTATTCCAGAGTCACTTGAGTGGCTCTCTCAGACCAACGTAAGGCATTTCCTGCAGAATGAGAGTGGCAGGATATTTTGTTTTTGTCATTTGGCAAACACTACCTTTTTCCCTCAAACGGAGATGAGGGAATGGGGAAGGTAGAGAGGAGAAAAGGGCTGTCAGGAAGTGGACAAATTTACACAAAAATCCCTGGGATTTCCAGGCACCATTGGACCAATAATTCCAACCTCTTTTCCCCAAGATTTTGTGTAGATCTTGTTGAGGTGAAGGAATGACCAAGGAATAGAATATGGAAAGGGAACTCAGGAGGAAGAAAGACGGGCATCCTGACTTCATCTCAACATTGAAGTTCGGGAGAGAGAGTTTCTGGATGCTTTATCTCAGTTTTCCTGCCCTAACCTCAAATTTTAGCAGGGCCCTTGGAAAAGATTGAGAGACGTTTTTTGTTTCGGGGCTCCCAGAAAATTTAACAGTCATGCCAACTTTCACGCCACCTGTAAACCTTCTCTGAAAGTTCTGCTATTTTATTTATATCCATGTATCTGGTGGCTTTCTTAACCTCTCACTGTTCCAAGAAGGATGAAAACAGGGATGTGACTTTTTTTTTTCCTTGGAGAGACATTACTTCCTGGAATTTCATTCATTAGGGTTCTCTGTGTTCTTAGCTCTCTGATGGACTTTTTAAAAAAACCTGTGATTTTATAGTTTATCTTGATTTCTCTTGGTTTTAGGGTATAAGTAACAGTCTCTTCTTTCTTTTCTTAACAAAAACCCCTAAATTTTACAGCTAAAATAAAGTTACTCTTGTGGCATACTTAGTTTCATTATTTTTCCTTCTACCCCTTCACATATGTGTAACTACAGTTCTTATTTTCTAAACACATACTTGTGAATCCATATTTAACATATTTTTAGTGTCTGTGAATTGGGTTTTTTTGGCATCCATAAGAGCTATGCTATAGCATATAATGGGGAAGCTTGCTTTTTTTCTGAAGTATTGTGTTCTGAGATCCGTTTGTATTTGTACATACAAAGCAGAGCATTAAAATAATTAATTTTCTTATTTCCTTTGCCTGGTCTTTCAAGTTCAATTATCCCAAGATTTAAAGTAAGATGACAAACAACTTTTAAAAGACAAGCGATTTTAAATGTCAAGAGATTATAAAAGGTGCTCTACAAGCCTTAAAATACTACTATAAGCATAGGAGGGAAAGAAATGAGTTTTTAGGGGCCAGTAGTGAAGGTTTCTTTAAAAAATGCTATCTGTATGTTATATCATAAGGGAGAGTAGGGGAAACTCCCATTCATCTTAAGCTAAGTGAAAGTAGGAAGCTTCTAGACCACCATTTTCCCCATGGAATTGATGGTACAGGGAATAGTCCCTGACTCACACTTAAGATTAACTGAAGTGTGGGAACATAAACTGGTGCAGCCACTATGGAGAACAGGATGGAGGTTCCTCCAAAAACTAAAAATAGAACTACCATATGATCCAGCAATTTCACTGCTGGGTATATACTTGAAGAAAACAAAAACACTAATTTGAAAAAAGATACATGCCCCACTATGATCATAGCGGCATTATTTACAATAGCCAAGATGTGGAAGCAGCCTAAGTACCCATCAATAGAGGAACGGATAAAGAAGATGTGGTATATATATACAATGGAATACTACTCAGCCGTAAAAAAGAATGAAATTTTTGCCATTTGCAACAACATGGATGGATTTGGAGGGTATAATGCTAAGTGAAATAAGTCAGACAGAGAAAGACAAATACTGTATGTTTTCACTTATGTGTGGAATCTAAAAAATAAAACAAGCAAAGGAATATAACAAACAGAAGCAGAGTCACAGATACAGAGAACAAACTAGTGGTTACGAGTGGGAAGGGGACTGGGGGGAGGGACAAGATAGGGGAAAAGGATTAAGAGGTACAAACTGTTAAGTACAAAATAAAAATAAGATACAAGAATGTGATGTACAGCACAGGGAATATAGCCAATATTTTACAATAATTTTATATGGAGTATAATCTATAAAAATATTGAATCACTCTGTTGTACACCTGAAACAAATATAGTATTATATGTCAACTATACTTCAATTTTTTTAAAAAATGGAGGAACACACACACACGCAAAAGATTAACCAAAGTGGTCTGACTGATAAAACATCTGAAGACATGGCTACACTGGTGACGTCACCCATTACTAAATCTCAGTGGCTAGAATGGTACCCGTGGGGAGGCCTCTACCTGGAAAGTCAGCTGTGGGGAGTGAGAAAAGGTCAGCAGAGAAATGGACATGAAATCCAGGGCTGGCAGAGCTTTTACAAGGTAACTAACCCATGTCAAGGGAGATCTTCAGAAAAAGCATTCTCCCAAGAATCTATAAATGCCCTATGGTATTTTCCTTTTCAATGATGTTTTACATTTCTTTATTTTATTTAAAAAACTTTTAAAAATTTAAAAAATTTTTTGGCCGCGCCGTGCAGCTTGCGGGATCTTAGTTCCCGGACCTGGGATTGAAGCCAGGTCCTTGGCAGTGACAGCTGGGAGTCCTAACTACTGGACCACCAGGGAATTGCCTAAATTTCTTTATTTTAAAAATCGTATTCTCATATTTTCCTATATTTGTATTTTCACCTACTTTTTGGTTGCAGAATGCTTTTTTTCAGACTGCCCACCATTCTTCTTGATTAGAGTAAAATTCGTTAGATCTGCTTAATCTTTTCAAGAATTAGTTTTACTTAATGGATCAGCTGTAAGTAAAATAGTCTATTTCATTCACTTCTGCTTTTATTTTATTATTTCTTTTTCCTCTTAATATCTGGAATGTACATTTTCCCCTAGCTATATATTTATCTAATATATATATATTAGCTAAATATATATCTATATATACACAAGTTTATTTTTTCCAGAAATAATGTGCATTTAAGCCTGTGAATGTCACTCTAAATTTTGGTTACTGCGCACCTCATAGGTTTTACTATGTGCTTTTATAATTATAATATAAATTTAGTATTTTAGTATTTTTAAAATATTTTAGTATTTTAAAATTTAGTATTTTAAATACTATCTCATTAGGTTATTTGGAAGTGAATTATTTCACAAAACGAAGGCTAGGGGAGTAGACAAATTTCATTATTACTTTTAAATATTATTTCTTTGTGGTTATGAAAGTGATCTATAGTGTTTTAATATTGGAAATGTAACAGTGAACAATAACTAGTTAATTTAAGTAAACATTCCATGGGCACATAAAAGGCTTTGAAATTCTTGAAACTCTCAGGACAATATTCACTTCCATATATAAAAATAAAAATATGTTGAAAAAAATATTTAATAAAAATGAAAACATTTTAGTTGTTTTAAACAAATTATAGTTACCTTATCTTCTTGAAATCATTCTTTATTTAAATTTAATAATATATTCCAATTACTTTCTCCCTCACAATTTCTAATGCTATCATACTCTTTTGTTAAGAGTTACTATTTCATCATATATATTTTATATGATCTCTTTCAAAGTATGTCTTTGAGTGGTAAATTCTCTTAGTCTGTCCTATGTTTGAAATTTTCTTTATTTTGTAATCATTAATGGATAATATTGGTATATAGAAAAATTGGTCACCAATTACTTTCTTAAGCACTTTGAAGAAATCGCTCTGTTTTCTTCTGGCTTCCTACTTTGCTGACAAGGAGTCTGTAATCCACCCTCTCCATTTTCTCTATCTTGTTGCTGTTTCTCTGTTAGCTCTCTGTCTTTTTACCTGGTTTATTTTAATCTAATACAGTGTCCATTTATAATTGTGATTTATAACCTTATTATTCAAGTTAAATGATTTGAAAATAGGCCTTCAAAGAATGTGAAACTTATTCTTATGGAAATAATTTTTACATCAGGTACTTTTTTCTTCCCAGCCTACTTTCTGGACTTCTGGTCCAGAATTCACAATATATGTCAATTATCCATCACAGTGTGTAATTTGGGTTTTAGTTGTTTCCTAAAGTCATTGAAGATTGACTTTTTGCTCTATTTTTACAGGTTTTTTTTTTTTTAATGGCTTAGAGAGACTGTAATAGGGTAAAAATGGCATTACTACATCATCTTGACCAGAAATCCAGGGTTCTTAAAGGATAATGTTTGTCTGGAAACAGTGTTATGAGTGGTTTCTAACTTATCTTCAATTTTAAAATTATATGTCACAGTAAATAATTTAATTTTAAAGCATGTCAATTTCAAGAGAATTTTTCTGGTGAAGAAGCAAAGAATCTACAAAATCTTTCAAACAAATCTTACCTATGCAGTCTGGTTCAGGGTCCCATTTCCCGTTGATGCAGACTGTTTGTACGTATGTATCCTTCCCAGTACATTTGTAATTTATTTTGGCATTATGATTAAATTCATGCCTATATGAACTTAATAGTCCTCTTGCATAAAGCCTTGGTTTTTCACACCTCTTAAGTTGGTTTGTTGCTATCAAAAAGGAAAATATCCATACAAGATAAGACTATTAAACAGAAACTAAGCAATCACCTCAATAAAATATCTGAAATACTTATGGTATCATTAAATTATGCTTGATGCGTTTAAGCAATATCTTACAAAATTATTCTTCATTTCATTACATGAGGTAGGCTGTGCTGTCAAAAAAATGAAAAAGAAAGCAAAAAACTGTATCCTGTCTTTGAATGACAAAATAATATGTCAGAAAGTCTTTTGAGAAATGAGAGTGCAAGATGGATTCCTCGGGTCCAGGGTTTTGACTGAAGGACAGTCCTTTTGGAGTTACATTCAAATATTTTCAAAGCATTTAAATAATAAAAAGAGGTGATGCACAAGTATGTCTGTGGGAGTAAGTATAGTATTAATAAGGAGAGATAAATCTGGATGTTCTTTGAGGTTCAATCACTCCCACATTTCAGAAGCTTAGCAAAGACCCACAGTCCCATGCTCCAGGGAGAATTTCCCTGATAACACTATCCACCCTCCAAACATGCATTTCCAATAGGCTCCTGCTTGTTGAGGTGGTTTTTATTGTTACATCTCTCCCCTTTTGTCCACAAATATATAGATTGTTATGGAACCTTCCCCTTAGTGTGTCAAAGGATGGGATAATGAGACATGGAGGGTTCTGCTACTTCTCTGCTGATAAGTGGTTTTTCTCCAACAATTCCTACTTTAAATGTACAGCATGTGACGCTGGTGATTGGATGTCTGCATCCCCCTTCTACGATCGGTGACCATGAACAGCTTACACCTTCCTGGGGGTGGGAGACATTTCCTCCCAGTGAGTCATCACAGACTGCCAGTGACCAGGTGTCTGCCAGGCTCAAAGGGGTGCAACAGCTAAACTTTTCATCCCCAGAAGTAGGTCAGTTGATGATCCAAAAGTCTAGGAGATGGGGAAAAGGAGTGGCTCTGGGTTGTCTACTTTAGAATCTGGAAGAAGAACAGCAGCAGAGAGTCTTGCTAGTTTTTAAAGCTCAAAATTAAAGGCTTTAATATATTGGGGTTGCTGGAAATGGGACAAAAGAGGCCACTATCTGACCTTATCAGGAAAAAACTGGCAAATACTTACGCATTATGGCTGGAAGTCCAAGGACTGCTGGAACGCAAGGGGAAAGAGCAGAGCACAAGGCAGATAGACTGATAGAAAAACCTGGAATAAATCTTATGACTTCTGTGGAGGAAACGTATAAACAAGCCCCCTGTATTGGGAGCACGGAGTCTTAACCACTGGACCCGTGCTCCCAGTGCAGGGGGCATGGGTTCGGTCCCTGGTTGGGGAACTAAGATCCCACCTGGCACGGTCAAAAAAAAAAAAAAAAAAGCAGAGGTCCAAATGTTCTTGATTCACAGAGCCCTTAGTGTCTCAGTAATCTTGCACAGTATCCATAGATCAAAGGAAATCCTTAACCATTCAGTTTATTAAGTAATAAGGAGCAAACAACAAGTGTCTTACATCCTAACAATTTAATACCTGGTGGGCACCAGCACGTGCTGCTATAAATATATTTATTGATTTAAAAAGTTATAAACAATCACATATAAAATTGAGAAATGCATTCTCACCAACACACTTAGGAAGCTCAGTCCACATTCCACCAATACAAGTAATTGTATTATTTCCAATCACTGTATATGTATTTCTGCAATTCAACACCACTGAAACTCCATGTCGATAGGGAGGGACAGAGGGCTGGCCAAAGCCATTCTCAAGTTCAGGTATAAATCCACATGTTTTCCCTGGTTCTAAGAAAACATCATAAAAGATATGTTTAGCTTTAAAATATTTTATATCTTTTTACATATGTATTTATATATAAGTACAAAGCAAAAGTAACTCTTCTGTTTAAACATAAATATCTATTTACCAACACAGGTGGGCAAAGTTGTCCATTCTCCATCCATACATTGTATTTTCTTAGGTCCCTTCATTAGAAAATTAGGATTGCAATTATATTCCACCATTTCACCGTGTTCATACTTTTCTTGTTTTATGCCCTTGATTTTCCCATTGGGGAGTTGAGGAGGTTGACCACATGACTGTACTTGCCCTATAATAAAATAAACTTTGTAAATAATGCTTACATGGTCTTATAAATATGGCAAAATGTGGAGTTACTATTTTGGTTGATCTGGAACTAAATTACATTTATACTACATTCCTATTTTTTTTCAGGTTTGTTTTTACTGTGTATATAGTTCATTGTCTATTATTTTTCTCAAATTTTGACATTTTAGTATGAATAATTTTGAACAAATTAACGAAGAAAAATGCATAATAAACACATATATTGATCATCTAGGTATATAAATATTACATTTTTCCCAATTTGCTTATTTTTTTGTGAAGTAATTTAAAATAAATGATAAACAGTGAGATTTTACTTCTAAATTCTTTGGAATATCTATCTAAGAAATAAGGACATTTACCTACATTCATAAAACATCTTATTACATTTCTTCAAACTAGCAATAATTTTTTAGTACAATCTTATATTCTTTCTAAATCCAAATATCCTGGTTTTCCCCTAACCACAATATTTTGCAGGTTATTTATTACATAGCCAGGATATTAAGTTGCACGCTTAAAGATTTTAAAGTAGGTCAATAATCTGTATATTATACAAAAGTTAATAAGTATCAAATGTGTGGTATGATATACACATACAATTATAGTTTTTATTAAGTAATATCTATAAACACCTACAACAATTTGATCAAATAATGTCAACTGAAACAAGTTACAAATTATCATTGTTTTAAATTGAATAACACATATTTACAATGATTTGGTTATTTCCTTAATTATTTAATAGAAATATATCAAGGCCCACGCAATATTTTTTAAAGTATATATTTTTAACGAGATTAAGGGGAAAACACCTTAGCACTTCTTAATCCCAGCCACTATATTTTGATCTATAAAATCCCATTATATATTTCAAAACTCAGAGGTAGAATTACCCCTTGATAAAAAAAAAATTAAATAATCTATGCAACTCAATTACTATGGCCTATCACCCCTCCTCCTTCTCAGTTAAAATATCACCTTTGACATTTTTTGCAGTTTGTCAATTACAGATATGAGTCAATAAAATACATAGATTTAATATAAAAATCTAATTCTTGTTTCATCAATTCTAAAATAAATATTGACCTTTGCATGTTGGAAAATTAGGTGACCATCCAAATTGGTAACATTGAACTGAATCCGGCCCAACTCTTCTAAGTCTTTGTCTGCAGGAGAATTTCAACACGTCTCCAACTTTGTATTTTTCTTGTTTTGGATGAGCATCTACATTTGCTTCCAAAAATGGAAGATGACATTCTATTTCTAAAGATAAAATTAAAGTAAATGAATATATGTGAAATAATCATTGCAAAAATGAATTTAACATCTGCTGTATAAAAATAAGATTCAGGGGGCTTCATATACAGAGCAGCATATATTCTTGCCTTTAAAAAAATATTTGCATCCAACAAATATGTGTAAGACCCCTTAGAAAAGTTAGGAAATTGAGTAGAAAGGTAAAATTTGTATGACAATCTCTTCAGGATTGTAATAGACAAGTTCTGAGAAGTTACTTATAAAATAAATTATTCACTTTGTTTAGTTAACAATAAAATTTAATAACTTTTATAATTTGTTTATAAAATAGAATAGGAATAATTTTCACAATCAAAGCACATGAAAAGCCTTCTTTCCAGTAATAAAAATTAAAGCACAACGTATTTAATTACATTTTCTCATTAAAAATGATAGTTATGTTTAGAAAGTAGATAACTGGAATGCTTGAATAAGACATAGAAATTTTAAGTAGGAGGGAGCATTAAAAAGCAATTCTTAATTTTATAAACAAGGAACTAAATATCAAAAACACGTGGCTCAGTTGTCTCTAGATTTCTGAATCTTTCCATTATATCCAACTGTATCACCTGTAAAAAATTAACAGAAACCTCAATTCAATAAAGTCAGGAGACCAGAAGGGGGAGCTCTCACACCCTGTGATCATAACAGAGCCCAACAGGAAGAAGAAAGACTTTTCTTTCCTGCAAGGACTCAGCCAATGAAAAGCCATTGTTTACATAGTCTTCCTGACTTCCTTTTCTGCTCTGTAGCAGAGGTCTCCTTCCCTTGCCATGCAGGGACTTGCGCGTGGCTCTTCATGGTTGCAGACCCCAAGCTGCAATTCTCTGCTGATCCCAAATAAACTCATTGCTGGAGAAATAACTGACAGTCCATTTATTTCAGGTCAACCTAGTATGTTTGTAAAAACTAGAACATTATGGATACCTTCTGATTCAATTAGAAATGGATGTATAAATGAATATATGTGTGTATCTTTCTCATTTGACCTTCTGTTATTAAAGATTCATTTATAAAATAATATATTGAAATTCACATGTGAAAATATAAATGACAATCAAGACAAAATAAACACTCTCAATAGATCAGGCACACATCAAAAAAGTGCAATGAGATATTTTCTAATTAAATAATCTCAGAAATATTATCTAAACTACTCAGTTTTATGTATCGTTATTGGCAATTTAATGGTTTAATAACAGTTTATTTATGCATATCCCTCTGGAATGCAACTCACTCAGCTTCTATAAAATTTGCATCCTTGTATCTGTATTTTATTCCAATATTTTGCACAACAATTCTTTACTGATTGTTTACATTATTTTTCTTATCCAATTGGAAAAAAAGTTCCATTGAAAATACTTGATCTTGGATGATACAGAATTTTCCAGCTTGTTTATTCACATAAAGTTATTATATGATGCTGTAGACGGAATAATGGCCCCCAAAGATGTCCATATCCTAGTCTCTGAAACTTGCAAATGTGTTACCTTACATGGAAAACAAACTTTGCAGATGTAATTAAGGTGAAGACCTTGAGAAAGAGAGATTATTCTGAATTACCTGTGCAGTGGTGGGTCCAACGTAATCACAAGGGTCTTTATAAGAGAGAGGAGGGTCAGAATCAAAGTAGAAAATGTGACAACAGAACCAGAGGTTGAAGTGATTTGAGGAAGCGGCCATGAGCCAAAAAATGCAAATAGCTTAGAGAAGTGGTAAAAGGCAAGGAGACAGATTCTTTCCAGAAGGAACCTTGATCTGACACATTTTACGTAAATGCATACACCTTACCAGAGCAAGCATTCTTTTTTTTTTTTTAACTTTTTATTTTATATTGAAGTATAGTTGATTAACAATGTTGGCTAGTTTCAGGTGTACAGCAAAGTGATTCAGTTCTACATATACATGTATCTATTCTTTTTCAAATTCTTTTCCCAATTAGGTTGTTACAGGATATTAAGCAGAGTTCCCTGTGCTCTACAGTAGGTCCTTGTTGGTTATCCATTTTAAATATAGCAGTGTGTACATGTCAATCCCAAACTCCCTAACTATCCCTTCCCCCCACCCTTCCCCGCTGGTCACCATAAGTTCGTTCTCTAAGTCTGTGAGTCTGTTTCTGAGTTTCCTTAAGAAACTAAAACTAGAGCTACCATATGATTCTGTAATCCCACTCCTGGGCATATATCTGGAGAAAAACATGGTCCGAAAGGATACACGCACCCCAATGTTCATTGCAGTGCTGTTTACAATACCCAAGACAAGGAAGCAACCTAAATGTCCATCAACAGAAGAATGGATAAAGAATATGTGGTACATACGTACAATGGAATACTATTCAGCCATTAAGAAGAATGAAATAATGCCATTTGTAGCAACGTGGATGGACCTAGAGATTGTCATACTGAGTGAAGTAAGTCAGACAGAGAAAGAGAAATATCGTGTGATATCGCTTATATGTGGAATCTAAAAAAAAAAAAAGATACAAATGAACTTATTTACATGACACCTTGATTTCAGGACACGGACCTCCAAAACTCTAAGATAATCCGTTTGTGTACGGCATGCAAGCAACCTTATTCTGAGTGGGCTAAGTGCTTTGCAAAGATCTGTTATTATATCGTATTTTACTTTGGCTTCTTAAAGCTATGTGGACATACCTTGAATTTTGACGATTGCTACTTAGGAAACATCTTTCTAGAAAGCCTACCAAAAAGAAACCCATCAAGAATTGTTTTTATTTTCTAGATAAACAAGTACTTACCATGGCATGTGGGCAAATGGGACCAGCCGTCTTCACCACACACTGTGGAACCTGTGGTGCGTCCATCCCGGTTCTCATAGCCCTCGTGGCATTCGTAGTCCAGCCTGTCGTTGAGCTTAAACCACGTGTCCTTACCTTTGCTTCTGGCATTCACGAATACCGGCCTATCACAGGACTCTGAGGCAAATAAAAAATCAGAATTTTATTTCTACTGTCAACCCCAAGCACACAACCAGCCAATGATAACATTTAACAATCATTATGTCTTAATAAATAAATGACCTTATAGAAAACATCATTACTAATAATTTAATAAAAATTAATTTTAGTTACATTTTCCTTATCTATCCATTCTTGGATAAAATACACCAAGTCTTTGGTAAAAAATACATATATATATGTAGTTCTATCATCTATCTATAGTATATATTCTAACAGTAATGCACTAAATAGCAGGCAGCATATATACATATCTACACACACACACACACACACACACACACACACATCGTGACAGGAAACATTAGTTCTCTGGATAAGATACTATGTAGTTTACTGCCCACCGACAGCCATAGTGCAAGTTCTCAGAGCCCGTGTCCCTAATCCATCAGGTCCCGATGAACCAGATGCAAAGGCAGCCTGATGTTATCCTGCCCATGCAATGGCTTTGCACCATAGGAAAGGAACCTCAACATTATTAGACTTGAGCTCTTATAAGGTAGCTGGCATATTCATCTATTCTCCTCTCAGTAGAGAAAGGGAAAGAGAACTCTCCTCTGGAAGTTATGAACATCTAAAACAGACACCTGTGGCCTTAAAAGACACCAGGCTGCTACAGCCCCGCAAACTCTCTGTCCCGAGCCGCCCTGCTGTGCTGGAAGTACCCCTCAGATGTGTGTGAATCTTCCTTTCTGAGTCCCCTCTGCCCCAGGAGCTCCCTTGTTTTCTTTCCCCTCTGGGTGCAGCCACGCACTGCTGTCTCTGGAAAGTTCTCCTGCTCTGAGGGACTTTCCTGGCATCCCCCTATCCCCATGGCACCCAAGTAAAGCTCACGGTGTGCAACTGCCACCCCGAGGTCATGTCTTTGTCCTCAGTGAGCCTCAGAATCACCTAACTCTTCACAATGACATAAATAGCATTTTTGGACTGTGCTATTTTCACTTTGAAGCCTGTCTATAGATGGGGGAAGCAACAGAAAAAAATTTTTTTCCAGACTCCGGAATAACAGTTTCTGTGTTTATGTGTTCAGATAGATTTTCAGTTACAGTTAAACAATAATACAGTAAGTATCTGAAAGAGTTGTATTCAGATACATAAGTACATATACTAATAGAAAGAATTTTCTCTTCTGTAGTTTGTGATAGATTATTCCTCCTAATTTTAGTAAAAGTAAAGAATACACACTTGGCTTTTAGAACTCCATAAACTGAGGATATTATAAGAAAAGATTTTATACCTCTTCTTTACTAAGAATCTATGAAAAGAACAGAAATTAAAAGAAAGAATAAGAAGTAGAAGAAGATATAGTAGAAGTAGAAGTTGAAGTTTCTGAAAATATGACTGAGTAAAACTTAGATAATAATACACCTACGACATCAATTTTAGGATGTCTGCATTAAGAAAGAGAATAAAATATCCCTGTATAACTTCAAATCCTGCCAAATTTAAGATTTTTTCCATGCCTCTTAACTTGATTAAAGAGTACAGATTTAGCACTTTCTTTTTTCCCTAAGAAAAACTATAAAAATCAGAAATCCATTGGGTGTAAGTTTCCCAGAAACAAGAGCCTGCCACCCACCCATACGTCTCAAATATTCACAAATTATAAGAATTTCTAGACCTGTTCCTTCTCTGCAGCATCAGATTATGGATTGAAAAGAGCTTAGTATTAGTGTCCTTTGAACGCTGCACCGCGGATGCAGCTTATTCCCTAGACTCACAACTTGTATTAAAAGGAACAAGAAATCAACTACAGGAGACTGAGAATTTGAAAATGCTGAAGATAAGTGCATAAAGATCTTAGTCTCAAGTAAATTAAGCTGTGCCTGAAGCTCTGTAAACCTAATTAGTTTTCTTTCCATTTTTAAAATAATGGCATTTCTTCTAGGAAAAAAAACAACAACTCAAGAGAAGGATTATCTCCTTTGAAGAGATGGAAAAACATAACCAAGGAAGTTAAATCAATCTGGCATAGGAGTATAATGTACTTTATTAATACATTTTTTTAAAACGAGTTTGACATCATTTTTTATGGTGTCACCTAATCCCTGAAGAAGGAAAAAAAATAGCTGAAGTAAACTTTCATGTTGCAGGTTCAGAAAAATGCATAGGAAAATATAAAATTACTTACTAATACAAATTGGTTGAATTGACCATCCACCTTGCAAACACTGAACTGTCCCTGACGTTTTTCCATCTGCTGTTGCATATCCTGGTTTACATTTATATTGTGTTTCTCTATTTATGGGATAAGCATATTCTGATTCAGACAAAAACCCATTTCCAACTACAATATCAGTTTTTAAACATTTTTCTGAAAAAAAACCATGGAAAATATAAGTATTTGTTAAAATTTTTCATGATAAATCAATGAATACAACTATAAAAAGAAAAAAGTAAGCCGCATGCCAGGAAAACTACAGCTTAGAATTATCCTTGCAGTCCACACTTTTAGTTTGTTAAAAATAAACTAGCTATAAAGTCTCAAAGAAAATATTCTAGGAAACTATATAAAATATTTTACATAGAATAAGGCAAATCATAAATAACTGTGTTGTTCTTGAAAAAGCAAGCAAAGAACTCTTGCCAGTAGAGTTTTGGTTTGCAAAAGAGAAATTTGATTCAGTAATTTAATAATTCCCTATAAAGAATTATGGGTGATTTGCAATAAACTGGGCCCCTTGCTTAAGTTTTTACACTGGTTTGGACTTCTTAGTGGTCAGAATTCACTTAGCTCGAGTCTCAGAGCAGGTCCTGTATCAGATCAGAAGTGGCACTGAATTCGTAACTGGGGAACCAAATACTACATAATAAATAGTAAAGCAGTTGTCTCTTGAAGTTTGGGATATGTTGAGACAGGACAATGAGAACAGGGAAAATGAGGCTGTGGATAGCTCCTCTGAGGCCAGGTTTTTACTCAGGTAGACTTTCCATTCCTTTAGTTTTTAAGGAGTAGGATTCTGTGATTTCATATGCTCATTGTTTTTATTGTAAATGACTGTGGTAGGCTGAACAGTGGCCCCCAAAGAGGTCCACATTCTAATCCCCAGAACCCGTGAACTTTACAAACAGCAAAAGAATTTTGCAGCTGTGATCCAGTTGAGGATCTGGAGATGGGGCAGTTTTCCTGGGTTATCCAGGTGGGCCTGATGTAATCACAATGGTCCTCGTAAGAGGGATGCAAGAGGGGTCAAAGTCATACAGAAGATGATGTGATGGTGGAGAGAGAGGGACAGGGAGAAAAATATTTGAAGATGTTAAACTACTGGCTTTGAAGATGGAGGAAGGGGCCGTAAACCAAGGAAAGCAGGTGACCTCTGGCAGCTGGAAAAAGTATGGAAACAGAGTCTTCCCCAGAGGTATCAGGAGAAGCCAGCCCTGCTTACACCTTGACTTTAGCCCAGAGAAACTGGTTTTGGATTTCTGGGCTCCAGAACTGTAAGAAAATAGATTTGTGTTGTTTTAAGCCACCAAGTTTGTGGCAATCTGTTACAGCAGCCATAGGAAACCAATACAATGACAAACAAATTGTGAAGCACCATTGTTTAGAGTTTTACAATTAGATAAATTGGTTTTAAAGTTTGCCTTTAAATACTCTATCAATTTAATTATAGCCTATAAAGATAGCATCACACATGATCACAAATGACCTCTGACCTTTTCAGCAAGAATATGGGAGCTATACTGAAAATCATTTTGATCCTTGAAGCCCATATGACTTTCACTAAAATAGCAGAAACTTCAGAATCTTAGACTTTGTTCATTTTTGAAAATTTTTTTCAGAAACATTCTTAAGTTACATACAATTGTGTATCAATAAATAAAGAAGAGGTAAATTAGCAGGTAGAGCAGATACAGTGGTCTCCTAATTTTAAATAATTGGGAACTGATAGAACACTTTAGAGATGTCTATGAACATTTAATAACTCAACAAATGGCCAAAATAATACTGTTCAAACGTAGTATTGTGATCTGATGATAAAAATAAGCATCAAGTTGTTTTTATCAAATAATATAAAAAGTTATGGTAAAAAGAGGATGCGACAGAGTATAGAAAATGTCAAATGTAGTCCTTAAGATGAATTTGTGAGTTGGTAACATTGATACATAAAGTAGAAACAATTCATAAAATAGTTTTTGTTTGTCTGAACCTATGAAAATTACCATAAGAGAGAAATCACTATATCTACATATATATGTAGATATGTGTATATATATATATGTATATGTATAAATGGTCAGATAGATAGACGTAATAGACTGATTATTGTACCAGGGCTTCAATGGGTTTTGCACATATTTTGTTTTATATAACTTCAGGGGCTGTCTTCTACATAACTTGAGTAACTGAATGCAGGTACCTGTTTTGGAAGGTAAGCTAATATTGCTTCATGTTGACTGCCTGCACTGGTAGTGACCTTACTATGCTAAGAAAACAAAACCAAAGATAATTTGTTACTGCAAGAAAATCAGTGGTATTTGAAAAGAGTTTGATATGATGAAAGGACTTCCTTGAAAATTCATTTGCTATATTTAAGAAAATGTTAGTGTGAGACATGGTTTTCTTCACTTTTGCAGGTTCTAATAATGGCATGAAGCTGCTTAAATACAAATGATATGATTTTCAAAAATGTGCTTTCTTTCTAAGACAATGGCATTAAGAGAAAACCCAATACATGTGATTTACAATGTTGTTATTATTGCCACAAAATTTAAATGCATGTATCATGATTAATTTAATGAAAGGATTAATGATTTTGTCAGCATTTCCACAGCCTATTTTGGGGAACAAAAGGTGTGCGAACTTCAGGAAAGGTTTAGTACCCTTGTTCTAGATATTTATTTCTTTTTCTCTATTCTTTCCTCATAGTCCTCTTAACTGGTTTTTCATCTTCCTGTATCTTTCTCCACTATTTCATTATCCAGTCTTTTTTATTTCCTCCATTGCCACTTGAATCCTCCTTTTTAAAAAAGCCGTTTCTCACTAAATATTTGTCAATAAATCTAACACAGTTGGTATAAAATATGAGCTTCCACCACAGGTGGGAAAAGCTTAGAGATTTAAATAAAGAAAAATCTTTCAGGTTTTAGTCATTGTTACTGAGAGAGCAGTGGGAGGGACCTACTGGTTTAACATTCTCATTTTACAGATGAGCAACCTTAGCTCAAATAGGTGGTCATTTACTCATGGACACAAAGGTAACGTTTCTCAGAACCGGTGCTGGAGTCCACTTGCCCTGGAACGTCATTGACCCTCCACGGTGTTCTGAATACACCACCCGACCTTGGATCCACAGTGTTTTGCTGGGTACCTCCGCTTGGGAGACCCTTGACTTCCTGCTTTTACTCTGCTAAACTCAGAATGTCCTCTTGTATTCGTGGAATATTTAGCAACAGGCAGAAAGAGAAGGCGCCAATTTTCAGATGAGAGATTGAAAGATAAGTTGCTATGCTTCTTGTCTGAATGCAAAATACACTAAATTTTGAAGCAGGCTAATTTTGGCTACTTAGTTTCTAAGTACTATTACCCATTAAAAGGAACTAGGACTCATTGGAGATGTGGCTGATCCCAGTTCTGGGTCAGGGTGAGTATGAATTAAACCTGGGATGCTTTTTGTGCCACAAAACAACAGAATTGTTCAAAGGCAAATGGAGTCTTACAAAATGTACTCAGGACCCAGCTTGGGTGGGTTACCACTGCTCAGATGGAGTTGTCAGGCTCCTGAAATTCAGTTGCTGGGCTGGCAGTTGCCATCACCCCCCAAAAAGAAGAGAGCTTGTTCTAGAGATGGAGAAGACAATAAAATATTTGTACCATAACTGAAGCCTATACATCATGAACCCTGTTCAACCACTGGACATTTCAGATACGATGTCAATAAATTCATTCTTTTACTTTTTTTGGCAAATACTGGTCATGTTTAAGCCCTTTGTAATTGAAAGAAACCATGGCCTCACTGGTAACTGAGAGACTGTTGTCATTCAAGCTGCTTTAATAAGACTCTGTTTTCTAAAGGTTTAAATATTGAAGATGTGGAATAATTTTGATAACATAATTGTTTTGTTAAAAAAGCATACCAGAAGACTCCACTTCCCGGCAAGATGGAGTAGCTGGTATCAGCATCCCCTCCCACTGGTTAAAAAGTTAGAAAACTGTAAAAAATATATTTCTGGAAAACTGGAAACTGGGCAGTGCAGGCCCGTGATGGCCAAGAAAAGTCGGGTAAACAAAATCCAAACCCCAAAGCATATCTGTGAGTGTCCCAGCTCCCAGGCAGGGAGAAGCCAGGCAGGGTCCTGTGGTTTTTCTGAGAAGAGCAAGATAAGAGTTTTGGAGGCCAGGGTGGCTAGAATTCACAGGGCAGAGTAACAAAGAATGGGCGTTATGATGAGAAACAGCTAGAGACGTTTTTATGTCTCCTCGAATCTCTGGTTGAATACTAAACTGTGCAGGCATAGAGTTAAGAATGATTACAGGAAGCTAGAAAGATAATTATAAGAGTTCACACAGGTCTGGGAGATGCCGTCATATTATAAAGTTTCCAAAGGAATTGTTTTCCAGATTTTAAGCCACTGACAAATAGAAATAACTCTCACAAGTGCAAAATTTTTAAAGCATAGAAATTGATTGCTTATTGAATCAAGCATGTGAATTTAATATTAACACAAAAGGTTAATTATTAAAAACTGTCTTAGCTTTAAGACATTTTAACTGGTATTGGATTTTTTCCCTTTAATATTCTACTTTTGTAGTTGTTTACTTTCAACTAACATGACCATTTTAATGTACTGTAAACAATAAATGGGTGTTACTTTAACATAAAGTACTATCTTCAAGTGTTTGTATTCTTGTCTAATATTTCTTTTTATTACATACATTTGATTTGTGTAGGCAGGCAAGTTGTTATTTGTACAATCATTCAGAGACAATTGGAACTAAAAAACAAATGCGTAATGATAAAAGCAAGTGGTGAAATCTATATTTAACCCCTGACAATAGATTTATTTCTTTTTAAAAAATCACGACATATTCCAGGATCTAAGAAGTCAGCATTTTACTTACTGGTGGATATGCATTCAGGAGGGGAGGACCAGCCACCTTCTGCACATGCAATGATGCTCTGATTATTTGGGAGGCTGTAGCCTTTATCACAGGCAATTTGAACAGTGTCGCCTTCCAGGTGTGTTTGTCCTGAAGATGTAGAACGACCGTTTTCCACAAAAGGAAAGAAACACAGTCCTAGGGACCAAAAGTTGTTCAATGTACCAGATGGAAGTGGTAAAACAATAGTAAAATACATTTGCATTTTACAATCTTTTTTTAAATGGAAAAATTTCAAAGCTAAAATTAAAATATGAAAATAAAATTTTAAAAGAATTTAGATTATACTACTATATGAATGAAATATATACTTTTCATATATATTTCATATACAAAAGGAAATGAACATTTCATTCTGTTTTTCTATGGTTTTTATAATAAAATATTTTATTTTTATAAATGTTTTTAGGTATAAACAATATCTTAATATATCTATTTTTCTCTTAATTCTCATAAATGTTTCTTACAGAAAAAACATTATTATCTCCTTTGTTGGCTCATTTATTCTGCTCCCCCATTGTTTTTCTCTTTTAATACACTTATTACCTCCGGAGTATGCTCTTCACATTTATTGAAGGGTTAATACAGACATAATTTTAAGGGCAAAAGAAGTGATTTATGGAAAATGTAAAAGCGTAGATACTAAAACTTATGTAATCCTTGCAATATTCAAGAGAATAGTCCATTTCAAAAGAGAATGTATATGCACAATGACTGTTTTTTAAAGAGAAACTATGACCGGGCTGATTCCAAATGAATATTAGGAAATAAATATTAGGAGTGAAATATATTAATCATCAGTTTTTAAAATTAAAATATGCAGCATACTTCTAGATAATACGAGAAAGTTCATATATTTATTCCTCATTTGGTTCTCATAAAAGACTTCTCAATAAGAGAAGGACTCATCTCTCATCTCTGCTGGCTCCTCTAGCCCTGATCCCTGTGACTGTCTGTCAAGACCTCGTGACCCCATCTGCCACATCCTTCTTCTGAATGATTCATCCACATCAAGCGTTTACTCACTGAGACACTTTGGTGTCGGTGACCATCCTCCCTCTGTGCATGTTATGCGAGTCCAAAAGGATTTTGAAGGAGACATAAAATTATATTCACAGGAATAATAGAAAGAATTCCCAATAGGAAGTGGGAAAAATGGCTTGTATTTCTTTTCTTCATATAAAATTCCATGGTTTATTTTTGGAAAATCACAATGTCTCACTGGGAAAAATAAAACAAAACTGAAGTATTAAATATGAATCTACATTTGTGAATCATCAAATCATGTTTTAGTCATCTTATGGATATTGTTTTCTTTCATCCAGCTTAAATTCCTTTAGCTTAATGCCTTCCACTGTACTAATTAGTTAAGAACAAAGAAAGATCTCTAATTATGAGTACAAGAGTATTTGAAGAGGCTCTTGTCAATGAATGTAAAGTGTACATGTTGGAGTCATGTAAAATATAACCTGTTTTGTAGTATCTTCAAGAAGAAAATTTCACACGACGAGTTAAGAACCAAGCAGAGTAGGACAGTAGGAGACCTCACTGGTCTACATGGCATGCTGGCATCTCCATTCATGTCCTTTCTCTAGTCTGAATCATAGTCCTAGGTGTCTCCACCTGAAGTCTCTATCTTGTCTGTTTTTTCCTGGTGCAGTGAAGATGAAGTAGTTTTTTTTTTTTCCTCCTTATTTGGAAAAAAAAAAAAAAAAAACTTACAGAGACTCAGCTCACAAATTAGCTAACCAGGGAAATTCCCCCTTTCCACTTATCTGGAGGTAATTCTCAATGTTGCACAATATTTGCAACTAGTAATTCCAGAAGTATTTCACCTGTGAAACCTGACGCTGCTTATCTAAGTGTTTAAAAATGTTACATTAGATAGTTTTGAGAAAAGACCCCCCTCACACATTGAGAGTAGTGCCTCCCATAATTCTTTTACAGATATTCTTTGTCCACCCCTCAAATTATGGTATTTGATTTCCATGCATTTCTATATAGCACCTACATATTCTTTGCTATCCATAATAACTTTGCTTCTATCCTCCAATTGTCCCTATTCTACCCATGCTTCAAAGCTCATTCTTCAACATTTAGCAAATAGGCATTGTGCGTATCAGCACTGGTACTGTCTCTGAATGTTAACTTCTCTTCACGGTCTCCTTTACCCAATTACCCACTCCAAAAGTAGAAAATAATTTCTCAAGTCCCTACTTTCTGGTAAAACCTTGTGAGTATATTTCCTATGGGATGCGCATGGATACACACACACACACACACACACACACACACACACACACAATCTTGCAATCTATTTGTTTACATGGTTTGCTTTCCTCATAGGACACTGTAAGTTGTAAAGAGACATGGAGTTTTCATTCTTTTGAGCTTTTTGATGCAATGTGAAGCATATAGTGTTTGACAAATATTTTACTACTGAAAGCATGAAGAATTTTCGACTTATACAAAAGTGTTACTTTAGAGTGTTGCTTTTGCTCTTTGGCCAGTCTCTCAATAGGCATATAAACAGTAGTGCAACACAAACATACAAGTCATTTAACATCTACACAACTTTCGGATAGAGCTTCACTAAAGGTTCTCCAGGAGACTAGATTGAAGCTTGAGCATCTTTTTCTGGATTAGGGGTTGTCAAAATCATACATATGATTATATTTCACACTCATCTTCCTCTGCTTTTTTCCCCATTTAGAAATCCCCTCTTACTGTCCATTCTAAGTGGTGTTTAAAACAACATATACCAGACACACAGGTTAAAAAAAAATCAAATACACCCATACACACAGTTCTTCAGTGAGGATGTGGTGAAGATCTAGCCCTTACTGTAGGCTAACCAGAGAAGTCGGTATTTTTAATTGGCAAAGCAATGTCTGTTATTGGAGAAAAATTCCTTTTTTTCCCATTAGTTAACTCTTGTCCTGTGATTATAACTCAATGATAAAAGTAGAAACAAACTAGAATGAGTTTCAAGTCTGTAGAGATAATGTTTTGCAACTTTTTAAGGGAAGAATTTTATAGTTCCTATTTTTTATTATGTTAGGACTGAAGAGAAACTGCCCAAAGAAAACTTCAACTACGTGCAAAAATTAGCAAGCAACAAAGCAGCAAAATAAATGCTTTCTGAAAAATCAAACAGTAAAACACATGACTAAAATCCCATTTTAGTTTAATCAGATAGCCTAGACCTTGTTAGAGATTTCATTTGAAATTATTTGGAATTATTTGGATATGATGGATTTTATTTCAACATGAAATAAAATGTGACAATTTTTTAAATATTGTGAGACATAGTGTTTGGTGTTAATGGAGAAGTGATGTACATTTTTTTTTCATTTTCAACCTTTGTTGAAAAGCTCAGAAAAAGCAAATAACTTATTGATATCTCACTAGTTTTTTTTTGTTTGTTTGTTTTGTTTTTTTAAACATCTTTATTGGAGTATAATTGCTTTACAATGGTGTGTTAGTTTCTGCTTTATAACAAAGTGAATCAGTTATACATATACATATGTTCCCATATCTCTTCCCTCTTGCATCTCCCTCCCTCCCACCCTCCCTATCCCACCCCTCTAAGTGGTCACAAAGCACCGAGCTGATCTCCCTGTGCTATGCGGCTGCTTCCCACTAGCTATCTATTTTACGTTTGGTAGTGTATATATGTCCATGCCACTCTCTCACTTTGTCACATCTCACTCCTCCCCCTCCCCATATCCTCAAGTCCATTCTCTAGTAGGTCTGTGTCTTTATTCCCGTCTTGCCACTAGGTTCTTCATGACTTTTTTTTTTTCCCCTTAGATTCCATATATATATGTGTTAGCATACTGTATTTGTTTTTCTCTTTCTGACTTACTTCACTCTGTATGACAGACTCTAACTCCATCCACCTCACTACAAATACCTCCATTTCATGTCTTTTTATGGCTGAGTAATATTCCATTGTATATATGTGCCACATCTTCTTTATCCATTACATATAAAAATGAGGATATACTCTACTTCTATTAAAAGAGATAAGACACTAATTCAAAAAGATACATGCACCCCAAAGCTCATAGCATCATTATTTACAATTGCCAGGATTTGGAAGCAACCTGTGTCCATAGATAGATGAATGGGTAAAGAAGATGTGGTATTTGTACATATCATGGCATATTACTCAGCCATAAAAAAAGATGAAAATCTTGCCATTTGTGACAACATGGTTGGATCTGGAGGGTATTATGCTAAGTGAAATAAGTCAGACAGAGAAAGACAAAAACTGTGTGACCTCACTTACATATAAAATCTAAAAAGCAAGACAAACAAAGAAACAAACAAGACGAAACGAAAACAGACTCACAGATAGAACAAACAGGTGGTTTCCAGAGGGGAAGAACGTGGTGGAGGGGTTAAATAGGTGAAGAGGATTAAGAGGTACAAACTTCCTGTTATAAATAAATAAGCCACAGGGATGTAATGTACAGCATAAAGAATATGATTGATAATTTTGTAATAACTTTGGGGACAGATGGTTACTAAGACTTATCATGGTGACCATTTCATAATGTAAGCAAATGTTAAATCACTATGTAGCACAACTGAAAGTGACATACTATTGTACATCAAACTATATTTTAATAAAAAATAATAAATAAATAAGAGATTTTTCTTTAGCAAGTGATAATTAGATTGAAATAGGAAATTCTTGGTTTTAATAATATTTAAATCTTAAATTCAAAAATGAAAATTCAAACACGTTGAAGGTGTCCAAATTTTCTTGGGATACTTTTCCTGGTCAGTGGCATTGCAGAATTTATGCAGAATTACACTGGTACTTCACTCTTTTACTTTCATTATATGCAGATTTTTCAGCATTTAATTCCTCTCCAGATTTTGTATTTGGTGGCTCTTTACACTTCATAACTTAAAGAACAGAGAACATTTATTTAATTCTATTTTCCTCTAATTGCATATTAGAAAATATTTCCATAAAAATAAAAGTGATGATCCTTCCTTCACAATGTTCTCACCCATGTATTCATTTCAAAATATATGTACACACAACCAACACACACATTTGAGAGAGGAAATACATATTCAGAGCTGTTTTCATGTTTTCAGCTTACCTTGTCCCCCCACAGTAGAAATCCATAAGATTAGAAGGACAGTTGAGACCAACATGCTAGTTATCCCAGTGGCGTGTAATTGAAAATGGTCCACCAGTGATGGTGTTGGTCTGAAGGCTGCTTTCATTTACAGTTATGCGCATGACTGTGAATTCAGTGCACTACCAGGAAGCCAGTGTAATGAAATCCTTTTGGTAAACATCAAAGTTCACACAGGGTAGTGTGAAATAACTAAATAATGTCTGATCAATGTTTTCACATGAATGCTCTGAATTCATCACTTGATATTTGAGCACAATACTAGCTGTGCAACTTCTTTGTGGTTGCACTCACTCAGTTTCCGACTTTGAAGTGTGCCGAAATGGACCACTGAGGGGGAGAGATGAAGCCCCTTCTTGTCTACTTGCTGACCAGGAAGTCAGCTGTTTCAGGGACAGCCAGGTGTAGGTCATCAGACTTCATTTTAATACAGCATCAATCTTACAGTTATACACTCCTTTTAAAGTGGCATGAAGAATTAAGTTCCTTCTTAATAGTTTCGTATTTGTAAATATTTTGAAAATCTAGTCAAGAATAATTTTGCCAAATAATGTTCCCTGAAATTTTTGAACAAATTATATTTCATAAATCTTTTTTTTTAAAATTTATTTTTATATTTATTTTTGGCTGCGTTGGGTCTCCGTTTCTGTGCGAGGGCTTTCTCTAGTTGCGGCGAGCGGGGGCCACTCTTCATCGCGGTGCACAGGCCTCTCACTATCGCGGCCTCTCTTGTTGTGGAGCACAGGCTCCAGATGCGCAGGCTCAGTAGTTGTGGCTCACGGGCCCAATTGCTCCGCGGCATGTGGGATCTTCCCAGACCAGGGCTCGAACCCGTGTCCCCTGCATTAGCAGGCAGATTCTCAACCACTGCGCCACCAGGGAAGCCCCATAAATCATTTTATTTAGGAAGGACTTTCAGCATGTCTATGAGAGGAGCTTGATATATTCTCTCCCCCAAGGCAGACATAAAATTGGGCAAAAAAAAATCAGCATTTACAGTTTCTGGAAATTGGTCAAAGAGTATGTTCTTGAGAAATGTTTATTCAGTAAAAAAGAGTGGCTGCTCCCTGGCTCCTCTCTCCCTCTGGCTCAGAAGGTTTACCCTGGGCGGGCGGGCAAGCCAAGTAGACTGGAAGCTCTACTGCCCTCCTGGAGGGAACCGACTTCATAGCAGAGCTTGGAAAAATCCACGCCCAATGACACCGTTGAATACATCAGAGATGATAGTGGGAAACAATCTGGAAAGGCCAACATCTCTAGATGATACTGTTTGGGGCAAGTAGGAAAATGGCAGCCCAGCCAGACATTTAACAGAGCAATTTGGAGAAAGGGACAGCCCCAAAGGGTCCCCCTAAGATGCCCCTTATTGCCAGTGGTCAGAAGTCAATGGATACGCACACGACTGCTCAATCAGGGAAACCAGAGAGACACTAGTCCTTGGCTAAGTATGGAGCAGACTTGTAAACTCCCTGAATTTTGTAAGCATTTTCCCAGACCCCACGCAGTTCCAGAGACAAAAGGTGGGATGCTTACTCGGTCAATAATGTTTAAGCAAAACCTCTGACCAATTATTGGTTGACTACTGAGCTATGCTGACTCAGGAATGACTCCTAGGAAGTCAGACTGAAAAATAAAAAACTGAGCAATGCCATCAAAATCTATGCACTGTGGAAGAATCAAAATCCACAGAACTAGTCCAGGCTGGTCACGAAACAAAGAAACAAAAGTTAGCAATTGCGGCAAGCACTTGATTGGGGAGGATTCAGAATTCATATTTATTACCATATGTTATCTAAAATATCCATTTTTCAACAGCAACAAAAAATATGATGAATTTTCAAAGAATTTGAAAAGAATAGATACATGTATATGCATAACTGAATCACTTTGCTGTACACGTGAAACTAACACAACATTGTTAATCAACTATGCTCCAATATAAAATAAAAAGTTTAAAAAATGTGATGAGACATGTAAAGAAATAGGGAAGTGTACCCCATACACTGGGGTAAACACGCTTATTTTATTCACATCCTGTCTATTACAGTCTTTCTTCCTAGCATATTGCTAAGAATGATTGTCTTGATGCTTTTGTAGTATATCCTGGATTACATACAAATTCAATAACAACTGCTTTGCACAAAGCTTTTTTCCCAAGTTTCCATTTTAATTGTATGTTGTTTTTGTTCATATTATCTTCAGATATTACATATGCATCTAAAAGAAGAATAAGCATAGAATCAATAAATTAATCATCTTCACATTTCCTTCCATAGACTAATAAAATTTCATCTAATGAAAATTTTAGGATTGAATAAAATAAATTATAGTAATATCCAACATTTAATTAGCAGTTCTAGGACTTGCCCTTACAATTTTTATCTCTTTTAAACCCCCAAACTCCTTCTTCAAAGTAGGCATAATTATCTCATAGTTACCAATGAAGAAAGTGAGACAAAGAGAAATTAAGTGAAACTTTCCCTAGGTGATTTTTATCAAGTGTAGGAGAAGATTATGGATCAGGCAGTCTTAATCCAGAGCTGTGCTAGTCCTATTTTACAGTTTCTGTATTACAGTCTACATATCAAGTAGGATTATGTTAAAACATATTTCAGGACTTCCCTTGTGGTACAGTGGTTAAGAATCCTCCTGCCAACGCAGGGGACAAGGGTTCGAGCCCTGGTCTGGGAAGATCCCACATGCCGCGGAGCAGCTGGGCCCGTGAGCCACAATTACTGAGCCTGCGTGTCTGGAGTCTGTGCTCCGCAACAAGAGAGGCCGCGATAGTGAGAGGCCCGCGCACCGCGATGAAGAGTGGCCCCCGCTTGCCGCAACTAGAGAAAGCCCTCGCACAGAAATGAAGACCCAACTCAGCCAAAAATAAATAAATAAATTTATTAAAAAAAAAAAAAAGTTCCTTCCTCTTCACATTTTTGGAATACTTGTGGAAGGAAAGGCATTAACTCTTTTTTAAGTGCTCAGTAGAATTCACCCTTGATACTCAATTTAAAATTAAAATATTTAGATGAGTGGAGCTTTCCCATACATTCTGTAAAGAATGCTACTGTTATTTTTCATTTGATTTTCATAAAAGGCTACTCACCCGTATGTATTCTCTGCTTGTTCATCACGACCCACCTATGTAATTGCCTTTCTAGATTCTGTAAACTTTTCTAGTGCATCCCTTTCCTGCCCACTGAATAATTAACCTAGATATAATGATTAGAAAATATTAGTATGGGAAATATACTCCTTACAAACACTAAGCATACGATATGACTGAAAAGGGGTTAATATGCAACATATACAAACAGCTTATACAACTCAACATCAAAAAACAAAACAAACAAACAAAAACCCAATTTAAAATGGACAAAAGCACTGAATGGAAATTTTTCCAAAGAGGAAATGCAGATGGTCAACAGGCAGAGTAACCTTTCTTGTTTCTGATTTCCCACTCCAACACTTCTACGGCCAAAATTCAATGAAAACCAGCAAAAAAAGAAGAGCATGAAATATAATCGTTTATAAGCTCTAACCCCTAAGAGTACCTAGTAGTGTGTAGAAGTTGGGTGTGGTGCTTGGTGACACCAATTAAATAATCAGTGTCGTTCACCATTGTCCACCACAATAACAATAATGATGTTTCCACAAAACAATATTAAATGTCATCTAAAATGATGATTCCTTTGTTCTCTTTCTATAAACGGGAGTCAAAACTTCCAAGAGTCATCCTATTTATGTTTGGTGACATTACTACCTTATTTAATTAGTCACAATCCCACAGAGATGTTCTGTACCATAAAAATAGAATAATTTCTTTTTAAAAAGCATAAGGGCAAAGAGGAGAAATGGTTAAAAATATACAACTATATTTATATATATCACACTAGAAAGCACACTGCAGCAATTCTCACTTCAATAGTGATCACTAGAGTGTGTTGATATTATAAATTCTTTTTCCTATACCTCATTATATGTTTCCTTCTTCTTCAGCCAGCATCAAAACTAGTCCAGGTCCTTTACCTGATAGGGATAACTTAAACTTCATTTCCAAATGGTCAGAATCTACAGAGCTCTTATACTTAGTAGGTTCCTATTGTCTTCTATTAACCTTTATTTATACACAGAGAAGTACAAAGGAGAAACCTCAGAGAATCTTCTGAATCCAAATATAATTTCCCTGTCCACATTATGTAGCAATAGACAATGACCCTTTGACATTTGACTTCAATATCCCTAGCCTGTGTCCATAATCCACTTCTATGCCTGATAGTTCAATGACATGAGAGGCCCAAGATGACAGAGAGTTACTTTCAACTTCCAGTAAAGGGAAATATTGATTTCTCCCCTGGTGAAAGGATTGTATCTTATCATCTAAACCTTCTAAACTAGCAGAGTACAATGTTGTAATCCTGGAAAAAGAACATTATTCATGATTAAAAATCTTAACAGGTGCAGATAAAAAAATAATCCAACACAATCCAACACTAATACTTGGTAAAAAAAAAAAAGAAAATCCAGTATAAAAAATGAAGTTCTTGCAAAGAGAAATAGAAGAAAATGTCTTCAAGCAAACAAAAAATAGCAGTTGAGATAGTACTGCCAATATGCTACAATCCCAACTGCCTTACAATAATGTTTGTATAGTTGTGATATTATGATTAATAGTAAGGAGTATATACAGGCAGACCTCGGAGATATTGTGTGTTGGTTGCAGACCACTGCAAAAGAGCAAATATCACAATAAAACTAGTTACGTGATTTTTGGTTTTCCCAGTGCATATAAAAGCTATGTTTACACTAGTCTGTAGTCTAGTAAGTTTGCGATAGCATGATGTCTAAAAAAACAATGTACATGCCTTAATTAAAAACACTTTACTGCAAAAAAAATGCTAACCTTCATCTGAACCTTTAGTGAGTCGTAATCTTTTTGGTGATGGAGAGTCTTGCCTCTATGCTGATGGCTGCAATCTGATCAGGCTGGTGGTTTTTGAAGGTCACGGTGTTCGTGGCAATTTCTTAAAATAAGTATAATGCTTCAACTTCAAGTCACCTGCTGTATTAACCTCTAACAAGAGAGTCAGTCTGCCCTTTGAAGCTTTGAAGCCAGGCATTGACTTCTCCTCTCCAGCTATGAAAGTCCTAGATGGCATCTTCTTCCAATAGAAGGCTGTTTCCTCTACACTGAAAATCTGTTGTTTAGTGCAGCCACCTTCATTAAATGTCTTAGCTAAATCTTCTGGGTAACTTGCTGCAGCTTCTATATCAGCACTTACTACTTCACCTTGCTCTTTTGTGTTATGGAGATGGCTTTTTTCCTTAAACCTCATGAACCAACCTCTGCTAGCTTCACACTTTTCTTCTGCAGCCTCCTCATCTTGATAGAATTGAAGAGAGTTAGGGCCTTGCTCTGGATTGGGCTTTGGCTTAAGGGAACGTTTGATCTTCTATCCAGACCACTAAAAAGTCCCCTGTATCAGCAATAAGGCTGTTTTGCTTTCTTATCATTCGTGTGTTCACTGAAGTAGCACTTTTAATTTCCTTCCAGAACTTTTCCTTTGCATTCACAACTTGGCTAGCTGTTTCACTCAAGAGGCCTAGCTTTCAGCCTGTCTCAGCTTTTGACATGCCTTCCTCACTAAGCTTAATTATTTCTAGATTTTGACTTAAAGTGAGAGACTTGTGATTCTTCTTTTCACTTGCACATTCGAGGCCGTTGTAGGGTTACTGGCCTATTTTCAATATTGTTGTGTCTCAGGGAACAGGGAGACTGAAGGAGAGGAAGAGAGACAGGGGAGCAGCTGGTCGGTGGAGCAGCCGGAACACACACACATTCATTGATTAAGTTCTCTATCCTGTAGCATGTGGTTCACGGAGCCCCAAAACAATTACAATAGTAACATCAAAGGTCACAGAGCACCGTAACAAATATAATAGTAATGAAAAAGTTCGAAATATCGTGAGAATTACCAAAATGTAACACAGAGACACAAAGTGAGCAAATGTTATTGGAAAAATGGCACCAATAGACTTGCCTGATGCAAGCTTGCAGCAAACCTTCAATGTGTGAAAAATACAATATCTGAGACGCACAGTCAAGTGAAATGTAATATAAAACATGCAACAAGAAGTACCTGTATTTGGTCTTTGTCCCTGTTTCTGTCACAGAGCTTGAAAAAACCCTTAGAATTTCCTAAGTGATGAGAGTGATAAAGGTATCTTTTTTATATTAGTGAAGTGACTTGGAAAGCATCTAAGGATGGGGACTGGTTGCCAGGGGAATCAATCATATTATTAGAGGGTTGGAGTTTTCAGTTCTACCCTCCCCCTCGCTCCCAACTTCCAGGGAGGGGAGAGTGGCTGGGGGTTGAATCAGTTGCCAGAGGTCAATGAGTTAATCAACCATGCTATGCAAGGAGGCCTCCAGAGGCTAAACCTAAAGAGACCAGGTTCTGCGAGCTTGCAGGCTGGTGAGAATGTGGAGGTGCTGGGAGAGTGGCCACTGGGAGGGCCTGGAAAGTCTGTGCTCCTCCTCACACCTTGCCCTGTACGTCTCCTCTATCTGACTCTTCCTGGGTTATATCTTTTTGTAATAAACTGGGAATCTAGTAAACCAAATGTTTCTTTGCGTTCTGTTGAGACACTTAAGCAAAGTAATTGAACTCGAGGAAAAGGTCATGGGAACCTCTGATGTATAGCCAGTTGGTCAGAAGGACAGGTGACAAATTGGACCTTCAGTTGGCTTCTGAAGTTGGGGAGAGGTAGGAAGTCTTGTGGGCCTGAGCCAGTAACCTGTGGAATCCGGCACTTGCTGCCAGGTAGACAGTGTCAGAACTGCGTTGAACTGTAGGACACCCTGCTGGTATCGAAGAATCATTTGGAGGTGTGGAACACACACACATCATAACAAGAAATATCATCAAACTCAAATAGCATATTTCAGTCAGGACTGCAAACAGACTTATCCTCAGTGGGAGTAAAGTAAAAGCCATGTGTGGTAATGGAAACTTTTCAGTTTTACCAACTTGGTTTTGCACAATTAAAACAAAGCTAGTTTTTTCCTCCCTTTCTTGCCTTTCTTTACATCCTCCACAAACCTGACAACTAACCTTGTCAGAGTAATAAAACTGTGCCACCTTTTAATGTATTATGAACCTAGAGAGTGCCATACAGAGTAAAGAAAGTCAGAAAGAGAAAAACAAATATTGTATATTAACGCATATATGTGGAATCTAGAAAAATGGTACATGGATGATTCTATTTGCAAAGCAGAAATAGAGACACACACGTAGAGAACAAATGTATGGATACTAAGGGGGAAAGGAGGGGGTGGGAGGAATTGGGAGATTGAGATTGACACATATACACTATTGATACTATGTGTAAAATAGATAACTAATGAGAACACTGTGGTGACCTGAATGGGAAGGAAATCCAAAAGGGAGGGGATACATGTATACGTATGGCTGATTCACTTTGCTGTACAGTAGAAACTAACACAACATTGTAAAGCAACTGTACTCCAATAAAAATTAATTTAAAAAAAGTATTATGAGAGAACCATACTTTGACTTGCTTCTTTTGATGTATTGTTATATTGTGTGATATTACGCGGAATTCTATATAAACCATCCTGTACATTTGAGAAGCAGTATAGCATTGTTAATGGTACAGTCTTTAAAGACAGACTAACATGAATTTGAGTCCTGGCATGAGAATGAGACAGATGTGACGTCTTCAGTAATATATTATGAATTGTGTGGCTTCCATCTCCCCATCTGTAAAATATCTACAATCATATACTCACTATCCAAGCACTTTTGTGAAGATCACACATATTAATTATACAACGTTTTGAAACATAGTATATGATAAGTATCTAGTTGTTAAAATTTAGTATTTCTTAATTTGATGTCTTCTTAGGCAATAACCTTACCGCTAGGTATTCCCGGGGCTACAAGTTTCAAGGGAAGCTAGGAAACAATCTCTTAACAGGAAGTCATATCTCCAGATACAAATTGGGATTTTCTAACGCTAAAATAAAGAATACAGTGAAGGATGGATAAGGTAATCATACAATTTATTGTACAAATTACTTCATTTTTAAAAGTAAACTTTATGTTTTAGAGCAGTTTTAGGTTCACAGCAAAACTGAGCAGAAAGTACAGAGTTTCCATATATCCCTTCTCCCGCAAGCACCCTATGCCCTGCTATCAACACCATCCTTCTCCCACCGTCAACACCCCGCACCAGCGTAGGGCATTTGTTACAATCAATGAACCTAGGGCAACACATCAATATCACCCAAAGTCCACAGTTTACATTAGGGCTCCCTCTTGGTGTGTGTATATATCGCGTGATAGTGTAAGTTTGTAGGAAAAATGTATAAATGATCATTCAGATGACCAAAATATATGAGAAATATATAGTTGGCTTTTATCCACAGTTCCCGGCTCATAGCTCCCCAAATCCTTGGAGTTTCCTGAGAAGTGAGAGCAACGGGATAAGTCATCATTATGCAAATATCTTTTAATGACACCCTATTCCCTCAACTTTGGGGCAATGTGTATCTATCCCTCTCGTGGGAAACAATAAATTTAGCTACAACTTCTCCCTTCTCCTTCCCTCCCTCTCCTCCATGATCCAAGTCTATTGAATGTTAAGACCTTTTATATTTGTTCTTTTAAATACACTTAGAATTCTACAATTTCATTTTGGCTTTACATTATTTTTATTTGATTTCCACTTATAACCCATGAAGGAAGGAAGGGAGGAAGGACAGAAGGACAGAAGGAAGGTAGAACGGAGGGAAGTGAGGAAGATAATTAAAAGTCCATCAATCAGGGAATAATTAAATAAAGTGTGTTACCTCTAGCTAATGAAATACTATGCAGATATTATAAAAAGTGAGATCAATCTGGGTTTACTGTTATGGGGATAGGTCTATCATATATCAAGAAAAAAACAAAAGACTTAGGATAATATACAGTATGATATGTAATATACATCTCAATTTATGTATATATGTATAAATTAAAATATGCATGTGTGTATATAAATATATACTTAAGTGTGCCTATTTACATCTGAAAGACAGAGCAAATGCTTTTCATTGTTGTTCTGTAGACTGAGGAAGTACATCTGGGGTGTTGGGAAGAATAAAGGAAATTTTCATTCTTTATCCCATTACATTTGTATTGTTTGAGCTGTTTACAATGTTGCAGAGCTGCTCTTATACTTGAAAAAATAATAAATTATTTAAAATTGTAATTCTTAAGAGATCTGGTTATAGAAAAATGCACTTGATGCTAAGTAAATACAAAACTGAACTTTTATTTTCTCACAAACTGTTCTGAAAGTATATAAAAACAAGTTAAAATCCCTGTCAAACGGAAACCTTGTATACTGTCTAACACCTGGTCTTCAATTTGTATTTGAGAAGAAGTATATTAGGTAAACCACTTCTCAGTTTGTGTTTGACTTTTTACTCTGTCCATTTTCTCCATTTTTCCTCCAAAGGAATCATGCTGTGTGCCCCTGAACTCAGTTTGAAGGTGTGATGTTCTTTAGTGTTTTGATCTTTCTTTTTTTATGAAGAAATAGGCAGCTATCTGTGACTTCTTAACTTCCCTTTGAAAATTTAAAGTTTCTCTGTGCAGAACTGGGCAGCCCTAGGGTGGTCACAAAGTCAGTGATCCTTTGACCTTTGACTAAGTGACCTTGCCCCACAAGGATGGCAAATCAGCTAAGCAAAGTTTCCTTTCCTATTCAGCATGATAAAAATGTCATACAACACAAATTTCTCTAAAAAGTAAAATGGTCATTATTGCAACATGATCCCCAACACCCCGCACATCTAATTGAAGAGATAATTCAATGAAGTGGTTAGTTTCCCAGATCACTTTACTTGGTTCATGCTTCTTCGTCAAGTTATCCTTTCCTTCTGTCACCATCTCCCTCTCCACGACTCCACACGACTTTTCCAAACGCTCTCTGGTCTCCTCAGCCCTTTAGCCTCTCTCCCCGCACATCCTGACACGTTCTCAGCAGGTGACTCCCCTCCTTCACGGAGGGAATAGAAACCGGGGGGCCGGAAGCCCCTCATTCCAGCCAAGAGCCGCCTTCTACTTCTGCCTTGGGTCCCATCTCTTCTCACTGCTTCAGGAACCCTCTGCTTCCATTATGCCACGTTTTCCCCATGATCTCCCACCTGTCCTTCTCTATTGACCCATTCCCGTTTCATTTGAATAGGCACAAATTTCTCCCATTTTATTCAAAAAGTCCTCTCCTATCCTCACGTCCCAGTCCAAGCCACCCCACGCCTCTCCCCTTCACTGTCACACTTACTGCCACATCCATCACACTCATGTCTCTGTTTCTGGACCTTCCGATTGTTCCTCAATCTGCTCCTGTCTCAGTTTTACACTGAATGATGCCGTTCCTCTCCAGGTGGTCAGCAATATCCAAGGAGCAACATTATCCAATGTGATCAACGATATCCAAGCAGCATCTCCGGTCCTCAGCACTCCTGGTTTTCATTCAACCAGTCCAGCCGTTCCTGATCGGTTTCCTTTGTTAGACCTTTTACTATAGCCAGTCACCAAACTTTGGATACCCTCAAAGCCCTGAACTAAGCCTACTTCTAACCTCACCCTGAAAAACTCATCCATTACCTTAGTGTTAGTAGACACCTATTAACTGATGACTCCAAATTAGGCCCAGTGCTCTGTTGTGATATGCAGGCTTGTATAACTCTTACAGACTGGGTTCCCGCGGAAGCAGGCTATGAGATGGAAATTAGCAGTCGAGAGGATTTGGGGGAGGACTCTTAGAATCCACACCTGTGGAAGGGAAAGGAAGGAAGCAGATGGGGATAAGCTGAGCTGTGGTGAAGCAACCAGTGGCATCAGCCAGCTCTACGGGGAGCTCCGAAGCTGGGTGACCCTTTAGATGTGTCCTGGGTTGGAGTGAGGGGACTTTTCTTTATAGCGCCTGCTGACCGGTCATTGGTGCAGGCACCCTGGGGAGAAGCTATGACCTTGGGAAGAAAGGTTCTCTTCGGCTGAGGCAACCCCCTTGGGAGCTGACAACTGCGAGCTCCCCGCAGCTGAGAGGTACATCTTGTTTCCGAAAGCAGTCTGGGTGGTTCATCCCAGTATTGACCACAAGAATCAGCTGCTTACTTAATATGTTTACCTGGCTATGTACACCACAAATACCTTAAAAATAACATTTCTAAAACTAAAATCTTCATGCCGACACTCAAGTCCTCACATGGCTTCTCCCTCCACCTTCCTGTCACACTTAAATGTGTGTCCCATCGGCTTGCTTAAGCCAGGGACCATGGAGTCCTCCTGAACCCTTTTCTCTGCCTCACTCCCCCTACATCTAATCAGTTGCCATGGCAACAATTTCACTCCTCAGTAACCCTTACTCAGGCTACCTTGCACATCCCTGCCACTGCTTCCAGTATAAACACCATCCTCTTTTGCCTGGATGATGGTACTTTCCTAAGTGTTTTTTCTGTGCCTCCACTTTCACCCTTCAGACCAGCCTTCCTCACTGCAGTCAGTGGTGTCTTTTTTTTGTTCTTTAACATCTTTATTGTAGTATAATTGCTTTACAATGGTGTGTTAGTTTCTGCTTTACAACAAAGTGAATCAGCTATACATATACATATATCCCCATCTCCCCTCCCTCTTGCGTCTCCCTCCTTCCCACCCTCCCTATCGCACCCTTCTAGGTGGTCACAAAGCACCGAGCTGATCTCCCTGTGCTAAGCGGCTGCTTCCCACTAGCTATCTATTTTACATTTGGTAGTGTATATATGTCCATGCCACTCTCTCACTTCGTCCCAGCTTCCCCTTCCCCCTCCCCGTGTCCTCAAGTCCATTCTCTACGTCTGCGTCTTTATTCCTGTCCTGCCCCTAGGTTTCTCAGAACCACTTTTTTTTCTTTTTTTTAACAAAAACCACTGTAAGCATCTCATTTCAATCACTGACTTCCGGCATCTTTAGTTTGGTGGACAAAGGCCTTCCTCTACTCTCTCCTTCCCTCCTTTCCGCTCAATCCAGTATGCATTTTTTTTTTTTCAGTATGCATTTTTATTAGCTTCTTGGAAACACCATGCTCTTTGCCGTTTTCCAAGTGTTCTTTCCTCTACCTGAAATGCTTTCTTTTCTCCCTTCAAATCTCAGCCTCCATATTACCTCCTCAGAGGAGCCTTTCTTGGGCATCCAGGGCTAGGTGGTCCCTCCTGGTCCTTGCTGCCTAAGACAGGATCTATCCTGACACACCGCATCTTGTAAGGATTTGTTTAATATCTTTCTTGTCTACCTGGAACACAAGCTCCTAACAGCAGAAACAACGTATCCTATTCAGTGCTATACCTCCAGTGTGGGGCCTCAGGCATGGCACATAGTGTGTGCTCAGTATTTGATTCTGTGTGTGCCATTCCTTCTACTTGGAATGTCTTCCCTAGTCTTGTAAACTTAACTTTTCCCAGGAATCTTCCTACAGCCCAGTTAATACCAGAAAAGTTGATTACTTCTTCCTCAATGCCACTCCTTTTACATGCTCCATCGCTGCACTTTTCACACTTCTATTGCTTTAGCATTTGGAGTTTACAAATTGGCTGCTGATGAGCCATGATGTGAGTCACAGATTTTTTTAGGCACCCCCCCCCATATAAAAATCAGTAGATTTCACAATTAACAAATCAGAAGATATGGCAATACTGGATACAATATTCCCACATGACAATTATCCTCCTTGAGCGAATCTGTTTCCTGGGATAAAGCAGGTACTCAATATCATTTATAAATGGATTCATTGATGAATTAATTGAAAAAGATTAATACCTTTTTTCAACTTACAAAACTTTATGTACCATTGCTAATTACTTTTAAAATGCAGAAACCCACATTTAAACACTAAAATCAGGAAGCTAGCAAGCTACCCAGGTTAAAGAGAGCATGCCGCGAGCAGTTCCCCGGAAATACCACTAGACCTGCTCCACCCATCCACGTGTTGTGCCTGCCCCCAGGCATCAGATTTTATGACCAATAATACAAGTTTAACTCTTTTCCTAAACTAAGTAGTTCCTTATTGTGAGTTCCTTGAAATAATGAGCTGAATTTTATTCATCTCTGAATCCTGAGTTACCTAGCATGTTTCCTGGGACACCGCACCTGATCAATATAATTTCTTAATGGATTGGTCGATGAATTAATTGGAAAGGATTAATACTTTCCTATTGATATTTCAGTCAAATTTCAATTTTATGAGATCCACTGTGAAAAACTACTCTTGGAGATTAATTGAAATAATGCATATGAACTCAAGGAAGGACAGTTCTAAAACATACATGCTTGAACATCAAATGAATTCATGTTTAATCCACAGAGCTAAGTCCAGGTGTGGCTTCAGTTCCAGAGAAGCTCTCATAGCCCAGGAGCAGGAATTGTACATTGGGGTTTGAAGAATGCCATCATACTGGGAAAATAAGGTCTTGAGTTAGATGAACTGAAGACCTTCTAGGGAGGAAAAATGTGCTGTTCTGGGAACAACAACCAGTCCTAACAAGGGTCCTAGAACCAGGTAGTGCTTATGAATGAGCCGTAATAACAACTGGGTGAGTAACTCTCTTTCACACTGAAAAGTGACAACGCAGTATTTCAGGTCTCTGACAGGTCCTAGTATTACTGACACACCATTTTTTGGTGCTTGAAGGTCTCTCTGACTTCAGATTTTATTTTTCAGAATCTGCATGATTCCATTAATTACCCGATCTAAGAAAAAAATTGACAGTGTATAATATAAAAATAGTAAGGGTTGTTCTTTTTCATAGCTGTGTTCTTTGGGCAACATTTAAACATGTGGAAGGTTCACTAATTCACAAACCATTTGATTATTAACAAATGGTAGCTAATAGTACAGTTAATTTTAAAAGTTCTTTACACTTAGAAAGTCTGAAGGGCAGTCTCGGCTCATTTAATAAAGTAAATCCTCTAACATGATGTATAGTTTCTCAGCTCTAGTGTGGTTGGTTCTTTTGTGTTGACATAAATATTGAACTCAAAGTAACAGAAAACCCTGATATTAACAAAGACGATAAAGACAAATGTGAATTTTTGCACATATATTGAAGACAATATAGTCCAGTGAACTGGCATTAGGAACCAGAAATATTTTGATGTGCAGATTGATGTTTTAATAGATGAAAGACATGCAGCAAAGGTGAGGTCACATGTCAAGTCATCCAAACCAGAAGTGAAACAACAGCATGTGTAGCTTTTATTTATAAATAAAGAAAATGTCCAGCGTAAACAGTTTAGATTCAAATCTTCATGTAAGTAAAAACTCAGAGATTTTTAATTCAACATTTTTCTTCTAACAATTATGTTTTATAAAGGATTTTATGATGTGTCAAAATGTTATTCTTCTTTCTGCCATTCATTTTCATGTCCTTAAGGGTTCTTGATAAGACAACATCCTTGATAAGAAAAAAAGAGAGAGAAGGTGGGGTTGAAATAAGCATCATTTCTGGTCAAGTATTTATTACAGTCTTAGCCCTTCAATATTTCATATAACTGGTCCTTGTTTTAATGAGGTACTGATAAAAGCAAGTAACCATCCCTGGTAAATTATACCACCAATTTCTTTTTAAAAACTCAATGTCATTAACTACAATAACACCATTTTATACAATTTTTTTTTCTAAGTTACTTATTACTTTTTCTCTTAGAAATAGGAAATGCAAGATATAATAAAAAATTTAAATAGCACATACATTTTTTACTCTGATTTTCAGCACAATTAAAAATTAAAAATAAAAAGTTTTCTGCTTGTGTGTGTCTTATGAATTTTTTTTCTAGAATGTTCAAAGTATCTAAAAAACTGTCCTTATGTAGTTCATACAGCTCATTCTTTATAACCATTAGAAGAGTACCACATGCACTTTGCCGTTAAGTCATTTAAAAATGTTCTTAGTTGAACCTAGAGTAGAATTCCCATTTTATAATGTATCTTCAAAGGGGGCAAAATTCTGACCCAATAAAATGAATTACATTATTTTATTGCATTCTTTTAACGTTTCTCTAAGAAAAGAACAGGATTGTTTTCCATTGATCAAGTAGTAGAAAATATATTTTAAAAATTGCTATATGAGAAAACACTTCAGAAATAACTTCCAAATTCTTATATAGAACTGTGTTCCTGAAAACAAATACCATAATTTTAATCTGTGTTATTAACATGCTTTTCCCTCAGTATCAAGTTTGTACAACTGTGTTTCCCATCGTTATTATGAACCGCTAATGAGGAATGGGAGAAAATGTGATTTTCTCTTATCTCAGAACATGTAGGTTAATTTTTCCACATTTAAATATCGCTCAAATTGATTTATTTACCCGATTGCCAAAGAGTCCAAATATCAAATAGCAAACAGTGCTTTGACTTTAGACCACTCAGAAAGCTTGTTGAATTAGTTAATACATCAAGGAGTTGGCTTGGTTTAAAAAAATAAAGACAACGTGATTTTTTTCCCTTTATAATGACCATAAAGTAGGACTGTTGTAGAACCTAATGTTTCTGAAATTTATAACATAATGAATCTCATGAATAACAACCTGAACAGAAAAAAAATTAGTTGCAGGTACAAACCTCTCCTTACCTTTCTCTTTGAATACATCTTGGATATTTTAACTGCCCTCTGTCACATTGCACTCTCAATTCTGATCCGATAATAGGAAGCTCAGTTATGTAAGTATCTCTCTTACAAAGAAACTCAATATACTCGCCGTGGAAAATATATGGCCTATTGTCAAAACTCCATTTCAGGAGCAAATTATTACTTTCCATTGTATCAAAAGATAATGTGCAAGGCTCTGAAAAAAATTAAAAACAAAGAAAACGATCTTGATACCTCTCAGTATTAACAGGAACCATTGTGTTGCTTTCTCATAATAACCTTAAAATTCCCAGGCATTAGAGCAGCAAGTAAGTTTGAATTCATATTCAAGTCAGAAAATATGTTCAAAGCTCACAGAAAACAGCCTGCCATTTATCTCTGTTGCTCTGAATTTGGAAAAAGGGTATGTCCTGCCAGTTACTGAGCTTTATGCCATTAAGATTTGCAAAGGCAGAAAGCAAAAAAAGGTGTTTTTTAAAAAAACATTGATAGTTAATAATAGTCATTGAAATAGTGTTCTTTTTTCCTTTTTCTTCTTCAGAAAGTGCAAATAAAACACCCATGAGACAAACCATTCATGGTTGGATAGATAATATTTTATGGAAATGTAGAAACAAGCTCGAGTCTCAACACTGACTCAGAATTTATGACCTGATGTATAAAGTATATCCAAAGTAATTAACAGTTTCTTCTCTTTTAAATTTCAGTTATTAAGGATTATTAAGATTGGATTGAGATGCTTTAAATTTTAAGCATTGACAGTATTATTGTGTCCTTCTCCTTATGCATTAAAACAAAACAAAATAAAAACTTAAGAACTAGGATACCCAGCAAACTTCTCTGGTTTCTTTTCCTTGATAAAAACATTGGTATTTTTAAAATACCAAATGTCAAATCATGTCAGAAAATGGGGCTGCTTGTGTTCATATTTGCCTCCTGGATGACTGAGCACCAAGCAGTTGCTTCTGAGATAAATAAAAAGGTTCAGGGCTTCCCTGGTGGTACAGTGGTTAAGAATCCGCCTGCCAATGCAGGGGACACGGGTTCGAGCCCTGGTCTGGGAAGATCCCACATGCCACGGAGCAACTGGGCCCGTGAGCCACAACTACTGAGCCTGTGCATCTGGAGCCTGTGCTCCGCAACAAGAGAGGCCACGATAGTGACAGGCCCACACACCCGGATGAAGAGAGACCCCTGCTTGCCGCAACTAGAGAAAACCCTCGCACAGAAACAAAGACCCAACACAGATAAAAAAATAAAAATAAATTAAAAAAAAAGGTCCAGAGTTGCTAACAGAGCATATGAATCATACAACTGACACGCTAAAATACTTCTTTATTCAGTCGTTCTCAAGTGAAGGCCTGTGTGTCAGATGTCATCCTAGAAATGCTATAGATCGAAAAAAAATGACAGGAATGATTAGAAAGAGTCTAACAGGATTTTTATAGTCACTGCAAAATAGTTTTGAAAATGAGGTCAAATGGTACTATTGTTTAGAATGTTCTACAAAACATGCAATTTAAATTAAAACGAGTTCCAAATTGTTTCACGGAACTTCTGCTCTCAGCCATGACAGAGTAGCCTATATCAGACCAGCACTTCTACTAAGAACTAGAAAATCTGAAAACAGACACAAAGCAAGTATTTCAAGGAATCAGAGAATTTCCAAGGCAGGCAGTACTCCAGAGGCTAAGGGCCTGGTAAAAGCCCATTCAGATGAGCTCCACACTCTGCGCCATTTTTCTCTTGGGGTTTTGTTGATTTTCAGCGCAAGCTGAGAGACTAGATAGAGATGGGCCAGCAACAAACAAAGAGCCAGAAGAGCTGCTGGAAATCCCATGGGGTTGAGGATAGAAAAGTGGGTCAGCCAAGACAGCCAGGACTTGACGTGTCAGAGCCCAGAGAGATGGGAGGTATGAGGAAATGAGCTTGATACTCTGCCCTGGCTTTGCCAGGGGGGCATCTGCCTATTCTTGATTGTGCAGAGAGAGAATGAGGAGCTCAGCTTGAAGTGAATGAAAATCTACAGTGAGCAGTGGCCATCTCCCAGGAATATCAGAGCCAGGCAGGAAGGGGGACCTTGGTATACACACCAAACTCTAGTGAAGAACCCTGCAGGGTACATTCTATGACCAGGAGCAAACAAAGTTCTGAAAATAAGCTTAGAGAAAGTTTTTGTCTCTCACTGAATAGAGAACAAATTTCCCTACACCATCAGCCAGAAAATGGGATGAGTATTGTCTGGAATAAGATGGCATCATTGTCTCAAGCTCCTAAAATTATCCACACATAATATTTGATATTCAATCAGCCATTAACAGAAATAGCAAGAAATGGGGCTAGAAAATAGATATAGCTTACAGATGATCCAGATATTGGAATTTGCAGACAAAGAGTTAAAGATAAATAATTGTGACTAATATGGTCAAGAAATAGATGTTAAGATGAAGTCTTTCATCAGACAACTCAAATCTACAAAAAAATATGAAATGGATATTCTAGAAATGCAAAGATAATAGTTGAAATTGAGAACTCAGTATACAAGTTTAAAGCAGATTGTACACATCTAAAGAGAGGATTCATGAACTGGAAAATATATCAGCAGAGAATTACCAAACTGAAACAATGAGAAGATAAAAGGAGAGAAAATATTGATTTTAAGAGACAGGGGACACTGGAAAAAGATGTAACATGTGTTTTATGGAATCACAGAAGGAGTGAAAAGAGAAAATGTTAAAAATATTTGAAACGACATTAGCCAAACATTTCCAAAACCTATGAAAGATATCAAGTCACAGATTCAAGAAGTCCTACCAACTAGGAGAATAAAATGCACAAAGAAACCAACATCTAGGTCCAAAATAACCTACTGAGAAGGCAAAGAGAATCTCAAAGACAGCAGAGTAAAAGATATTACTTTCAAAAAAGTACTATTAAAATGGTCTTTGACTATTTAACAAAAATTACAAAAACAGAAAAGGATGAAATGACATCCTTAAAGCATTGAAAGAAAATAAGGGACAAGCTAGAATTCTATTTCAGGCAAAAATATTCCTCAAAGGAGAAAAAAAATAAAGAGATTTGCAGACAAACACAAACTGAGAAAATAATAAAGAACTAATTTTTTCAGGCATACAGAAAATTATCCCAATGAGAAACAGAGAAAAACAAGAAAAGATGAAGTAGATAGTCTCATCCACCAGAGGGCAAACAGCAGAAGCTAAAAGAACTAAAATCCTGCAGTCTGTGGAACAAAAACCACATTCACAGAAAGACAGACAAGATGGAAAGGCAGAGGGCTATGTACCAGATGAAGGAACAAGATAAAACCCCAGAAAAACAACTAAATGAAGTGGAGATAGGCGACCTTCCAGAAAAAGAATTCAGAATAATGATAGTCAAGATGATCCAGGACCTCGGAAAAAGAATGGAGGCAAAGATCTAGAATATGAAAGAAATGTTTAACAAAGATCTAGAAGAATTAAAGAACAAACAAACGGAGATGAACAATACAATAACTGAAATGAAAACTACACTAGAAGGAATCAATAGCAGAATAACTGAGGCAGAAGAATGGATAAGTGACCTGGAAGACAGAATGGTGGAATTCACTGCTGTGGAACAGAATAAAGAAAAAAGAATGAAAAGAAATGAAGACAGCCTAAGAGACCTCTGGGACAACATTAAATGCAACAACATTCACATTATAGGGGTCCCAGAAGGAGAAGAGAAAGAGAAAAGACCCGAGAAAATATTTGAAGAGATTATAGTCGAAAACTTCCCTAACATGGGAAAGGAAATAGTCACCCAAATCCAGGAAGCTTAGAGAGTCCCATACAGGATAAACCCAAGGAGAAACACGCCGAGACACATAGTAACCAAATTGGCAAAAATTAAAGACAAAGAAAAATTATTGAAAGCAGCAAGGGAAAAACAACAAATAATATACAAGGGAACTCCCATAAGGTTAACAGCTGATTTCTCAGCAGAAACTCTACAAGCCAGAAGGGAGTGGCATGATATACTTAAAGTGATGAAAGGGAAGAACCTACAGCCAAGATTACTCTACCCAACAAGGATCTCATTCAGATTCGATGGAGAAATCAAAAGCTTTACAGAGAAGCAAAAGCTAAGAGAATTCAGCACCACCAAACCAGCTCTACAACAAATACTAAAGGAACTTCTCTAAGTGGGAAACACAAGAGAAGAAAAGGACCTACAAAGACAAACCCAAAACAATTAAGAAAATGGTCATAGGAACATACATATCGATAATTACCTTAAACATGAATGGATTAAATGCTCCAACCAAAAGACACTGCCTTGCTGAATGGATACAAAAACAAGACGCATCTATATGCTGTCTACAAGAGACCCACTTCAGACCTAGGGACACATTCAGACTGAAAGTGAGAGGATGGAAAAAGACAGTCCATGCAAATGGAAATCAAAAGAAAGCTGGAGTAGCAATACTCATATCAGATAAAATAGACTTTAAAATAAAGCATGTTACAAGAGACAAGGAAGGCCACTACATAATGATCAAGGGATCAATCCAAGAAGAAGATATAACAATTATAAATATATATGCACCCAACATAGGAGCACCTCAATACATAAGGCAACAGCTAACAACTATAAAAGAAGAAATCGACATTAACACAATAATAGTGGGGGACTTTAACACCTCACTTACACCAATGGACAGATCATCCAAACAGAAAATTAATAAGGAAACACAAGCTTTAAATGACACAATAGACCAGGCAGATTTAATTGATATTTATAGGAATTTCCATCCAAAAACAGCAGATTGCACTTTCTTCTCAAGTGCGCATGGAACATACTCCAGGATAGATCACATCTTGGGTCACAAATCAAGCCTCAGTAAATTTAAGAAAATTGAAATCATATCAAGCATCTTTTCTGACCACAACGCTATGAGAGTAGAAATGAATTACAGGGAAAAAAACATAAAAAACACAAAAACATGGAGGCTAAGCAATATGTTACTAAATAACCAAGAGATCACTGAAGAAATCAAAGAGGAAATCAAAAAATACCTAGAGACAAATGATAATGAAAACACGACAATCCAAAACCTATGAGATGCAGCAAAAGCAGTTCTAAGAGGGAAGTTTATAGCTATAAAAGCCTACCTCAAGAAACAAGAAAAATCTCAAATAAACAATCTAACCTTTCACCTAAAGGAACTAGAGAAAGAAGAACAAACAAAACCCAAAGTTGGCAGAAGGAAAGAAATCATAAAGATCAGAGCAGAAAAAAAATGAAATAGAAACAAAGAAAACAATAGCACAGATCAATAAAACTAAAAGCTGGTTCTTTGAGAAGATAAACAAAATTGATAAATCATTAACCAGACTCATCAAGAAAAAGAGAGCGAAGGCTCAAATCTATAAAATTAGAAATGAAAAAGAAGTTACAACAGACACCACAGAAATACAAAGCATCTTAAGAGACTACTACAAGCAACTCTATGCCAACAAAATGGACAACCTGGAAGAAATGGACAGATTCTTAGAAAGGTATAACCTTCCAAGACTGAACCAGGAAGAAATAGAAAATATGAACAGACCAATCACAAGTAATGAAATTGAAACTGTGATTAAAAATCTTCCAACAAATAAAAGTCCAGGACCAGATGGTTTCACAGGTGAATTCTATCATTTACAGAAGAGCTAACACCCATCCTTCTCAAACTCTTCCGAAAATTTGCAGAGGAAGGAACACTCCCAAACTCATTCTATGAGGCCACCATCACCCTGATACCAAAACCAGACAAAGATACTACAAAAAAAGAAAATTACAGACCAATATCACTGATGAATATAGATTTAAAAATCCTCAACAAAATGCTAGCAAACAGAATCCAACAACACATTAAAAGGATCACACACCATGATCAAGTGGGATTTATCCCAGGGATGCAAGGATTCTTCAATATATGAAAATCAATCAATGTGATACATGATATTAACAAATTGAAGAAGAAAACCCATATGATCATCTCAATTGATGCAGAAAAAGCTTTTGACAAAATTCAACACCCATCTATGATAAAAACTCTCCAGAAGGTGGGCATAGAGGGAACCTACCTCAACATAATAAAGGCCATATTTGACAAACCCACAGCAAACATCATTCTCAATGGTGAAAAACTGAAAGCATTTCCTCTAAGATCAGGAACAAGACAAGGATGTCCACTCTCGTCACTATTATTCAACATAGTTTTGGAAGTCCTAGCCACGGCAATCAGAGAAGAAAAAGAAAAAAAGGAATACAAATTAGAAAAGAAGAAGTAAAACTGTCACTGTTTGCAGATGACATGATACTATACATAGAGAATCCTAAAGATGCCACCAGAAAACTACTAGAGCTAATCAATGAATTTGGTAAAGCTGCAGGATACAAAATTCGTGCACAGAAATCTCTTGCATTCCTATACACTAATGATGAAAAATCTGAAAAAGAAATTAAGGAAACACTCCCATTTACCACTGCAACAAAAAGAATAAAATACCTAAGAATAAACCTACCTAGGCAGACAAAAGACCTGTATGCAGAAAACTATAAGACACTGTTGAAAGAAATTAAAGATGATATCAACAGATGGAGAGATATACCATGCTCTTGAATTGGAAGAATCAATATTGTGAAAAAGACTGTACTACCCAAAGCAATGTACAGATTCAATGTAATCCCTATCAAATTACCAATGGCATTTTTTACAGAACTAGAACAAAAAAATCTCAAAATTTGTATGGAGACACAAAAGACCCCGAATAGCCAAAGCAGTCTTGAGGAAAAAAACAGAGCTGGAGGAATCAGACTCCCTGACCTCAGACTATACTACAAAGCTACAGTAATCAAGACAATATGGTACTGGCACAAAAACAGAAATATAGATCAATGGAACAGGATAGAAAGCCCAGAGATGAACCCACGTACCTATGGTCAACTAATCTATGAGAAAGGAGGCAAGCATACACAATGAGAAAAGACAGTCTCTTCAATAAGTGGTGCTGGGAAAACTGGACAGCTACATGTAAAAGAATGAAATTAGAACGCTCCCTAACACCATACACAAAAATAAACTGAAAATGGATTAGAGACCTAAATGTAGGACTGGACACCATAAAACTCTTAGAGGAAAACATAGGAAGAACACTCTTTGACATAAATCTCAGCAAGATCTTTTTTGATCCACCTCCTAGAGTAATGGAAATAAAAACAAAAATAAACAAATGGGACCTAATGAAACTTAAAAGCTTTTGCAAAGCAAAGGAAACTACAAACAAGACGAAAAGACAACCCTCAGAATGGGAAAAAATATTTGCAAACAAATCAACGGACAAAGGATTAATCTCCCAAATATATAAACAGCGCATGCAGGTCAATATTAAAAAAACAAACAACCCAATCAAAAAATGGGCAGAAGACCTAAATAGACATTTCTCCAAAGAGGACATACAGATGACTGAGAAGCACATGAAAAGCTGCTCAACATCACTAATTATTAGAGAAATGCAAATCAAAACTACAAAGAGGTATCACCTCACACCATTTAGAATGGGCATCATCAGAAAATCTACAAACAACAAATGCTGGAGAGGGTGTGGAGAAAAGGGAACCCTCTTGCACTGTTGGTGGGAATGTAAATTGATACAGCCACTATGGAGAACAGTATGGAGGTTCCTTAAAAAACTAAAAATAGAATTACCATATGACCCAGCAATCCCACTACTGGGCATATACCCAGAGAAAACCATAATTCAAAGAGACACATGCACCCCAATGTTCATTGCAGCACTATTTACAATAGCCAGGTCATGGAAGCAACCTAAATGCCCATCGACAGATGAATGGATAAAGAAGTCGTGGTACATATATACAATGGAATATTACTCAGCCATAAAAAGGAACGAGATTGGGTTATTTGTAGAGACGTGGATGAATATAGAGACTGTCATACAGAGTGAAATAAGTCAGAAAGAGAAAAACAAATATCGCATATTAATGCATATATGTGGAACCTAGAAAAATGGTACAGATGAACTGGTTTGAAGGGCAGAAATTGAGACCCAGATGTAGAGAACAAACGTTTGGAAACCAAGGGGGGAAAGTGGTGGGGGTGGGGTGGGGGTGGTGGTGTGTTGAATTGGGAGATTGGGATTGACATGTATACACTGATGTGTATAAAATGGATGACTAATAAGAACCTGCTGTATAAAAAAATAAATAAAAAAAAAGAAAAGATGAGGAACAAATTACTGATAAATATATGGGTGAATCTAAAAGAATATTGTTGGACAACATAATATTAATATATCTTTGGGACTTAAACTATATGTACAATGAAAATGCATGACATAATAATACAAAAAGTGGGAAGAGTAAATAAAGTTAAAGCGTTCTGTGTCCTAGAGAAATGGTAAAAGTACGAATTTATACTCAATTGTAATAAGGCAATTTTGCATTATGAAATCTCTATGATAACAGCTAAAGGAAGTCTGGAGGAACATATAATCCACAAGCTATGAGAGAGTAAAATGGTATAACAAAAAATTTGATTTGCCCATGAGAAAGCAATAAAAAAAAAAAAAAAGAGAGAGAGATAAAACAGAACATAGAACAGATAGGATATATATCTAGTATAGTAAGATAGTAGCTATAAACCCAAACGTATCAGTAATCACATTAATATGTAAATGGACCAAATAATCCATTGTAAAGGAAATGACTGTCAGACTGAATAAGCATATTTTTACATACACTAACTATATATTGCTTGTAAGGCATACACATTAAAAGTAAGAACCCAGAAAGTTGAAAGTTAAAGGATGGAAAATTGTACACCTTGTAAATACTTGGCAAACACCAGTTGGTACAGCTAAAGTAGATTTTAAGGCAAAACCAAACAAAAACAAAGCATTACTATAGGTAAAGAAAGACTCAAATTATAAGGATTCAACATGTTTCAATCGGTGTGCACCTAATAAAATAGCATCAAAATACATAACCCAAAATTGACAGAACTAAAATGATAAATATTTTTAAATGTACCAAGTGAGAGAATTTAACACACTTCTTTTGGTAATTGGTAGAAAAATAAACAAATAAACAAACAAACACAAATCAGGATAGATAAGAATGAACTTAGTAACATGAAAAACAAAATTCAATTCAATTGACATGTATGTAACAACAGTGAACCCAACAAGGACAAAATTAATTTATTTCAAGTAAAAAGAAGGTTTACCTGAAACAAGTATATGCTTGTAATAGACTAAGTATTGGTGAATTTCAAAGAACAGATATAATTCAAAGTATGTCTCAATGGATTTAGACTAGAAATCAACAACCAAAAGAAAACTAGAAAATCCTCCAATGTTTAGAATTTAAAAAATAAACTTCTACATAACTCAGAGTGCATAGAAGATATCAAAATGGGTATTATAAATTTTTAACTGAATGATAGTAAAAATCAAAAATATAAAAATGTGTGGGATGAAGTTGAAGTTGTGCTCAGTGGGAAATTTATATCCTTAAATTCATTTTTAGGGAAAAACATAAAGGATGAAAATTAGTAACTCTAAGTATAAATCTAAACAAGCTAGAAAAAGTGTAATAAAATAAATCCAAGAAAGTAGAAGAGAGGAAATAATAAAGACAAGAATATAAATTAATGAAATAACAACATTTGATGAAAGGATCAAAAAATGCAGATACTGATTGCTTATAAGGACCAATAAAATTTACAGACCCTCAGCAAGATATATCAGAAAGACATACTTCTTCACAGCAGTATAACAATAGACACATCACTAAAGGCATTAAAAAGAGTATAAAAGGATGTCATGAACGTTATGTCAACAAACTTGACAATTTAGATATAATGGACACATTCTTACAAACCACTTCCTACTGAAACTGAGAGAAGATAATAATAACCTAATATCTATTAAACAAATTGAAGTTGTTATTAAAATCTTCCCTCAAAAAAAACCTCAAGGCCCAGGTGGCATCTCTGATGATTTCTTACAATTATTAAAGAAGAAATAGTACCAGTCTTAGACAAAAATCTAGAGAATTGATAAAGAGGGAATACTTCCCAACCCATTGTATGAAGTTAGCAGAAACTTGATACAAAACCCAAAAGGAAAATAACAAACAAATCTCCCTCATGAAAATAGTAGCAAAAATCCTAAGTAGAATATTAGCAAATAAAATTCAACAATATATAAAAAGCATAATTCATCACAACCATGTGGGATTTATTACAGAAATACAATCCTGCTTTAACATTCAAAAAGAAGCAATGTAATTCCAGGGAAAAAAATAAATGTAATAATCATATGATTGTTTCAACAGATACTGCTAAAATTAAACGCACTGAAGGTTTTTTTAAACTCTTAGCAAAATAGAAATAGGTGGTTTCGATATCTTTATTTTGATTTTTTAAAATGTATTTGTAACACCATATTTAAAGATGAATTACTGAAAGATTTAATTATGAGATCGGAACACAGATACCCACCACTTCTACTCAGTATTATACTGAAGTCCAAGACAGTGAAATAAGATAAGAAAATAAATGAAAGTCAGATATAAACACAAAGAAATATTTTCTTTTTATTTAAAAATATGCTATTTTACGACTCCTGAGAATCTTGGGAGATAGTGTTACTTTTATTAGGATGCCTCATCAACAAGGCATTATCATCTTTCAGCTTGAGGGGACCATTCCTATATCTGTTTCCCACTGTCCTCGTGTTTTCTAGCACAGCACCAATAACACTGAATGACAACTGTTAGACTGGTTCCCCACACCACACAGCTTATCCATCCTATAGTTCCTACAACCCAGTACCTCATGTATGGTTTGTACTTAAAAAATACTTGTTAGAATGAGCTGGATTCTAGATATTTATGATCTAGAGGAAAGAGTAGAACCCAGTAATTCAACAAGCACACTAATAAAATAACAAAAATGCAAAAATTAAATTTTATATTAGTGCTATATCAACTCAAAGAGAAGAGGAAGTGAAAAATATGGTTTTATTTTAAGAAATAGAGACATATGTGGCAGTACTTACCCAAACACAATGGTGGTGTAGTCCACACCCCCTCTAAACAATAGGACTCCTTAGACCCTTGTAGGAAATGGTGCTCGAAACATCTGTATTCCACTGAGGAACCATTTTCATAGGTCCTGATTGTTGAACTCTTAATAACTCCATTTTTAATAAGTGGGGGAGATGCACACGTTCTTTTAGATTCTGCAAAAATAATAAAGTCTGCAATGAATTGCTACAATAGGCAGCCAGTGTTTTTATAATCGCTACAGAAATAAAACAATATATTTCATGTAAAAGCATTTTTAAGACATCTCTCAAGTAATTTTTAAATATCAAAAGCGTTTCTGCAATAACTTCATACATAAAATTTATGATTGCAATTAGAATCTCATAATATTAAATACACGTTTAAAACTAGCAAAGTATTAACAATTGTGATTTTACTTTTCCCCTTTCTGTTTGCCAAAAGTGAAAGCATATAAGATCCGTCTTGAGGCCATGCTTTCTGTATGCATTCTCTTTGTTTCTCCTTATTAAAAGTGACAGTCCCATGCCCAAGGAGTACACAAAATCTCTCACTCTACCTTGAGCCCTCTTCTGAGACAACGTTTCCCTGCAAACCCTGAGGAGAGCAATGCTTTACAGGGTTGTTGATTGCTCACAAGAGGGTGATCCATCCTCTGAAAGTCTGGTGATATGTACAAAATCTCATGATTTCTCTCTTTATAAAACTGACTTACAGAATTAGAAGATGTCAGCATAGATCCTATTTAAGGGTATGTGCTGATTGGAAATTGATCAGGTCATTCCCAACTTTATAGATTAGATGGTGAGGGTGGTGGATTGCTTAGGGTCTTATCCTTTGAACTCATATTGATCACCTGTGATATTGGTCACCCAAGAAATTGTCAGGAAGCACTATTGTTTTACCTTTTCTAATACATGAAGGATATTTCACTTCTCCTCTGTTGCACTGCACCGATAATTCAGAGAGTGCAGTTGATGGAGACAAGTCATACCCCTGTTTACATACAAAATCTATTAAATCTCCATGTAAGATCTTCCCTTCATAATTCCACTTCATCCCTAGATTATTTCTGCTCATGTCATCCACGTTAACTGTACACGGCTCTGTAAAACAAAGGGTCTTTTCAATTCTTCACTCATCTCACTCATATTTTTACAAAAAAAATTATGACAGGCATCAAAAGCAGTGTTTTATATTTACCATTTATCATTGTTAAAGCTCTTCACATATATACATAATAAAGGATACACTTTATTGCTGTCAAATGAATTTATATATTTTGTATTATCTTCAATATACCATAAATTAAAACCACTTAATTTGAAACATTAAAAATATTGTTTAAAGACAACAACCACTTAGGTTCATCCTGATTGCCTTCCTATAAAATAAAATCTTCAAATAGAAAATGTATTTACTGTGTAATATTTGTGAGACACTTACCACTTGATATTTGTCGGTGAATAAAACAAAGATCCCTGCCCTCATGGAGATTACCTTCTAACTGGGAGACACACACACACAATAAACAATAAATGTAATAAATATATGGATCTTATAATTTGGGGCCATCTTTAAACTACATATAATAAGTGAGATAGGAAAATTAATAGTGGAAGCGTGGGGGAAGGGGGATTGTGCTTCTAGGTAAGGCGGTTGGGACAGGCTTAAATAAGTAATCTTTGAACAGACTTGAAGGAGGTTAAGGAGTGAACCAAGTCATTTTTTGAGGGAAGGGCATTCCAGGCACGGGGAACTACCTTGAGGTGAGAGCACACCTGGCTTACTTGGGGAGGAGTAATGAGACCAGACTGGCTGAAGTAGGATATGGGCAGGGAAGACCAGCAGGGGGGAGGTTGAGAAGTTCATAACATCTGGAATAATTCACAGATGGGAAATGCTGTTCCTTATAACACCATCTTTCCCATTCGTAGTGAGAGTACTTTCAGTTCCACAGGACAAGTAAGATGGACAAAGCTCTTTCCTCTTGCCCTGATGACAATAAATGATCTTCACTCAGTATTTGTTTTAGGCTGTGGGCATCAAGCCGAAATGTCATGAGGCAATTGTTCCAGACAGAAAATGATAGGTTTCCTTAAACCTTATTGTTCTCTATGGGGTTGTTCCATTACTAGCTTTTCCTTTACAATTTTGGTCCAGTCTCTATCCTCAGAGATGAATGCAATATCAATCACATCACCAAAAGCTTAACATCAAAATCATTTATGAAAATATGAGAGCAATAGAAAAACTACAGGTGAAGATATATCTGAATGTGAATGTGAACAGCAAACTAAGAATGACTTGAAGGAGAAAACCACAAAGGAGAGGCTGAAAGAGCTGACTTAAAACTTAAATTTATGTATATTAAAAACACTATAAATAAAAGGAAGAGGAAAACAAAAATTGTTGCAATATACATAACTGTCAAATGGATAATATAATTTATATAGATAAAGATCTTATGGGTATGGAAAAATCGCTAAACTATGAACAATCAGTTCATTGAAAAACCACCTGTGGCCATTAGAAAACTGAAAAATGTCAACTGTTTAATACCCAAATAAATCCAACTAAAGTAATTTTAATTGCCTAATTAACACTATGTAAAGATTAAGATATTCAAGTTCACAAAGATTAAGAAACTACTTCATTAATTCACTGATGCTGGGATCATAAATCAGAATAAACTTTATGAAGGGCAGTTTGGCAATTAACAGAAATTTAATTAAAATTCCAGATCTCTTTGATCCAGAAATTCCTCTTCAGATAATCTGAAAACAAAAACAAAACATGCGAAATAAATAGAATTAATTTTATTTTATTAAAAAATAAAGATTATTTACATGTACAAATATTTAGTACAAGATGTACTGTGTGGAATATAAAAATGTTGAAAACACACTAAATGTCCATCAAAAAGTAATTAATTAAATTATGGCATATCTGCATTAAGGAATACTGTGCAGCCATTAAAATATAATGTAGAGATATATCAAACCATGTTCATAATATAGTTTAAGTGAAAGAAACAAGATTCATAGCCTCTTCATGATATCATACATTTTTGTGAATATGTATGTTGGAAGCTGGTGTAGAAAAAGGTGTAAAAGACCATTATCTAAGTCATTGACAGCATTTGTTTCTGGCAAGGTTACTGATATTTTCTGTTTTCTTCTAGTTTATTCTGTATGTTTATTAATTTTCTTGTAGATAACAATGATTTGCTTTTGTTGTTTAAAGGGCTAATATTTTTAACTAAATGTCTTTTTTAACTTATAGGGAGCTTATCATGCAATTTTCTATTTGTAGAAGTCACAATGTAAGAAGTTCTTTGCAACTGTAGTGAACAGGTATGTTACTTTTAAATGTAACTCTGACTAGCAAAGTTAAAAAATGAGGCAAATCTATAGGCTTGAAATGAGAGGTGAATATTGTTTTCCCAAAGTAATTACAATTTAGGTAATTATTTAGATAGCTGCCTCAGTTTTCTACTTGAAAACATTAACATTAATTAATCCATGCCTTAATCCAAAATATATTTAGAGTAACTACAAACGTTTTTATCTGCTCAACAAGATAAAACAAAAGTGAGGAAGCAGTGGCAAAGAAAGCTATAAATGACATGCTCTACCAAGGAAAGAATTGGATTGATTATTCTTCTGTCCAAATGACATTCTGAGGACAATAAGAGAGACAACAAGAAATATAAACAACCAGGGGAAATTCCAGTTAGGAGAAAGACAACACAAATGTAATCAGACACACAAATGTGATTATGTTTAATGCCACTGAAATGGACACTTAAACATGGTTAAAATGGTAAAGTTTTGTTGTTCTTATGTTACCACATTTAAAAAAAAAATGCAGTGGGGTAAGAACTAGTATAGCCTAAACCCTAAGATACTAGGGATATTTTTCTGCTGACAGAAACGATAAAGTAAAACACTTGAAGAATGAAAGATATATACAAAATTCTCTTTTCCATGCTATAAAACATTATATGAAAATCACGTAAGAACAGAAACATAAGGGTAAAACAAATTCAATGTGTCCTGCTAAAAGCAGAGTAAGTTCCAGGGACCTAATGTACAAAACAATATATAAAAAAAAATATTAAAAAATAAATAAGATAAAATTCAAAAATTAAAAAAATAAACACCCCAATGTTGTGCACTTAAAAGTTGCTAAGAGTGGATTTTAAATGCTCTCATCGTAACAACAACCCCCAAAATTACGTGAGGTGAAGGATAAATAAACTAACCTTATTGTGGTAATAATTTCACAATGTATTTGTGTATCAAATCATCACATTATACACCTTAAACATACACAAGGTTATATGTCAATTGTATCTCAATAAGGCTGGGAAAAATTTTTTTAATTCAATGTGTTCTCTATCTCACCTAAGCAAACAGGTGGGGATGACCATTTTCCTTGTTCACAATGAGATATTTTTGCTCCTCTCAATAAGTAATATTCATTGCATCTATATTCCACTGAGGATCCTGTCGGGTAGCTTGCTAATAATCCACCAATAACAGCTCCATTTATTACATCAGGTGGAGAATTACAATTCTCAGTATTTCCTAAGAAAAGAAGATATTTTAAAATTAATACAAACATAACAACATAATGATGTAATACAGTTGCCCATACAATAGTACTTTAATATTTCACTATGTAATTTAGGACAATTGATCTCTCAGATTACCAGAATCAGAGAAACTTTATTCAGCTAAGTATTGTTAAAATTTACTAAGCCAAACTAAACAGCAAATGTTTTGCTGAAGGACAAGTATGCAGTCGATTTTTCACTTTTCTTGCTTCTGAAGGACTCATGCTATAGATATTCTTAAAATGTACAGAAAGATAAACAGTGTTCTTTAACCTAACGATTATGGTCCGTTTAAAAACTGTCCTTTGTTATTATCCATTTTTATTTTTAAAAAAAAAATTTATTTTTATGTATTTATGGCTGTGTTGGGTCTTCGCCTCTGTGCGAGGGCCCTCTCTAGTTGTGGCAAGCGGAGGCCACTCTTCATCGTGGTGCGCGGGCCTCTCACTATCGCGGCCTCTCTTGTTGCGGAGCACAGGCTCCAGATGCGCAGGCTCAGTAGTTGTGGCACACGGGCCTAGTTGCTCCGCGGCATGTGGGATCTTCCCAGACCAGGGCTCGAACCCGTGTCCCCTGCATTGGCAGGCAGATTCTCAACCACTGCACCACCAGGGAATCCTCTCCATTTTTATTTTTTCCTTCTCATCTCTCTTCATCTCAGATCTCAGTCAACCCATGGATGAAAATTTCCATTTTTCTCTCTGTCTTCAGAGTCTTTCTCCTACTCGGCTAATTTCTCTAGCATCTTTAATAGCTTTTCTCTTACACAACAGATATCCTCGGTAAACATGTCTGTGGAGGTCTCTCCAGGACCTGATCAAGAAATGAGGAGGGTGACAGGAAGGGTGGCACCGAGGAGTGGTGCCCTGGTTGTGCCCTTCAGTTAGATGAAAGAGCAGGTATGTGGCTCAGAGGGTGGAGGGCTCAGAATGGCCAGATGCAGAAGTACTATCATCAGGATGTTAAAAACTTGTTTGTTTCCCAATTCTTTATATTCAGTTAAATTCTACAGAGAGCTCCATATGCTCAGGAAAAATAGCAGAGTAAGTGCTGTATCTGTGTGTTTCAAACTCTTCTAAGCCATGGACTGTTGCTGTAAGTGTGTGAATTAAACAAAGGAAAATTTTACACACTAGGCTTAGCTCTGGATGTGAAACGCAGCACACATACCAACACACTCAGGGGGAAGGGTCCATCTTCCACGTTTACAAGTTATTTCTTCTGGTCCCCGGAGGTGATACCCTCTTTCACACATGTATGTCACTTTATCCCCATTATAATAGACCTTGGAGGATAGGTTTGCTGCAGCATTCGCAACCAAGGGTGGGTCCTCACAGACCATCCTCTGCTTTTCTTCTAAAAAGGGAAAATTTAAACAGAAGAGACCATTTAGCTCCACATGCACGCAGGTTTCATTGTAGGGAAAGCTTATTTGAGGTGCTGCTAACCAATGCATTTGGGAGGTTCTGTCCATTTTCCGTTTTCACAGCGTATCTCTTCTGATCCCTGCATCTCAAAGTTAAGTCCACATTCTATACGAACTGTTTCTCCGTGACGATACGTGGTTGAGTACGTTTGAATTTTGGAGGTCAGAGGCAGAGGGGGAGGAGGACATCGATTTCTTCTTCCTTATGGAAAAACGTCAGTATATTTAGTCATATAATTGCCAAAAAAATAATAGTTAAGATTTCATAAGCACATTCATTGTGCCAAGGACCCTAAGAAGTATGGCAGACAGACTGGGGTCACCCCCTGGATCCCCACATCCTGACGCTCACTTCCTTGAGTCACGCCCCTCCCCAAGAACAGGAACTGGGACTTGCTTCTAAGCAATGAACGTAGCCAAGAGGATGGGATGCGTGTGACTTGTTTAAACACAGCCACAACGATGGACGTGTGATCGCGCACACACACTGATGCAACACAGTACGGTAAGGCCGTTCTTGCCGAGCTCTTTCCCAGCTGATTTGGAAGAGAAGCAAGCTGCTTCTTGACGAGTTTCCGAATGGGGTGGGCCACAGGGCAGGGGGCACAGGGCTGCCTGCAAGGGCATCCAGGAGGAGACTGAAACCCTCCGCTCAGCAGCCTGCCAAGCTCCAAATGCTGCCACAAACCACAGTGAACTTGAAAGCAGCTTCTTCCCGAGTCCAGCCCCAGATGACACTGCAGTCCCACCTGACACCTTGACCGCAGCTTTGTTAGACACGGACGCAGAGCCAGGTCAGCTACACCCAGAATCCTGACCCACAGAAACTGTGAAAGACACAGCTGTGTGGTTTCAGGCTGTTAAGTTCGTGCCAATAGAAAACTAAAAGAGCCAGCACGTTACATTCATTATCTCCTTTCATCTTAAAATAACTTTGTTAAGCGGGGACTATTACATCTCCCATATTATAGACAAAGAAACTAAAGCTTATGAAGTAAGTAAATTATTAGTAAGTGGTGGATCTGTTCCTAAACCCGTGTCTATCTGAATTAAAATCTCCTGCTCTTATCTATTCTAAAATACTGACTATATTAATTTCCCATGGCTGCCGTGACAAATTACCACAATGGAGTGGCTTAAAATAGCACACCTTTATTCTCTTACATTTCCAGAAGCCAACGTCCAGAATCGGTTTCACTGGGCTGAAATCAAGGTATCAGGAGAGCTGTGCTCCTTCTGGAGCCTTTAGGAGACAAGCAGCTTCTCTGCCTCTGCAAGCTTCCGGGGGCTGCGTGCACTCCTTGGCTTATGACCCCTTCCTTTTTCACTCCAACCTTTGCTTCCACCGTCACATCTCATACTTGATCTTCTGTAGTCACATCTCCCTCTGCCTCCCTCTTATGTAATTATGATGCTTATGATTACATTTGGGGCCCACATGGATAATCCCAGATATTATTCCTCTCTCCAGATCCTTAATTTCATCACATCTGCAAAGTCCCTTTTGCCCTATAAGGTAACATTCACTGGTTCCAGGGACTTGAATATGAATATCTCCTTTTGGGACGGAGGGAGGCATTACTCAGACAACTATACTTCCCATCCTACATCTAAGGACTGTTTGCTAGACAGCGATAGCAGGAATGTTGGCATCTGACTTAATTTGGTGGGAGTGGGGCGAACAGGTGATAAGTCGGTAGGTCTGCCATTTCATTTTGAAATAATACGCTACAGGTAATTTGCTAACAATCTTCCTCTCTGCTGTGAGAGCAAGGCTGTTGGGCACCACTGGAAAGTTTTAAAAAGAATATTTCTAATAAAAAAAATTAAAGTCATTGTTTAGTGCATTTAGAGAATGATGGCAGTTCTGGGAAACCCCACTGCATAACCCTGGTGACCCATCTTTCATTCCTCCCAGCAACTGTTTCAAATCTTCACTACTCTCTTCCAAGGTTTCCTTTCCTGTCTTTCTCCTGCCTGTTAATAATGACACTATTTCCTACATTACAGAGACAACAGAGGCTATCAAGCCCTTTACCTCTCCCCATCCTTCCCAATCCTCAAAGTCCTATTTATCTTTTAAGGCCCAGTTCAGACATTATCCATCACCTCTGTAAACACTGTCCCACACCATATCGATCAGAACCTTCAATGTTTGTTCAAACACCTTATACCTGACTTTATTATACCAGTTGTCACATTGTATCAATGACTTGTCTCTGTTTCCTCTGCTAGACCAGGACCTCCTTCATATAGCATTGCAGGTGTGATTATATGACTATTGAATTGATGTCTCTTAACAGGTAATCATACCACCTGCTTGAACACAGCCAGTGATATAAATGGAACCATAGACGCCCCATTTGACGGTGGCTCTTAGTAGATGACCTCAGTTTTGATTTTCACTCTGGGTAGCATTCTGCTGCTTTTTCTGCTCTTTACCCCACTGTTTTGAAGACTGTATTTTCACATCAGGGAATATGCGGCTAAGTAATAAGAAAGTACCTTCACAAAGCTGCCACCTTGGGACAACTGGATCTAGTTAATTCCCAACAAGAAAAATTATTCATTATAATAAGAGATTTACAATTTATAATAGATTTTTAAAAATATATTTAAAAGATATGTCCACTCTGCAAACTAATGTAAAAATTAAGATTTCTTCAGATTAAATGTATTAAAGACTGTTGAAAATAGCACTGATTTAAAAGACAATATTTATTTTAAAAAATAGCACTCGGGAGAAGACTTAGATATCACCAGAGACTTTTTTTCATAGAAATTAAAGCTGATTCAAACATGATATTTTATTTGTGTGAGTATGAAATTTAAAAAATTACCTTCACAGACAGGAGATTCTGGGTACCAACCAAAGTTATAGCACTGAATTAAATCAGATCCACTTAGATAATAATCTTTATGACAGAAAAACTGAACTACATCTCCTTCTTCATAGGTTTGCTTTACAGGATGAAAATAACCATTTTCGATTGATCTTAAAGAAGAACATATTAATTCTAAAAATGAAAGAACAAATAAAAAACAAAGAAGTGTTATTTTTCCTGCTAGAACAAAATTCACCCACTACTTACCTACCATATCTGAATTAGAAATCAGCAACTTTGCCAAATTTTGTTATTCCTAGTAAAAGCTTGTCAATTTATATATTTATTGAATATCGTTAAGCTTATTTTAAGTATCTGAGCTAAAAGGATTTTTCCCTCTTTGAGAGCTTGAAATGATGAAAGCCTACTGTCAACATCGTTAAAACCAGAAGCAAAAAAATATGAAAAAAGGAACATAATTCGCATAACAACTTGTACCCATTTCTGGGAGGGAGTTTTCAAAGTGAAAGCAGTCGTCTTCAAAGTGAGAACCTACTGGCACATCGTGGGGTGAGGGCCCATCCGTACGGGTGACACTCCACCTCCTCCGTCCTCTTCCCGGAAGATGTGTGGTACCCAGAGGCACACTCATATCGTACTTTGTCCTTCACTTTGAACATCTTCTGTGCTGTGGAATAATTTCCGTGATGTAATTCAGGGGCCAAACATGTCTCTAAAAAAAAAAAAAAGAAATTAAAGTCATTTGTTTTATGAACTCCATCCCTAAACCTAGAATATTAAAAGGAAATCTCAAAAAGTATTTTCTATGAATCTTAACAATATATGACAGAGACAGCTCTTGGCAAAATTGAAAAATAATCAAAGTTTGCCTTTGTCTCTGGATTCCCTTTCTTCATGCACCCTGCATCCTAACTCTACCTGTCTTCAGTCTTTAAAATTCTGCTCTAGTGTATTTGGCCAAAGGCCACAATTCAATAGAAAACTTGTGCAGTAGCGATTTTTTGATGATGTCCCATCTGTGGATTTGTATAATTTAAATAGATAACACCACACTAACTACATATATATATTCAAATAAGTGGGTTATTTTTAAAATAAATTTATTTATTATTTATTTATTTATTTTTGGCTGTGTTGGGTCTTTGCTGCTGCATGTGGGCTTCCTCTAGTTGCGGCGAGTGGGGGCTGCTCTTCGTTGTGGTGTGCGGGCTTCTCACCGTGGTGACTTCTCTTGCTGCAGAGCACAGGCTCTAGGAGCGTGGGCTTCAGTAGCTGTGGCATGTGGGCTCAGTAGTTGTGGCTCACAGGCTCTAGAGCGCAGGCTCAGTAGCTGTGGCGCACGGGCTTAGTTGCTCCACGGTATGTGGGATCTTCCCGGACCAGGGCTCGAACCCGCGTCCCCTGCATTGGCAGGTGGATTCGCAACCACTGCGCCACCAGGGAAGTCCCTGATTGGGTTATTTTTAAGTTTATCTGATATTGGTCTGAGGTATAAAATAATGTGCATTATTTCAAACTCTTCTGTAATGAAGGATATAATAATTTATGTATGTTGTGACAGAAAGTTTCATTAAGGGTCTTTCCTTTTATTCCACTCCAATTCTTTGTTTACTAGTAAAAAATAGGAACTGCTGGAGTAGGTGTGTGGTAGAGGTTGGAAATCCTTGGATTAAGGAAACACCCAGCATTAGAGAGAAACAATAGAATAACTTCCTGCATCGGGAGACATAATAAAATAACAATTATATTTAAACAAGAATGCCTACCAATATAAGAAAGCATTGAACTCACAAGCTCTTATCTTCAGATTTAGGAGATGATTCTTAAACACATACCATGTTCCTTCCTACAGGTTGGTTGAGAAGACCATCCATCAGGGAGGCATTGAACCACTGCTTCATCCTGCCCTGTTGTGGTTTTGTACCCTGAGGCACAACGATAACGCATGTTCTCTTGAATTTTGTAAAATAATTTTGTGTCAAAGATGTAACCGTTCCTCAGGTCAGGCTTAGGGCATTTTTCTGTGGGGACAAAATATTTCTGTTCTAAATTGATGAAATTAAGCTTGTTCTTTACTGAGTTGTAAAACTAACAATGCAAAAGTTTAATATTATTCTTGGAATTTTAAGGAGAGAGAAAAATGTTCACTCCATAATTCCTTGATTTAATTTAATTTTGGAACTATCCTGCATGCTCTGCATCAAATTTGTTTAAAAGTTGATTCAATTTGACACTAAAATTCTTGGATGTACTAACTTCGGTTCTCACAGTCCTCCCACCCCTACCTCATCTACTTTAGAAAATATATCCAGAGATCTTCCTCAAACTAATTGTCATTAATGGAAAATAGAAAGAATTTCTTTTGGGTTTACTTCCTAATATTTTTGAGTCCACTGCATTTGCTAATTTTTAACATTATGTAACTAAAGCACATATACCTACTCTATGGATCCTTAAAGAATCATGCAGACAATTTAATGTGAAAACTGTGTTCATTTATTTTTTAAGCCTCTGATCGCCTACCTGCACAGTAAGACTCCATAGTCAGTCCATGTAAACTGTGACTGAGTCGCAGACATGCTACTCAAAACCTCGGAGTTCAGAGAGCTAATTTTTACTAAATACTTGGAACTATGATGTGTTAGATAGTACATTTACCTTAGCATTGTATGGAGTTCAATCATTTTTTAAGCCTCATTAACAGACCCTTGTAACAAACCAATCCAGAAAGGTGAAGAGACTTGTCCAAGGTTAATATTAGTTTAAATATATGTTGTACTTGCTGTGTGGCAAGCCCTTTATAAAGATTATCTCATCGAAGCTGTATGATTTGCATTTTATAGGTGAGAAAGCCCAGCTCAGAATGTTTAAGCCACTTTTCGGTGGTGCAGCAGGATTCACAGGCGGCAGTCTGGCCACAGAGGGTGTCTCAATGCTGACACTGCAATGCTAAGCCTGCATCATCCTTTCCTGGGTCCTACTTCACTGCTCTCACATCATCTCATCTAAGATGTTGAATGTACCTTTATGCTCTAGCTATGAGTGAGATGTATTTATTACAGTTAATCTATGGTCCATGTTAATACGAAAAGTGCAATGCTTAAATTGATGCTCCGTCCTCAAGTCATGGAGTGGATAATTATCCCAAATAGATATATTCACTGGACATATCGACCACCGTAAGCACCATACCCACTTCTTCTAGATGAAACTGACTCAACCAAAGCGCCTTACTCTGCAAAACAGAGCTTGGGGAATGTGTCAATCAAGAGAGGTCACCTGACTCCATGGAAGACAGCTGATGGTTTGACTCTAGGGTAGCCTGACATGAAATACTGAGATGAGCCGATCAGATTTCCTTTTCACAAATTTGAACTCAAAATTCAAAAAAACACATTTTTCAATGGATATTATGTGAGAAGAAGTTGTCATACAAAGGAGAGTCTTTCAAATGATAAAATACTAGAGTAACAACCCTACATATACTTCTTAAGGCCAGTGTCAAGCATTTTTCTGTCTCCTGCAGAACTCTCTGTAAAAGCCCCTCATTCTTTTTTTTTTTTTTTAACATCTTTATTGGAGTATAATTGCTTTACAATGGTGTGTTAGTTTCTGCTTTATGACAAAGTGAATCAGTTATACTTATACATATATCCCCATATCTCTTCCCTCTTGCATCTCCCTCCCTCCCACCCTCCCTATCCCACCCCTCTAGGTGGTCACAAACCACCGAACTGATCTCCCTGTGTTATGCGGCTGCTTCCCACTAGCTATCTATTTTATGTTTGGTAGTGTAGTCCATGACACTCTCTCACTTTGGCACAGCTTACCCTTCCCCCTCCCCATATCCTCAAGTCCATTCTCTAGTAGGTCTGTGTCTTTATTCCCGTCTTACCCCTAGGTTCTTCATGACCTTTTTTTTTTTTTTTCTTAGATTCCATATATATGTGTTAGCATACGGTATTTGTTTTTCTCTTTCTGACTTACTTCACTCTGTATGACAGACTCTAACTCCATCCACCTCACTACAAATAACTCAATTTCGTTTCTTTTTATGGCGGAGTAATATTCCATTGTATATATGTGCCACATCTTCTTTATCCATTCATCTGTTGATGGACACTTAGGTAGCTTCCATGTCCTGGCTATTGTAAATAGAGCTGCAATGAACATTTTGGTACATGACTCTTTTTGAATTATGGTTTTCTCAGGGTATATGCCAAGTAGTGGGATTGCTGGGTCATATGGTAATTCTATTTCTAGTTTTTTAAGGAACCTCCATACTGTTCTCCATAGTGGCTGTATCAATTTACATTCCCACCAACAGTGCAAGAGGGTTCCCTTTTCTCCACACCCTCTCCAGCATTTATTGTTTCTAGATTTTTTGATGATGGCCATTCTGACCAGTGTGAGATGATATCTCATTGTAGTTTTGATTTGCATTTCTCTAATGATTAATGATGTTGAGCATTCTTTCATGTGTCTGTTGGCAATCTGTATATCTTCTTTGGAGAAATGTCTATTTAGGTCTTCTGTCGATTTTTGGATTGGGTTGTTTGTTTTTCTCTTATTGAGCTGCATGAGCTGCTTGTAAATTTTGGAGATTAATCCTTTGTCAGGTGCTTCATTTGCAAATATTTTCTCCCATTTTGAGGGTTGTCTTTTGGTCTTGTTTATGGTTTCCTTTGCTGTGCAAAAGCTTTTAAGTTTCATTAGGTCCCATTTGTTTATTTTTGTTTTTATTTCCCTTTCTCTAGGAGCTGGGTCAAAAAGGATCTTGCTGTGATTTATGTCATAGAGTGTTCTGCCTATATTTTCCTCTAAGAGTTTGATAGTGTCTGGCTTTACATTTAGGTCTTTAATCCATTTTGAGTTTATTTTTGTGTATGTTGTTAGGGAGTGTTCTAATTTCATACTTTTACATGTAGCTGTCCAGTTTTCCCAGCACCACTTATTGAAGAGGCTGTCTTTTCTCCACTGTGTATTCTTGCCTCCTTTATCAAAGATAAGGTGACCATATGTGCGTGAGTTTATCTCTGGGCTTTCTATCCTGTTCCATTGATGTATATTTTTGTTTTTGTGCCAGTACCATACTGCCTTGATTGCTGTAGCTTTGTAGTATAGTCTGAAGTCAGGGAGCCTGATTCCTCCAGCTCCATTTTTCATTCTCAAGATTGCTTTGGTTATTTGGGGTCTTTTGTGTTTTCATACAAATTGTGAAATCTTTTGTTCTAGTTCTGTGAAAAATGCCAGTGGTAGTTTGATAGGGATTGCATTGAATCTGTAGATTGCTTTGGGTAGTAGAGTCATTTTCACAATGTTGATTCTTCCAATCCAAGAACATGGTATATCTCTCCATCTATTTGTATCATCATTAATTTCTTTCATCAGTGTCATATAATTTTCAGCTGTTAAGCTTATGGGGCTTCCCTTGTATATTATTTGTTGTTTTTCCCTTACTGCTTTGAATATTTTTTCTTTGTATTTAATTGTTGACAGTTTGATTAATACGTGACTTGGCATGTTTCTCCTTGGATTTATCCTGTATGGGACTCTCTGTACTTCCTGGACTTAATTATTTCCTTTCCCATATTAGGGAATTTTTCAACTATAATCTCCTCAAATATTTTCTCAGTCCCTTTCCTTTTCTCCTCTTCTTCTGGGATCCCTATAATTTGAATATTGGTGCATTTAATGTTGTCCCAGAGGTCTCTGAGACTGTCCTCAGTTCTTTTCATTCTTTTTTCTTTATTCTGCCCTGCAGTAGTTATTTCCCCTATTTTATCTTCCAGGTCACTTATCCGTTCTTCTGCCTCAGTTATTCTGCTATTGATTCCTTCTAGAGAATTTTTAAGTTCATTTACTGTGTTGTTTATCATTGTTTGTTTGCTCTTTAGTTCTTCGAGGTCCTTGTTACATGTTTCTTGTATTTTCTCCATTCCATTTCCCAGATTTTTGTTCATCTTTACTATCATTATTCTGAATTCTCTTTCAGGTAGACAGCCTATTTCCTCTTAATTTTTTAGGTCTGGTGGGTTTTTACCTTGCTCCTTCATCTGCTGTGTGTTTCTCTGTCCTCTCATTTTGCTTAACTTACTGTGTTTGGGGTCTCCTTTTCGCAGGCTGCAGGTTCATAGTTCCTGTTGTTTTTTGTGTCTGTTCCTAGTGGGTAAGGTTGGTGGGTTGTGTAGGCTTCCTGGTGGAGGGGACTAGTGTTCTGGTGGGTGAAGCTTGATCTTGTCTTTCTGGTGGGCAGGTCCGCATCTGGTGGTGTGTTTTGGGGTGTCTGTGACCTTTTTATGCTTTTAGGCAGCCTCTCTGCTAATGGGTGGGGTTGTGTTCCTGTCTTGCTAGTTGTTTGGCATAGGGTGTCCCACACTGTAGCTTGCTGGTCGTTGAGTGGAGCTGGGTCTTAGCATTGAGATGGAGATCTCTGGGAGATCGCTCACCGATTGATATTATGTGAAGCCAGGAGGTCTCTGGTCTAATGTCCTGAACTTGGCTCTCCCACTTCAGAGGCACAGCCCTGATGCCTGGCTGGAGCACCAAGAGCCTGTCATCCACACAGCTCAGAATAAAAGGGAGGAAAAAAAAGAAAGAAAGAAAGAAGAAGATCAAATAAAATAAAATGTTATTAGAATAAAAATTAATTATTAAAAAAAATTACTTAAAAGTAATTTTAAAAAAAAGAAAGAAAGAAGAGAGCAACCAAACCAAAAAACAAATCCACCAATGTTAACAAGCGCTAAAAATTATACTAAAAAAAAAAAAAACAAAAACGAAAAAACAGACAGACAGAACCCTAGGACAAATGGTAAAAGCAAAACTATACAGACAACATCACACACAGAAGCATAACATACACACTCAGAAAAAGAGAAAAAAGGGGAAAAAATATATATATCGTTGCTCCCAAAGTCCACCTCCTCAATTTGGAACGATTCGTTGTCTATTCAGGTATTCCACAGATGCAGGTACATCAAGTTGATGGTGGAGATTTAATCCGCTGCTCCTGAGGCTGCTGGGAGAGATTTCCCTTCCTCTTCTTTGTTCGCACAGCTCCCGGGGTTCAGCTTTGGATTCGACCCCTCCTCTGCGTGTCGGTTGCCTGCGGGCGTCTGTTCTTCGCTCAGACAGGACGGGGTTAAAGGAGCAGCTGCTTCGGGGGCTCTGGCTCACTCAGGCCGGGGGGAGGGAGCGGTACGGAGGAGGCGGGGCGAGCCTGTGGCGTCAGAGGCGTCATGACGTTGCAGCAGCCCGAGGCGTGCCGTGCGTTCTCCCGGGGAAGCTGTCCCTGGATCACGGGACCCTGGCAGTGGCGGGCTGCACCAGCTCCCGGGAGGGGCGGTGTGGAGAGTGACCTGTGCTCGCACACAGGCTTCTTGGTGGCGGCAGCAGCGGCCTTAGCGTCTCATGCCCGTCTCTGGGCTCCGCGCTGATCGCCACGGCTCGCGCCCGTCTCTGGAGCTCGTTTAGGCGGCGCTCTGAATCCCCTCTCCTCGCGCACCAGGAAACAAAGAGGCAAGAAAAAGTCTCTTGCCTCTTCGGCAGCTGCAGACTTTTTCCCGGACTCCCTCCCGGCTAGCTGTGGTGCACTAACCCCTTCAGGCTGTGTTCACGCCGCCAACCCCAGTCCTCTCTCTGCGATCTGACCGAAGCCCGAGCCTCAGCTCCCAGCCCCGCCCGCCCCGGCGGGTGAGCAGACAAGCCTCTCGGGCTGGTGAGTGCTGGGCGGCGCCGATCCTCTGTGCGGGAATCTCTCCGCTTTGCCCTCCGCACCCCTGTGGCTGCGCTCTCCTCCGTGGCTCTGAAGCTTCCCCCCTCCGCCACCCCTCATCTCCGCCCGCGAAGGGGCTTCCTAGTGTGTGGAAACCTTTCCTCCTTCACGGCTCCCTCCCACTGGTGCAGGTCCCGTCCCTATTCTTTGTCTCTGTTTTTTCTTTTTCCTTTTGCCCTACCCAGGTACGTGGGGAGTTTCTTGCCTTTTGGGAGGTCTGAGGTCTTCTGCCGGCGTCCTGTAGGTGTTCTGTAGGAGTTGTTCCACATGTAGATGTATTTCTGATGTATTTGTGGGGAGGAACGTGATCTCCGCGTCTTACTCCTCCGCCATCTTGAAGCTCCCCTCCCCCCTCATTCTTTAAAATAACTCAGTGGTGTCTCTCTTCCTTGCAATGTGATAATAACAATTTCAATAACTATCTGTATTCTCTTCACAGGGTAATATTAAAAACAGATAAAGAAGATAACATTTTAATGAAAGATGTGATTTACAGAATTACAGTATATGCTTTCATTTTGTAAAAAAGACAGTGGGTCAGTAATTTTGTTCTTATCTACCGAAAGGTTTAGACACCTGCCATATTTTAGGGGACGCTAGTTTTACAAGCTCATTTATTTCCATGTTATCACATGATGTTGACCCCGCCACTGACTTACTGAAGCACCGTGGTTCTGGGGACCATCCTGCTGCCGTACACGTGGTCCGGGCCTCTTGTTTCCCAGTTTCACTTGTATAACCAGCCATGCAGGAAAATGACAGATTTTGGTTTATGCTCATTGGAAAGTAATAACTTTCAAAAGTATAGTAATATTGGGCAATCCTTCCATTTTCCACAGTTGGAAAACCACAGGGTTTCTCTGAAATGAGAAAATATCAAGCTGAACACTGAAAAATATATTTAAAACCATACAATTTGTGATCAAGTGACAATACATTTTAAAATTCAAAGTGTTTGCAGACACTGTACCTAGGACTTATTTTTATTACTTAACATTTTAGGGTATTTTTTGACAATTCTTTTCAATCAGGAAGTAATCTGCTAGCAACCACAACACCCAACAGTCAGAATAAATCTGGGCAGGCCAGTTCCTCAGAGAAGCCTTCCCTAACTTTGTCAAACAGCACGTTCTAATAGAAACACCAGCCATATATGTATTTTTAAATTTCTAGCAGACACATTAATAAAAGGAACAGTTGAAGTTAATTTTAATAACAGATTTTATTTAACCCAATATATTAAAAGTACTTTATATTATTTTTTTCCTACTAAGTCTGAACTCCAGTGTATATTTACACTCATGGCACACCCCAATATGGACTAGCCTCATTTCAAAAGCCACATGTGATTAGTGGCCACTGTATTATTGGATGGGAAAGTTCTAGAATAGATGAGGTTCTCCTTAAGATACGCAGTTACAAATTTTCATATGAATGGCTTTTGTCTTGTTTCGTTTTTTAAGAAAAAGACAGACAACCAACTGAAAAAATAAAAGACTTGAGTGAGAACCTTACATTAAACGGTCAGAGGTCTAGTAAAGAGGACTCAGCTTTATCAGTCATCAGGGAAAGACAAATTTAAATCACCGTGAGATAGAAACACACATCCACAGGAATGACTGACCTGGAAGAGGCAGACTGCCCCAGTGGTTGGGGAGGACATGGAGAAAAGGGAGCTCAAGACCACTGCAAGTAAGAGTGTAAACAGGTACAACCTCTCCTGAGAAAACAGTACGGCAGAATATGTACAAACCACATTGAAAGCACATCTCTGTGCACCCACATGTGTAACAGAGTGTTCCTGGCAAGTCTCTGCATGTGGTACCAACTGGAAGCAACCAAGTGCCCACTGACGGCAGAAAAGACAAGCACGTGTCAGACTGTGCACACAAGGGCTATTACACAGCAACACGAGTGTTGATGCTGATGGTGAATCTCACAGACCTATGATTGTCTCCGCTGTGCCACCTAATTTCCTACTGCGTCCCCTCCTTTTTCTTTCTGCCAACCTCACCACCTCCCACCTTCCCCACTTGTGCCACAGGCCTCACTCCTGGCAGAAGGAGTGCCAGGAGTGCCCTCCTCCCTTAGGCTTCGTCCCCCCCACCCCTCCCCCACTCATTCAGCCAAGCCCCCAGCCACTCGCCCTGGGCCCTTGTCGCCTCACTGGAGAGCTCAGCCATGGACCTGCTCCAGGCCCGATGCCCGTCTCCTCGGATGTGCACGCTGCCTGCGGGTACACTTGCCTGGAACCCCTCCAGCAGGTGCCAGCTGGGTTCTTACCCCTCAGGAGGACCAGTCCGTTCTGGAAGCTGCCACGGCTGTCAGGCGGAGACAGCCAGGAGAAAGGTAGTAAACCGGGAGGTGAAGAACTGGCCCCCCCGCAACAGAAGGCTGAAGGCAGGGATCGGTGCCGGTGGTAGAATGTGAGGGACGGGCTGCTGTTCTCAGGTTCTCACGCTGCACGGTGGGAGGTGCCGTTGCAGACACGTCAAGGGACCCTACACCCAGACTTGAGGTCCTAGGGTGGTTGGCGCTTTATCTTCTCAAGAGTATCGTGTGGTGGCAGCTCAGAGGATGAGCCCCGCCCCCTCCTCCTGTCCCATCAGACCTCCGACCATCAGGGTGCGGGGCGAGGGTCAACCAGGAACTCAGCAGAGATGGCCGAGAAAAATCAGGCCCGGGGGTTCTGCCCTCCATCCCAACAGGAACCGATGAAACACAGACCTTTACCCAAAGCGGTAGGTTGTAGCCGATGGCAGCCTGGCGCCCGCGGGAACTGACCCAGGCCACTGCCCCTGGGCTCAGAGATCCTGGTGGCATCAAGCTCGGACACGCAGGCCAGAGGCGCCTTCCCAGAGCAGGGGCCACCGTCACCGCAGGCGCCACCTCCTCCCACCTGCCTTCCCGTTTCCTGAAAGGCGCCGCCACCCAGCTGCCGCGGGGGCGACGGAGCGCGGGGAGGACCTGGGACCCGTGGGCGGTGCCAGGCGCGCGGGGGAGGAAGGTTGACTCGTGGACATTCAGGGGAGCCAGTGGCTGGATGGCCGTGCTGCGCTCCTGCTTGGTGCGCACCCAGGCGCCCTGAGCGTCCCTTCTTCGCACGAGGCCCGGTGGGTCCTCCGGCAGCGCTGGGCGGACTGCACCGCTCTTGCCTCGGCCCCGCCAGCGGCCACAGGCGGGAGCCGCTGCGTCTCCATCAGTTTGCAGAGCTTGAACAGTAACTCGGTCTCTCAGGCCACCTGCCAACCCGAGAAAGGCCAGAGGACAGTCTTGGGGTCCAGAGAGCAGTGTGACCGCGAGGAGAAGAGCCTGCCCGGAGCTCCCAAAGACACAGCGCGCGAGGCGAGGGGGCCGGGCTGCGCGCCCGGGTCCCTGGCTCATGGCGCAGGAGGTCCAGCCGAGGGCATCCGTGCAGGGAAAGGAGCCTCCCCCACCAGGACTGGGCTTCACCCAGAGCCGGCCTCGCCGGGAGCCGTCGGACAAGGTGCACACGCCCTGCTGTGAGACCCGGAGAGGGAGGCCTGGAGGCACTCTCCGAGGAGGCTGGTCCTTGCTCCTGATCCCAGGGTCTCCCGTGTGGACAGCCCAGGGGGCCGTGATGGGGGCAGCAGGCCTGGGCCAGGAAGGATGGGTGCTCGCAGAGTGAGAAACGGTCCAAACCGCAGGGCCTCCCTGTTCTTTCGTCTCCAGCCCTCGCTCCCGCAAGGGGAGAGTCAGGCTTTGGGAGCGGGTGGCAGAGGTCAGGGAGAAAGAGCCAAAGATGACGAGCCCCAGCTGCAGGAGCAGTTCCACCGTCTGAGGGACTTTTTCTTTTTGTGGTGGGAAGGCAGGAGGCCCCCTGGATATAAGAGGGTCCCCCCAGATTCTTCTTTTGGGTGCTCGTCGCTTTGATGCGTGGTTCTGTCCGGGGTCTATGGCTGGGTTGGGGGGCGGTTCACCCCCATCCACCAGCCTCTGCTTGATCCTCTGCTTCAGCAGTTCCCACGCCCCTTCACCAGGCCTCCCACCAAATAACTAGCTTTATTTGCCTTTGGATGGCTTCTGGGGAGGGTGGCGCTGGCAGCAGCCTGGGCTTCATATGCCCTCCTTGAACCTGAGGCAAGGACCAGAATTGAGGCCAAACCCAAAGAACTCTACAGTCTGGGACCACGTCAGTCCATTCAGGGGAGGGTGCCACCTCAGGAGATGCATGTTGGGAGGCCCAGCCCCTGGCTCTCATCCTCGGCAGCGCTGTTGCCTCATGGTCTGCGGAGACTTCATCCTCTGCAGATGGTCCTCTCCTGCTTCCCCTGTGGTGAGGATGGAGAGGAGGGTGCCACGGGGGAGAGGAGAATGCCACGGGGAAGAGGAGGATGGAGAAGAGGGTGCCACAGGGAAGAGGAGGATGGAGAAGAGGGTGCCACGGGGAAGAGGAGGATGGAGAGGAAGGTGCCACGGGGAAGAGGAGGATGGAGAAGAGGGTGCCACGGGGAAGAGGAGGATGGAGAGGAGGATGCCACGGGGAAGAGGAGAATGCCACGGGGAAGAGGAGGATGGAGAAGAGGGTGCCACAGGGAAGAGGAGGATGGAGAGGAAGGTGCCACGGGGAAGAGGATGGGAGGAGGGTGCCACGGGGAAGAGGAGGATGGAGAGGAAGGTGCCACGAGGGAGAGGAGGATGGAGAGGAAGGTGCCACGGGGGAGAGGAGGATGGAGAAGAGGGTGCCACAGGGAAGCTGGTGGCCTAGGCCAGTCCCACAGCTCTCCTGGGGCTCCTATGCTTTTTCTGGGCATGTGTTCAAGCTCAGGGGGTGGGGGCAGGCTCCTCCTTGGTCTCTGGGGAGTTGGGGCTTGGCAGCACTGGCTCCTGTTCCAGGATGGCTCTGGAGAGCATCCCTTTGGAAGCCTCTTCCACCCACCTCTGGCACGTCACCCTCGTGCCAGATAATCCATGGTCAGAGAAGTCAGGATGGTTACCTGAGATTTAGTCCTTTAAAAAGGGACATTTAGGAGGCTTCCGAGTGCCAATCAATGTTCTATATGTTGATCCGGGTGCAGTAAAATTTCATAAACATTTATAGAGGGGCATCGCATGATTTTTGCATTTTTATGCATACATTATACTCCAAAGTAAACATTTATTTTTAAAAATCTATCCTTATGTTGGAGACTTTAAAACCATAAATACACTTAAAAGAAAGCAGTTATTGAGCATCCCCTAGGGTTTGTGTTGGGAGGAAGCGGCAGGTGTGTGGAAGACCCGGGCCGATGGGATTATTTTGCCTTCAATGCCTTGGGGACGGCAGTCAACCCTCTTGCTACCCTGAGACATAAAATAATAGCAGTGCCCTCCCAGGGCTGAGGGAAGTGGGCAAGGAATTATGAGTAAAAGAAACTTTCCAGAGTCTGATGGAAGGAAGGAGCAGATAAAAACATGCACAGGGGAGGCCCCGTCCCCTGAAGATTCTCACCATTTTCCATACCAATACCACCAGGGATTTACCAAGAAGACTCTTTAGAACTAGCAGAAACTATAGGCAAAAGTTGACGAATCTGATTATATGAAAATTGAGAATGTCTTTCCATGAAAAGTATTGTTGACAAAACACACACATCACATTTTGGAAGAAGGAATTTGCAACGTCTAAAAGTGACAAGAAGTTAAAATGTATTGTCTGCAAAGAGCTCCCACAAATCAGTTCTTTAAAAGGCAGAAAGCAGAGGGAAATGCTAATCTGTTATAAATCAGGAAATGAAGAAAAGGAATTGAGCCAATAGCCCCACATGGGGGATATATACAGGCAAGAGAAATGTCACAGAGAAATAAGGCGATTACATGAAAGCACTCATTTCAGAGTTACTTGAGGTTAGGAGGAAATTAGAGGAAACTATGTGTCCATCCTTAGGAGAGTGGATAAGTAAATATACGAAGGTAGGTAGCACTTAAGAGCAACAAACTAGATTCAGCAACAAGGAAATAAGTTTAAACAGTAGCAAATAAAATGAAACAATAAGGAGATAAAATCTATGGCAAGCTTCCATTTATATGAATGTAAAACACACAAAACCAGACATAGTTTACAAAGATAATTGCATATTTAAGGATATATCAAACATTATAGTGGGTCCCAATAGTTTGGTTTTCAACAGTTGGGTTTTCAACAGTTTGGTTGAAAGGGAAATGGAATTCAGGGTCAGGAAATGAAGAGGGAAAATGTATAAATAAAACAAAAGTGACACTTTTCATAGGCCAGTGATGGTCATATGAAATGAGGAGTATAGTTAACTTGCCCCCAAGATTCCGGATGGGGGTGGGGGAAACATGGGAATATGAGGTCATGGTCCCTGTCTTCAGGCAGCTCACATTTCTTTGTTTGTGTGAAAGAACATTATAATTACACAATAATTAAAAAATTAGCTAGAATATTGTTTCCATGGTATAGATAATAGACAATTATATCAGCTGTTTTTTCCCCTATTTAGACAGAAAAATAAAAGGAAACTTCATGCAAAAATTATCTTATTGTAGATTTAAATGTGTAAGATGAATTCTATTTATTTCACTTTCATAATTTTAATTGCAGAGCCTCTTCTGGCAGAAAATTTGTAGTAAACTATTCAACTAAGGCAATTATATATAATCTGTCAGATATTTTATTTCAACAAATTTCCTAAGGTGTTTTAAAAGAGGCTTATGGCTGTGGTTTCCTACTTTGTCTACTCCTCTTGCTGATACTTAATGACTTGCCTGGTTTCTTATCCCTACAGCCCAAGAACATCGTTAACTATTCCTAAATAACCCACACTGGCACACTCACATTCACCTCACACATGAGGCAGTCTGGGCAGAAAGATTTCTAACAGTTAGGGAGTCCACAGGTATTGCTTGTCTGGACAGTACTGATTTACCCCTGTCGTCCCATTTGAGTATTAATAAAACCTGCTTTCACCCTGAGACATGTCCTCATTTACATAATCAATCATATGGTCCTCCTACTAAACATTACTTACTGTCTTCAACCAAAGAATAAAAATTAGGATAAAAATCAAGGTGTCAAGAGTCAAAGATTTTGCTGATGATTTATGGTTCTTTTTAAAATTTCCCACATGAAAGCTCTCTCTTTAAGAGCAGAGAATTAAAATTGTACAAGCCGTGCAGTGTTAGGAATGAATTCTAGTCTGAAATTAGAATTAAGGTTAACTTACAGCTTCAAATGGTGGTACCATCAGCCTGTTAGCCTGAAAACACTTTAAAGCATTTAAATCCTGGTCTCCTATACCCTCAAAAGTAAAGATGCAAAGGGTTTTTTTTTGTCTAGTTTTGGTTTTCTAAGCTATGTTACGCTTAGAAAAGTTTAGTAGTTTTTCTCAAAGGAAAAAGTCTGTCTAAATATTATAACAAATTATATTTATAAGTATCTTTTTTATAAAATTGGTACATAAAAATGAAAGACTATATTAAAAGCTCAAGAAAAATAATGTTAGGATTTCCCTTTAAAATTATTAGAGAGTAAAGAATATTTAAAGTTAACTTTACCTTCTGCATTGAGTTCTCTTGAGATGATTAATATGATAACCAAAGCCAAGCCTTTCGACCTCATCTTCTATGGTGTGCTTAATAAAGGGTTTAACCGTTCTAAAGTACTAGGGACTCCGCATTAAGTACACAATACGTCTCCTGAAAAAAGTTAATTATTTACAACATCTAAGTCCCTTTGTAACAAGCCTTACATTTGATTTAAAACAGTTTAGAATAATACTAAAAATACACAACTACATTAATTGACAGTACTTTTCACGCCACGGTCCAATAAGAAGATGACCACTGATGAGGGCAACAATAACAGCAGCAAAATAATTAACTCAGGCTGCATTAAAAAAAACAGGGTAAATTTTCAATGTTAATTTCCCAATGTAAGTCCATGGAGTAAAGTTCATTGGTGGCCATTGATTTCTTTACCACTGTAGATCAAATGAAGGGATGAACTTAGGTACATGAATAAATGGATCCCTGATGTGAAAACAGTGTTGTCTAAACTGCACTGCTAAAGGGAAAAGTGGCCTTAATTGTCTCGAGCAGTGATAGAATAATATTATTGATTGTAAAGTCTAATGTTGAGAGAGGTTGTATGCTGTGGCAGGTGATTAGATAAGCACTGTGCTGAATTATCATTCATGAAAAATGCTTTGACTATCTGGTCTATACCAGGACATGCTCTAGTCTTGGGTTTATAGCAGTGAAAAAATAGATTCCAGTGACTGTCCTCATGGAGTTTACATTCTAATGGGTTTTAGTTTAAACTACAAAATAATACTGTGAGGTGGGAACTATTATTATTTCAGTTCAGGAACTTTTTATTAAAATGCAACATATTAAGAGAAAAGTGCATGTACGATTAGTGCACGGATCAATGGGTTCTCGCTAACTGAACACATCTGTGAACCAGCACCCAGAACAAGAGGATACACTAGTTCCCAGAGTCCCCGCTCCGGGTCATTGGCGAGGTCTACTCCCAGTATAAATACAATCTTGGCTGCTGACAGCATAGGTCAATTTTGCCTGGTTTTATTCTACATAAATGAAATCCTAGAGTTTTTTGTTTTGTTTGTTTTAATATCTGGCTTCTTTTGTTTAACATCTTGCTTGTGAGATTCATTCCGGTCTTGGGCTGTAGAAGATAACTCCTTCCCTGCAGTTTTCCACTCTGCTAATATGGCATGAATTACCCACCTATTCTACTCTTCATGGACATTTGGGTGACTTCCAGTTAAGGAATATAAGATGGCCTCTGCTTATTTTCAAAGATTATTTTTTAATTTGAAAAATTTCAAACATAACCTCCCCCTGGATTCTACCATTCACATTTTATTATACTTTTTAAAATCATGTACTTATTCATCTATCCATCTGTCCTTTTTTGACGCATTTCAAAGTAAATGGTAGGTAGTTGTGTGTGCTCCTCTAAAAACTAAAGCAAATATATCATTAACCCAGTAATTTTAAAGATTCTTTTGTCATGAAATTTACAAAGAAATGCAGAACTTTTAAGTGTACATTCTGAGCCTTGAGCAAGGCATACAACAGGATACTTCAAACCGCTGAAGTAAACAGCATCTCTAAATGTGGAGCATAGAAGTTGCTGAAGAGCAAACACCTGCACGCTGACAGCGAGGCTACAAATCAGGATAGATTTTCACTCGAAAGCTGCCTGGGTGTGAGGGAAGCAGATCACTGCTGCCTGTCCTAGTAGGTCAGCACTTATTTTAGAGCAGATAGGAACATACACGGAATTGAATGGTCTTGTAGGAAAGTGGCCATGGAACCCAGATAGCCTCAGAGAGAAAGTAACAATAGAAGGAAGACACTGAGTAGCCTATGTCTTTAATAACATTGTTAAGGTGAATATAAATGTCATCGGACTGTTCTTCAAATGTACCACAATAAAGATCAATCAAAATTATTGATAAGAGGAAGAATCTGTTCCAAATACTCAAACAATGTTCAGCAGGTATGAAACTTAATGATGCTTTGGCAAAGCAAGGGCAAAGTTTAGATCAAGTTTCATTTTGGTCTCATTTAGATAATTCAAAATAAACCATCACTATTCCAAATACAAAAGTTATCTGCAGTAATAATGGAATATTATTCATAGAATAAAACTCTACTCTCTAAGACTGGTTTCTGAAATAGGCTTCTGTATAATTGGAGAAAAAAAGGGTCCATAATTTATGCAAGATGCAGAAGCACTGCTTTATGTAGACCCCCCTTAAGTATTCCTAGAAATAAGCAGCTTTTTGGACTATTTCCTTCTTCCTTTATATAGGTTGGAATTTTTTACACACACCAACAAATACACATGCCCTCAAATGAAAATTGTAAGTAAATATTTATCTGCATTATATTTACCTCTGATAAAGAAGCTATAAGCGAAATATTTTCATCGGAATTCTCCCTTTTTGGTAAAAGCAGAACTACAGTAGATTATCACTCTTTCTTGACTGAGTGAACAATATAAAAATTAAAAGGAAGCCTGTTAGGAAGCCTAGCTACTAGCAACAAGCAATCCAAAAGACAGTATTTTCTTAATCAGCAAAGATTTTTAAATGAATTTTAAAAAGAATTTTAAATTTTAGATAAAAGGAACAAAGAATAGAAAAAGTTTGTTTGTTACATGTATCTTTTTAACTTTAACACAAAGTCAGATTTTAGAAGTTGTACAAGGAGAGCAAAAAGCACTTTCCATACGTGTGATCAGCTTTCCTATTTCTTTTCCTGTACATACTGAGATATTTGCCTTTGCTAATAAGGAATGCCAAGTGTGTCCATCACCATTTGAATAGCTTTCAGAGGATTCATCATTTCTTCCAAGTTATCTCTTCTCAACACCCAATCCGGTTTAAGTCTGTGAGAAGAATAAAAACCTTGCATTAATCCAGTTCCTCTCTTAGAAGACTCACATGCATCGCTTTGTCTTAAGTGAAATGTGGTCCCTCCTGGACGCATCACCTCCCTCACAGGCCCTCACACGGGTGGGAGGCTTCATGTTATCGCCGTTTATAGACTATTTCTCTCCATCTTCCCTGAAGGGTGATCCTGGCTCCTTTGAAGCTCAGGCTATTCAGCTACCAAACCCCAGGGTTTTGTCTGTAAACCTGGTTCCTGGTCTTCCCTCAACTCCTGCCCCATCTCAGAACTTCAGCAGCCTTGTAGCTAAAGAGCCGGCCCCTCACCTCTCCGTTTCTGCCCCCTTTCCTTTGGGTCCACTCAGCACACCCCCCCCCCCCCCCCCGTCACACAATCACAAGATTAGCCTCTGTCACCCTCAGAAAGTGCCCGGCCACCGACTGCTCAGTCTGAGCCTTCCAGCCTGAACCACCACTTGGGATTCATCCACGCCCCTTGACTTAATACGTGCACGGCTCACAGCTTCCTCCCACTGTGGTGTCTGCTTCAGGGGACCTCAGCACGTGCCTGTCACCCAGCACAATGTTGGTCTCCTTTCCCTCCCGTCTAGCTCGGGTCCCTCAGTATCATCTCTGTTACAAACGCCGTTAACGCTATTGCTGCTCTTCCCTATTGAATTCAACTGGAAAGCTCTAGGTGGATTCCAAGTTGAATCCAGGCATCGGCCTTCTCCATTCCTGCACAGCTGGACGTTGCTAAAGAAAACCTGCACCACCAGGCTGGCTGATTTTATGCCAATGATTGAAATTACCTAGAAGTTGCTTCCTTTCTCTTTCCCCAAGATGACTGTTTCCTTCTTTCCAAATGTCCCCTCCACACCCTCCCCCATCTGCTTCTGAGCTAATGTTTATCATCTCCTTCTTCACTAAGGAAACAGCAGCACATCCACCTTCCTCACATGAATCCCCACCACTATATGCATTTCCACCTTCCTGTTCTTTCCAGTGAAAATTCCGAACAGCTATTAACTGGGGGGTGGTCAGACAGAGTGCATATATATACCCCTACCGTGGAACAGCACTCTGTGAAGAAAGAGGTGCGATCTAAGCCATGCATCGAGATGGATGAACCTCAAGAGCATTACGCTAAATAAAAGAGTCCCGTCGCAAAGAGCTACCTCTGTATGATTCCATTTATGGGACACAGCAGAAAAGGCAAAACTAAAGGTACTGAAATCACATCAATAGTTTCCACAATCTAGGGGTTAACGGGAGAGAACTGACTGCAAGGGTGCACAAGGGAACTTTGTTGTGATAGAAATATTTTATCTCAGTGGTAGTGGTTTTACAACTGTATACATTTGTCAAAACTCATTGAATTGCATACCTAATTAAAGGGTACATTTATACTGTTGGGAGTTTTACCTCAGAAAACTTGCTTATGTCAAAAGGAAAAAAAAAGAACCTATTCATTCATACGTTAATAGTTTTTACAAGATAATTAATATTAAAATGTACCCAGTCCTTAAATAAAAATCATATGTAATGATGGTTCCCACTAATAAATTTCATGCAAGTAGACTATTTTTACCTTATACTGTGAAACATGCATGCACAAAACCAATTTACAACTATTACACATTGTATAATTATGAGTAATTATAAAACTAACTGCTATATAACCCAGGCCAAAATAGGTCACTGTCAACACTGTTGGATCTGCACTAAGTAGAGAACTGATGAGTTGTAGAAAGGAAGTAGGGAAAGAGGGAGAGAAGGAGAGAGGAAGGGAGGGAGAGAGAGGGAGGGAGGGAGGGAGGGAAGAGGGAAGGAAGAAAATTAAACATCATGAGTTAATCTAGTTCATCAAAATCAATTAAATCTTTTTGTTAATAAGCTAAAATCAATTAATCATTTTTAAATAAAATTGAACTGCCTGAACAAAATGTAAAGTTACAGCTGAAGTTCAGTAATGGAGAATACACCAACAAACAAACCATACAAGTTAAGCATAGCAACTATTTAAAAGAAAAACCAACAAGCAGTATTATTTGATATATAGACTTGGCTACCACAGGTACATCCTGGGTTTTGTGCCCATCCTGCTGCAGAATCCTGAGAGCATGCATCTCTCTGAGGACCATCAGATTTTCCGACATGACAATGGTAAAAATACCTACAGAAAATAGAAGAATACACCAGTTAAAGGCTAAAGGAAATGAAAACATTGAGGATTTTAATAAAAGATTAATTTTTTAAAACAGTCAACTCCTAGTGGTTTTCTTTTTTAAAATATATTTTTATTTATTTATTACTTATTTATTTTTGGCTGCTTTGGGTCTTAGTTGCGGCACGTGGGATCTCTTCGTTGCGGTGCGCGGGCTTGTCTCTAGTTGTGGCGTGCAGGTTTTCTCTTCTCTAGTTGTGGTGCGCAGCCTCCAGGGCGTGTGGGCTCTGTAGTTGTGGCACGCGGGTTTCAGAGCGCATGGGCTCTGTAGTTTGCAGCACGCAGGCTCTCTTGTTGAGGCGTGCGAGCTCAGTAGTTGTGGCACGCGTGCTTAGTTGCCTTGTGGCATGTGGGATCTTAGTGCCCTGACCAGGGATGGAACCCGTGTCCCCTGCATTGCAAGGCAGACTCTTTACCACTGGACCACCAGGGAAGTCCCCTAGTGGTTTTCTAATTCAGTTAGTTTTAACATTCTAAATATTACTGAACCATGCACCATGTGAAAAACTCAAATTCCAATGAAGTTTTTATGAGCAGTGTTCCATCAAAATGGTTCCAGTGGCATCAGATTGGTGTAGATTCCAGTCCTGACCAGTCATTGGCATTCAGCGAGTCACTTAACATCTGAGCTTCTGTTTCGTCAGTGAAGTAGAAACAATAATACATACCTCACTGGGTTTTATAAAACTCTAAACTAGAAAATGTATTTAAAACATCCTAGTATTGTCATTTGTAAATGCTCAGAAAGGAGTTCATTATACTTGTTGTTACATCTGGTACCACATCTTATATATTTAAGAAACTAACAGGAGGGCTTCCCTGGCGGCGCAGTGGTTGGGAATCCGCCTGCCAATGCAGGGGACACGGGTTCGAGCCCTGGTCTGGGAAGATCCCACCTGCCGCGGAGCAACTAGGCCCATGAGCCACAACTACTGAGCCTGTGTGTCTGGAGCCTGTGCTCCACAACAAGAGAGGCCGCGATAGTGAGAGGCCCGCGCACCGCGATGAAGAGTGGCCCCCGCTTGCCACAACTAGAGAAAGCCCTCGCACAGAAACGAAGACCCAACACAGCCAAAAATAAATAAATAAATAAATAAATAAAAAAGAAACTAACAGGAAAATTGCTATATAACAAAATGGCAATAATATATAATGAGAGGGTCTATTAACCTAATGAGCATTTATTAAAGGACTTTAAATTTCATACTGAGAGGTCAATTAAGCTAACCAAATGTCTTTATAAGTGAAACCATATTTTATTAAAGAATCTATTAAAAGTATATGATAAAAAAATTATCTTTTTTTCAAAAATCAAATGGTATACTTACCTTTAGGCTGATTTGTAGCCACAGAGGATTATATGACAACAACCAGTTCAGGACTTTCTGTCGTTCTCCTGAAATGCAAGTGAAAAACAAGTAAGCTCAGACAACTAATCAAATAGAGACAGTCAATAAAATTTCACGGAGAGAAATCAGTGGCAAAAAAGGAAAGTCGCATACATGAAATAATTTAAATAAAGTATACTTCCACTCTTTAATATACATACATGATCACGTTTACGTTTGTGAGATTTTAGGCAGCAAAGCCAAACTCTGAAATACAACATTTCTAGAGTATATTTGAAGAACTTAAAGTTTAAAGAATTAATCTCAAGATTTCTGTAATGTTCTCACCCACATCTTTCCAAGAATTAACCGCTTAACTTCAATGTCAATTTAATGATTTTCTCATAGCTTTAACCATTTTTTCAGCAGTAAATAAATGACACGCAGCACAACGTAATCTATTTCACTTGCAACGAGCGGTGTAAGCTCTGAGAGACACTTCATCCTTGGTAGGAGCTCTCGGGACACTTAACACCTGCAAACTGTATCCCAAGTCGAACCACTTCTCACAACCACTATTGTCCAGGTTCCAACATGATCACCTCTAACCCAGACTAATGGGAGAGCCTCTCCTAACTGGTTTCTCTGCTTCCACCCTCTTTATAAATTAGAAAGCTAAGCCCTTAAAGAATGTGATTTGTTAAAATTAAATTCTGAAATGCAATTTGAATTTTTATAAAACATTTTCTTCCCTCAGGAAGTTCTCGGTCTAGTATAGATGTGTAGATAGAATCACAATACACTACATAAGGAGAAGTACACATGAGGAGTCATGGGACAAGGGGAGGGAGAGCTAAGTCACCTAAACGGCAGGACAGCCTCCTGGCGGGGGTGACCCTGAGCTGACCCTGCAGTGGACGTGACACACCAGGAACGGGGCCTTCCACTGAACTGCAAAGTGCCCGGAGCCAAGAACACAGATAAGAAAAACAAGACAAAAAAGAGGTTGGAAGAGGTAGAAAAGAATTCAATACTATTAAAAATAACAGTGACAGCTAATAGTTGAATACTTTGTGCCAGGCACTATCAGAGTCTTGTAATTTGGGTTACCTCATGCAGTCATCACTTAAGCTGTTTATTATGGCTGTGATTAGAAATATCCTGAACTGCAGAAAATTTAGGCTGGTTATGTTTCCTTAAAAGTGTAATAATTTGACTTCATTTCTAAAGCTTGGATTTTTCAAAAATAGCTTTTGGAGATTTTGAACCCTGACATTCAGGAATCAAGGTAAAACTTCATTTCTTCTCTCATCTTGAGGAGGTTGTGAGGCCTGAGAATTTTCATTTGATGATGGTGATAATTTACATATATGCTGAGATATACATATATATGCCATGTTATCTTTTACACATTGACTTGGGGATAGAATTGGACTAACTGACTCTGATTCTAGATCCTAATTTAGTCTGTAATTATCATTTATGAAAGATGCTGGACTTAAAATTGTGCAGTAAATCTCATGCACACGTTTTGATTCCAAATGCACAGGCTTTGAATAATCTTTTACAAACATATCTGGTGAAAGACATTCCACTAATTCTGGTTCATTATTAGCTACACGGCTATTATTCACAAAAAAATCTGGACTTAGAAAATTTCCTTGGCTTTGTGTGATGTTCAAAGTTGAAGAAAAGTTTGGGGGTAAGAATGAGTTTACTATTCTCTTCACTTTGGCCATTAACATTATCTATGGGGTCAAAGGAAGTTTCAGTTATGACTTTCTCATTAAAATTATATCTTTCAAAATGTTGGAGATGGTTGTATATATGTAATTTAGTTAGTAGATTTGAATTACAAACAACATTACTTAGGTGTATGTTTTGTGGCTGCAAAGGCTTTTGATTTTTAGTTTGTCTATTTTCTTTCTTAAGGCATAACAAAATGTAGTGCTGGTCTTTTTATCCTTAATTGAAAGGTTAATCGGCTAACCCAGGAGGAGAGCACATATGCAAAAAAGATGCTCAAAGTGTTCACTCCATCTTTTTCTCTGCCTTCTCCTCTTCCATCCAACTTCCCATGAGGAAGCACTTCCATCATTTGTGACAATCTATAGACTAAGGCAGGGAGAGCAAATCAGTTCTGAGAGACCCAAAGGGATTTATGACTGATACCTGCTTTTCAGACTGCAGTGATAGTCTAGCTATAAAACTTCAGCTTTTATGGAGACAAATACGCTCAGAGGTGTAAAAACAGAAATAAAACATAAAGCATTTTACTTTTTCCCTTTCAGAAATCTTGATTTGGTCTCCCCCATCCCCCAACTCCACCCTTTAAAAAAATTTCTTAGGTAACTCAAACAAATGAGGGAACAGATCTGTCATACTACTTTCTTTTAAATATGCCTCTATTACCTTCAGTAATGCCATTCTTGGATATGCATCACTGTTAATTTTTTGAACAGAAGCATTGCCATGTGTCTGAGGTAAGAATCTTACTATTTTATCTAGATTCCGAAAGACAGCAGAAAAAATTACAATAAAAAAAAAAAGTGGGCTGCATCTCCCTCCTTTGGGAGAAGATTGAAAAAAGGTTGACAATCAATAAACAAGATGATCTCTCATATTTCCATCTAGTCCTAAGAGTCTGTGGTCTTTGTTTACACTTTTTATTAGTGACAGATCAGAAAACGGTAGTTGCAGCCAGTGACAACTGAAGCTGCCTTGTTATTAAATGGATCTGGCCCGCCCCCTTGTGGCCGTAAGTGCAATGACCATAACTGTCTGAGAAGCCTGGCTGTGAAGGAGGAGGAGGGAAGAGCCAGGTTTGGGGCTGCCTTGCCAGTCTCCCAGTCACATCAAATTAGCATCAAACTCATTGCACAATAGACGGGTGGCTTATTTTCTTGAAGAAGTGCGAGCGGCCTCATGTTAGCCTCTACTCGTTTGCAGAGCAAAAGCTCCTATTTCCAGAACTGGCACCAATGAGTCAGTTAAACCATCCAGTTGAGTTGTTCATAACCCTGGTTACAGAGATCACTTGAGGGGTTTGTAAAAAGTAAAAATGCCCCGACCCTCCTCTATGTCCTCCCCAGGAGTGATGCTGAAGCGGGGTCCTGGTACCCGTGGTTTTTTTAAAGCTCACCACTGAGGTAACGTGCAATCAGGATGGAAACACCACGTAGCTTAATCCCATTCAGTAGGATGGCTGGTGATTTTAACTGAATGTCATTATGAAGACCCAGACCCAAACGACAAACCCCCTACATTACAGCAGTCCTATGCAGATTCTAACACACCAGTATTATTGAAGTTTTAAAAAGAATGACTAGGAGATTAAAAGAAACCCAAGAGATCATTTAAAAAAGTTTTCCTTGGATAGGCCCCAATAAATCTGCTCTACAAAAATATCCCAAATGACAGTCTCCTGGTCTTCATTCCGCTTCAGGCCTAGATATATTGTATGGTAGACTTATTTTTATATTAATTGTGAATTTCTGTCATTCTTTGGCAAGTATAACACTTTACCTAGTGGTTCTTGAGATGCGATCTGCATACATAAGACCTTGTTTAAAATGGAGTTTTCTGTATTTACCCCCAGAAAGTCACATGAGTAAGTGTGGAGTGGTGAGTAGAAATCTCCCTCATTTAACAAGCAATCCGGACAGATCTGATGCAAGTGGTTGCAGGCATCTCAGAGAAGCGCTGCTTAGTCAGACCGTGACATGCTAATTCACTGGAGGTGTGGGGTGTGTTTTAGATGAGGGATGTTCTAATATTTATTTTCTACTACAGTGCTTCTCAAAATGTGGTCCCTGGACCTGTAGCAGAGGCATCACCCGGGAACTTCTTAGAAATGCAAGTTCTAGTCCTACTCTACACATATGGAATCAGAAAGTCTGAGGGTGGGGACCCAAAAGTATTTTAACCAGCCCTCCAGGTGATTCTGATGTCCAGTCTCCTCAAAGCATCCCATCCTCCTTGATAGCTGTTTGATGCAGCTTCTTCTTGTTCTTAGAATTTTTCCCTCAACCTCCTAACATATGTCTTTAGGAAGGAACCATGTCTCATGTCTATAAATCAATACAAGGGAAAGTGCATGGGATTTAAAATTATAAGACCTAGATGGGAATCCCAGCTCTGTCAACTGCTAAGAATAAAACCATGCATAAATATTTCCACCCTCTGAGCGTATTTCCTCATGAAGAATCAGGAAGAGAACATTTATTCAGGACACAGAGTCCAGACTTTTGCTTAAAGCTTTCTCTCATTTGAGCACCATGCACAGGTGCAGTTGGCATTACTTTCAACTAAGAGATGAGAAAATAGAGACACAGAAGACTCAGAAGAGTGAACTGAGCTGCCTACCCTGACCCACTGCACACAAACCCTTTGATAGTGTTGCCTTATCTGCAAATGTGGATAAGGACTCCATGAGTGTGATGTAAGGATTAAATAAGGCAACAGAGTTTAAGAGAATTTGTAAAAGGTAAACATTATGTTTGTATGTATTATCTTAGTGGTTTGGTGGGTTGAGTGGAATCAGCACACCCAGACCTGAAGCTGAGGGAGATCAACAGCTAATAAAAGACAAGTTTTGTTTTAAAGCAGAAACCATAAAACATCATAAACGGATGGTTTAAAAGATAAGAACAGTTAACTTTTACAGTATAAAAAGTGTAATTCTAAAAAAACAAAACCCAAAAACTTTAGTTCCACAAAACAAAAAAGAACAAGTAGAAGTATTATGTAGATAGAAAAAAGTATATATCTTTTCATGAAAAGAAAAGCAAACATTTATAAAGTAGAGAGAACAGGCAGGTTCTTAAGTTGCTCATATTTGAGGAGCACAGGGGTAAACTCCTGCTAGCGAGAAACACATCATGATAATCCAAGGGATGCGGTAGCATCTTGAGTCCTCAAATTATCTATCTGGGGTGGCAGCATGAGATGAAGTGTATACGAAGGGCAATTTATTCAAAGATCAGGTGGCCGGGGCACACAGTGGCTATGCCAACACTTTATAAATGATTATGAAGCGTAGAGTGTCACCTGGTTTCACCTGACCACCCTGGAGAGCATACACAGGGAAAAAGAAAATGAAACTCTGTGAACATTCAAGGGTACCACTAAGAACATATCTTGAGAACAAGAATGTGTGGACGGAAGGCCTGAAGAAGCCCCTCACTTCCTGTGGTCCCAGGGAACACATGGCCAAGGACTAATCCCAAGGTTGCTGGTAAATGTGGCAGCACTGATTAAATGCTTGACCCTATCAGCCCTCCTAGCTAAGGGGAGGGATGGGGACCCTGGGAAGGAGTGTGGTATTTGGGCAAAAGTTTAAAGGCTGAGAGCTTGTAATTCTCCCTATTCCCACAAACCTCCCTCACCAGCAGAGGCAGACCCTCCACCGGTCCGTTATATTGATGACATTTGCTAATTAAATCTGAAGAGCAAGAAACAGCTGTCAGGAACTGGGAGGGTCTGAGACTTACCCCACTGAAGTTTTACTGGAACACAGAGACACCCATTCCTTTACATGTTATCTACGACTGCTTTCACACTACAAAGGCGGAGTCGAATAGTTCCAGGAGAAATCATATTGCCTGCAAAGCCTGTACTACTTAGTATCTGGCCCTTTACAAAGAAGTTTGCCGACCGGGGATCTAATCCAAGGAACCAAACAACTGGATGTGACAAGCAACATTCCATTATCAAGTCAAAGTGGTGAACACCAGCCCAGGGCTGAGCAGGCCCCAAGTTCACAAGCTGCACAGACGACTCGGGTCCTGTAATATCTCCTCCTCCTACACTGCCTCTCTCAGTCTATACCTCGGGGAAATTGGGGATTTCCTTGACCATTTCATAAAGGAAGAAAAAGCCTGGTTTATGGATGGATGTGTATGGCAGGCCAGATGTGAGCAGAGCTAAACTATAGCCTCCCCTCAGGGTAGATGAGAACACTCAGTGAGCAGAATTTTGGATGGTGCATCTAATCCACTTCAAAAGGGAGAAGGCACGTCTCTGCTCTCTGCTGACTCAAGGGCACAGTCAACAGGTTGGGCAGTGGGTCAAGGGTGTGGAAAAAGCAAGATGAAAACTTGGTGACAAGTAAGTCTGGGGAGGAGAGGTATGTAAAAGGGCATCTCAAGATAGGGACGGGGGAATTCCCTGGTGGCACAATGGTTAGGAATCCGCCTGCCAATGCAGGGGACATGGGTTTGAGCCCTAGTCAGGGAAGATCCCACATGCTGCGGAGCAACTAAGCCTGTGCGCCACAACTGCTGAGCAACAAAGACCCAACGCAGTCAAAAATAAATCAATTAATTAAAAAGAAAAATAGGGGCAGGAAGTTAAGAAATTTGTGTCCCTAGTAAATGCCATCAGAGAATATCCAAGGCAAAGGAAGAGCTCAAAAATCAGGCAAACAAGACAACCTGTCCTGCTTAGATGTCAGAACCTCTTTCCTCAGAGACCCCATTCTTACTTGGTGAACCCATGTATACACTGGCCATGGCTGGAGATATGGGGGCTACGAAAGTCCCTCTTTCCAAGGCTGATCAGATGTCCCACCACTGAGAGCCTGACCTGCGAACAGAGGCCAAGCAGAACCCCCAGTGTGACTCCACTCCCCAGGGACCAACCAGTTACCTGTGGCATGTGGGTTACATTAAACCCTTTCTATCACAGAAGAGGTGGTATTTTCCTCTCTGGAGTAGATGCATTTTCTGAGTATAGATTGCTGTACCTGCCCCCACCATCCATGCATGGACATACAGAATGCTTTCTCTAGAACCAATGAATCTGTGGAGGTTTTCAAAGTGTGTCTAAAAATTCTTGGTCACTTCTCCCTTCAAGAGGGGAATCTTAATTTGTGTCCCTTGAGTGGTGTGGACTTAGGGACTCGCAGTGGCAGATGTGATGTGCTATCACTTCCTAGATTAGGTTATAAAAGACTGCAACTTAAATCCTGCCTGTGTTCTCTCTCTCTTTCATTTTTTCTTGGGGGCAGCAGCTGTGTATCTATCACCAGGCAGCCCTGTAGAGAGAGGCTGTGTGGGGAGGAACTATGGCCAGAAGTGGGCTTGGAGGTGAAGCCTGCTCCAAGATGGCCTCTAGAGACGGCGGCTCCCATGAAGTTTGACTTCAACCCCAGGATGGCCTCTAGAGACTGCAGCTCCCATGAAGTTTGACTTCAACCCCAGGATGGCCTCTAGAGACTGCAGCTCCCATGAAGTTTGACTTCAACCTCTGGCCCTGAGCCAGAGCCACCCAGCTCAGCCAGTCGATTCCTGACCCACAAGACCTGTGAGGTAATGTCTGTTGTTTCAAGCCACTACATTTGGTCTAATGTGTTACACAGCAATAGAGAATTAGGTGTCCCACACAACACTGCCTCTAGTGGGAAGGCTTGGAATTCACTAGTCTTCTACCAGCTGCCTGCGGAGGCTCAGTTATGGTGCCAGATGCAGATGACAGCTGGCCAGGTCGGGTGTGTCCTGTCACTCAGCTCGTGCCTTAGACCAGCAGCGGTCCATCCCGTGGCCAGAGTGTACAGTTCTGGGAATGAGGGGTAGTGGTGAGAGTGACCCCTCTCACTGTCGCAGGGACCAGCCCATTCATGGGATTTTCTACACTTCAGGCTCCTTGGGGAAAAACAGCGCATGACTACTTCAAGCATAATAGTCCACTATTAATATTTAAACTTATATTAATTAGCCACTTAAAAACCATTAAATAATGATTTATACATTTTAACATATAAAATATTTCAAAATGGTATCTAGTTTATGAAAAATAAAGAAAAATTTAATAACTGTGCCCCAAGACACTGGTTTTTTATGTGCTCATGGTCTTTTTTTTTTTTTTTTAACATCTTTATTGGAGTATAATTGCTTTACAATGGTGTGTTGTTCATGGTCTTTTTATTCAATTTTTCAGGAGCCAGGCAGAGCACTGCATTGTCATGCTGTGAAAATGTGTTCAGTAAAACCTAGATATGCTTTATTAGGACCAAAGAACTTTATTCTAAATATCAAAACAACACAAAGAACTAGTTCAATATACAATACACTTCCTAGTCTTCACATAGAACTGAATTTTTCTATAAAGACATTGGTAGTCAGGACACACGAGACAGTCAAAATATCTATAAAACTCACAAGATACTTTACACACAGTTCACAAAATAATAAATCTTGATATTTTAGATTTTTCTTTGTAACTGTTTTCAAAAGTGTTCTAATGATTAAAAAGAAAACTTAGGATTGGAGACTGAAAACTAAGTTCAAAGGCATTTCCACTTTAGTGGACATCATAAATCCCGTAATCAGAACACTTCCTACACAACACAGAGCAGCCAAATGCCCACCTCTGTGCTCATTTTTTGGCAGCCGCACTCATCAGTTGTAATACAGTTTTGTCCACAGGGATAAGAAAAGTCCGATTGTTACAAGGAATAAAAATTTTGTAATTACAAAGCAGGAATACCAAGCAACGAGACGAAATAACAATGAGAAGTGTGCATGCTCTTCATTCAAGAAATGTTTGCCCTTATTATGTTGATGAATGTTCCCTCTATAACCACTTTGTTGGGATTTTTAAAGCATAAATGGTTGCTTACAGACTAGAGAAATTCTTAATGAATTTTATTTGTACCTGGAGTTCTGAAATATTATGGCAATTATAAAACAATGTTGCTTTTTTCCCCTTCCACTCCTGCAAACTCGATATATGTAAAATAAGTTAGACTCCATAGCTTCTACTTCTTAATAACCTTAGCCAAATGCCATCTTACCTGGAGGCTAGAAGGTGAGACAGTGTTCTGATGCTCTAATCACATGGTGGGCTCCACTGGCAACCAGCCCCATCTTTAGGTGCTTTCCCAAAGTCACCCCATTAACATAACAATATACACATTTATCACTCTCAGCACTTAGTAAATTCCCAGGGTTTTTGGAACTGTGAACCAGGAAACTTGGAGGAAGACTAAATATGTATGAGAAATATATTTTGGTCATCTTAATGTCCAAATACATATGCATTTTTATAAATCACAATTTCACAGGAGGAAAGTCTTCCCATCTCATTTTATGAGGCCAACACTAACTCTGATACTAAGTTCAGATAATGACACCACAAGAAAAGAAAATTGCAGACCAATATTGCTGATGAATATAGATGCAACATTTTTCAATAAAATATTAGCAAACTGAATTCAATAATACATTACAAGGATCATACACCATGATCAAGTAGGATTTATTCCAGGGATGCAGAAATGTTTCAACATTCACAAATCATTGTGATACACCACATTAACAAAATGAAGGGGCCGCGCTGGGCCGGGCTGAGGGCACCTTGGGAGGGTTGGGGGTCGCAGGGCTGGGAGTGGAGGCGATGCCTGGGCTTAAGGGGGCGGAGTCTGGTTGGCGGGGCAGGGGAGCCTGGTGAGGGCGCACGGAGCCTATGAGGGATTGCAGCAAAGGTTTGAGGAGCAAAGCGTCGCGGCTGGAGCTGCGGAGGGACGGGGCTGGGGCCGACTTCGGGGAGCTCGTAGAGCGGGGTGGGTGAGGCGGGATTGAGAGGGTGGGCGCTCCGGCCATGGGGTTCTGACAAGGTCACAAGAAGAGAGACGGGAGGAAAGTTGAAGGGTTGAGAGGAGGGCGTAAAACCAAATGACCTTCCTGCCATCGGCTTCATCTTCTCCCCGGGCCGCTATTCCCTTCCACCTTTGGCGACCCTCTTTGGCCCTAGGAAGGAAGATTCTTCAATCACTATGTCAAGTGACACAGATGTTTCTCTTTCATCATATGATGAAGATCAGGGATCTAAACTTATCCGAAAAGCTAGAGAGGCACCATTTGTCCCCATTGGAACGGCAGGTTTTGCAGCAATCGTTGCATATAGATTATATAAATGGAAGAGCTGGGGCAATACTAAAATGTTCACCTGATCCACATGCACGTGGCAGCCCAAGGCTTTGTTGTGGGAGCAATGGCTCTTGGTATGGGCTCTTCCACGTATCAAGAATTCTGGGCAAAACCTAAACCTTAGAAGAGGAGATGCTGTCTTGATCTTGGTGGTGCTTGCTTTAGTTAGACATCTCATATTGAGGTTATATGTTTATGTTGAAAATAAATTCTGTGGGTCGAACAATAACATGGTAATTTGAATATTGGCTTCCTTTCTTGCAGGCTTGATTTGCTTAGTGACTAGTTCACTAGCTAGGTCATTCAGGGGAGTCAGATTAGCACAAAAACATGTCACTTTTAAATGCACTTGATAGTCGTACAATGTCCACCTTCTTAAACTCTTCTGATAAAATTAGTTGTAAAGAGGACAACATGCCAAACCTGAAAATGCTCCCAGTTGCTGCAGAATATCATATGCTTTTGATATAATGTAGGAATCCTATTTACCCCAGTTAATTTAACTCCTTCTGACTGCTTTGTGGACTGAGTACTGTTTTTAAGGTCTGGTTGGCTCTTGAAGAACCCTTTCAGAACAGTGCATGGAATACAACATTATAAACCTCCCGGCAACTGTGTGTGTGTTTTTAAACCAAACCTAAAGAGCTGGTAACAGCTGCTTTGAAGTAGTATCTGTTTCAGAATCATAGCTGTAAACATGAGAATAACTTAACTGTAGATCCCCGTTTAGCTCTTTTGTAATTGCAGAATTATAGTTTGCTGCTGTTATATTAGAATAATTTTTAAATGGCATTTTGAAATAGAAGTGTGTATTTTAAGTGCTAATGTAAAGGTAAATGAAAAATACTTTTTAAATGTGTGCAGTCTGTTTATTTTCTCTGAAAGAATCATAAATGTTAAACTAAATAAATTGCCTATAATGGAAGTGATTTATGAGCAAACTGGTTTGGTCAGACATTATACAAACTTCGGTATACTACAGAATGCTTTGTTGTACTTGTGAAATTCTCTTGTCTAACCCGAATTTACATTCCATGGTGATAACATGGTACCTGTAGTGTTATTAAAGTAAGCGAACACACACAGACACACACACAAAAACAAAACAAAACGAAGGATAAAAATCATATGATCATTGCAATAGATGCAGAGAAAGCATTTAACAAAATTCAACCTCCATTTATGTTAATGCTGTCAATGAATTGGGTATAGACGGAACATACCTCAACATAATAACGGCTATATATGACAAGTACACAGCTAATATAATATTTAACAATGAAAAGCTGAAAGTTTTTCCTCTATCATCAGGAGGGACAAGGATGTCCACTAAAAGCGTTCCTGGACCCAGTTCCAATGTGGTTGTGTGCCTGTGTGAAGGCTTTCCAACACCAGCAAGCAATTCCCAGACATCAGCAAGGTGCCCAAGAAATCAATTTAATTCTGACACTACCCAGAAATAAAATCAGATTCCACAGGTAAAGGGCTCAGTCCCACAAGATCACCCTCTACTTCATACACCAGTTATAGGGCCAGGTTGTACCCGTGCTTCTCACCAACCAGCTACAAACTGGAGGTTCCAACAACCCCCTCCAACTCAGCATGCCAATCAAAGTCCAGGTTGTTACATGTACTTCTGACCGACTGGCTATAAATCTGAAGTTCCCATCTTCCCCTTCTTGGGTTTGATTAATTACTCAAATGGCTTATGAGACTCAGAAAAACCCATTTACTCACTGGATTATCAGCTTATTCCAAAGGACATTAAAGGCTACAAATCAAGAGCCAGATGAAGAGATCAAAACCACAGTGAGATGTCACCTTACACCTGCCAGAATGGCTATCATTAAAAAGTCAAAGTTAACAAGTGCTATCAAGGATATGGAGAAAAGGGAACCTTCATGCACTGTTGGTGGAATGCAAGTTGGTTCAGCCACTAGGGTAAACAGTATGGAGGTTTCTCGAAAAATTAAAAATAGAACTACCATATGATCCAGCAATTCTACTTCTGAGTATTTATCCGAAGAAAATGAAAATACTAATAAAAATCATATGATCATTGCAATAGATGTTGAAAAGATACACGGGGGCTTCTCTGGTGGCGCAGTGGTTAAGAATCTGCCTGCCAATGCAGGGGACACGGGTTCGAGCCCTGGTCCAGGAAAATCCCACATGCTGTGGAGCAACTAAGCCCATGCGCCACAACTACTGAGCCTGTGCTCTACAGCCCACGAGCCACAGCTACTGAGCCCGCATGCCACAATACTGAAGCCCACGTGCCTAGAGCCCATGCTCCGCAACAACAGAAACCACTGCAATGAGAAGCCCGCGCACCACAACAAAGACCCAATGCAGCCAAAACTAACTATATAAATTTTTTTAAAAAAGAAAAAAGATACATGTAATGTTCACTGCAACATAATTTACAATAGTAAAGATATGGAAGCAATGTAAGTATTCACGGATGGTGGAATGGATAAAGAGAATGTGGTGTATGTATTCAATGGAATATTATCCAGCCTTAAAAAGAATGAAATTTTGCCATTTGTGAAAACATGGATGGACCTTGAGGGCATTATGCTCAGTGAAATAAGTCAGAGAAAGACAACATATGATCTTACTTACATGTGGAATCTAAAAACAAAACCAAAAAACAATTAAACCAACTCAAAACTGAGCTCATGGATACTGAGACTTGATTAGTGGTTGCCAGAGTCTGGAAGTGGAATGGGGGATTGGGCAAAATGGGTAAAGAAAAAGTACAAACTTTCAGCTGTAAAAAAAATAAGTCATTGAAATGTAACACACAGCAGGTAACTATAGTTAATAATACTGTATTGTATATCTGAAAGTTGCTTAGATAGTAGATCTTAAAAGTTCTTATCACAAGAAAAAACTTTGGTGACAGTGTATAGTGATGGATATTTACACACAACAGTAACAAGGTATTACCTAAAATATTTTTAATTATTTATATATTTATTTTCATCTTCAAGTGTTCATTTTTTGTAGATATTTAAAATGTTTCTAGTCAACTGATTTTTAGCTATGCTGTTTGAAATTAAAAACATAAAGATCACATTTCAAACTCTTGTGGTTGAATGTTTCCGAAACTCTCTATACCAGCAAACTCATGAAAATGTTATTAGATCTGAAGGTCAGTACCAAAGAGGTCTTTACAATTCTCAGTATGTATTGTCTTGCTTTATATGTATCCTTATTTAAAATAAAATATTCAAAGGTGATATATATACTTTAAAGGTTAATAAATTTAGAATCCACATAAGTATAAAGGAGTTAAACACCACCTCTTACCCCTATTATTTCTAAATTCAACTATAGTTTTTTAAAATATTTTATTGAACTTCCTACCAATCTTTGTTCAGTAAACCTTTATTCAGTATCAGAGCATAGTGTTTGTGTGTGTGTGTGTGTGTGTGTGTTTATACTTCATATTGGATTTTTTAAACCACTTTTTATGTCAACATGAGAGATATATACCCAATTAGATTCTAACTCCTCCTTATGACTCGTTTATTACATGTGCTAGATAGACACCTTGTAGAAGAACACAGATTTCATCATTTTTTGGTATATTTATCTATTGATCGATAAGCAAAGGTAAGTAATAACTAGATCTAATTACTAACATAGGTATGACACAGATTGCTTTTTACGTGTTTGTGAAGTGATATTATTTTGAAGATGGAGACAAACATTTTTTTCCATTTCTTCTGAAACAGTCTCAGAAAGCCTCAGAAGTTACAGAGAAAGCTTCGAGAAAGTTAGGAGAATGATGGATGGAAGGAGGCACTGAAGTGATTGCATCTAATTTCTTGCCACAGATGTTTTGTGAACAGGACACATAGCATTTTGGTTTGCCAGGTTTTAATGAAGTACTTTTAAGAAGTGATTCATTGGTCTCCCAGATTATAATTACATCATTCACATCATACTTAACACAAATTCTGATTTACTTGATAAAAGCAACTGAGGATTGGATTAATAATGAAAAATTCTGAATACATTTCAATTTTACAACTGCATTTTAACCACTGTTTCATCCACAAGTAGGATATGCCAGTTTTCCTTCCTGACAGGTTGTTCGAAATGTATGATTTGGTGTCCTTCGATTATATCCACGTTTACACGTAAATTCAACAGTGTCATCTGTTTTAGAATAAAGTTTTTTATCACGTCTCCATTTTAACTGGATGTTATGTTTTTTCATAATTTCTTCTGAAATTACACACGCATCTGAAGTTAAAAAAAATAAACATAAACCGTTAAGTGGTATACAAATATTTTCCACAGAATTTCAGGCTTTCAAGTAGAATCTCCTGCTCTGGTCCAAAAATTCCTTCTCAAAACCTTTTACAAACCAACTCATTGAAAATCCAGTATGTAGTTTCCATCATTTTAAACAGTTAATGTTGTAAGAATGAGGTACTATTTTTAGTGTAATAATTAAATGTTATAATCAAAGATTCATAATGTCAGTTATCATATGAAGAGCTTTCATTAAGGAATCTTTTGTTGCTATTGTTGCTTGAACAGGAAATTTTCAAACTTTATTTCCACACATATTATTTTCTGGTAGTCAGGCATGCCACAGAATGGTTGGTAGTTAATCCATGAAAATTCTATTATAAACAGCTAAACATCATACTCAGTACACCGATTTTCCCAGGATCCACAAGAAGATTGAAATATTTACCTAAGCACTTTGGTGGTTCTGACCACTCTCCATTCTGACACACTATGTGTCTGTTTCCCTGAAGTTCATAGAAGGACTGGCATTGGTACTCAACTGTCGATCCTGGAGGAAATACTGGTGCCGGGAATGAGGTAATGTCTCCGTTGTCTATTGGTGGGGGAGGCCCACATTTTCCTTGAGAGTCTGAAAAATAATTTGATTCATTGAGAGACCAAAGACAAACACAGGTTAAAGAAAGTAAATAAAAATATAGAACAATATGTAATAGACTTGTGATTTCTTATGACAGAAATGATTCACTGAAAAAAGTTTAATCACTTAAACTGAGAGTCACATTTTAAGCCCTTCCTTTCACCCCACATGAAAGCACACATAAGACATTAACAAATATGTCTGCTTTGCAGTATTCTGGTATTTAAAGATGTTTTCCTTAATGAATGTATACTAGAGAGATGGATAGCTAAGATAAACAAAGAAAGTTTCTTGGTCTTATATATTAAGCATACTGCAGTGGCTATTGAATCTCTGGTAATTTTTTAAATTGATTTTCATTTTTATTACAAGAGAAACATCAGCTTTTTAAACAAAATTCAAAGAATTACAAATGTGTATAATGTGAAAGGGAATTTCTGGCTTCCTGTTCTGGACAAAATGAGATGGGAACATTTCTGCTTATTTATTTCTTCTGCTAAATATTCCCTCTGTTAACTAAAAATCCTGAACATATTATAAAGACCAACATAAGAGGTTGTGAAGGGTGTAGAAAAGAAGTAGATCTTTTAGTGACCTTGGGCTTCAAGGAGTTACACTGCAGTGGGTTGTCTGAGTTTTCACTTTGCCTTGTATGTATCCTGGACTTGGGCACTGAGACCACGACCCAGAAATGATCTCACGTTCAGGCAAAATTAACAAACAAAAAAAGAGTCCCAGGGAGACTCTGCTTCCTTTAGCCAAAGGCCCAGGAAAGGATCAGCCTAGCAAGAGAGAAACATTTTTTCACAGTACAGGACTCACTCTAGAAAAACACCATTGAGGAAACCTGAGACCAACCCTCTCCCCACCTTGATCAACAGGGGTCAAGTGTTCAGTCTAGACTTTCACCCACACTGGGAGGGAACAAGATACCTGTGCTTGTGCTTGGACTGCACCCCTGGGGTTTCACAATCTCCTGGAACCTGGGTCCCGCATCTCCCATAAAGGGGCTTTTGCGGATAGATGCTAAATTATTATTGTTGAAGGTGGGATACCAGGAGGAGTGTCTTACCCTTTATCTTGCTGACATCGCTCTCTCCTTTGTGCTATTTTTGTTTATATTTTATAATTTTTTTCTTTTCTTTCTGTCTGGAGCTTCTGGTTTCTAATAATTTTATATACTCTCTCACTTTTAATTTCCTATTTAGGCAGATTTCTATGGCTTCTTTTCTTCTAGTGACTCAATCACATTACAATATTTCGGACAACTATATCTTTGGTTTCCAAGTGCTCATTTTTAAAATCACCTTTATTCAGATATGAATTACATACAATAAGATCCACACATATTAGCATGTGGGCCAATGATGTGACAATGTGTACACCTGTGTAACCACCCAACCAAACTAGAGACAGTTTTCATCTTCCTTTAAAAGTCTGTGGTTTCCTTTCTACTCCACCTCCCCCAACTCTCTTCCTCTAGGAAGCCCATGTTCTTTCTGTCACTATAATTTTGCCTTCCTACAACTTTGTATGATGGATTCATACAGCATGCATTGTCTTACATCTGGCTGCTTTATTTCATCCAAAGTCAAACCCATTCTTCTATGTGGTGTCTTGCATCACTAGGTCACTCCTTTCCATTGTGGAGCAGGGTAGCTTTCTATGGATATAAAATATGTTTATCCATTTTATCCTCTGTTGAATGACTTTTGGAGTGTTTCCAGGTTGTGGCAGTTATGACTGAGCTATTTATGAACACCTGAACTCAAGTCTTTGAATGAACATATATTTACTATTTCCTGATAAATACCTAAAAGTAAAATTGCTGGGCTATCTGATATGTGCTTGACTGAATCTACAAGAAACTACCATACTGGTTTTCAGGGTGATTGTGCCATCTTACATTCCCATTAGCAATGTGTAAGAGTTCCAGTTGATTCTCATCCTCACTAACAAGCAGGATGATCAGCATTTTTGTTGTTTTAAATTGAGGTATAGTTGGTTTCCAATATAGTGTTAGTTTCAGGTGTACAGCATAATGATTCAAAAATTTTGCAGATTATACTCCCTTATAGGTTAAGACAATGACTATAATTCCCTGTGCTATACAGTGTATCGTTGTCGCGTATCTGTTTTGTACATAGTAGTTTGTATCCCTGAATCCCACACCTCTAACTTGTCCCTCCTGACTTCCTTCTCCCCTTTGGTAACCACTAGTTTGTTTTCTATATCTGTGAGTATGTTTCTACTTTGCATATGCATTCAGTCGTATTATTTTTTAGATTCCACATATAAATGATATCATACAGTATTTGTCTTTTTCTGTCTAACGTATTTCACTAAGGATAATATTCTCTAAGTCCATGCATGTTGCTGCAAATGGCACTATTTCATTCTTTTTTATGGCTGAGTAGTATTCCATTGTATATATGCGATGGAAAGCACCTAAGCTGGTTGCCAAGGGAGTCACCTTGTGATGAGAAGGTTAGAAGATTCAGTCCCACACCCCTGACCTCCAGGGAGGGAAGAGGGGCTGCAGATTGCATCAACTGCCGATGGCCAATGGGTTAGTCAATTTGCCCCTGTGATAAAGCCGCCATAAAAAAAACAAAAGGATGGGATTTTGAGAGATTCCTAGCAGGTGAACATGTGGACGTGCTGGGAGAGTGGCCACTAGGAGGGCATGGAAACTCTGTGCCTTTCCATGTACCTAGCCCTGTGCATCTCTTCCATCTGCCTGTTGCTGAGTTATATTCCTTAAACTGGGAATCTGGTAAATGAAATATTTCTTTGAGTTCTATGAGCCACTCTAGCAAATTAATTGAACCTGAAGAGGAAGTCCCAGGAACCTCTAATGTATAGCCAGTAAACAGAAGCACAGATGACAAGCTGGACTTGTGATTGAATTCTGAAGGGGGCGGGGTGGGAGAGCAGTCAGCTTTCAGCAGAATTATAAATAGACTTATCCTAAGTTGAAGTAAAGTAAAAGCCATATGTGGTAACTGAAATTTTCAATTTTATAAATTTGGTTTTGCACACTTAATAAAGGCTAGCTTTCTTCTCTCCCTTTGTCTCCTTCCTTTGAATCATTCACTAACTTGCCAAATGACCTTGTCAGAATTAAACTGTGCTACCTTTTAAAGCATCATGAGAGAACCATATTTTGACTTGCTTCTTTTGATGCATTGTTATATTATGTGAAATTATTAGGAATTATATTAAAAATTCTGTATATTTGAGAAGCAGCACCATATGTATTATCAAGTTTGTTGATTCTGATTAAAAAAATACACTGAAGAAACTATATAATGTGAGAATCATAGTTTTTCACTGTGTACTTGGCTAGTGTTTTCTATTAGCACCTATATTTAATTTATGTAAGTAGACAAGATGATTTTCTAGTGATGACCCAGATATTTGCATGTCTACTTAGACACAGTTGGAACCCTGAAACTGAAAAGGTGACAATAGTAGAAACAGCAATACTGCATATACTAAATACTGTTATCTCTCTATAAAATATAAAAGAATACAAGATCCCAGAGGACAGTGTTTTCCTTACAGACACGACTGCATTTAGGAGGGGAGGACCAGCCATCTTCTGCACATGTAACGCTGCTCCAATCATTTGGGAGGCTATAGCCAGTGTCACACACAATTTGTACAGTTTCACCTTCCTGGTGTGTTTGTCCTGAAGATGCAGAATGACCATTTTCCACCCAAGGGAAAAAACACTGTCCTAAAAGCCAAAAGATGACAGATACAAATCTTGCAATGAAAGAGCATAACATTTTGCAAACTTCAGAAGAGAAATCAAGTGCAAAAATTTTGTTTCTTAAAAATTAAGCCATGCATGTAAAAAATTAAAATGCCATGCCAGTAATTAAGACTTGAATATAGAAAAAATGTACATTTGTAAAGCTACTTTCTATAAACAGCTTCTCACAACGAGCAATAACATAAGTCATCTTTGCTGGCCCCTCCGGTTCCCGCTGCTATGACTGTCCAGGCTCTGTGATACCTTCAGGCCGAGCCTCTCCACTCACTGAACACACTGGGTAATTCATCCGGACAATGAGGAGGGTGTTTACTCACTGAGACACTTTGGTCTTGGTGACCATCCTTCCTGTGTACAGATTATTCGATTCCAGAGTAATTGTGAAGGGGACACAAAGCTGTGATCACAGGTGTAGTAGAAATATTTCCCTATGTCAACTGGGAAGACTTGTTTATAACTGTTTTCATCATATATGGTTCCATGTTTTATCTCTGGAAAATCACACGTTCTTCCTTAAGAAAAGAAATAGTATCCTACATTAATGAATAGCTCTACTTATGTTAATAATCCCATTGTTGAATTTATTATTCTATTTAGCTTAATTCTTCCACTTGCATTAGTGACCGAGATCTGGGACAATGTATAACTAAGAGTACATAGGTACTTGAGGAGCTCAATATGTTTAAGTTCTTTGGAAGCATTTTCAAGATTAAAATCACACAGAAAAATGTAAACGCTGAGGAAGAGAACAAAAGTGGTTCTATGTAGTGAACCTCCCAGATCTAAGACGTTTGCTTCTGGAGGGATGGGAGGACTGTCTGTAGTTCTCCTTTCATTTCTTGTGCCTCTTCTTCCTGTGTCTTCCACAGAGATTCCCCAGCGTCTCAGCCCTTTCCATGCCTCCTCTCCCAGTCCACGTCACATGTTGCACAGGAGACATATACGAACAAATATACATTCGCATATGAATATATATATTCATATACATATAGTCATACATGTATATATGACTATGTCTAACCTTTTCAGTGAAGACAATTTGAATATAAAATATTCATAAAGGAAAAATACTAGCAACAAAAAACCGCTAAGATATAATTACTAACTTGTGATGAATGTCCTCTAAAAATATGTATGCAAGAATTTAAATATACTTGAGTGGAAAATAGAAAAAGAATTTTTGATTATTACTGTACACTCAAAATGTGTAAGTATGATTGTATTTATTTGCTAGGGCTGCCATACAAAGTACTATAGATGGGGAAGCTTAAAACAAAGAAATTTATTTTCTCACAATTCTAGAGGTGAGAGGTCCAAGATCAAGGTATCAGAAGGGCTGGTTTCTTCTGTGGCCTCTCTCCTTGGCTTGTAGATGACCGTCTTCTCCCTGTGTCTTCACGAGGTTTTCCCTTTATGTGTCTGTGTCCTGATTTCCTCCTCTGATGCTGACACCCGATTTATTGAATCAGAGCCCATCATAATGACCTCATTTTAACTTAATTACCTCTCTAAAGACCGTACCTTCATGTACAGACACATTCTGAGCTCCTGGGAGTTAGAACTTCAACATATGAATTTTGGAGGACGGAATTCAACCTGTGTCCATCCACTAAATACACAAAGATGTTTCTGTTTACACACAGGTGTGCTTCCACAGAATGGCTTCCATTCTCTGCTGAAAAACCTTGGTGCAACTCAAGCTTACGGGGCTTTCAGCTCAAAGGTTACTTTTAGAAAGAGTTCACTGAATGAGAATAGTTTACATTGGACAGGAATCGTTGTTGTATTGTTACTGTTGTTGCTGATGAAAGAAATTGCCCAAATATAGACTTAAATAGCATACAAAACCAACCATGCAAAAAATTATTTAGATTCACTCTTCTTGTAGATTAAAAATAACAAATAGTGTTTCATATTCTAATCATAAATGGTGCAATGAGAAATCCTAAAGCATATTAGAGGTTTTGTTTACAATAACTTGGAAAGGAGATTTTGATTTTAAAAGAAATAAGACACTTTAAAAAGATATCATGATGAAGGATCCATAGAGTTGTAAAAGAATGAAATAAACAAAACTGTGTCAATAAAATCTTGATGTGTACATGTAAAATTAGAATTAATATACAAAAATAAAGTGCTCCTTAATTTAAAGATAAGTGAAAGGATCCACAATATTTGTTACGTTATAAGAGATAATTTTTGATATAGAACAATTGCATTCAGGTAAGTTAATATAGAAAATTTCACTATAAATGTGAAAACACATCAGTGAACAATGTGCTAGGGTTAACGCTCTAAAAATTATTTATTAGTTTATTTGCCCAACAATTACTTCTGACCTCAGAAATGTAAAGTAAAATTAATTGTCATTCCACTGGAATTAAGAATTTACTATACTTTTTGTTGAAATGGATATTTCTTTTAACCTGCTGTTTATTTTATTGAAATATTAAATTGATCATGATGTCAATGACTTTTAACAGCTGTATGAAGTTATAATTAAAACACAGTAAACTAAATATATTTGAAATGCCTGATTTAATGAGTTTTGACATATGAATCCATAAAACTATCACCATACGCAAGATTATAAAGCTATCCATCACTCCCAAATATTTCCTTGCATTAAAACTGAGAAACCTCCATCCATTTTGAAGTCAGAAGCTAGCCTGTGACTTCTTTCCTAATGTTGTGTGAGCATATTCACTTATCTTTATAATCAGCGTTGAGAGTCCTTTCGCTGTGGAACTCAAAACACAGAAAAAACATAATTTTTTTTCGTTTTCCCTTAAGAGAATATGAGATAATTTTCCTGTAAGGTTACACTCTATCATGATGACACAATACAGACAATTCCTATTAGTCTATCATTAAAATATAAAGACAGGTGAAAGTAGATAAAACGTGGAGTTACATTCAAGAGGGAAACTGAGTGTTCAGGGGTGTTTCCACTTACCTTGTGCATGAGCACAGGAAACCCACAGGGTGAGGATGACATTGAGTAGTAACAGCATGTTAGAGATTCCCAAAGGCACGTTCATACAAATATTCCAGTTGTGTTGCTTGGTCGTTCAGCAGTTTATCAAGTGTGACTGTGAACTTAAGGACATTACTATGGCTCTAGTTAACTGAGGTCACTTAGTAAATATCAAAGTCCAAACAGCTTTGCAAAATCCCTGAATTACGGTTAGTGGTTTCACAACAATTTCTTAAGTTCATTCCCTGGTAAGTGCTTGCACAACCTTTTTGCGGGACAGTAATAGGTGGGCTCCAGAAGTGATATAAAACACTAATTGTTAAAGTAAACACTTCTTTAAAATAGGTGGAGTTCTTTCTCAACCAGGTGAGTCATATGTGAATAACTCTGAGGCCATGTCACCATCACTTTCTCATGTCTTTTATTTACCTTCACCCAGCTTCTTTGCTTAGGGGTCTAGGAAAACCAACATGTATTTGGATCTTATTCTATCATCTGTATTCTCTTGTGCTTAGGGAAGCACTGATTCTTTTTTTTTAACTTATGTGGGATCACACTAGTGAGTACAAGAGTTTCAGCATATTCTTGGCATTAAATATTCTTTACTGTGCTTGAGGGACCTTCTTTTTTTTTTTTTTTTTGAAATATTCAGATGCACACAATGATATCCCTTTTGTTGTAGGACTATAACTCAAAAATCCTCACCTGGTCTTTCACTAACTTAATTACACTTATTCTCTATTTTATTTAGATATGAATATTTATATAGTCAATTCTATTCAATGTAATGTAAAATACAATTCTTTAATATAAGAGAAGTGCTTTCAAACAGATAATTAATGTGGAAAATATAGTATTACTATAAAGGAAAAGAAAAACCAGTCAGAGATGTCAGAGAGTTAATGCATTGAAATTATTTATTTTCTTAATATAGCTACAGTAGTTTCAAAATATAAAATAATTTATTAATATATGTAATTAAGGCTTCCAGAATAGCAAAATAGCTTATATCAAGCTAAACTTTCTATGAATAAAAATTATTTGCTAACACAAATTATAACAATGACTGCTTGAGAGAGTAAAAGCTAGCAGAAAATAGAAAGTGTCCAACCTTTGAAAGAATGGAACCAAACTGTGAGATCCGTATTTACCCATTTTCTGAACTTAGAACACACTCACATACACATGGTGATGAGTGGTTGAGCTCCAGGAGGAAGCAAGAGTTTGTTTCTTGTGACAATTTAGAGACCTGTATGTGGGGCAGGCAGGACATCTGCCGTGTGAGAGGAGAAATCCATGAAGCCCCACCAGGGAAATTTGCGATAATCTTCACATTACTCCTTAAATTATCTACTAAATCCACATGAGTATTTACGGGCTGAAGTTCCAATATCAAATAAAATAAAATTCAAAAGAGGATTATCAGAGAATAATGAAGAGTATTTTATCATAATAAATAATTCAGATAATGTTGAATTCACCAAGGCAAAAGAAAAAGAGGCATGTAAGGACAGAGTAAAGCATAATTATGTAATGTTTAAAAATTAAGGATTCTACAAAAAAGGCTATTAGAAATAATATATACAAAACTTTATATAGAAACCAAAATTGAAAAAATATTATAAAGGACACCATCTTTTATAAATAAAAACTGTATTAAGAAATACATTTGACAAAATATTTAAAGAGAGCTACACTGAAAACTGCAAAACATTGCTGAGAAAAATATTAAAAGACAAATCAAGTAAGGAGAAGATGACGAACTTGGATTGGAACATTTAACATCATAAAGATGTCAGTTTTTCCCAATTAGTTTATGTTTTGAACATGACCCAAGAAAAATTCTTTTAATTTTTGTGAATTCCAAAAATGTAGGCTATTGCTGCATTTCATTTGCTGTCATGTGAGTTCCTTGATCAGAAGCAATGATGTGTGGATTACCGCTATGTGGATAAGTGCACGGAGGGTTGATGTGGCAGAAGCTTGTGGGTAGGGAAGGCAAATCCATTCCCAGGTTGAGTATCTATTTCAGGAAGAACAAAACACAGCCCCTTCCATGATGGAAGTGTCCAAAGTAATCAACCTGCCATCAGGTGGCTGGCTGATCACCCCAGGGACTGTGCCTCACCAAAAACTCATCTGGTTTCTGCTGCTAGGAGACGGGGCCCTCAGCAGTGGCTAATCACATAGGCTTTGGGGATAGGAAGTCCACGTTTCTGATCCCACAGATAGCCTCCATTCCTATTACCATGGCCATTGTACATGACCCCACCAGGAAATGACGGCAGTGGCTGGGGACAGAGTTTGACTGGAATCCATCACAGAGGTCGCCCTATCCACTGGATCCATAAATCTGCATCTGCTGAGATCAGCCTTTGCTGAGCATCACATAGGATATAAATATCCTCACCTTTTTTGCTAATCAGAGAGATCTATCCACATACCTCTTTTCATCTCCTTGTGACCAATTTTCCTACCAAAGTTCAGGACCCCATTCCTTCCTACTTGAACAGCAGACATCCCGTGTAGTTGGAAATTTAATTTGCACTGTAATCCACCTACTCGTAGGATCAGACTCTGGGTTTACTTTTCAGAGATCTCAGCTCTGGGGATACAGGAGATAAGGGTTTCTTTCAGGGTCAACAGAGAAACTTTAAGGGCATTTGCGCAGCATCTGAACTGTGGATTTGAATTCCTGAGCTCAACCTTTTCTTTCCCCACTTCGTCTCGTGCAACGAAGATCAACCAGTCAATCCAATTCTTCTCATTAGTTTGACAAAAATGCTCTACGATATCAAATACTTGTCACCTATAAATATGATTGGAAGTACCCAGTGTTGATATTTTGTGTATCTCTCTTGTCACATCATGCCACGGACTATCGGTGCCAGTGATGTTAAATATATCAGATTTGAGAATAAATTCCAGAAATCCCAGAAACAGGTTAGAAAATTTATCCTGAAGATGTTCTTTCTTTAGGATCTCTCGTTACCAAAATCTGTAATAGTCAAAGTTGTCTTTAGAGGAACAGAAACAATATCCTATATCAGTAAAACACACACACACAGGGAGTGACAGAGAGACAAACACGGATGTTGAGGTTTGTGATAAGGAATTGGCTCATGTGATTGGGCAGGCTGGCAAGTCTGGAACCTGCAGGGCAGGGAGCAGCCTGGAAACCCAGGAAGGGCATGTGTTGCAGTTTTGAGTTTGAAGGCCGTCTAGAGGCAGAGTTCCTCCTTCCTGGACGGAGCTCAATGTTTTCTCTTAAAGGCTTCAGCAGATTGGATGAAGTACACCCACGTTACGGAAGGTGCTTTGCTTTGTTCAAAGTCTGTGAATAGATGCTAATCACGGCTTTAAAATGCCTTCACAGAAACATCTAGACTGATAGTTTGACCAGGCACCTGAGTAGTGTAGTCTAGCCAAGTTGACACAAAATTAACCAGTACAGTGATGACCTTGCATATTTAGTTCAGAAGATTCCTAACCGACTATGGAAGAGCCACCTGATTTCTTCTTGCTGCTTGTAGTAAAATATGTGAGATAAGATGTAAATTGAAGGATGAACTGTCAAGCAAAAAGGAACCAGCATGAGATGATTTGAAAATTCTCAGCCTATCCACATAGTGTATTCACCAATCAAGGCCAGAGTGAGGCTGGATAATCCTTTGCTTAAAAGGTTAGGCATGTGACTTGAGATCCAAGCAATTGTCTCAGCCTAAGTCAGAAGAAACACTATTATCCAGGGAAGGTCTGGAATGTACCCTCACGTCTGAGAGCTTGTACCTATTAGTGCACAAGAGACTGACAAGATTTTTGAGAATGTTATACTAACAGAAATGCTTGCAGCAGGGAATGAAAGGGGCAGGGATCATACAAATAAAGGAGGAAAGTCTCCAAAGATTGGGCGATGCATACGGAGGCCTGGGCCAACACGGACTGTTTCAGCTGAGAAAGTGGGGTCACCTCCCTGGTGGTCCAAAAAGTTGGGGCTGCCACCCCAGGGGGCCCAAGGACAGAGCATGAATTTCACAGAGGGGTGTCCTCTGTTCTTGGAAACTAATGAGATTTCTCCTGCTGGGTTTTGGATTTCCTTGAGACCTGAGACCCCCTTTTTAAAATTTCTATTTCTCCATTTTATAATGGTAATATCTGTCCTATACCAGTCTTAACGTGTTATTTTGGAAGCATATTACTAGTTTTCTGGGCTCACAGGGTCGCACGTGAATAAGAATTTTGCCCAAGGATGGACCAGAAACTGAGTCTTCCCCATAACTGATTTAGAAGGTATTTAGATGAAATTTGGGCCTTAGAGTTGATACTGGAAAAGGTTAAAACTTTGGGGGATGTTGGGATTGGGTGAATATATTTTACATATGGGAAAGATAAAAATTTGAGAGGCCACAATGTGGATTGTTATGTGTTGAACAGTGTCCCTCAAAAGACTTTTTAGAGTCCTTACACCCAAGACTTAAAAGTATTACCTTATTTGGAATTAGGGTGTTTAAAAGATGTAATCAAGTGAAGATGAGGTCATTATGGTGGGCTCCAGTGAAATATGACTGATGTCTGTTTAAGAAGAAGAAAATACCAAGTAAAGACAAAGCACACAGAGAGAATATTTTGTGACCAGAGAGGCAAAGATTAGAATGACGCAGCTGTAAGCCAAGAAACACCCAGACTGATGGCCACTGCCAGAAGCTACAGAGCAGCAAAGAAAATTCTACCAGTTCTCAGAGAGAGCATGGTATAAAAAGCACAAATAGAAGCAAAAGGAAGCAAGTGCTATTGTTAGTCTTATGGGGGCCCCAATCCCATTTATAAGTGCTCCACCCTGAGGACTTCATTTAATCCTAATCACCTTCCAGAGATCGTACCTCTTAATCCTATCATATTAGGGGGTTTGGTTTCAACATTGGGATTTTGGGGGATGCATTCCATCTTCTTTCCAATATCAATAACTCTTTGAAAAACAGCTAACTACAGTTCTCTTTCATGTGTATTGATACATTTACTATGTTGCCAAGTGCTACCTGAATTTAGGTCATAAATTGGTTAGAAGAGATTTGTAGTTAATGCAGATCTCAAATGTATATTGATGATGATATGATAATATTGGAAACTGAAGAATAAGTATCAATGGTTTTATCTCCAGTAGTGAAACATATGACTAACAGAAGCTGGCCAATAAGAACAAAGGTCCAGGGACTTCCCTGGTGGCACAGTGATTAAGAATCTGCCTGCCAATGCAGGGGACACAGGTTCGAGCCCTGGTCCCGGAAGATCCCACCTGCCGCGGAGCAACTAAGCCCATGTGCCACAACTACTGAGCCTGTACTCTAGAGCCCGCACGCCACAACTACTGAGCCCGCATGCCACAACTACTGAAGTCCATGCGCCTGGAGCCCATGCTCCCCAACAAGAGAAGCCACCACAATGAGAAGCCTGTGCACCGCAATGAAGAGTAGCCCTGCTCAACGCAACTAGAGAAAGCCCGAGTGCATCAACAGAGATCTAACGCAACCAAACATAAATAAAAAATTTTTAAATAAAAGAAATGATCAAAGGACTATCCACTCACCATTTCATGGACACTTGGATTATTCCCAGTTTGTGGCTATTCATTCCAGAAAAGCAAAACTATAGGTGCAGAAGACGAATCAAGGGTCCCAGATGCTGGGGTTGGAAGGAGCAGATTGTCTGCACAGGAACCTCTTCACGTTATAGAACAAGAACCTTCTATAGCTTGAGTAGATGGTGCTTGTGTAACTGAATGCGTTTATCAGAACTCACTGAACTGTCTGCTTAAAAAGGGTAAGCTTTACAGAACTTCAAGATGGTGGAAGAGTAAGATGTGGAGATTACCTTCCTCCCCACAAATACAACAGAAATACATCTTCATGTGGAACAACTCCTACAGAACACCCACTGAACGCTGGCAGAAGACCTCAGACCTCCCAAAAGGCAAGAAACTCCCCACATAACTGGGTAGGGCAAAAGGAAAAAGAAAAAACAGAGACAAAGAATAGGGATGGGACCTGCACCAGTGGGAGAGAGCTGTGAGGGAGGAAAGGTTTCCACGCACTAGGAAGGCCCTTCGCGGGCGGAGACTGCGGGTGGCGGAGGGGGGAAGCTTCGGAGCCACGGAGGAGAGCGCAGCCACAGGGGTGCGGAGGGCAAAGCGGAGAGATTCCCACACAGAGGCTCGGCGCCGACCAGCACTCACCAGCCCGAGAGGCTTGTCTGCTCCCCTGCCGGGGCGGGCGGGGCTGGGAGCTGAGGCTCGGGCTGCAGTCGGATCACAGGGAGAGGACTCGGGTTGGCGGCGTGAACACAGCCGGAAGGGGCTAGTGCACCACAGCTAGCCGGGAGGGAGCCCGGGAAAGTCAGGAACTGCCGAAGAGGTAAGAGACCATTGTTTAGGGGTGCGCGAGGAGAGGGGATTCAGAGCAACACCTAAATGAGCTCCAGAGACAGGCGTGAGCCACGGCGATCAGCGCGGACCCCAGAGCTGGGCATGGGACGCTAAGGCTGCTGCTGCCGCCACCAAGAAGCCTGTGTGCGAGCACAGGTCACTCTCCACACCGCCCCTCCCAGGAGCCTGTGCAGCCCGCCACGGCCAGGCTCCCGTGATCCAGGGACAACTTCCCCGGGAGAACGCACGGCACGCCTCACGCTGCTGCAACGTCACGCTGGGCTCTGCCGCCGCAGGCTCGCCCCGCCTCCTCCGTACCCCTCCCTCCCCCCCGCCTGAGTGAGCCAGAGCCCCCGAAGCAGCTGCTCCTTTAACCCCGTCCTGTCTGAGCAAAAAACAGACGCCCTCAGGCGACCTATACGCAGAGGCGGGGCCAAATCCAAAGCTGAACCCCGGGAGCTGTGCGAACAGAGAAGAGGAAGGGAAATCTCTCCCAGCAGCCTCAGGAGCAGCGGATTAAACCTCCACCATCAACTTGATGTACCTGCATCTGTGGAATACCTGAATAGACAACTAATCATCCCAAATTGAGGAGGTGGACTTTGGGAGCAATGATATATATATATATTTTTTTCCCTTTTTTCTCTTTGTGAGTGTGCATGTGTATGCTTCTGGGTGTGATTTCATCTGTATAGCTTTGCTTTCACCATTTGTCTTAGCATTCTGCCTGTCCTTTTTTTTTTTTTTTTTTTTTTAGTATAGTTTTTAGTGCTTCTTATCATTGGTGGATTGGTTTCTTGGTTTGGTTGCTCTCTTCTTTCCTTTTTTTTATTACTTAAAAAATGTTTTTTAATAATTTTTTTATTTTAATAACTTAATTTTATTTCATTTCATTTTATTTATTTAATATTTTTCTTTCTTTCCTTCAATTTTTCTCTCTTTTGTTCTGAGCCATGTGGATGACAGGGTCTTGGTGCTCCGGCTGGCATCAGGGGTGTGCCTCTGAGGTGGGAGAGTCAAATTCAGGACATTAGTCCACCAGAGACCTCCCAGCTCCACGTAATATCAAATGGTGAAAATCTCCCAGAGATCTCCATCTCAACGCCAAGACCAAACTTCACTCAACGACCACCAAGCTACAGTGTGGGACACCCTATGTCAAACAACTAGCAAGACAGGAACACAGCCCCATCCATTAGCAGAGAGGCTGCCTAAAAACATAATAAGGTCACAGACACCCCAAAACACCACGAGACGTGGACCTACCCACCAGAAAGACAAGATCCAGCCTCATCCACCAGAACACAGGCACCAGTCCCCTCCACCAGGAAGCCTACACAACACACGGAACCAACCTTATCCACTGGAAACAGACACCAAAAACAAAGGGAACTACAAACCTGAAGCCTGCGAAAAGGAGACCCCAAACACAGTAAGTTAAGCAAAATGGGAAGACAGAGAAACACACAGCAGATGAAGGAGCAAGGTAAAAACCCACCAGACCTAACAAATGAAGAGGAAATAGGCAGTCTATCTGAAAAAGAATTCAGAATAATGACAGTAAAGATGAACAAAAATCTTGGAAATAGAATGGAGAAAATACAAGAAATGTTTAAGAAGGACCTAGAAGAACTAAAGAGCAAACAAAAAATGATGAACATCAAAATAAATGAAATTAAAAATTCTCTGGGAGGAATCAATAGCAGAATAACTGAGGCAGAAGAATGGATAAGTGGCCTGGAAGATAAAATAGCTGAAATAACTACTTCAGAGCAGAATAAAGAAAAAAGAATGAAAAGAATTGGGGACAGTCTCAGAGACCTCTGGGACAACATTAAATGCACCAACGTTCGAATTATAGGCATCCCAGAAGAAGAAGAGAAAAAGAAAGGGACTGAGAAAATATTTGAAGAGATTATAGTTGAAAACTTCCCTAATATGGGAAAGGAAATAGTTAATCAGGTCCTGGAAGCACAGAGAGTCCCATACAGGATAAATCCAAGGAGAAACACGCCAAGACACATATTAATCAAACTGTCAAAAATTAAATATAAAGAAAACATATTAAAAGCAGCAAGGGAAAAACAACAAATAACACATAAGGGAATCCCCATAAGGTTAACAGCTGATCTTTCAGCAGAAACTCTGCAAGCCAGAAGGGAGTGGCAGGATATACTTAAAGTGATGAAGGAGGAAAACCTACAACCAAGACTAATCTACCCAGCAAGGATCTCATTCAGATTTGATGGAGAAATTAAAACCTTTACAGACAAGCAAAAGCTGAGAGAGTTCAGCACCACCAAACTAGCTTTACAACAAATGCTAAAGGAACTTCTCTAGGCAAGAAACACGAGAGAAGGAAAACACCTACAATAACAAACCCAAAACATTTAAGAAAATGGGAATAGGAACATACATATCGATAATTACCTTGAATGTAAATGGATTAAATGCTCCCACCAAAAGACAGAGACTGGCTGAATGGATACAAAAACAAGACCCATATATATGCTGCCTACAAGAGACCCACTTCAGACCTAGAGACACATACAGACTGAAAGTGAGGGGACGGAAAAAGATATTCCATGCAAATGGAAATCAAAAGAAGGCTGGAGTAGCAATTCTCATATCAGACAAAATAGACTTTAAAATAAAGACTATTACAAGAGACAAAGAAGGACACTATATAATGATCAAGGGATCGATCCAAGAGGAAGGTATAACAATTGTAAATATTTATGCACCCAATATAGGAGCACCTCAATACATAAGGCAAATACTAACAGCCATAAAAGGGGAAATCGACAGCAACACAATCATAGTAGGGGACTTTAACACCCCACTTTCACCAATGGACAGATCATCCAAAATGAAAATAAATAAGGAAACACAAGCTTTAAATGATACATTAAACAAGATGGACTTAGTTGATATTTATAGGACATTCCACCCCAAAACAACAGAATACACATTTTTCTCAAGTGTTCATGGAACATTCTCCAGGATAGATCATATCTTGGGGCACAAATCAAGCCTTGGCAAATTTAAGAAAATTGAAATCGTATCAAGTATCTTTTCCGACCACAATGCTATGAGACTAGATATCAATTACAGGAAAAGATCTGTAAAAAATACAAACACATGGAGGCTACACAATACACTACTTAATAACGAAGTGATCACTGAAGAAATCAAAGGTGAAATCAAAAAATACCTAGAAAGAAATGACAATGGAGACACGACGACCCAAAACCTATGGGACGCAGCAAAAGCAGTGCTAAGAGGGAAGTTTATAGCAATACAAGCCTACCTCAAGAAACAGGAAACATCTCGAATAAACAACCTAACCTTGCACCTGAAGCAATTAGAGAAGGAAGAACAAAGAAACCCCAAAGCTAGCAGAAGGAAAGAAATCATAAAGATCAAATCAGAAATAAATGAAAAAGAAATGAAGGAAACAATAGCAAAAATCAATGAAACTAAAAGCTGGTTCTTTGAGAAGATAAACAAAATTGATAAACCATTAGCCAGACTCATCAAGAGAAAAAGGGAGAAGACTCAAATCAATAGAATTAGAAATGAAAAAGGAGAAATAACCACTGACACTGCAGAAATACAAAAAATCATGAGAGATTACTACAAGCAACTCTATGCCAATAAAATGGACAACCTGGAAGAAATGGACAGATTCTTAGAAATGCACAACCTGCCGAGACTGAACCAGGAAGAAATAGAAAATATGAACAGACCAATCACAAGCACTGAAATTGAAACTGTGATGAAAAATCTTCCAACAAACAAAAGCCCAGGACCAGATGGCTTCACAGGTGAATTCTATCAAACATTTAGAGAAGAGCTAACACCTATCCTTCTCCAACTCTTCCAAAATATAGCAGAGGGAGGAACACTCCCAAACTCATTCTACGAGGCCACCATCACCCTGATACCAAAACCAGACAAAGATGTCACAAAGAAAGAAAACTACAGGCCAATATCACTGATGAACATAGATGCAAAAATCCTCAACAAAATACTAGCAAACAGAATTCAACAGCACATTAAAAGGATCATACACCATGATCAAGTGGGGTTTATCCCAGGAATGCAAGGATTCTTCAATATACGCAAATCAATCAACGTGATACATCATATTAACAAATTGAAGGAGAAAAACCATATGATCATCTCAATAGATGCAGAGAAAGCTTTTGAGAAATTCAACACCCATTTATGATAAAAGCCCTGCAGAAAGTAGGCATAGAGGGAACTTTCCTCAACATAATAAAGGCCATATATGACAAACCCACAGCCAACATTGTCCTCAATGGTGAAAAACTGAAACCATTTCCACTAAGATCAGGAGCAAGACAAGGTTGCCCACTCTCACCACTATTATTCAACATAGTTTTGGAAGTGTTAGCCACAGCAATCAGAGAAGAAAAAGAAATAAAAGGAATCCAAATCGGAAAAGAAGAAGTAAAGCTGTCACTGTTTGCAGATGACATGATACTATATATAGAGAATCCTAAAGATGCTACCAGAAAACTACTAGAACTAATCAATGAATTTGGTAAAGTAGCAGGATACAAAATTAATGCACAGAAATCTCTTGCATTTCTATACACTAATGATGAAAAATCTAAAAGTGAAATTAAGAAAACACTCCCGTTTACCATTGCAACAAAAAGAATAAAATATCTAGGAATAAACCTACCTAAGGAGACAAAAGACCTGTATGCAGAAAATTATAAGACACTGATGAAAGAAATTAAAGATGATACAAATAGATGGAGAGATATACCATGTTCTTGGATTGGAAGAATCAACATTGTGAAAATGACTATACTACACAAAGCAATCTACAGATTCAATGCAATCTCTATCAAACTACCACTGGCATTTTTTCACAGAACTAGAAAAAAAATTTCACAATTTGTATGGAAACACAAAAGACCCCGAATAGCCAAAGCAATCTTGAGAACGAAAAATGGAGCTGGGGGAATCAGGCTCCCTGACTTCAGAGTATATTACAAAGCTACAGTAATCAAGACAGTTTGGTACTGGCACAAAAACAGAAATACAGATCAATGGAACAGGATAGAAAGCCCAGAGATAAACCCACGCACATATGGTCACCTTATCTTTGATAAAGGAGGCAAGCATATACTGTGGAGAAAAGACAGCCTCTTCAATAAGTGGTGCTGGGAAAATTGGACAGATACATGTAAAAGTATGAAATTAGAACACTCCCTGACACCATGCACAAAAATAAACTCAAAATGGATTAAAGACTTAAGTGTAAGGCCAGACACTATCAAACTCTTAGAGGAAAACATAGGCAGAACACTCTATGACATAAATCACAGCAAGATTCTTTTTGACCCTGCTCCTAGAGAAATGGAAATAAAAACACAAATAAACAAATGGGACCTAATGAAACTTAAAAGCTTTTGCACAGCAAAGGAAACCATAAACAAGACGAAAAGACAACCCTCAGAATGGGAGAAAATATTTGCAAATGAATCAATGGACAAAGGATTAATCTCCAAAATATATAAACAGCTCATGCAGCTCAATATTAAAAAAACAAACAACCCAATACAAAAATGGGCAGAAGACCTAAATAGACATTTCTCCAAAGAAGATATACAGATTGCCAACAGACACATGAAAGAATGCTCAACATCATTAATCATTAGAGAAATGCAAATCAAAACTACAATGAGATATCATCTCACACCGGTCAGAATGGCCATCATCAAAAAATCTAGAAACAATAAATGCTGGAGAGGGTGTGGAGGAAAGGGAACACTCTTGCACTGTTGGTGGGAATGTAAATTGATACAGCCACTATGGAGAAGAGTATGGAGGTTCCTTAAAAAACTACAAATAGAACTACCATACGACCCAGCAATCCCACTACTGGGCATATACCCTGAGAAAACCATAGTTCAAAAAGAATCATGTACCAAAATGTTCATTGCAGCTCTATTTACAATAGCCAGGACATGGAAGCAACCTAAGTGTCCATCATCAGATGAATGGATAAAGAAGATGTGGCACATATATACAATGGAATATTACTCAGCCATAAAAAGAAACGAAATGGAGGTATTTGTAATGAGGTGGATGGAGTTAGAGTCTGTCATACAGAGTGAAGTAAGTCAGAAAGAGAAAAACAAATACAGTATGCTAACACATATATATGGAATCTAAGGAAAAAAAAAAAAGGCCATGAAGAACCTAGTGGCAAGACAGGAATAAAGACACAGACCTACTAGAGAATGGACTTGAGGATATGGGGAGGGGGAGGGGTGAGATGTGACAGGGTGAGAGAGGGTCATGGACATATATACACTCCCAAACGTAAAATAGATAGCTAGTGGGAAGCAGCCGCATAGCACAGGGAGATCAGCTCGCTGCTTTGTGACCACCTAGAGGGGTGGGATGGGGAGGGTGGGAGGGAGGGAGACGCAAGAGGGAAGAGATATGGGAACATATGTATATGTATAACTGATTCACTTTGTTATAAAGCAGAAACTAACACACCATTGTAAAGCAATTATACTTCAATAAAGATGTTTAAAAAAAAATGTATTCAGTGTTCAAGGCATATTGTGTTTATATGTGTATGTGTGTTTATACTTGATGCTGGATTTTAAAAATCAATTATATGTCATGTTATGATAGTTATGCAACCAATTTGATTCTAATTCATCTTTTTTTAATATATTATTATTTTTATTGATTTTAGTATAGTATTTTTAAATAAATTTATTTATTTATTATTTTTGGCTGTGTTGGGTCTTCATTGCTGTGCGGGGGCTTTCTCTAGTTGCGGCGATCGGGGGCTGCTCTTCCTTGCGGTGCACGGGCTTCTCATTGTGGTGGCTTTTCTTGTTGCGGAGCACGGGCTCTACGCGCGCGGGCTTCAGTAGTTGTGGCACGTGGGCTCAGTAGTTGTGACTTGTGGACCCTAGAGCGCAGGCTCAGTAGTTGTGGTGCACGGGCTTAGTTGCTCTGCGGCATGTGGGATCTTCCCGGACCAGGGCTCGAATCCATGTCCCCTGCATTGGCTGGCGGATTCTTAACCATTGCTCCACCAGGGAAGTCTTCTAATTCCTCTTTATGTGAATTATTATGTGTGCTAGATAGGCGTCTTGTAAAAGATCATGTATTTCATTATTTTTTGGTATATTTATCTATTGACGGAAGAGCAAAAGTAAGAAATAACTACTTACATGTAGTTACTAATATAGGTATTACATAGTTTGCGTTTTACATGTTTGTGAAGTGATGTTATTTTGAAAATGGAGACAAGCATTTCTTCCCATTTCTTCTGAAACAGAATCTTAGGAAACCTCAGAAGTTATGGAGAAATCTTTAGAAAGTTAGGAAACTGATGGATGAAAGGAGGTACTGAAGTGATTGCATCTAATTTCTTGCCGTAGATGTTTTATCAACAGGACACATAGCCTTTTGGCTTGCCAAGTTTTAATGAGGTGCTTTTAAGAAGTAATTAGTTGGTCTCCAAGATTATAATTACACCATCCCTATAATGTTTAACATGAAGCTGATTTATGAATAAAGATGAGTTAAACAATACTTGATAAAAAGAAACTGAGAATTGGCATAATAATGAAAAATTCTGAATACATGTACATATTTCAGTTTTACAACACACTATAACCACTGTTTCATCCACAAGTAGGATATGCCAGTTTTCCTTCACGACAGGTTGTTCGAAATGTATGATTTGGTGTCTTTCGATTATATCCACGTTTACACGTAAATTCAACAGTGTCATCTGTTTTAGAATAAAGTTTTTTATCACGTCTCCATTTTAACTGGATGTTATGTTTTTTCATAATTTCTTCTGAAATTACACATGCATCTGAAGTTAAAAAAAAATAAACATAAACCGTTAAGTGGTATACAAATATTTTCCACAGAATTTCAGGCTTTCAAGTAGAATCTCCTGCTCTGGTCCAAAAATTCCTTCTCAAAACCTTTTACAATCCAACTCATTGAAAATCCAGTATGTAGTTTCCATCATTTTAAACAGTTAATGTTGTAAGAATGAGGTACTATTTTTAGTGTAATAATTAAATGTTATAATCAAAGATTCATAATGTCAGTTATCATATGAAGAGCTTTCATTAAGGAATCTTTTGTTGCTATTGTTGCTTGAACAGGAAATTTTCAAACTTTATTTCCACACATATTATTTTCTGGTAGTCAGGCATGCCACAGAATGGTTGGTAGTTAATCCATGAAAATTCTATTATAAACAGCTAAACATCATACTCAGTACACCGATTTTCCCAGGATCCACAAGAAGATTGAAATATTTACCTAAGCACTTTGGTGGTTCTGACCACTCTCCATTCTGACACACTATGTGTCTGTTTCCCTGAAGTTCATAGAAGGACTGGCATTGGTACTCAACTGTCGATCCTGGAGGATATACTGGTGCCGGGAATGAGGTAATGTCTCCGTTGTCTATTGGTGGGGGAGGCCCACATTTTCCTTGAGAGTCTAAAAAATATGTTGTTTGATTTATTTAAAGAGAAAAAAAAGAAAAAGAAATCCCACGGTTTAAAATAAAAAGATAAAAATGTAGCCTAATATGTAATAACCAGGCTTGTGATTTCTGATGACAGAAATGATTTATTGAAGAAATTTTAATCACTTAAATGAAAAGGCACATTTTTAAGTCCCTAGTTTTACCCCACATGAAAGTACACATAATACATTAACAAATATGTCTGCTTTGCAGTGTTCTGGTATTAAACATGTTTTCTTAGTGAATATATGATGGACAGATGGATAGCTAAGATTAAAAAAAATTATCCTTGTATACAACATACAGCAGTGTCTATTGAATCTCTAGTCATATTTATTGATTTTCATTTTTATTACAAAACAAACATTAGCCCCATCAGCTGCTTTTCTAAAAGTCAAAGAATTACAGATTTCAATAGTGGGAGAGGGAATGCTGTCTTCCTTTTCTGAACAAGATGAGGTAGAAATATTTCTGCTTATTGCATCTGCTCTGTATTCTTTCTGCTAACTAAAAATCCTGAACATATTATAATAAACCAACTCAGGAGACTGTGAAAGATGTAGAGAAGATATTAATCTGGTTAGAGACATTGGGATTCAAGGAATTACACTCCAGAGACTTGTTTGGGTTTTCCTTTTCCCTTCTTTGTATCCTGGATGGACCACTGAGCCTGCAACCCAGAAATGATAGCAAGTTCAGAAAGAAAAAAAAACAAAACAGTCCCAAGAAGCACTTGGTCTCTTTAAGCAAAGTCCCAGGAAAGGATCAGCATAGTAAGACAGAAACAGTTTTTACAATCCTGACTTTCTCGAGAAATACACCATAGAACCTAAGACCAACCCTTCCCCGCCTTGATCAGCAGGGGCCAAGTGAGGAGTCCAGACTTCCACCCACATGGTGAGGGAAGAAGACACCTCTCCCCTTTCTCCAGGAGTCAGTGGAGGCCAGGTGGGACCCCTGGACTTGCACCCTGCATGGCAGTAAGGGAGGTCTGATAAATAAAAGATTTCAATAAAATCCTTAATCTCAAAACATAATACCCAAAATGTCCAGAATACAGTTGATCATCACTCATCATACCAAGGATGAGGAAAACCTCAAAAGAGAAAAAATAATCAAAAAGAAGACAACACTGAGATGACATACATATTGAAATTATTGGACAATGGTTTTTAATAATCCAGTCAAATTGATAGAACTGGAAAATAGAGTAATATAATTTTTTTAAAAAACACACTGGATAGGCTCAATAATACATTGCAGATGGCAGAAGGATAAATATACTTGACTATAGGCTAACTTTGAAAAGAGTCATGTACCAAAATGTTCATTGCAGCTCTATTTACAATAGCCAGGACATGGAAGCAACCAAAGTGTCCATCAACAGATGAATGGCTAAAGAAGATGTGGCACATATATACAATGGAATATTACTCAGCCATAAAAAGGAATGAAACTGAGTTATTTGTAATGAGGTGGATGGACCTAGAGACTGTCATACAGAGTGAAGTAACTCAGAAAGAGAAAAACAAATACCGTATGCTAACACATATATATGGAATCTAAAAAAAAAAGAAAAGGTCATGAAGAACCTAGGGGCAAGATGCGAATAAAGATGCAGACTTACTAGAAAATGAACTTGAGGATACGGGGAGGGGGAAGGGGAAGCTGTGACAAAGTGAGAGAGTAGCATTGACATATATACACTACCAAATGTAAAATAGATAACTAGTGGGAAGCAGCTGCATAGCACAGAGAGATCAGCTCGGTGTTTTGTGACCACCTAGAGGGGTGGGATAGGGAGGGTGGGAGGGAGGGAGATGCAAGAGGGAAGAGATACGGAGACATATGTATATGTATAACTGATTCACTTTGTTATAAAGCAGAAACTAACACACCATTGTAAAACAATTACACTCCAATAAAGATGTTAAAAAAATTAAAAAAAAAAAAAAAGAAAATAGACTGAAAAGAAAATGGACAGAGCTTCAGGAACCCATGGGAAAATAGCAAAAGATTGGAGACCCAGAAAATGAAAAGAAAGGGGATGAGATGAAAAAAAAAAGTAAAAATAATGGTTGAAAATTTCTGAAATAGGGCATAAGGCACACATCTACATAATAAAACAGCTGAGTGAATTCCAAACAGGATAAAACCAAAGAAATTAATGTCAAGATACATCAAAATCAAATTGCTGGAAATTAAAGAAAAAGAAAAAAATCTCAAAAGAGCTAGATAGATATTATGCAATACTTATATGGAAAAAGGATTAAAAAAACTGGTAGGATTTTCATCCATGACCATAGATCCAGAAAGAAGTGACATCATTTTTTCAGTGCTGGAAGAAAAGAATTGTCAACCCGAAATTCTATATCGAGTGAAGTATATTTTAGGATTAAAGGGAGAAAGAAAGACATTCCCAGACAAAGGAAAACTGAGAGAATTTGTCTCTAGCAGACCTATACCTAAAGAATTGCTAAAGCAATTTTTCAAATATAAAGGAAACTAGAAAAGGGATTGAGACTTTAGGAAGGAAGAAAAAACAATGGAATTGATTTTTAAAAGTAAGGGTAAATATAATAAGAATATCTTTTCCCTAATGATTTTGTTAAATTATGTGTAAAATTATGTCATTTGATATGTTGCTCAATGTATATAGAGAGAATACTAAAGACATTTATGTTAAAATATGGGGAGATAAAAAGAATCTAAATGGAAGTAAGGTTTCCACATTTCACCTGAAGTGGTAAAATGTCAATCCAAGTAGGGAGTGATAAGCTGCTTATGTGTATCTTAATATTTGGAGCAACCACTAATAAAAACATGCCAAGACATATGCTCCAAAGCAATGCAGATGTATAAAAATTAAGTTATTTATAATGTTCAAAAATCCACAGGGAAGACAAGAAAAGGAAATGGGGATGAGAAACTGAGGAAACACACACAAAACAAATAATAAAATTGCTGACATTGTCTCTGTTATGTTAATAGATATTTTCAATGTAAATAGCCTTAATATATCAGTGAAAAGACTGAAAATGGCAGGGTGGACACATAAACGAGATTAATCTATATGCTGTCTACAAGAAAATCACTCCAAACATGAAAACATGTTCAAGTGGAAGACTGCAAAAAATACATACCAGGAAAAAGTTAACTTGAAAAACTATAAGTGGCTAATATATTTCTTGGTTTGGATTCCCTTACTTCCTGAACTCTAAACACTGAAGTGTCCCAGGACCAAGTTCTCAGACTTTTTTTTTTTATATGTACACTAATTCCCTGAATGAGTTCAGCTAGTAACATACCTTTAAATATCATGAATATGCTGAAGATGCCTAAATTTAAGTCACATTCTGTGATCAGGCCCTGGCTGCCTGTATTCCATGTCTCAAAGTGGAATTTCTTGGGCTGTCAAATGTACTTATGGTGTCGTCAACACATTTATTCACCAGGAAGTAACTGAATGTCTTAATATTTAAGATAAGAAATGTTCCAAGATTCCAACTGTTCAAATCTGGTCAACTCTTTCATACAATAAATATGTCAGATTGCTTATTCAGTCCGCAAAAGACCTGGATTTTAAGCACCTTCATTTTTATTTGCAACAAAAAAAATTCCATAAGAACTACTTCATTATACATTTATATCAACATATTTTGTCCCTAATATATTCTCTAAAATTGGGGGGGTGGTGGTGTAAGATACTCTACCTTTGCATTGAGGTGGTTTTGTCCAAGTTCCATTTAAACATATCACATCTACCACCCCAAAAAGGTCATAAGGCCTGATGCATTCGTAATGTACTCTCTCACCATTTTGATATCTAGACCTCTCTTTTTGTATAATAGCATTTTCCACTTTGGGTGGATTCACACAGGAAACATCTAGATAGAAAGAAAAATAGTATCTCTAATATAATGATCATTATGAACAGCAAGCTAACAAGGGGGGTGTCACATATATTCCATGGTCATTTAAAATCAAGAGTTAATCTGTCATGAAAGACTGCTAATTTTAATAAATTTACATGTAAGTTTGAGGATAAGGAGATAAAGCAATATTTTTTAGTACAAATTAAGCTTCTGTATCTTAAATCTCTCCCCCATCCTTCACGAGACGGTTGATACACATTTTTTAGGCCAGTGAAAATGAAAGCTTTTCTGGACATCTCTTTCCGAGTTTAGTAAAATAAGTGTTATAAATTATATAAATTCAAAATGAATTTATAAACCATAAGAAAATCATAATAAAAGATCATTTGACATCAGGATTCGGTTTATAGTCATCCTGTTTATGAACTGTAACTTTAGGCCCTTAGGAAAATAAACACATTAGGTACTTCTTTAAAGACTTGATCAAGAGTTAGCACATTTTGAAGAATACCGTAGTTGAAAGAAGAAGATGATTAATTAAAAGATCCAAACAAAGATCTGGAAAAATAACAGAAAAATAAATGTATGTATTTATTAAAATGCTCTTTAATAATATATTTTTGCAAATGCTTCCGTATACAACAATGAGTAATGTGTAATTCATCAGTGAGATTCAGGTGGATGTAAAGTACAATATGCTGTAGCTATGGTTCCTAAACTGAAATGTGCATAGAATCCCTTGGGAATCTTTAAAACAGTTTCAGGGTTCCATCCCCAGAGTTTTTGATACAACAGGTATGAGTGAGCCTGTGAATCTGTGCTTGCATGTCTAATAATCTTCCAGAATATGCTAAGACTGCTGTGTCAGGGGCTGTGCTTTGAGAATTATTGGGCTACAAGACTGAGCACTTGAGTACCCAATTCCATCCCTTTTTATGTTCAGGCATAAACCTTCTTTGACTTGGCCTGAAAATAATCTGTGTCCATTTTATGATGGTAGAGGCACTTTTCTGTATTATGTTACTTAAGATACTTTAATAAATAAAGTTTTAAATTTTACCAAAGTACCTCTGCATGCTGGCCTTCCTATCCATTTGCTCTTAATACACTGTACAGTATTGGCTCCATCCAACTGATAATATTGTAGACATTTAAAAGCCACCTGTTCTCCTGACCTATATGATTTCTTCTTCCGGTCTATGAGTACAGCATCATTAAAGCTGGGTACGTTAAAACAATCTGTGTCTGAAAAAAAAAAAAAGTATTTGTTTAGTACATCTTTAAAAATAATAGTGGCCAATAATTATATTCTAGAAAAATAGATATGTACATATCAAACTAATGAATACTGTACAATATTTCTCTTACAACTTAAAACAAATGTTAGAAGTCTTGACTTAGTTACATTGAATGTGTCTATATTCATCAAAACTATAACATGGGAATGGTGATATTCAAAGAGACAGGGATGCCTTTGATGCTTGAGACCATACTTCTCACATTTAAATTATTTTTCCCCATCACAGGTCACCTACATTATGGATGTTTCTTTTTTTTGCTTCTATCAAAATCTGTTCCCTTGAATTATGTCAAATATCTTAGAAAATTGTATATTATAAAGAAATAATTGATAAATTAACAGTAAATTGAGTGCTGATAAGACTGATGAGCAGGGGCCAGCTATGTTATAGGAACAGAGACCAGAAGTCTGAGAATGTGTATCAGAGGATGTCCAAAGTGTACACAAGATGATGTGATAGTGAGATAATTTAGTTCATGAATCAAACTTTTATTATTACTAGGGTTATTAATTCTCTACCAGAATCCAGAACTTTCCAAAGACACCTTGTTTAGTTCTAGAATTACAGCTTAGTTTCATACTTGTGCCATTTATGTCCTGAATTAAAGATATTTATCAGCCTTAGAATAAAATGAAATATACTATACTTATGCATTCTGGTGGAAGGGACCATTTTCCTCCTAAACATCTTATAGATGCAGGTCCATCGATCCCAAAACCTTCATCACAGTTGTATATAACTTCTTCTCCATGTTGGTAACTGTCTTTCTCATTAGATACAACACCATTCTGAATCAAAGGTGGAAATCCACAAGGAAGTCCTAGGAATAAATGAAAAAACGATTTCATGTTTCACTAACTCTGAAATTTAATTTGATGTACTGCTTGCCATATTTGGTAGTTTTACTTGAAAATAATAAATGATTATACAGGAACTTCCATCACATTGCAGAGAAGTGCACAAAGGCACCCAAAAATCACCATTCTGGTGTGTTTCCAGCTATCCACTTGAACAAGAACTTGAAACTAAAAATATCAATATATTTATGAAAGAGACCATCAGTGCATCTCTAAGCAATTATGATTAATAAAAGAAAACACACTGAGACTTCATCATCTTAAGAAAAGTACTATATATTGTAAGACGTCAAAAGGGACATTGTAGGAAGAACATAAGTTTTTTTGAAAAAACTTGGTGGCAACGCATACACTGAAACTTATATGAATAAGTAGGAATATAAATAGGTTTAACTATATGAATAGGTAGGTTTACTTTTTTTACACATACAGTGTTAATACAAAAGAAAGTGCCAGATTTAAAAGTGATTCTATACTGAACTGATGAAATTAACAGAAAATGAATATACAAAAATTGATTAAATGTATAAAAATATAAATTATATATTAATACATAAATGACCCATAAATATATAAATAATTGATATATTTAGGAATCTAAAGGATTCTGTTCCATGACTTTGATGATAATTGATTAGTAAAGAATGGTACTGAAAATAGAACTTTGGTTTGCATACTGTCCTCACCTACACAATGAGGTGGAGAACTCCACTTTCCCATGTGGCATGTTATCACATTTTCTTCGGATATCCTGAAACCATCTTCACAGGTATAACTTAACTTGGTGCCATGCGCATAAAGCTTGGGTGCAAATGTTTCTCTCCTTTCTTCTGCAGAGCTAGATGATTTAATCGTTCCATGGTCTACTTGAGGTGGTTGAGAGCATGGAACTTTTTCTACATGAAAAACAGAGATCAAAGGGTAAAGTATAAGTATAATGTTTAAATTAAAAATACATTAAAATAAGAATAATTTGAACAAGTTAAGGAATTTTAAAGCTGAAAAATATTTGAAACTTGCAAGGTATTTGTCTCCATAAACACTATGCTACTATCCACTTGTTCAGTATGCCCCTTCATCCTTTTTAAAAATTTATCTTTATTGAAATATATTTGATGTATAATAGTATGTTAGGGAGAGGAGTCAAGATGGTGGACCAGGAGGACACGGAATTCACGTCTCCTCACAACTAGGGCACCTACCAGGCACCAGTGGGGGACCACGGACACCTAAGGGGACGGGAGGAACCCCCAGCAACCAGGTAGGACGTGGGTCATGGGGGGAGTGAGGGGGGAGGAGAAGTGGAGGTGGGATGGGACTGGCGCCCCTGAGGGGTGGCTGGGGGAGGGGAAGGGATCCCTTGCCCAAAGGGGGAAATTGGGGAACCATTGGGAGGGCAGAGGATCAAAAGGGAGCGTGGCCAGGTTTCCCCTGCCCTCTTGGGCCCCCAGGAGGCTACTGAGATCCCGGGCCTGATCCTCTGCCCACCTAGGCCCCCTCCAGCTGTGCAGGTCCTGAGAGAGTGGGAGGGTGGGAAGGGGGAGCAAAAGTAAAGGCTGGACCTCTGGGACTGGCACCCCTGAGGGGCGGCTTGGGGAGGGGAGGAGTTCCTACACCCAGCGAGACCCACCAACAGTCAGGGGTCCAGCACGAATGGGGGAGACTCTGGGGGAGACGTGGGGGGACACAGAGGAATGGAAGGGAACGGGGCCAGCACTTTCCCTGTCCACTTAGGCACTGAGGAGCCTGTTGGGCTCCCGGGCCTAATCCACTGCCTTCGGAGCCTCCCTCCTGCGGCTCAGAGCCCAAGCCCCCCCCCCTTCACCCCATCCAGGGCCCTACCTCTATAATTGGAGACCCCCTCTGAGACCCCCCTCCAACCACGCTGGGCCTAAATCCAACCCACACACACTCACCCAGGGCCTTACCTCCAAACTCTGGAACTCCACACTCCATAGGCAGTCCTTTAGACTTGCTGTCTCTCTGCTTCCACTTGAATGATGCCCTGCCTAGGCCCCACCCCCAAGGCCTTTTCTGGCTGCATGGGTCCTGGGCCTATGCTCCACCCCACGCTCAAACATCAGCCTCCCTGCCTAGGTCCCACTCCACCTTAAACCCCACCCCTGCCTAAGTTCCATCTCTGCCTAAACACCTACCCCCCATAGCCAAGGTTTTTTCTTTTTCTTTTTTCTTTTTTTCTTCCTTTCTTTTTTTTCTTTTTTCTTTTTTCCTCTTGTAGATTGGGCTTCTGTTTTACCTTGTTGTTGATTCATTTATATTTTTATTTTTTCCAATAAATCTTTTATTTTTCTAATTTTATTTTATTCTTTATACTTTGTTATTGTTCTGCTCCTTTTGGCTTGTTCCCCGCCCTCCCCCCCTTTTTCTTTCTGTTGTGGTTTTGTTTTACTTTATTGCAGTTGTTTCAATTGTATTTTGATTTTTCCTATATAGTTTTTATCTTTCTAATTTTATTCTGATTTTTAGTCTTTGTTATTGTACTGCTCCTTTCATCTTCTTCCTTTTTTTCTTTGCCTTGCCATGTGGCTTGCAGGATCTTGGTTCCCAGGCCAGACGTTGGGCCCGAGCTCCTGTGGTGGGAGCTCTGAGTCCAAAACTCTGAATAACAGAGAACCTCAGACCCCAGGGAATATTAATCAGAATGAGGCCTCCCAGAGGTCCTCATCTTGGCACCAAGACCTGGCTCTATCCAACTGCCTGCAAACTCCAGTGCTGGATGCCTCAGGCCAAATAGCCAGTAAGACAGGAATACAGCCCCACCCATCAAAAAAAACAACAACAAAAAAAGAAACGACAAAAAGTTATGTTACAGATGAAGGAGAAAGGTAAAAACCTACAAGACCAAATAAATGAAGACGAAAGAGGCAATCTACCTGAAAAAGAATTCAGAGTAATGATAGTAAAGATGATCCAATATCTTGGGCACAGAATGGAGAAAATACAAGAAACATTTAACAAGGATCTAGAAGAACTAAAGAGCAAACAAACAGTGATGAACAACACAATAACTGAAATTAAAAATACTCTAGAAGGAAGCAATAGCAGAATAACTGAAGCAGAAGAACAGATAAGTGACCTGGAAGATAAAATGGTGGAAATAACTGCAGCAGAGCAGAATAAAGACAAAAGAATGAAAAGAATTGCAGACAGTCTCAGAGATCTCTGGGGCAACATTAAATGCACCAATATTGGAATTATAGGGGTCCCAGAAGAAGAAGAGAAAAAGAAAGGGTCCGAGAAAATATTTGAAGAGACTATAGTCAAAAACTTCCCTAACATAGAAAAGGGAATAGTCAATCAAGTCCAGGAAGCACAGAGAATCCCATACAGGATAAACCCAAAGAGAAACACACTGAGACACATATTAATCAAACTATCAAAAATTAAATACAAAGAAAAAATATTAAAAGCAGCAAGGGAAAAACAACAAATAACATACAAGGGAATCCCCATAAGGTTAACAGCTGATCTTTCAGCAGAAACTCTGCAAGCCAGAAGGGAGTGGCAGAACGTATTTAAAATGATGAAAGGGAAAAACCTACAACCAAGATTACCTGCCAAGGATCTCACTCAGATTCAATGGAGAAATCAAAAGCTTTACCAACAAGCAAACGCTAAGAGAATTCAGCACCACAAACCAGCTTTACAACAAATGCTAAAGGAACTTCTCTAAGCAGGAAACACAAGAGAAGAAAAAGACCCACAGAAACAAACCCAAATCAATTAAGAAAGTGGTAATAGGAACATACATATCAATAATCACCTTGAATGTAAATAGATTAAATGCTCCAACCAAAAAACACAGACTGGCTGAATGGATACAGAAACAAGACCTGTATATATGCTGTCCACAAGAAACCCACTTCAGACCTAGAGGCACATACAGACTGAAAGTGAGGGGATGGAAAAAGATATTCCATGCAAATAGAAATCAAAAGAAAGCTGCAGTAGCAATATTAATATCAGATAAAATAGACTTTAAAATAAAGACAGTTACAAGAGATAAGGAAGGACACTACATAATGATCAAGGGATCAATCCAAGAAGAAAACATAACAATTATAAATATTTATGCACCCAACATAAGAGCACCTCAATACATAAGGCAAATGCTAACAGCCATAAAAGGAGAAATCGACAGTAACACAATAATAGTGGGGGAAATAACACCCCACTTACACCAATGGACAGATCATCCAGACAGAAAATAAATAACGAAACACAAGCTTTAAATGACACGATAGACCAGGCAGACTTAATTGATATTTTTAGTACATTCCACCCAAAAGCAGAAGAATACATTTTCTTCTCAAGTGCACATGGAACACTCTCCAGAATAGATCACATCTTGGGTCACAAATCAAGCCTTGGAAAATTTAAGAAAATTGAAATCATATCAAGCATCATTTATGACCACAATGCTATGAGATAAGAAATCAACTACAGGACAAAAACAGTAAAAAACACAAATACATGGAGGCTAAACAGTGCACTGCTAAATAATCAAGAGATCACTGAAGAAATCAAAGAGGAAATCACAAAATCCCTAGAAACAAATGACAACAAAAACATGAGGATCCAAAGCCTACAGGACTCAGCAAAAGCAGGTCTAAGAGGGAAGATCATAGCAATTCAAGCTCACCTCAAGAAACAAGAAAAAACTCAAATGAACAATCTAACCTTACACCTAAAGCAACAAGAAAAAGAACAAAGAAAACCCAAAGTTAGTAGAAGGAAAGAAATCATAAAGATCAGAGCAGAAATAAATGAAATAGAAACAAAGAAAACAATAGCAAAGATGAATAAAACTAAAAGCTGGTTCTTTAAGAAGATAAACAAAATTGATAAACTGTTAGCCAGACTTATCACAAAAAAAAGAGAGAGGACTCAAATCAATAAAATTAGAAATGAAAAAGGAGAAGTTACAACAGACACTGCAGAAATACAAAGTATCCTAAGAGACTACTACAAGCAACTCTATGCCAATAAAATGGACAACCTGGAAGAAATGGACAAATTCTTGGAAAAGTAAAACCTTCCAAGACTGAACCAGAAAGAATTAGAAAATATAAACACACCAATCACAGGTAATGAAATTGAAACTATAATCGATAATTTCCAACAAACAAAAGTCCAGGACCAGATGGTTTCACAGGCAAATTCTATCAAACATTTGGAGAAGAGTTAACACCTATCCTTCTCAAACTCTTCCAAAAAATTGTAGAGGGAGGAACAATCCCAAACTCGTTCTACAAGGCCACCAGCACCCTGATACCAAAACCAGACAAAGATATCACAAAAAAAGAAAATTATAGACCAATATCACTGATGAACATAGATTCAAAAATCCTCAACAAAATACTAGCAAACAGAATCCAACAACACATTAAAAGGATCATACAGGGCTTCCCTGGTGGTGCAGTGGTTGAGAATCTGCCTGCCAATGCAGGGGACACGGGCTCGAGCCCTGGTCTGGGAAGATCCCACATGCTGTGGAGCAACTAGGCCCGTGAGCCACAACTACTGAGCCTGCATGTCTGGAGCCTGTGCTCCGCAACAAGAGATGCCACGATAGTGAGAGGCCCACACACCGCGATGAAGAGTGGCCCCCACTCGCTGCAACTAGAGAAAGCCCTCGCACAGAAATGAAGACCCAACACAGCCATAAATAATAAAATAAATAAATAAATAAATAAATAAATAAATAAATACCATTCCCTTAAAAAAAAAAAACAAGAATCTGGGTAATAAAATAAAGTCTAAACTTTTTTTTCTAAAAAAAGGATCATACACCATGATCAACTGGGATTTATCCCAGGGATGCAAGGATTCTTCAATATATGCAAAACAATCAATGTGATACACCATATTAACAAACTAAAGAATAAAAACCATATGATCATCTCAATAGATGCAGACAGAGCTTTGACAAAATTCAACACCCATTTATGATAAAAACTCTACAGAGAGTGGGCATAGTGGGAACCTACCTCAACATAGTGAAGGCCATGTACGACAAACCCACAGCAAACATCACTCTCAATGGTGAAAAACTGAAAGCATTTCCTCTAAGATCAGGAAGAAGACAAGGATGTCTACTCTCGCCACTATTATTCAACATAGTATTGGAAGTCCTAGCCATGGCAATCAGGGAAGAAAAAGAAATAAAAGGAATACAAATTGGAAAAGAAGAAGTAAAACAGTCACTGTTTGCAGATGACATGATACTATACATAGAAAATCCTAAAGATGCCACCAGAAAACTACTAGAACTAATCAATGAATTTGGTAAGGTTTCAGGATACAAAGTTAATGCACAGAAATCTCTGACCTTCCTATACACTAACAACGAAAGATCAGAAACTGAAATTAAGGAAACAATCCCATTTACCATTGCAACAAAAAGAATAATATGTCTAGGAATAAACCTACCTAAGGAGGCAAAAGACCCATACTCAGAAAACTATAAAACACTGATGAAAGAAATCAAAGATAACATAAACAGATGGAGAGATATACCATGCTCCTGGATTGGAAGAATCCATATTGTGAAAATGACTATATTACTCAAAGCAATCTGCAGGTTCAGTGCAATCCCTATCAAATTACCAATGGCATTTTTCATAGAACTAAAGAAAGAAATTTTACAATTTGTATGGAAACACAAAGGACCCCGAGTGGCCAAAGCAGTCTTAGGAAAGAGAAACTGAGCTGGAGGAATCAGGCTCTCTGACTTCAGACTATACTACAAAGCTACAGTAATCAAGATGGTATGGTAGTGGCACAAAAACATAAATATAGATCAATGGAACAGGACAGAAAGTCCAGAGAGAAACCCATGCACATATGGTCACCTTATCTTTGACAAAGGAGACAAGAATAAACAATGGAGAAAAGTAGGCCTCTTCAATAAGTGGTGCTGGGGAAAATGGACAGCTGCATGTAAAAGAATTAAATTAGAACACATCCTAACACCATACACAAAAATAAACTCAAAATGTTTTAAGGACCTAAATGTAAAGCCAGACACTATAAAACTCTTAGAGGAAGACATAGGCAGAGCACTCTATGACATAAATCACAGCAAGCTCCTTTTTGACCCACCTCCTAGAGTAAGGGAAATAAAAGCAAAAATAAACAAATGGGACCTAATGAAACTTAGAAACTTTTGCACAGCAAAGGAAACCATAAACAAGACAAGAAGACAGCCCTCAGAATGGGAGAAGATATTTGCAAACGAAGCAACTGACAAGGGATTGATCTCCAAAATTTACAAGCAGCTCGTGCAGCTCAGTATCACAAAGACAAACCACCCAGTCCAAAAATGGGTGGAAGACCTAAATAGACATTTCTCTGTAGAAGACATGCAGATGGTCAACAAATACATGAAAAGATACTCAATATTACTAATCGTTGGAGAGATGCAAATCAAAACCACGGTGATGGTCAGAATGGCCATCATCAAAAAATCTAGAAACAATAAGGGGCTTCCCTGGTAGCACAGTGGTTAGGAATCTGCCTGTCAATGCAGGGGACACAGGTTTGATCCCTGGTCCGGGAGGATCCCACATGCCGTGGAGCAACTAAGTCCATGTGCCACAACTACTGAGCCTGCACTCTAGAGCCCACGAGCCACAACTACTGAAGCCCGCATGCCTAGAGCCCGTGTTTCACAACAAGAGAAGCCACTGCAATGAGAAGCCTGCACACTGCAGTGAAGAGTAGCCCCTGCTCGCCACAACTAGCGAAAGCCCGTGCACAGCAACGAAGACCCAATGCAGCCAGAAATAAATAAATAAAATAAATAAATTTAAAACAAAACAAAAAAACAATAAATGCTGGAGAGGGTGTGGAGAAAAGGGAATCCTCTTGCACTGTTGGTGGGAATGTAAATCGATACAGCCACTATGGAAAACAGTATGGAAGTTCCTTAAAAAACTAAAAATGGAACTACCATATGACCCACTACTGGGCATATACCCTGAGAAAACCATAATTCGAAGAGATACGTGTACCACAATGTTCATTGCAGCACTATTTACAAAAGCCAGGACATGGAACCAAGCTAAATATCCATCAACAGATGAATGGATAATGAAGATGTGACACATATATACAATGGAATATTACTCAGCCATAAGAAGAACGAAATTGAATTATTTGTAGTGAGGTGGATGGCCTTAGAATCTGTCATACAGAGTGAAGTAAGTCAGAAAGAGAAAAACAAATACCGTATGTTAACGTATATATATGGAACTTAAAGAAGTGGTACTGATGAACCTAGTGGCAGGGCAGGAACAAGGACGCACAAGTAGAGAATGGACTTGAGAGCATGGGGGTGGGGGGAGGTTGAGATGAAATGAGAGAGTAGCATTGACATATATACACTACCAAATGTAAAATAGATAGCTAGTGGGAAGCTGCTGCATAGCACAGGGAGATCAGCTCGGTGTTTTGTGACAACCTAGAGGGGTGGGATAGGGAGGGTGGCAGGAAGGTTTGGGAGGGAGGGGATATGGGGATGCGTGTATACATGTGGCTGATTCACTTTGTTGTATGGTAGAAACTAGCACAACATTGTAAAGCATTTATACTCCAATAAATGTGTGAAAAAAATAAATTAAAAAAATATTGTGTTAGTTTCAGGTCTACTACATAATGATTTGACTTTTACACATATTATGAAATGACCAGCAGGATGTCTAATAGCAATCTGTCCCTATACAAAGTTATTATAATATCATTGACCATATTCCTTATGCTGAATACACATCCCCCTGGCTTCTTTAGAGTCTACGTATATGTGAGACCATGTGGCATTTGTCTTTTTCTATCTGACTTATTTTACTTAACCATAATACACCCTAGATCCATCCATGGTGTTGCAAATGGAAATGTGTCATTTTTATGGCTCAGTAATAGTTCATTCTGTGTGTATATATAAAACATCTTCTTAATCCACTCCTCTATCAATGGACACTTAGGTTGATTCCAAACCTTGGCTATTGTAAGTAATGCTGCAATGAACATTGGAGTGCATATATCTTTTCAAATGTTTCTGGTTCCTTTGAATAAATACCCAGAAGTGGGATTGCCAGATCATATGGCAGTTCTATTTTTAGTTTTTTAAGGAAACTCCATACTCTTTTCCATAGTGGCTGCACCAATCTACAATCGCACCAACAGTGCACAAAGATTTCCTTTTCTCCACATCCTCGCCAACACTTGATATTGTCTTTTTGATGACAGCCGTTAAGACAGGTGTGAAGGGACGTTTCACTGTGGTTGTGACATGCATTTGCCTGACTTTTTAATGATGTTGAGCCTCTCCTCATGTGTCTGTTGGCCATCTGTATGTCTTCTTTGGAAAAAATGTCTATTCAGGTCCTCTGCCCATTTTCTAGTTGAGTTATTTGTTTTTCTGATGTTGGTTGCATTAATTCTTTGTATAGTTTGAATATTAACCCTTTAATGGATATATCCTTTGCAAATATCTTCTCACATTCAGTAGGCTGCCTCTTTCATTTTATTGATCATTTTCTTTGCTGTGGAAAAGCTTTCTTATTTTATGCAGTCCCGTTTGCTTATTTTTGCTTTTGTTTCCCTTGCCTGAGGAGACGTATCCAAAAAAAACCAAAAAAACAAAATATTGCTAAAACTGATGTCAAAGAGCATACTGCCTTTGTTTTCTTCTAGAAGTTTTATGGATTCAAGAGTTACAATTAAGTCTTTAATTCATTTTCATTTTATTTTTGTATATTGTGTGAGAAAGTAGTCCAGCTTGATTCTTTTGCATGTAACTTTCCTGTTTTCCCAACACCATTTACAGAGGCAATCATTTCCCCATGATGCTCTTGCCTCCTTTGTCATAGATTAATTGACCATATAGATGTGGGTATATTACTGGGCTCTCTAATCTGTTCCATAGATCTATGTGTCTGTTTTTGTGCCAATGCCATTCTATTTTGATTACTCTAGCTTTGTAGTATAGTCTGAAGTCAGGGAGCCTGATTCCTCCAGCTCCATTTTTCTTTCTCAAGATTGCTTTGGCTATTTCTGGTCTTTTGTGCTTCCTTACAAATAAAAAAAAAAATTGTTCTAATTCTGTGAAAAATGCCATTGGTAATTTAATAAGGATTGCATTGAATCTGTAGATTGTTTTCAGTAGCATGGTCATTTTAACAATATAAATTCTTCCAATTCGTGAACATGATATCTTTCCATTTGTTTTGTCACCTTCAATTTATTTCATCAATTTCTTATAGTTTTCAGAGTACAAGTCTTTTATCTCCTTGGTTAGATTTACTCCTAGCTATTTTATTCTTTTTGATGCAATTGTAAATGGGATTGCTTTCTTGATTTCTCCCTCTAAAACTTTGTTGTTCGGGCATAGAAATGCAACATATTTCTGTATATTAATTTTATACCCTGCAACATTAATGAATTCATTTATTAGTTCTAATAGTTTTTGGTGGTGTTTTTCTATGTATAGTATCATGCTATCTACAGATAGTGATAGTTTTACTTCTTCCTTTCCAATTTGAATTCCTTTTATTTCTTTTCTTGTCTGATTGCTGTGTCTAGGACTTCCAATACTATGTTGAGTAAAAGTGGAGAGAGTGGGCATCCTTGTCTTGTTCCTGGTTTAGAGGAAATGCTTTCAGCTTTTCACCGTTGAGTATGACATTGGCTGGACGTTTGTCATATATGGCCTTTATTATGTTTAGGTATGTTTCCCCTCTACCCACTTCACTGAGAGATTTAACATAAATAGATATTAAATTTTGTCAAGAGCTTTTTCTGCATCTATTGAGATAATCATATCATTTTTATTCTTCAATTTGTTGATGTATATCACATTGATTTGCAGATATTAAAACATACTTGAATCCCTCTGAAAAGTCCCACTTGATCATGGTGTATGATCCTTTTAATGTATTGTTGAATTTGGTTTGCTAATATTTGATTGAAGATTTTTACACCTAAGTTCACCAGTGATATTGGCCTGTAATTTTCTTTTTTTGCACCATCTTTGGTTTTGGTCTCAGGGTGATGCTGAACTTGCAGAATAAGTTCAGAAGTGTTCTTCCTCTTCAAATTTTTTGGAATATTTTGAGAAGAATAGGTGTTAACTCTTTTGTAAATGGTAGAATTCACCTGTGAATCTGTCTGGTCCTGGATTTTTGTTTCTTGGGTTTTAAAATTACTGATTCAATTTTAATTGGTAATCAGTCTGTTCATATTTTCTATATTTCTCCTGATTTATATTTGAGAAATTGTGCATTACATGGAATTTATCAATTTTTCTTGGTTGTGCATTTTATTGGTGTGTAATTGTTCATAGTAATCTCTTATGGTTCTTTATATTTCTGTGGTATCAGTTGTAGCTTCTCCTCTTTCATTTCTGATTTTATTGAGTCAGACCCTCATCTCTTTTTCTTGATGAGTCTTTCTAAAGGTTTATCAATTGTGTTTATCTTTTCAAATGACTAGCTCTTAGTCTCATTGATATTTTCTATTGTTTTTTTAAGCCTCTATTTCATTCATTTCTCCTCTGTATTTATTATTTCTTTCCTTCTACTAACTTTGGGTTTTGTTTACTCTTCATTTTCTAGTTTCTTTAGGTCTAAGGTTAGATTATTTACTTGGGATTTTTCTTCTTTCCTGAGGTAGGCCTGTATCACTATAAACTTCTCTCTTAGAATTGCTTTTGCTGAGTCCCATAGATGTTGGACCATTGTTTTTTCATTTTCATTTGTCTCCAAGTATTTTTCTTAATATCCTCTTTGATTTCTTCAGTGACCCCTTGGTTGTTTTGTAGCATATTGTTTAACCTCTAACTGTTTGCACTTTTGGGTCTTTTTTCCTGTAGTTGAAGTCTAGTCTCATACATTTGTGGTCAGAAAAGATGCTGGCTATGATTTCAATGTTCTTAACTTTCTTTTGTGGCCAAGATGTAATCTATCCTGGAGAATGTTCCATGTGCACTTGAAAAGAATGTTTATCTGATGGTTTTGGATGGAATGTTCTATATATGTTTAGTAAGTCCATCCGACCTAAAGTTTAAGTCCAATGTTTCTTCACTGGATTTAAACTTGATTTTCTGTCTGGATGACCTGTCCTTAAACGTAACTGGGAAGTTAAAGTCCTCTACTATTGTTTTGTTACTGTCTATTTCTCTGTAAGTGTTTGTTAGTATTTTCTTTATGTACTTAAGTGATTCTATGTTGGGTGCATATATATTTAAAATTGTTGCATAATCTCGTTGGATTGGTCCCTTTCTCACTATATAATGTTTTCTTTGTCTCTTGTTTCAGTCTCTGTTTTAAAGTCTATTTTGTCTGATATAAATTTTGCTACCCCAGATTTGTGTTTATTTCTATTTTCATGAAATGCTTTTCTCCATTCCCTCACGTTCAGTCTGAGTGTTTCTTTAGATCTGAAATGAGTGATTATAGGCAGCATATATATGCGTCTTTTTTTTTTTTAAATCAATTCAGCCAGTCTATGTCTTTTGAGTGGAGCATTTTGGTTCATTTATATTTAAAGTAATTATAGATAGGTAAGTACCTATTGCCATTTTGTTAATTGTTTTTTGGTTGTGTTTGTAATTCTTTTTTGTTCCTTTCTTCTGTTCTCTCTTCCTTTGTGATTTAACGACTATCTTTAGTGTTATGTTTGGATTACTTTCTTTTGTGTGTGTGGATCTATTATAGATTTTTTGTTTTGTTGTTACTATTAGATTCATATATAACAACCTATATTCATATGTGGTTATAAGTTGATAGTTTCTTAAGTTCAAACACATTCTAACAACCCTGCATTTCTATTCCCCACCTCATATTTTACATCCTTTTGTTTTATGTTTCTATTAACTACTTATTGTGGATACAGAGGATTTTACTATTTTTGTCTTTTAACCTTCCTACTAGCACCTACTACCCTTACTGTATGTTTGCTTTTACCATTAAGATTTTTTTCTTTTGTAATTTTCTTATTTCTAGTTGTGGTCTTTACTTTTCCTCTTAGAAAGTCCCTTTAGCATTTCTTGTAAAGTCATTTTAGTGCTGCTGAACTCTTTTATCATTTGCTTATCTGTAAAACTGTTGATCCATCCTTTGATAGCCTTGCTCGATACAGTCATCTTGGTTGTAAGTTTTTTCCTTTCATCACTTTGTGTATGTTCTGCCACTCCCTTATGGCGTGCAAAGTTTCTGCAGAAAAATCTGCTAATAGTCTTAGAGGAGTCCTCTTGTATGTACCTAATGGCTTTTCTCTTACTACTTTTAAGATTCTCTCTTTATTTTTAATTTTTGCCATTTAAATGATAATATGTCTTGGTGTGGTCCTCTTTGAGTAAATGTTGTTTGGGACTTTCTGATTTCCAAACCTGGAAGTCTGTTTCTGTCTTGTTAGAATGTTTCAGTTATTATTTCTTCAAATACGTTCTCTGTTTCTCTCTGTCTCTCTTTATTTGGGATCCCTATAATGAGAATGTTACTATACTCGGTGTTGTTGCAGGTGTCCCTTAAGCTATCTTCATTTTTTTAAAATTCTTTTTTCCCTTTCCTGTGCTGTTTGGGTGGTTTCCACTACCCTGTCTTGCAGATCACTGATCCATTCTTCTGAATCCTCTAATCTGCTGTTGACTCCCTCTGGTGTAATTTTTCATTTCAGCTGCTGTATTCTTCAGTTCTGTTTAGCTCTTCCTTATATTTTCTACCTTTTTCTTAAAATTCTCACTGTTTTCATCCATTCTTCTCCAGAGTTCATTGAGCATTGTTATGGTCATTACCTTGAACTCTATTGGGCATACTGCTTATCTCCACTTTGTTTAGAGTTTTTTCTGAGATTTTGTCTTGCTCCTTCATTTGGAATGTATTTCTCTGTCTCCTCATTTTGCCTAATTCTCTGTATTTATATGTGTGAGGCATGTTCCTGATCTTGGAGGAGTGACCTTATGTAGGAAAAGTCTATGGGACCCAGCAGCATGCTCCCCTCTGTAGGATCTATACACCAGATCTATATGCTATAAGGGTGCCCATCTGTTGTAGCAAGGTCAATTGGGTGCACTGGTAGGTGGGGCTGGCCCCCCACCTGGTTGGCTACCATACTCTGCCTCATGCAGAGGCTGTCAGCCACTGGTGGGCAGGACCAAGTCCTGGGGCAGCTGGCTGCAGGACCCAAGGGTACCTGGGCTGGTGCTGTCCCACCCAGGAACAGGGCCAGGTCCCATTGTAGGAGCTGTGGGGCCTGGTGGGGCCTGGAGTTGGTGCTGTCGTGGGTTGGTAAGCTTCTGGTGCTAATAAGCTATAGGGAGAACTCCAAAGTGGCACTTGTCTCTTATAATGGCTGGCACCAGCATCCATGTCCCCAGTTGCCTCCTGCCTCTCTGGGAGGTTCACAAAGATCAGCAAGTCAGTCTAACCCAGACTTCTTTCTAATTACTGCCTCTGCACTGGGACATGGAGCAAGTGAGAATTTTTGTGTGCCTTTTAAGAACAGAATCTCTGTTTCCTACAGCCCTCTGGCTTTCCTGTACACAAGCTACACTGGTCTTCTAAGTCAGACATGCTGGGGGCTTATCCTCCAAGTGTGTGACTCCCAGGCTGGGCAGCCCAACTGCCCCTTCATTCTTGTCCTTTTGATCATTAGGAATAAAATATGCATAAACATAAATTTTACCTGGTATTTACATAGTAGGCCAAAGATTTTGTCTGTATTTACTTCACACTAGAGGTGAAAGAATGTTCATTAATTTATATACTTAATTGTGATTTACCATTTCAAGATAAAGTGGAATAGAGAGACCTTGACCTTGCTGATCCATACAAAGCTTAGAGGAGTATTAATCTTATTTAAAAGAATGTTATAAAGTAAGTTATGCACTACTGACCAATACAGCGTGGGATTGACTGCCATCTTCCATCCTTGCACACAAGTTCTTCTGCATCTTGAATTAGATAATTTTCTTGACAGAGAATAGATATTTTTTCTCCATCCTGATATGTCACTGTAGTTGTCATATCTCGAGTATTGGGAATCTGAGGCGGGGGTGGGCATGATTGTATTTGTGCTTCTGAAAATATTAAAATTAGATTTCTTGATTAAAAACCATGTTAAAAATATTAAAGGAATAATTTTCAATAAATAGAAAGCTCTAATAATATATCATAAATGATTAAACAATATTAGACTCTTAATTATACTCTTAAGCTTGTTTAGTACTTTAATATATCACACTTGGTTTACAGTGTCATGGTCTTCCTTGCAGGTTCTTCCTTCTGTTCTTTCTGTGGTCAATCTTGCATAATTTACGTAAAATTGATTTTAATTACTTCTAACCTTTAGGATGTTCTAAGTGAATTGCTCACTCAATTACAGGCACTAAGTAAAAACTGATATCAGGGTATTGTTTTTTACAGATATCGGTGAACAGATGTATTGGAACCGGCTTAAAACCCTCACAAGATTTTCTCCCAGTGGAAGCAGATTAGCCAGAGGAAAAATTACACTTAGTTAATGATCGATTAATTTGATGCAGAGTCTTGGCCAAGGTAAGAATTAGATATGTTCACTGGGATTTATAGTATACTGTTTACAGTTCAGAACTCTTCTGGAGGTACAATTTACTAGCTTTCCTGTGCTGTTAAGAGATATATAGATTGATGAAATACACCTGGTTTAACGGATTAGACAACCTGGCTTTAGTTACGTGACCAGCAGGGTATAAAAGACCCTTCTGTAAACTGTGTCTGAGTCCCATAAAATTGAGATACCTCAGATATATATTGGCAGTTCATAATTTGAAGACAAAGCCTGTCCTGCTCAACTGAGGGAAGATTCTGCATGACTATACCTGGAAGATTTTGGACCTCTCTGTGACTCCTTGATTTTGTTTTCTCCTGCCATACTGTACTTTTATTTCATTAGAAGCCGTATGCAAGTATATACTGGAAAGTCTTGTAAATCCTTTCAATTGTTCAATATTTTGTATTAAATTCAGAGAAATATTTGACTGAATACACTTCATTCATGCTTACTAGTATCATCAGATTTTCTATTTTGCTCTACATCAATAGAAGTATTTTATATTTCATCCAAAATATTTTTCTTATTTCTGTTTTAACTATCTTGACATTTTTTTCAATGTATTTTCAAGAATTTATTTTCTTTTGTGTCTGATGTTTAACCACTTTTGTCGTAATAATATTAACCTGTACTTCTTAATAAGTCTTGCAGAAGTTGGTCTATCCACTACATTTCCCTATAAACTGAATTAATATTCTATAAATCAGCTATTTATGATTTTTTAGCTTATTATAATAATTGATATTTTAATTTTAATTATTCTTTCCTTCTATGTTCTTTGGGTGTATGTTCTTTTCTAGATTCCAGATTGTACTTCCTATTACTTTAAGTTTGTTCCTTGTTTTGTAATGCACGCTTTAAACTACAAATATCTCTGTTTTTGCTGTATCCCATAGATTTCAAAGTATACTGTTTGCCTTTTCATTTTACTTAATTTAACGTATTTTCTGTTAGTAAACCACCGAAAATGGGGTTTTTTAGTTTAGAGATTTGTGACATGTGTGAATAAGATGTGTAGCTAGCTCTCTTTTAATTTTATATTTGCTTTTACTTTAGAGAGAATAATTTGAGGACACTGATTACTTGAAATTTGTTGGGAATGCCTTTATCGTATGAAAGTAATAAATTGTTTTAAATTAATTAACTATATTTAAATAAGCTAATATAGACTTCCGGCAAGGTGTATTTCAAGAGCTATAAAGAAATATTGTATAATTATAAAAAAGTTAATTCACAAGGACTAAGCAATTATAAATGTATAATGTATCTAAAAATATATCAAATAAATGAAGCAAAGATGGACAGAGCTAAAAGAAGAAATAGACAAATCCATAATCCTAGTTAACAATACTGATACCCTTCTTACTCTGACTGATAGAACAACTAGAAAAAAACATTTTAAGACATAGATAAATTTTTAGAACACTAGGAACCACTTTACCCTGATCTAGCAACTAGATTATACATATGCTTTATATGAAAAAGGAAATACCACAATGATAGGCAATATGCTGTGCAATAAAGAAACAACAAATTTCAAAATATTGAAAAATTACACAGTGTGTTCTATGACAATTGAATTAGATTAGAAATCAGTAAGAATAAATTATCTATGCAAACACCCATGATACTCATCAAACTGTATACATTAAATATATTCAGCTCTCTATATAAAAATCATACCACAATAAAGCTCTTAAATGGAGAATAAATTATTTAGAAAAACATAAATATTTGGGAATTAAACAACAAACTTCTAAACAACTGCCATGTCAAAGAAGAAGTCATTAGGAATATTAGAAACTATTCCACATAGAACTAAATGAAAGTAAATTGGATATATTTATAATTTTTTGAGACACAGCTAAAGCAGCACTTAGAAGGGAAAAAGGCAGTTTTACAGGTTTACATTTAGAAAGTAGGATGGCTTAAATCAATGTTTTAATTTTCTATCTTAAGAAATGAGAGAGTAAAATTAAACTCAAGAAATCATAAGGAAGGAGAATTAAGTCCAGAAAAGAGAGAAAATTGAGAAAGATGAATAGAAAAGAGGAAACAGAGAAAATTAACAAAGCTAAAAATTAGAGAAGAGAGGAAATGGAGAAAATCAAGAGTGTTAAAATTGGTTATTTGAAAATAATAATATTGAAAAACAAAACTCTTGGGAGAAGATCAAAATAAAGGAGAGAAACAACTATCAACACCAAGAATGAAAGAAGTGATATCACCAAATATACTGTAGAATTAAAAGAAAAATAGAATGTTAAGTGACTATTAGAAAGAATTTTACATCAATCAATTTCATAAATTAGGTAAAATGGAGACATTTCTTGAAAAATACAACTTTCACACCTTGACAAAAGACAATATCAAAAATGTGAATAGCACACTCCCTATTGAAATTGAATTCTTCATCAAAGGAAACTTCCAAAAAAAGCAAACTACATATCAGATGACTTCACATGTAAATTCAAAATTTTTTAGAACTATAAGTGTTTTACGCTTAAGACATTACTGGAAAAACAGAAGCAGAAATAAATAAAGAGACATACCATGTTTATGATGTGAATAGTCAATATGGTAAAGATGTCAATTCTCCCTAATTTATTTCTCATTATAAAGCCATCCCTTTCCATATACAAACAAATATTTTATAAAAATTAATCAGCTTTCCCTGAAATTTCTATGTTAATGTAAAGACCAGAATAACTAAAACAATTTTGAGTAGGAGGAACATACTTGTAGACTACATATCAGACTTCACAGACTTCAAGTCTACTAAAAAGCTAGTTACAAAGGCAAATTGGCAGGAATAAAGATAGACAAATAGATAAATGGACTGAATAGCAAGTCCAGAAATAAATCAACACTTCCATAGTCAATTGATTTTCATTTCAAAGTCTTTTCCACACATATTGCTAAAACAATTGGCTATCCATACATAAAAAAATCAACTCCTATTTTATGCAATACTCAAATGTTAATGTAAGATGGATAATATACTTAAATATACATACTAAAACTATGAAGCTTCTAGAAGAAAATGTAGAAGAACACATGTACTTCACTGCCTCTAAATATTACTTGTTTCCTTAAAGAGGCAGTTGTGTAGCAAGTTCTCTTTTAATTTTATATTTGCTTTTAATTTGGAGAGAATAATTTGAGGACATTGATTACCTGAAATTTGTTGGGCATTCCTTTATCATATGCAAGTAATAAATTGTTTTAAATAAATTAACTATATTTAAATAAACTAATATAGACTTGCAGACAAGGTGTGTTACAAAAACTATAAATAAATATTTTATAATAATAAAAAAGTTGGGCTTCCCTGGTGGCACAGTGGTTGAGAATCCGCCTGCCAATGCAGGGGACACGGGTTCGAGCCCTGGTCTGGGGAGATCCCACATGCCGCGGAGCAACTGGGCCCATGAGCCACAACTACTGAGCCTGCGCTTCTGGAGCCTGTGCTCCGCAACAAGAGAGGCCGCGAAAGTGAGAGGCCCGCGCACCGTGATGAAGAGTGGCCCCCGCTCGCCACAACTAGAGAAAGCCCTCGCACAGAAACAAAGACCCAACACAGCCAAAAATAAATAAATTAATTAATTAATTAAAAAAAAAATCAGATTTATAAAAAAAAAAGTTAATTCACAAGGACTAAGCAATCATAAATGTATCATGTATAATATACAGTACACATTGTATATTGCCACGGCAGTTGTTTAGAAGTTTGTTGTTTAATTCCCAAATATTTATGTTTTTCTAAATAATTTATTCTCCTTTAACAGCTTTAGTGTGGTATGATTTTTACGTAGAGAACTGCATATAAGAAAGAACTATAGGATGTTGAACACTAGATAGTAGATTTGTTTTTATATTGGTTTGAAGCTACTTTCTGTATATTATAGGCTTGTAGAAATTGGTAAAAATATTGAGGATAGTGAGTCAAGGTGTCCTACAGTTAGAGAAGAGAGATACAGATGTGAAAGTAAAAAACTGAAATGAGCCTATTCAATTGGAATTGGTGGTGTCAATATAATTCAAGACTTTTTAAGATAGCTATAGACACACAAATAGATAAATAGATGACTTGATAGATACATAAATATATATAAATAGATAGATACATAGATTGATACATAAATAGATACATGAATAAATACATAATAGTTCAGCATAGACATAAGCACATTTATGTGTAATGTAAGAAATCAGAAGCAATGGTTTTCCCATGCTAATGAGCACACCTACTGCCCAGATGTTAATTTAAAGCCACCAACGTTCTGGGTGTTGTGTCATATAGCTGACTAATGCACACGATACAATTAATATTTAGAAACAGTGTTTTGGTTTGTTTCTAAATTACTTTTCAGATTGAAAATTATTTGTAATGATAAATAACAATTTCCTTGGAAGACACAAAGATACTACTTTTACAAGTTAGAAAGAAATAGAATACATTTTTGAAAACATTATAAAGAAGAGTTTACCTTCTTTGCAGGTTACTTCAGGATCCCATCTTCCATTTATACAGATTGAGTGTTTGTATTCTGATTTTCCTCGACATTTGTAACTTTTGTTGGTGTTATGGTCAAATTCAATCGTTTCTGATGGATTTCCCTCAGATGCAAATATTTTTAACCATTTACACTTCTTAAGTTCCTCTGTCGCTATAAAATGAAAATATTCCCTTGAAAAGACTAATTCTAAGAACCAAATAACAAATACCATAAATAGCTATGGAGTCAGTAATATGATGAACTTACAATTTATGCCTACAAATTCCACCAACCAAGTTATTACTGATCAAATTGCATGAAATGGACTATTATATATGAACCTGAGTCCTGCATCCAGTTTTTGAAATTTCAGAGAAAATATCCATCTTTAAGACATTCTGCATTTTGGATTGGAACATTTTTGCATGATCTACATAGTGAATAGTCATCGCATGAATAATCTGGTCCCAAACTTGAAACATGTGCAAATGTTCACATTCATTTGTTTTTAGATCTGAAGCATCTCTGCATTACTTTTAATTCACAATCTTAAAACATTAAAATAAAAACAATTATGTGTGGACATAGAATATCAATTTGCTAGTTTATATATATTTTTTCAAGAAAAGTAATGAAACATAGTAAGAAAAGTACATCTAAGGGTTTTTTTTTTTATAGAATCTTAATTTTTAAGCAGATCTTTTGAACGATCACCAAAAAATAACAAATACTTGGAATAAGAAAGTGGGTACTTAAAGTTAAAACCTGTTTTCTGTATATACACGTAGAGTCTTTGAGAAGCTATATTACACACCAGGTCATTCTATGATCCAATATAATGCCATAATAACAATTTTTTTTCTGGTTCCAGAAAAAAAGGTAAATATGGACTAAAAAAGCTTTTTATATAGCTACCTATTTCAAAAAATCAGTGCAGGTGGAAGTCCTTTTTGAATATGACAAAATATCAGTATAGGTCTTTGGTAGTATTTGTTAATGATTTGTTAGTGATAAGAGTCAAGTGAGGATAACAGAATAAAGAAAAGTCAAGTAGTTGGCCCTCGAAAAATAATGATTTGAAAATGCAACCCTGAAAAAATAACATGAAATAAGGAGATGAATTCAAAACACACTAGAGGCTTGAGAATCAGCCCTATTTTTAGGATTCGTTCAGAGTGTTGAGGGAGACAAAGCCGACAGTATTCTTCAGGGAACAGTAACTGAAGGAAGATGTATACTCAAAAGGAGCAGTGGTGCCTGCTGTCGTCATCCTATGATTGACTGGTTTCTGAAAGGAAAGCAAACTTATTTATTAGGAGAAAATAAATATAGTAAGAAGAATGAAAATCTAGACTAGACAGAGTTACAAAATAAACACTGAGAGGAGAAAATTGGAATAAGGTCTATTATAGCTGAGAGGGATTATGTTAAACTGAATATAGGTAGAGGATTAACCTTTGCAAGGAAAACTCTGAGATCAGGGGAGTAATAATTGAAGCACATGCTTTGGTGTAAGGTAGAATGAAAAGTTAATGAGGCGAGGTCATTTGTGGAGATGGAAGAGGATAAAGATGAGGGTTGGTGAAGAACTGGCAATACCTTGGACAGGACTGTGTTAAGTAAAACTGTAGGGAGTAATAAACAATGAAATTTACTGATTAACTTAATAAGCTCCTATTGAATATCTCCCAGCTGTCAGCCAGTCTTCTGGTATTGGCAATATATCAGTGAACAAAACAGGTATGAATACCTGCTCTCATGGAGCCTGAGCCTAAGCCCTACCTTCTTCTTGGAATAATTAATGACTAGAAATCTGATGAATAAATAAGACTGGGCATCCAGGGCTCTCTTTGAGTGCAGGACCCAGGAAAACTCCAGGAAAGAAGTCAACTAAGGGAAAAGTGAAGGAAGATAGCTAAGATTCTCCCGGTCAGTCATCAAAGACTTGGTCATCCAAAGGTCAGGATGATTCACTTACAGTGAAATGCATCAGTCAGGGCAGGTTTCTGACCCCAGCCCAAGGGCCTCCTGTGACTGAGTTACCTACTGACTGGGAGGGCCTGAGCCCACCTTCCCTCCAGCACATTAACTTCTTTTTGCTGCATTTGAAACTGACTGAGAAATCATCATTGTTAGAAGTTTTGAGAGAGGCAAGATTCCTAAAGGAATGCATGAAATGGGTATTTTCTTAGCTATATTTCCTTGTTTTAAAGGTCCTAAAAGAAAGAGTATCATATAAAAACAAAAATGGTATTTCTGCAGAGATAGTTGTATTTTCCTGGTAACTAGTACTCATATTTTAATCATGTGAATATCAGTAAGATTTAGCTTCACACTTGTAAAGATAAACAATGTTAATATCAGGACAGAAAGATTCATAAAATTCTCTTCTAGTTTATACTTTTCCTCTTCAGACACATATTGAATTATAAACAACAAATGTTGGGAATCATTATAATTTAAGCTGACATTTTCAAGGATATCTCTAAATTTCAACAATATGGTTGCAAATGTTAAATGTCAATTTGAGAAGTGCATTCTCACCAATACACTGAGGAGGTTGGGTCCACTTTCCACTAATACATGTGACTGATCTGGGTCCAATCATTGTAAATGCTTCTCTGCAACTGAACTCTACCAAGTCTCCATGGTGATAGAGAGGGGCAGAATGGTTGACATAGCCGTGATCAAGTTCCGGTATATCTCCACAGGTACTCTTCTCCTCTGGAAAATTTCACAAAAATATGTTCGTCTTTATCATTTAAGTTTGTATAAGAATACAAATAAAAGTGTTGATTTACCTTTAAATATTACTATTTTTAATACATTACCAATACACACGGGCAAAGCGGTCCATTGTCCATCAACACACTGAATTTTATGAGAGCCCTTCATCAGAAATCCAGGATTGCAAACATATTCCACCACCTCACTGTGTCCATATTCTTCTTTCTGTGTTTCTTTAACTTCCCCACTGAGGAGTTGAGGAGGTGGAGCACACGATTTTACTTGCCCTACAGTAGACATACTGTGTAAATAATGGTTACGTGGTCTATTTTACAACTTAAAAATCCAGCTAATGCAGAGATTTTTTGTTAATTAGTTTATTATTTATTACATAATTAATTTTAGCATTCTTAAACAATGAAAAAACAATGGTGTTTACACCAGACTCTGTTTCCTAGTTCTATTACTCATCCTGAGCTAACATATTGGAAGTCTATGTAAGCCCAGAAAACATGTTCAATAATCTAGATACCCTAAATAGGTATGCAAGCCAATTAATCAATATGGGTGTGTAAATTATAGTAATATTCTTATTCCATGGAAACACTGTATCAAAACTTTTTGAGAAAATATCATCCTTTGAAACAAGCATTTGAACAAGTTTTAACTTTTATTCCAGCCATACATATGATTGAATTGACTATAAGCTACTTGAACATTGTTTAGACACACTTGATGACACTTAAGGTAAGTCCCACATTATATACAATGTCCGATATTAATGGTGGAATTGTAGGCGAAAGGAAAACTAACAAGAAATCCTGCCAGTGTCAGGTTCCTTATACATATCTGTGGATACTTCCACCACACATTTCAAGAAGCAACTGGAGATTAATTTCTTAAATAAGGAAAACTGTTTTATCTACAACCCAACACTTGTCCTTGGTGGGTATACCTCTGGCTTAATGCATTAGATTATAGATGCACTGGTAGCAGACAGAAAATTAAGAGAGGAAAAAAATGGTTGATGTCTAAGGTTTTAACTCTTGTTCAGCAGCTGTAAGATAAATATTTACCTTTACACGTTGGAAGATTAGGGGACCATCCAAAGTGGTAGCACTGAACTGAATCTGCTCCAACCATAATACGTCCTTGTATGCAGGAGAATTTCAACACGTCTCCAAATTTATATGTGTCTTTCTTGGGATTAGCATCTAAATTGTTTTCCATTTGTGGAATACTGCATTCTCTTTCTATAGAAAGAGACAAATAATTTAGTGAGAATATATAACTAATCATTGCCAAATAAATATTATATGTGTCATGTAAAAATGAGGTGCTGGGTACTGCATGCATATACAGAGGGGCAGCACATAAATGCTCTTCCTTGAAAAACATTACATATTAGGTTTTATACACCCTCTCCATTCATATGGGGCTCTTTGAGAAATATTAAGGTATTGAACAGCAACGTATGTGTCCTGATAATTTATTTGTTAAGTCAGCTTGTTTGAACTGGATATGATTTTATCACTGACATTTATAAAATTTAATGTTACTTTTTCTGTCTCAAAACGTAAAAAGATTCTCTCACGTTAAAGAAAACGAATGCTACAATTTTTAAATTGCACACAAATGAAAAATGGTATTTTTAAAAATATAATTGGGAAACCAGAACACACAAGGGAGACATTTCTCATGTATTTGAGTTACAGGAACATTAAAAATCCCTTAATTTTACAAGTGTGGAAATCAAACTGAAACGTGATCAAATTGAAACATGAAACAAAATGAGGAACATGTTCAAGGCCACAGAGATAGGCATATTCTAGGTGTCATGATTATGTATATGATATACAAATATCTATTCTTGTTGTACCTATAAATGATCTTACTATTAATATATTTATAATTATCCTGATTCATTTTAGAAATGTGTAAAATTATATCCCCAAATTTATAAAATGTATGAAATTTGTGACATTGCTACAAATTATGAAAAATTGCATTTTTCTTATTTGGAATCTTCCTATCTTGTTAATTAACTTATAAAATTCAAAACTGGAATTTGAAAATTAGAATTTTACCAAAATGAAAATTCATACCATCTGAAAGTCAAGTCTTAACACATAATCATAAAGTTAGATGTAAGTTAACTATTTTTAAAAGTAATGTCACAAAAAATAACTCAAAAAATAGTTTTCATTTTTGTGTTAATATTGAGTTTTGTAGCTTAGTTGAGAAGGTCACGCTTGATGAGAACAACTGAGATTCTTTTCTGAAAATTCTACTCCAAATTTCCACATAGCAATATTTTTATTGGTATGTGTCTGTGTTTATATATTTTGTGCTTAAATAAAATTCCTAAATGGAATTTGAAAATTAGAATTTTACCAAAATGAAAATTCATACCATCTGAAAGTCAAGTCTTAACACATAATCATAAAGTTAGATGTAAGTTAACTATTTTTAAAAGTGATGTCACAAAAAATAACTCAAAAAATAGTTTTCATTTTTGTGTTAATATTGAGTTTTGTAGCTTAGTTGAGAAGGTCACGCTTGATGAGAACAACTGAGATTCCTTTCCAAAAATTCTACTCCAAATTTCCACATAGCAATACTTTTATTGGTATGTGTCTGTGTTTATATATTTTGTGCTTATATAAAATTCCTATTTTATCATATTGTGGAAAATGCTGCATTAAGAATAACATCAGTTGTAGGCTATTTTCCAACTGCTGTCTTCACATAAAGACAGTGACTTTAAGAAAGCCATGATCATGTTAAGAGCCTCTCCTTTTACTTAGAATAAGCTCCAGACACTTTACAATCCATTCCTTGCCTACACTTCCAATGTCATCTATCCGCCCCTGGAGTCGGAGTCAATACAGAATTTTTAAAATAGGTCAATTTCTTTGCTGCCTCAGCTGTTGCACAGACCTTTATCTCTATGCTGAATGAATGGTTTCCAACTTTTCTTTGCATAGATGTCTTCCTGTAGGAACTAGAGCCTTCAGTCCCCTCCTATTTTCTAAGCACTTGGATTCTTTTGTTCTTCGAGTACAGTTATTTGGAAAATATAGTAGAAATATTTTACCTTTTGGTTCATTATTTACCTTAATTATTTGTTGGTTTTTCATAGTGGAATGAAAGCTCTTGAAAGGCAGATCCCCTGTTAGTATCTTTCACCATTTTCTCTTAGCCTACTTCTAGGACATATTAGGTGTTTGCTGACAGCCTGAAAAGTGAAATTTGTGCCCAGAACACTTGAACAAGCCTGTCTCATTTCCGTTATAAATTCACTCTGTGTGTCTGTCTGAAATCTCTATTTTTAATCTTTTCTACTCTGCCTAGTGTTCCTTCTCCTTCTTCCCCTGTGCACCACTTAATCTCACATGACTTTGTCTCCTACCTCAAAGGAAAGTAGAAACCATCAGCGACTGCTTCTTTTCAGCATTAGACTTACACATCCATTTTCCTTCCTTCCTCCTGATAGGAAGTTGGAAGCAGAGCTGTTGCCACCAAAGCCCAGTATTTTCTCAGCAGCGCTGGTTCCTTTCCCTTCTCCTTCACAGGGAACTTCCTGTGTTCAGTCTGCCTGCTCCCCTCTCTAGCATATCCTCTTCAGCGTTCAATACACTCTCATCTTTCCCATTAAAACAATTCTTTATTCAGTGCGTAATTCCCCTAGCAATATATCCTGAACCTCCTCTTCTCTGCCACAAGCAAATCTTTTGAAAGAGTTATGTCCACATGCTGTATTAAGTTTCTTACTAATCATTTTTTTCAGCAGGTTCTATGTAGGTTTTTTCCTGTCTACTCCATCCAAAACCATCTCTGTTGCAGTTTTTGTTGGCCTCTATGTAGCCAAATCCACCACATTTTTACAGTCTTCTAACTGGACGTATCTACTGAATTAGAAATATTCACCACTCTAACAATCATAATAATGTAATTAGATGACAATTTCCTTGATTTTATTGTATGGCAGGCACTATGGTAAGAACTTTATATGAATAATTTAGTCCAAAATCCTTTGAAATATTAGAACATTTGTAATTACTAATCCATTTTCCAGATTAGGAAGTGTGAACAAAGCTTCAAATAGGCTTGGTTGTTGCCCTAAGATACATGTTTAGCAAATTGTAGAACTGGAATTAGAACCCATCCAGGCTGACTCCACAGGATTCACCATTAGTCGATCTATTATACTTCCTTTACCTTTACACATTTTCTTCCCTCCACATCTATGAAACATTCATTTCTAAGTTTTTCCTCTAAATTCTCTGGGTTCTTTTTCCTATCTACTTTGCCATCTATTCCTCTTTGTCTGACACCTAAATGCTGGAATGCTTCAGGGTTCAGTCTTGATCTCTCTTCTGTTTTCATTCTACATTCTTTCCCAACGCGATATCATTATTTATAGGGTGATAATCTCACAGGTGTATCTCCTGGCTAGACCCATGTATTCAACTCTGTAGTGGATATATCCAATTTTTATGGTCCACGGGCAGCCCAATCACAATGTGTTCAAGTCAAAAGTTGCAGTGTTCTTCCCAAAGTGTTCTCTTTCTTGCCAGTAGCACCTGACAAAGTCATTTCCATTTACCTGCTTGCTTATGAAGCAATGGAGAGCAAGCACGTGAGTCCCTTGACTTTTTGCTCTTTTCGACATCCACCATTTAGTGACATTATCTGTGTTTTCTGCCAACAAAATATATCCCAAATCTATCCTCTGCTGTGCATCTCTTCAGCCATAACCTTATCTAATCCCCACTCTTTCTCACCCTACATGGCTTCCTGAAAAAAAAAAAAAAACTTCAAGAAACCAAATAAAATTATATTATTCCTTTCCTTAAAATTCCTTATGACCTTTCATCAATCATAAAATTAATCCAAATGTGAACATGCCCTGAAGTAACCTGGATAATCTTTCCTTTGCCTCCTATCCAGCCTCAGCTCATAAAGTTCTCCCACACCTTGAGTAGAATCCATTAACCTTGGTATTTCCCAAATATTGTTTTGTTGCCAAAGCTTTGCATATACTGTTCCCTTGGCTTGGAACATTCAACATCCACTCAGTTGGCCAGAGACTGTAGCCCTGTTTCTAGCCCTGGAGAAAAGACAGCTGATTGGCAAAGATAAAAGAGATTCATGTCACTGTCCTCAGAACTTCTCACAGTGGGAAAATAAAGAGCTCCTCTCAGTACCTGCAGAAATTAATACTCAAGGTAGGAGGTATAAAGCAGAAATTCAGGAGCAAAATAGTTGAAGAGGTTGTAAGACACTGTCATTTTGGTAATGAGTGAGTCTTTGCATTTCAAAACTTCCCCTCTACCCAGTTTATATTAAAGCAGAAGGAGACATCTTGATTTTAATCATTGTGCCTTAACAATGACTCTAGATCAGTCAAATTTGGTAAAAATAAAACATTTTTGATGATTATTGTTAATTATGTTCATTTTGAAAAGAATAACACCTGAAAAGGAGTTCTTACCATAACATGCAGGTTTATCAGACCAGCCACCTTCACCACACACGATGGAGCCTGTGGTGTGTCCATCTTGGCTCTCATGCCCATCAAGGCATTCGTAGTCCAGGCTGTCATTGACCTTAAACCATGTGCCATCGCTTCTGGCTCTGGCATTCTCAAATACTGGCATATCACAGGATTCTAATGGATAATGGAATAAAAATATTTCATTTCTAATATTATTTAGTGGGCAATCTGATTAAGTCTCACCTCAAGGGGAAAGGGGGCTTTACCAATTGGTATGTGCTAATAAATAATGATACAAAAATAATCCAAGAATACCAGTGATAGATCACTGTCCTGAAATAGTTACTCAAAATGAAAAAAATATGTTTCTGTTATTGTCTTTTTCGTCTGCAACACACGGCTTGCGGGATCTTAATTCCCTGACCAGGGATCGAAACCGTGACCCCTGTAGTGGGAATGCGGAGCCCTAACCACTGGATCGCCAGGGAATTCCTGAAAAAATATGTTTTACACAACATTTTTCTCAACACTTAATGTCTCTGAAATATTTCTTTTATGAACATTTTTCTCAATTTAATTATACTTACGCATTTTCCCCATGCTAGTAATAAGCCATTACAGATGTATTGTACTATTTTTATAACAGCATTTTCTGAATTAATATGCTGAACTTATTAGCAATTGTGACATATATGCAAGAAAAAAATTGATTAATTGAAAAAAAGTAATTTTCAACAAGGTAAGTAAATTTTTAAACATTCTATAGAATTCTACTTTAAAACACACTAATATTTAAAGTCACATGCTGATTTTTCTTTCCCAAATATATTTCTAATGGTTGTGTATTCTTTTATATTTATCAAGGTTGAATGCAGAAGTAGTTCTATTATTTATAACAAGTTACAAGAAAGTAAAATGTTTCTTTATAAGAAAGTAAAATTGAACAGTATCAATTTTCACTAACACCGTAATAGAGTGATGTTAATAAAGGTTTAAATAATTAATCTCAAATTTCATAATGTGTTATGTAGCCAGCTAGCTTAAAACTTTAAAAAATTAAAGCAAAACTATACTAGTATAAACAAAAGAGAACTTTTCTCTTCCATGAAAAGAGCGTTAGAATGGAAAATTGGTCACATATTAGTGCAAAGTGAATTTGATATGGGGGCAACTTTTATCATTTTCTCTTTGGCTAGTGCCCATGTTAAGCATAGACATTGGAAAGCAAAAGAAATAAAATGTAAACAGTAGAAAGGGATATCTTAAACATCCACTTCTCTTGAAGTGAATATGTAAACTATCACTTCAAAAATATCATTGTGCAGCTTTGGGATGAATAAGATAAACTCAGCAAATTGTCCTTAGAAAATCGTCATAAACGTCTGTGTGGTGGGACAGAAAAACCTCTCAGCACAGCAGAATTTGGTCCTATTAGATGTTTATGAAGATTTCCTAACAGAGAGAATTTTTCGCAAGTGGATCTACCCTACAGTTTCAAACATATAAAATTTACAAGTTATATTATTTGAAGATTATGCACTATGGACTCATATCTTCACTTAAAAACATAACTTTTCGGCTTAGGAGGAAAGATTCTGACATAAAAGTCTCATAAAATAAAATCAGATACAATTGGCATAAAGGACTCAGCTAAAAATAAATGAGTTTATACCAGACTATAGGTATGTCTTCTAGCTAAATTAGTTTTTAATCACGGGATGTTTTAAAGTGAAAAAACCTTGAAGTGAAGGATGCAATGATATTCTACCCTACTAGTAATTAATCATAAAAGGTAAAAAATGATACACATTTTTAAATTTATCTTTTCAAATACAGCCATGGAACCACATCAACACCTCATACCACCCCACCCCAGCAAAAAAAAAAAAAGGATAAAAAGAATGAAGTTAAAGAAAACTTCTCTAGAGTGATCATTAGGATAATGAATACTAAAATAATCAATTACTTACTAATGCATACAGGTTGCATTGACCATCCACTTTGCAGACATGTAATTAATCCTGATGTATTACCATCTGCTGTTACATATCCTGATTTACACTTATACTGTGTTTGCTTATTTAAAGGATATGTAAAGGTAGATTCAGAAAAAAATCCATTCTTAATTTGTATATCTGATTTTGAACATGTTTCTAAAAGGGAGAAAGCATAAAGAAAAGATAAGCATATATTTATAAACATTTTATAAGGACGCAAATAATATAACTATAGAAAAATGGGGAGTCATTTATAAATGTAAACTTAGAAAAATTCTAATCATTTAAGTTCTGGTGTGAGAGAAAAAAATCTATGAGTTTCCAAAGATATTAAATCAAGACACTTTATTCATTTTTTTAGAACAAAGCAAGATTTAAAGTACTCAGAATCCTTACTAGGAAATTATTAGAAATCTGTTTGTCTAATGGATCTGGAATCCTACAGCATGTCAGAACTCTATTAACAATAGGTTTCCTTTCCTGGGACTTGTTCAAAACATTGCTTAGTCTGGATCTCTTAAGCAACCCAGAACACAGTTAACAAATTGGGGTAGCTCAGATCAGGTGATGATCTCAGAATCTTCCACCACAGTTACCATAGCCTTTGGCATGTATCAGCTCCCATTATTCAAAACACTGGTTGAGAGGCTCCTGCATTCAAGGCAAGTGAGAAAATGCTAAAATCCTAACTGTTAGGAAAAACTGAGACACACTCTCACAATAAACCCCACCTAGGCACAGCACCATATAATTGGGAGGGAACCCTCAACTCCCAGCTTCTCCTGGAGGAGCAAAGAGTTTGAACCACAATCTAGGGCTCCAGTTTTCCAACGGCTAGTCCAGGGTCTGGCTTCTAACTCACCTGCCTCTGGGAGGGCCCAGCATTTCCAGTCCCCTGGGACTACTGAGGACAAAGTGGCAGTTAGGAATGGCTGCGCTAGCACTGCTCACAGGTCATCCCCTAGCTTAGTGCAGAGTGAGCAGCTCCCAGTTTCTCCATGGAAGGAGTTAGACTACACATCTAGACCCTCATCTTTTCTAGCTGCTGCCTAAGGAACTGGCTCCTAACTAACCTCTCTCTGAGAGCTGATGAAGCCCAGAATTTGTTGGTGCCTGGGGACTACAGAGAGCAAAATCATGGTTTGGAAGAGCACAGGGTTTGAAGGAGCATGCAGGCATTTCCACAGCCCTTCTCCTCAGCTCAGTGCAGAGTGAGTGAGGGGATAAACTCCAGCTCCCAGCTTCACCAGCTTTTCTGGCTTCTAGCTCACCTGTCTCAGGACGTAGATGGGAGTTGGCATACTCTAGACCCCTGGAAGATGCTAAGTACAAAGACAGCAGTTTGGATGAGCATAGAGGTTAGACAGGCATCCAGAATCTCTGGCCAGGCTGATTGATGAAGGCTTTCTACTTATGAGTCCAGTCTGTGAAGACTAGGAGTTGTGGGTGTTTAATCTAATGCACAGATATCAACACAGAGATTCGAGAAAAATAATAATAGAGAAATACGTTCCAGTCAGAAGAACAAGATAAGTATCTATAAACCAACACTAACGAAATGGAGACAGGTGATTTCCCCAACAGAGAGTCAAAATAGCAGTCATAGAGCGAAAAAGTTGACAAAAGAGTAAAGCAGAGGTGGTTTGGGCCTGGCATATGTCCCAGGTGAGTGTCACGGGCAGCTCCCATGTCCAAGCCTAAGTACTCAGCTTCTTCCCTTGCTTCTGATGTTCTCCCTCTTGTAACTAAAGCTTGTGGGTTTATTACTAGGAAATATTTAGAAATGAAATGCATTTTGCAATGGCAAAAAACCCCAAAACAAACAAACAGAAACCCCAAAACCCACAAAATAGCCATCATAAACATGCTTACATGTAAACATGTGTGCTTACATGTAAGCATACGTAAACACACATGCTTACATATGTAAGCATACATGTAAACATACATGCTTACATGTAAACATACGTGTACAAAGTAAGAATTTCAACAGAGAGATAGAAAATATAGAAATTACCAAAAGAGAAATGGTAGAACTGGAAAATGTGATAAATAAACTGAAAAATTAAACAGAGGGGTTCAACAACGGACTAGAACAAGAAGAAAAAAGGATCAGTGGGCGCAGAGGTCACTAAAAATAATTGAGTCAGAGGAGCAAAAAGAAAAAACAATAAAAAAAAGTGATCATAGGTTATGGCACTTATGGGACACCACCAAAATGATCAATATATATGTTACAGAAGACTGAGAAGGACAAGAGAGAGGGAAAGGGGCAGAAAACTGAATCAAACATACTAAAACAACTGAAAATGCACTAAATCTGGGAAAGGAAATAGACATCCAGATCCAGTAAGCCCGAATGAAGTACGATGAACTGCAAAAACATACAACCCCCCCGACTGATACACATAATCAAATTGTCTAGAGTCAAAGACAAAGTAAAATATTGAAAACAGCAATAGGAAACATCACAAAGAAGGGAACCGCAAAACTACCAGGTGATTTTATAGCAGAAACGTTGAAGGCCAGAAGGGAGTGGGATGATATACTCAAAGTGCTGAAAGAAAAAACTGCTAAGAATACTACACCAGCAAATTGGACCATCACAAATAAAGGGGAGGTACAAATATTACCAGACACACAAATGCTTAGGGAGTTTATCGCCACTAGATGTGCATACCAAGAAATGTTAAAGGCAGTTCTTCAAGCTGAAAAAGAAGGGTGCTAAACACCAGCACAATAGCATAAGAAAGTATGACACTCATTGGTAATGGTAAATATAGAGACAAATATAGAATACAGTGATGGGTAAATAACTTTTTAAAAAAATAGATCTTTATTGGAGTATAATTGCTTCACAATACTGTGTTAGTTTCTGTTGTACAGCAAAGTGAATCAGCCATATGCATACATATGACCCCATATCCCCTCCCTCCTGAGCCTCCCTCCCATCTTCCCTATCCCACCCCTCTAGGTCACTGCAAAGCACCGATCTGATCTCCCTGTGCTATGCTGCTGCTTCCCACTAGCTATTTTACATTTGGTACTGTATATATGTCGGTGCTACTCTTACTTTGCCCTAGCTCCCCCTCCCACCCCGTGTCCTCAAACTCCATTCTCTATGTCTACATCTTTATTCCTGCCCTGCAACTAGGTCCATCAGTACCTTTTTGTTTTTTGTTTTTTTTTAGATACCATATATATGTGTTAGCATACGGTATTTGCTTTTCTCTTTCTGACTTACTTCACTCTGTATGACAGACTCTTAGGTCCATCCACCTCACTAAAAATAACTCAATTTCGTTTCTTTTTATGGTTGAGTAATATTCTGTTGTATATCTGTGCCACATCTTCTTTATCCAGTCATCTGTTGATGGACATTTAGGTTGCTTCCATGTCCTGGCTATTGTAAATAGTGCTGCAATGAACATTGTGGTACATGTCTCTTTAGAATTATGGTTTTCTCAGGGTATATGCCCAGTAGTGGGATTGCTGGGTCATATGGTAGTTCTATTTTTAGTTTTTTAAGGAACCTCCATATTGTTCTCCATAGTGGCTGTATCAATTTACATTCCCACCAACAGTGCAGGAGGGTTCCCCTTTCACCACACCCTGTCCAGCATTTATTGTTTCTAGATTTTTTGATAATGGCCATTTTGACTGGTGTGAGGTGATACCTCATTGCAGTTTTGATTTGCATTTCTCTAATAATTAGTGATGTTGAGCATCTTTTCATGTGCCTCTTGGCCATCTGTATGTCTTCTTTGTTGAAATGTCTACTTAGGTCTTCTGCTCATTTTTTAACTGGATTGTTTGTTTTTTTGATATTGAGCTCCATGAGCTGTTTGTATATTTTGGAGATTAATCCTTTCTCTGTTGTTTCATTTGCAAATATTTTCTCCCATTCTGAGGGTTGTCATTTTGTCTTGTTTATGGTTTCCTTTGCTGTGCAAAAGCTTTTAAGTTTAATTATGTACCATTTGTTTATCTTTGTTTTTATTTCTGTTACTCTAAGAGGTGGGTCAAAAAAGATCTTGCTGTGGTTTATATCAAAGAGTGTTTTTCTTCTAAGAGTTTATAGTGTCTGGTGTTACATTTAAGTCTTTAATCCATTTTGAGTTTATTTTTGTGTATGGTGCTAAGGTGTGTTCTAATTTCATTCTTTTACATGTAGCTGTCCCGTTTTCCCAGCACTATTTATTGAAGAGGCTGTCTTTTCTCCATTATATGTTCTTGCCTCCTTTGTCATAAATTAGGTGCCCATATGTGTGTGGGTTTATCTCTGGGCATTCTATGCTGCACCATTGATCTATATTTGTTTTTATGCCAGTACCATCCTGTCTTGATTACTGTAGCTTTGCGGTATAGTTTGAAGTCGGGGAGCCTGATTCCTCCAACTCCGTTTTTCTTTCTCAAGATTGCTTTGGTTATCTGGGGTCTTTTGTTTTTCCCTACAAATTGTAAAATTTTTTGTTCTAATTCTGTGAAGAATGCCATTGGTAGCTTGATAGGGATTGCATTGAATCTGTAGATTTCTTTGGGCAATATAGTCATTTTCACAATATTGATTCTTCCAATCCAAGAACATGATATATTTCTCCATCTGTTTATGTCATCTTTGATTTCTTTCATTAGTGTTTTATAGTTTTCTGAGTACAAGTCTTTTGCCTCCTTAGGCAGGTTTATTCCTAGATATTTTATTCTTTTTGTTGCAATGGTAAATGGGAGTGTTTCCTTAATTTCTCTTTCTGATTTTTCACTGTTGGTGTATAGGAATGCCAGAGATTTCTGTGCATTAATTTTGTATCCTGCAACCTTACCAAATTCATTGATTAGTTCTAGTAGTTTTCTGGTGGCATCCTTAGGATTTTCTATGTATAGTATCATGTCTTCTGTGAACACTGACAGTTTTACTTCTTCTTTTCCAATGTATATTCCTTTTATTTCTTTTTCTTCTCTGATTGAAATGGCTAGGACTTCCAAAACTATGTTGAAGAAGAGTGGCGAGAGTGGACATCCTTGTCTTGTTGCTGATCTTAGTGGAAATGTTTTCAGTTTTTCATGATCGAGTATGATGCTTGCTGTGGGTTTGTCATATATGGCCTTTATTATATTGAGGTAAGTTCCTTCTATGTCCATTTTCTGGAGAGTTTTTATCATAAATTGCTGATGAATTTTGTCAAAAGATTTTTCTGCATCTATTGAGATGATCAAATGGTTTTTATTCTTTAATTTGTTAATGTGGTGTATCACATTGATTGATCTGCGTATATTGAAGAATCCTTTCATCCCTGTGATAAATCCCAGTTGATCATGGTGTATGATCCATTTAATGTGTTGTTGGATTCTGTTTGCTAGTACTTTGTTGAGGATTTTTGCATCTATGTTCATCAGTGATATTGGCCTGTAATGTTCTTTTTCTGTGATATCTTTGTCTGGTTTTGGTATCAGCGCGATGGTGGCTTCATAGAATGAGCTTGGGTGTGTACCTTTCTCTGCAATTTTTTGGGAGCATTTGAGAAGGATGGGTGTTAGCTCTTCTCTAAAAGTTTGATAGAATTTGCCCGTGAAGCCATCTGCCCTGGACTTTTGTTTGTTGGAAGATTTTAAATTACAATGTCAATTCCATTACTTGTGATTGGTCTGTTTATGTTTTCTATTTCTTCCTGGTTCAGTCTTGGAAGGTTGCACTTTTCCAGGAATTTGTCCATTTCTTCATGTTTGTCCATTTTATAGGCATATAGCTGTTTGTAGTAGTCTCTTACAATCCTTTGTATTTCTGCTGTGTCAGTTTTGATTTCTCCTTTTTCATTTCTAGTTTTATTGATTTGAGTCTTCTCCCTTTTTTTCTTGATGAGTCTGGCTAAAGGTTTATCAATTTTGTTTATCTTCTCAAAGAACAAACTTTTAGTTTTACTGATCTTTGCTATTGTTTTCTTTGTTTCTATTTCATTTATTTCTGCTCTGATCGTTATTTCTTTCCTTCTACTGAGTTTGGGTTTTCTTTGTTCTTCTTTCTCTAGTTGTTTTAAGTGTAGGGTTAGATTGTTTATTTGAGATTTTTCTTGTTTCTTGAGGTGAGATTGAATTGCTATAAACTTCTCTCCGTCTTAGACTGCTTTTTCTGTGTCCCATAGGTTTTGGGTCATCGTGTTTTCGTTGTCATTTGTTTCTAGGTATTTGTTAATTTCTTCTTTGATTTCTTCAGTGATCTCTTGGTTATTTAGTAGTGCACTGTTTAGCCTCCATGTATTTGTATTTTTTACGGTATTTTTCCTGTAATTGATTTCCAATCCCATAGCGTTGTGGTCAGAAAAGATGCTTGATATGATTTCAATTTTCTTAAATTTTCCAGGGCTTGATTTGTGACTCCAGATGTGATCTATCCTGGAGAATGTTCTGTGTGCACTTGAGAAGAAAGTGTATTCTGCCACTTTTGGGTGGAATGTTCTATAAATATCAATTAAATATCTGGCTTATTGTGTCATTTAAAGCTTGTGTTTCTTATTTATTTTCTGTCTGGATGATCTGTCCATTGGTGTAAGTGGGGTGTTAAAGTCCCCTACTATTATTGTGTTACTGTCAATTTCTCTTTTCATGGTTGTTAACATTTGCCTTATGTATTGAAGTGCTCCTATGTTGAGTGCATAAACATTTATAATTGTTATATCTTCTTGGATTGATCCTTTGATGATTATGTAGTGTCCCTCCTTATCTCTTGTAATAGGCTTTATTTTAAAGTCTATTTTATCTGATACAAGTAATGCTACTCCAGTTTCCTTCTGATTTCCATTTGCATGGAATATCTTTTTCCATCCCTTCACTTTCAGTCTGTATGTGTCCCTAGGTCTTAAGTAGGTCTCTTGTAGACAGCATATATATGAGTCTTGTTTTTGTATCCATTCAGTCAGTCTGTGTCTTTTGATTGGGGCATTTAACCCATTTACATTCAAGGTTATTATTGATATGTATGTTCCTCTTACCATTTTCTCAATTGTTTTGGGTTTGTTTTTGTGGATCTTTTTCTTCTCTTGTGCTTCCCACCTAGAGAAGTTTCATTAGCATTTGTTGTAATGCTGGGTTGGTGGTGCTGAATTCTCTTAGCCTTTGCTTGCCTAAAAAGCTTTTTATTTCTCCATCGAATCTGAATGAGATCTTTGCAGGTAGAGTAATCTTGGTTGTAGGTTTTTCTCTTTCATCACTTTAAGTATATCCTGCCAATCCCTTCTGGCCTGCAGAGTTTCTGCTGAAAAATCAGCTGATAACCTTATGGGGATTCCCTTGAACGTTATTTGTTGCTTTTCCCTTGCTGCTTCTAGTATTTTTTCTTTGAATTTAATTTTTGATATTTGATTAATATATGTCTTAGTGTGCTTCTCCATGGGTTTATGCTGTATGGGACTCTCTGTGCTTCCTGGAATTGAGTGACTATTTTCTTTCCCATGTTAGGGAAGTTTTCCACTATAATCTCTTCAAATATTTTCTCAGACCCTTTCTTTTTCTCTTCCTCTTCTGGGACTCCTATAATTCGAATGTGATATGTTTAGTGTTGTCCCAGAGGTCTCTGAGATTGTCTTCATTGTTTTCATTCTTTTTTCTTTATTCTGCTCCTCAGCAGTTATTTGCACCATTTTGTCTTCCAGCTCACCTGTTTGTTCTTCTGCCTCAGTTATTTTGTTACTGATTCCTTCCAGTGTATTTTTCGTTTCAGTTATTGTGTTGTTCATCTCTGTTTGTTTGTTCTTTAGTTCTTCTAGACCTTTGTTAAACATTTCTTGTATTTTCTCAATCTGTGCCTCCATTCTATTTCCGAGATTCTGGATCATCTTTACTATCATTACTCTGAGTTATTTTTCAGGTAGATTGCCTATTTCCTCTTCATTTATTTGGTCTTGTACTTTTTTACCTTGCCCCTTCATCTGTGACATATTTTTTTGCTGCCTCTTTTTAAAATTTTTTTTATGAGTGGGATTGTGCTCCTATCTTACTGTTGTTTGGCCTGAGGCTTCCAACACTGGAATTTGTAGGCTGTTGGGTAGACCTGGGTCTTGATGCTGAGATGAGGACCTCCCTGAGACCTCACTCTGATGAATATTCCCTGCGGTCTTAGGTTCTCTGATAGTCCCATGGTTTGGACTCCGAGCTCCCACAGAAGGAGCTTTGCCCAGCCCCTGGCCCATGGGGCATCCAAGATCCCCCAAGCCACATGGGGTGGCAAAAAAAAAAAAGAGAACAATAACAAAGTAAAAAAAAAATTAGACTAGGAAACTAACAGATATATTAGAAAGAATATAAAAATAAAAATACAGATGAATCAACAACTGGGAAGTACATCAGTACCACAATAGTACAAAAGCAGAGGAGGGAAAAGAAGAAAAAAAAAAAAAAGAAAGAAGAAAACGAAAAAAAAAGGAGCAGGAAAGCCTTGGCTGTGGAGGGCAGGGTCTAAGCAAGGGTGAGGTTTGGGTGGTGGGTGGGGCCAATGCTCAGGACCCAAAGGGCTAGAAAAGGCCCTGGGAGCTGTGGGGGGTGGGGCTTAGGCTCAAGGAACATAAGGGGCCAAGGCGTGTCCCCCACCCCTCATCTCAGAGGGCAGGGGAACCTCACCTGGGAGCCCAGCAGGCTTCCTGGGCTAGAGTGGGTGGGGCCAATGCCCTCTGCTCCTCTCCTACTCCTCCCAAGTGTCCTTCCCACCTGCCTCTCCTGATCTCCCTGACCTCTGGGGTGCCAATCCTGTCTGGCCTCCACTTCTCCTCCCCCTTCCATCCCCCCCACATCCTACACGTTCACCTGGGGGTTCTTCCTGTCTCCTGGGGGGTCAGGGTCCCCCACCAGCAGCTGGCAGGCACCCTAGTGGTGGGAAGATGCTAACTCCACGTCTCTCCACAACACCACCTTGATTCTGCCCCCCCAAATCACTTTTAATGCTAGTGTAAAAGTTAAAAGACAAAAGCATTATGAATAAATATAACAAATTATATAAATGGTTACAAACAAAATTGGATGTAAATTGTGGTGTCAACAACTTAACATGGAAGGGGAGAGAGATACAAGTTTATAGCTGTAAAAATTAGACATTTTATGTAAGCCCCAACAAGAGTATACCTATACATTACATCAAGGAAAAGAGAAAGGAATCAAAGCCTATTTAAACTGACAAACAAACAAACAAACAAATAAGGAAACAAACCCAATGAAACACAAAGGAAGATAGCAAGAAAGAAAAAGAGAGACAAAAGAACTACAAGACAAACAGAAAATAAGTAATAAAATGGTAAAAGTAAAAAATTATCAACAAAAATACTTTAAATGTAAATATATTAAATGCAACAATAAAAGACATAAACTGGATGCATGGATAAAAATACAAGATCCACCTTTATGTTTTCCATAAGAAACTAACTTTAACTTTAAGGAAAAACACAGGCTGAAAATATAGGGATGAAAAATGATATTCCATGAAAATGGTAACCAAAAGAAAGCAGGGCTAGTGATATTTGTGTTAGACAAAATAGACTTTAAACCCTTACCAGAAAACATGGGATCTTGGAGGCACAAGACATTCATTGTTTTTTTTCCTGAACCAACAACAGAAATTTGACATCCATCCACAGACAAACCTGTCTTTGAGGGAGGCGTGGGACTCAACACAATATGCCAAGGGACCCAGGAGGAGTCTCACCCACATATGCATGAAATAAAAGGCAGACAGGTCTCTGTCCAGACTGTGGTGTCTGCAGTGACCCATGAACCAGCTCTAGCCTCACTCAGCCTCAGTCCAGGAGTCACTGGAAACACTATCTTATACAATCACACATGGAGGAGAGTCCTTATGTGAAAGTCCAGGTTTTCACAGGAGGAGCTCCAGCACACACTGGAGAAAAAAAAAAATATGAGTTTGGATTCATTGGACTGGGTAAGAGGAACAGCTCAACTTTACCTTCATCACCCCTCCCCCAAAGGAGGCACAGCTTAAGGCTAATAGAAAACTTCCTGGGCCCCTGATTTCTCCCGCAGGGGAGTGTGTGTATGATCTTGCAGCTTCCCCATCTGTATGGGACCTGCCAAAAGGCTCATTTCTCTTTCATTCCATCCAGAGTACTAATAATGAGCTATATGTCTGGGAGTCAGGAAGAGGCTATGAAAGCAGAAGACTGGACACTTACAGAGCATTAAAGGGAGGCTGATCCTACTAACTGTATTGCAAACTCCATTGAAGAACTCACTCAAAAGCTGCTGGGACTGCCTCACCTTCCTGTTCACTCAACTGGCCCACTGGCCCCTTCAGGGCTCTGTCTGCCTCACTCACACACCCTCCCATCTTGTGGCCAACCCCTGTGGGCACAACTGACATTGGAGGTAAAAGCAAGCTTTGATAGACAGCTAGTGAGCATGCACAGAAATTTGGCTCAAATCTGTGGGCCAGGGAGAGAATAGAAGATTAAGATGTAGTGCCATCTTTGGGGAAACAAAAGACAGGCTGTCAGCACCCATCCTGGTGCATTGTAGGATCTAGACAAGGCACACAAGCACAGAAGTTCTGCCACTAGAGGGAGAAGAAGTGTGAGCTGGTGTTCCCATAGAAGATCTGAGATAGTCTAAAAGTCTGTAGCAGGGCTGAAGGAAGTTGTCTCACCCCCAAAGGATACTGGTACTTTCAAAGCAAACACAACAACACTTAACTTCAAGGAACATGAAATCAAGTAACATGGCATCAACAAAGTATCACAAAAATCTTCAGTATTCAAACTCAAAGATTGGAGATCTGTGATTTACCCAATGGAGAATTCAAAATAGCTGTTTTAAATAACTCAGTGTGCTACCAGAAAATACAGGAAGACAACTGAAAAACATCAGGAAAACAATACATGAACAAAATGAGCAGTTTACCAAAAAGATAGAAATCCAAAAAAAGAACCAAAGAGAAATTCTGGTGCTGAAAAATCCAATGCTGAAATGAAAATGCAATAGAGTAGCATCAACAACAGAATGAAACAAGCGGAAGGAATCTGTAAGATAGATGACAGATATACTGAAGTTATCCAGTCAGAGGAGAACAAAGAAAAAAGAATGAAAAAGAATTAAGAAAGGCTACATGATATATGGTATGTCATCAACAGAACCAATCTGTGAATTATTGAAATTCCAGAGGAGAAAAGGTGGAAATGGGGGCAGAAAGCTTATTTAAAGAAATAATGGCTGAAAACTTCCCAAATCAAGGGTGAGATTTGAATATCTAAGTTCATAACATTTTTAGGTGACCAAACAAAATCGATATAAAAAGGTCCTCTACAACACATATTATAATAAAACAGAAATAAATCAAAGAAAAAAAGAGAAGTCTTAAAGGCATCCTGAGAAAGAGACCTTGGAACTTACAGCAGAACCCTCATATGGCTCTAAGTAGATTTCTTAGCAGAAACCTAGTGGGCCAGGAGAAAGCCAAGTGCTGAAAGAGAAAACTGCCAACCGAGAATACTTTATTTGGAAAACGTCATTCGGAAATGAATGGAAGATAAAGACTTCCCCAGACCAACAAATACTGAGGGAATTGAACACCACTAGTCCTGTCTTACTAGAAACACTGAAAGGAGTTATTCAAGCTAAAGTAAAAGAATGCTAATTAATAACATGAAAATACACAGTACACTGGTAAATTTAAGTATACAGCCACATACAGAATACTCTAGGACTTTGATATGGAATGTTAAACACTTAACATATTAAAGTTAAAGGACAAGAATATAAAAATAACGATAGCAACAACTATTTGCTAATAAGTACACACCATAAAAAGAGGCAAATCATGACATCAAAAATATAAAAGGGTGAAAAACAACAACAACAACAACAACAAAAAACAAACAAACAAACAAAAAATATATAAAAGGGTGGAGGGTAAAAGGAAAGAGTTTTTGTATGTGGTTGATGCTCACGTTTCATCAGTATAAAATAGACCGCTGTCTCTGTAAGATGTTTTATTTAAGTCTCATGGTAAACACAAAGCAAAGAAACCACACTAGATTCACAAAAGGTAAAGAGAAGTTTATTAAAAGCATACTACTATAAAAATCATTAATTCACAAAGGAAGGCAGTCAGAGAGGAAGAAAGGAATTAGGAAACTACAAAAGAGTCTTAAAAAAAGAGATGGTATTAGTAAGTCATTACCTATCAATAATTACTCTAAATAAAAATGGATTGGGCTTCCCTGGTGGCGCAGTGGTTAAGAATCCACCTGCCAATGAGGGGGACATGGGTTCGAGCCCTGGTCTGGGAAGATCCCACATGCCAGGGAGCAACTAAGCCTGTGTGCTACAACTGAGCCTGTGCTCTAGAGCCCGAGAGCCACAACTACTAAAGCCCTTGAGCCTAGAGCCCGTGCTCTGCAACAAGATAAGCCACTGCAATGAGAAGCCCGTGCAACCCAATGAAGACCCAATGCAGCCAAAAGTAAATAAATAAATAATTTTTTAAAAAAATGGATTGCATTCTTCAATAAAAAGACATAGGATGGATAAGATGGAGGAGTAGGAGGATGCAGAGTTCGTGTCTCCTCATAACTAGGGCACCTAGTAGGTGCTGGTGGGGGACCTTGGACACCTAAGGGGAAGAGAGGAATCCCTATGTGACCAGGTAGGACGTGGGGGTCGGGGGAGGAGGAGGAGAGGAAAAGTGGAAGTGGGATGGGACTGGCACGCCTGAGGGGCAGCTGGGGGAGGGGAGGCGTTACCATGCTTGGAGGGGTCAACTCACAGTGAGAGAATCAGTGGAGATGGGGAGAGACCTTCAGGGGATCAGGAGATAAGAAGGGAACATGGCCAGTGTCTCCCCTGCCCACTCTGACCTGGCAAACCTGCTGGAGGCCTGGGCCTGAAACTCCACACTCCTGGGCCCCCTCTGGCAGCACAGGCCCTGAGCCTAATCCCTGCCACCCCCAAGGCCTTTTCTGGCCTTTTTTTCTTTTCTTTTCTTTTTTTTTGCCATGCTGCATGGCTTGCGGGGTCTTGGTTCCCAGGCCAGGAATTGGGTCTGAACTCCTGTGGTGAGAGCGACGAGTCCAAGCCACTGGACTAACGGTGAATTTCAGGACCCAGGGAATATTAATCGGTATGAGATCTCGCAGAGGTCCTCATTTCGGCACCAAGATCTGGCTCCACCCAACTGCCTGCAAACTCCAGTGCGGGACACAGCAGGCCAAACAACCAGAAAGACATGAACACATCCCTCCCTACACATCAAAATAAAAAATGAGATGACAAAAAATATGTCACAGACAAAGGAGCAAGGTAAAAACCTAAAAGACCAAATAAATGAAGAGGAAAAAAGCAACCTACCTGAAAGTCAATTCAGAGTAATGATAGTAAAGATGATCCAAAATCTCAGAAATAGAATGGAAGAATGGATCAAGAAAATACAAGAAATGTTTAATAAGGACCTAGAAGAACTAAGGAATGAACAAACAGTGGTGAAAAACAAAATAATTGAAAATGGAAAATACACTAGAAGGAATCAATAGCAGAGTAACTGAGGCAGAAGAAAAAATAAGTGAGCTGGAAGATAGAATGGTGGAAATAATTGTCAAGGAGCAGAATAAAGAATGAAAAGAAGTGAGACAGTCTCAGAGACTTCTGGGACAACATTAAACACACCAACATTCAAATTATAGGGGTCTCAGAAGAAGAGAAACAGAAAGAGTCTGAGAAAATATTTGAAGAGATCACAGCCAAAAACTATAAGTCTTAGTTTTAGTTTATAAAACTAAACTATGGGCCTTCCCTGTTGGCGCAGTGGTTGAGAATCTGCCTGCCAATGCAGGGGACAAGGGTTCGAGCCCTGGTCTGGGAAGATCCCACATGCCGCGGAGCAACTGGGCCCGTGAGCCACAATTACTGAGCCTGCGCGTCTGGAGCCTGTGCTCCGCAACAAGAGAGGCCTCGATAGTGAGACGCCCGCGCAACACGATGAAGAGTGGCCCCCGCTTGCCACAACTAGAGAAAGCCCTCGTGCAGAAACGAAGACCCAACACAGCCATAAATAAATAAATAAATAAATAAATAAAAAATAAAAAAAAAAGAGATAAGGTCACTAGACACTTAAAAAATAAATAAATAAACAAACTACAAGTCCAAGAAGCACAGAGAGTCCCATACAGGATAAACCCACGGAGAAACATGCCAAGACACACATTAATCAAACTAACAAAAATTAAATTCAAAGAAAAAATACAAAAAGCAGCAAGGGAAAAGCAACAAATAATGTTCAAGGGACTCCCCATAAGGTTATCAGCTGATTTTTCAGCAGAAACTCTGCAGGCCAGAAGGAAGTGACAGGATATATTTAAAATGATGAAAGGGAAAAACCTACAACCAAGACTACACTACCAAGCAAGGACCTCATTCAGACTCAACAGAGAAATCAAAAGCTTTTCAGACAAGCAAAAGCTAAGAGAATTCAGTACCACCAAACCAGCTATACAACAAATGCTGAAGGAAATTCTCTAGGTGGGAAACACAAGAGAAGAAGAAGACCCACAAAAACAAACCCAAAACAATTAAGAAAATGTTAATAGGAACATACATATTGATAATAACGTTGAATGTAAATGAATTAAATGCCCAGCAAAAGTCACAAACTGGCCGAATGGATACAAAAACAAGACCCATATATATGCTGCCTAAAAGACACCCACTTCAGACCTAGGGACACATACAGACTGAAAGTGAGGGGAGAGAAAAAGATATTCCATGCAAATGAAAATCAAAAGAAACCTGGAGTAGCAATACTCATATCAGATAAAATAGATTTTAAAATAAAGACTGTTGCAAGAGACATTAAAGGGCACTACGTAATGATCAAGGGATCAATCCAAGAAGAAGATATAACAATTATAAATATTTATGCACCCAACATAAGAGCACCTCAATACATAAGGCAAATGCTAACAGCCATAAAAGGGGAAATCGACAGTAACACAATAATAGTGGGGGACTTAACACCCCACTTACACCAATGGACAGATCACCCAGACAGAAAATAAATAAGGAAACACAAGCTTTAAATGACGCAATAGACCAAACAGACTTAATTGATATTTCTAAGACATTCCACCCAAAAGCAGCAGAATACACTTTGTTCTCAAGTGCACACAGAAAATTCTCCAGGATAGATAACATCTGGAGTCACAAATCAAGTCTCAGTAAATTCAAGAAAATTGAAATCCTTTCAAGCATCTTTTCCAAAAACAATGCTATGACATTAGAAATCAATTACAGGAAAAAAACTAAAAAATACAAACACATGGAGGCTAAACAGTACACTACTAAATAACCAAGAAATCACTGAAGAAATAAAAGAGGAAATCAAAAAATTCATAGAAACAAATGACAACAAAATCATGACGACCAAAAACCTATCGGATGCAGCAAAAAACAGTTCTAGCAGGGAATTTTATAGCAATTCAATCCTACCTCAAGAAACAAGAAAAATTTCAAATAAAAAATCTAACCTTACACCTAAAGCAACTAGAGAAAGAAGAACAAACAAAACCCAAAGTTAGTATGAAGAAAGAAATCATACAAATCAAAGTAGAAATAAATGATATAGAAATGAAGAAAACAATAGCAAAAATCAATGAAACTAAAAGCTAGTTCTTTGAGAAGATAAACAAAATTGATAAACCTTTAGCCATTTAGCCATACTTATCAAGAAAAAAGGGAGAAGACTCAAATCAATAGAATTAAAAATGAAAAAGGAGAAATCAAAACTGACACTGCAGTAATGCAAAGGATTATAAGAGACTACTACAAACAACTATATGCCGATAAAATGAACAAACACGAAGAAATGGACAAATTCTTGGAAAGGTGCAACCTTCCAAGACTGAACCAGGAAGAAATAGAAAATATAAACAGACCAATCACAAGAAATGGAATTGAAATTGTAATTAAAAATCTTCCAACAAACAAAAGTCCAGGACAGACAGCATCATGGGCAAATTCTATCAAACTTTTAGAGAAGAGCTAACACCTATCCTTCTCAAACTCTCCCAAAATATTGCAGAGAAAGGTACACACCCAAGCTCATCCTATGAAGCCACCATCGCCCTGATAACAAAACCAGACAAAGATATCACAGAAAGAAAATTACAGGCCAATATCACTGATGAACATAGATGGAAAAATCCTCAACAGAATACTAGCAAACAGAATCCAACAGCACATTAAAAGGATCATACACCATGATCAAGTGGGATTTATCCCAGGGATGCAAGGATTCTTCCATATACACAAATCAATCAATGTGATACACCATATTAACAAATTAAAGAATGAAAACCATATGATCATCTCAATAGACGCAGAAAAAGCTTTTGACAAAATTCAACACCCATTTATGATAAAAACTCTCCAGAAAGTGGGCATAAAGGGATCCTACTTCAACATAATAAAGGCCATATACAACAAACCCACAGAAAACATCATTCTCAATGGTGAAAAATTGAAAGCATTTTCTCTAAGATCAGGAACAAGATAAGGATGTCCACTCTCGCCACTATTATTCAACACAGTATTGGAAGTCCTAGCCATGGCAATCAGAGAAGAAAAAGAAATAAAACGAATACACTTTGGAAAAGAAGTAAAACTGTCAGTGTTCACAGAAGACATGATACTATAGATAGAAAATCCTAAGGATGCCACCAGAAAATTACTAGAACTAATCAATGAATTTGGTAAATTTGCAGGATACAAAATTAATGCACAGAAATCTCTGGCATTCCTATACACTAACAATGAAAGATCAGAAAGAGAAATTAAGGAAACAATACCATTTACCATTGTAACCCAAAGAATAAAATATCTAGGAATAAGCTTACCTAAGGAAACAAAAGACCTGTATGCAGAAAACTATAATACACTGATGAAAGAAATCAAAGATGACACAAACAGATGGAGAGATATATCATGTTCTTGGATTGGAAAAATCAATATTGTTAAAATGACTATACTACCCAAAGCAATCTACAGATTCAATGCAATCCTTATCAAATTACCAATGGCATTTTTCACAGAATTAGAATAAAAAATTTTACAGTTTGTATGGAAACACAAAAGACCATCCAAAGCTAAAGCAATCTTGAGAAAGAAGAACAGAGCCAGAGGAATGAGGCTCCCTGACTTCAGACTATACTACAAAGCTACAGTAATCAAGACAGTATGATACTGGCACAAAAACAGAAATATAGATCAATGGAACAGGATAGAAAGCCTAGAGATAAACCCACGCAGCTATGGTCAACTAATCTATGACAAAGGAAGCAAGGATATACAATGGAGAAAAGACAGTCTCTTCAGTAAGTGGTGCTGGAAAAACTGGACAGCTACATGTAAAAGAATGAAATTAGAACACTCCCTAACACCATGCACAAAAATAAACTCAAAATGGATCAAAGACCTAAATGTAAGACCAGACACTATAAAACTCTTAGAGGAAAACATAGGAAAAACAGTCTTTAACGTAAATCACAGCAAGATCTTTTTTGACCCACCTCCTAGAGTAATGAAAATAAAAACAGAAAGAAACAAATGGGACCTAATTAAACTTAAAAGCTTTTACACAGCAAAGAAAAACATAAATGAGACAAAAAATAACCCTCAGAATGGGAGAAAATATTTGCAAACAAAGCAACCGACAAGGGATTAATCTCCAAAATGCTCATGCAGCTCATTATCAAAACAAACAAACAAACAAACAACCTAATCAATAAACGGGGGGAAGACCTAAATAGACACTTCTCCAAAGAAGACATACAGATGGCCGAGAGGCACATGAAAAGCTGCTCAATCACTAATTATTAAAGAAATGTAAATCAAAACTACAATGAGATATCACCTCACATCAGTCAGAATGGCCATCATCAAAAAATCTACAAACAATAAATACTCGAGAGGGTGTGGAGAAAAGGGAACCCTCTTGCACTGTTGGTGGGAATGTAAATTAATACAGCTACTATGGAGAATGGTATGGAGGTTCCTTAAAAACTAAAAATAGAACTACCATATGACCCAGCAATCCCAGTACTGGGCATATACCCTGAAAAAACTATAATTCAAAAAGACCCATGTACCCCAATGTTCATTGCAGCACTATTAACAATATCCAGGACATGGAAGCAACCTAAATGACAATCAACATATGAATGGATAAAGAAGATGTTGTATATATATATATATATATATATATACAATGGAATATTACTCAGCCTTAGAAAGAAACGAAATTGGGTCCTTTGTAGAGATGTGGATGGACTTAGAATCTGTCATACAGAGTGATGTAAGTCAGAAAGAGAAACATAAATATCGTATATTAACACATATATGTGGAATCTAGAAAAATAATACAGATGAACCAAATGCAGGGCAGGAATAGAGATGGAGACATAGGAAACAGATGTGTGAACACAGGAGGGGAAATGGGGGTGGGACGAATTGAGAGATTAGGATTGACATATATACACTAACATGTGTAAAATAGATAGCTAGTGGGAACCTGCTGTATAGCACAGGGAGCTCAGCTTGGTGCTCTGTGGCGACCTAGGTGGATGGGATGGGGGTGGGTGGGAGGGAGGTCCAAGAGGGAGGGGATATATGTATACATATAGTTGATTCACTTCGTTATACAGCAGAAACTAACACAACATTGCAAAGCAAGTATACCCCAATTTAAAAAATAGTAAAATAACAGACATAGGATGAATGGATGGATAAAAAAAAAGACTAAACTATCTGTCTACCAGAGACTAAATCCAGCATTAAGGACACACACATGCAGAAAGTGAAGGAATGGAAAAAGATATTCAATGAAAGTGAATTACAAAAAAGAGGCAGGATAGCTATACTTTTATCAGACAAAATAGACGTTAAGCCAAAAAAGTAACAAGAGACAAATAAGGTCATTATATATTAATAAAGACATCAATTTATCAAGAAGATAAAAATTAGAGCACCTAATATATTGAGCAAATACTAACAGATGTATTGTGAGAAATAGACAACAATTAAATAATGGTAGGTGACTTCAAGACTCCATTATCAACAATGGATTAATCACCCAGACACAAAATCAACAAGGAAACATTAGATTGAGCCAAACTTTACAGCATATTGACATAACAGATAAACACAAAACATTCCATGCAGTAGCCACAGAATACACATTCTTTTAAATTGAATACTGAACATTTTGCAGGATAGATCATGTGACAGGTCAAAAATCAAGTCTTAGAAAATGTAAGAAGATTGAATTCATAACAAGTATTTTGCCAAACACAATGTTATGAAACTATCAGATACTGCAACATGAATTCTGAGGGAATTTTGTAGCATTAAATGTTTACATTTAGAAAAAAACTCAAATAAGCCACCTAAATATACCTCAAGGAATTGGAAAAAGAGGAGAGAGATCAAGATGGCAAAGTAGGAAGATGCTGAGCTCACCTACCCCAAGAACACATCAAAAGTAAAGAATGTCTATGTGTATAACTGAGTCACTTTGCTGTGCAACAGAGATTGGCACAATATTGTAAATCAACTATCCCTCAATAAAAAAAATTTTTTTAAATACATCTACATGTGGAGCAACTCTCACTGAAAACAATCTGGAAAGTGGAAGAAAGGCTCTTCTACACCAAAGGGTATAAGGAAAGGTCCACACAATGTAGGGTAGGAAGGAGGGAAATAAGTGGGTCAGGACCCAAGCCCTAGCAGGTGACTCAGAAGAGGAGTGGGATATCAGAGGTTTAGAGACTCTCCCTGGAGAGTGAGGAGTTTGAGCCACAAACTAGGTGCCCCAGACCTGGGGGTTGACACCAAGATGAGTCCTCTTAGCTGGATTGAAACCAGTGGGACTTAACTGGAGGGTTGAAGGAAACCAAGACTCCACTTGTGAAGAACGTGCACAAGTGCTTACTCCCAGGAACAGGACAAAAGAGACAGACTGAATAGTGCCTGGGGCTCTGGTCAGTTTCCCTTGACCACTCCAGCATGCAACCCTGTCTATACTGTCTGCCTGCTCCAGCCCCTCTTTCTCTGATGCTGCTTTCTAATAGGGTGGAGGTGTGATTGCCAAGGAGAGTGTTCACAATGAAAGGGAATGGAGCTGGCTCGAACCCAACCCAGCCTCTGAACAGGACAAAGGCAACCACGAGCAATGTGTGCGTGGAGGCAGCAGATTGAAAACTGCCTGGGGCTCTGACTGGTGCACTGGAATCATCCCATTGTGCACCAGGGCCTGCACCAGGTACCCTCTCCAGCTCCTTTTGCTCTGGAGCTGCTCTCCTAGGGCGGAGGTGCAGTTGCCAAGGAGTGTATGTGCACTTAAAGGGAATGGATCTGGCTTGAATCTGACCCTAAGAGCTTCTGCTCCAGGATCTCAGGGTCTTCTACCCACCCCCAATAGGGTGGTGACTATCATTGAGCACAGGAGAAGCCTTGGCTCACACCTGGCTCTGGCTCTATCCCCTCCATGTCCAATATCACCTTCCACCGAGATGAAAGCTGACAGCACACCCTGGGGGGAGATGTGACCCACACTCACTTCAGATCCAGCTTTATCATTAAAGCCACTAGCCACACACAGACCGTATAGGGACGCTCCCAGACAAGAATACGTATTCTAGACTGGATAGGTAACTGTTTCACCTAACTTCACAGAGACAGAAAAAGTTAAAGAAAATGAAAAGACGGAAGAGTATGTTCTAAATAACAGAACAAGGTGAAAAAAGTAAAAAACAAAAACAAAAACAAAAAACCTAGTGAAACAGAGATAAACAACTTACCACATAAGGAATTCAAAGCAATAGTAATAAGAATGCTAACTGAACTTGGCAAAAGATTAGAAGAACACAGTGAGAATTTTAACAAGGCACTAGAAAATATAAGAAAGATCCAGTCAGAGCTGAAGAATACAATAATTAATGTGAAAAACACACTAGAAGGAATTAGGAGTGGATTAGGTGATATAGATGGATGCATAAGTGATCTTAAAGATAGAATAATGAAAGTCATCCAATCAGAACAGCAAAAAGAGCAACAATTTTTTTAAAAAAAGAACAGTTTAAGGGACCTCTGTGATAACATCAAGCATACCAACATTCACATTATATGGGTCCCGGAAGAAGAGAGAAAGAAGTGGGTAGGAAACATATTTCATGAAATTATGGCTGAAAACTTCAAAACCTGAAGAAGGAAACAGATATACAGATACTGGAAGCACAGAGAGTCCCAAACAAAAAGAACTCAAACAGACACACTCCAAGACATATCACAATTAAAATGGCATAAGTTAAAGATAGAGAATTCTTAATGCAGCAAGAGAAAAACAAAGAGTCATATAAAAGGAAGCCCCCGCTAAGGTTATTAGCTGATTTTTCAGCAAAAATTTTGCAGGCCAGAAGGGAGTGGCATAAATATACTTAAAGGAATGAAAGTGAAAAACCTACAACCTAGGATACTCTAAAAAGCAAGATCACAGTTTGCAAATGACATGATACCATACATAGAAAACCCTAAAGATGCTACCAGAAAACTACTAGAGCTCATCAGTGAATTTGGTAAACTTGCAGGATACAAAATTTATACACAGAAATCACCTGCATTCCTATACACTAACAACAAAAGATCAGAAAGAGAAATTAAGGAAACAATACCATCTACCATCACACTGAAAAGAATAAAATACCTAGAAATAAACCTACCTCAGGAGGTAAAATACCTGTACTCAGAAAACTATAAGATGCTGATGAAAGAAATCAAAGATGACACACACAGATGGAGAGATATATCATGTCCTTGGATTGGAAGAATCAATATTGTGAAAATGACTATACTACCCAAAGCAGTCTACAGATTCAATGCAATCCCTATCAAACTACCAAAGGCATTTTTCACAGAACTAGAACAAAAAATTTTACAATTTGTATGGAAACACAAAAGAGCATGAATAGCCAAAGCAATTTTGAGAAAGAAAAATGGAGCTGGAGGAATCAGCCTCCCTAACTTCATGACACTACAAAGCTACAGTAATCAAGACAGTATGGTACTGGCACAAAAACAGAAATACAGATCAATGGAACAGGATACGAAGTCCAGAGATAGAACCAAGCACATATGTTCAACTAATCTATAACAAAGGAGGCAAGAATATACAATGGAGAAAAGACAGTCTCTTCAATAAGTGGTGCTGGGAAAACTGGATGGCTACGTGTAAACTGATGAAATTAGAACACTCCCTAACACCTTACAGAAAAATAAACTCAAAATGGATTAAAGACTGAAATGTAAGACCAGATACTATAAAACTCTTGAAGAAAAACATAGGCAGAACATTCTCTCACATAAATCACAGCAATATCTTTTTTGACCCACCTCCTAGAGTAATGAAAATAAAAACAAAAATAAAGAAATGGGACCTAGTTAAACTTAAAAGCTTTTGCACAGCAAAGGAAACCATAAACAAAATGAAAAGACAACCCACAGAATGGGAGAAAATATTTGCAAACAAAGTGACCAACAAGGGATCAAGCTCCAAAATATAGAACCAGCTCATGTAGCTTAATATCAAAAAAACAAACAACCCAATCAAAAAATCAGAAAGAGATCTAAATAGACATTTCTTCAAAGAAGACATACAGATGGCCAAGAGGCACATGAAAAGATGCTCAACATCACCAGTTATTAGAGAAATGCAAATCAAAACTGCAGTGAGGTAACACATCACACCAGTCAAAATGACCATCATCAAAAAATGTACAAACTATAAATGCTGGAGAGGGTGGGGAGAAAAGGGTACCCTCCTACACTGTTGGTGTGAATGTAAACTGGTACAACCATTATGGACAACAGTATGGTGGTTCCTTAAAAAACTGAATATGAGCTACCATATGATGCAGCAATCCCACTCCAGGGCGTATATCTGGAGAAAACTATAATTTGAAAAGATGCATGCACCCCAATGCTCATTAAAGCACTATTTACATCAGCCAAGACATGGAAGCAACTTAAATGTCTGTTGACAGATGAATGGATAAAGAAGATGTGGTATATATATATAATATATAAATATATACACACACACCATATATATATATATACACATACCATATATATATATATACACACACCATATATATATATACACACACCATATATATATAATGGTATTTTATATATATATATATATATATATATGAATATTACTCAGCCATAAAAAAGAACGAAATAATGCCATTTGCAGCAACATGGATGGACCTAGAGATTGTTATACTGAGTGAAGTATGTCAGACAGAGAAAGAGAAATATTGTGTGATATCATTTGCATGTGGAATCTAAAAAAATGATACAAATGAACTTATTTACAAAAGGGAAACAGACTCACAGATCTCAAAATCAAACTTATGGTTACCAAAGGGGAAACACAGGGAGAAGTGATAAATTAGGAGATTGGGGTTAATGTATACACACTAGTATATATAAAAATAGACAACTAATAAGGACCTTCTGTATAGCCCAGGGAACTCTACTCAATATTCTGTAATAACATATATGGAAAAGAATATGAAAAAGAATAGATATATATACATACATACATATATATGTATATATATAATTGATTCACTTTGCTGTACACCTGAAACTAACACAGCATTGTAAATCAGCTATACTCCAATAAAAACAAAACAAAACAAAACGAGTACTACAAAAACAACGAAAAAACGTGTAAGAAAATGGCAATAGGTACGTACCTAACAATAATCACTCTCAATGTCAATGTACTAAATGCTCCAATCAAAAGACATTAGGGTGGTTGATTGGATAGAAAAACAAGACCCAACTATATGCTGCCTGCTAAAGATACACACAGACTAAAATTGAGGTGATGAAAAAAGATATTTCCTGCAAATGGAAATGACAAGAAAGGTGGGGTAGCCATAGTCATATCAGACAAAGCAGACTTTAAAACATAGTCTATAACAAAAAGACAAAGAAGGGCATTATATAATGATAAAGGGACTTTACATATAATCTTTAATATATTTTGAGTTGATTTTTGTTATGTGGTGTGAAATAAGGGCCCAGTTTCTTTCTTATGCATGTGGATATCCAGTTTCAGTAAAACTGTTTGTTGAAGAGACTATCCTTTCCCAGTAGTGTATTCTAGGCACCCTTGTCATAGATAAGTTGATTGTGTCTCAATTATGTATTATTAACAAATGCGTGGATTTATTTCTGGGCTTTGTATTCTCTTCCATTGGACTGTATATCTGTTTTTATGCCAGTAGCATACTATTTTGATTACAGTAATTTTTGTAATATATTTGAAATCTGGAAGCATGATGTCCTCAGCTTTTTTTCTTGCTCAAGATTGCTTTGGCTATTCAGGCCTTTTGTGGTTCCATAGAAATTTTATGATTTTTTTCCATTTCTGTAAAGAACACCACTGGGATTTTGGTAGGGACTGAATTGCATCTGTCCATCACTTTGGGTAGTAGGGATATTTTAACAACACTCAAGCTTCTGATGCACTAGCACTGGATATGTTTCCAGTTACCTGTGCCTAATTTCTTTTATCATTGTACTACAATTTTTTGCATCTGTATTCACCAGTGATATTGGCCTATAGTTTTCTCTGCTTATGGTATCTTTAGCTTTGCTATCAGAGTGACGTTGGGCTTATAAAATGAGTTTGGAAGTATTCTCTTTTCTTTGATTTTTAAGGAGTTTTTAGCAGGATTGTTACCAATTCTTATTAAATGCTTCAAAGAATTCACCCATGAAGCCATCTGTTCCCAGTATTTTCTCTTTTGGGAGGTTTCTTTTGGTGGAGATTTGCTTCAATCTCCTTATTTGTTGTTGGACATTTTAGACTTTATATATATTTTTCTTGACTCAGTTTTGGTAGGTTATATGTATCTCAGAATTTGTCCATTTCTTCTAGATTATAAAGTTTGTTGGCATATTTTTGTTCATTAGTCCCTATGATTATCTTTATTCTTGAGTCATCCTGTATAATGTCTCCTCTTTCATTTCTGATTTTACTTGTCTTAAATTTAAGTGGTCTATCTTTTTTAGTCTAGCTAAGCTTTTATCAATTTTGTTTATTTTTTCAAAAATCCAACCTTTCATTTTGTTGATTTTTTAAAAATTATTCTTCATTTGATTTACTTCTGTTCTAATCTTCATTATTTCCTCCTTTCTCTAACTTTGGTCTTAGTTTGTTCTTTTTCTAGTGCTTTAAAGTATAAATTTAGGTTGTTTACATAAGATCTTTCTTTTGTTTTAATGTATGCATTTATAATAAAAAACTTCCCTCAGTACTGCTTTTGCAGTATCTTGTAATTGTTGGTATGTCCTATTTTGTTCTCATTTGTCTTAAGATATTTTTAAAAATTCCTTATGATTTCCTCTCTGATCAAACTGTTGTTCGAGTTTGTTGTTTAGTTTGCACATATCTGTAGATTTTCTCTTTTCTTCTTTTTTTTCTGTTACTGTATTCTTGTTTTATTTCAATGTGGTTAAAAAAGATACTTGGCATGATTTCTCTCTTCTAAAATTTGTCAGGACTTGTTTTGAGACCAAACAGGTCATATCCTTCCAGAGATTATTCCATGTGGACTTGGGAAGAATGTGTATTCTTCTGTTGTTTAGTGGAAAGTTCTGTACATACCTATTAGGTTCATTTAGTTTACAGTGTTGTTCAAGTCTACTTTTTCTTTATTAAAATTCTGTCTGGACATTCTATCCAATATTGAAAATGGAGTATTAAAATCTCCTACTATTATTGTATTGCTCTCAATTTCTTCTAATCAGATCTGTGAATATTTGGTTTATATATTTAGGAGTTCTGATGGTGGGTGTTTATATGTTTATAATCCATTTTCCTGTTGATTTGACACTTTTACTATTATATAACAACCTTCTTTGTTGCAAGAAACAGTTTAGACAAAAAGTCAATTTTTTCTGACAGCCCCTCCTGCTGTCTTTTGGCTTCTATTTGCATGAATATCATTTTCCATATGTTCATGTTTAGCCCATCTGTGTCTTTAATTCTAAAATGAGCCTTTTATAGACAGCAAATTATTAAATCTTGTTTTTTTAACCATTCAGATGTTCTATTCCTTTTGATAGGTGAGTGTAGTCCATTTACATTTAAATTAATCATTATAAGTGAGCACTTACTATTGATATTTTGTTAACTAGCTTACTCTGCAATTGCTATTTCAATGTCTTTCTCTCTCTCTTTCATTGTTATTTGATTGTTTTGTAATATTTTACTTTCTTTTTATCTTTTGTGTATCTGTTGTAGGTATCCCCCTAGCTTAATTGATGTATAGTTAACAATTAAAACTTTATGTGTATAATGTATACAATGAGATGATTTGATATACATATACATTTATCACAATAGGGTTAATTAACTCATCCATCACCTCACATATTACCTTTTCTTTGTATGTGCTTGGAATGCTGTAAATCTACTCTCTTAGCAAATTTCAAGCATACAATATAGTATTATTAACTATATCACCAAGCTGTATATCCCCAGAATTATTCATATTATAAATGAAACCTTACACCTTTGGACCAGCATCTCTCCATTTTCCTCACCTTCAAGTCCTTGTAACTACCATTCCACTCTTTCCTTCTGTGAATTCAACACTTTTCTTGTTTTCCTATTTTCTTATTGCCTTCCTTCCTTCCTTTTTCTCTTTCTTTTCTTTCTTTCTTCTTTCTTTCTTCTTTCTTTCATTCTTTCTCCCTTCCTTCCTTTCTCCCTTCCTTTTCTTCCTTCCTTCCTTCTCTTTGTTTCTATGAATTCAATCTCTTCTTTCCCTTTCTTTCTCTCTCTCTCTCTCTTTCCCCCTTTCCTTCCTTCTTTCTTTCTTTCTTATTTCACTTAGCATAATGACCTCTATGTTCGTCCATGTTGTATCAAATGGCAGGACTTCTTTTCTTTCTTGTGGCTGAGTAATATACCATTTTACATATATAGATCACATCTTTATTTATTCTTTTATTTATTATTTTTTTTGCTGACCCCTAAGTTGTTTCCAAAGCTTGGATACTGTGAATAATGCTAAGATGAACATGGGACTGCAGATATGTCTTCGAGATATTGATTTTATTTCTGTTGGATACATACCTAGGAATGAGATTGCTGGGTCATATGAAAGTTCTATTATTTTTTTTGAGGAAATTCCACACTGATTTCCATAGAGTTGTAACAAATTAAATTCCAACCAAAGTGTACAAGGATTCCCTTTTCTCCACATCCTTGCCAACAATTATATTTTTTGATAAAAGACATTCTAAAAGGTGTGAGGTAATATCTCATTATGGTTTTGATTTGTATTTCCCTGAAGACTAGTAATTGTTTTACTATCTACTCATGTATTTGTTGGCCATTTGCGTGTATTCTTCAGAAAAATGTCTACTCAGATCCTTTGCTCATTTTTAAATCAGATTATTTGATTTTTCTACTATTGAGTTGTAAAAGTCCTTTTTTAAAAAATATTACCCTCTTATTAGATATATGGTTTTCAATTCCATAGTTTACCTTTTCATTTGTAGATTTGCTGAACAGAACTTTTAGTTTAATACAGTCCCACTTAAATTTTGTTTTTGTTACTTGTGCTTTTGGTGACATATCAAAAAATATCATTGCCCAAACCAATGTCAAGAAACTAGTTCCCCAAGTTTTCTTTTATGACATTTATGGTTTCAGGTCTTATATTTAAGTCTCTAATTCATTTAGAGTTAATTTATGTTGGTATTTTCATATAGGGGTCCAATTTCATTCTTGTTTGTACATATCCAGTTTTCCCAGCACCATTTACTAAAGACACCATCATTTCCCCATTGTGTATTCTTGACTGCCTTGTTAAATATTAGGTGGCACATGGGCTTATTTCTGGGTTTCAATTCTGTTCCATTGGCTATGTGTCTATTATTTATGCCAGAATCATACTATTTTGATTACTATTGCTCTCAAACTATAGTTTGAAATCAGGAAGTGTAATGCCTCCAGCTTTGTTGTTCTTTCTCAAGAAAAGGGGGTATTTAGTGATTCCATACGAATTTTAGGATTATTTATTTTACTTATGTAAAATATGCCATTGGGTTTTGTTGAATGGTTTGAGAAGGATTGGCATTTATTCTTTAAATCCTTAGTAAAATTTACCAATTAGACCATCTGGTCCTGAGCTTTACTTCATTGGAAGATTGTAAATTTCTGATTCAATTTTATTTCTAATTTTATTCTGTTCAGATTTTCTATTTTTAAATGAGTTAGTATTGTTGAATTATAAGTTTCTAGGAATTTATCCATTTTTTCTAGGTTATCCAATTTGTTGGCTTATGATAGTTCATAGTTGTCTTTTATGATCCTTGGCATTGCTGTGGTATCAATTGTAATGTCTCATCCTTCATTTCTGATTTAACTTATATGAGTTTTATCTCTTTTTTTTCTTAATCTAGCTTTAGGTTTGTTCATTTTGTATATCTTTTTGCAAAAGCAGGTATGTTGTGATCTTTTCTGTTGTATTTTCTGGTCTCTATTTCACATATTTCTGTTCTGATCTTTGTTATTTCCTTCTTTCTGCTAACTTCACGCTTAGTTTGTTCTTTTTCTTTGAGTGTAAAATTGGCTCGTTTTTTGCAGATCTTCCTTTTTTCTTAATGTATGATTTTATCACTACAAATGTTTCTCATACAACTACTTTTGTTGTGCTTAAATTTTCATTTCCTTTATATTTTTATTTCTCCCTGATATCTATTTTGACCCATTGTTGAGGAATGTTTAGTTTCCACAAACCATCAGTTTTCTACTTCCTGTTACTGATTTTTTAGTTTCATACCATTGTGGTCCAAAAAATATTTGGTATACTTTCAATCATCTTAAGGTTTTTAAGGCTTGTTTTGTGACCTAGCATGTTATCTCTCCTGGAGAATGTTCTGTGTATGCTTCGGATGAACACATATTCTGCTGTTGAATGGAATGTTCTGATGTCTGTTAGGTACATTTGTTTAAGTTTGGTTCCAGTCGAATTGCTCTTTTTTGATTTTCTGGGTGAATGATCTACCCATTTTTGAAAGTAGAGTATTGAACTCCCCTACTATTATTATACTGCTATTTCTCTGTTTAGATCTGTTAGAATTTGCTTAATGTACTTAGGTGCTCCCATGCTGGATATATATATATATATTTACAATTGTTAAATCCTCTTGATTTGACTCCTTCATTTTATAGTGACCTCCTTGTCTCTTGTTTACAGTTTTGACTAAAAGTCTATTTTTCTGAAATAAGTATTGTTATGCCTGCTCTCTTTTGATGTCCATTCGCATGGAATATTGTCTTTTCATTCACTTTAGCCTTTGGGTGTCCTAAATGCTGAAGTGAGTTTCAGTTTAGTTTTACCTCTAGGTAGTTTATAGTTGGATCTTCTGTTTGGTCTCCCCCCCCCCCTTTTTTTAATGCACTCTCTTTGTCTTTTGATTGGAGAATAGAATTCATTTACTTTTAATGTTATTACTTGATAGGTAAGGGCTTACTAATACAATCTCATTAACTGTTTTCTGGCAGCTATATAGTAAATACTGTTCCTTGGTCTTTCTCTTGCACCCTTTCTTAGAGAATTCATGATTTTCTGTAGTGGTATACTTTGATTCCTTTATCTTTTGTGTATCTAAAATAGGTTTTGTTTTGTGGTTACCACAAGGCTTACACAAAATACCTTATAGGTTTAATGGTCTATTTGTAGCTGATAACAAATTCACTTTGATTGCATACAAACTTTACCCTTTCACTTTCCTCCCCACCTATTTTGTTTTTGATATCACAATTTACATTATTTTGTATGTGTTGTATATTCTCATGGTTTCACATTACTAATTAACATCTTTTTCTTTCAGCTTGAAGAACTCCTTTCAGCATTTCTTGTAAGACAGATCTAGTTCTAATGAATTCCTTCAGTTTTTATTCGTCTGGGAAAGTCTTTATATCCCCTTCATTGTTACAAGACTGCTTTTCCAGGCAAATAATTCTTCAGTTGCAGGGTTTTTTCTTTCAGTAATTTGAATATTTCATCCCTGTCTCTCCTGGTGTGCAGTGTTTCTGCAGTTTTATTAACCTGCTTATATCTTTATGGGGAATCCCTTTTGTTTGTGGAGGTTTTTCTCTCAGCTTCAAAAATTCTCTTTGCCTTTGATTTTAGACAGTTTTTTACAATGTGTCTTGTATATAGAATATCTCTTGTTTGAATCTGTTTGGGGACTTATGAAATGCATGATTTTGAATGTCCATGTCTTCCCAGCCATTATTTCTTTAAATAAACTTTCTGCTCTTTCTCCCATTCTTCTCCTGGGACACCCATAATCTCTACAATGTTTCTCTTGATGGTCTCCAATCATTCCTGTAGGCTCTCTTCACTCTGACAGGATACTTTCAAATGAGTTTTTTTTTTTTTTCTGCTTGATAGTTTGTGGTTGATGCTCTCCATTGTATTTATCACTTCATTCATTGTATTCTTTACTTTCAGAATTACTGTTTTTTTTTTTTATGTTTTCTATCTCCCTGTTAAACTTCTGGTTTTGTTCAATTATTGTTTATCTGACTTCTTTGAATTGCCCGTGTTTTCTTGCATCTCAGTGAAGTTCTTTAAAGTAACTATATTGAAGCATCTATCAGATAAATTGTACATATCCATTATTTGAGGTCAGTTAATGGAAAACTATTGTGTTCCTTCGTTTGTATTGTAATCCTTTGATTTTTTTTGTTTCTTGAAGTCGCCTGTTGCTGTCTTCACACTTAAAGAAGCAATTGCTTCCTCCAGTCTTTACAGACTGACTGGGGAGGAAAATACATTCTGTCACACTGCTATAGGCTTTTCCAGACCTTTTTTAAGGACACACCTGTTCCACACATCTTGATCCTTCATGGGAGAGAAGTTTGAAGCTTGTATGCTTCCCTCAATCTGGCAAAGCCAGTCTGTGTGCTGACAGCTTCCCGGTTGCTTTCCCTGGGGCAATGACAAATGCTCATGTTTGTGTGTTTTCTTACAATCCCACAGGGTCAGGCTGGCTTCTAGATGTCTCACTAGTCATCTGCAAAAGTTTGCATCACCACCTTGGGGACATACACAGGGAGCTGGCCATGGGGCAGGGGGATGTGGATGTGTTGAGGGTGTCCATGGGTGAGAAGGATTCACAAACTAGGTGTCTGCAATGGTTAGAGGATGGGCTTCCTTTTTTTTAAATGCCCAGAAGTGTCAATTTTATTTGTCAGTGCAGTAGGGGGCTAAGGCATGACCTGTTGCTTCTAAGAGTTAGAGAGCCAGCAGTGGAGGGGAGAAGCAAGCCCTCTTGGGCACTGGGCCCCGAGGCTGCCTTCTTGGCTGGGGGCTGGGCCTCAGACCTGAGCCCCAGCAGACCCAAAGTTTTGTTAAAGAGGAGGTTGATGGGGGTGGAGCCATCGGTGATGAGGGTTGATTTTAGGCCCAGGCTCTGGAGCAGTTTTACCTGCATCTCCAGTCCTGCCACAGCGAGGTCCCTGAGGGTGCTGGGACCCAGGCCCTCTGTCATCTTCTTGAACTTCTTCACCTCTACCTCAGCCAGCTGGTGGTGTCTACAAAACGGTCAGTAGGATCCTTGTCTCTTGATGAATTCTAGCCCTGGATGCTATACTCCTGGCCTCTCCCCACCCCTCAGTCATGCAGATTACCCCAGTATTCTGGATGGGGTGAGAGAGAAGTGGGCCTTTTGATCAGTATTGCAAGTGGAGGAAGCTGGCCCTTACTCACATGCTCTTATTTTCCCCCACAGGTGAAATCCTGTGCTGAAGGGGTCTCTCTGGGCAATAAGCTGTGCTACTTTAGGGGAGAGGTGACACAGGTAAAGTGAAACTGTTCCTCTAACCCTCTTTGATGCATTCAGTCTTGAATCTCTGTGCTCCAACAGTGTGCTATAATTTCTCTGCTAGACTCCTAGAATCCCACAAAGATATTCTCATCGATTCATGATTGTCAAAGTTTGTATCAGGAGAGACAGTAAAACTCCTATTCGGCCATCTTGCTGACATCTCTCTGTTATTATAGGTTTCTTCTTTGTGGCTTTTTTTTTTTTCCCCCTTTATTCTTGACTAATGTCTATCAATAGCACATTTATTTTGTTATATACTTATCAAGAAGTCTGTATATACACACACACACTTGTAAAAAATAAAACTAAATAAGTCTTTTGGCAAAACAAGAAAAAGTTGATAAAAACATTTTGCAGTGGATAATATAGCTGAGTTTTAGAAAATTATAAATATACTGGGATCTTGGACCAGTTTACTCACTGACACGGATGCATCTGGGAGGAGGAAACCAGTCATTCTCTGTACAGGTCATTGTGTTCTGGTAATTCTGAAGACTGTAGCCATTATAGCAGTGAACTCTTACAGTTTCACCTTGTAAATATTTTTTTTCGTAATCTGGGTAACGTCCATTTTCCAAGTAATTGAAAGTACATTGTCCTAAGGATCATAAAGACAATAGAAAAGAAAAAAAATAACATATATTTGGTAAAATAGCACATTAAAAATTAACTTTATAGTATTTACCTGACAATGCATTAGTATTCAAAAAGAACAAATAACTTAATGAAAATGAAAGCTACTACCACGTGTTTGTTAAAAAAGAAAAAAAATCAATATACCATGTTATTTATCTTTAGTTTTTATAATTACAATATGTGTAAATGATGCAGATATTCTTGTAAAGTCTCTATATTTCTCATGTGATTTCCATGGAGAGCTCCTCATAAAAAGAAGGCTTATTTGGGTCTTTTTGCTCACAGAACTTGACCCTTGGCCTTTTTTTTGTTGTGCAAGACTTAATTGTACTCACTTATGTACTATTGTCTCTCCACTCTTTGGAAGATTTATACATATAAAATTAAAGAGGTTTACTTACTGAGGCACGGTACTTCTGGAGACCACCCTTGTGGTGTGCAAGTAAGGTAATCGCAGGAAAGTCGTGAAGAAGTCACAAAATACTGATCACAGCAATAGGTGAACTGTCGACCTAACCTTACTGGAAAGTATTCTTCATTTGCATAAAGTAGCCTTCCATGTTTTATTACTGGAAAATCACAAGGTTTAACTTGGAATAAAAAAAAAAAAGGTATGAATAATGTTTTACCTTAGTAAGCCATCAAATTAGAGATCAGATGTTTCATCTATGAATTATATTCCTATTAGCTTAATTACCCTCATTGCGTTAGAGTTTCTAGGAAAAGAAAAGTTACAGAAAACTCAGATGATTGAGGTATGTAAGGATGTCCTTGCTAATCAAGATCAACTTATGTCTTGTGAGTCATATTACATAAAATTTATATGTGAGCTCTCTTGGTAGAAAACTATACAGAGCTATTGATTTAATTATCCTTAAGTACATAAGTCCTAGCCTTGGTTGACTAAATTAGCATCTTAATCGAGAGATGAAAGTATAAATTTTATCGTGCAGCTCATCTGTTTTCTTTTCCTTTCTTTTTCATTCTCATCAGAAATCAGGATCCTGGCTTTTATTCTCAGACCAAGTCAATGTAGGAAAACAGTTTTTGTTTATAGATTAACACTCATTAGTTTATTTTTCTATTTATTGGAAATGTGTGATAAGTGTAGAGAAGCACAACAGTTGAGCCATTGATCCATTGATCACATTACACAGAAAAAAAAAATTCTTATTTAACCCTCAAACTAGACATGAAGGCATATTTTCCCTTCTTTATCTAATCAGAGAAATGAACAATGAATGAATAATTCTTAATATCCAAATGGTTATGATTAAGGGAAACACTTAAATGCTTATTTCTAATTTTAATGGGAGAATGATGTTTTTTTCACTGTTTCTTATAAATATTTTAAATGAGGTATAATATAATTACATTTATTGTTATTCTTATATATTGAGTAATTTTCACATGTATTCTTAAGTGTTATGTTGTTTATAAGAGTTTTATATATAATATTTTTCAGAAAAATTTACCCTTTTTATTGGATGGTTTGGAGATAATCTAATACTTTTAATACTACACTAGTATTTATTTTACATCATGAAATATGATATTACAAGAACACATATGCAACACATTAAAAAAATGTACAACACACACACACAATATTCATTACCATTTTTAATCTTCCTTAAGATCAATGATCCGTTTTCTTTTTTGTATGATTACAGAAATCTTTCAAGCTGTTTTTATAGACTTGCTACGTGAATTATAAACTTTGAATCTTTGCATACCCTAATGTCTTTCTTTAACAAAGACTTGTGAATGATACCTTCTCTTGGTATAGATTCTTGTCCTATAGTCTGTATCTCTCATCATTGATAGGTTTTCCCCACTTTTGTGAAGCTTCCCACTCTTTTAAGATTGAAATGCTTATTTACTCTCATTCCTTTTAAGTAACAGACTAGTTTTCTTTTTTTTTTTTTTTTAATTTTTATATTCATTTTTGGCTGTGTTGGGTCTTCGTTTCTGCGTGAGGGCTTTCTCTAGTTGCGGCGAGCGGGGGCCACTCTTCATCGCGGTGCGCGGGCCTCTCACTATCGTAGCCTCTCTTGTTGCGGAGAACAGGCTCCAGACGCGCAGGCTCAGTAGTTGTGGCTCACGGGCCTAGTTGCTCCGCGGCATGTGGGATCTTCCCAGACCAGGGCTTGAACCCGTGTCCCCTGCATTAGCAGGCAGATTCTCAACCACTGCGCCACCAGGGAAGCCCCAGACTAGTTTTTTTTCACACTACTTTTTGGAGATTTAGAAGATTTTCTCTTCATCCATGGATTTTACAAATTCTATCATGTTATGTCAAGATATGTGTATTTAACAATAATTCTATGTTGGTCAAGCTTGAGTCTTTGTATTTGCAAGAACCAAATCTTAAAGAACTCAATTAACTTTGCCATTAAATTGTAGAGCAGAGATTTGAATCCTGATGATCTGATTTCAGAACTAGTATGTTTATCCACTTCATTATGTTTCTTCATACAATATGAATACAGTAAAATAATCCACTGAGATTCATTTCTAAAAGGTACACACAGAGGGCATAATTGAAAGTAAGTATTATTACTATCACTGGCCCGAGCCCTGTTCCTATTCTTGTCTTTCATTCGGTCACATGTGAATGTGTCTGTATCTCTCTAACCAGATCAATTCCTGAAGCACATGTACTATTCCACTGTGGTCGGATCAGCACTCACACTGGCAGGACTTAGAACAGCCTCACTACACTCTCACACTTCTACCAACACGAGCTCTGGTCTCATGAGCAGCTTTGGCTGTGCCATCACAGTGTTGGCTCAGACTGATCTCAAAACTGATTAAAATATTCACTAATTTTTAAAAGTGTTTCTAGTCTTTCTGTACTTGTGCAGCTGACTCCTATGACCCAAGCCCAGGATCTTACAGTTATCACTGTTAAGTTTCATGTTATTAGATCCAACCTCGCACATGGGAGTCTTTCTGCGTGATGAACCTGTCCTAATGCAGGTTCTCTTTCAGCACCCTTGTATCATTCCAGCGGTGAATTTGTACTGCATCTCCTCTACACCATTAAACTAGAGGGATGGAGCAGGCCTGAGAACACAGTCCTGAATCTGATAATCAGAGAGGCTTATTTAACGAAATTATGAATATCTGATAAACCATCTAACTGGTCAATTTCCCCATCTTGTCCACAAGAACTTCGGAAGTTCCCTTGTGGGATAAACTCATTGAGGTACAGTCAGGCTCATCTGCCATATTCATAAACCAAACTTTAACACGATTAAATATTTCTCTTATATTTCTTATGCACATTGAAATCTGTTTCATACTGATAATAGCTTCCTTTTTAAGGGACTCATACTTTGAAAAATCATTTTGGACTTATGCCTGGAATTAACATGGAGGTCACTGATCTATTATTTGTATCATTACATTTTTCTTTCATGCAAGATCGAGTTTAACTGTAGTGCATCTTTACAATAAACTGTGATGTATAAAGAAAAAGAATATGATTGTAGAGACAGAAAACACTTGAAAAAAGGTAAAGGAAGCATCCCTAGAAATAAAATACTCTGTTCAGTTTAGTGACATTTTTCTAAATGTGATAGTTTTAGAAAATTCCACAATGTCTTGTACATTCCTCCCTCCCAAAATTAGAGCCTAATTCCCCACAACTGAATGTGCTGGACTTAGTGACCCACTTCTAAAGAATACATATGGCTGAAGTGACAGTGACAGTGTGTGACCAGGTCATAAATGGTATGGAAACTTCCTGCTCTCTCTCTCTCTGGGATCACTAGCTCTGGGGAAACATAGCTTCCTCTCAAGCAATCTGCGGAGATGCCCATGTGGTAAGGTATTGAGGCTTCCCGCCCAAAGCCAGGTGAGAGAGCCTAGGAAGCAAATGACACATCAGGTGACTTGCAGCCCAGGCCAGCACCCCGACTGCAACCCAAGAAGTGTGATTCAGAACTAACCAACTAAGCCACTTCCTAATTCCTGACCCATAGGAGCTCTAAGAATATAAAGGTGTGTTGTTTTAAGCCCATATGTTTTGGGAGAATATTTTTACACAGCACTAGATAACTAATATACTAGGTGTTGGGTGATGTAAGTCTTACTCAATGTTTTAGTTCAGATATTAGAATTATATTAGAGAATTATATATTCATACACACAGACATATATTTAACTTTGAGTAGCAAAAAATTTAAAGAGTTTTAGTTTACAAAAATGTTTTTATTCCTCCTTAGAACTGTCTACTTTGAAAAGCAAAGAATGCCTCTAAAGCCTCTACTTTGCATACACAGTAGGGCAAATACTTGGATTTATTCTGTCCCCATTTTTGTATGTTTAAGAGAAAGAAACTTCAGAATTAAGAAGTAGGTCAAGATATGAGTGAAACTTACAGGAACATCTTGGAGCAGGTGACCAGCCATGGCTGGTGCACATTGCAACATTTCCCTGGATCACAGGAGAAAAGCCACTTTTACACTCATAAATGATTTTATCTTCACCTCTGTATTTGGTTAATTGAGGTGTGTAAATACCATTTGGAATATAAGGAGGATCACATGTTATTTCTGAAAAGAGAAAAGATATGTGTACAATATAGAAATAACTATCCATTAAAAATAATCAAGTATATAAAAATATAAAAGTGGATGTTATTTGTTCTTAGTACAGCACAAAATGTCATTAAAATGAGCACAGCCTCATGCCCTTCCTGCTGTATCACTCATATTTCCCTCCATTGTATTTCTCATCTAATGTATTTGTGCCCGCTGGACTCTTGAATACTCTTTCTCCAAAGCCAACACATGCTTCATGATATTCCATACCTGGCAATGAATTCTTGATATATCACTTCAGCTATTCTTTCCACTTTCTGCAAGTTCCTCAGCTTCTGTCATTCTCACAAGTACTATTTACAAATATTCTGAGTCTCCTCCCTCCAGATGCTTGGTTGGATAGTATACCCCTGTCCCTCTGAAGTAGACATAAACACATGGCTTGCATAGGACAATGAAATGAATATGGAAGTAATATGTTTTCCTTTAGGGAGGAACAGTCATTGTGACTGTAACAGTTATTGTGTGAATTTTTATGTTCTCTTCCCCACAGCTGCAGTGATTAAAAGAAGAACATGGAAAGGTGATGTCTCCATCCCCTGATTCTTACAATGAAAATGATGAGCAGAGACCCTTCTGACCTACATTGGATGTGAGCATGAATAGGAGATAAACTTTAGTGTATTAAGCCACTGAGATTTTGGAATACATTTTTCTTCCTGTAATAGAATAACCTAATCCAGGGTTTGAAAAACCTTTTATAGAAAGGGCCAGATGAAAGGTCTCTGATGTAATTACTCAGCTCTGCCACTGTAGGGCAAACATAGCCATAAACAATACATACACAAATGGGCATGGCTCTGTTCCAATAAATCTTTGTTCACAAAAAAGGGCACAGGCTGGATTTGACACGGGGATTAGAGTGTGTTATCCCTTTACCTAGCCTTTCCTAATTTATAAAGCTTTTCTCAGTCACTTATGTAAACTTTGCTATATCTCAACAATGGAGCAATTTGCAATATTCCTTTTCTAATAAAATATCATGCTTTTAAACTATTGTAGAAATGTTACACAGCCATCTATAATGGTGCCATGTTGTATTTTGGGCTAAAAACCTGTGGTGGACATTCAGCATTGCCTGAAATTCATTTATTTATACGCTCCTAATTTACTTTTGTTTCCATTTCCCAAAGTCAGTGACCCACAGTCTCCTTACTTTGCTCAAGGCACCTAACACAATTGCTCTCTCATCAACAGATAATAAGTCCTTGCATTCACAGGAAACAATTGAGACTACCAGTCGTGAGTTGTTCCCTAGATTTTTTTCCCAAGATTTCTTCAACTTTAGCTGCATCTATCCTGGACTTAAGCCTTTCCCTTAGTCTTTGATAATAAGGTGTGTTTTGTTGTTGTTGTTGTTGTTGCTGCTGCTGTTGTTGTTTGTTTCTTGTGTGTTCAAATTCAAGATAGCTTCTCAAACTTCTCATTTTTCCATGGATGTTGCACCACTGTTTAATTCTTCTCTCTCTCTCATTTTGTCAACCACTCTGTCTTAGATGGATATGCAAACTTCTCCCAATTTTAAACTCCTTCTCTCTACCTTTTGTCCAAGTTTAGGTAATTGTTGTATCACTCTCAGCCTATCCATAGGGACGCTGCCAGCTGGGTTGTCTGAGGCACCCATCTGGGCTGTACTGCTTGTGCGGAGCCTCCGCAGACCTTTCCTGACAGAAGTCAAGGCTGTGGGTGGACCAGCCCTGTGGTTCTTATTATGATTGCAAGAGGCCCCTCAGCAACAATCATCAGGAAACTCTGAAGAACAAGATTTATTACTCACAGGTCCTGAAGTGTACCCAGTACACCTGAGGAGTGCCCCGCAGTGAGGTCAGAGGTAGAAAAAGAGAGAAAGAGAAAGAAAGAGAGAGAGAGAGACAGAACGAACTTGGAGCTCTGTTTTTATTAGGGTCTCAGAGTGGGTGTCTACGATTCTCAGGTTCACTCTTTATTGGTGAATTTAAAGCAGAAGAGTGGGAATTAGGGTGAGGGAAGGGAAAAGCTGTCAGTTATCTAGGTCACCCAGGGCTTTCTATAAAGGGACCTTCATGGGTGTGGCAGTCCGGTTCCTTATCTAGTTATTTTGACAGTAGCTGTGTCACACAGCTGACAGTATGTTTACTCAGGATAAATGCCTTTAAAATGTATGCCTTGGCAATCAAAAGTTTAATGTCCCAGACACTTACACGACACGAAGGTATTCCATTTTTTCCTCCCATTTATTCTTCAACCTGTTTCCATCTGGCTTCTCACACCACCATCGTGCTGACATTGCTCTGACAAAAGTCACCAATGTCCCCCAATTTCCAAATTCAAAAATCTTTGTATTCCACATATTACAGTGTCTGGTGTATATTATTAGCTAAACTCTGTAATATTTGACACTGCTGATCACAGACTTCTTGAAGTTCCCCAGTGCATTACCTTTTTATGTTCTACTTCTCCTTACCTTTGTCTGAACAACACGATTTAATTTTGTTTAGTTTACTTATAGTTACTCCTCTTCTTCCACCAATCCACTTAATTCTTAGGCCCAGCCTACTTTTCCAATCGCATCCCCTACCACTTTCCTACTTATTTTCTGTGCTACCAACACACTAGCCTTCGGTCTGGTTTTCACACATGCCAAGCTTATGCCTATCATTTGCACTTTCTGTTCCTTGTGTCTTGAACGATTCTCCTCTAAATCTTCATAGTGATGCTTATCACCACGCCATAAACACCTTCCCTGAAGACCCTATAAGGGTTGTATGAATGAAGAGAGATGCCTTGTACTTGGCTCTACATGAGTATTTGTCCTTGATTTTGTTGTTTTCCTCATCATACTCTCTGTGTACTTCAAGACTTGTCCATGACAGAAAGCTTCCCTGTTATGCTAATAAATTCTTCAGTGTGATCCCAATCCATACACCCAGTTGCAGCTCACATTGGACAGGTCCATGGGTACAACTCAAAAGCATACTCAACTTATCATATATCAAACTCAATCATCATCCTTCTTTCAGTATATGCTTTTCTTCCTGTGTATAACATTGGAATTTGTGACACAAGAACCTCATGATGGAAGCCTGGAAATTTACCCCTACATTCCTTCCTCCACATCACTTCAAAATTCAGTCAAACACCATATTCTATAAAGTTGGTATTATTACTTATATATCTCCTCCCTTTCATAAGACACCTCCACTGTGTAAGGTCAGCTCTTAGAGGTAGTGCAGTAGTCTCCTAGTTGGTCTTAAATTTATATTCCATTCTGCCAGATAAGCTTCAATATGCCTCTGTTGCTAACATGATAATATAATTATTAGCAATGATTATATTAGAAATAATAGAAATCATATGTGATCACCTAAACACAAGTTTTATGTGAAATAGGTCTTCACTATTTAACACTAACTTCAAATAAGCCTTAAATGTGTTCATTTATTCTTTTCTGTTTTTTCTCTTTCACTTCATTCTGCTATATCTATCATATTTTCATATACACATTGAAGTCCAGTTTACATGTCTTAGTTTTTACTTCATGCTACAGCTGAACTTAGTACCAAAGTTTGAAGTCGAAAGTCACAATATATAAATAAACATGTGTTTCACTAAGATACCTACTAAATAATATTGGGAGAATTTTGTTAAATTAATTAAGAGTAGAAGAACTTCTAGGGATTACTTTCAAGCAGTATATATAAATCTTTTAATAAATTTTGATTCCCTACTCATGATCTCCATTAAAATAAATAATGTTATTAAAACATTGCCAGGGCAGGTGTTTCTATTAAAATAATAATAATAATAATATTTGAGGCTGTCCGAATATGTAAGGCCAAATTTTTTCTACTTTTAGAAGCAACCATTAAGCATTTGAAATAAGAATAATTAATTCAAGGTTAACACTCTGTTGTGAATCGTAGAAAATCCAGTCTGTACAGGGAACAGAGAGATTTGCATCAAAGGTGGCTTTTATTTAACAGGTCTTGATACTTTTATTTATTCCTGTGAGTGACTTGTTGTCAGAGACTGTTCCTTATTGGATACAGAGACCAAAGTTTTGACAAATCACCCTCAAATAAAACCCCTGACACGTACAAATCATAGACCAGATAGAAGACAATTTAAGTGTTTTATCCTAGACTATTTTATTTAAATTTACTTTTATGACTTAATTCCAAATTTCTTATAGAGTTCTATAAAATAAGATATGTTAATCTGGAATTTATCATTATCAGCAGGTAGATCCTTCCAATGTACCATGAAAATAGGGAGAGGTATTTGTGTCACTAGCTGAGGTACAGAGAGTGGAGTTTCTTTTAATAAAAGACTTCTCTATATCTAGTTAATGTAAAATGCATTTTAATAAAATGAAGCATCTTTAAGAGACAGAGCATGCTTATCTAATTTGGGGTGAACCACTCTTTACTTATATTGATCTTTAGCAAATTATCTTGTAAAAGAGAGAGTACCAGTCCTAATCCTGGTATCTCTCTCGCTAAAGAAAGCAGGACCTTAAAGCATACAGTCTTGAATTTTTAAGTTATGACTTGTGACTAGGAAAATGAAAAAGAACTTCTAAAAGGAAAATGTCTTATAAATGTGGATTCTTTGATGTGTGTGTGTAAAGGAGTCTAGTTTTAAGAGAAGTAAGCCTAGAAATTGTAGTAACACTGTGGGAAAAACAGAAATTTCCCACTACTAAAACGGATCTGTTCTAAGGAAGAGTTTTAAGTAGGTAGGTAAGTGACCAAGAAAAAGGAATAATTCAATGACTTCTACGTCATGTTATCCTGAGTCCTATGTCCAAGTAAAATTGAATTCCTGAGGCTTTACTTTGAATTCATTGAAACCTGGAATTCATTGAAACTTTATTCTAATGTTTATCCTCAATACGGGACAAGAGTCCTGATAAAATAAGTGGTTTATAAGCTATATTTTGGTGATCGGATGGATAAAAGAGGGGCTCTGGAAGTAGCATATATGGCAGACTTTGACGCCAGAGGACTTGTGCATCCACCTTCTTTGCTCAGGAGCCACAAATGCCGTGGAGATAAACAGCTGGGCTCCACACAGCATCAGCTGCACACAGATCTCATGTGGTTGTGTAACCGAGCGGGACCCTGTGGGGCCTTCCCGGGACAGACCCCTCCCCCGTATCCTCTGCTGTAGCTCCTCTCTGAACTACCTAGATGATAGCATCTGATGCACGTTTCCTGAGTTGTTTTACAGATGCTAAAACTACAATCAAACGGAAGATGTTAACTACTTGATGACCATGAGCACGTAGCCCCCAGACCTACTGGAGCCTGAGGATTGATGATGTTAACCCCTGTGACACTGCCCTGTGACCTCACCATCAACCAATCAGAGAATTGGCACGAGCTGATCACATACCCTGGGACACCTCTCCCTCACCTGGCCTTTAAAAATGCTTTGCTGAAACCCATGGGGGAGGCTGGGGAGGCTGGACTTTTTGAGCACTAGCTGCCCTGGAATCCTCGCTTGGTGCCTTATGATAAACGCTGCACTTCCCTTCACCACAACCTGGTGTCAGTAGATTAGCTTTACTGTGTGCAGGTGAGCAGACCCAAGTTTTGGTTCGGTAACAGTTATCACTGTCTTGTGTTCTTAACTTCTTTCTAAATATTTTCTTAACAATGCTTGAAAGTGAAGGTCATTCAGGAGGATGTATTTTCCAAGGAGCTGCTCGTGGGCTCAACTAAATTTTTTTAAGAATAAAATCAGCTCAAAAACTATCTCTAGTTTTTGTAAAAGAGGATCACCAAAGCAAGGTTTATATATGTTATTACGAATAGCATGATTTAAAGTTCAGAGGGCTCTTAAGAGGTGAAGGTCACAGTGTGGCAATACCTGTAAAAGTTGCCCTCTTGGAGAGTCACTTGTCTCGGATGTCATGTGTGATAATACTGTTACTTGTTTTACTCGGTGAAGCAGCCCTCATCAAAAGCTAACTCCCTCCTTTTCATAAGTGTTTGCAAATAATTCAACACTGTTATTACCATGCTATAGCTGTATCTGCCTGCTCTTCTTATGACTTCTTACATTCCTCAACTATTTATTGATATATTTTTCTCTTCTAAGCCATGATAGTTGAAACTATCCCTTTCTAAATGAGGTAGGCTAAGTAGAACACAAAAAAAGCAGACATAATTTCTGGTGGGCAAAGAGCACAGTTGAAATGAACTCTTTGAGTCTGTGTAACATCCTTCCCTTATGAAGCCTAAAAGAGGAACTGTTTTCAGCACCATCACCACAGTTGATTCGTATGAAGCCTGTGGTTAATGAAATCTCCAGTTTCTTCTATTTAATTCCATTATCCATGGAGGATTACCTCATCTGGTATTAATATAATTTACTTTTTAAAGTGAAAGTTTGGGCTTTACGAGAGGAATCTAATTATTTGAGAGGTATATATACCTGGGGATTAGGAAACCTGTTACATTCCTGGCTCTGCTCTAGATTTGCTTTGTGACCATAGACCAAAGATTTCATGAGCTATTGAAATTTTCTGGTCCTGTTTATGTCTATCTTCAGAGTGAGAGAATCACACCAATTGATCTCAAAACAGGCCTTGCACACATAAAATGTTATGTCTTTGTAATAGTTGATTCCTATAAACATTAATACTCCATTGTGAGAAAAAATAAACTGCTTAACCGTAAGGAGTATATGAATTAAAACAATTGGTAAAAATATACAGCAAAAGATATAGAAGAGAAACATAGCATTACCTTTACACGAAGGAACTGGGGCCCATCCAAATTCAGTGCATACGGCATCTCCTCTTTCCCCGTATTCGAAACCACTTGTGCATTTATATTGAACTCGTTCATTTGCCTTATAAATTTCCTTCAGAGATAGAGGATATCCATTTAAAATGGTTGGTTGTTTGCAGGAAATTTCTAAACAAAAGGGATTAAATTCCAACAGGTTTGTTATATATTAAAGGACTGTGTCCCAAATATAGTTATATAAAGATACAACTCTTGTTTCCGTTAGGTAAATCAGACAACTAAACAAAAGTCCTGTTTTGACTTGAATGCTTGGTGAATAATTTATCGGTTGTTCTTAACATTCATTTTTGAAGTAAGTAAAAATTCTGATTTAAATCATGTTGCTAATTTATTTAGTTTGGGGATAAATTAGTCCTCTTGAAATAAATAGTGGCCAGTAACATTCATCAACTGTATATATAAAATTGAATACAGAAATAGGTTTAATGTGATATGTATTTTCACTGTGACCTGTAAAAATTACATATTTTTTTAGTTATTGATAATAGAGTAATTATTGACAAAACACTTTGTCAAAGAAATTAATATATCTCATTGTTATTACATCTCCAAAAAGCAACTGACCAGCTTCTGTGGTTTTGCTATCCATCCAAGTTTTCCGTCAAAAAAAAAAAAAAAAAGAGCTGGCCATCATCTTTCACACTATTGTCACTCCAAAATTTTTCTCTGGGACTCCAGCAACAGTGACTAATTTCCCAGATCTTATTCTCCCTTCATCTTAATCTTTTTTTCCTGTTTGTAACTTAATGATCTTTTTTTCTTGTCACTTTATTGTTCCATTTAAAATGCTTCATTGATTCCCAATTCAGTCTGTATAAAAGCCTAATTCTTCAGCATGGTGTACGTAGCCCCGCAGAACCTTGGACTGCCAATCTTCACTCCATCTCAGGCCCCTGAGAACAGTGGGAATAGGGGAGCTTCATGCTCAAAGAGGCCTCAAGGCCATTGTCCCTTCCTCTCCACTAACTTCTTCTGGCTGGTTTGCTTTTCCCCTCCTCAACTTCATCTGAAAGATTCTCATTCTTCCTTTAAGACTTATCTTCTGCATCAGTCATTCCAGAAAGGTTTCACTAACCACAGAAATTTAGTTGCAAGAAATAAGCCCCATCCATGAACCTCTAGAGTATACAGTAATTGCTACACTGAATATAAATATGTTTGCCATTATTAACTCAAAGAACTAGTTTTGTAAAAAAGACTTCCTAGGAAGAGGGACGCTTCTCTCTTCATCTCACTGTAGGACAGACTAGACTAAGAAAGTGTAAATAATTTGGGGATTTTAGATAATGTTAAAAAACAAATATGGCAGAAATTTCTGCCAAAGAAATACTGGTCAAACGAAGTATGGTACTTTTAAATAAATTGACCAAAATATATTATTACAAAAGCCAGAATCATCATATTGATCATCAGGCACAGGTCAGTAGTATTAAAACTAAAGAACTGCTAACTTCTAGCTAACTATGGAACTTTTTTTAAAGACAAAGATTTATTTAGTGGATTCAGTTCAGTTCAGCAATATTTATACTAAACTCCCAGTGCAAGTATAAAACAGGGCCACTTCCTAGAAGCATTATTCAAAAACACAATGTTATCATGACACATCAATAGAAATAAATAATGATAGTTTTTCAAATAAAAAAATGACCTATTCTGGAGTTTTAATATTAAACTTGTAGTAGAAATGTTTAAGATTTTATGTTAGTCATAAGAGTCAATTACAATTTAATTATAGTTAAGAGCATGGACTTTAGTGTCAGATAACCTACGTTTAAATCTTACCTCTACCATATATGCCATGACAATTTTGTACATGTGATTTAATTTCTTTTTTTTTTTTTTAATTAGTTTATTTATTTATTTTTGGCTGTGTTGGGTCTTCGTTTCTGTGCGAGGGCTTTCTCCAGTTGCGGCAAGCGGGGGCCACTCTTCATCGCGTGCGTGGGCCTCTCACTGTCGCGGCCTCTCTTGTTGCTGAGCACAAGCTCCAGATGCGCAGGCTCAGTAGTTGTGGCTCACGGGCCTAGTTGCTCCGCGGCATGTGGGATCTTCCCAGACCAGGGCTCGAACCCGTGTCCCCTGCATTGGCAGGCAGACTCTCAACCACTGCGCCACCAGGGAAGCCCGATTTAATTTCTTTGCACCATGATTTCCTCAATTATAAAATGGCAGTGAAAACAGTACAAAAATCACATAGTCATTTGGAAGGCAAAATAGATGACATGTGTAAAGAACTTAGATCACTTACTGGGAAATAGTAAGTGCTGAATAAATGCTAGTGAGTTAGTATTTTTCAGATTCTGTAGGAGGCACAGTGTTTTGAAAGGCATATTTTCATGAAAAAAAACTAAACTCATTCAAATAATCAAACAGTAAGTGTATCTTACCTACACATTTAGGTTTTTCTTCACTCCAAATACCATCTGCTGAGCAATGTATTTGTTTAGGTCCATCAAGTATGTAGCCTGAATTACATTCAAACTGTATTGCTTGTCCAAAAGTATATATTTGGTCTGGTTCCAGGGCACCACTGAAAATTTTCCCATTCTCTGGTTCTGTCACTGGTAAACACTTAACAACTGAAAAAATAAATATAAATTTTTCTAGTAGAATTGGAAAATTTTATTATGAAAAATGAGTATATAAAAATATAACATATATATAACCAATAGCAAGATTGGAGGAAATTAAATTCTTTAAAGATGTATTTGATATACCTGTTAGCCAAAAATAAATTCTACTAAGTAAAAAAGCCCCCCAAAAAACAAACAAAAAACCCCTGTAAGTTTATCTCTGATTCTTTTCTATGAGAGTGAACAAAGAAAATTATTACTTTGGATTTTTGATTGACAGTTTATATATTTTGTAGTAGCAAACAAGTGTTTCTTAAATAATTGAGAAATATAAAGTTTGGGATAATTAAATACAAAATTTCCATTTAAGCCCCACAATAATATAAAACTGTATTCCTAAAAGGTGTAAAAGCAAACTTTCTGATTATGTTTATTTCAATAAATAAATAGTCTTTAATTTTCCTTTTTCCATATCAAAATAACTTGAGCACTTTTTTGATTTTCCTTAATATTTTCCGGTATCCCTTAGCTTATGATATTCAATCTTTATTTTACAATGATCACCCAGGATGCTTGCTAAATGGAAATTCTATGGCTGCCCTATCACCCCAGGGATACTGATTCCATACATCTTTACTAACCAAAAATTTCAGTTTCTAAGAAACACCCCAGGTGATTCCAATGTGGATGTTCCTTAGAACATTGATGTCCTTCCCCTCATTTCCGCAGATGAAAGATCCACTCTCTTTTTCAGACAACGGGATTTTTGAGTCACCATGTTTCTTCTCCTCCCCCCACCCCCCTCCCCTTCTTCCTCTTCTGCTTCCTCCTTGTTTTTCTCTCTCTTTCTCTGTCTCCCTTTGTGCCTTTCCTTCTCTCTTCTTCTCCCTCTCTCCTTACTCCTCACCATGGAACTTGGAAAAACAATTCTGATTGATCTCTTATTTTCATGATGACTAGAGATTGGAATTACTAGTTCAAAATTTGGGAACAGGATGTGCATTTTTTCATTCTCATTGTTTGCTTTATGGATCAGTAAGAAAGGACAGAGGTCTTCCTTAGTTCCTGTCTCTTTTCAGTACAACTAAGACCATAGGAAAACTCCCCTTGCCAGGCAAGAGGGAGGAGGTGGCTAAATCATGTTCTCCACTTCAGCCGTTACCAGAGATCCCTGCACTGGGATCGTTATTTGGGGCAGTGCCTCTTCATGAATAAAGCTGAAATTCTCAGCTTCATTTTGATGTGATACTTGTGTTATTTCTAGTGGTTAGAATCCAAAAGGAAAAAAAAAATTAGATTTTTCTAATCTGTAATACGTTAACTATTAGATCAGATGAGCCTGTATTTATATTTGGTTATTGAAACACATAATAACGTAGCAATAAAAGGATTAGATATCCACTCTGTACTACAGTAGAATCCACAAAAATAATTTGAGTAAGAAATATTTAATTATAGACTTTATGAATATTTGATGTAAGACATTTCAAAAAATCCTAATATTTTAAGTATATGTTTTAATATACTTGTAAATCAGTTTTACATCTACCTTCACATATGGGAATATTATTGGTCCATCCATTTGTTTCACATTCACGGAAATTCATCTCACCCAGCATCTGATACCTAAAAACCAACAATAACAGAGTTGTGAGCTAATGCGTGTTTATGCCCAGTTTTAAGTTTGATACCATTTCAAATGTCCAGAAACTCCATTTCAAGGAAAATTAACAGCATATACTTCCCTCCTTCCTTTCTTAAGAAAGGCCCTCGGGCTTCCCTGGTGGCGCAGCAGTTAAGAATCCGCCTGCCAATGCAGGGGACACGGGTTCAAGCCCTGGTCCGGGAAGATCCCACATGCTGCAGAGCAACTAAGCCCGGGCGCTACAACTACTGAGCCTGTGCTCTAGAGCCCGCAAGCCACAGCTACTGAGCCCATGCACCACAGCTACTGAAGCCTGAGCGCCTAGAACCCGTGCTCCACAACAAGAGAAGCCACCGCAAGAGAAGCCCGTCGACACAACTAGAGAAAGCCCACGCGCAGCAACGAAGACCCAACACAGCCAAAAATAAATAAAATTAAAAAAAAAAAAAGAAAAGAAAGGCCCTCAAACCCTCAGGTGTATGGACTTGGAATAATCATAACCCTTGGTTCATGACACAAACTCATTACTGTTTCACACACAATGCACTTTTATTCCTTCATTAATTTATTTTTTCACTAATGAGGTACATTTAACAATGTAATAAGCTCCACGAACAATCATCAAAAACAGAAGATAAAAACATGATAGTACACAACAGGTCACTGTATGTCACCCCCGTCCACTCTTTTTCCATATTTCTATCCATACTCCTACCCTCCATGGTTGTGATATTTTCTGGATGCTTTGGGCTTTTTACATGATCAAGGATAGTGCTAACAAAAATGTCTTAGTGTGGCTTATTTTCAGCACTGGTCACCATCTCCCTGTCTCTATACCCGAGATCCAAGATGCTTTCCAGAGGGCAGTCGATGAGTCAAGTCTGCTTATAGAAGTCATTCAATGTCGAATTATAGTAACTCATCAAGCCTGAGCTTAAAACCAAAGATGCTGTACTTTAACACAAGGTCCTTGGGCAGGTGTACAGTGTGCAGTCATCCCCGGATGCTTCAGATGAAGGCAAAGCATCCTTCTCAATATTTATTACATTGGATGGTTGGAGGCAAAAAAACAAAACAAACAAACAAAACCTTTTTCTCAAAAAATAAATAATGGAAGGCATTTTGATAACCACAAAAGAGAGAATTTTGACAAATGGTCTTTCATGAACTTCTAAAGAATTCTACGTGGACAAATGTTTCCTTTGTCTGCAAATAAGAGTTGTTCTGCAAATTACACAAGTAAAAGAAATTTTCTCCTTCAAAAAACACTGTGTCTTTCTTGGATTGGGATTGATTTGTTCCTAATTCTCTACAGGAAGAAAACATTTCAACAGAGTAAATGGGAGTCACAGAACTTGAAGTCAAACTTTTACTCTGTGCCTCTGTCACACGAAGGAACAAAATAATTTGTTATTAAAGGTTCTTCTCTGGTTCCTCTCTTGGCTCTACCTTATAACAGAGAAAGAAGATTTCCTGGTGAATATTTTCCATCTACACCAGGGACCCATCCACTTGCCCAAATCTCTGTCAGGCGTTCTGCAAAATTCTACACAAAACCGCCTAGCGTCACCAGCAAAGCCTGGGGAATAAAACCAGAATCTGGGGAATAAATCTAACCTTCCCCCCGGCCCCCGCCCCCGCCGGCTTAGTCTAGTTTCACTGGCTCACAGGGTCGCACATGCAGAGGAATTGCACCCGGCTCTTCAAACTGGAGTTGCTCGTTCAAAATGGCCCCGGCACTTCAGCTCAGGGCCGTGTGCACACCTTGCACACGACACTCCATCCAAGATGGCAGCAGCGGGCGTGTGCAGAGATGCTGCACCCGGCAGTGTGGTCTGGAGCCTGAGCAGAGCAGCTGCCCCGCCCCCTCCCAGCTGACAAGACCCTATAAGGCAGAGCCGCTCACTTGCCACCTGTTGGGAGAATGAAGCTTTCCTGTGCTGTACGGTAGGCCCTTATGAATGATCTATTTTATATATAGTAGTGTGTATATGTCAATCCCAATCTCCCAATTTATCCCTCCCCACTCCCCTTTCCCCCCGCTAGTAACCATAAGATTGTTTTCTACATCTGTGACTCTATTTCTGTTTTGTAAATAGGTTCATTTGTACCCTTTTTTTAAAGATTCCATATAAAAGCAACATCATATGATATTTGTCCTTCTCTGTCCGACTTACTTCACTCAGTATGACAATCTGACCTATATGCGAATAGAATCTAAAAAAGAGGGGATATATGTATACGTATAACTGATTCACTTTGTTGTACAGCAGAAACTAACACAACATTGTAAATCCACTATATGCCAATAAAAAATAATTTTTTTAAAAAATGAAGCTTTCCTTTGCTTCTGAACCCAACTCGGTCTCATTCTATTGGCTGAAAGAACACCGGGCAGAAGGACCCTTGTTAAGACGACTCCAAAAGGTCAGTAATGCTAGGGCCCATGTACATCGAGGGAGGGAGAAAGATAGAGAGATTGTCCAAATGTTGGTTTGGAGAAAAGTAAGGGCTTGTGTTTCTGCAACCCCAAGCTGGCAAAATACCAGAAACACTGTGCAGAGGGCCTCTTATAAGACTCCCTCCCTGTAGGAGGATCAAACTGGTTTTCCATATTGAGTATTCTGGCAAGTGGCTAGTATTCAGCTAAATGGGTGCACAGCAGACAAAAGGGGGATGGGACAAGGGGACACACAGGGTGGGTTGGCTGGCAGAAACCGTGGGGACAGTAAACCCACTCTATCATCAGATCCCACTACTGGGTCAGAAGACTTATATCCCCTCTGATGCTGACCTTACAACAGTCCAAGGACTTTTATTTCACTGACAAATATCTAGTCCTGTTGAAAGCCCAAGCTGGGTGGTGGAGACAGTTGCTCTTACAGGGTCTATGACAGTTTATCCATAGTTAATACAAGAAGAACGTGGCAAAGATGAGTTAAACAGAGCCAGAGTCAAAGCACGTATGTCACTAACCTCTTTACCAATTTATAAATATTATTTATTACTGAGATTTAGGGAATCTAGTAGGAGAAGTTTATGAGTTTTGATCCCTTTTGCTAGGTCAAGGGTGGAACTTAAAGGGACAAGACTAGCCTGGATTGAAAGGGATATTTCAGAGATTGGGGTAAAAACTCTTTGAAAAATCTCCCTCCGATAGTGACCAAGGAGAGACTAAGTTATAAGAACTAATACTTATTGGGTGTTTACAATATCCCAGGAACTCTTCTAAGGGCCTCAGGTGTGTGTCGTATTTATTTCTCCCACCAATCCTGTGATGCACTTGACATGTTTCTGCGTTTATAAGTGAGGACATGGGAGTAAAGAGGTAGTTTTAAAAAATACATATAGTTATTAAGTGGTAGAGTTTTGGAATATAGGCTTACTCCAAAGCCTAAGCTTTAAAATATTTTATTTTACTGCCTCAATTCAAGAAATAAATGGAAAGAGAATAATGATTCCATGTGTAATTTCTTGATCCTATGTGTATTTACGTAGTATAAAAGTGCAATGATCCTGTTTTCCCATGCATGAAGCTTTCTCCAAAATAATTTTTTGGCCTGGCTGGAGATCTTAGGAAAGAAAGAACACTGAGGAGATAACACAGGGTTAAGATTAGCCGTGAAAACCAACAGGTGCTTAGAAAGCACAAAGTCACTGATTCCGAACATAGCAGCATTTTTGGTCCATGTGATAAGTATAATTTACAGCTTGTGGAACCTTAAAGAATGGTAGTTATTATTTCAGGTAAAAGTCTTGTTTCTGCTAAATTTTATAAAATTTTATCAAAATAGATACCATGTACTGTAAGTTTGTTACTATTCCCACTCTCCCTGACATATCAAACTCCTATAATACTCTGCACATAATAGAATGTAGTGAGGACTCATGGCAGTGAATTTTTATTTATATGCATGCTATTTTCCCACTCTCCTATAACTACACTCTCCCAGAGTAATCATAATTCATTTTAATTTTTCAGTGTTGAGGAGATGATAATTATATCAATATATAATCATTTCCATTATAGTTTAAATTTTCAGGTTGCTTGTATGTTACTTATAAATACGTTCATAGAAAAATATAGTAACCTTAAACACATAAATTAGTACAGTTTCTATTTACTGTTTCCATTATGAATTATCTGAATTATAAGCCTCTTTTTCTATTGGCTACATACCCCTCATCACATGTATAAACAATCTTTGCACCGTATTCAAACTGAGTTCCTACTGCAAGATGGAAAGAACCAAATGGAGTGTCTCCAGGGTGTCCGCAGGGCTTTTCTAAAATGAAAAAAAAAAAGGATGTAATGTTAGTATGTAGCACGGGGAGTAACAATTTACATGAGTTCGAGGACAGGGATATCTGATATTGTGTTAGAGGACAGAATTGAAAATATGGAAAAGTGAAAAATGGCAAAGTTATCTGTACCTTTTGGAAGATGACAACACCTTGTTAAGAATAATGACGATGAAGAATTTGAAAAAGAACAGATACTTGTGTATGTATAACTGAATCACTTTGCTGTACACCTGAAACTAACACAACATTGTGAATAAACTATACTCCAATATAAAATAAAAAGTTAAAAAGAAAATAATGAGGATGTATCATTTTGTATTTAAATGACAATAGTGATAGAATTCAGCCAGCGTTTCCATAGTAGCACCCAGTATCTTCACAACTAAAAGTTTTCACAGATTTCACAAATGTAGGAACGACTTACTCTGACATATCCTCGAAGGATGAAGAGGTAGCCACTTTCCATCCTTGCATACCATTACAATACTCCCAAGAGTTCTATATCCAGGGCGGCATTTATACGTAGCCTGAGTGCCCTCTCGATATGTTTGTTCAGTCCAAGAACCTGACAGAATTTCTCTTTCTTTTCTTGGAGGGGGTTCTTGACAATCTACAAAAAAATGAAAACACAATAGGTGTTTAAATAACTATTAAAAATGCAGTACGTTTAGGTTATTTTTTATTAAAAAAAAACTATACAGGTCCATCCAAATGTAAGTCTTTTTTTTTTTTTTTACTTACTAGATTACTAGTTTATTATGAAAGGATACAACTCAGGAACAGCCAGATAGGAGCGATGCATAGGGCAAGACTTGGGGGAAGGGGTGTGGAACTTCCATGTCCTCTCCAGGTGTGTCACTCTCCCAGCACCTCCCTGTGTTCACCAACCTGGAAGCTTCCAAATGCCATTCTTTACAGATTTTTATGGCAGCTTCATTACATAGACACGATTGATCAAATCACTGGCCCTAGGTGACTGACTAAACCACCAGTTCCGCCTCCCTTCCCAGAACCCTTGAGGTTGGGGACTGCGGGAGGGTGGGGAGGGTGGGGCTAAAATTTCCAACCTTCTAATCAAGTGGTTGGTTCCTCCTGGCGACCAGCGCCCATCCTTTGGTTCTCTAGGGCCTTTCCAAAAATCACCTCATTAACATAAACTTAGGTGTGGTTGAAAGAGGCTTGTTGTGAATAACAGAAGACACTACTTTCACCTCTTAGCCTCTGGAGCTATTTCAGGACTGAGAACAAAAGACCAAAAATTATCAACAAAAGATACTTCCTTTGCTCTGTATTAATTAGGAAATTATAAGAGTTTTGGAGCTGTGTGCCAGGAACCATGGATTAGGCCAAAATGTGTATTTCTTATTATTAATCATAGTATCACTGTTAGTCTTCATTTCTCTGCAAATGTAAGTCTTAATATATATAAGATATATATTTTACTGTACAAAAATTAAATCTACATAGAGTTGTAAGAATAACTTTCCAGATAAATAATTATACTTTACTATATTATCCAAGTGATCAATAAACTGATGAAAAATTGGTCAAACTTCAAATAAAAATTAAAACCATAATAAATCATGAATAAAATGACATGACATTGGCAACATTTTTTAAAGTCTAAAAATCCTACCACTTGGAAAGAACGTGGATCCTTAGGTACTGCTGGTGGGAAGGAAAATCAGAGCGCCCCACAAAGAGAGGAGCTTAGCAACTCATAGTGAAGTTGAAGGTACCATTGTTTATTACTCAGCAATTTTATTCTTAGGAATATATCCTAGAGAAACTCATACACACTGTGAACTAGATTTCACATATGGGAACATTTTACAGTCATATGGTTTTTTTTTATAGTAAAAAATGGAAATGACTCCAATGTCTGTCAACTGTTGAATGGATTAAAATTTATGGTATATCCATGCATTGGAATAGCACACCAATGCCACAAAATGCCGCAGAAACAAATAATAATAATCACATGAAGTAAAAAGACACAAAGGTACATCAAATGTTACAAAATTATTTCATCTATATAAAATTCAAGAACAGACATATATAATAGGTATGTGTATAGAGACGGTTAAAAAGTATTAAAGAAGAGCAAAAATATAATTACCATAAATATTAAGATAATGTTTTCTTCTAGAAGAAAGGAAGGGGTATTAATCTAGAAGAAATGCAAGGGTATTTGGGGGATGCTGGGAATGCTCTACTTCTTGACGTGGGTAATTATAACTATTTTTAAATACAGTACATTCATATTTTATTCACTCATGTACTTCACAATAAAGATACTAAAGTAATAGAATCTGCATGTACCGTATGATTCTTTTTTTCCAAAAAAGTAATTCATTAACAAAATGACATATAAAGAAGGGAATGCATAAAATTAATAATGAAGCTCATGCCTACTGATTATAATTGCTAATCTTTTTAATACTTCTTACTGCTTAGTTTAGATACAACTACCCTTGATATTAGGGTGATTTCATTAGTTGACCTTTAACACATTACTTTTAAATTGGCAAATTCAAAGATACTTCTCACCATATATATATTTATTGATATTATTTTCATTGTTAAACTCCTTTTCTTACTTGGTTTTATAAGAATGGTTTAACATTGTATTCTAGAATTTCTTTTTGTAAAGGCAAGGGGAAAAAATAATCAACGGAGCTGGACCCCATTACAAAAACATTCTACATTTCGTAGAACAGAAACTCCATATGAAACTTCATTTTTGTGTAATAAATAACACTTGTGTGGGCTTTCATATGCACTAATTTTTCTTTGACTTTTTTGCAAATGTTTAGCACATTTGTTAGGAAACTTTGTAGTCCATGATTCCACATTAGTTTTGATTTCTAAAATTTAGGTAAACATACTTTTAGTCCACTAGATGGTGCTAACACCCTACCATAAAACAACACAAACCGCCTGCGCCTCTTCCTACCAGCAACCCTCTTCCCCCAAAAAAGCCAGAGTTTTTGGTTTTGTTTTTTCAACTTAAGGATCATGTTTTTACATGGAAATTTTGTGTTTAACTACAGGATAATATGTGTGTTTTCCACTTTCTAAATTCAGATCCACTACATGGCGTTTAGGTTACTGGAAAAATTAATTAAATTTCAAATGTAGATGCCAATATTGTGAGTGGAGAACCACTTTTCACTAATATATCAACATTTTGATAAATTTAATTCCTATCCTTCTATTAAGCTCATGCAAGGAAAAAAGTAATAAAATTTTCTTATCAATTAACTTATTCAATTTAAATGATTTTTATTAAAGCAATGCATTTACCCAAAGAGTAATCATGTGTGTTACTTACTTTTAACACCCAGACATAAAAGACAAGGATACATCTCTTTCATACCATCTTTCTACCAGATTCTCACAATATTTACTCTGTGTATACATATTTACTACATATAAACAGTTCTTATATTCATTACACTTTTTACTTCAAATGATATTTAAAACTCTGGTGCTTTTTCCACAAACTTTATTTATTTATTTATTTTTTGGTGTATATTTCTTTCTTTATTTTTTTTATTGGAGTAAAATTGCTTTACAATGTTAGTTTCTGCTGTATAATGAAGCAATGGACAAAGGATTAATCTCCAAATATACAAACAGCTCATGGAGCTCAACATTAAAAACACAAATAACACAATTTAAAAATGGGCGGAAGACCTAAATAGACATTTCACTAAAGAAGACATACAGATGGCTAAGAGGCACATGAAAAGATGCTCAACATCACTAAGTATTAGAGAAGTGCAAATCCAAAAATTTTAAATTGTATCTCTTGGCTCCGTAGGAAAAAAATGTTATCGCCCCCTACTCTGTTGTTCCATCTTTCCACTGCCATCGCCAAAATCTTAGTTCTGATTATTATCATCTGTCAGCTCGGTAAAGACTCAACCTGCTAACTAGTCCCCAAGCTCCCCTCTCCCATTGGCCTCACAACCACGTGTGATTTTTGCAAATTTGGTCATGTCACTCCTGGGATTAAAATTCTCCTGTGACTTCTCCTTCCCTTGGCTTTGGAACCCACATTTGGCTCTAGCCATGCTCTCTGATTTCATCTTATCACCTCTACCATTTATTCACTGTGCCAAAGCCACCCTAGTTTGTTTATATTTAGATGAGCATCTCAAATGAATTTTTCCCCCTAGGCCTTTTGCACGTGTCATTTTTTTCCTCTTTGAACACGTTAACCACAGATTTTTGGTGTCTGGCTTTGTCTCATCTTTCAGGTACTTCCTCCAAGTGGTCCACTTATCTCTAGGCAAGGTAGGCAAGACACCCCACAACCCCATCTCTGTTATTTTCCCTCAGCCCCTACTTTACTTCCTTCACAACATAATTCATGGTTCATAGTTATGTTTATGTATCTATCCTCCCATCAAAATGTAACTTCCCCAAGAATAAAGACCGTCACCACAATCCGTCAAAACCTACCCATGATGTCGTCACAACCCTGATATATTTCTCTCTCTTCATTGCACCTCTTACAAACCAACTCCTCAGCCCCACCCTACTCCATCCTTTCATTCCAATTTGAGCATCTTGTCTTCCCTAAGTGATCCTACAGTGTTTTCAGTTATCTCCATCAAAATACTTTATATGATAAAATACAATATATTAGTAAAATACAATAATCATCCCTTCTGTTTTGCCTCCTAAGTGACCTCTTGTTGGAAGGTGCTTGTCATAGTGCCTGGCACTTAGCAGTCACTCAAAAGAAAAAAAATGATCACTGAATGAGCAAATAAATAGATGAATGAATGGATGAATGAATGTGAAGCTATCCCGAAGACTTTCCATTTTATCTGTAGATTATGGATAACCTGGGGAAAAGGCATTGTAGACGGTAACAAACATAAAAGATAAGATAAGAGAACAAATGTTTAGTGCACTTAAACCTCTGTTGCATGAACCCAAGAAATCTAACATCTGTAAAATTCCATTCTACATCCTGTCTATGTGTCCTATGTTTGAATTATGTTATACTTTTTTGAAGTCAGGAATCATTTTAATTTAGCTCAAAAAACTTCGGGGAACCTTTGAAGGAACATTTCTATAATACTTTTCTATCTATTACAGTTCTGGTTAACAAGGTTCAGGAGAAACTTGGCTCTCTTGGTCAAAATGTCAAAACAAATAAAAGTGCTCTGTCAAATCTTTTTCTTTCCCTTTCTTTGTATTAGTTTTGTGATTTTTTTTCTCTGTCCCATTACTTTACTCTCTCTGAACCATTTTTTATAGTGTTTCCTTATAATCTTAAGCTGGAAGGTAACACTTTAGTTTTCCAGGGGCATCACGGCCTTTTGGTGCACTGTGTTCTGAGACCGGTTAAAGCTGTTAAGAAGTGGGTAAGGTGCACGTTAGTTAAGCGAGCACGGGGTAGGCTGGCTGGCAGACTCTCACGGGCAGGCAGGTGGGGATGGGGTGTGGGGTGAGAAGGAGGAGGAGGCAGAGCCGGGAAGAAGGAAACATGGCCAAGGCTGTAGAACCGTCAGGGATGGAGGGGATAAAAAAGTGGGCCAACTCAGACTGAGGCTCAAGCCCTAGCAACCAAAGGCCCAAAATAAAGAATCCTCCCTAAACTGTGCTTCCACGTATATTTGAAAACTTACTTCTAGCTAAGAATACTGTTAGCAATACTTAAATAATTTAGTTCTAATTTGAAATTACGTGCAGGCAGAAGAGTAGCATGTGCGTTCCCAGGCTGTGCCTAAACTTAAAAGTCAGCAAGGCTCTCGCTCTCGTGACATTCCTGGGGGTGTTTCCTCTACCCCTGGTCAAAGCACCCACGAGAGTGCTTCCCCTGTCAGATCTTCCTTCCTGAGAAAACCTCATCTTCCAGGATTGCTGGGTCCTGTTCTTACCACATCCTCGTTCATTTCTACCTCTGCCCATTAAAATTGTTGCAGAAAACTTATCAGACAGAAAACTTACTGTGAATAGTAATTCACATAATTGTGGTGCATAATACTAAATTGAACTGTCCCAACTCTTACTCAGAGTATTGTTACTCCACATAAATTTCAGACTGGTTGAATTTATGGTATTATTAATATGTAAAACATTTTAGGAGAAGGGAAGATGTTGAAGACAATTTGGCCATTGCTCCACTTTAGATCCCACCGTATAAATACCCACACTACTACCTCTGAAAATGTGGGATTTTTTGGAGATGGGGAATTCTTATTTATCACACTGGAACTGAAACACAGAATTTAGGATTATAAACTGCTATCACAAGTTTTCTGGATTAGATGAATATACATAATATTCACATCTATCCTTAAAAAAGAGTAATTTTTATGAATTTATAATTAATTCTTATGATCATAATACCAATTCTTTTTTGTATTAAAAAGTAATTTTTATGAATTTATAATTAATTCTTATGATCATAATATTGATTTTTTTGTATTAGTTAATTCAAATTCAAAACCATCTTGTACTTGAAACAATACATTAAAAAAAAATAAATTCTCCTCTCTCTGTTGGAATAGAATCTCTCTGATATGTAACATATTTCAGGTCCTAAAAGAACGCTTTTGCCCTTTAAACCTCCAGAATTAGAAAACACATCTCTCCAAACAACATAGCCAGCGTGCACTTGGACATATTTCAGTTGTGTTTTGATTTATTTACTTTAATCAGCCTGGAATTTTGGGGCCGTGGCTAATTTCAAAGAGCATATGCTTTTTGGATCTTAAATCTAAAAGGTCTTCTTGAAAAGCTTGGTCACAAGATATTCCAGAAAGCAGAAACGATGTGGTATAACTGAGGAACAGTTACTCTGAACTCTGTAAATCTGACCAGGTTCTTAGTAGCCTGGGGTGAACTCCCCCGCAAGCAGCTGACGCTCCTGTACAGCTAGGGATGAAAATGCAGACCACCTACTGCATTAAAAAGGTACTGCTTGGTCTCCAATATCCTTTTCTAAAAAGGGGGAAAAATAGAAAGTTGAGCTTATAAATTCTTCCTGTTGGTTACTACTCCTCTTTAGTAGTGATTAGTATTTTTGAGGAATGTTCACTCTTAACAGGATGGAGACCACTTAGGAAAGGCTGAAATGCAGTATCTAGTTGAGTAAAGCAGATCGTGAGAGTATACACAACTGTCTTTTCTCACTTTCTCAACTTAGCATTCAGTATTCAGTTTAGTATTTCTCAGTTTCTCAATTTGTATTCCATCGTCATTTCTACATGGGAGACAAAAACAGAGGCAAATGTTGAAGGATATGTGGATATTTTTAATGATCAAGGCCACTCTGTTGAGTAAAACTTCTGTTAGGGCTAGACTGATGGAATTGGTTGTGCATTGTGTGTGCTTTTGTGAAAACCATGAGGCTAATGTAAGTGTTACTTTAAATACCAAAGCTGTACTTTATCTAGGAAGTGGCCAGATTTACAGCCATTCTCACTGTAATGCATGTAGTGCTAAAGCTCAATTCACCAGCAGAAACTGCTGTCACATTCCAACATACGTTCATGAAATATAAAATACAAGTGAAATGAATCAGCTGGAATCAATTAGGGAAGCAGGGAGTTTTAAATCACTATTATTTAATTTTTATCACTTACACTTTGTAACACCCAATTTTAATAATATTTCAAATTCCACTTTGTCATCACTGAAACAGTTTAATTAAATTTAGCATTGATTCTTAGCTTTAAACATGAGCTAGAAACCAAACAAATCTTCCATACATGACAAATGCAATCTACATAAAACCTCAGCAAACAATATGTAAATCGTGAAGCACTAAGAGTATTCCTATTAAAGAAAAGACAAAAACACTTGTGTAAAGAAAAAGATGTTTGCTATTGGTAACATTAACATTGTTCCAGAACTCTTTGCCAATATAATCATATTTTGGTATATTGTGTTGTAATATTAGTTATTATTAGTTGTAATATTTTTATGGACAGGGAAATGATTGTATACCTAGTTTAAAAAGTGGCTGGATATAAGGTTTACAAGCTAAAAATCAAGCAATACCATATTAGTGTGTATAACCGAGAAAAAGACTATCTTTCAAAAACTCTTAAACACACTTGAGAAAGACCTGAAAAAAATTACTAAAGGATACAACTTCAAAAAGATATCTGGCTTTATTTTCTAGATTGAAAGACCCTCAAGGACAGGGGTTTTGTTTTATTTGCTAATATTCCTCACTGCCTAGAGGTTGACTTGAAATAAGCATTCAATCGAAATTTGTTGACCTAGTGAAGAATGTTGGGAATTTATGAATGATAACTTTAAAAAACGTCAGTCAAACATGTATCACATAATTGGTTACCTATCATGAATTAGGAAACCAAATTTGCTCCAAGAAGAAACTTTTTCATCTATCAAGGAAAAGTGATAGAAGTAAATTTAATTATCCATAAATTCTTACTGGTATCAGAAAAAAACTCCTGCACTCAGATTCACTACTCCTAAAGGCTTTTCTACTAGCATATCTTATATCAACCACAGGGGAAGAAAACCCTATTGAGTAACTTTTACAAAGGTTGCATATTCAATTTTTTTTCAAATGTATACATTTTCATTCAAACGATACAAGTGATGGTTGTCTCCAAGACTTTTAAAGCCATGGCAATATCAATTGTAAATGATAAATCAATTTTTCTTTAGCAAGAGTTAACATCTCTATCTGAAATAAGTCCAATCATTGCAGCTTGAAGGCTTTTATTGTCTAATTCATTTTCTTGTTCTATGTTCATCTACTTCTTAATACATTCACATAGGCATTTTGGTGAAAATTCTAAGCAAAAAAATAAATTACATTTTATGATAATCACAAGGGAAATGATCATGACATGTCACGTTTTTGAAAATAATTATTAAAACATTTTCTGAACTTCTACATTAAATAAAATTATGATGAATAATTAGATATGCCACTCAAATAAGCTGCTTATATTTTTTAAACTGAACAGTGTCAAAAGCGTCTCACACACTAGGTTACAGCACAGTAATTAAACACATTTTCTAGACCACATTTTTATTTCCACCGTAAAAAGCATGTAAGCAAATGTTTTGCAATATAGAAAAAAAAAGCCTTCCTTTTTTAATCTTACCTTTTGCGACACAAACAGTCCATAACATAAGCCACACAATTGCTGCTGGAAATCTCATTTTGGGGACCCTTCAGGGGCACCTCTAGTAGTTGACAGTGCTTAACACTGTGTCAGGTTCTCCTCTGTTAAAAACTATGAAAAGTGCAGGAAACTACTTGCTCCAAAAGGAAGTCGAAACACAGCTTGGGGATTAAAGCGATTGCTAGATGTCCCGCCCATCAGAAACGTTTGCAAAGTAAAAGAAAAAAAATAAGCCAGGAGCCCCAGCAGTGCCAGAGTTTGAACCTGCACTCCCACTGAAAGCTAATGCCGTGACCTGCCCTTGATTTGTTTTTATAAACCCAGGCATGTTCTTCACTGGAAACGTTCAGGTTCTTGGAATGTGCATAACTGGTGATATTCTCCGCGTTTCATAAACCCTCCAATTATTTAGAACCCATTCAGATCTACCGTTGGTAGACCTCAGAAGATTAAAATAAATAAATAAATAAATAAATAAATAAAAGCTCTTTCAGAAATCATTTACAGAACTTGAGGTTAGGCAATGCTTTCACAATCAAGACCCAGACAACAGAACTAAACTTTGCCAGGAATGCAGTGCTGGTTGATTTGGGGGGCCTGCTTTGCCTGCAGTTCATGAAATTAGTCTTCTAAGGACTTGTTATAAAGGTGTGTATAAAGCAACAGGCTCACTCTCCTTAGGTATGAATGAGTTTATTAATTCAAAAATCAAGAAACTGAAATGCTGAATTTTTTTAAACTTTGTACTGAAATATAATATGCATAAAGGGAATGTAAGCCAATGGTTTGCTGAATCCGGAGAAACTGAAGACACACGTGCTAAGAGCACCAAGGTGAAGAGTAGCAATCTCTCAGGAAAGGCCCAGCCTCCACTTCAGTGCCCCTCCCCCCTCCCCCATGACACACTCTCCTGATCTCTGTGAACAGGGGACAGATTTCCCTGGTTTTGTACTTTGTATACATCAGATAATAAGATATTTATTCTTTTGTGCTTGGAGCCTTCCACTAAAAACTATGTTTAGATTATCCCAGCACACTGTTGGGTGTTGCTGTAGATTATTAACCCTTATTGCTGTATGATATTCAATTCTTCGAATATGCCACATTTTATTTATCTGTGTGTCTGTCAGTAGGCATCTGGGTAGCTTCTAGTTTGGAGACAATGCACATAGTTCTGCTGTGAACATCAAATTATGAGGCTTTTGGGAAACACGTGTTCTCATTTCTGATGAGTACATACCTAGGAGTGGAATATTAGGACATAATGTATGAATATCTCTAGGTGTGATAGGGCTCATCAGACACTCTTCCAAAAGGTCTATATCAATTGACATTCCCATTAGCAAGTGTGTAAGTTACTCCACACCCTCAACACACTGATGTTTTCCATCTTTGTAGTTTTAGACATTATGGTGAGCACGGAGCAGTAATTCTCTGAGGTTTTAATATGCATTTTACTGATAAGGAATGAAGTTGAGTGACTTTCATGCCACAGTTGGTCATTTAGCTGAGCCGCAGGCCATTTAAGCAACTTCCTCAAAGTCAAAAGACATTGTGCAACAACCAAAATGGAACCCAGCGATCTGATTTCCTGAATCTTTTAACCCATACAGATCTGCCTTTCAAATGATTTGCTTCCCATACTATTAAATGCATATAAATTAAATTGTCAATAACTCCTTTATATAATTTAAAATGCTATAAATATTTGCATATGTATTTTAGTAAATACCTTCACATTTACATGTTTATTTTATAATTATGTAAACATATTACCGTACAAGTTTTTAATGTACGTACACAAACACATATATGTTTACGGAGAATTTAGAGTATTTTCAGGAGTGATTTTACCTTACAGATTTTCACTTTATTTGCAGTTGTTGAACATTTAAGGTGCCACTCTACTGTTCAAGTGAAAATAATGGCTTCAAATTAATTTCAACAATATCTTTTAGATGTGTTATTTTTACTGTTTTTTCTCTTCTATTTGATTTCAAAGACTGATGGCTAAGTCATCAGTTGAGTGCTTTTGTTTCCTTTTTATTTTCATCAATATTTTTAAAACCAAGTATCTATTTCAAAGAGATTTAGAAGAACATAAGAAAATTACCAACATGTTATTATTTCATAACACAAAGTTGTTATATGGTACAGTAAGTCCCCTAACGAGTTCCATTCCGAGAGTGCATTTGTAAGTCCAATTTGTTCATAAGTCCAACAAAGTTATCCTAGGTACCCAACACAATCAGCTATATAGCACTGTACTGTAATAGGTTTATAATACTTTTCACACAAATAATACATAAAAGACAAACAAACACAAAAATAAAGGAAACATTTTTAATCTTACAGTACAGTACCTTGAAAAGTATAGTAGTTCAGTACAACAGCTGGCATACAGGGGTACGTTCGCATCTTTGAAAGTTCACAACTTGAAAGTTCGTATGTAGGGGACTTACCATATTAGATTACTATTAGCAAGAACAGACTGCAAATAGTTAACCGTTAGTACTAAATTTAAGCCCCAAACACTTGTATTTATTCTCAATATCCATGTTGCCACATTCTCAACAAATGTGTTCTACGTATTTGTAGGGCAAAAAGTTAGGAAAAATTTATAAGACTTAGGAGACTTTAAAAATTCTCCTATTTTAAAATTATAAGTAAGTAATATTTGTACTAAGTAACAAATGACTATTATGGTCAATATGTACCACAGGAGTTGAAGGAAAGAGAAATTTCTTCCAAAGACTTGATTTGGGAGGGTCTCAAGAATATTTAGTTATTAAATTCTAATTTAGGGGAAGAGGACATCCAAGCAAAGACTCTGAGGTATGGAAAAGTGTAGAGAGTGTTCTAGAATTAATGAGAATATCGACAGCAGAGCAGTGGTTTTGCACAAGGAAGCTGTGGAAGAAGTAAGAGGGGCTTTGAATGAGGAAAGGTTTGAATTCCAGATAAAACATTTGTAAATTATTTTATAAGCAATATGCAATCATTGATAGATCTAATTAAGGAAAAGGAATGTAGGAAATGCAGTTTAAGTAGCATTGCTTTGGCCGTTGTGTTAGGATGGATGGAGAGAAAAGGACGTAGGAGAACAAATTAAGCAGATAACTGGATGAATTCATCATGCAACAATTATACAGAAGCTCAATGGATGGAAAAAGGGAAAAACTGATGAAAACAGTCAAGAGCTTGATTTCCTTTGAGGCTGGTGGAGTTTACACTTCAGGGCTTCTCGTTTGAACAGACACCATCAAGGACCTGAGAGGGACCCTAGTGATGTTGTTTCGAGGTCGTATATTTTTGTAAAAATTGGAAAGATGTCTTAATTGCAAGAGAATAAACTACTGTCTTTTTCTACTCTAATTTCCCCCTTCATCATATTTCCACCGAGTTAGTTGGCATTACAGGCTTTGGAGGACTCAACCAAGAAGTCAAGGAGAGAATACATGTAGTTGGAGATAAGTGAGGTATATTCTGCAGTCACAATTGTATATAATTTGGTAACCGTTGTCTCATGTCTTCCTCTTTTGAGTATATATCAATGTCAGCCTATAGAAAATGTTGCCTTCTTTTTCATACGACCACTTTGAGAGCACCACTACTATTGCAAATACAAATTAAAGTTGCAAAAAATAGGAAAAGAAATTGTGAAGAGTTCATTATCCTTTCTCTAATTAATTTAAGCCAGGAACAGCTTGTCATTTTCTATCACTGTTCCTGATCTGAGGTTAACTTTTCCTCCCCCTACCTACTCAGGTGTGCAATGATCTCCTTTAGGAAAGAGCTTAAAACATCCCGACACATTTCCTTGTCATATTTCCTCCTTGACATCCTGAAGAACAATGTACAAGTTGCACTATACAAGCATAGCCTTAGATAAAGATCATCCTTCAGATTTATTTTAGAGTATCTCCTCACTTGCATGGAGAAGCCCTAAACATTCCAGAGTTCCCTTTCCCACTCCTTAGGAAGCTAGTACCTTTACTTCTTCCCATGGGGACACTGCCAGCATAATCCAATTTAATAATTTGCATAGAAGCGAAGAACAGTGACTCTGGATTTGTTTAATTCTAGTTGTAAGGAAGTGAAAACACACATGGCCTCAATTCCTAATTATTGCATTTATTTTATTAGGTGCATTTCTAAAACTAGATTGCAAGCTCTTCCAAATAATTCAACCCTTTAGAGGAAGAAGAAAAAACAAGTTGCTGTCTCCTTGGCAACTTATTCAAGCATATGGAGCACATGCAGAAAGCTCTAAAGCCTTCAGAGAAAACTGGTTGTCCCTTCCCTAATGTCCTTTTTCCAGGCATTCACCATAGGGTACAACACACAACATAACTGCACATTTATGAGCCTTTTCTAGAAATCTGTGAGCAAAGTCACTTGACTGCCCCTGCACTAACACTGCTTCAACCTTCCAGACACTATTAATCTGTTAATAATTAATAATGATTAATTTTTGTGTGTCAGGTACTGTATTAAAGGTATTACATACTTTAACTCCCTCAGAAACCTTATGAGATAGTTCTATCATTCCCTTTTTACACATAGGGAGGCTGAATTTCAGAGAGGGTTAAGCAACTTATTTAATTATATTAGAACCCAAACTGTCTGGTCCCACAGTTGAATATTTAAACACTAGACTCACCACCTTTTTGACTCCAAGTGTGTATTATTCCAAAAACTTCATCATTAATTTTTCCTCTGGACAGAGGAAACTCTTAGAATCGGTCTTTTTCCAGTCTCTAATGAGGACTCATAGGGATTCAATGCAGTATTTTGTATAATGATATTAAGCTGCATTTTGGTAGACTGTAATTTTATTGAAAGTTATCCTAAAAATATCTAATAAGTTATGTACTTCAAGATGGAAATAATCATTTCTTGGGGAAAATAAAGCGAGTCTTGCCTATGATGTGTAGTTAACTAAAAGTAAATGGTCAGTAACACAGTTAATATAACCAATTGGGTCAACTTATATGTTATCATTTAAATGAAATTCAAATACAAAACAATACCTAAGAATTCACAATTGTTTAAATTCTGACATGTATCAATAATCAAAAGGAATAAACATATGTAAAAATCACCCTAGGTACATGACCAGGTTTTAGTAGATTAGGTACAAGATTCTATTTATTTCATATCAAAAACAACATGGTTGCTGCTGGTTCCACTACTAACATTTTTTATTCTATTAAGAAATCCTATTAATCATTAAACATCATGTTATTAATAACATTCCTATTTATGTCATCAGCAAAGCAGCAAAAAGACATGATTGGAAAACATAAAATTTTTTCTTTCAGATATTCTAAGAGAATAAAATTCCATTCACAAAGTATTTCTGAAACAAACAATTATAAAGTAATCTTCTCCAAAATTTTATTTTATAGAAACACTATAATTTGAAAATTAACTCATAATATAGTTTCAATAAACCAAAAGATGGAGCATACTCTTAATTACTTGGTAGCCGCCTTAACAGTACTCCAGTTTTATTTTTATTCCCTCAGGAGAATGATTAGAAATAAATTTGAATGCAAAGATTTTGAAGATCTCTTATAACTGCATATAAAATCTATTTTTTAATTGTTTGCAGATTAAAATAGTCACTTCTTGAAGACTACAGTGCTAGGGTATTCTATGTAAAAAATGGTAGAATTACTGAATAAAATAGTCAACAATACTTGTCTCAGCTTTTATCTTTTGTCCTCTTAGTAACAGTCCAAACTCAGCCTTATTGTAATGATCTATTTTGTGGACACAAGGATAAGAATGACTATTCTGATAGTGACATCTTGAACTAGTTACAGGACTTAACTTTAAAAAGACATTAATAGTGGGAAATATTGGCTCTACCAAGACTTTTCTTTGATAAGTTTGTAATTAATAATCTCCTTTTGTTCTTAAAAACAATGGTCAAATTCAGTTAAAACCTATTCTTGATGAAAAAATGGTTGCTCTGAGCTGTTGATGTAATCCCTCTATAAACACTATCTATCTAATGGCAAATCCAGCACAGAATTCAGGGTTAAAGGAGCCAAACAGAAGTATTGGTCTAGTCCTTAAGTTATTTTAAGATTGAACAACATAGCGACCTCTGTAACATGGAATGAAATGGTATCCTGATTCTTTGCACATAGAACTGGCTGCAAAGAAAACCTGAATTAGATTATACAGCAGGGAAAGAAAAATAAAGGAAAGAAGGAAGGAAGGAAGGAAGGCACAAAGAGAGACAAAGAAAGAGATAACTCTTATTTCAATATAAACTCACCTGAAAATTGATTATTAAAATAAATTTAGGAAGGACATTTCTAAAATGACAATAAATTTATGAAATGTTACAGATGCTATGAATTGTTACATTACAACCATTTCACACTGTTGTCCAAGAATGTTATCCTAATTCCCACACCCTCAAAAGCACATGAAAAGAAATACAAAGGATCATGAGAGATTACTACAAACAACTATATGCCAATAAAATGGACAACCTGGAAGAAATGGACAAATTCTTAGAAATGCACAACCTTCAGAGACTGAACCAGGAAGAAATAGAAAATATGAACAGACCAATCACAAGCACTGAAATTGAAAATGTGATGAAAAATCTTCCAACAAACAAAAGCCCAGGACCAGATGGCTTCACAGGCAAATTCTATCAAACATTTACAGAAGAGCTAACACCTATCCTTGTCAAACTCTTCCAAAATATAGCAGAGGGAGGAACACTCCCAAACTCGTTCTACGAGGCCACCATCCCTCTGATACCAAAACCAGACAAAGATGTCACAAAGAAGAAAACTACAGGCCAATATCACTGATGAACATAGATGCAAAAATCCCCAACAAAATACTAGCAAACAGAATCCAACAGCACATTAAAAGGATCATACACCATGATCAAGTGGGGTTTATCCCAGGAATGCAAGGATTCTTCAATATATGCAAATCAATCAACGTGATGCACCATATTAACAAACTGAAGGAGAAAAACCATATGATCATCTCAATAGATGCAGAGAAAACTTTTGACAAAATTTAACACCCATTTATGATAAAAGCCCTGCAGAAAGTAGGCATAGAGGGAACTTTCCTCAACATAATAAAGGCCATATATGACAAACCCACAGCCAACATCATCCTCAATGGTGAAAAACTGAAACCATTTCCACTAAGATCAGGAACAAGACAAGGTTGCCCACTCTCACCACTATTATTCAACATAGTTTTGGAAGTTTTAGCCACAGCAATTAGAGAAGAAAAAGAAATAAAAGGAATCCAAATCAGAAAAGAAGAAGTAAAGCTGTCACTGTTGGCAGATGACATGATACTATACATAGAGAATCCTAAAGATGCTACCAGAAAACTACTAGAGCTAATCAATGAATTTGGTAAAGTAGCAGGACACAAAATTAATGCACAGAAATCTCTTGCATTCCTATACACTAATGATGAAAAATCTGAAAGTGAAATTAAGAAAACACTCCCATTTATCATTGCAACACAAAGAATAAAATATCTAGGAATAAACCTACCTAAGGAGACAAAAGACCTGTATGCAGAAAATTATAAGACACTGATGAAAGAAATTAAAGATGATACAAATAGATGGAGAGATAGACCATGTTCTTGGTTTGGAAGAATCAACATTGTGAAAATGACTCTACTACTCAAAGCAATCTACAGATTCAATGCAATCCCTATCAAACTACCACTGGCATTTTTCACAGAACTAGAACAAAAAATTTCACAATTTGTATGGAAACACAAAAGACCCCAAATAGCCAAAGCAATCTTGAGAAAGAAAAACGGAGCTGGAGGAATCAGGCTCCCTGACTTCAGACTATACTACAAAGCTACAGTAATCAAGACAGTATGGTGCTGGCACAAAAACAGAAATATAGATCAATGGAACAGGAGAGAAAGCCCAGAGATAAACCCACGCACATATGGTCACCTTATCTTTGATAAAGGAGGCAAGAATATACAGTGGAGAAAGGACAGCCTCTTCAATAAGTGGTGATGGGGAAACTGGACAGCTACATATAAAAGAATGAAATTAGAACACTCCCTAACACCGTACACAAAAATAAACTCAAAATGGATTAAAGACCTAAATGTAAGGCCAGACACCATCAAACTTTTAGAGGAAAACATAGGCAGAACATTCTATGACATAAATCACAGCAAGCTCCTTTTTGAGCCATCTGCTAGAGAAATGGAAATAAAAACAAAAATAAACAAATGGGACCTAATGAAACTTAAAAGCTTTTGCACAGCAAAGGAAACCATAAACAAGACTAAAAGACAACCCTCAGAATAGGAGAAAATATTTGCAAATGAAGCAATTGACAAAGGATTAATCTCCAAAACATACAAGCAACTCATGCAGCTCAATATCAAAAAAACAAACAACCCAACCCAAAAATGGGCAGAAGATCTAAATAGACATTCTCCAAAGAAGATATACAGATTACCAACAGACACAGGAAAGAATGCTCAACATCATTAATCATTAGAGAAATGCAAATGAAAACTATGATGAGATATCATCTCACACCGGTCAGAATGGCCATCATCAAAAAATCTACAAGCAATAAATGCTGGAGAGGGTGTAGAGAAAAGGGAACCCTCTTGCACTGTTGGTGGGAATGTAAATTGATACAGCCGCTATGGAGAACAGTATGGAGGTTCCTTAAAAAACTAAAAATAGAACTACCATACGACCCAGCAATCCCACTACTGGGCATATACCCTGAGAAAACCATAATTCCAAAAGAGTCATGTACCAAAATATTCATTGCAGCTCTATTTACAATAGCCAGGACATGGAAGCAACCTAAGTGTCCATCAACAGATGAATGGATAAAGAAGATGTGGCACATATATACAATGGAATATTACTCAGCCATAAAAAGGAACGAAACTGAGTTATTTTTAGTGAGGTGGATGGACCTAGAGTCTGTCATACAGAGTGGATAAAGTCAGAAAGAGAAAAACAAATACAATATGCTAAAACATATATATGGAATCTAAAAAAAAAAAAAGAAAAAAAAAAAGAAAAAAAAATAGGTCAGAAGAACCAAGGGGCAAGAAGGGAATAAAGATGCAGACCTACTAGAGAATGGACTTGAGGATATGGGGAGGGGGAAGGGTAAGCTGGGACAAAGTGAGAGAGTGGCATGGACATATATACACTGCCAAACGTAAACTAGATAGCTAGTGGGAAGCAGCCGCATAGCAGCAGGAGATCAGTCGGGTGCTTTGTGATCACCTAGAGGGGTGGGATAGGGAGGGTGGGAGGGAGGGAGATGCAAGAGGGAAGAGATATGGGGACATATGTATATGTATAACTGATTCACTTTGTTATAAAGCAGAAACTAACATACCATTGTAAAGCAATTACAGTCTAATAAAGATGTTAAAAAAAAATGAAAAAAAAGCACATGAAAGCATGCTATTAGGTGCTTTGTTGACCTTGCAGAACTGCTTAATATAAAACTTTTAAACAATAATTATTATAATAGGTGGAAAAGCATAAATTATTTTTGGATTGACCACTTTAAAATTCTTGCAGTAGTGGCTTATGATCATGTAATTATTTTCTTCACCTGTCATACATTTCCCAGCTATTCATAATTTTGGCTTTTGTCTTCCCTTGAAAACAATTATCTTGGAACACTCCTAGTACTCTCTAATCATTTAGTCCCTTTCAAGGTATTGGTTTCCTGGGGCTACTATAATAAATTATCACAAACTGGGTAGTTTCAAACAATAGAAATTTGTTTTCTCACAATTCTGGAGGTCAAAAGTCTGAAGTCAAGGTGTCAGCAGAGCCAGACCACCACCAGAGACACTGGGGAAGAATCCTTTAGTGATTCTTTCTAGCTTCTGGTGGTTGCCGTCAATCCTTGTAATTCCTTGGTTTGCAGTGGTATCACCCCAATCTCTACTTCCATCGTCATGTGGCTGTCTTCCCTGTGTGCTGTCTTTGTGTTTATGTGAATAAATCTCCCTCTTCTTTCTCTTATAACACAAAGCACTGGATTAGGGACTCTATTCCAGTTTAACCTAATCTTAACTTGATTACATCTGCAAAGTCCCTATTTCCAAATGAGGTTACATTCACTGGTACGGGGGTAGGACTTGATCGTACTATTTTGGGTGACATGGTTCAACCCACAACACTCAATCTTAATAAAAATTCCCCATATTCTCTTTGATGCATTTGAAACTACTGACCTTTTCTCTTGAAACTCCCCCTTCTTGTTCTCTGCGATACTGAATTTTTCTGTTCTTAATCTTCTCTAACCTTGTTTGGCTCTGTCTTCTTGTTTTATCTTCTTGTTTCCTCTATTCCAATAACTTTGGCTTTAGTTCTTTTTCTTCCATAATCTGACTCTCTATACATTTAATAAGCACATACCGGTAACTACACGTACGTATGTTTGCTGGACTCTGGCTATGTAGAGTAAATTAATCATAGTTCCTGCTTGGGAACTTACAGTAAAACTGGGACATATGTAGATTTATCAATAAGTATAAAACTGAGTAGAAAAGGGACATAAGTAATACATTAAGAAAGCCTGCATAATTGAGAAGACACTCAAACTGAATTTTGAAAAAAATGAAAAAGTGTTTACCCGGCTAATTTTCATGAATTTCTATTACACTTTTTCTTGATGGACAGGTTTTAATGATGAAGAATATTTCTTTAATTGATATAGGAATGTTCCTATTACTATTTCTCTTTGTGTTAACTTTTTATAGAATAGTTTTAAATTCATAGAAATATTGCAAAGACAGTGCCAAGAACCCCTGTATACTTCTATTGTTTCCCCCATTGTTAGCATCTTACATTACCATGCTACTTTTGTTACAACTAATGAACCAGTATGGATACATTGTATTTAACTAAACTCCATGCTTTACTCAGATTTCCTTAGTTGTTACCTAATGTCCTCTTTCTTTTCCAGAATCCCATCCAAATTATATTAACTATAAATATCACATTATATTTAGTCATCATGTCTTTTTAGGCTCATCTGGACTGACAGATTTTTAGACTTATTTCCTTGACAATTTTGAGGGGGAACGATCAGCTGTTTTGAAGAATGTCCCTCAGCTGGAGTTTGTCTGCTGTTTTTCTCATGACTGTATTGAGGTTATGGGTTTGGGGAAGAAGATTAAAGAAAGGAAGTGTCATTCTTATTACATCATATCAAAGGTACATGCTATCAACATGACATCATTGATGATGCTAACTTCAATTAAGCTGAAGTGCTGTTTGTAAGGTTTCCACACTAAGCTATTTTCCCCCCTTCCTATATTGTATTCATTGAAAATTAGTTACTAAGCACAGCTCATGTTCAAGAGGTGGGGAATGAAGCCCCACCTCTTGATGGGAGAGTCTTTACATAAATTATTTGGAATTCTTCCATACTGAAAATTTGTTCTTCACTCCCCTTTATTTATTCAATCATTTACATATATCAGCATGGATCTGTGGATGTTTAGTTTATTCTTTAGGTGATAATCCAATACTACATATTTACATTTTTTCTCAAATTGTTCCAACTTTGGCCATTGAGAGTTCTTTTAGGATGACTCCAGTGTACTTATGGCATGCCCCCATCATCTTGGTTTTTTAGCACTTCCTTACTTTCTAGCACTAAAAGATGATCCTGAACTCAGGATCATCTTGTAGATTTCTGCCTCAGCCCTAGAATCAGTGATTTCTCTGAGGAGCCCTGGTTCCTTTTATTGGAAAATAGTATTAGAAACAAAGATCTGGATACTAACCGTGCTTGTTTTACTGGAGTGTTATTTCTTCTAGGATCTTTCAGCCAGCAGAGCTAGGAAATACATGCGTGTATCCCAGTCTATGTTTATACATATACCTATAGTAACTTCTAAATCTACCCATCTATGTATTAAGCCAAACATGAATTCAGGCTAATGGCTCTGACTATAACCCTGTTCTACAAGGTTTATTCTAGCCTTCCTTCTTGCTTATCTATAATCTCCCTTTCCAATGGTGAGAAGCCCGGTTCCCACATCTAACATCTGTTTAGTTTTATTTAATTCCAGTATACATGCATAGCATTTTCAGAATTATTAACCCATGTCCACATGAGAAATAATTTTACCAACTAGAGTAGAGCTTACACACAGTTCCTTTGCCTTTAGTCTTACAGGTCCAATAATTTCTAAAGTTACTTAGGTCAGAAGCTTTTCTTCCCTGCCCCCCACCACCCCCCGCCCCACAGTGAGGTTAGGTCACACATTTGTAATATACTTAATAATTTTTACATTCTGCATTTCATTCTGAGCTCCCTCAACCTTGTAATTTTTTTGAATTTGGATATATTAATGTTTACTCCTTGTGATATAAAGTTTTATGAGCTTTTGACAAATGCATAATGTCATCAATTACCACTACAGTACCATACAGAATAGTTTCACTTCCCTAAAAAATCTCCTGTGTTTCACCTAATCAAATTGTGAATTTTTAACTCACTAATTTTTATTATCTGGCTCCCTTGTTCTCCAGTAAACCTCTTACTGTCTTGGCTAAAGTCTTAAATTGTCTCTCCTCTGAATTATTATAATGAAGGCTGGGAGAGAAGGGGAGTATAATATTGAAACATTCACTTTGCTAACATATAAGGAATTCCAGCTCTGAAAGACTACTTTCTTTTGAATTATATTTCTTAATGCATCAATGGAGCTATTCAATGAACCAAATCTGGCTACAACAAGATTTAATGAATTTGTCACCATATCCATATTTTATACACATTATTTACCTTAATTTATTTGCTAAAGCTTGTCATAATTGGGGCTATAGTGTCATATCCTGGCATTAATATATATTCTTCCAGTGTTTCATCCTTAAACATCAAATTTCCATCTATTCTTATTTAACTGTTTCATTAAAAAACCAAACAACTGAAGTTTGCCAAATATCTGTTTATGATCTATGGTACTATCAGTGGTTTCTTAAATTTTGATTTATTAGTATATTTATGTCAAGAGACTCCCTGAATTGAAGCATCAATAACTAGTTAATAGACATCTTAAGCCTAACATATATAAAACAAAGTTCTTGATTCACCAACTCCATCCCAAGAAAGTCTACTTTATCCTCAGCATGTTGATAAAAAAACCTGGACTGAACTTCAAAAAAATTACAGAGATGGGACAATCAGGAATAAAGATTAGGTATATGATCTGGTCCCCTACTTGCCTCACAGGTGGAAGACTTCAAACATTCTTGAACTTGCCAGAGACCAGATTTTATATGGCTTTTATTTTGTATTTTGTGTCTGGACTGTACTTGCAGTTCTTCTGCCATGCTACATAGCTGATCAATTAAAAATAAGAAAAATAGATCTTATCTCACCTTCATTTCTTTCTTCTCTGATGCTCTTCTTTTTTTATATAGACCCAAGCTTTTGGCCTATATTATTTTCCTCTGCTGAAGGAAAATCTTTTAACATTTCTCATAGGGCAGGTCTATCAATGATAAAATCCCTCAGTTTTTGTTTGTCTGACAATGTCTTTACTTCTTCGTTTTTGAAGGATAAGTTTGCTAGGTATAAAATTCTAGGTTGGTAGATTGTTCTTTCAACATTTTAAATATTTCACTCCACTCTCCTGTGTTTTCTGATGAGAAATCAGTTGTTTTTTTTTTTCCCTAGACTCTTTAAAATTTTCTCTTTACTTTGTCTTTTTTTTTTTTTTTAAGTTTGAATGTGATATGCTTAGGAGTAGTTTTTGGTATTTATTCTGCTTGCTATTGTCTAAGCTTCCTAGATCTGTGGTTTGGAGTTTGTCATTCATTTTTGAAAATTCTTGACCAGTATTTCTTCAAATATTTTTTCTGCTCTCTTCTATGTTTCTTCTCCTTTTGGTATTCTAATTATACATACGTTATTCCTTTTTGTTTTGTCCCAGAGTTCTTAGTAGTTCTGTGGTTTTTTCAAATTATTCATTTTTTTATCTTTGAATTTTTGTTTGGAAAGTTTTTATTGACCAATCTACAAGTTCACCAATTCTTTCCTTGGCCTTATTCAGTCTACTGATAAGCCCACCAAAAGCATTTTAAAATTTCTGTTACAGTGTTTTTGATTTCTAGCATTTCCTTCTGATTCTTTCTCAGAATTTCTATCTCCGTTTACATTACCCCTCTGTTTTTGCATGTCTATTTTATCCCATTAGAGCTCTTAGCATATTAATCACTGTTATTTAAGATATTCTGCTTGATAATACCAACATCTGTGTCACATCTGAGTGTAGTTCTAATGTTTGCTTTGTCTTTTCAAACTGTTTTTGTTGTTGTTGCCTTTTGGTGCAGCTAGTAATTTTTTTATTGAATTCTAGACATGTTATATCAGGTAATAAGAATTGAGGTAAACAGGCCTCTACCATGAGAATTTATGATCTTATCAGGATCTGAGCTTTGTTTCATGTTTAATCAAGCTATAGGTGCCAGGGGTTTCAAATTTCTCTAGTGTCCTAGGTTTTGTCTCCCTTCTGGACTTCAGGCTTTCCTACATACTCGTCTACGGAAAGAATGTGTCTTATAGCAGTTTCATCTGTGATCAACAGGAACCCTGTTGGTGTGATGGCAAAGTGTGTGTGTGGGGGGTGAATGTTCTGTAATTTTCCATTTAAGTCTCATTCTTATAGTGAGCCTTAATCTTTGGCTGGTGACCTTCACAAGTGTTTTTGTTTTTGTTTTTGTTTTTCTTGTATAGCCTTTAGAAAAATCCCTCCTCTCAAGGTAAGACAGGAAGGACAGAGGGGGCTGGAGTGAGAGGAATGTCCTTCCTATGATTCTGGGATAAGGCTCAGATCAAGTTTTTCCTCTTGGAGGGAAGGGCTTTGTTATGGAGAAGGTCTGGGCATATTTCGCAAGGATTACTCTCCCTCTGTCCCTGCAGATTCAGGAGGGGAATATTTCTCAGATCTTCATTTTGAGAACCTGATAGGGTTCTGGGAAGTAAAGCCCACAAAAGTGTGGGGGTCTCCTACAAGGCTAAAGCCCCCAGGAGCTTCTCATCTTACTCTAGTCCATACTTAGTCTTCAACAATTGTCAACATTATCAATTAAATCTTACCAGTTCATGGATCAAGTGACTTGTGCTCCAGATAAGCAGATCTTGGTTGTGATTCTCTGGATTTACCTTTCTTTCCAGATTTCAGGGTAGTGGTTTGTCTGCAAACTCAATTCTTTTTCGGGTTCAAGAAAAATTGTTGATTTTCAATTTATCCAGATTTTCTTCTTGTAAGGACAGCAGTGAAGACTTGCTGGAACTAAAAGTTCTCTATATTGTTTTTGGTTTTTGTTTGTTTTGGGCTTTTTGTTGTTCTTTTTTGTGTTTTGTTTTGTTTTGCTTTTGGCCCTGCCACGCAGCTTGAGGGGTTTTGGTTCCCCGACCAGGGATTGAACCCGTGCCCCCTGCAATGGAAGCACAGAGTCCTAACCACTGGACTGCCAGGGAATTCCCAAAAGGTTCTCTATATTGTTGATACGAATGTTCCAGCTGCTCAAATGCAAAAATATCTTGATTGGATATAGTTATTGGTGACCTCTGTCAGAGTAGTGCATGACTGAGAATGGTCACTGGGATGCTTGTCTAGCTTGAACAATTGAGACAATGTCTCAGACTAGGAGAAGAAACAGTATTTGGTCTTTTCACAGAGGGATTAGTGGAAGTGGAAACACTGTCTCAAGTTATCTCCGATTTTAACAGCCCTGACCAGACAATGGAGCCACTTCACGTTGTAGAGGCATATAGTGGTTATCGTTTCCACACTGAAGTAACAGTGACTCTGAAGAAAGAAACTAAGTCATGCGAATGACAAATCATTAATAAGTTGGACAAATAGTAAAACAATACTGACTCAGTGTATGTTCAGATTTTCTTATAATGATGATTTTTGAATGTAACTATCCTGAGAAAACTCCTTACATCACATCATGTGCCATCCTAGCACAGCTGACAAAATGGATCAACCTTGAATGAAGCCAAAGTCCACGGTACCACCAAGTTACCACTCTGGGAACTTTCTGGACTGTAATTTATAGTTATGTTATAGACTGAATTGTACCTCCCCAAATTCAGACGTCAAAACACTTACCCACAATGTGACTGTATTTGGAGATAGGGTCTTAAAGAAAGTAATTAAGATTGAGTGAGGTCATAAGAGTGGATCCTAATCCGATAGGACTGGTGTCCTTGTAAGAAAAGGAAGAGGCAGCAGAGATCCCCTTCCCTCCACACATGCACAGAGGAAAGGCCACCATCTGCCAGCCAGAAGGAGGGGTGTCACTAGAAGCCAACCCTGGCACCTTGATGTTGGACTCCCAGCCTCCAGAACTGTGAGAAAATGATGCGTGTTGTTTAAGTTACCCAGTTTATGTATCTTGTTATGGCAGCCCTAAGTGACTAATACAAATGGTAGAGATGAACTGTTGGTTCTGCAGCCAGCAGCTATAAAGAAGTTAGGTCCAACACCTGACCGACTTCTTTGGATGTTGCAGATAGCATATAGCACAAGCGGAAATTTTGCTGCTGCCTCTGCACCAAGCCAACAGACAGGCAGCCTAATCTCTTGAGCTAGAGGCCTTGAAATCAATCCAAACATTAATACCTCAAGTGCTGTCCTGAAGCCCATACCTCCTTCAGAACCCACGATATTACACATATCTGTGTACAGCCTCACAGCTTTTTGATTGGAACCTTTGGCAATAGACCATCAGTACCCCTCAGCCTCCAGGATTCTGCATGAAAGGGCCTATAGCTTGCCCAGTAGATTCAGAGATTGTCTCACTACAAGTCATGACTCTCTTATTTGGAACCTCCAAATAAGAGCCAAACAGGGCCTTGCATCCTTGGCCTCTCTAACAAATCCACCTTTAGACACAAAGAGGATGCATTTAGTGGACTAATGCAGCCTTCCAGCATAATGATGGACCACCAATAGCCCACAGCAGTGAGGCTCTGCAAAGTGGGCTGAACATCAAAAGTGTTCTAGACACAGAGCACATCATCTCAACACTAACTGAAATTCATCTTTACACAGACTCTTGGGCCAACACTAAAAGCCTAAAAATTGTCAGGCTATTGGATACGAACTTAGGGCTATAACACTAAAAATACATCTATATGAAACCGGATATAATAACTTGTTCATGAACTTAATCTTTACATCACACACATGTATGTCCAAGTAAAGGGACTATATTTCAGTCAAAGTATTTTCCTGACAAAGCCCAATCAAGAACATAGGGCTATTATTTCTGGTGTAGCCCACATAGTACACTCAAAGGTACCAAGAAAATGAAACCATATAAGAATGCCAGTGTTATTTTAAAAGCCTTTATTATTTGTGATTATACAAGCAAGGACAAATGATCTGATTGTCTTCAAATACTTGTAAGTTTCACATGGCCATACCCCTTCTGCCTTGGCAGTACTCCTAGAAACACATGAATCAGGGAGTGGAGAATGAGAAAATTTTGAGAAGAAACAGTACGTCTTCCTCCTTTTCATAGCAGTGTTGTTAAATATGTGTAACATCTACCGTGTGTATGTGCGTGTGCGTGTGTGTACTTTTTCTGATCTCTGAAGATACAAGGAAACAATTTTAAATGCTTGCTTTAACCTCAGTAGGTGGAGGCAAAGATTGTATTGCTCAAACAAGGACACCTGAGCAGACATGACCTTGGACGCTGAGTTTGCCTCAAGTGGTTTTATGGACCCTCTTCTCAGCCCCATAGATTGCTTATGAGAACAACATGATGGCTTTATGTCCCTACACAATTCATTATTCTGGATACAGGACAATCGATCTGTCTCATTCCCAAGAGGGCATTCAGACTTTAGCTGGTTGGATATAAAAATCCCTGACCCTGTGAGATGAGTAGGGGGAAGAAAGTAAATAAAAAATTTCCTCTTTCTATTACAGACATATACAAACAGCCTGAAATATCTTTCTACAAAGCTTTTAGGCAATGCCTTATGAATCTGAATCCCTCCTAAGTGTGGCTATGCCACATCCCACTTGATCCAGCTGCATGGCTTCTCAATGATGCTCCATCCTCAGAAAATAGTGGGCAAACATCTCAACTCCCAGACACACCGTGAAACCCACTAGGAGCTTGTGTCAATCAGAACCAATAGAATGACTTACAATTACTGAGTCTCCCCAGGGTATGAGAGACACATCAGGATGGTTTGGAGGCTCATGTCTGTGCCCCTTTTGATAGCATAGCAAAGATCTGACTAGCTTGACTGGAACAAAACCATTGACTGATGACAGCATTCCTGGCATTCAAGGTTTTCCCCATAGCACTTGGTTTGCAGATTTTGGTCTTAGAATGACCTCTCTGTAGTGTTCTTTCTGGGATTTCTTGAAACACTTTTTGTTAATTAAGTTATGCATTCGCAAGCATCCCTTAAACTAAATATATGTGACATGAAGTGGAGACAGGGCTTATTCTCTCTTCTGGAGACTCTCCTCTTGCCCAGGCTCCTGGCCGTGGTCCACAGAGTCCATGGATGCCTGGTCCATGCTGTGAAATAATGAGAATTCTCAGGACTGCTTACAATCAGCACGTAAATTTCAACTGAAGACTGAATGTCTTTAATGGTTTTTGTTTAAAAATAAATTTATTTATTTATTTTTGGCTGTGTTGGGTCTTCGTTTCTGTGTGAGGGCTTTCTCTAGTTGCGGCGAGCGGGGGCCCCTCTTCATCGTGGTGCGCGGGCCTCTCACTATCGTGGCCTCTCTTGTTGCGGAGCACAGGCTCCAGACGCGCAGGCTCAGTAGTTGTGGCTCACGGGCCTAGTTGCTCCGCGGCATGTGGGATCTTCCCAGACCAGGGCTCGAACCCGTGTCCCCTGCATTGGCAGGTAGATTCTCAACCACTGCGCCACCAGGGAAGCCCCCTTTAATGGTTTTATGACTGTTCAGATTTTCTATTTCTTTTTAAATCAGTTTTTATCAACTTCTACTTAAATAATAAGAATTCTAGGAACTCTAGGAATTTATTTCACGTATTTTCAAATATATTGGCATACATTTGTTCATAATAGCCTCATTATTTGTTTAACCTCTGTAGCATTATTTATGTACAATACTTCATTCTTAATAGTGTTTAATTCTACTCATTCTCCTTTTAGTTCTGATTAATCTTAATCTTATCAAAGGTTTATCTACTTTACTAGTCATTTCAAAGAAATTAATTTTTGACTTTATTTGTCATCTGTTTTTCCAACTTCATTATGACCTGTTCTTCTCTTTATTATTTTCCTTTTATTTGGTTGGATTTAGTCTGTTTTTTATTTTTAATATCATAAGATAGATATTTAGCTCATTAATTTTTACACTTCTTTCCTAATGTAAGAATTTTAGTCTGTCCATTTACCCAACACTCCAAGTTATGACACCTAGTATTTCCACTATTTTAAATGTCTAAAAATTGCCTAAGTTCCATAGTGATTTCTTCTATAATCCACGAGTTGCATGTGCTAATTTTTATATTTCCAAATGTAGTTTTATTCTAGTCATTCTTTGTTATCATTATCTTCCTTAATTGCAATGTCATCAGACAAGTTCCAATATTAGCAAATATTTGAAAGTTTTAAAAACTACTTTTATGACATGGCACACCATCACTTTTCATAAATATTCTATATGTGCGTGAAAAAATGTATATTTTTCAAGTGTGAAGGTACAATATTCTGTATATATTATTAGTTCTAATTTGTCAATGGTGTGATCAGAGCCTTCAAATTGCTTATTTTTAAAATGTTTATTCTATCAACTACTAAGAGAGATATAATAAAGTAACACGAATGATGATACTTTTGTCAATTTTACTTGCTCTCTTCTCTCTCTCTCAATCTCTCTTCCTCTCTTTTTTCCCTCCCTTTCTTCCTCCCTCGTATGTTGTTAGATAAAATTTAAAAGTTTTTATAAATTGTTAAATACACATTTTGCCATTACGTACTGATCCTCTTTACCTCTGCTAATGTTTTGCAGTGTAATGGAGTTTTTTTCAGTTCAATTCAACAACTCTGGCTTTTCACTGCTGAGTTCAGCCCAATTAGTGTAATTGTGATTTTCAATTGTCTCTATTTTTTTCCTGCCATCTTATAATAATTATTCCCTATTTCTATACTTTTCTATTTCTCTCATTTTCTGAATTTTTCAGTGTTCTTCTCTTTCTTTTTATAGGAAGCAAAAACTTTATTACCATAGTACAATAATTTAATATTAAATTTGGCACTGAGCTTCCTAACCAGGAAACAAAGGGAAACATTGGTTCACATAGTTCTCCTTAACAACTGCAAATTCAGTGTGAAAATAGATGAAAATGCCTTTTCTAAGAAATGAAAGTACATTGATTTTTTTTTTTTTTTGAGAGAAAATTTATCCAAGTACTACAGTCTAAAAAGAGTGTCTGGTGTGGAACTCAACTTATATAGGGCAGTACAACATGATGGTTGTCACTGACAACAGTTCATAGGAGAAGGGAAAGGGTGGTTGGAAACTACTCTTTTTTTTAAATTGAAATATAGTTGATATACAATATTATGTTAGTTTCAGGTGTACTAAATAATGCTTTGACATTTGCATACATTATGAAATGATCACCATGACAAGTCTAGTAACCATCTGTCTCCATACAAAGTTATTACAATATTATTGACCATATTCTTTATGCTTATTTACTATCTAACTGGAGGTTTGTACCTGTAAATCCTCTTCACCTATTTTGCTCACCCTTCCCTCCACCACCCCTTCTGGCAACCACCCGTTTGTTTTTTGTATATATGTCTGTTTTCCTTTTGTTTTGTTTTCTAGATTCCACATATAAATGAGTTCATGAGGTATTTGTCTTTCTGTCTGACTTATTTCACTTAGCATAATATCCTCTAGATCCATCCATGTTGTCGCAAATAGCAAGATTTCATTTTTCAGTTTCCTTTTCTTATTCAATTTTCTACCTCTATTTTTATTATTTAAATGATTACCTTTAAATTTTATAAATATGAAGTTAATCCATATTTTACTCACCTTTCAACAAGGGAACATTTTAATACTTAATATATCTGTTTATGCCTTTCCCAATTTACATACTATTATTGTTCACTAAATAAACGTTTCCTTCAACACTGCTATTTAAAAATTATTACAAATTAAAAAAAACAATATTTATTTAAATATATCTATAGATTTACCAACTTAACTGCACCTTAGACTATCCTTCTGTTGTTATTTTATAGAAACATTCATTGTTAATTATATGTATTTATTGACGGGGTCACGGGGAACACAAATATTTAGCTAGACTTTATATCTGGGTGTGTCAGTGAAGGTGTTTCTGGGTGAGATTATTACTTGAATTGGTTATTTTTAGTAAATTCTTAGTTTTTTATCTAAAAATAATTTTTTAATATTTTTTCTTCAAAGATAGTATTTCTACGTTCTCAATTAGAGGCTGATTTTATTTACTCTTAGCTATATAAAGAGAGCATTCCACCACCTTAATAGTTTCCATCTTTGCTTAAAAGGCATCTTAAGTCTAGTCGTCTTCATTTTGTTGGTGATTTGTCATTTATCTTTGCCTGCTTTAAAATTTTCTCTTTGTCTTTGGTGTCCTTAAGTTTTATGAATATATGCCAAGATGTAGATGCATATTTAGTCATTTACATGCCTTCTGTGTTCCTGGCTTCCTATCTTCATTTGTTCTGAAAAATTCTCCGTCATGATCTCTTCAAGAGTTCTCTCTTTTTCCTTTTATATTTATATAAATATAATATATTTATTTTAATATATTTTAAATAAATATTTATATTTCCTTTCTCAGACTCAGATTTATTTATTTATTATATATTTAATATATTTTATATTTATATAAATATAATATATTTTAATATATTTTAAATAAATATTTATATTTCCTTTCTCAGACTCAGATTAGAGATACATTATGCCTTCTCTTTATTTCCTCTATTTCTCTTTCACATGCATTTTGGGTTATTCACATTTATACATTTTATATTCTTCGATTGATAATTTCAATATCTAAAGTCCATGTGATTGTCAATCTTTTGGTTTTTGTTTTTGATCATTCTCACTCTTGAAGGCAAGAATCTGTGTGTGTTTGATGATTTTTGATTGTCAACTAATATTTTCCTGATATGTGGGAATACTGAAGGCCTATTTTTCTGCCAGGTTCCAGAAGTCAGCACTGTGCCTTGGAACATTTTAGAGCCCCAAGTGTCCCTCCCAGCAGCTAGATAAAGTGGCAGCAATAGATATCCTAGAATCTCAATGGCTGAAGATGATATTTCTATTTGTTTTTATATGTAAAAATACAAACACACAAAATGCAAGCATATACAAAATATTGTAATTGTACAAACAATATACAAAGTGCAAAACATTTAAATGAATATTATGTTTTATAAATATGTTTCTGTAACAATAGTTTACACTTGTTTATATTATCTCTCATTCATGCTACTTGTTTTTAATGGGCAACCCATAGATTGACAGTACATGTTGTTCTAGCCCCAGGGTCCAGGCCATGTGGGACTACCAGTCACTAGGACAGAGGGAAAGAGATGCAAATTGCATACAATTTCTTAAAGCTTCTGCCTTGAGATCACACAAGTCACCTCAGCTCTCGTTTTATCATCCAAGTCATGTTCCAGGCATGTTTTTAATATAAAAACTGTGTCAGTTCTGCTGTGTACCTCCAACACCCTCCTTTCATCACTTCCTGGTTGTCTTCGGTTTAACATGTATTCTGTGGTTCTAACATTTATGTTCAATTTCATAACTAATTTTTCCATTTTCTGCAAATCTTAGTTTTATATCTGAGTGTATCTTTTTTTAATCACTGGTATTTTCCAACTGTGGCTTCTCTGTTATCGAGATCTTAATTTTGATTTTTTTCCTTGAAGTTCATAATCAAATTTTAAAGACAGGCATTTGGACTCTATTCCTTGATTTCTTGCATATTCATGAATTTATTTCTTTTATACTAAAATGTCAACTTGACTGAATATAAAAAGTCTTAAAAAAAGTCTTGAATTGCACTTCTTTTTCATAAGGACTTCATAAACATTATTTCACTCATTTTAAACATATGATTATGTGCAAGACTTTAATATTATTCTTATTTTCTCATTTGCATGATTTGTCCCCAGGATGCCCATAGGATGCTTTTTACTTTTTAACTAACTTAAGTGTAATTTTATTTACCTTTTAAGTTACAAAATAAGATGTGGTATTTTAATCATTCATATAGCACAGAGACAGAGAAAAATGTCAATAGCCTCTATATCCTCCACCAATCTCCTCTCCTAAGCTTGTTTTTCTGAAAATATACATATTTATTAAATTATAACACAGATACAGAAAATGTGCAAATCATATACATAATGCAAACTAAGTTTATAAATGTGAATACACCAATGTGAGCAGCATATAGATAAGAAAACAGTACAACACCAGCATTCTAGCAGCCCCCTCATGCTCCATTCCTTCCCCAAGGAGTAACCACTATTCTAACAGCTAAAATAGTTTTGCTTGTTTTTTAAAGGAGGGAAAACAAAGAAGTTCTTTGGTAAATGAAATTTCACATAGAAACAAAGACAGATGGAACATGACACGAAGTTATTTTTTATTAATAAAAGCATTTGCTTACAGAGTGCCATATCAGATGAAAAGAGGCGTGCATAGTTTGAATAATCATATCTGAACTACATTTTGTGAGCCGTTTGAAAGAAGACTAAATTTCCATACCTTCAGGTGTCAAAGACTGTACTTATGTGGAAAGGATGGTAGAGTTTTGACTCATTGTCGTATGTTTAATGATGCTTCTTAAAAAAATCTTGTTAGTGATTATAAGCCTATTTAGCAAGGTCTTCTTGATAAAATGTCTTATTGAAGAATTATATATAAATGATCATGGATCATGACTGTACCCGACACAAGATCGTTAAACAGAAAATCACCAACATTCTAGAAGTCCCTCTTCCATATCCTGACTTCTAAAACTAGTGTTTTTGTACATTATATAAATGGTATCATATACTATGCACTCTTTTGTAGCTTCTTTCCCTCAACTTTATGTTTGTGAGATTCCTTTTCCTTGTTCTGGGTAGTTGTACTTTGTTCTTTCTCAGTGCTGTATCATATTCAATTGGTGACTAAACAACAATTTATTTATCCATTCAGCTGTTAATAGGCATTTGGGTATTTTTTTGACCATTACAAATAGTGTTGCCTTGGGCATTTTTATACATTTCCCATAAAAAGATATACCTAGGAATGGAACTGTTAGATGGTGGGATATACATGTGTTCAGATTTAGTCAATTCTGCCAAAGGGTTGTCTAAAGTAGTTGCACCAATGTCCATTTCTGTCAGCAATAAATGAGAGTTCTGCTTTCTCTAAATCCTTCTCAGTGTTGTGTGACTTTTTCATTTTAGTAATTTTCTGTGGATTTGTAGTGACAATGCACTGTTTAAGTTACTTTAAGGTAACTTATTTAACAGTTTTATACTACTCAAGTTTTTTTTTCTATACTGGTATACAAAGATATGCAGATTTTCCCATTCCCCCCTAAAATTTGTATTCAACATCCCAAACGTATGCATTGTTATTTATAACATATAATGAAGAATTACTATGAAACAAACCTACCCCTGCTTAAGAAATAGAACATTATCTTTGTAAAATTCCTTATCCATCTTTGAAAATCAATATTTTCAAAAACATTGGTTTGCGCTTTTTTTGCTATGTAATCATTACTTTAAGCTTATTATGTATTTTTTAAAATTGAAGTCCAGAAGCAGTGGAGACAGTCTTACTCTCTAGTCCAAAGTCACTTTACCTGCTCTCCAGAATGGCTATACCTGTCTCTCTTCCCACACAGCACATGAAGTTCCCTGTATCCTCATATCTCACTATGGTTTTAATTTGCATTGCTCTAGTTATTAATGTGTGTAAACATCTCTTTCTATACTTCATATACTTATTAGCTTTTTTCCTTTCCCTTCCTACAAAATTCCTGTTCATATCCTTTTTATGTTTTTAATGAGAAATCATACATTTCATTGTAAATATGCAGAAATTTCTTGTATCATATATTTCTAATATATTCTAAAGTTACCCCTCATTGGTTTTAGGTATTGTAAATGTCAGATTCCCATTCTGTCATTGGTCTATTAACTTTGACCAGGTGATTTTCATTTCCCTGATGATTAGTGATGTTGAGATCTTTTCATGTGCCTGTTGGCCATCTGTATGACTTCTTTGAAAAAATGCCTATTCAGGTCCTCTGCCCATTTTTTAATCAAATTGTTTTTCTTTGCTATTGAGCTGTATGAGTTCTTTGTATACTTTGGATATTAACCCTTTATCAGACATATCATTTGCAAATAGGTTCTTCCCATTCAATGGGTTGCCTTTTCATTTTGTTGATGGTTTTCTTGCCCTTCTTACATTGCTCTTTTCCTACATGTTTAATTTTTATTTACCTATGAGTATGTCATCCACGCTTATTTCTTTCTGACTTTTACTAATTTTGAATGGGGCACATATATCTGGTTGAAGTATCTGCTGAAATATATTAAAGCTGAGAGGTGTAAACTAAAGCAGTGGAAGCTCAGGACACATCTTCATCACCTCTGTTTTGTCGTCTCCTTCGTAAATGTTTCCACTCATTATTACCTTTCCCATGTCTGGTAAGCAGAAAATCTTGAGTTTTCACAGTAAAGCCCTATGTTTCAGGTGTCTATGATATATCTCACCATTATTCATTTATTTTCATGGACTTTGATCAGCTGTCACCACAATGACTGTGGTGTATGCTCTGTCTTCTTGTCTGCTTCCTGAAAAGATGACGTATGTATGAATCTTCTTATTTAGCCTTCCCTCACTTCTCAGGCTTGCTTTAGACACCTGTACTCTGCTCACACCTCCATTCCAGGTATCTTTGATCCTTTTAGAGCTGTTCTCTCTACTTTGCAGGACCTCTGCACTATTTAAAGTAAAGTGTCTCTAGGAGTTTGCATTTGCTCTTGTCACCTTTTGCCATTTTGGTCCCAATAATATTTTTCTTTAATTTCTTTTTGGAGGTTGTGATTTGCACTGTGACTATTTCCTGTTCCCATGGAAGATATAGCAGTCCCTATTTTTTATATTTAGTTGTTCTTTCAGTTGGCATTACGGAATAAAATAGATAAAATTACAGAAGGGAACAATGTTTAATTCTCTGAAATTGGGTAAAACTTCGGTCAGTAAAAATATTTTCTAATTTGCTCATCTCTTAAAGTCTGTTATTATCATGCAATTTTACATTTTTCTGTGGGATCAGGTGGTCTGCTGCTTTGTGGTGGATATTTGATTACTGCAGAATGTAAAATTTGGGACTTGCATATGGAATGTTAGTCCATGCCAATGATGTGAAAATTACCATCCAAACAGCAGTGAAATTTGCTGAGAAAGAAAATGTAAAGTTGTTGTACTACTTAGTTTTATTAGGAAATGATTCTGGTATGGGACCAAAAAAAGGACTGGTAATTATTCATAGCAGGATTGAGGAGATTGTCATATGTGACATAAGTTTATTTATTGGTTAGGATTTTTTTTTCAGGTGCAAATGATAGAAATTCAAACCATCTTAAGGAAAAAAAGAGAGCTTATTGATTCCTATGACTGAGTATTCTAAGAATGATCCTTACTTTAGTTATGGCCAGCCCCAGAAGCTTAAAAAATATCTTGTATTGCTGCAAAAGTCCAGTCAGTTCCAAGTTATTTACAAGAAGGACACACATAACTTCTTAGAAACCCCAGCAGAGAGAGAATTGCTCACTCCCAATATCCATACATGAAAGATTCCCCTTTCCCATTGTCCATACTCTTTGACCCAACTTGGATCATGCAGCTATGTAAGAATGTGTGTTGAATTCCACTGTGATCAAATGAGAACAGTAGGACTTTTATGTACAAAAACAGGATGTTGGTATAGCAAAACTTAAGTCCAATATAATTAGCTGGGCTGTACTCTTTAAATATCCTGATTGCAATATAATCTTGGGAAAGGATTTGCATTTCTACTTTAAGTATGTGCAGAGTCCCTGAAGCCTCTTCTGTTTTGTTTTGAAGAGGACTGGAGGAAAGAACAAACCATAAGACAAGGCTATTTCAGTGTTCTTTATTCTTTAGCTGCAGACTGGAAAACCAAACACCAGGATATTTACTCTGGCAGTTTCAAGTTTTGCTTGGAATCCTAGGTTTCGAGATGTTCTCTTGTTTCTGTTGGAAGTGAATGAAATAGTCCTCTGAATTTCTTTAAGCATCTTGAAATCACAGGAAGGAATATAGAAGGCAGGACAATTAAATGCAGAGGAACTAAGTCTTCTGTGGTACCATTAGGTCACCACATCAAGCTTTGGCTAAAGATGTTCTACTTCTCGATTTTTCCATATATGAGATAATACACTTCTTTAATGTTTTATGGCATAGTAGATCAGGTATTTTGTTACTAATAATCAAGAACATCCTAAGTGATAGTCCAGCTTATTTTGGCCCTTAGCCTTGACTAAGTGTCAAAATCTCCTTTCATGAGAATTAATAATCTGCTAATCTGGATATGTCATATTCACCTAATGTTCTCTGATGTCCCTCTTCCTATAACTCCTCTTGCTCTATCTAACTAGACCTAGTACCTAGAATATTTCCTCTGTACTGAGCATCCTCATTTTACTTTTGACTTGACCTACTGACTTGGATCTTCTTTAGAATCCAATTCAGCTTTTGCAGAATCTCTAACATGGTCTCTTTATTACTACTGAGTTACGATTTTGGCAACTTTATTTTCTTTCCTATTTGATTCATTCCTACTCACTAGCTCTCACATGACTCTAGCATAAAAGACCTAGCTTCTAGTTTGCTCTTTCTAACAACTGAATTTCACCTAGGAATTTGGAATCGGTCTTTCATCTGTGATCAGAGAGCTGAGCCTTAGCAAAGCAAAAAAGCATTGAAAGAAAATGAGAAGGTGGGAAATTTCAAAACAAAGCTATTTGATTTATTACTTTTATAGTCTTGGTCCTATCTGAACCATGTTCTAGTATAATTAAACTGGATAAATTGTTTTGGAAAGACTGAGTAAAACAGGTAAGTCACAGAGAAATCATGATCTTAGAGAATCTGGTAGTCAACTCCTAGGAAATTTATCTACTAATGTTTCAAGAAATTAGTTGAAAACTCACTTTGGCTGTCAGGTCATTAACATATAATAGCATTCAGGTTTTCTGTACTACCCTATGCAACGTGGTGATTTTCTCAGGGCTTAAATCCAAGTGAGTGTATAGGCTTAGAGGCAAAACAAAAAGAAATAGAAGTGCAAAGGACAAGTTAAAGTTGTTTCTTATTCATGTTTCCTAAATCTGGGTGAATGCCTTGTTAAAAATGTTCATCATAATATTCTCAAATATATTGCATTTCTTCACACTAATCAGTATTTCAATATATTTTATATTGATATTTGAGTAGGAGGTGGTCACCTTTCCTCCTAATTATTGATTTGGCTATGACATTTCCAGATTGCTTTTTGCCATATCCTTATTTTCTGCAACTGTAAAGTTTGTGTGAAGCCAGTGTAAAAACTGCATTTCTCATGGAGCTCTGTAGCACATGTACAGCTTATTGCATCTGAACTCAATATGGTGCGTATTTTTTTCTACTTTGCATGTGAAAATAATTCAAGATGTTTGTTTTAATTTTAAAAGCCTCCGTGATCTGGCTTCTAACTAGAGAATATTTAAGGTACTTTCTGATTATCCATATTTATTATTTCCATGGGAGTTCAGAAGAATCACTGAGCAGCCAGATATTTTTTTCTTTTTAATTTTAGTATATTTTTACGTTGCTTCAATTGCTCTGAGGGTACATATTTTAGTTTATCTCTTAAAAGGTAATCAAAGCTGTTCAACCAGTTGTGTGAAATTGGAAACGCGTAATTAAATTCATTAGTTGCTAAACAGCAAAGACGAGTTTATATTAAGGAAAAGACTTCTAAAAATGCGGATGCCTACATTTTGAAAAACACATGTAATAATAATGGCATAGTATGTGGTGAACACCCTTCTAAAATATTTAGACGTGTTAATGCATTTGATCCTCAAAAAATAAGTGCTCTAATTATTCCATTTCGTAGATGGGGAAACTGAAGCACAGTGGTTAAGTTGCCCAAGGTCAAGCAACTGATAAATGCCAGTGTCAGGGTGTAACTCCAAGCAGTCCAGACTCAGAACGTGTACACCTGATCACCAAAGAATATTGCTTTTCAGGTAGCTGGGTGGATGGGTTGGTGGGCAACGGGACCAGGGTAGGTTTTATGCCAAACTATGCCCACTTCTGGAATTCAGAGCCTAAATGATGGAACTGCAGGAAAGGATTTACTAAGATTTTATTTGTGTGTGTGTGTGTGTGTAAAAGATAGGATACAACTTTTGTACCCCTGGGGCTGGAGTGACCTAGGGGTAAAAAAGGTAGCATTTACATTGAAAATGAGATACATACTGACTCACTACTTTCAAATAATAGCTTTTCAGATACCTACCAAGTGTGAAATCACTAATAATATATCACCTTTTAAACTGCAACCTCTTCAAAGATATATCTAATTTTCTATAATTTTGTCCTTTTCCTGAAGACTGAATATAGAAGGCTCAACTGAGGCTGGGCAGTTGCTGCTAATGGTCGTGCCTAATGATTCCCTCTCTTTTCTCAATCCCTAGTACGAGTATTCAACATCTTGTCATTAGTATCAGTATTTGTAGTTTTGTTTCATTCTTATTTTTATATGACAATAGAAAAATGTACAGTAAATACACATTTTATAATTTGTATACTCAAATGGTACAAGACGGCAATGGATGCAGAGCTACTATTTAATACCTTAAAGTGGAGAGCTATCTGAAAATAAGATCAAAATTTGGTATATGAAAGCAATGTAATATTTACAACATAACACTATAGCTAAAGAAAATACATGAGTGTCCAGAGTCTTATGTATTCATAAACACCAGTAACCTCAATGTATCTAACACTATTATTTGTGAAAAAAAAGTGTGAGATTTTTCTAATTTCTTTGATTTTTTTATTATGTGCTGTGTTTACACCATCATGTTATTTGCAATGAAAATTACTACTATTAGCTCATAGCCTGGGGACACTGCATAATAATCAGGAAAATTGGACTTCCATGTCATTTATAGTGAAATGGGTATTGAGTGATTTATTTTAGCTTTCCATTTCCTCTATCTAATCATCTTCAAAATGAGAAGAATATCTATTCTCTTAATATAAAATATTGTCAAATTATTATAAATTTTAAACAAATGAGTCTGGGGTCACTTTTAACACTGAAATGGACATACAGTAACGGCGTAAGTTGTTAATATATTATAGAAATAATACAGAAATCACCAAAAGTTTTCCTCCTTGTAAATTAAATTTCTAAATAGGAGGAATCAATAAAAAAATTAATGACAATGTTTCGATACAAGTAAAACCATTTTAATTGCAAAGATCATACCCCATATACTTTTTCTTTCTTGCAAGCAAGCATTACTCTATTTCTCAAATCACACCCTCATGAGAGAGGACTTATTACACTTAATATAAGGCTGTGATAAAACGCTTTTTAAATTGGCATGCCTTAGTTAAGCATGGCACATGCACATGCATGTGTACACACACACAGAAAAATAATATCTATATGTGCAATGCAATTTTCCCATATTGGAATTGAAAAATCTAGGCAATTATTCAACAAGATTATTGAATCATTTTCTCTTCCTTTACTCCGCCTTACTTTCCTTTCTATCATTGAACAAACTCTGTTTTGGGGTCCATACTATATACCAGGCACTGTTCTGCATGCTGACAAGATCAACAAGGCCCCTGCCCTCATAGAGCTTATATCGATCATAGTGGGAGTGGAGGACTAGGGAAACACAAACACAAAGAGCATCTCTGTGTTGGATGATTAGAAGAGTCTTCTCTGATGACGTGACAAGGAAGTTAAGAGGCAGCCGTGGCAAGAAGGGGGAATGCAATTCAGGGAAAACAAACAAGTGATGGGAAGTCCCTCAGGTGGAAAAGGAGGTAAATGATGGTGGATCTGTAGGACTTTGACTGGGGAGTTTTATAATTTTATTTTAATTTAGATGACCAATCGGGAAACACAGATGTCTACTAGTTATTGACCATAAATCTACTTTCTCAGCTCTATTGGGAAGAACATGCACTTTGGAGTCAGAAAATCAAGGTTTTGAATCTTGGCCTAGCACCTTCTATCTGGGTGATATTATCTGAGCCTAGGTTTTCCTATCTTTCAAAACTGGACAAAATTATTTGGTTTTCATAATTGTTGTGAATCTCCTACATAATATCTGGCACAAAACAGTTACACCGCAGCTATTAAGTTTTTTAGCATTTGTGCGTTTTTATGCTTGAAGAATGACAAGGATACGACCTAATCCATTCACATATGTAGCTTCTCACTCACTCACTAGACGGTTGTTGATCACCCACTAATTGACAACCCTTGTGAAAAAGGCCAAGTCGTAGCTGCCATTACTTGCTTTAGAAGGTTTGGAGATGACAAGGGTGAAGGTGGAGGAACGAACAGGAACAGGGTGCTTCTTCTGATCTACCCGAGAGCTGGATTTGGGACCTTAGCAACATAAGGATGGGTAGATCGAAGATGAGAACTGGAGTTTTCCAAACCTGCTGGAGATTTTGTTCCCTGCAGAAAATATATTTGTTTTGTAGGTAGAAGACTCATGTGGGTGTGATTCCTGGATTATTGTCGGATAACATGCTTCGAAGGTATTGAATCACATTTGATACCAAATAATTCCCCCTTTGGCTCTGTGTTCTTCCTCCAAAAAGTCAGTCAAAGGAAGAGAGTTTAGAAGCAGGTAAAGGGAGTTGATGTGTGTTATCGTTAAGAGTGACGCTGAATAAGATGTGTATTGAGGGAGAGCTTTGAGAAAAGGGAAGGAAGCAAAGAGGAAGCTCACAGAGGACATTGCTCTTAATATATTCATAATAAAATATTATATTAATATATTAAATTAATACAACTCCTGACAAGCTTACACCATAAAGTACACACACAGATTTTGCCTCTCGGACAAGTTTTAATTTTAGAATGACAAAAACCACTAGAAGTGTTGGGTAAATCATGTTAATTACCACAATATCTTCATAAATCTCCAGATGGCCTTCCTCTAAACTACTTACCTGTGCTTTTCAGGTGGAATTGGTGAATCAGTTGTGATAGTCTGCCTTTTCCTTTTCTCTCTACTGCTTCCTCTTTTCAGTGCTGCTGAAATAAAAATTATTCTGCTCATGTGGCTGGACATGCTTAGAATATAGGGCAGGGTTTGTTACATTTTTCTTCCTGTAGATAGAATCTATTTTAGCTTGAATCAAGGGTCACAGAATAAAACTAATTAAGAAAATAGAGAAACACCCGTCTCTACGCTGGGGTTAGAAGCTGAATTCCCTTCTGTCATCCCTCCCACCTCTCCAGCCCATCCCCTATCCCGGGAACCTTTACAGGCTCAGTGTCTGCCCCACTCTTCTCTCCCAGTGCCTCAAGTCAGGTGCATTTATCCCTCTATATGATGCTTCCTGATTTTTTCTGTCTGGATAAGAATTTGCTCCTTATATTCAGACCCACAGATTCAAACCTTCTTGACTTCTCCCTTTGGCAGATGGCTCAGAGTGAACTCATTTTCTCACTCAAACCTATTTCTATATTCCTATCTCACCCAACAGTAAACTCTTCACCTGCTTACTCATCCCAGAAGCCTAGAAAGTATCATCGATTCTTCACTCCCCATTAAATTTCATACTCTCTCGCTTATCCAGTCCTGCCAGTACCATCTTCCTAATTTCCTACAAATCTGTCCTCTCCTTTACATCTGCATTGTAACCACTGCCTCATTTCAGACAACTGGAATATCTCTCCTGACATACTGTATGGCTCATAAATGGTCTCCTTTCTTCCCTTCCTGTCCTCCCCACCAATCAATCATCTGCACTGCTAACCGCGGTGGTCTTTCCAAACATAAACTGGACTTTGTCACTTACTTACTTAAAAATCCTCAAGAGATTCATCATTGTCTACAAGTTGAAACCCAAACTTGTTGGCATGGCCTGCCTGGCCCCTCCAGATGATAAATGAAGGCAGCTCCTGGCTGCTAATCTTCCTGCCAATTTTTCTCCCTCTTCTCTGCCCCCTCCCCGTCTAAATACAGACCCTGAGCTCAAATTACCATTGCTTTCTTATATCCATTATCTGTACCTGTATACTTGCTGATGCTTCTCTTACTCACTCACTTTTTTCATTCTTCAGTGTAGATGTGAGTTCCTCCAGAAAGCCTTCCCTGATTTTCCAAAACCAGAATATGTCTCTCTGTGCTCCTCAGCAACACGCCTGCCAGTGCAAATTAGTGTGACCCGCCACATTCTAGTGTAACTATTGGATGGTCTTCCTCTCCCCCATTAAGACTATGAGAGGTTCAATTCATAGTAACTACTCCATGAATCTTTGTTTAAAAACATTAATTGAACACACCTCTCTCCGTTACACTGAGATGTTGCTATGTAGCTTAATGATGCTGAGTAGATGTGGATTATCCTGTCTTTTTCTGCCGACACAGATGAAGCATCTATGAAGTAGGTAGTCTAACACATAGAAAGTTATTTTTTTCTATTTAAAATCTATTTTCAAATACCTTTTACAGGTCTAGGTAGGCATAATCATTGACAGTTTGAAAATGTTGTCATAAAAATAACATAGGTAATATGCACATATTTTTTGGGTAAAAAAACCCCATCATATTCTATACTCTCAACTATGTTCATTATTCACAAGATAATTATCAAGAAATTGTTTTTTTGTAAGTAAAATCATTCTTCACTCATGGGAATGACTCTCATTTCTTTTTATATTTAAATATTAATATAATCAATCAGTGTACTGGAAATCAAAGATTTAAAAAAACAATTTTTTTTCTTTTACAGAAAAGGAAGAAATTAGAAGATATTCTCAAATGTGTTTTCTGGAAAGAAAAATTCTTAAACTAGGAAATGAATCTTCTCCCTAATTCTCATTCTTAACATGCTCTACTCCATCACCATTGTAATTCAGAAGATTTTTGGTGAGTACTCTCTTAGTAGTATGGGACCAAATTAGTCTATTGCTCTAATCTACACCAGATGTTGGTTAGGGTGCTTAAGAACACCAGTGAGTAAGGTGCAAAATTGTAATGTACAGAACCAAGTTTAAAAATGTTTCTAAAAATCTAATCTCATGTTATAGTAGGATGAAAGCTTTCACACACACACACACAGAGAAAAAGAGTCTATGAAATAGGACATTAAAAGAGCACAATGAAAAAAGGAAACCAAGATAAAAAGAGTGAAAGAGGAAAATATATTTTAACAGCAGGAAATGACATGACACGACATGACAAAAAAGAGGAAAAAGTATAGAAAGACAGGTGGGAGAGCTAAAAGTCAAAATTAATGACAAAATATGAAAAGTCTGCCTTCAGAAAACTGACAAAAAAATAGAATGGAGAGCAAAGGATCTTCCAATTATAAATTTAAGTTTCACTGTCCAAATATTGCTATATTTTAAGAATGTCAGGATAGTATTTGTTAGATTGCATTATTCTTTTAATTTTCTTAAACTTAGAAAGATAAGATTCTTCACTGTGACAATTTTAAGGCACATAGTGGTCTCCACCTGCTTTGACACAGTAGGGTCCTTTGTACCCTTTGTATCCTTAACAGCTGGGCTATGACACTACTAGTTGAGCAAGTTTTTACTTATTCTATTTTTTTTTCTTTCTTTCTGAGGTACCTGCTCCCTCTTAAAATGTTTTCTGGGCACTTGGAAGCCAAATAATTAAGACTGCCATAAAGGTGACACCAAAGTAAGGTGCACAGCTTTCTTTTCTTTTTTTTAAAAAAATATATCTTTATTGGAGTATAACTGCTTCACAATACTGCGCTAGCGGCATATACCCTGAGAAAACCTTAATTCAAAAAGAGTCATGTACCCCAATGTTCATTGCAGCACTATTTACAATAGCCAGGACATGGAAGCAACCTAAGTGTCCATCGACAGATGAATGGATAAAGATGTGGCACATATATACAATGGAATATTACTCAGCCATAAAAAGAAATGAAATTGAGTTATTTGTAGTGAGGTGGACGGACCTAGAGTCTGTCATACAGAGTGAAGTCAGTCAGAAAGAGAAAAACAAATACCGTATGCTAACACATATATATGGAATCTTAAAAAAAAAAAAAATGGTACTGATGAACCTAGGGGCAGGACAGGAATAAAGAGGTAGACATAGAAAATGGACTTGAGGACATAGGGGGAGGGGGAGGCTGGGGCAAAGTGTGAGTAGCATCGACATATATACACTACCGAATGTAAAATAGCTAGTGGGAAGCTGCTGCATAGCACAGCTTTCTTTTAAGTCAAATGCTTTTGCTTTACTCTCTAATCTCTAGCACTGCAGAAGTCTAACACTCAACAGCTATTTTTTTCCTGTTTTTAGTGTCTTGCTTCTGAGTCTGTTACTGATACATAAATATTTCAGATTTCTGCCAAATATATAAAGGCAGACTATAATAATACAAATAAAAATATAAATATTAGCCTGGAATGTTAAAAAAAAAAGTAAACTTCACAGAGCTATCTTAATAGCAGATGATAAGGTCCAAAATATAAAACAGATATTCTCTCTCTCTCTTCCCGCCCCATCTCCCCCCAACTAACAATGTAGTGATATAACTTTCTCATTTGGCAAAGGGATGACAAAAGTTCATGCAAAAAAACATAAATAAATACACAACTTTGGAGCTAAAGCAAATGTGAAAAAAGATTAATTTACTATCTTTAAAAGCTTTTAATAAATCTGAACATTGTTAAGATTTTACTCATTTTGAATGCAGTGTGCTAGAGAGATAAGCCACAGGAAGGGGGATAAGATGTAGAAAAATGTACAGCAGGCCATAATATAATAAGCACTACAAGCAAAATACTCACAGAGGGTATGAAGGGTTCAAAGGAAGAAGGCATTTTAACCAGCTGGACGCATCAGGAAATCTAATAGAGGAGATGTCATTTGAGATGGGTCTGGAAGAATGGGTTGGATCTGGACGACAGAGACATCTATTTCCACTTTTTCTTCAGATTTAGGTAGGTACTCGTTCTATTTTATCTGCTATTACCTTTTCGCTGATTTCTTCTTGAATTAATAACGTTCTGTAAAAATATCCCTTTGCCTCTACTCATAGGCTTCTCTTTCCTCACTCCATTGCTTTCTTCCCTTCCCTTGAGTAAGTTGCAAACTAGCATAGAAGACTTAGTTCACTTTCTATGTCTTGACCCTTCCCTGCATGAAAAAGTGTGTTATCTCACAGGTATTTCCAAAACTCTTTATATGTTGCTTGATTACTGTGTCTCATATTGTATCACTTCATTTATAAGCTTGTTCCTGCAAGCAAACGATGAGATTCCTGAGGGCACGGGCCGTGATACAGTCTTGTATCCTCAGGCCCGAGTCTCTCAGAGGGGAAATATTTGGTGTCTGTACGTACCCTGATGGAATCGGTTCTTGGTGGAAAAACAGTATAGGCAAATAGGACTAGGGCTTTTATACACAGCAGGTTCCCATAAGCTGCGGTCCATACTGAAAAACAGGCTGTGGACCCTCGGGTTCACCCTTCCTCTGACCGCGTGGGCCACTAACAGGAGCACACCTAGCAAGGTGCAGGCCACTTGGAAGCCCACAGCACCACGGGTAGCAGCAGCCCTCATTTCCTAGTATGTCATCCTCCATGCATTAATCGTTTCTCTGCAGCGGCCTAAAGTGGCCCTTCATTCTTTTCCAGGATCAGGGAAACACCTCCCTTGCTTTCAGCCAGTGAGAAAAAAGACTAGGACTTTCCTGGGGCTGGGAGCGGGGATTCCCTCTCCCGGAACGTGCCATTTCTACCCCGCCTACCTGGCTGGAGACGGCCAAGGAGAAGGAGCTGGGGGACCTGGGGACACTCCACGCGTGCGTCCCCCTCCTCCGGAGAGGGGGTTGGAGCCCTGGAACCCGCTAATTAGGCTCGCCCCCATTGGTCTTCCCCAGGCACGGCCGTCACCGTTATGCTAACGAGGGGCGTCTCATTGGCGGGGCCTCCGCGGCGGCCCCGCCCACGGGGAGAGCCCGTCCGCCACGCGGGGACTCCAACCCCGGGACCCCCGGCGCCTGCGCGGCCGTGCGGGGCGTCCGCCCGAGGGGACCTGCTGCCCGGAGCTGTCCTCGGAGGAGCCTCTCGCCGCCCGCCGTGCGGGAAAGTGCTTCACCCTAACGCCGAGCGCACGCCCACCCCTCTCCCCTCTTTCTAGGCACCGCGCGTTTTTTCTCTTTTTTCTTTCGGGCGAAGTAACTTTTGCATTCCCGCCTCCCCCGAGTCCTGGGGACCAGAGGCGGCGCCGATCCTGGGGGCGGTTCCTTGGCAGCGTTGGTTCTTGTCAGAGCCAGACTTTTGCTCTTGGGCTGGGTTTGCATCATCCCCATCACACCCTCAGGAGAGAGGAGCCGGCCCCTTTCAGCCTCAGCTTCCGGCTGGGAGCAGACCCCCCCTCCCCCATCCCAGGCCCCTTCCCCTGCTCCAGCCCATCTCCCGCATTTCGTTAGTCCTCGCCCTCTACTCCGCAATATTTTCTTTCTCTCGTCCTCCTCGCCTCCATTCGTTGTTTTACGTTTCCCACTCTTTGAGGAAGGATGGTTGATTTGGAGAGCGAAGTGCCCCCTCTGCCTCCCAGGTACAGGTTTCGGGATTTGCTGCTAGGGGACCAAGGATGGCAGAACGACGACAGGTGAGTGGTGTGCTGCAGTGTGGTTCCGTAGATACAGCTGGGAAAGGGAGGGATGGGGAGGCTGGAAGGGGAAAAGGAGGGAGAGGAGGGAAAGGAGCCAGAGGCTGGGGGAGGGAGGAAAAGGGACTCTTTGACGTGTCTCTCCATTTTGACTCTCTAGAGCAATTGCTGTAGGCAAGGAACTCTTTGCCTTTTCACTTTCTGATCCCTGCAGTGCATTTGTTGCATTTATTTGTGCTTATTCTTTTGTCTATCTGTGCTTTCTTAGGGTGTGTATGAGGCTGGCGTGAGAGGTACAATTACATCCAAATGGCACGCAATATCAGTGCCAGTCAATTTTCATTTTTTTTTTCCTTAGGTGTTGTTAACCAAATTCGAAAATGCATCCAAGTTGATTGAAAAAACACATTATAAACTTAAAATCACCTGCACCCACCTGTTTACTTACTCCGTGTCAGTCTTGTCTTGATTAGGTGTCAAGACACCTGCCACTGGGAATTTTATGCTTTTTAAACATTTGAAGACGCAGGTAGACAATTGGTTTAAATATGTAACAGGTAGTTAGTGAAAATGGCAGCGTTGGCAATGGAAAATACTCACTTTGAACGGGTAACTGTGAGTATTATTAATAATGGTGTTTGTATAGTATGATCCAACCTTTTCATAAATAATGTACTTAACCTAAATAGTGTATATGCCACAAAATTAAAACTAAGTCTCAAAACTAAAATATTTATTATTAGCAAAATATTGCTCATGTGTTTTATCTCTAGCATCACTGTTTTGCCTAGTTAAACTTCTGGAATTCCTTTTGCTATGTCTTATTATTTAAAAAGCACATTTTATGTTTCATTGAATTTAGTATTTTCCAGAATAGTCATTTAGGTATCACATGCCACATTTCCTTGTTTTAAAATAATATGTGTATACCAAGTAGTCTTTCAACTCAATTGAAATGTTTCCTTAAAGTTCAGTTTGGCATTGATGTTCTATTTTAATTGCATAAAAGATCCATTATTGGTCCCATTCAGAATCTCCTTGTTCAACCACTGGGAAATACCTTCCTTCTTTTCCTTCCCATCTCAGCTCTCAATACCAACCCCTACCCTACACACAGGGGATTTTATCTTGAGTGCCAATTGTGGACTTCTTCTTTGGTCTCATGTTAGTAATTTAAAGGGGTAGGGATGTTTTGTAGAGGATAATATTTCAGTTCAATCTCTTCTTTTTAGGCAAAAACATATATATTGGTAAAAAATTAAAGAACAAATACCAATTTACGAGTATGCTTGGAACGTAAGGTGTTCTGGTTGACTGAAGATGAAGAAAAGAATATTTAAACAAATTTCAATGCTAACTGACATTTAGATAAACTATATTAACTTAGCTCAATGGCTCATCAAGTACAGTGAGGTGTTCATAGTAATTGGATCTGTATTTGTTACTTCAGGAGGTCAGGATCATCATGTAGAGTAGAAATCCTCACTGTAAAAGTCTGAGTTGGGCTGAGCCCATGGAGTACACATTTTGGACTTGGTGGTGGTAGCACTGTTTGTTTGTTTTTTTAGTATCGTATCCAAGATACTAATTGTTCATGTGGTTGCCTTCATTTTTCTAGGGGTGCTGCAGTTATTTTTCAGGAATTAAGAATTTTGGTTAGTTGACTGCTTCCTAAATGAGGCGTTGCTATGTTAAAAAAAGTTTTGCACGTTTCTTTAAAATACGTACTATAATGAAAGTTTATGCTAGACCAACTTTAACTTTAAAATTAGGCCATACGTACTGTTAAAATGAGGTATTGTTACTGAACCAAACGTGGGTTCACTTTAAGGGTAATTTTGTGGCTCCGTGAAAACTTAGTTTTGGTTCTATTAGTTGTCCATCTTCGAAGACAAGAGCCTTTGATTAATAGGGACCCAGGTTTCAATCCTATACTTACTTCTTCACTACCTGAGTGGCCTTGGGCAAGTCATTCCGCCATTATGAAATTCAGTAATCTTATTTCTGTAAGATATTTCTGTAAAACTAACACTTAGTTGGTACTAAGTACTTGGCTAGTGCTATATGTTAACTATGCTATATGTTATATGCTTATATGTATGTGTGTGGGTAACATATATATATATATAAACACATGTATATGTTAACTTATGATATGTGTTATCTCAGTCGATCCTCACATAGTCCCTGAATTGTAAGTAATTATTTTAAGGACTAGGAAACTCAGTTTCTGGGAAATTAAATACTTGTGTTGGTGATATATCTTACAAGTGTAAAGATGACTTTGTGACTGAAATTACTCAAGAAGCTGCGAAGTTCCCTCCACTTAATTAAATTTGAATTTATAAGAATAATTTTACAGCATCTAGCATAGGTGAGGTGCTCTTAATGTTAGTTCCCTTCTTCACCTACGACTCGAAGTTTGCAACTTTTAAAATTTTCTTCAGAAACTTAAATTAATATGCAATAAGTAAAATCATCTCTTTTGTCTTTAGTATTGTCACAAATTCCTCTTTGCGATTAAGTCTGAATAGCAATCTTATTCTACTCAGTTATATTGTGGACTCAATTCCTGCAGAGTCGAGGAGGAAGCAGTCTTTCATACAGGAGTAAGTAGACAGTTTCTAACAACAGATGCATTTAGTGCTCTGCCCATGTTTTCTGGATATTTTCTATGAACACCCTCTGCCTGTCTGAGGTTTTTTGTTTGTTTGTTTTCTCCTGGCCTCAGGTGCACACCAGGGCCTCTTGGAGAGCAAGGCAGAAGTGCCACTGAGTAAATACGGATTTGTTAGACAAATACCTTAGCCTCCTAGTTCCTTGGTTGGGACCATTCTGGAGCATGTTCTCTACACTGTGTCCAATGGGACTCAGCTCTAGTTGGCTCACGGTGGTAACTGGCTTGGTATTGCGAGTTTATTGGCTTCCTTCCCCCTCTCTGTAACTGGTATTTTCTGTATCATTTCCCAAATATGCTATTTAGGCTTCGATCCTTATCTCAAGGTCTTCTTCCGGGGGAATCTGGATCAGGCTGGATACCTTCCCCATCTAGAGTCACATCCTAGAAATGACGGGGGAATTAGATGATAGGAAAGTAGACACTTTCTACCCTGCCCTTCATTTTAAGAATTTTAAATTCATTCTTAGTAGGATATGGTGAACTGGCATGTGAAAATGAGTGAGGCATATCACTGATGTGTGAAGGGGTATTGTTACAGAGGGAATATTGGTGGGTCTATCAGGATACAGGAAGTGTGTACTCCACACCGTAGACTGTCTGTGAACTAGCCTTGGATAGTTCACTTACGTTTACGTTGTACCACCTTTTGGTAGGGAAACAGACACACACTTAAAATACATGCAATAAGTATGTATACGTATAATGTATATGTGATAGATCTGTATTCTATGTGAAATATATGGAATGACTATGTAACGTATAGGCCAGTGCATCCTTACATAATTACCTCTCCCTTATTGGCATTTTGATATCCTGTTCTAAGTAGCACGGAAGGGAAAAGAGTTAGAGCAGTGAAGATAATTTAGCACAGGAATAACATTAGTTCTGGGAGGCCATGAATAAGTTTGAGAGTTGCTAAATGACAACACTGCTTATGCCTTAGGGATGTCTGTTGTATATATAATGCGTGTTTACTTTTTTGGCATCCTGAACACAAAAATCTAATGTAAATGGTTTGTATAATATTTCTTTAATGGTCATTTATCCAATCAGCTAATGTTTGAATACATGCTACATCTGAGAGCCTCATTAAGTTAGGCTTTGGGAAGAATATAAGAAAGAATATGAAACAGGGCTTGATCAGGAGGTGTTCACAGATATAATTAGAGGTGAATTTTCCCCCAGAATGTTGAAAGTATTGCTTATGTTATGATGATATCCTTGCAGAATTTCTGTTTTAAGACTGTCAAGAAGAGCATCCAGCATTTGTAGATAGGATATTCAGTGTTGGCTTGAAAATACAGTAGCTAAAATCACTATATTAGAGATGGCTCAAAATCTTAATATACTTTGAATTTAACATTTAGAATACTTAATATCATCAAAGTTACTCTATGATTGAAACCAATATGAGTAGAGACAGAATTTAACTGATCTTATATGGGAGCCATTCTGTAATATGTAAAATTGTTGTAGTGTTAAAATACTTTTTTTTTCTATTTTAATGTTGCTAAGATTCATAAAGCAATAAAAATTTAGAATATTCTCTTACAGTTAAGAGAATATTAAAGATTGAATATTAAAGATAAATATTAAAGAATTAAATATTAAAGAATATTAAAGAATTCTTTAAAGAATATTAATTAATTCTTATTCTTTAATAAGAATTAATTAAATAATATTAAAGATAAATATAAAAAATAAAGATTGGTAAATTTCAGGTTTTAAATGCCTTTAGGCAGTTAGGACAAGCCCTTCTCATCCTTCATCATGACTCAGTAATTTTAAAGTTTGGAACACAATGCACTTGATGTGGATAAATTATCACAGCTGTGGATAAATTACTGTTAATGGACAATTCTCAGTTGCAGTCATATGGGAGTAGGCCATTTATTTAATTAACATTATTCTAGTTTTCAGATATTTGGTCAGGTGTTGCAACTCCAGTAATTTTAAGTATATCTTTCATATTTTGTAGGTGGAATTTAAAAGTAATGCAAGCAAGTCACCTAATGCATTGTAGTAATTGAAAACATAAAAGAAATTGAACAAAGGGTACAGTTCAATCGATTAATAGTTTAAGAAGTATTTATAAAATGGGGAGAATGTTGGATAGCTTCTGGAGTATGTGTAAGTTTAGATATCATACAATGAAAATATGCAATATGACTTTATATAATCAAATTGAATTGGGAAAATGGGTTTTGGATTGGCATCTGGCACATTTATGTGTTACCAATTTTATCTTTCTTATTAAATTATATATTATTTTTAAAAGTAGCCATTTAATATAAAGTTCTTATTCTAAGTTTTTATGTTCAGGTCAGTAAATATACTTTTAAAATATTTTAAGTGTTATTAAAAAGAATGAAATGTTATTTTTACTGTTTAATTATATAGTGGAACCAACCATGCATATGCAATATCTATAAAAATGATTTAAGCATTTATTATCAGAAAACCCAGACTATTTGTTGTCTTTTAGCACTATTATATTAAGAGAAATCTCCTTGAATAAGGCAATAAAAAATTACCTACTACTGAAGTAGGTAATGGTGCAAAAATTGACTTTACATATATATATATAAAATATATAAAATGCAGAGAAAAATGTAGTGTAATAATTATTATTTTTCAATAGTTACCAATAAGTCAGACATTCATATTTTATATAAAAACATATGATTTTTCTTTTTACCTACTCTTATTAATAAAATTGAAATATGGCTTTTCAAATTTATTGGAATTTAAAGTTTGATTCCATTTAACCACTCTTATATATCCACTTTTTGTATATGGTTACTTATTTGTAATACCTCTTCTGTGAGTATTACACTTTTCTCAAGATACCTCTATGTATAATAAATCTTGGGTGAAGGAAGTTGGAATGTAGCAATTTCATTTTCCACATGAGGTATGTGCCATTTTAAGGAGATTAAACTTTCTACTAAACAGCTTCTCCACTGCAGCTTCAAGTTAGTCTTGAGGATGGGTAGAAAGACATAAATCCAGATGGATGACCAAGAAAATGATTTCAGCTAACTTATTGTTTTATCAGAATTAACATACTTTTTTCCTTCTCTGTTAGTAATGTAACTCAACTTCTGCAAAAATAGATTTGAAAGGTAGTAAGAGAAGTAGTACAAATGAAAGCTTATTTTGGTCTTCATTATTGGTACAAAATAAAAATTAACACTATCTTTAGTCATCACGTGTACCTGTAGCTAGGTTAATAGTGAATGTGATACTTTTATTGGCTTTTTCAAATCATGCTCTTGTAGAGATGTGGGTGGACCTAGAGACTGTCATACAAAGTGAAGTAAGTCAGAAAGAGAAAAACAAATATCGTATATTAACCCATATATGTGGAATCTAGCAAAATGGTACAGATGAACCGGTTTGCAAGGCAGAAATAGAGACACAGATGTAGAGAGCAAACGTATGGGCACCAAGGGGGGAAAGAGAGGGGGATGAATTGGGAGATTATACATATATGCACTAATATGTATAAAATAGATAAGTAATGAGAACCTGCTGTATAACACAGGGAACTCTACTTCACTTCGCTGGGCAGTAGAAACTAACACAACATTGTAAAACAACTATACCCCCCCCCCCCCAAAAAGCAAAAAATATCATGCTCTTGTTTATCATTTATATGTTTATATATCATTTTGTCCTTGATGGTTCATCTATTTTTATTAGTGTACTTATGTATTGCCAATGTTGTCTTACTTATGTGCCATGCTTGTCTAAGTTGCCTTTAGAAAATGAAACAGAAATACTTTTTACAGTGAAATTTAACCAGTAGCTTTGTATATTTATAGTTTGAAATTTAATAAGGGTGGCCTTTTCTGAGCTATATTTAATACCTTCAATCAAGATGTCTTTAAACTAATGCTTTTCCTGAGTCTTAAGTTGCTAATTTAAAATTTCTCTGTAAAAGTAATCAAAACAGTAGGTAATAATCCAGAAGGACAATTACTTTTACTCTTTGACAATTTTTGACTGGATATGGGATTTTTTTTTAATAGGTCATTTTTTTTTTTTTTTTCACAAGTATCTTAGTCATCAGACAGCAATCAAGTTGCAATTTAAGAGAAAACTACTTGGAGAACAGAGTAAAAAGAAAAAGGTGCATCTGTAGCACTGAGAAGATCTCAACCTCAGTACAAACTCAAACTGGCTCTGTGGAGTTGTAAAAGCTAGGATGTGAGTGAAGTGGGTGGTGGGCGGGGACTTGGAGTCCCCTTTCATACTGAGTGTACCGCCCAAGTAGAGTGGATAAAGATAAGCTGAGCCAGAAACTTCTTTCTGGTGGTCATGGTGGTGGTATGTAAGGTTTTTAAAGTTGTAAGCAAATGACCAAACTTTATGAACAAATTATAAAGACTGAGCATAGATATTTTACCCTTGCAATTCAATAAAATATAGAACATTGTTAATCTGTCAAACATTTAATATAATCCATATTAAATATTTGTACCTAATACACATTTATAATGATTATTGTACTTCGATTCTAATTAACGTAGAAACGAAGAAATTTGCCACATTTTAGTATATGTGCTGCCGAAGCGAGCACTAAATTTGCCACATTTTGCAATCATGAGCTTTACTTTGCCAGCCAAATCACATTATTAGTTTTCTTTCGCCTAAAACAATCATTAATATTGATAACTTTTCTAATATTCTGTATTATGTCACTGTTGTTTTGTTATACACTCATGTATTACAGAGCATAGGCTATGGTTCCTTAGGAGCTGAGGTTACCTTGTATTCCCAACCATCGCTCCAACCCAAATCTTTGTTCGTGTATGTTTGGCCTCGTAATTTGTCACAGTGTCTGGGTATTGCATGGCCCTGAGCCACTGTGATATTTGAGTGCATATCTCTCATGTGCAAGAGTGACCATATACGTGCTTGCAGAAGATAAATAAAAACCCAGGCATTGTGAAGGCAAGAAAGCGCTGTAAGAATGGCATTGGGTCCTTCATATCTGATCATCTGGAAGCAGAAGAGTGAATTCAAAATATCTGACCTTGATTTCTCAATAACCAGAACTAGATTCTCTTAAGGAGAATCTGAGATGTAGTATAATTTCAAGGGAAGGAAGAACCACTGCACATACTCGGAAAAGTAAATCATTTATGTAAACTAATTGAGTGCTCCAGTGGTATTAGATTTACCTGTCCTCTTTGGCTGGGAAGTGGGGATGGGTTTGGAGTTGGGAAAGGGATTCGGTAGAGGCTGGAAAGTCCTAGTCACCTGAAAGGAGTAGGGGGGAAATACTCCTGCGGATTCTGAGAAGAGGATCCATGGAAAAGGGAGACCGGGGACAGTGAGATTTCTCTCCCCGATTTTGTCTTGGATTGATCATATTTATTTTTGTCTTTTTTTGACAAATAGAAGCAGTGAAGGGAAGTAGAAACAGAAACCCAGGCTGCCAAGCTTGGCTGGTCTGTAGGGCACTGTTGCCTGGCAGCAAGTCTCAACTCTTGGACCCCTTTCCTGTTCAGACTCTTAACTGGGCCTCTCTTTGGACTGTGCTTTAGTCCTCTCAGCACTACTGCAATTACGCCACGGCTTTAAAGAGTGAGAATCATTTCCCTCTGTGTGCGCCTTTCTTTTTTTTTTTTTTTTTTTAATGTTTATTTATTTATTTATGGCTGTGTTGGGTCTTCGTTTCTGTGCGAGGGCTTTCTCTAGTTGCGGCAAGCGGGGGCCACTCTTCATCGCGGTGCGCGGGCCTCTCACTATCGCGGCCTCTCTTGTTGCGGAGCACAGGCTCCAGACGCGCAGGCTCAGTAGTTGTGGCTCACGGGCCGAGTTGCTCCGCGGCATGTGGGATCTTCCCAGACCAGGGCTCGAACCCGTGTCGCCTGCATTTGCAGGCAGATTCTCAACCACTGCGCCACCAGGGAAGCCCATGTGTGCGCCTTTCTTAAACTCAGAGTTGTATTATTTCTACTTTTCACACTATGTATGTGCAAGAAATGGACTTTGCGCACAAAGCCAAAAACCGGTGAATCTAAGGACTAAAGGACAGCTTGTTCTTGGCTGTCTTGCAGTGGACCTTGCACAGAAACAGAATGATGAATTATTATGGGCGCACACTTAACCCATCTTGTAAATCACTGTGTGAATAGGGATAAAAGTGGATTAACACATTTCAACCTCATTTAACTCCCTGTGGGAAGACTTGCAGATTGTCCACATTTTGCAAACAACCAGTTATTAACAAGAGGGACCAGATGTGTGGTTTAATAATGGACAGCCTGCTGTGTCAGGTCTGTCAAAAATTGAAATACCACTCCATCCCCTAGGAATCGGATCTGGTGATTAGTAAGCTGCACAAGTTCCAGTCAGGAGTGATGGCAATGACTTTAGTCACGACCACACCATGGGATGATGACACTGGCAAATTGCAGATGGAAGCTTTTGTGTGATGTTTCTATTTCTTGCCTATCTCTCCACAAGAGTTCCTGTGCTATTCCACCTCTTTCCTGAAAATACAGAAGATGAAGTGAAAATAGGTGATGATACTGATGAAGGTATAGAACGCCACACATTGTTCTAAGCATGTCCCGTGTATTATTTCATTGAATCTTCACACCAGCTCTGAGGAATCTGGTATCCTCCCCTTCCTGCAGATGACTGTCCTGAGGTACAGAAATTCATGACTTGTTCCCAGTTACATAATCCTAAGAGCTAGAATCAGAATCTAATTATTATGCCTACACCCTATGTTTACAACTAAACAGATGTGATTTAATGCTATGAAATAACAGAAAGAACAAAACGCAAACAAATGTGAATGCTTTGGAAGGTAGAAGAATCACATAGCATCTGCATCCCTTTAGGTCAGCATCACAATGAGTTAACTCGAGGAAAGTTATGGCATTTTTGAAGTTGGTAATATTTTCTGGGAGAAAAGAATTTTTCCCCTCTCCATATAGAGCATTGTTCTTTTGACAGTCTGAAGAAAGTGGATTGAAATAGGAGATTAGTGAAACAAACAAAGCAGAGATTTTGTTTACTTAAATATTTATTTATTTATAGTAGAAACAAGCTAAGGGTAATTGACATCCCAGGAGTCACAACAATTCACAACAATTACCTTTCTTTTGATATGGGTAGGTTTTTTTAATGTTTCTCAGTAGAACTTTAGGGTTTTCTACTTATACTTCTACTCCCTAAGGTATTTGTACCCACCTGAAATTCATTTTTCTCAATAATTGTGCTGGTGATCATGAAAATCCTCTTGCAGAGATGTTATGACATCTAAATGTGGTAATGTCAAATTACTTGATGGAGGCCTTAACATTTAGGTATACCTATTAGTATGTTTCACCTGTTCCAAAAAAGATTTGCAGTGGTTCACATAAATTTGTGCAATAGCATAAATAGAAAAAAACAGCTGAAGAAAAATATAATAAGGGGGTAAAAATGAATCAGGTGTAGAGTTGGTACACAATATGAATTCCATTAGTTCCTATGTAGTTACCAGAGATGGACCACAGAGTTAGAGCAAAGACATGATCGGTCACATAGATGAGAAATAAACCAGCAGTTCAGGAGAAATACAGCTTTCCTTGGTGTTCAGATTGAAAGGACATTGGTCCCGTGGATCTTGGTTAGTGTACAATATCCTCACCCACTTTCCTGTCATAAAAGAAGAGCAAATTTCATAAGACTTTTGTGACATCTCACTGTCAGGTTCTGATATAACTAGAAAGAATTATTCACTTAAAGTAGATCTACAGGACATACACGTATTTCAGATACATATTTTAGGACAAAAGAAAAAAGAGAAACTCCTGAGGTTACTGAGTCTTTCATGTAATCTTTCTTAAAAACTTTTTTAATATAGATGGCTTTGATTAATAATTAAGAATGCAAAGACTTTAGGGTTATATTCTTCGTTGTGAACCTGAAGTATAAATGTACTCAATAGTGGGTAGGATGACTCACTTCATGGAGAATCTACCAAGATTCTAACCAAAACACAAGACTGAATTGTAGTTATTCTCACCTCCTCACAACGGTTAGATTAATTCATTTATTTTCCCACAAATACTTAAATATCATACAATTTAACATTATATAAAGACTTTGTAAATATCCTGAATTTAGTTATTTATATAGCCCTATGTATCTTCATATACATAGATAGAGATATATATTAAGCACATAGTTTTTATAGCAGACTTCTGGTTGCTAATTAATTGATACAAATAACCTCAAACTAGAATATTTTTTCAGTTTATCCACCATCACCAATATCATTATAATCCTCCAGAATTCTGCATTTCAAAACTCACAGTAGTTTTGTATTATTTTTTCAGCTTGCTTTTTTAGTTCTTGATCTCCATCTATTCTTTTTTGGTAGGATTTCATTCCTTCTTATTTAAATTAATATAGCTCTTGCTAGCATGCTTCATTGTTCCAAGCCTGTTCTTTGCACCCCACCTCCAATAATCTCCATGGCCAGCTCAAGTCTCATTCAACTTAAACATTTTCATCAGAATCTTCTTAACATAATTTTAACATAATATTCATGTCACTGATGCTTATTATGTAAAATTTAAAATGCTCAGCCCAGTATTCAATGTTCATTAACTGACTCCTCCATTAATTTTTTTTTTCCTGAAAACACATTTTTATGTCTTCAAACTGCAGTCGCAGTTTTTTCTTTTAAATAAGTCAATTTATTTAAATGAAAACAAACAATTCACCCATTTCTCCAACTCCCTCTCCCAGCCTCTGCAACCACCAATCTATTCTTTGTATCTATGAGCTTTTTCTTTTTTAAAAAACTTACTATTTTTTTAGATTCCACATGAAAGAGAGATCATATTTTATTTGTCTTTCTCTGTCTGACTTATTTCACTTAGCAGAATGCCCTCGAGGTCCATCTGACACCATTTTGGTGTCAGATTCAAAATGATCACCAAGACCTATGTCAAGGACCTTACCACCTATGTTTTCTTCTAGGAGTTTTATAGTTTTAGGTCTTATGTTTAAGTCTTTAATCCACTTTGAGTTAACTTTTTGCATGGTGTAATATTGTTGTCCATTTTCATTCTTTTCAATGTGGCTCCCCAATTTTTCCAACACCATTTGTAACAAATGACAAGATTTCATTTTTTTTTTTTTAGCTGAAATATATATGTATATATACACACACACATATATATTTGATATACTTTCTTTATTCATTCATCCATCAGGGGACTCCTAGGTTGTTTCTATATCTTGGCTATTATGAATAATATTGCTATGAACATAGGGTTGCATATATCCTTTTGAGTTAGTGTTTTCTTTTTTTCAGATAAATACCCACAAGTGGAATTGCTGGATCATATCATAGTTCTATTTTTAATTTTTTGAAGAAATTTATAGTGTTTTCTATGGGACTGCACCAATTTACATTCCCATCAGCAGTGCACGAGGGTTCTCTTTTCTTCAAAACCTCTCCAACAGTTGTTATTTTGATAATAGCCATTCTGACTAGGTGTGAAGTGATATCTCACTGTGGTTTGATTTTTTTTTTGAATTTTATTTTATTTTATTTTTTATATAACAGGTCCTTATTAGTTATCTATTTTATACGTATTAGTGTATACATGTCAATCCCATCTCCCAATTCATCCCACCACCACCACCACCACCCCACTCACTGTGGTTTTGTTTAACTTTTTCCTGATGATTAATGATGCTGAGCATCTTTCATTGGCCTTTTGGCCGTCTGTATGTCTTTTTGAAAAAAATGTCTATTCAGATTTTCTGCCCATTTTAAAAATCAGATTGCTTGCTTTTTTGCTATTGAGTTGTATGAATTCTTTATATATTTTGGATATCAGCCCCTTATCAGATTTATCAGTTGCAAATATTTTCTCCTATTTGGTAGGCAGCCTTTTCAGTTTGTTGATGGTTTCCTTTCCTGTGTAGAAGCTTTTTAGTTTGAAGTAGTCTCACTTGTTTAGTTTTGCTTTTGTTGCTTTTGCTTTTGGTGTCAGATTCAAAATGATCACCAAGGCCTATGTCAAGACCTTACCGCCTACGGTTTCTTCTAGGAGTTTCATAGTTTCAGGTCTTATGTTTAAGTCTTTAATCAATCCACTTTGAGTTAATTTTTTGCATGGTGTAATATCATTGTCCAGTTTCATTCTTTTCAACGTGGCTGCCTAATTTTCCCAACACCATTTATTGATGAGACTGTCCTTGCCCTAATTGTATATTCTTGCCTCCTTTGTTGTAAACTAATTGAACATATATGCATGGGTTTATTTTTGGGTTCCCTATTCTGTTCCATTGATCTAGTGTCTGTTTTTATACTAATACCTTACTGTTTTGATTACTATAGCTTTGTAATATAGTTTGGCATCAGAGAGCATGTTGCCTCCAGCTTTGTTCTTATTTCTCAAGATTGCTTTGGCTATTTGGGGTCTTTTATGATTCCAAATAAATTTTAGGGTTGTTTGTTCTATTTCTGTGAAAAAACACTATTGGACTCTTGATAAGGATTGTATTGAATCTCTAGATTACCTTGGGTAGTATGGACATTTTAACAATATTAATTCTTCCAGTCTATGAGCACATAATATCTTCATTAATTTTTCCTAAACTGCTTTTTGAAATTTAGTCACTGTAGTTACTCACAGAAATCACTCCCCACCTCCCATACTGATATCCACTTCATTGCCTTTGCTGGTATCACACCACGTTCTGAGGCTTCCTGGCATCTCTTCCTGTTCACGTCATCCCCCCGCTTCATGATTGGACCCAAATCCAAACACAGAGCCAGAGTTACTAATGAAATCTTTGAAATCACTCAGGCTATTCAATATATTTTACGTATCATGATGTTGTTTTACAATTACTCACATGTTATTTCAGGTATAACATATAACTTTCTAGGGAAAAAGTCATGTCTTCAATTCATTTTGGATCTTCCTATATTATTTAACACACGTGGTTTACACAAAGGCTCCAAGAATTTTAATTCTGTAATATAAGGAAGATATTTTTAAAAGAAAAAAAAGTCACAGCATGAATATATATGTGCACCACATACATACATATATACATTATTATAATAAAAGTACAAGATCATTTGAATTTGAGATGTTTTTCTCCATGGAAACAAAATAGTTTTTTAAAGCTCCTTCTAAACCCAGGTATGTAGTTTAAATCATTTGAGTTGAAAATGCCATTCCCACTTCTAGTTTAATATTCACAAGAAGCTTTCCTTTCAAAATGGCAAAGCAGAATGTGCTTCAGTCCATAATTCGTACAGTGACAGTTCAAATGACTGTTAAAGTGAATTCTGAATTTTACATATAGGGCTGCTCAGTGAAAGCCATCAGTCTGCTTGACAGCCAGCAGTGCCATTGTCCAAGAGACTTGTGGAGGTGTTGAAAAGATCAGATAGGTAGTGGTAGTAATACTTACATAATTGGGATGAACAGAAGGAATTCTTTTGGTCTTAAATACTGTAAAAAAAAGTTTTTTTTTTAATTGAGGAACAGTGCTTATAATAGTTGAGTATGTTTAATTTTGCAGTGTTAGTGTGAATAGAATGATTTTCTAGAGGAATAAAAAATATGTGAAATATATCAGTGACAGTTATCTAAACATGTTCCAAGTCTTTGAATAGAAGGAGGCACATTCTTCCAAAACATGTATATTCCAATTATTATTCTATTTACCAAGTCAGATCTTTACCTGCTGTTTTTGTCCAATAGAATGAACACTTTTGATTACACTTCATTCTCCTCTTCAGTATCAGAAAGAAGCTTATAATACATCTCTTTACCACATGGCAGGTAGGAGAGAAACAAACTCTAGTCGCTTACAGAAATATAAAATTAAATGTGTTTTTTAAAAAAAGACTAATGTTCATTATAAAGTTGCTCTGACTTGCTGATTCTGTTCCTCCTACTACATATTCCAAGTAATGTCTCCTTTTAGTAAACCCGTATAATAAAGTGAGGGGAAGTTCCTCTGTGCATCTCAAATTGTGTTCACATTGAACTTATGCCTGCTACCATATGAGTTAGGATGATGTATGCGAGGTACTTGAATGATACAATCCCACGCTCATACCATCCTTGAGCTTATATTGTGTGGGAGACATAAGACATGCAAAATAACTCCCATAAAGTAGAACACGGTACAAGGGACAGTATTATGGGAGTATTAGAAAGAGCTTCTTGGAGAGTTTAGAAAGTAAATTTTATATATTAGGATTCATGTATTAGACAAAAAGTAGTAATGGCTAGCCCAGAGGTATGGTGGGTCTTCCATGGGGCATGTTCTAGGAAAAGATGCAGGAAGTAGACTAGATTGGACATAGTATAGGATACTTGTGGATCAATAATGGATATCAGTGGTTTGGGGGAAGACTGTAGGAGAACTTATATTGCCAAGTTGAAGAGTGTGATTTTTTTTTTTTTTTTTCTGTAGACTGTGGGGAATTGTTGAAAGGTTTTGAATAAAGAAGTGGCGTGATTAAAGTTGTAGCTTTAGAAACTACTGGAAGAGTAGGAAATTCATTAAGCTACTTTAATGGGATAAAAGAGGTAGAGCAGTGATAGTGAAAATGGCCAAAAAAAAAAAAGAATTCAATAAAATACTTTGGAAGTGTCATTAACAAATGTGAAAATGGATCGGGGTGAAGAATATCAATGTTGTGAAATGAGAGGAAATATGAAAAGAGGATCAATTTGGGTTAGTGTTTGTCATGTTTGTGCAGTGCAACTTGATATTATTCACTGGGGTTATAAATTCTAGGGAGCAAAATCTCTAGTATCTAATTATGCCTTGCAAAACATCCAAGGAAGGTGCTCTTTAATATACTCATTTTCATTATTGATAACATTGAATTCAATTCAACAAGCAATAGTTAAGGCCTGACCATGAATTGTGGTCTGTGCTAAGCCTATGAAAACAAAGAATAAGGTGTTCCCACCTTCATTTATCTTAGAAAGGAGAGAAGGACAAATAAACAAGCAATTATTGTATAGCATACTACATAAAAATAAGTATGAGTAAATTGTGGAGCTAGCACAGGGGAAAAAGAATTATGTGACGATATTATGTACATTAATACATAAAAAAGCTATTATATTGTATTTAATCCTTTTAAAATTTATTGGTTTTGTATTCTTCACAACATGTATGGAAAGGTAAACCAATCTCATGTTGCATTTTATAGGCAGAAACTCAACTAAAGATAATTTATTTTTTATTTTTATTTTTTTCTTCTTTTTTTATTGAAGTATAGTTCATTTACTATATCATGTTAGTTTCATGTGTACAGCATAGCAGTTCAGTTATACATTCAGTTATACATATGTATATATTCTTCTTCAGATTCCCTTCCATTATAGGTTATTACAAGATATTAAGTAGAGTTCCCTGTGCTATACAGTAGGTCCTTGTTGGTTACATATTTTATATATAGTAGTGTGTATATGTTAATCCCAACCTCCTAATTTATCCCTCCCCCACCCCCCTCTCCCCTTTGGGAACCATAGGTTTGTTTTCTATGTCTGTGAGTCTATTTCTTCAACTAAAGAGAATTTAAATGCCTGACACAGTAGCAGAAAGTCTCTGTTCTCTCAGTGGCAAATCCTAGAAAACCCAGCTAAGATACACTCAATAAAACAAGATGTCTGGAACTACTATAGTTTCAGGGTTGACTTTAGACCCCAGGATATGTCTGTTTTCTCCATGGCTTCCATTGACATGTGTTACTCTGTCTCCTGGAGCTTGTCCCCTTGGTCCCTGAATGGCTCCTCTGGTTCCAGTGACAAAGTCAAGAGGTAGACAAAAGAATTGTCCTTGTATTAAGCCCTTCTTTAAAGTGAGAAAAGCGTTGCCAGAGGCATCCTGACAGATATGCTCTCATGTGCTGTTGGCTGGAGTTGGTTTGTGCTGTGCCCAAACCAAACCATGGCCAGAGCAATGAGACCTCGGGGGCTGGAGGCGGACTCAGCCTCCTCTGAAGAACTTTGCCACTTCAAGGTGTGCAAACAAAATCAGGTTTGTTTATGGGGAAAAAAAAAATGTATGTGTGTGTGTTGGTGGGTGGGTGAGGAGGGATGGAAGTTAGGCAAGTGATATGGCTATTGGGGTAGGGAACCCATAATTCCAATTCTAAGTATAATTCTAAGTGTAATTCTTTAACTGTTTGTTTGCCTTCATTTCTGAGCAGTTCTCAGAGGAAATTGTAATCTCAGCAGGTATCCTAAGTCTTCTCTTGATAAACAGAATGGTCCAATATGGGAAGGTTCTTAAATTCCCTTATGAAAATTATAACGTTATAGGCACTTCCCTGGCGGTCCAGGGTTAAGACTCTGTACTTCCACTACAGGGGGCACGGGTTCGATCCCTGGTCCCGAACAAAGATACTGCACGCTGCGCAGTGCGGCCAAAAAACAAAACAAAACAAACAATTATAATGTTATAAACACTGCACTAACTTGTAACTGGACCCTTTGGAAAATTGTGAGCCTCTGTAAATCATCCCTATGTTATGGTAGTTAACGGGTCTTGAGAGTGCAAAGCTTCTTTTCACAGAGTCAACATTTAATCATATAGGTGTTGAGGAAGTTTTGGTATTTTTGGTGCTGATAGTAGATAATAAGGAAGGGAATACAGATATATAGATAGATATAGATCTATATCTATATATAATATAGATATATAAGGTGTAGCTGAGGTGAATGCTTCCTTACTGCCAGGTGATATTACTCAAAATGTCAATTTAGAAGCAGGAGCTTTTTTTTATCTAAAATTTTAATGTAGACCAACCACACCAACCCCCCTCACTGAAGAGTCATTTTTTACCTGAAAAAGCACATCCTACATTATCTGGAAGAGCAGTGAAGAGACTGAAGGTCCTGCCAGGTTATGGGGAAACAGGTGGGCTGAACTCTGCCAGGGAGAGGTCAGGTTGATGTGACCTCCCTTCCTCCCCTCTGTCCCAGCCTTCCTAACTGGCCCCCTTCAAAATCCTGGAGGGTGGGGGACAGGGGTCACTTCTTGGCAGCTTCTGCCTGGGCTGCCAAATCTGCCTCTTTCTGAGCAGCCAGGAACAGGGCTCGCTCCTTGTGGAAAGCTGCCAGCTCTTCAGAACAGAGGTCCTTCACCAGGCAAATGCCCAGGGAACGGGCAGATGCAATGATGGAGTGGACAACAGAGGACAGGGCACGTCCTGCAGGGCAAAGGCGTTATCCTGAGCTTTGACACCGGTGATCTCCTACACGTGCTTCAGTGGCACCAGGCCTGCCACTTCTTTCCCTGTGTGCGGGGCCCCCTTCTCAATCCCAGAAGCTGCCTTCAGGAAGTAGGAAACAGTGGGTTGGCCAATTTTGATTTCAAATGCCCTGTCAGGCTTCACAAAAATCTTGGTAGGCAGAGAAATGCCTTCTTTGATGTCCTTGGTCTTCTCGTTGAACTCCTTACCGAACTGGTTGACAGAAACGCCTTGCTGACCCAGGACGGGGCCTAGCGGGGGCCCGGGCCAATGGTCCGGATCATGTCGCTGGCCTCGGGCTTCCTGAGGGCCTGAGTGGCCTGGCTTAGCCTTGACATGATGCGGAGTTCCCGACCTTAATTCATTTCAGGTCTACAGCAAGGGGGAGGTGGGGAGGAGGAAGGGGGGAGGAGGAGGGGGGAGGAGGGGGAGGGGGAAGAGGAGGAGGGGGACTGGGACATCTTCTAAAACCTGGCCTGCATCCCAGTGACTACAGCACTTTATCTCTTTCTTGTAACAAGTCTTTCTTGTAACAATTATAATATGTTCTGCTCATTAATAAATGTGGGGTCTGGCAGTAGCAGGCATCTCTTGATCACGTAGGGCAGGTGTGGAATTTTTATATAGTTCCTTTTATAATTTTGCTGATCTGGCATATTTAAGATGAATTATGAGAAAGAGGGACCGTAACTGATCAGGTAATGCTTGAAAAGAAGTAGTGCCCTTAGCCTTATTCCTTTTAATATCTTCTTTAACATTTTGGTGATTTCCCAAAGTCTAGCAGGCCATGCTGTTTTTAAAACAACAGTGGCTACAAAAATGTTTTCTCTGGTATAGGAATGAGGAAAGCAAGAGGAAAGCCATTTCTTTTATTTAAAAAATGTCTTTTAGAAGGTTTATAGGAGCACATCCTAGGTAATGCTTAGTAAAAATTGATTTAACTATTTATATGCCTAAATTAAAGGCTGCTTTTAATGAAATGACATGAATATGATAGGCTTTGGATTCAATAACTGACACAATGAATAAAAGGGAAAGTTAGATATTTTCAAAACACCCATAGAGATCCAAGAATATCAGGGATAGGCAGTGGTAGCTAAATATAATGTGTCAATGAATATAATAAATGCCACAAATATACCTATTCATACTTTTATAAGGGAGGGGCAACTTCTTAGATTGAGAAGGATGTGGCTCTTTTCAGGGAGGTTGTCTTTGGATTGTGTAGACACCCCAACGATAGCTAGTTTTAGTTTTAGAACAGAAAAATGAGGCAAAATATTATGTTTAAATTTATTAGAAAACTCAGTTGATAGTAGATCATTCAAATAATTTTATTCTTTTATTTTAAAAATCAAACTTTATTCTTTAGTCCCAATAACTTCTGGACTACAAATACTATGCTAAATAGTATTTTTTATAACATTTTTAAATATGGTTGATACATTTTAATGTGTAAAATTGTTCAAAGAATACATAAAATACTTTGACTATTTGCATATCTATGTATACATATTGTTTATTTTATTTGTAGTGACTTTAATGGATTTTGTTTACATGAATGGAGTTTTACCAGAGAAGATAGTTTTTTTTTTGTTTTTTAAATTTAATTTATTTTTTATACAGCAGGTTCTTATTAGTTATCCATTTTATACATATTAATGTATATATGTCAATCCCAATCTCCCAATTCATCACACCACCACCCCTACCCCACCACTTTCCCCCCTTGGCGTCCATATGTTTGTTCTCTACATCTGTGTCTCTATTTCTGCCCTGCAAACCGGATCATCTGTACCATTTTTCTAGGTTCCACATATATGCATTAATATACGGTATTTGTTTTTCTCTTTCTGATGTACTTCACTCTGTATGACAGTCTCTAGATCCATCCACGTCTCTACAATGACCCAATTTCATTCCTTTTTATGGCTGAGTAATATTCCATTGTATATATGTACCACTTCTTTATCCATTCATCTGTTGATGGGCATTTAGGTTGCTTCCATGACCTGGCTATTGTAAACAGTGCTGCAATGAACATTGGGGTGCATGTGTCTTTATGAATTACGGTTTTCTCTGGGTATATGCCCAGTAGTGTGATTGCTGGGTCATATGGTAATTCTAGTTTTAGTTTTTTAAGGAACCTCCATACAGTTCTCCATAGTGTCAATTTACATTCTCACCAACAGTGCAAGGGGGTTCCCTTTTCTCCACACCCTCTCCAGCATTTGTTGTTTGTAGATTTTCTGATGATGCCCATTCTAACTGGTGTTAGGTGATACCTCATTGTACTTTTGATTTGCATTTCTTTAATAATTAGTGATGTTGAGCAGCTTTTTATGTGCTTCTTGGCCATCTCTATATCTTCTTTGGAGAAATGTCTTTTTAGGTCTTTGGCCCATTTTTGGATTGGGTTGTTTTTTTTTTTGATATTGAGCTGCATGAGCTGTTTATATATTTTGGAGATTAATTCTTTGTCCGCTGATTCGTTTGCAAATATTTTCTCCCATTCTGAGGGTTGTCTTTTCATCTTGTTTGTAGTTTCCTTTGCTTTGCAAAAGCTCTGAAGTTTCATTAGGTCCCATTTGTTTATTTTTGTTTTAATTTCCATTACTCTAGGAGGTGGATCAAAAAAGATCTTGCTGTGATTTATGTCAAAGAGTGTTCTTCCTATGTTTTCCTCTAAGTTTTATAGTGTCCGGTCTTACATTTAGGTCTCTAACCCATTTTGAGTTTATTTTTGTGTATGGTGTTAGGGAGTGTTCTAATTTCATTCTTTTTTTTTTTAACATCTTGATTGGAGTATAATTGCTTTACAATGGTGTGTCAGTTTCTGCTTTATAACAAAGTGAATCAGCTATCCATATACATATGTTCCCACATCTCCTCCCTCTTGCATCTCCCTCCCTCCCACCCTCCCTATCCCACCCCTCTAGGTGGTCACAAAGCACTGAGCTGATCTCCCTGTGCTATGCGGCTGCTTCCCACTAGCTATCTGCTTTTACGTTTGGTAGTGTATATATGTCCATGCCACTCTCTCACTTCGTCCCAGCTTACCCTTCCCCCTCCTCGTATTCTTAAGTCCATTCTCTAGTAGGTCTGTGTCTTTATTCCCGTCTTGCCCCTAGGTTCTTCATGACCATTTTTTTTTTCTTTTTTAGATTCCATATATATGTGTTAGCATATGGTATTTGTTTTTCTCTTTCTGACTTACTTCACTCTGTATGACAGACTCTATGTCCATCCACCTCACTACAAATAACTCAATTTCGTTTCTTTTTAAGGCTGAGTAATATTCTATTGTATATATGTGCCACATCTTCTTTATCCATTCATCTGTTGATGGACACTTAGGTTGCTTCCATGTCTTGGCTCTTGTAAATAGAGCTGCAATGAACATTTTGGTGCATGACTCTTTTTGAATTATGGTTTTCTCAGGGTATATTCAGAGTAGTGGGATTGCTGGGTCGTATAGTAGTTCTATTTGTAGTTTTTAAAGGAACCTCCATACTGTTCTCCATAGTGGCTGTATCAATTTACATTCCCACCAACAGTGCAAGAGGGTTCCCTTTTCTCCACACCCTCTCCAGCATTTATTGTTTGTAGATTTTTTGATGATGGCCATTCTGACAGGTGTGAGATGATATCTCATTGTAGTTTTGATTTGCATTTCTCTAATGATTAATGATGTTGAGCATTCTTTCATGTGTTTGTTGGCAATCTGTATATCTTCTTTGGAGAAATGTCTATTTAGGTCTTCGGCCCATTTTTGGATTGGGTTGTTTGTTTTTTTGATATTGAGCTGCATGAGCTGCTTGTAAATTTTGGAGATTAATCCTTTGTCAGTTGCTTCATTTGCAGATATTTTCTCCCATTCTGAGGGTTGTCTTCATCTTGTTTATGATTTCCTTTGCTGTGCAAAAGCTTTTAAGTTTCGTTAGGTCCCATTTGTTTATTTTTTTAAAATTCCATTTCTCTAGGAGATGAGTCAAAAAGGATCTTGCTGTGATTTATGTCATAGAGTGTTCTGCCTATGTTGTCCTCTAAGAGTTTGATAGTGTCTGGCCTTACATTTAGGTCTTTAATCCATTTTGAGTTTATTTTTGTGTATGGTGTTAGGGAGTGTACTAATTTCATTCTTTTACATGTAGCTGTCCAGTTTTCCCAGCACCACTTATTGAATAGAGTGTCTTGTCTCCACTGTATATCCTTGCCTCCTTTGTCATAGATTAGTTGACCATAGGTGCATGGGTTTATCTCTGGGCTTTCTATCCTGTTTCATTGATCTATATTTCTGTTTTTGTACCAGTCCCATATTGTCTTGATTACTGTAGCTTTATAGTATACTCTGAAGTCAGGGAGTCTGATTCATCCAGCTCCGGTTTTTTCCCTCAAGACTGCTTTGGCTAATCAGGGTCTTTTTTGTCTCCATACAAATTTTAAGATTTTTTTTCTAGTTCTGTAAAAAATGCCACTGGTAATTTGATAGGGATTGCATTGAATCTGTAGATTGCTTTGGGTACTATAGTCATTTTCACAATATTGATTCTTCCAATCGAAGAACATGGTATGTCTCTCCATCTGTTGGTTAAATTTTTAATTTCTTTCATCAGTGTCTTATGGTTTTCTGCAGACAGATCTTTTGTCTCCTTTGGAAGGTTTATTCCTAGGTATTTTATTCTTTTTGTTGCAATGGTAAATGAGAGTGTTTCCTTAATTTCTCTTTCAGATTTTTCATCATTAGTATACAGGAATGCAAGAGATTTCTGTGCATTAATTTTGTATCCTGCAGCTTTACCAAATTCATTGATTAGCTCTAGTAGTTTTCTGGTGACATCTTTCGGATTCTCTGTGTATAGTATCATGTCATCTGCAAACAGTGACAGTTTTACTTCTTCTTTTCCAATTTGTATTCCTTTTATTTCTTTTTCTTCTCCGATTACCGTGGCTAGGACTTCCAAAACTATGTTGAACAGTAGTGGGAAGAGTGGAAATCCTTGTCTTGTTCCTGATCTTAGAGGAAATGCTTTCAGTTTTTCACCATTGAGAATGATGTTTGCTGTGGGTTTGTCGTATATGGCCTTTATTATGTTGAGGTAGGTTCCCTCTATGCCTACTTTCTGGAGAGTTTTTATCATAAATGGGTGTTGAATTTTGTCAAAAACTTTTTCTACATCTATTGAGATGATCATATGGTTTTTATTCTTTAGTTTGTTAATACGGTGTATCACATTGATTGATTTGCGTATATTGAAGAATCCTTGCATCCCTGGGATAAATCCCACTTGATCATGGTGCGTGATCCTTTTAATATGTTGTTGGATTCTGTTTGCTAGTATTTTGTTGAGGATTTTTGCATCTATATTCATCAGTGATATTGGTCTGTAATTTTCTTTTTTTGTAGTATCTTTGTCTGGTTTTGGTATCAGGGTGATGGTGGCCTCATAGAATGAGTTTGGGAGTTTTCCTTCCTCTGTAGGTTTTTGGAAGAGTTTGAGAAGGATGGATGTTAGCTCTTCTGTAAATGTTTGATAGGATTCACCTGTGAAGCCGTCCGGTCCTGGACTTTTGTTTGTTGGATGATTTTTTTTTTTATTCATTTTTTTTTTGGCTTTGTTGGGTCTTCGTTTCTGTGCGAGGGCTTTCTCCAGTTGTGGCAAGCGGGGGCCACTCTTCATCACGGTGCGCGGGCCTCTCACTATCGTGGCCTTTCTTGTTGCGGAGCACAGGCTCCAGACGCGCCGGCTCAGTAGTTGTGGCTCACGGGCCTAGTTGCTCCGTGGCATGTGGGATCTTCCCAGACCAGGGCTCGAACCCGTGTCCCCTGCATTAGCAGGCAGATTCTCAAACGCTGCGCCACCAGGGAAGCCCCCTGTTGGAAGATTTTTAATCACAGTTTCAATTTCATTACTTGTGATTGGTCTGTTCATATTTTCTATTTCTTCCTGGTTCAGTCTTAGAAGGTTATACCTTTGTAAGAATTTGTCGATTTCTTCCAGGTTGTCCATTTTTTTGGCATAGAGTTGCTTGTAGTAGTCTCTTAGGATACTTTGTATTTCCACAGTCTCTGTTGTAACTTCTCCTTTTTCATTTCTAATTTTATTGATTTGAGTCCTCTCCCTCTTTTTCTTGATGAGTCTGGCTAATGGTTTATCAATTTTGTTTATCTTCTCAAAGAACCAGCTGACAGTTTTATTGATCTTTGCTATTGTTTTCTTTGTTTCTATTTCATTTGTTTCTGCTCTGCTCTTTATGATTTCTTTCCTTCTACTACCTTTGGGTTTTGTTTGTTTTTCTTTCTCTAGTTCCCTTAGGTGTAAGGTTAGATTGTTTATTTGAGATTTTTCTTGTTTCTTGAGGTAGGCTTGTACTGCTATAAACTTCCCTCTTAGAACTGCTTTTGCTGAATCCCATAGGTTTGAGATCATCGTGTTTTCGTTGTCAGTTGTCTCTAGGTATTTTTTGATTTCCTTTTTGATTTCTTCAGTAATCTCTTGGTTATTTAGTAACATATTGTTTAGCCTCCATGTATTTGTGTTTTTTACGATTTTTTCCCGTGTAATTGATTTCTAATCTCATAGCGTTGTGGTCAGAAAAGATGCTTGATATGATTTCAATTTTCTTAAATTCACTGAGGCTTGATTTGTCACCCAAGATGTGATCTATCCTGGAGAATGTTCCGTGTGCACTTGAGAAGAAAGTGTAATCTGCTGTTTTTGGATGGAATGTCCTATAAATATTAATTAAATCTGTCTGGTCTATTGTGTCATTTAAAGCTTGTGTTTCCTTAGTAATTTTCTGTTTGAATGATCTGTCCATTGGTGTAAGTGAGGTGTTAAAGTCCCCCACTATTACTGTGTTACTGTAGATTTCCACTTTTATAGCTGTTAGCAGTTGCCTTATGTATTGAGGTGTTCCTATGTTGGGTGCATATATATTTATATTTGTTATATCTTCTACTTGGATTGATTCCTTTTCATTATGTAGTTTCCTTCCTTGTCTCTTGTAACATTCTTTATTTTAAAGTCTATTTTATCTGATACGAGTCTTGCTACTCCAGCTTTCTTTTGATTTCCATTTGCATGGAATATCTTTTTCCATCCCCTCACTTTCAGTCTGTATGTGTCCCTAGGTGTGAAGTGGGTCTCTTGTAGACAGCATATATATGGGTCTTGTTTTTGTATCCATTCAGCAAGCCTGTGTCTTTTGGTTGGCGCATTTAATCCATTCATGTTTAAGGTAATTATTGATACGTATGTTCCTATTACCATTTTCTTAATTGTTTTGGGTTTGTTTTTGTAGGTTCTATTCTTCTCTTGTGTTTCCCACTTAGAGAAGTTCCTTTAGCATTTGTTGTAGAGTGGTTTGGTGATGCTGAATTCTCTTAGCTTTTGCTTGTCTGTAAAGCTTTTGATTTCTCTGTCAAGTCTGAATGAGATCCTTGCTGGGTAGAGTAATCTTGGTTGTAGGTTCTTCCCTTTCTTCACTTTTAATATATCATGCCACTCCCTTCTGGCTTGTAGAGTTTCTGCTTAGAAATCAGCTGTTAACCTTATGGGAGTTCCCTTGTATATATTTGTTGTTTTTTCCTTGTTGCTTTCAATAAGTTTTCTTTGTCCTTAATTTTTGCCAATTTGATTACTATGTGTCTCGGCGTGTTTCTCCTTGGGTTTATCCTGCCTGGGACTCTCTGCACTTCCTGTACTTGGGTGGCTATTTCCTTTCCCATGTTAGGGAAGTTTTTGACTATAATCTCTTCAAATATTTTCTTGGTTCCTTTCTCTCTCTCTTCTCCTTCTGCGACCCCTGTAATGCAAATGTTGTTGCGTTTAATGTTTTCCCAGAGGTCTCTTAGGCTGTCTTCATTTCTTTTCATTCTTTTTTCTTTATTCTGTTCTGCAGAATTCCACCATTCTGTCTTCCACATCACTTATCTATTCTCTGCCTCAGTTGTTCTGCTATTGATTCCTTCTAGTATACTTTTCATTTTGGATATTGTATTGTTCATCTCTGCATTTGTATTGTTCATCTCTGTTTGTTCTTTAGTTCTTGTAGGTCTTTGTTAAATATTTCTTATATCTTCTCGATCTTTGCCGCCATTCTTTTTCTGAGGTCCTGGATCATCTTCACTATAATTATTCTGAATTCTTTTTCTTGAAGGTTGCCTATCTCCAGTTCATTTAATTTTTTTTCTGGGGTTTTATCTTGTTCCTTCATCTGGTACATAGCCCTCTGCCTTTTCATCTTGTTTGTCTTTCTGTGAATGTGGTTTTTGTTCCCCAGGCTGCAGGATTGTAGTTCTTCTTACTTCTGCTGTCTGTCCTCTTGAAGATACAGTTTTGTCAACTGCTATTTTCACTTAACATATTGTCAAGTAGATCTAATTAAATCTGTTAAGTGAAGTGTATCTTTAAGTAGATTCCTGAAATGAGATTATTTATGATTGTGTAGTATTCCATGATATGAGTGTATAATATTTATTTAATTTGTATTGTTATTAGGCTTTAGGTTGCTTTCATGCTGATAGTTCACATTCTTGTCTCCAAATATGTGTAAGCATTTCTAAGGCCGTGCTGTTGATTTTCCTAAAATAAATTCCTAAATGTGGAATTACCATGTCAATTTTAAAGCTTTTAACGTGTATTTCCATACTGTACTCTAGAAACATGTTTCAGTTTCTAGATACAGTAATTATTAATTAGTGCCCATAACTATGCAGGTGTTAGGTCATTGTAAAAAAGAAGTTTATAACATGGTTGCCTAGGGAGTGCTATATTAGTCTTTTCTACATTCCTTGGGTATCATCCTTGTCTCATTATATATATTTACTTTCCTTATGTATTTTTCTTATATCATCATACATGCATATTATTGGCAAAACAAAAGCAAAGAAGAAAAAAAACAAGGAAATTGACACGTCAGTGCATGTGTTAGGAATAACAATAAAGGTTACTGCTTTTATGAAATTTCAAAATGCTTACAATAAGATAATGCTTTTGCTTGCTAGTAAAATCTCTATTTTGCTCTGTGCTGGTAGCAACAAAAAGAAAGGGAAAAGATGAACAAATCACACATAGACCTTGACTGCTAGGAAAAGCTAATGATGTAAATGAATAATAGTAAGATTTTTATTATTTCAAGTAAATCATCACATTTAAGGCATGCTATTCCCAAGACAATAGGGCAGCAGCTTTCTGTTTTAAATGTTTTATTTTTTTCCCTGTTTTTTGTTTTCCTGCATATTTCATCCCCATTCAAGTACTATTTAATTCACATTCACATTGAACTATAAAAGCTGAGATATTCAAAAGCCACTCACTCTTGGGAATTCCCTGGCGGTCCAGTGTTTAGGACTCCATGCTTCCACTGCCAGTGGCCCGAGTTCGATCCCTGGTCAGGGATCTAAGATCTCGCATGCCTCATGGCATGGCCAAGGAAAGAAAAAAAGCCACTCACTCTTGAAATAGTAGTTAGTAACTGTGTGGTCTTGGGCAATTATTTAATCTCTGTAGTTTTCAGAGTCCTCAACTATAAAATGAGGGTAATAATCTTACTGCCTTTGGGAGTGAGATAAAGTAGCTTTGAAAAAAGCTGAATCTTGATAGTGAAAGTTTATTGCTGTCTTTTGTTTCCTAGGTTTTGAGTCTATTTTAACAAAATATGGTGATTGTGCTTTGGAGAGTCAAGCTCCAAGGTGAGGATTTCTTTCTTTCATTAGTCACAGACAATAAGACTTTTGTTCTTCCATGAGCACTTATTAAATACTGCAGTTAAGAGATCAAGGGAAGGACCTGTGAAAAATATATAGTTTGTTATGGTGAGATATAGTGGAAGAAATTGTAAATTGTACTGCTTACTGTTTAAAAATTTTTTTTTCCTCAATTTTTATTTTAGTAGCTGTCTTGACTATTTTCCTTTGGCTGTATATTTCTCTCCACTTGTCTTCCTAGAAACTTAAGCAGAATTCCATTATGGAATCTTGAAGCCAAGTAATTTCACCCTGAGTCCCAAGGTTCCTGTTCTAGCAAAGCCTATCAATTTACTATTAACAAAAAATTCAGTTAGGGAAAAAAGGCAGGATTTTCCTTTTGACAACAGTATTTCTAGTCATGGCAATGTTTGGTGATATACTTTTCTGGGAATATGTTCATTCATCTGTATTCTTTGTCTTATCCCCACACTCTGCTAATTTAACTGTGCAGACACTGTCCTCTCTGCTAACCCTACTTTCTTCGGAATCTTCTGGAATTCTTGCACCATCATAAATACATTTTCTTACGCACTCAATATTTTTCAAAGAGAGTCCACTGCACCTGCTTATATTATTTTATTTTTAAAAATTTTTATCGGAGTACAGTTGATTTACAATGTTGTGTTAGTTTCCCGTGTACAGCAAAGTGAATCAGTTATACATATACATATATCCACTCTTTTTTGGATTTCCCAAATAGGCCATTACAGAGTATTGAGAAGAGTTCCCTGTGCTATACAGCAGGTTCTTATTAGTTATCCATTTTATATATAGTAGTGTGTATATGTCAATCCCAGTCTCCCAGTTTATCCCTCCCCCCTCTTATCCCCTGGTAACCATAAGTTTGTTTTCTACATCCGTGACTCTACTTCTGTTTTGTAAGTTCATTTGTACCCTTTTTTTTAGATTCTACATATAAACGTTATTATATGATATTTGTCTTTTTGTGACTTACTTCACTCAATATCTAGGTCCATCCATGATGCTGCATCTGCTTATTTTAAATCTTTTTTTTTAAAAATAAATTTATTTATTTATTGGCTGCGTTGGGTCTTCGTTGCTGTGCATGGGCTTTCTCTAGTTGCAGCAAGTGGGAGCTGCTCTTCATTGCGGTGCGCGGGCTTCTCATTGCGGTGGCTTCTCTTGTTGCAGAGCACGGGCTTTAGGCGCATGGGCTTCAGTAGTTGTGGCACGTGGGCTCAGTAGTTGTGACTTGCGGGCTCTAGAGCACAGACTCAGTAGTAGTGGCGCACTGGCTTACTTGCTTCGCGGCATGTGGGATCTTCCCTGACCAGGGCTTGAACCCGTGTCCCCTGCATTGGCAGGTGGATTCTTAACCACTGCGCCACCAGGGAAGTCCACATCTGCTCATTTTAATAGGAATCAAGCTGTAACGTGAACATCTTTTCCATGAAAACTGCCCATTTTCACGCTGTTCCCCACATACCACAGGTCTGGGGGTGTGTTGCTGACCTTATAAATTATAGACCATTACATCTCCGTATCTTTGAGGTGCATTTTTTTTATTATGACCTTTGTTTTTTCCTCGTCACTGTGTTCTCCCAACTTTTAGTGGTTCTTTCATAGTCATGGAGGGTATGGGTACAGGTTCCGTTTTTTCTTCTCATCCCAGATTCTGCTATTCCCCTTTTCAGTTTCCTTACCTTAGTGAATGACCCCTTTGGGATCTTGCCTCTGTGGTTCCTTTATTTTGATGACTTTCACGTCCAGCTTTCTTCAGCATCCTCTTGTAAGGCTGGACCCTCCTGTGACCAGAATTGCTTTACTTCTGGGAACATACCCTGCAACCTCCCACTGTATGACTTCTTGTCCTTGCAGCCCTCATGTCTTCACTGGCACCAAACTGATTGACTTTCACCTGTCAGCAAGAGCTTCAGTCCCTTTCCACTCCACTTCCAGGATTCTCGCCATTCATTTCTAGCCTCTGATTTTCTTTTCTGCCTCTTATTTACCCTCCACTTCCTGTACTTCTTTTTGTCTTACTGCTCCACTGACACTTCTCTTAGAGTTTCTGATCATCTTTATTATGCCAGATCCAATGAACAGTTTTCTCTGTTTCTCCTCTTCTTCTTTTTTGATATCTTTTTCTCTCTCTCTCTTTTTTTTTTTTTTTTTAATTTTTCTTTTGGGCAGCACCACGCCACTTGTGGGATCTTAGTTCCCTGACCAGGCATTGAACCTGGGCCCTGGCAGTGAAAGTACAGTGTCCTAACCACTGGACCACCAGGGAATTCCCAAAACCTCCTTCTCCTGATTTCTACATCATTCTCCTTCAGTTTATGTCCTGTACGTTCTTTCTTAGTTCTCCTTTATAGGTTTTCCTTTCTTTTACTTACTCCTAAAAATTATGGTTTACCAAGGGCCCTTTCTTGGTGTTTTGCTCTCTTCACTTCTTACCTCTTTCTAGTTCATTTCACTCAAATTTTAGTAACTTTAATGATGCATTGATGATTTCCAAATCTCTATATTTGTCTTGCTCCTTTATCTAAATTTATATATACCTAAAATTATATTTACCTTTTCCCACTGAACATCTTTGCATAGCTGACATTCAAGAGACACCTCAGTGTAGAGTATCCAAAATTAATTTTGTCTCTTTACAACTATCTCTTCTCTGGTATTTTGTTTTGGGGGAATGGTAGCAACACACAACCAGTTGCCCAAACCAGGAGCATGAAATTCTACCTAAACCTTGGTTTAGCGTGAATCTCACTGATTCAGCTCATAGACGGCTCATGTAAATGTCTCCATTTTCGTTCTTACTTCTATAATGGATGCGGTCATCCTTCTCATCTAGACCATTGAGAGTTGTCTTAATTTTTTTGCCTCAGGGTTTCCATCTCTGGCTGATGTCTGAGAGCTCCTCTGTCTGGAAGGAGTGACCACCTCCAGAGACATTGCACTCCACCCACACCCTGCCACCCAGCCATATTTTTGACCAGCCATTACTTACTTATTAGCCTTTGTCTCAGCATTTTTAGGAAGACTTTCTTTTCTATAGATCTCTATTCTCATAATCTTCTATATTTTACTCTTTCCCAACCTTCATCAGACTTTATTCTACTTTTTTTTCTAGTTTGGATAAGCTTATGCAGCTTAAGCATGCAATGATGGATCACTGCAAAGTAAATGATGTGGTGAGAACACAATTCAGAACCAATTGTGGTCTTTGAACCAAGCCCAGTCCAAGATGCCCTGTCTTGAGTGTTTGTTAGAGGTACTAAGATAGTGGTCAGGACTGAAGAAACTGGGAACTTGACCTTCTTTGGTAAGGCAGCTTGCACAATTTGCCCTCTGTCCTTCTACCTAATCCCCCAAATCCTCTCAAATCTCAGCTTCACTTTTGCAGATTCACTTTGCCTGTTTGCATAAAAAGGAAAGTAACTCTTTTTGTTTAGTACCGAAGGTGCCCACATTAGACATTGCATTTTTGTTGTTGGTGGTGGTTTTTATCAAAGTGAAGTATAGTTGATTTACGATTTTGTGCTAGTTTCAGGAGTACCTTAAAGTGACTTAGTTATGATTTTCAGGTCATTACAAGATATTGAATGTAGTTCCCTGTACTATACTGTAGATCCTTGTTAGTTACCTATTTTATGTTATAGTAGTATCTGTTAATCCCATACTCCTAATGTATCTCTGCCTCTCTCCCTCTCCCCTTTGGTAACCATAAATTTGTTTTCTATGTCTGTGAGTCTGTTTCTGTTTTGTAAATAGATGCATTTGTATTCTTTTTTAGATTCCACATATAAGTGATATCATGTAATATTTGTCTCTCCTTGTCTGACTTACTTCACTCAGTATGACAATCTCTAGGTCCATTCATGTAGCTGCAAATGGCATTATTTCATTCCTTTTTATGACTGAGTAATATTCCATTGTATATATGCCACATCTTCTTAAACCAGTTGTCTGTTGATGGTCACTTGGGTTGTTTCTACGTCTTGGCTATTGTATATAGTGCTGCTATGAACATTGGGGTGTAAGACCTTGCATTTTTAACCCATGACAATAATTATACATTATCAGAAGTTATAATTTATTTCTTACCATATTGAGTCCAAAGAGAGAGCTTAAAATGTCAGATAAGGTGATGTGCCTTTTCCTTGTGTTTTCCCACCAGATTTCCTCCCTCACATTTTTTAAAGTTTAAGATAACATACAAATTTAAAGTAATAAATAGATAAATAGATAAAAGAATGCAGTGCCTTTGTAAGCAAATGGATTTGGGAAGTTACAAAAATGAAATACTTAGGAAAAATATCTCCTGCTTCCCACTCCCTAAATATGTAAAAACAATTTTTCTATTATATAAAAAAGTGAAGCACTGCAACCTAATCTGTATTTTCTTGCCACAGATAAGCATTTATGTGATCTTATGCTAAGCCTTTGTGATATTAATAGCTAAAAATGCTAAAAAGATTGTATTCCATATAGACCGATGTTTAAATGTTTAATCTGTTTTAAAATCTTGCTTGTTTTATAAATAGCTGTAGTTGCTGTAATTCCTTGAGAATAAATGACCTGGTTTTGAAAAAGTGTTTTTATCAAAATACATGTACATTGTTCAAAAAGTCAGCAGTTATCCTAAGGCTTAGAATAAGAAAACAAGACCAACAAAAACAGTTGGCCCGGGACTTCCCTGGTGGCACAGTGGTTAAGAATCCGCCTGCCAATTCAGGGGACACGGGTTCGAACCCTGGTCCGGGAAGATCCCACATGCCACGGAGCAACTAAGCCCATGCGCCATAGCTACTGAGCCTGCGCTCTAGAGCCCCCGAGCCACAAGTACTGAGCTCGTGCGCCCAGAACCCGTGCTCTGTCTGCAGCAAGAGATGCCACCACAGTGAGAAGCCCGTGTGCCTAGAGCCCGCACACCACAATGAAGAGTAGCCCCCGCTGGCCTCAACTAGAGAAAGCCCGCGGGAAGCAACGAAGACCCAACACAGCCAAAAATAAATAAATAAATGTATTAAAACAAAACATTTGGCCCCTGCCATCATGTTATCAACCCTTCCATGGTTTACCTTTCAGACAGAAACACTTTTCAGTTTTTTATCTGTTTCTTCTATAGAGTTTTTAACTCACTGTAGTATATTTCTTAGCTTTTCAATTTCAGGCAGTATTTGTTGACTTCCTTCTATAGAAGATGAGGAGTTAGAAGTCCAATTACACCACCACCACACACGCCTTCCACTCCCCATCCCCCCACTATAATCCTGCTTGCTTAGGGGATGCCAAGGATGTATATTTTACGACTATTGAAATATTGCTCAGAGCTGAGTAATGTAGTAATGTATTAGGATTAAATTTTTCTTATTCAGATTTTTTGCTTCTTAGGAGTTTAATCATTTTCATTTTTTGGGTTTGTTTGTTTGTTTGCCTAGTTTTCCCACAATACTCTAGCAGAACTATATATAAAGGCTTTCTCAGTGTGGTCAAACACATCAAGGATTGTATCAGTCAGGATGGTTCAAGTTGTGCTAAGGTCAGAAACAGCCTCAAATCCTCACTTGTTCTCTGTGGAGTTACTCAGGTACCCCTTGCCCTCCCACTGAACCATCTTCATGCTTCATTCTGGATTCAACTCTTTCGGCTTCTTTATCACTTTCTCTCTGTTGATCTGGGACTTCAGTTCATCATTGCTCCATCATCTTGGGGGTTCTCCTCATTTTCATATTGGAGTCTCCTATTTTCTAAGTTTGTTTACTCTTTTCTGTTGGTGGAATACATCTTCCAGAAGCTTCCTGAGAAAGGGTTTTTAAAAGGAAAGATTTTGAGTTTGGACATGTCTAAATATATTGCTATTCTACCATTACATGTGACTAAATACAAAATTTATTTTGGAAACTTATTTCCTTTTAGAATTTGGAAGGAACTGTTCCACTGTCTGTTATTCTCTTGTGCTGCTGTTGAGAACCCCATGATCATTTGAATGTCACTCACTTCTAGGTATTGAAAACTTTCATCTCCATTCTTCTGATAGTTCAAGATGACGTACCTCGGTGTAGGTCTTTTTATTATTACATTTCATTAATTTAGTAGTGAATGACCAAGAATTAACTGGAAGCTCTATGAATGGATGGGATTTGTTGCCTGTGGACTTTACTGGGAATGATATGGAGAGGAGCTGCCTGTTTCTTTGTCATTGTCCCCTTCACCCCCCCAGCCCCTGCCCCCATCTGTAGTTCTTACCTCCTGGGCTAGTTTGTCCAGATTTGAATCCTCTAAATCTTGGAAAAGAAGTCATTTATACATTAACTTACAATAGCAGCCTTTAGCATAAGCCCCCTGCCTTGGACAGTGCCACCTCCCTCCCCACTTTCTGTTCTCCCTGGTCTACCTTGGTCCACCCTGGTCTAACCTCTTTCATCGTCCAGTGTTCTGGGGGTCAGGGAATGATATTTGCCTAATTGTGTGTGATGGAGCAGGGGATGTTGGTACTAATAGACCTTTTATCCACTCTGTTTTCTCACCAGCCCTTCCTCTACTCCCAAGGTTCCCACTTCCCAGTAACTTGGTCTTTCCAGGTACAAAGGTGCTTCTCGTCCTTCTGTGTTATCTAACATCTGTGTCAGTTCCGGAGCCATTTCAGTTGACTCATTTTTCTGCTAATGATGGAGTCTGTAATGACTACTCATTTCTAAATTTTGCTTACAAATGAAAACTTTTTCTAATATCAATCTCTGTGCCTTGAGCTCTGTTCTCTTCTATCAGTGATCTAGGACAGCAAATAAGTAATACATAGCATTAAGTAAAATCTTACAACATCCTGAATGCAGTGCAGATTACATTTCTCATGGCTTGTTGTCCTTTTTTCCTAATGAGAAAAGTATCCACAAACTCTAAAATAGCACACGTGAGAAGGAAACAAAGAACTTGAACTTCAAAGGATTGTATTTTCTGGTTTCTTTGCATTCCTAGTGATTTTTTTTTTCCTAGTGATTTTGTATTGGATTCCAAACATTGTGCATTCTATCTTTTGAGACAGATATTTTATATTTCTGTGAATATTCTGAGCTTTATCTTGGAACGTTGTTATTTGGAAACTGTTTGATCCTTTCAGGTCTTGCTTTTGAAATTTGTCAGGCAGCCCCAGAGCAGTGCTCAGACTAACGTTTATTATTTCCCACTACTGAGGCAAGACCCTTTGAGTCCTCTAGCCCTGGGCATCCTGAGTTTCTGCAGGCTATTTGGTGTAAGCCTGGGTACAGTTCCTGGCCCTTTGTTCTTGCCAGGCACTGTTACCGCTGGTTCTTTCCCAGCCTTAGTTTCCTGGCATGCATGTGATAATCAGCAGTCAGCTGAGTACTTGAGAATGTCTGCTTATCTCCAGAGTTTTTTCCCTGTGCAGCCCTCTCCTGTCTGGTCCTGAATCCTGTGATTTCTAGCTGCCTTGGTTTTTCCAGACACTTAGCTCTGTCTTCTCAGTTCAGAGGCTGCCAGGCTCCATCTGGATCTTCCTGTCTGTGAGCAACTTTCTCAAAGCAGTTACAGTAAACCGAGGCAACTGTAGGGCTCACCTCGTTTGTTTCTCATCTTTCCGGGAATACCATCCTCTGTTGCCTGAGGTTCATTGCCTCGAAATTTTGTGTGTGTGTTGTCAGTCTTTTTGTTGTTTCTGGGGTGTGTGTGTGTGGATCTGGTGTCTGTTTCTCTATCTAGGCCAGTAGAAGCTACAGGATAGATGTTGGTTTTTAACTGATTATCACTGTACACATTCTTATAAGAACTCTATATTTTCTTCTAGCAGTTGATACACTAAGAGTAATTTGTTGGTATAATCAGATAAAAATGGCAAAATTCCTTCAAGTAATTTTTTTTCTCTGTTCAATGTGTCATCAGAAGTCCTTACATGGATATTTACTTAGAAATTCTTTGTGCAAAGACAACAAGAGTTGATCACTTTTTTCAAGAAAATGCTTTGCTGGGAAAGAAGAGTTTAATTAACTTCATTGACTGCATCACTTAAGAAAATATGGGCAAGAAGGAAGGAGAACTGTCACTGATGGGATTGATTGCTCAAGGAATTCATTTTTAGCAATCTTTAAAAATGAACTCAGGTATGGAGGTTCCTTAAAAAACTAAAAATAGAACTACCATATGACCCAGCAATCCCACTACTGGACGTACACCCTGAGAAAACCATAATTCAAAAAGACACATGTACCCCAGTGTTCATTGCAGCACTATTTACAATAGCCAAGACATGGAAGCAACCTAAATGTCCATCAACAGAGGAATGGATAAAGAAGATGTGGTACATATATACAATGGAATATTACTCAGCCATAAAAGAGAACAAAATAATGCCATTTGCAGCAACATGGATGGACCTAGAGATTGTCATACTGAGTGATGGAAGTCAGACACAGAGAGACAAATATATGATATTGTTTATATGTGGAATCTAAAAAAAAAGGGTACAAATGAACTTATTTACAAAACAGAAGTAGAGTCACGGATGTAGAAAACAAACTTATGGTTATCAGGGAATAAGGGGGGGAGGGATAAATTGGGAGATTGGGACTGACATATACACACTACTATATACAGAATAGATAACAATTAAGAAGCTGCTGTATGGGGCTTCCCTGGTGGCGCAGTGGTTGAGAATCTGCCTGCCAATGCAGGGGACACGGGTTCGAGCCCTGGTCTGGGAAGATCCCACATGCCGCAGAGCAACTAGGCCCGTGAGCCACAATTACTGAGCCTGCGCGTCTGGAGCCTGTGCTCCGCAACAAGAGAGGCCACGATAGTGAGAGGCCTGCGCACCGCGATGAAGAGTGGTCCCCACTTGCCACAACTAGAGAAAGCCCTCGCACAGAAACGAAGACCCAACACAGCCATAAATAAATAAAAATAAATAAATAAATAAATAAATAAAAATTAAAAAAAAAAGTTTAAAAAAAAAAAAAAAAGAAGCTGCTGTATAGCACAGGGAACTCTACTCAATACTCTGTAATGGCCTATATGGGAAACGAATCTAAAAAAAAAAGAGTGGATATATGTATAACTGATTCACTTTGCTGTACACCTGAAACTAACACAGCATTGTAAATAAACTATACTCCAATAAAAATTTAAAAATAAATGAACTCAGGGACTTCCCCGGTGGTCCAGTGGTTAAGACTCCACGCTTCCACTGCAGGGTGCATGGGTTAGATCCCTGGTCAGGGAACTAATATCCCACATACTGTGCGATGTGCTAGCAAGTAGGCAAATTCTCAAATATGGAATCCATGAACAACAAGAATTGATTGAAAAAAAAATAGATGAACTCAAAACCAACAATGCCTAGTGATTTAAAAATCTTTAATTCACTATATAATGTAAACATGTATATTTAAATGTAGCCAAAGGTACTTTTTTTATTCAAAAGGGCAGGTCTCTACAGATAAGAAAAAATAATACAAGATGTTGAATAACGTATTAGCACTATTTTCCATTTACTTTATAATTTTCAGATACACGTTTATTCATTCTTTCGCTATGAGACCTTCCAGATGCTTTTAGAATTGTACACTAGGAATAACGTGCAAACTTTTCACATAATCTTATGCATGACAATATCTATTTCAGTCTGAAACACGCTACTAACTGTACTCCTAATGAGTTTTGCCTGGAATGTTTTTCTAAATAGTATAGGTCCTTTAGAAGACAGTAGATTCAAATAGAAAAAAACATTCAAATTCCTGTGATATCCCTGCATGTATCTCCTTGGATAATTAGTTTAATACTCCAAATCTCAGTTTCCTCTTTATAAAATGGTAGTAAAGCCAGGAACACTAGTTTTTGAATCAGATATATCTGTGTTTATATTGCTTTTTATATCACTGGCCTTGAGTTAATTAATCTTGGGAGCTTTAATTCTTCCCATCAAAACTGAGTGTCACCATATTGAATTGTTGATGTTAGGATTCATTGAAGACATGTATATAACAAACCTGAAACACTGTTTGGCCCTTCCCAAATATTCACCAAATGTTAGCTACCATACCGTCCCCAACTTAAGCTAACAAGGCAGTTGGGATAATGAATTTTAGACTATAGATAGAAACATTTTTGAAAAATATAAAAAACAATGCATATTATATGGTCATGTTATATCTGCGGTAGTCATACAGGCTATAGGCTATAAACCTATAGCCAGGTTATCTGTAGGTTAGTACATTAAAGTCAGCTCAACTGACAAACCTTTCTTCATCTGAATAATGGTTGGAATGTTTCCTGGCTAGAGGGCAGGGCACTAGCAGCTCTGCTGTAGTCAAGGGACATAGCTTAGTGCTATGAACGTTTTACTTATGACTCATTCACTATAAAACTGTAGTATATTATTATGTGCATCATCTCAAAAGAGATGCTGAGTGAAAGGAAAAAAATGATATAGATATCATTGGTGAAACAAAAAATTACCCAACTAAATCATGATAGATCCAAGAATTCTGAATTTAAAAGGCAGTTGTTAGGAAAGTGGTCAATAATTGTATATGGATATCTGCCAATCATTGTTGGGTATTTAAAACAAGATCTTTGAAAATCCTCTCTGATTGATTGATTACTTAATACCTTTACCTCACTATTTTCTCTGGGAAAAGAGCAAATTTCCATTTCTAAAATTCTCTCTGTTCTAACGATGATTTTGAAATGTCTTAACTGAGTTCTTCCCCAAACGGACACAGTGCAATTTATTTAATATAGAAAATGCCATCAATTGATAATGAGCCTTGAATTTTGTTTGAGATCATTGAACACAGGCAGCATATTATTTGTTGAAAATGGTAGGAGAAAAATCTGGGAGAGACATATGGAGAAATTTGATTTAAGTTCTTCTTTACCTGATGTTAATTTTTAAGAAAAAAGGAAAAACCTTTTTCTCATGTATGTTTTTTCATTCCAATATTCTCCAGTTGTAACTGAATAATGCAAAAAATTGTACATAAATTATATATGAAATATCTATAATAACTCATAAATTATATTCTCCATAATTTTAAAAATAAATCAAATATGTCTCTTTAAATCTTAAAAAAAAAAACTTTTTGATCCCTATTAAAAATTGTGTAATGATTAAGACCTCACTAAGAAATTATTTCTGTTGGAGAAACAATTTGCAAATTTAGAATTTGTTTTATAGCTATTCCATTTTAGGTTTCTGTATGATACCTTTGTGATGAAACTAGAATTTTGTTGTAGAGTGGAGAGAATACTGAAATATAAGAGAGAAAACCTGGATCCCAAGTTTTGGGCTCTTCTGTTGCTACCTTCTTCCTGGTTAGTTGTGAACAATTGTGACACTAAGCTCTTCCTTTCCAAAATGAAACAAAACTTTCACTGTCTCATAGGATTGTTGTGAGAATCACATTAGATGATATATTTGAAAGTGATTGGTAATTTAAAGTTCTTTACAATATACAGATTATTTGGTATATGGAGATTGACTCCTAAATTAATATAAAATAAAACACAAAATTTCATTTGTTTGCATTTCTTTATGTTCTTATTTTTTTATTTTTTTGGCTGTGCTGTGTGGCTTGTGGGATCTTAGTTCCTCGACCAGGCATTGAACCCAGGCCCTTGGCAATGAGAGCACAGAGTCCTAACCACTGGACCACCAGAGAATTCCCGTGTTTGCATTTCTTAACAGGATACTTTGCGTACTTATTCCACTTATGTGTCATAGGAACCTTCATTTATTCCACTTATGCTTTATTTCATAAAATAAAAATTAGGTATTATTTTCTCTTTTCTCCAGATTAGATAATAAAACTATTAATAACTGATTCTCAGCAAAACTAAATGATTTTCTCAGGACCATGCAAATATGATAGAGCTGGGATTCAAACCCAGGCCCACTCTACCGTACTATTCTATCGCTACCCAATTTTGTGTACTTAGTCGAGTTTTCTTTATCTTAGAAATGTCAGTCTATTTCTTTCTCTCTTTATCTCAAGAAATTTCAAGTACCTGCCTGTCAGGTACTATTATAAAGGAAACCATGCGATAAAGACATTTACAGTAGCTGGGAAAGTAAATAAGAGTTCCATGCAGCGTGGTGTGATCAAGTTGCAGGTGTCGTGAGAGCACGATGAAAGGAAGGACCAGGGGAGGATCTGAAGTGGACCAGTTGCTTGAGTGAGTCCGGCAGGTCAGTGTGGTAGGAACCTGCAGAAGGAATAAAATGTGCAAAGGTGCAGAACCACGAGAGAGCGTGGCGAATGTAAGGAACTGGCGAGCCAGGGGCTGGAGAATGCCAGGAGATAACATTGTGAAGGTAGGGAACTTTCTGATCATGAAGGCACTCCACGCCTCTCTCAAGTTTCTAGACTTTTTTGACTGGTGGAGGAGGGAGGCTACTGAATAATTTTAAACCACGAAGTGACCTGCTGGGAATCCAGTTTTGGATCTTTCTCCTCTGTGTGTGCTAAAGGTTAGCTTTGCTTCAGCGAAGATTTGGATGATTAAGTCTGGCTGTGACACAAGATATATGCAAAATAGATATAATTTCTGGTTCACATTTCTGTTGGGAAAGTTCTTTGCAGTCAATGAATTATTTCTTAGAGATAAAAGCAGATTGCCTAACTATGTCATTACATTTTGAGATTTTAATGGGTAATTTTTTGCCCTGGTAAGAGTGTGTATGTAGGTGGATGTGTGTGTGCACATACATGTGTATTTATGTATATGGTTTTATGCTGTATTATATATGTTATCATTAGAAGTATAATGTATGGCAAAACAAAGCAAAATAGAGAGGAGCTTCCTAAGGGAGAGCATTCCTAGTTTGTACTGAAGATTCAGAGACCCCAGATCTTTAAAAATCTGACATAAGTACGTATAGATATTCCCTCATTGGTTAAAGAATGGTTTCACTCATTCAGTGAACATTGTTGAGTCTTCACGATGTGGCAGGCACTCAGGTCAGGACTGTGGATACAGTGATGAATGATATAGTCCCTAGCCCTCTCAGGTGGGATTAACATGTATTTCAGCAGCTGTAATTATGATAAATGTTGTGATAAAATTTGCATATAAAGGAAGTTATTCAGACCGGGATAAGCTTGTCAAAGTATCAAATTGGAGTAGATAATAGAAATTACCAAAAGCACTGGCTTAATTACGTAATACTCAAACATGACACCTCCACCTTGGTGCCTCACAAAGGTGTCAGTGTCCTGTAAAAAATGAATTTGGAAATAGTGGGGTTCAAGAAACAGTTTACACGTTCATGCATCAGAAGACTCAATATAGTAAAGATGTCATTTCTCCCTATATTGATCTGTTGGGTTAAGACAATTTCTCTCATCATTTCAGCAAGGTTTTTTTGTAGACATAGATGAATTTATTCCAAAATTTTTATGGAAAGGTAAAGTCTCTAGAATAGCCAAAACAGTTCTGTGGGAGGAATAATAATGTGGAAATAATCGCTCTTCTCAATGTTAAGGCTTACTGTATAGGCACAGTATTCAAGATGCTGTGGTCCTAGAGGAAGGAAGCACAGAGCTGGACAGAACTGAATAGAGAACCCAGAAGTGCACCCATACAAATATGTCCAATTAATTTTTAACAAAGGAACACAAGCTGTTCAACGGAGGAAGAATAACCTCTTCAAAAAACACTGCTGGAGCAATTGGACCTCCATAGCTAAAAAAATGAACCTGGACCTAAGTCTCACACTTAACACAGAACAACTCAAAATGGTTCATGGAATTATATGTAAAACATAAACTAACATTTCTAGGAAAAGGCATAGGAGAAAATCTTTGGGACCAAGAATAGACAAATGGTCCTCAGACCAACACTAAAAACAACCCCCCGCCCCCCCGCCCAAATTGTGCTTCATCAAAATTCAAAGCTTTTGTCAGGAGGATGAAGTGACAAATTACAAACTGGGAGAAGATATTTGCAATCCACATTTCAATAAAGGACGTGTTTCTGGAATATATGGAGAACTCTCAAAACTCAGCATTGAAAAAGAAGCAAAAACAATACAGCTAGGAAATGAGCAAAAGATACGCACAGACATTTCACCAAAGAATATATACAAATGGCAGATAAGTGTATAAAAAGATGTTCAATATTGTTAGCCATTAGAGAAATGCATATTCAGACCACAAGGAGCTATCATTACATACCTCTCAGAATGGGAAAAAAAAAAAAGTGATCCTTGCCATCAAATGCTGGTATGGTTGTGGAAAAACTGGAGCACTCATACATTGCTGGTGGAAATGTAAAATGGTACAGCAACACTGGAAAATTGTTTGGTAGTTCCTTTTAAAACTGAAAATAGATTTACCATATGACCCAGCAATTTCAATCTAAGGCAGTCTTAGATTTTCATACAGAAACTTGTACACAGATGTTCACAGCAGCCAGTCCCTAGTTATATAACCAGTGGTACATCCATACCATGGAATACTAGTCAGCAATAAAAAGGAAAAATGATTTATAAATTCGACAACTTGAATGAACCTCAAAGAAATTATGCTGAAGGAAAAAAAGCCAACCTCAAAAGACTATATACGACATGATTACATGTATTTAACCTTCATGAAATAATGTGATTATAGGGACGGAGAGCAGATTAGTGGTAGCGAGGTATAAGCGACGCCGGTTGGTGGAGAGGCTCTAAGTAGATGGCAGGAGGGAGTCTTGTGATGATACAGTTAAATATCTTGACTGTGTGGTAGTTACAGGCAGCTACACGGGTGATAAAGCTTTGCAGGGCTACACGTACAACACACACATACCAGTGAGTGCATTTACAACTGGTGAAATCTGAATAAGCTTTTTGAATTGCACCAATTTCAATTTTTATGGTGTTAGTATTGTGCTATAGTTACGTCATATGTTAACATCAAGGGAGCCTGGGTGAAGGGTGCACAGAACATCTCAGAACATCTTTGCCCTTCTGTGAATTTATATCATCTCAAAATAAAAGACTTAAAAAAAAAAAGCAAGCGAGAAACATAAATAAAATAAATGCCTCCTGGGGGAGAACAGTTTTCATGTCTCCTCCATTAGCACTGCAAATTGTTAGAAATAAAATGACCGAATCTTATGAATATTTTAGCCAGTTTTCTATGTATTAGCACATTCAGACGCTCCTCCCTCCCTCTTCCTCTCCTCTATGTGCCTCCCTCTCTTTTTTTCTTTTAGTCATCAGTTATTTAGTGTTCAAAACACTTTGAAGGATACTGCATAAACAGCTAGAAGAAAATATGAATATCATATATCAAATCTTCAATCTAACTTTGAGTTCTACAAAGTGACTCATCAAGTTAAGATCATTTTCACCTGGTCTGATTAGAAATCAAGACTGTCCCTGAGTAACTTTTTAAAAAAGATAATTAAGCAATGAAATGTAATGCTGGATGTATAACCAAATCCAAAGCATTGTTTCTGCTCATTCCAACCACAAAAAGTGCAATTGATTTTGGATCTGAGTAAGCCATGAAGTGATTAAACACACACATGTATGTTTAGGAATTATATTCTCTACGTTCATAGAATTTTAAATATACCTCTCAGAATTCTCTCTCTCTTGCTCTCTCTCTCACTCTCTCTCTCAGCTTTATTTTATTCTTAAAACTTTACATTAGTCATAACTGTCACATTTTCCATGAAGACAGTTAAGGTAATTCTTTGAAGTTAAATGCAATGGACGAAGTCTTTGTGACAGTTGTTACCTATCCCTCGAATTAGAAGATTTGGTCAAATATCCACTGTGTGCCTTGCGGAAGTTAAAAACCTACACTCAACTTTTTCAAAATTCTGAAAAGACAAGGCCTGCTGTGGTTAAAAAATCCTGGAGATTTTTTCTTTCTGATGTACATGGGTTCTTTTATTTCATCCTAGCATCCATCTAAACCTGAGGCACTAGAGCCCCTTTCCATTTATAGCCCCATTTATATGGAGTAGAACTTATGCCTAAAGTTTTCTGAGAAGCAAAAAAGAGTCAGCATGCATCCAGAAACAACTGAAAATCATATGCTAGATCTTCTTGCTCCTAAAGCCTTTGCAGCAACTCTTTTGTTGGTGGTTCCCATGTGTTACTTCATTTTACAAAGTGCCTGGCCTTCCAGCATCTCAGGAAATTTCTCTTTTCCTTTGTCATCGGCTTTTCTTGAAAGCCTACGTTTGCCTATCCAAATGCATCACGGTGCTCAATAAAATAAAACAGCTTTTTAATGATAATATCTACACTCATTAGAAAGCATCTGCATGCCATAACAATGGTGCCTTACTGATTATCCCACCAAACGTGGTGATGGTGGCTCTGATTTGCTAACAAGGTGACGAAGCATATTTATTTTTGTCAGTTGGATACTTCTTCCTCAGCCTTCTCTAATTCACTTCATGGCACTCTCTCACTCTCTTTACTTCTAGAAGGCCAAAATTAATACCCCTAAGATCCCTTTTGTGTGTTGATATCTAGATCTGCCTTCTTTTTTAGATGCTGGGAGACACCCTCATTCACTTGCCCAGTCACTAGGTCATCATACCAACTTCTACCACCCAAGCTTAGGCTACTCTGGATCTGGAGGATCCTGTGTCAGGCAGAGTTTTCCCTACATTGGGAGAAATCCCAAGCCCCTAGTGGATCTTTGTATCAGATCTAAAACTTCAATTTGCAGGGTTTAATTTTTGCAAGAGGGTGAGTAAACTCTCAAAATATGTCACTACCATATTCTCTTCTTTTACAGTCAAGATTTCTTGTCATTTGCTAGTACACCAGAGAAAGAGATTAAAAGGTGAGCACTTTTTAAATCTCATTAGCCTCTTTCTACAGGATCTGAGCCTTATGGAGTCAGTTGGATTGTTTCATTCATGGTGTTGGAATACATTACCTCTCAGGTCCTGCTTCTCAGTTTTAAAATCTCCTTTAGGCAAGTTTTAGCATCTGCATAATCACACAATCAGGGTCAGACTTTTAGCATGGATATACATTCCCCCAAATACACATTATATCCATTACTAAAACAAAAGAATTGATATTTCTGCTTTGTGACATCCCCAAAACACACATCAGCCCTCATTCCAAGCTATTCTGGCCCCTTTCCATGGAAAGAGATTTCTGCATCTCTGGGGCAATAATGAAATTTACTGCATGTCTGGAAATATGTGTCTCTGCCGTCCTATGCCTTCTAGATTTGTACCCCTGGGACTCGTATTTGCTAGGTATCAGGACCTGATTGACCTATTGATCATAATTATCTTGTTTATAGACAAGAATTCTACAGTGGAGGCAAACTCATCAGCATGGTTAATAATGAGGAACCGGGATCTCTTTTGAGGACACTTTTGTGTTGAAAAACTACCTTAACTCCAGTCCCGTCCCTCGAGTACGAAAAATTCTACATCAAGGGGCTTATTGTATTCATTTCTACATTTCTTTCAGCTTTCTGTCTGAACTGAGTCCCAGTGCTACTGTATTCTGGGATGTTCCTCCAAAATAGTCATGTCACCTCTCGTTCTTTCTCCTCGAAAATTAATAGCTTGAGCAGGGGAGAGTCGGGGGAATTTTTCGTGTCTTTTCCCATGTTGCCCAGGTTCTTCCAACAGATACTGTAAATGGATCTATATTGAACTTATTTCTACCTTTTCTGTTTAATAGCAACATCCTGTACATCTCTGCAAAAATATCTAATCTTAAATCATTTATTATTTCAACCAATATTTGTTGAGCATCTCCTAGGTAACAGTCATTATTCAAAGTATTGAGGTTGTACAGGTGAATAAAATAGGCAAACATTTCTGCCCTCATGGGACAGCGAAAGGGGAGGGGAAGACAAATTAATATAGGAGGTTGGTCGTATAGGACCAGATCAGAGCAGTGTGGCAGGAGTAGGCTAGGGGAGTGAGCTGTCTGCTCCTGTAACTGACTTTTGCCTTCTGGGCACTTCCTTTAGAGGAAATGATGAAGGCTTGATTCTTTGGCCGAATGGATGAGATGCAACCAGTTATTTATGGGGCACCTTCAAGATGAACTCTCTGATGTTTAATTGTCAGACATTTTGTCCTCACCAAGTTCTAGAAGCAAGCCAGAATCTTGCTGTTTCTGAAAAAAGGACGGTAGTTACTCATTCAAGGAAGATTTATTTTTGCTTCAGAATCCTAGGCATCCCTGTTTGGTTCTTCCTGTGAGAGCTTGACACACATTCTTTATAGCACCCTAATCTGCCGCAGACAACTTGTGTACCATTGCATCTGCCGGCTTATAAGATGTGTAAAGTATTTTCTTGCCTTGAGAACACTACTGCAAGTGGTATTCTCTACTCAAAACTCAAAACTTTTCAGTTGGCTTGGTATTGAGTAAGAGTGTGACACCAGCATGGTATATGAAAGTGTTGAGATGAAGTGCCCACAAATAGGAACTCTCCAAGCCAGCAAAGCTTCAGATTCCTTTCTTTATAGTACAAAAAAGTTTATCTGATTGTTTTAAAGTCAGGTTTATTTAGGCCCCTTCAAAATTATGTAATAAAAACACCTTGTAAAAATCTGCCAACACAAACATTTAACAGGCTTTTAACAATAAGAATTATCATATTCCAGCAGTTCCTCAAAATGAGACTCTTCCTTTCACAGTTACTGAATTTTACCCTAAGAACAGGTTCTCTCTCTTTTTTCTCTTTTTAGCAGAATGAGGTGTTGTTTTGAACTTCATAGCCCACCACTACACGAAATCCTTTTACTCAAAGGGCTTTTTCTATTCTGGCTCAGACCTCCTGGACCCTGGAGACTTGTTGGTCAGAACTTCTCCTGCATGAGCAGAAGACCCCTGTAATCCTTGAGTGACTTTGGAGATGACCAAGTTAGCTATAGATTTCCTTCTATCTCTGCCCATCACACCTCCCCCCAGATTGTCCATTTGCCCTGTAATCAAAACAAAAGCATGACTTTATTTTTAATAGAAATTTCTCACAGTGTAGTGAATAGCAGTCTTTTAATTTTCTGCCCAGTCTGGCCAATTTGGATGAACATGAACCCCAGTTGCTCAGGTCTGAATAGGGATCTGTAGCCCCATGTCTGCTATTCTTTTCCTTCCCTCTGGGCAGCCAATATTACTTCCCTGTTGTTATCCTTTTGAATTAACTTCATTAAGAATTCAGGGGCTCTTTGGGTCTCTCCAGAAGTCTGAACTCCTTCAGTCATGTTTCTCCATAAATAGCCAGAGCAGTAAATTCTTCCAAATGATCCTGAAGAAAACTATAAAATTTAATTGGGATATATAAATAGAGACAAATGTAAGGCTGTAGCTTTATCCTAAGGAGGTCACCAAATATCAGATACATTTATAGCCTTATTACAATTCCAATAAAAGTTTTAAAATATATCTTTTATTGAAAAATCAATATATCACCATCAAAATAATCTGAAAAATAAATGTTGAGAATACAAGAGGTCATTTTGAAAAAATAGAGACAGATACTACCAAATATTCATTCACAGTAGTTGTAGAGATCAGTGAAGCAGTTTAGATAGCCCTGACATGATAGGAAGTCATCAATTAACTTTTAAAGAAAAATTTTGGGACTTCCCTGGTGGTGCAGTGGTTAAGAATCCGCCTGCCAGTGCAGGGGACTTGGGTTCGATCCCTGGTCCGTGAGGATTCCCACATACCGTGGAGCAACTAAGCCCGTGCGCCACAACTACTGAGCCTGCGCTCTAGAGCCCGCGAGCCACAACTACTGAGCCCATGTGCCACAAATACTGAAGCCCGCGTGCCTAGAGCCCGTGCTCCCCAACAAAAGAAGCCAGTGCAATGAGAAGCCCACACACTGCAATGAGAAGCCCGCGCACCGCAACGAAGAGTAGCCCCCGCTCGCTGCACCTAGAGAAAAGCCCACGCGCAGCAACAAAGACCCAACGCAGCCAAAAATAAATGAATAAATAAATTGATTAAAAAAAATTTGAAGAAAGAAATTTAGCGATGTAGTTGACTATAAAAATCAATCCAGTTTACAAATATTTCAGTAGATTAAGAAGCTAAGCATAAAACAATAGTTCTAGGCAAACTAAGAGAAAGTAGAAATTAATTTTAGGATTTAAATGAAAGCATGGAAACTTCTTAGGAATAAAATTATAATAGCAGTGACTTACTCCTAATAAGTTTCCATCCTTTCATTGATATCCTCAAATTAATTTCTACATTAATGACAGGACTTTTGTTTTATACTTAGCTTCTTAATCTACTCAGTGACTTCTGCCCCATCCTTTGCCCTGGATTATCATTTCTTTAAAAGGATAGAAAATATCACAAGGGAACACATCCGTAGATTTGACTCTACATGCTATGAGCTCTTTGAGCCCAGAACTCTGTCTTTACATTCCTAGCATAGGGTCTTTCTGGCCTGCATTCAACCAACATTTACTACTTGCTTCAGTTGTGTCAGACTCTGGAGAGGAAAGAAAAGCCCGTCATGCTACAGCATAAAGCAGGCATTTTAATCTGTGGTAAATGCGGATCGAAATTAGTCCTGGGTATTAAGAGAGAACAGAGAAGGACTGCTTAACCTAGTCTGAGGAGGGAGCAAGTTTCAAGGTGGTTGTTTTAGTTTTGAGAGGCGATACCTTCAATGCTCGAATATCAGAACTGCTGAGGATTGTGAAGAAAACCATGATCCGATAAACTGGAACCCAAGGCTCAAGGCATCGAGTTCTCCTAAATGAGATCAAAGTCCTGGGGGGAGGAAGGCTCAAGTACTGGGGGAGAGTTGGAGATGTGTGCTGCCCTGAAGTTCCTGTGCTGCTCCCTGACGTCGCGTTCCCATGCAGGCTCCGTGAGATGCGCTCCACTCTGCTCAGGAGTGCTTCTTCACTACCTTCCTCTCTTTCTTAACAGAAGGCTTAGCTTCCCACTTCAGGGATAAGGTAGAAGCCGTCACACAAGAGAGTTCCTCAGGTTCTTAGACCTGGCCCTGGTGAGTACACTCCCACCTCATGACGCAAGAAGACATATCTTTCCAGGGGTGCGTAGTCTACCTTCCCTGGACCCATCTGCTCTCCCTTCCCGGTGAATCTCAAGCATCATCAATCCTCTTTGTAAAGATTGTAGAAAAACGTGGAAAGTCCTAGGTTTATGCCAGTAGCATTAAAGATTCAATCTCATCATGCAGAGACTTACAAACTATGTTATTGCAAGATAAGATGTCAGGGGAGAAGGGACATTTGAGTTTTGCTCTTGACAGATAAGGGGATTTCCAGGAGGTTACACTGTCAAGAAGGCACAGGGAACTCTACTTAATATTCTGTAATAACCTATATGGGGAAAGAACCTGAAAAAGAATGGATATATGTATATGTATAACTAAACCACTTTGCTGTACACCTGAAACTAACACAGCATTGTAAATCAACTATACTACAGTATAAAATAAAAATTGAAAAAATTAAATTAAATTAAAAAAAAAAAGAAGGCATTCCAGGTGGATGGAAGAGAGCATGCAAAAGTGAGTTATGTTCCAGAAATGGTGCTTAGTCTAGAGTAGCTTAATTAAAACGCTGATGTTCATGGAGAGGAGGAGTGAGAGATATGAATGAGTAGACTGAACTGTTTTATGATTGATTTACTCTAAATTGAGGAATTCATATTTAATTTTGCAGTTAATATTCAGCCAGTAAGTTTTTGCTTAAGGAGTATATTGATTAATCACTACAGTTCTTAATTAGATGTTATATGAACCTTGAGGCTATTTTTATGTACTACTTATTTATGTGTTTATTTATGCATTTTAGTGTGTATTTTTGCTTGTAGACCTTACGTATATTTATTCATGTTGCAAAGTATTGTCTCATACATTTTAAATATATATTCAAAACCTATAAAATTTTTCTCACTTTAAAAAATATCTTGTAATAGAACAAAGTGCTAAATCTGATTATTTACGTACATCTTCTACTTTTCCTGTAAGAGGTACCCTATTAAGTTGACTTCTCTGTGTGGCATTCACCGACCACATTTAGCTATGGTAACGGTATACGATTTACTTCTTATCTCTAAGGAAATGCCCTGTAGATAGCTATTTGTCCGTTGGGACTAGCAGGATGAAGCCATAAAAATAGCTTATTCACTGTGAAACTGTAGGTAAGCTTCCATGTAAATTCTGTAAAGTTTTTCTGTTTTCCATTCCTACTTCCACCATGTTAACCTGCCTCTTTACAACTTCACATCTGGTCTTGAAATAAGCCTCTTAAGACATTGGTTTCCTGCTCCATCCCATTTAACTAATCTTGCACACTGTTGCCATACTCCTGTTCATAAAAATTTCTTGGATCATGTCATGTCTCATCGAGACAACTTTTATTGTTCTTGGGTCAATAAAAATTTCTTGGATCGTGTCATGTCTCATCGAGACAACTTTTATTGTTCACCCCCATGCCTTTTTTATAGTCCAAAGGACACAGTCTAAACTCTGCAATTTAACATTTAAAGACCACCAATTCCGATACCAGATTACCTATGAAATCATTCAAGCTGCTCTATTCAGGTAAACGTGTCCTTTGCTACTTGATTACTTTTCTCTTTCTGGAAGGTCATTTTTTCCTTTGTTTGAACCCAATGAAATTGGACCTACAGGCAGCCGTCCTACTCCCCTTGGCAGTAAGTATCTTTAGTGATCTCTTGACCCAAATTATCTTTTCCTTCACTGGCTGTGATTAGAAAGGGAATGGTGGGGGCCAGGTTGGGGGGCACTGGGAGGAAAATTGATCCCTCAAAAAGAATAATGCTAGCAAAAAATGCTTTCTCTTTTCCTCATATTCCTAACGCTGCCTTAATTTCCCGGGCAATTGGGAGGCTGATGAATAGGACATAGGTTAAAGTCCTTAGATTCTTGGCAACTGTTGGGAAGGACCCAAAGCTGAAGGCAAAGAATAATCATGGTTTGAAGCCTAAGTCCTAGAGGTTGGAAAGCTCAAATACTAGGATGGTGTCTTAAAGAATCAAATACCTACCCCTTTATATTAATTCTCTACACTGATGGTAGGTGGAGTGCATGAATGAGTTTGAAGCAAAGATTCTGCATTAGATTTAGGTGGTGGAGTCTAGTTAAATTGAAAGGAAAAATACCTGGTGTGAAGGAAACAATATTCTTCTTGGGTTCTCAGGTTCTTGGTTTTGTTTTATTTGTTTGCATTTGGCAAGAGAGAACTTTGTGAATGGGACCAAGCTAAAATAGAACTTGCCCTGGAGGTAATTAGTTATTCAGAAAAATAGAAAAAAAGAATAAAAAGTAATTAGAACCTTACTTCACTCACTAAAATATAATTCAAAATAAATTATGCAATGCTTAACTTACTATTTTCATTTGACTTTTTTTTAGTCACCTCAAATTCAGTATTTCCCCAACCAAGGGAAATGGCAATGTATCTGTGGCCATATTTCTTGGACTATCTATCCTGTTATAAAATAATTTAGGAGTTATCTTTACACCTCTTACCATTATATCTTATTCATTATCAGACCCTATTGCTCTTGTATGTGAGATATCTGTGAATACATCCACTTCTCTCCTTTACCATCCCCATCTTATTCCAAGCTTCTCCCATTTCTCACCCACAATGTTTATTATTTGGGTGAGACTTCCTTTCCTCTATCCCATTTTCTTCTTTACAGCCAAAGAGATCATTTTGAAATATAAAACTAAGTGTATTTTCCCTCCCTTCACACTGTTGGGGGAAAATGATTAAAAACACGGTCTTCTTCTAGTCCAGCGAATTCTCGCCATGAAGGGAGGAGAGAAAGAAAACACTTTTGTCATTGAGTAAGCCTGAGACTGGAACGTGAGACACATCACGGGCACCCCACTAGGCGAGAGCAAAAAGAGAAACCTCATTCTCTGATATAGCCAAGTAGATACAACCCATCACTTACATGTTCTCAAGATAAACAGTAACTCATTCTCGAGTAAGAGGACTTGACAGCACCATTTGCACACACAGTTCATCTTAACTTTACCTAGTAATTGGAGTGACCATCTGTGTTAACTAAATGGCTTTACCCAGAGGACAACCAAACTAACTTCCCAGGTCTTTATTACAGGAAGTTGTTTTGCAACTTGAAGTCCTGAAGATAGACTGCTGTCCTACTACAGAAACTGAGAGACAGGGGCTATCTCCCTTGACGTTCACATCTCAGAGAGATTGCTCCCAGGTCCTTGAGAAAGAATGACAGTCCTAGGTCTGTAAAGCCCACAAGAGGCTGACCTAGTTTTCGAAAGGATTCTCTCACTTCAAAAGAGCAAAGTATTTACAAGTACAGATTTTTTAAGGAAATGCTCAAAGGAAAAGGAGGTTGGGGAAATCTCTTTATTTTCAACAGGGAGAATTAAGCCTCTTATTTTCAATTTGTGTTTGTCTTTACAACACCAAAAATGTTTCCATTCTTTCCATTCTTCTTAGGATAAAGACCAGAAATCTTAATAGGCTTGTAATGCTGCCTTACCTCTCTCTCCAGCTTTATCTCTGACTCCATTCTCTCCTCACACACATGTTCAGCTACATTGTTCTTATTTTACTGTATCAGAATTCACACCACATTGCTTTAGCATAAGATAATTTTTCTGCTTCACCATCCCCCAACAAATTTAGCCGTGGTCAGATCTTTTACATCTCAGCTCGAGCCTTCCTTTCAGTAATAGCTGCCTCTTGCATGAGATTTTAAGCTGCATGAGCCCAGGGGCTGTATCAGATTTTGTTCAGTATCGCTTTATGCCAAGTTTAAACTGTGTTTTCTTTATGCATAGTAAGCACCTTACTAATATTTTTAAAGGAATTAATGAAAAAGAGTAACATTAAAAAGTTAGTAAAAAAGTAAACGAGAAATTGATTAAATACTTACCAAATATTTGAATGGAGGAAAGCTTCTTAATGGTTAAAAAAAGACTGTAGAACCGGTTTCTTTAAGAAAAAGAATGATAAATTTGATTTAAAGTGTCCCATGTGTAAACACACACACAAACACACACAAATCAAAAGACAAATAATGCACTGGAAAAATACAGCAATGAATTAAGTACTGTATTATAATTTTGGGGGGAGGATATTTTACAAAGAATTAGGTAAAAAAATCCAGAAAAGATGATATCGAAATAAATACCAACCACAGAAAAAAATACATCGCCAGTAAGCTGAGAAATGCACACTAAAGTTAGATGTCATGTTTAGCAGTGCTTTTTACAATTAAATTATTTAATATGGAAGAGGATATAGTAAAACTTTCTTACATTCCTAGTGGGAATGTAGATTTGTACAACTGTTTGCAAAATGACTTGGTAATATTTATGAAGAGCCTTGAAATGTTGATACTCTTTGAACAAGTAAATCCACTTCTGGGAATGGCCTCTGGAATGCAGCAAGAACTTAGCACATTAAGATGCTTATTATTCACAGTTTGTTTTAATAGTGTGATACTGGAAACAAGCTAAATATTCAAAATTGGAGGAATGGTTTACTAATTTATAGAATATGTATATTTATGGGATGAATTTCTGTGCAGGCACAAAATATGATGTTTTCAGGTAATTTTTAACAGCATGGAAATATGTCCTTTTGTATTTATTGCCAAGTTTAACAAATATATATACACATGCACACACTGCACACACATATATAATAACATTAAATAACAAAAACAACATTCCACTTATTTACTATGACCTATATTAAAAATTAGATTTTATATATATATAAGAATTGTTGAAAAGACACTTCACCTTCAGGTGATCTTAAAAAGCTCTTAGTTAGGTGTGATCAATTTAAGGAGAATATTCAGTGAATTTTTTCCCCAAGTAAAACAACTATTGTTTACTTCTTTAGTTTTTATTTAGGCATGGCTTTTCTTTACATGTATTTCAAATATATGTCCCTCTGAAGATATTATTTGCAATAAGAAGAATAACCATGTATTATCACCTTTTCATAAAACTGTATATAAACCTGTGTGTTACAATTAGAGATTTATAACTAAATTTTCTATGCATACTGAGAAAAATTCAGAAGCTGGTACATTTGATTCAGTGAATATTTTTCAGTTTTACTGTATTTTCACAAAATAATTAAAAATAAATTTCAGCTCTGAAAGAAAACACATTTTGACTGTGTAAAAAGAGAAGTAAATAGAAAACCATGAGAAAAATACTTGAACAAAAGGCAAGTATAAGAGATTGGTTGTGAGCTTATTTAATTCAGCATTTTGTCTTCCTCTTAGTTCATAGCCTATTTGTTTTTGTTCTATTTCCTGGAAAATCATTGACCAGGTCCCCAGAGACATTAGAGATTCTGGTAAGTACATATTACTTGGCTTGTTGCACTGGTTGTGGGAATAGAATTGCTCCCATTTTCCTGCAACAGCTGCAGGCCAAAACAAAAACCAAAAAAAAAGAAAAAAGAAAAAAAACCCCCCAAAAAACGGAAGGGAGAAGAAAGAGAAAAAAAGAAAGAAAAAACCCCACACAAGTTAAGGCAAATTTAAAAATTATAAAATAATAATACAGATATAATATCCTTACTTTATGATCTTCCTTGTTAATTGATAATTGGAGGTCGATTTTAATAGATTTCACCATTTGATTCAATTTGACCTTTATGCACATTTTTCTATGGTATATGAGAGTTGCATATATAATTTCTTTGGCAATGCATAGGATGTGGACTACAGTTACTGAAGAAATGTCTTCGGTTTCATTGTATCATGTTATTTTATGATTAGAAATAAAAGTTAATCACTCACTCTATTACAATATCAGCTTGCGGTTAAAGAGTGCTTTGTGGAAAGTATTAGACACCCCCCACTTTACCAGGATGCTAATTTGTAACATTTTGGTGAAAACAGTGAGGTAACATATTACAGAGCATTCCCTGTCAGAGTGTGCAATCTCTCACATCTCTCCACGTAAGAATAATTAGATCTCATTGCTTTTTCTTAATAATTCTGAAAGGTATTCTTCTTTTTTTTCATTTAACTTTATTTATTTTTTTATACAGCAGGTTCTTATTAGTCATCCATTTTATACACATCAGTGTATACATGTCAATCACAATCTCCCAATTAATCACACCCTCCCCACCCCGACGCTTTCCCCCCTTGGTGTCCATAGGTTTTTTCTCTACTTCAGTGTCTCAGTTTCTGCTCTGCAAACTGGTTCATCTGTACCATTTTCTAGGTTCCACATATATGCGTTAATGTGCGATATTTGTTTTTCTCTTTCTGGCTTACTTCACTCTGTATGACAGTCTCTAGATGCAACCACGTCTCTACAAATGACCCAATTTCATTCCTTTTTGTGGCTGAGTAATAGTCCATTGTATACATGTACCACATCTTCTTTATCCATTCATCTGTTGATGGGCATTTAGGTTGCTTCCATGACCTGGCTCTTGTAAACAGTGCTGCAATGAACATTGGGGTGCATGTGTCTTTTTGAATTATGGTTTTCTCTGGGTATATGCCCAGCAGTGGGATTGCTGGGTCATATGGTAATTCTGTTTTTAGTTTTTTAAGGAACCTCCATACTGTTCTCCATAGTGGCTGTATCAATTTACATTCCCACCAACAGTGCAAGAGGGTTCCCTTTTCTCCACACTCTCTCCAGCATTTGTTGTTTGTAGATTTTCTGATGATGCCCATTCTAACTGGTGTGAGGTGATACCTCATTGTAGTTTTGATTTGCATTTCTTTAATAATTAGTGATGTTGAGCAGCTTTTCATGTGCTTCTTGGCCATGTGTATGTCTTCTTTGGAGAATTGTCTATTTACGTCTTCAGCCCATTTTTTGATTGGGTTGTTTGTGTTTTTGATATTGAGCTGCATGAGCTGTTTATATATTTTGGAGATTAATTCTTTGTCCGATGATTTGTTTGCAAATATTTTCTCCCATTCTGAGGGCTATCTTTTCATCTTGTTTATGGTTTCCTTTGCTGTGCAAAAGCTTTGAAGTTTCATTAGGTCCCATTTGTTTACTAGTGTATAGGGAATGCAAGAGATATCTGTGCAGCAATTTTGTATCCTGCAACTTTACCAAATTCATTAATTAGCTCTAGTAGTTTTCTGGTGGCATCTTTAGGATTCTCTATGTATAGTATCATGTCATCTGCAAACAGTGACAGTTTTACTTCTTCTTTTCCAATTTGTATTCCTTTTTCTTCTCTGATTGCCATGGCTAGGACTTCCAAAACTATGTTGAATACTAGTGGTGAGAATGGGCATCCTTGTCTTGTTCCTGATCTTAGAGGAAATGCTTTCAGTTTTTCACCATTGAGAATGATGTTTGCTGTGGGTTTGTCGTATATGGCCTTAGTTATGTTGAAGTAGGTTCCCTCTATGCCCACTTTCTGGAGAGTTTTTATCATAAATGGGTGTTGAATTTTGTCAGAAGCTTTTTCTGCATCTATTGAGATGATCATATGGTTTTTATTCTTCAATTTGTTGATATGGTGTATCACATTGATTGATTTGCATATATTGAAGACTCCTTGCATCCCTGGGATAAATCCCACTTGATCATGGTGTATGATCCTTTTAATGTGTTGTTGGATTCTGTTTGCTAGTATTTTGTTGAGGATTTTTGCATCTATATTCATCAGGGATATTGGGCTGTCATTTTCTTTTTTTTGTAGTATCTTTGTCTGGTTTTGGTATCAGGGTGATGGTGGCCTCATAGAATGAGTTTGGGAGTTTTCCTTCCTCTGCAATTTTTTGGAAGAGTTTGAGAAGGATGGGTGTTAGCTCTTCTTTAAATGTTTGATAGAATTCACCTGTGAATCCATCTGATCCTGGACTTCTATTTGTTGGAAGATTTTTAATCACAGTTTCAATTTCATTACTTGTGATTGGTCTGTTCACATTTTCTATTTCTTCCTGGTTCAGTCTGGGAAGGTTATACCTTTGTAAGAATTTGTCCATTTCTTCCAGGTTGTCCATTTTATTGGCATAGAGTTGCTTGTAGTAGTCTCTTAGGATGCTTTGTATTTCTGCCATGTCTGTTTTAACTTGTCCTTTTTCATTTCTAATTTTATCGATTTGAGTCCTCTCCCTCTTTTTCTTGATGAGTCTGGCTAATGGTTTATCAATTTTGTTTATCTTCTCAAAGAACCAGCTTTTAGTTTTATTGATCTTTGCTATTGTTTTCTTTGTTTCTATTTCATTTATTTCTGCTCTGATCTTTGTGATTTCTTTCCTTCTACTAACTTTGGGTTTTGTTTGTTCTTCTTTCTCTACTTCCTTTAGGTGTAAGGTTAGATTGTTTATTTGAGATTTTTCTTGTTTCTTGAGGTAGGCTTGTATAGCTATAAACTTCCTTCGTAGAACTGCTTTTGCTGCATCCCATAGGTTTTGGATCATCTTGTTTTCATTGTCATTTTTCTCTAGGTATTCTTTGATTTCCTCTTTGATTTCTTCAGTGTTCTCTTGGTTATTTAGTAACGTATTGTTTAGCCTCCATGTGTTTGTGTTTTTTACGTTTTTTTCCCCCTGTAATTGATTTCTAATCTCATAGCGTTGTGCTCAGAAAAGATGATTGATATGATTTCAATTTTCTTAAATTGACTGAGGCTTGATTTGTGATCCAAGATGTGATGTATCCTGGAGAATATTCCATGTGCACTTGAGAAGAAAGTGTAATCTGCTGTTTTTGGATGGAATGTCCTATAAATATCAATTAAATCTATCTGGTCTGTTGTGTCATTTAAAGCTTGTGTTTCTGTATTAATTTTCTGTTTCGATGATCTGTCCATTGGTGTAAGTGAGGTGTTAAAGTCCCCCAGTATTATTGTGTTACTGTCGATTTCCTCTTTTTGAGCTGTTAGCAGTTGCCTTATGTATTGAGGTGCTCCTATGTTGGGTGCATATATATTTATAATTGTTATATATCTTCTTCTTGGATTGATCCCTTGATCATTATATAGTGTCCTTCCTTGTCTCCTGTAACATTCTTTATTTTAAAGTCTATTTTATCTGATATGAGTATTGCTACTCCAGCTTTCTTTTGATTTCCATTTGCATGGAATATCTTTTTCCATCCCCTCACTTTCAGTCTGTATGTGTCCCTAGGTGTGAAGTGGGTCTCTTGTAGACAGCATATATATGGGTCTTGTTTTTGTATCCATTCAGCAAGCCTGTGTCTTTTGGTTGGAGCATTTACTCCATTCACATTTAAGGCAGTTATCGATACATATGTTCCTATTACCATTTTCTTAATTGTTTTGGGTTTGTTTTTGTAGGTCCTTTTCTTCTCTTGTGTTTCCCACTTAGAGAAGTTCCTTTAGTATTTGTTGTAGAGCTGGTTTGGTGATGCTGAATTCTCTTAGCTTTTGCTTGTCTGTAAAGCTTTTTATTTCTCTGTTGAATCTGAATGAGATCCTTGCCAGGTAAAGTAATCTTGGTTGTAGGTTCTTCCCTTTCATCACTTTAAGTATATCATGCCACTCCCTTCTGGCTTGCAGAGTTTCTGCTTAGAAATTAGCTGTTAACCTTATGGGAGTTCCCTTGTATGTTATTTGTCATTTTTCTCTTGCTGCTTTCAATAATTTTTATTTGTCTTTAATTTTTCCCAATTTGATTACTGTGTGTCTTGGTGTGTTTCTCCTTGGGTTTATCCTGTATGAGACTCTCTGAGCTTCCCTCACTTGGGTGGCTATTTCCTTTCCCATGTTAGGGAAGTTTTCGACTATAATCTCTTCAAATATTTTCTTGGGTCCTTTCTCTCTCTCTCTCTTCTCCTTCTGGGACCCCTATTATGCGAATGTTGTTGAGTTTAATATTGTCCCAGAGGTCTCTTAGGCTGTCTTCATTTCTTTTCATTCTTTTTTCTTTATTCTGTTCTGCAGCAGTGAATTCCACCATTCTGTCTTCCAGGTCACTTATCCATTCTTCTGCCTCAGTTATTCTGCTATTGATTCCTTCTAGTGTAGTTCTCATTTCAGTTATTGTATTTTTCATCTCTGTTTGTTCTTTAAATCTTCTAGGTCTTTGTTAAACATTTCTTGCATCTTCTTGATCTTTGCCTCCATTCTTTTTCAGATGTCCTGGATCATCTTCACTATCATTATTCTGAATTCTTTTTCTGGAAGATTGCCTATCTCCATTTCATTTAGTTTTTTTTTCTTGGGTTTTATCTTGTTCCTTCATCTGGTACATAGACCTCTGCCTTTTCATCTTGTCTATCTTTCTGTGAATGTGGTTTTTGTTCCACAGGCTGCAGGATTGTAGTTCTTCTTGCTTCTGCTGTCTGACCTCTGGCGGATGAGGCTATCTAAGAGGCTTGTGGTAGTTTTCTGATGGGAGGGACTGGTGGTGGGTAGGGCTGGCTGTTGATCTGGTGGGCAGAGCTCAGTAAAACTTTAATAAGCTTGTCTACTGATGGGTGGGGCTGGGTTCCCTCCCTGTTGGTTGTTTGGCCTGAGGTGACCCAACACAACAGCCTACCTGGGCTCTTTGGTGGGGCTAATGGTGGACTCTGGGAGGCCTCACGCCAAGGAGTACTTCTCAGAACTTCTGCTGCCAGTGTCGTTGTCCTCACGGTGAGGCACAGCTGCCCCCTGCCTCTGCCGGAAACCCTCTAACAGTAGCAGGTAGGTCTGGTTCAGTCTCCTATGGGGTCATTGCTCCTTCCTCTGGGTCCCAATGCGCACACTACTTTGTGTGTGCCCTCCAAGAGTGGAGTCTCTGTTTTCCTCAGTCCTGTCGAAGTCCTGCAATCAAATCCTCCTAGCCTTCATAGTCTGATTCTCTAGGAATTCCTCCTCCCGCTGCCAGACCCCCAGGTTGGGAAGCCTGACATGGGGCTCAGAACCTTCACTCCAGTGGGTGGACTTCTGTGGTATAAGTGTTCTCCAGTTTGTGCGTCACCCACCCAGCAGTTATGGGATTTGATTTTATTGTGATTGTGCCCCTCCTACCATCTCATTGCAGCTTCTCCTTTGTCTTTGCATGTGGGGTATCTTTTTTGGTGAGTTCCAGTGTCTTCCTATTGATGATTGTTCAGCAATTAGTTGGGATTCTGGTGTTCTCTAAAGAGGGAGTGAGAGCATGTCCGTCTACTCCGCCATCTTGAACCAGTCCTGAAAGGTATTCTTTGATAAAGAAGTTTGATTTCCTAGGGGACAAAAGATGTGCTTTAAAATAGTGAATGATGCACGTTTTCATTTAAAAGAAGGTAGATAACTGGAAAACTGATTTTCTTAAGTAAATTACCTGCTCTTGTTCACAAATAAGACTTCTAAAATATGAACTTTTTTTTACCCACCCCTCACTTTTGAGTGATTTTATAATTTTTCAAAAGTTTTTTTTTTTTCTTTTTGTGTATTTTTCATCACTTTGATGTGATTAGGTGGGGCTCTGCTAAGCAGAATGGAATTACTTTGCTGTTAATTAATACATTCTCTGTATGTGCTGGGCCAGATTGTCATTCTTCTTATCAGCCTACCATTTTTTTTTTTTTTCTACACAGAGATAATGTTGAATCATAAACTTTGTAAGAGGAGAATATCCACAGGGACCATGAAAAATTACCTCATGACTGTTAATTAACACCAAGCTGCCTGCTACAGGTGATAAAGTTTGGTGGGAATGTACACCGAGATCATTATATTCCTTAAGAAATGGTGTAGGGTGATATTTGCTATGTTTTGGTTAATTCATAATCAAAATTATGATGCAAATACTGTTAGAATTTTGTAGAAAAAAGATTTTTTATGCCGTCTTTGTCTTTCTAAAACAGTACTATGAAGTATTTATGAACTAATACAGAGACACCCAGAAAGTGAAAAAACTCATGATTTTAATGATAGAACAGTCAGTAATTCCTGTTTTTAGGAACAAATATAATGTAGGGGTGGGCACAGCTGTGGAGAGAATTGGGGAGTGTTGTTTTAGAATTAGTGTATGGTCTCTTTGTTTCTCATTGGCATAAAAATATCTATCTTGCTTTCTCTTTTTTTTTTAACCTATTTTATTCTGATTCTAGGGAGGGGTTGGAATTGGGGAGGCAAGTACTGTGGTGACTTGATAGACAAGAATAGGAAGAACAGAAGAACTGGCAAGAGTTTGAGGTTCATCGTGTTTATAAATATTTCTGAATCCCAAATCACATGACTTTTAATCTAGTAATAGTGCCTGGATTCCTACTGCATTATGGACTCCTCAAAATTCGTCTCACATGTTGTGGTTAGTTATAGGTGCACCAATTCACAAAGGGTACCAACCAGGGCAGGTAGAAGGGTGACACTCTCTGAATTAAAATGCAAGGGTGGAGAGTGTGTATGAGATCTATCTATGTTCAGATGTCTGGAGATATTTAAGCTTCTCAAGGAAGTGACCACCATGTTTATTTAACTTGATGTGGTAGCCTTTTTACCTAGCACTAAATGTAGCTTACAGTGGATGTTCTTTAAATGAATGTAATTGAAAAAGGAAACTTTTTTTTTTGGTCATGATTCAGGGCAACACTAAGAGAGTAAAAAGCTGCAGGAAAACACATAGAGGAAGAATTATCTTGTATTTAGGAATAGACTTCATCCTAATGAAGGAAGTGGGTTCCCTAACACTAAGTCTGACTGCCAATGCTGGTGTTCATCTTTCATGGATGATTTAGAAGATATCTCTCTGGGGCATAGAAGAAAGTACCTTTTAAGGAACGCCTGCATTTTAATTTTACATGATTCTAACTTTCATGTCCTTAGCTTACAAAACACTGCAGTCACCACGATCTAAATGAAATAGCAAAGTAGTCAGAGTTTATTTCTCTAATTCTCTCTCTGCACTTCAGAATCCCTCTCCTTTTAAAACTGTTCTCCCGTCTTCAAAATCTCCAAAGCCCCACGTGTACCTGTCATGCACCAGCTCTCCTGTTCCCTCTAGTTCCACTGTTTATGCAAACAATTCAAAATTTGTTCTGTCCCTCAAATCCAAACAAAAACAGCCCTTATTACTCAGTGCTTTTGTGTTACAATCTGGTGAAAATAATTCAACACAAGTTATGGATTTAAAATAAATGGAATGATCTCAGAGGGTGTTTAAGCATGAGTACATCCCCATCAATATCTAAGTGTTCAGTCCTGGAAGAGGCAAGAACAGGGAACTTCTAAGCTCGACATGTCTCCTGGAGGCCCTGATGAGCCCATCCACTTTTTTCAGTGACTCCCGCCCCAAGGGGCAGTGCTGTAAAAACACACACCTTGAACTGAGAGAGCATGGTCTGGCACAACTTCTGCAAGTATCAGAACTCATGAATCATAAATATGTGAATGTGAACAGTTGCTTGTATGTAGGAAAAAAAATTTTCATTAGGAACATAGTTTTCCCATGTCACTTTTAAATGTCCCATGAGGTCAACTTGAATTTACTCTCAACAATCCCTCTTCTTCCTAGCATGTTTTTTGTTTTGGTTGTTTTTCCTTTTACTGTCCTGAAGCGTCTGGTTCTGAGAACAGAAGCATCTACCTGAAGGAAACAGAGGTTCCCATGATAACTAAGGGGAAAGGGAATAGAAGTGAGAAACAGAGCAGATCTGGTGTCTGCTGGCTGATTTATTTTAGAACCTGTACACATGATCTTGTGTTTGTTTTTAAGCCTGTGTACTTGGATAAAATATAAATGTGGTCTACATTCAAAATCCTAAATGAGGTCCTATATGTTAACATAAGTGATGACGTCGGAAGACTACAAGGCTGAAGTTATTTCCTTGATTTTGATAATCTTTTAGTATAATAGTATATCTAACAGAAATTATATGTAATATAAAAATCCACATTTTTCTGACAGAGTGATCACAAAATGTGTGATGTTTAAAATAACCAATCTTCATTTTGTGTTTTTTCTTACACATGGTACTGGAAGCAAAACACTTAAGAGGAATCTAGACAATCCAAATGTTTGATTTTCCAAATGATTTTGCCAGAATCTTTGAGTTAAAATTTTTTTTCTCTCACTCCTGCTGAGAAAGTACATACATTTTGAAATTTAGTCTATTTGAGCAATGCTTTTTTTCCCCTTTAAGATGATAATAAGCATATGGGAGTGGGATTGAACTTGAGACAAGCTGTTGATTTCTATTGAATACTCAAAAAATGTAAGGTATCAAAAAAATTTTTTTAACTATCCAGTGATAGGCTAAAATGTATTAAAAGTCCAGTAAAAAATCATCCTGATGTGGAGCTTATAGGAAGAAACGTATGGTTGGAGTATATTTCATAATTGGGGTTGTGATTATTTTGCTTAGTCCTTAGAGTTATAAAGTTATGGTTTTCAAGGAAGAGAATTAAGGAGCAGAGAGGGATACTGAAATTCACATAGTGGCAGCAAGAATATTATTATACCTATCCTATCACCATTCTTTTGTTATCTCGTTATTTTCGGAGCCATGTATTTAGAAATAACATACATATATATATATATAAAATATGTTCTATTATATAATTATAAAATAACATATATGTTATATGATAGTATATATATGTCATAATATATATATAAAACATATATATAACATGTATTATATAACAGTATAATATATTATAATATATATATAGTCCTATGCTCCTAAGAAAGATTTTGAACAGATAGAGAATATACACTAGAGGCATTAACTGATTTTAAAGGATACACTTATAAATACATTTTCTTCTGTATCTATTGAGAAAATAGACTTCTGAGAAATCAAGTGGTATATCTTAGAGGTATAGCTAAAAGGAAATGGAGACCTGGGTTTTGTTTACATCTTTATGAAACTAGATTAGCACAACCATTTAACTTTGTGGGTTCTCAGTCTCTTCATTTGTAAACCAGTGGGACTGAACTGGAAGACCATTTCTAGCTCTAGTTTGTTTGACTAAAGAAAGAAACAGGCTAGTCTTAGAACATCTGTGAGAACACGAGGTCTGTCTTTGGGGCCTTCTCACCTACATTTCTTTGCCACTCTGCCCTCTTCTTTCTTGCTCATCTGCTTTCTGCTGAAAATATTCAGGTGTCTGGGCCCACGAGGTTTCCTACTGAACTTCTTCCTTCTTGCAAAGGTTTATGATGACTTTTATAACTTGCTGTTTAGCTTAACCTCTACCAAAATACCCAGGCCTTATCCAATTAAACTCTGCTTTCAGCTAGCAATAAAAAATAAATACTCGAATGAATCTAAGTAGCAGACTTCCATGTTCATGTTCTCAGTTTTTAGTATGCATCACTTGTTGAAAGCCCATATTTGGCGCCTGGTGCCCCAGCCCCTGAATGTCCATTTTGAACAAATTCCCTAACAGATTTGGAGGCTATTTGAGAAACATAGGTCTAGGATTTTTGTATATCGTCAGAGATTTAGAAGGATTTATTTTAAATTATAGATAGAGTATTTGGGGTTTGCAACATGATGCTTCAAGTCACATAATAAAATTGTGTATAATTTTTATAGGTTTTACTCCTTAGACAGTTCTCACTCTCTGGCACAGGGCCTATTTCCTGCAGAATAATTCTGTTTCTTTTCTCCAGTGAATTTTCCCACATAGTATTTCACCTAGAGTTCATGTGTAAAAAAATGGAGTCACAATTGAGAAAAATGGAAGAAAATGAACTTTCAAAATTACGAATTAATCATCTATTCTATATAGTAGTAACAATTTATCCCTCCCCCCACCCACCCCCTGGCAACCACAAGCTTGCCTTCTACATCCATAACTCTATTTCTGTTTTGTAGATAAGTTCATTTGTCCCTTTTTTTAGATTCCACATATCAGCAATATCATATGATATTTGTCTTTCTGTGTCCGACGTCACTCAGCATGACAATCTGCAGGTCCATCCATGTTGCTGCAAATGGCATTATTTTGTTCTTTTTTATGGGTAATATTCCATTGTATATATGTACCACATCTTCTTTATCCATTCATCTGTTGATGGACATTTAGGTTGCTTCCATGACCTGGCTATTGTAAATAGTGCCGCAATGAACATTGGGGTGCATGTATCCTTTAGAATTATGGTTTTCTCTGGGTATATGCCCAGGAGTGGAGTTGCTGGATCATATGGTAGTTCTATTTCTAGTTTTTTAAGGAACCTCCATACTGTTCTCCATCGTGGCTGTACCAATTTACATTCCCACAAACAGTGCAAAAGGGTTCCCTTTTCTCCACATCCTCTCCAGCATTTATTGTTTGTAGATTTTTTGATGATGGCCGTTCTGACCCGTGTGAGGTGGTACCTCACTGCAGTTTTGATTTGCATTTCATTAACAATTAGTGATGTTGAGCATCTTTTTATGTCCTTTTTAGCCATCTGTATGTCGTCTTTGGAGAAATGTCTATTTAGATCTTCTGCCCATTTGATTGGGTAAAAGAATATTTTAAAAAACTATAAAAGCAGATCTTCCTTAAGTGACTCACTGTAGAAGTTCAATGCCAAGAATAGGTTTTTAGTATTTTTATTTATTAGTTACTATTGTTTTCTCTAATTCCCCTCATATACTCATTTTCATGGCTTATAATAAAAGTTCCGCTTATTTAATGAGCAACTCCATGAAATTCCTTAAAATCTATTGCTCAGTGGATGGCCTTGGGCCTTTACTAGAAATGCTGAAAATTTGGACCCAGTCCAGACCTACTGAATTAGAACCTGCATTTTATGAGATTCCTAGTTGATTTGTATTTGTTTTAAAATTTGAGAAGTGCTACCTTAAAATACTTTTCCTTGGGCTCTACCAGACTGGAGTTTACTTTTAATATGTTACCTTATGAAATTACAAATTTTTAATAATAATGTTTTAAAAAATAGCTGTATTGTTTTTGTATAAATTATACATGTTTATTTAAGATATAAAGATAACACAGAGAAATGGAAATAAGGAAACTCACTCAACCACTCAGAAATAACATTATCATATGATAATTTTAGACATCTCTATATACAGATATAGATGTAGCTATAGGTTGAAAGATGGATGGATGGATGGATGGATGGATGGATGGGGAAAGGATGAGAGAGAAAATTTTACTGAAGTGAAATCATGCTATCTATAGAACATTTTAAAATGAAAGATACTAAGTTAATTTTTTCTGAAATCAGAATTATTGAGAATTTATAAATACGAAGAAATTTAAGTGAAATTGAAGGTATTGCTGAACTTGAAGCAAATGTTTACAAGAAGAGGTATTAGATTTTAAATGTCTTCTAAAATGTAATAACATTGTGTTTCAAGTTTGGACATCTGTTGTCTGTCCAATGAAGGATGAGGAAATAAATATCATTGCACTGCTTTGCACATTCACCTCCCGATTTGGTTTCTTCAAAACAATTTTTTTTGCAATGTCAAGGTTTCTAATATTCACCTTCCATTCTACCATCATAATTTTAATAATTGTTTAAGCTTAACTACTTTATTTAGGGGTATAATTATCTTATCAGTAGTACTTACAACATCTACCATCCTGAATTTTTATTTTGATTCATCTCTTAAATGCAAAGATTTCATTAAATATTATTATTCTCTTCCCAAGACAGTCCAACGAGTATTGTTTTCTTTAGCTTCTTGCATGCTTGAGAAGGCATGTTGTCCTTTTCCTGGAAGGCCAAAGTGCATGGATATGTACTTTGTTATTCTTTGTTGTTTAATACTGGTGATACTGCTGTGCTTTCAGAGATTATTTTCTTGAAGAAATCTCAGATCAGTTTAATACACCTATCTCCCCCTTCTTGTACTTAGGGAGTATATATACAACTCTTTTTCTATGAAGTTTAGTAACTTTACCAGAATATCTTAGTTTTACTATCAATTTTTTTGTGGTGCACAGTGTGCCGTAAGTTGCTGTAGATTTGAGTTTCCTTTATTTCAGTACAGTTTTCTTTGATAAAGTTTTAAATTTTTTTCTCCATTTTACTTGTTCCCTTTCTTGGGAACTCTATCTGTGTGTTCAGATTTGTTTGTTTTTCTTCTATTTCAGCATAGTAATAACAGGTTTTGTTATGAATGGGAGATTTCATCACTCACTCGACCCTGATATTTAGATTTTTCCTTCTGTACTATATCATTACCCTTAGGAATTATCACCAATGTTCTATTTCAGAGACTGATGAGTGTTCTGAGCTGTGGCCACAGGGTACAAGCAGAGGTGACTTGGAAAACACTCAGAGTTATGGGAAGATGTCCATCTGTTGATAATATAAATGTCACATTGTTGGCTGCTATCACTAGAAGGCCCATATGGCCCAGAGATGGCAAGTAGCTCATTAGGCTCCCCTCTCAGAAGATATATAGTTTCCTCTATAATAACGACACATGGTATGATATCAGGAGTACAAGTGACAAAAGAAAAAAAAATAAATTTACCTTACCAAAATTAAAAAATTTTGTGTTTCAAAGGTCATCATCAATAAAGTGAAAAGATAATCCATAGAATAGAAGAAAATATTCGCAAAACATATATCAGATATTCTAGATATTTATAATCTACAATATATGCACAACTTTTACAACTCAGTAATCAAAGGACAAATAACCCAGTTTTTAAAAATGGGCAAAGGATCTGAATAGGCATTTCTGCAAAGAATGTATACAAATGGCCAAGAAGCATAAGAAAAGATAGCATTATAGCCATCATGGGCATGGAAATCAAAACCACAGTGAGAACCTACTTTCCACCTACTAAGATGGTTATGACGTAAAAAGACATAATAACAAATGTTGATGAGGATGGGGAGAAGTCAGTGCCCTCATATATTGCTGCTGGGCGTGTAAAATGGTGCAGCTGCGTTGGAAAGCAGTCTGGCAATTTCTGAAAAGGTGAAACACAGATTTACCATATGACCCAGGAATTCCACTCCTAGGTGTATACTCAAGAGAAATGGGAACATGCGTTCGTGCAAAAACTTGTACATGGGTGTTTATAGTAGCTTTATTCATAATAGCCCCCAAATAGAAACAAGCTCTGTGCCCATTAATAGATGAATGGGTAAGTGCAATGTGATATATCCATCCAGAGAATACTACTCAGCAATATGAAGGTGTTAAGTACTGGTACAAGGTACAACATGGATGAACCTTGAAAATATTATGCTAAATGAAAGGAGCCAGTCACAAAAGATTGCATATTGTATGGCCCATTCATATGAAATATTCAGAATAGGTAAATCTATAAAAACACAAAGTATTGATAGATTAGTCTTTGCCAGGGTCTGGGGTGGGTCGGGAGTGGGATGTAGAGACATTGCTCATGGTGGATGGGTATAGGGTTTCTTTGGGGGGCTGAAGATATTCTAAAATTAGGTTTGGTGATGGTTGCACAACTCTGCTAATATACTAGAAACCACTGAATTGGATATTTTAAATAGGTAAATTTTATGCTATGTGAATTATATCACAATAAAATCACTAAAAGAAAAAAGCCAGGTGGAGTGCAGTCTTGCTCCCAGGTTTCTCTTTGGTCCCTCGTGATATTAGCAGTCTTCCCAGTCAGACTGTTTCCCCAAGGTCATGGCTCTGCTCATACTCTGGTACCATTTTTCTGTCCCTCTTCCCCTCAATCCAGGTGGTTCCTTTCATGGTCCTGGTGAAGATCAGAGCTAACACATGGCGGAGGCTTTATTCTTCCCTTGCTTTCTTTTTAATATCACAGTCACTGCATAATTATACCCTGCTTGTCTCCCAAAGCCTTCTTTTTTGAGTTCCAAAAACCTCTGGTGAAAGTAAAAATCCAAACCTAGACAATTTTTTTAATGGTTGTTTTTGGGATTAGGGTTGTGGGAAATAACTCATAATTCACAGGAATTGTAATTCCTGCTAGTAACTTTTGGCATGTATGGAGAAAACAGAAATATATTTGAGCCAAATCATGTTTTCCAAGCCTGCTAGGCTTTTGAGAAGTCCACAGGGCTTTTTTTTTTTTTTTTTTAATCTTTTGCTAAGAATGAAATGAGGATTGATTTTTTTCTCTTCCTCTTGTCCAGGAAAACATTTCATAAACTGCAGAGTTAAACCCACTCTTCTTATTTTTGTGGTCAGTTTTTATTCCAAAGTTTTTTCCTCAACTGCTCACGTCCTGAGAAAAATTTCACTGCTTAATCTCACAGGAGACATTATTTGTATTACAAAACAAATTTGATCATGTATAATGAGACATCAAAGTGCCAGGCCTGCTGATGTGCTTTAACACTGCTCAGGGCATTCTTTTTCCAGTGAATTTTATGTCTGAAAACAAATTAGGAAGAAAAGACTACTCAGTGAGAATATGGAATCATATCAAAGAAAGTGTTCAAACCATCAGAGAGTTTCTGACATCCAGCAATTCACTTCCAGACTAGAGATGTATTAGGCAAATTTATTTACAACTTCTAAATCTAAAATTCCCCAAGATACCCTTTTAGGTTTATAATTGTAACCTCATTTATAATTAAAACACTTCTGTTAGTTTGGGAAGAGGGTTATTAGAACTTGAAATATATATGTATAAATATTTTTTACATAATTAAAATTATATAATATATATTATATATTATTATAATTAAAATTATATAATATATAATATATAGTATCTGTTTTATATAATTATAAAAATTTATATATAATTTTTCAAAAATAATTTTTTAATATGTAATACATTCACATGGCTTAACATTTTAAAACTGTGCAAACAGGAATAGAAGAAATAGAATGAAAATTCTCCCTCCTCCCCTCCACCCCCTCCCAGTTTGCATTTCCAAAGACAAGCAGTTTAGCTGGTCCTTTGCTTCTGGTATATGGTTCAAGAAACATTCTACAAATTTGGAAGGAAATATATATATATATATATATATATATATATATATATATATGCATATTTCTTTTTTTCATCTTTATACAAATGCTAGTGATTATATGGTCTATTTTGTACATTTCTTTTTTTCACTTTATACGAAGTCTTGGAGATGTCCGTTTTTCCAACATGGAATGGTTCCTTAAAGATTAAAAAAACATAAGTTAAATGTACTTTACAAGTTTTAAAAATTAAGTTTGTTTTTTGTCTGGACTCCTTTTGTCTCTCAATATTTTCTTTTTCATTATATTCTTACTTTCACAGATTTACCTTTGAGAGTATTAAGATGGTAGTGTGATGTTTTAATTGCTATTCAGTCTGACAAAATTTATCTTTCTGTGGTTATACCAGAAGAGACTTCTGATTGATAATCCCTCGTGAGATGTACACAAGACATTTTGCTGAGATTAAACTTTAGTCTTCTGATTTTAGAATCCTCACAATTGCAGTATGTTAAAATGTTAATTCTCTAAGATATTGCCGAGAGACAGATGGGATAATTATCTACATATCAAATATAATTGTTTGGAAGTTACAAATTAAATCATGAACCAAATTTCTTATGCATGAAGCTTAACTCTAGTGAATTCCCTTGAAGAATTGTAAGTCAATAGCTTTCAAGACCACTACCACTATATTTTAAATGAATGGTTTGCTTACATATTAGCTAAATAGTTATATTATCAATTTATAACAATATATAATATCTCACAGTATTTATTTCTGTTTTTCACTTTGTTCCTTGGTGTTCTACCAGCTTTTTCTTTAGGTGACTCTGACCCTTCGGATCTCTATTCCTTGGTTATTTTCTCGGCTTTGTGGAACTCTGTCACCTTTGCACAGGGACCATGCTTATCTTCTCTGCATGGTTCCAGTTTTGTTATATCTGATGCCTAAGTGAGCACTCTGAACTCCGGACCAGGTTAAACCCTCCTTCTATATGTTTCCTTAACTCTCCTCTTATAACACATATGCCGACATCTTCAGTATCCATCATCCTTTAACAGAACCTCTTGTTCATTGTCTTCAAGAGGAGGACCATGTCTCTCTTGTTCATTGTTTTCTCTCCACTCTCAAGCTGGGTGCCTTACCCATCTTAGGCACTCAGTAAGTCTATGTATTTTCGTTGAATGGTTGAGGGAATGAAATAACAGACTTAAAAATACCTCCCAACTTCTAAGTTCCATGGACATGTTCATGATTCTTTCTCAACTAAGTTATTTGTTTCTAATTCCCACTTCTTTGAGGCTGAGCAGGTTGATAACTCAGAAGGAAGATTATGGAAGAAGAAGGGAGAACCCTAGAAAGTTGTCCTGGAATTTAGTCTCCTCCAACCACTTCCAGATATTCCAGACTTATGTTAGACCTCTGGCTCCTGTATCCAGTATTCTATATTTTGGGCAGAGTTCTATGAAAATGCCTAAATGTTTACTCCAAATCAATGATCTCTGAAGTTTTACATACATAAATCGAATGTTATGAAGTTTTATATACAAAATCAAATGGAAGTTGCTCCTTTTCCTTGTCTTGAAAAGACGATATCACTTTGTGGCTATGTCTTTGGAAGGGTAATGCATATTTAGTTCAATTCATAGAAGGTAATTAAGAAATTCTAATTAGATTAAAAAGTACACCTTAGAAACTATATATTTTTTAATAGAATACGTTAGGTAGATTTTAACTCAGTGTAAGTGAGTTAGTTATTTAAGCCTTTTAAATCTTGATTTTTAAAATTATAAATGTTATATTTCTTCCTTTTATAAAAACTATACACAATTTTTTCTTAATTTGACAGAGGAAAAGATTGTGCTTAAAGGGTTTGATCATCTCCTCTCTTAAAAAATAAGCATATACTTTGAATAGGTAACATATTTACATATATTAATAATCAATGACTGTACAAGAATGTTGTGAAAAGTCTTTCTCCTGGCTTTGTCCTCTACCCAATTTTCATCCATACCTCCATTCAATAAGCATTTTTTTTAGTGTCCTGACATCATCTCATCTCATAGGATATGGATTAGTTAAAAGTCCAGAGTGTATTATCAGAGAATTAAAACAAATCCTCTATAATCAAAAAGTGAGTCTCTTAAAGGTCTTGCTAAAATGTAACAAAATACGTTATGGCAGAAGATAGGATATTCTGCTTGCTAGAACAGGAATCAGCAAGTTTTTCCTATGGAAAGGACCAGATATTACTGTAATTATTCTAGGCCCTGTAGGCCATAAGGACCCTTTTACAGCTAGTCAACTCTGCTGTTGTAACTTAAAGAGCATCTGTACACAGTATGTAGATGAATGAACATGTTTGAGCTGAAATAAAACTTTATTTATGGACACTGAAATTTGAGTTTCATATGCCATGAAATATTCTTCTTCTATGAATTTATTCCAGACATTTTAAAATATAAAAGCCATGCTTCATTCATAGGTTATAAAAAAAACAAGCAGTGGGCGAGATTTGCCTTCTGAGCTATCGTTTGCTGACCCCTGAAGTACAGCAAAATATGTTGTTGGGTTCTGAACACAATTCATTTCATTTTTAACTGATGATTTTTGCTTTAGTGTATTCAAAATACTGATTATTAAATATCTTAATTGATTTTTTTTTGTCTTATATGTTCAATTCAATATATTACTTAGGGAAGAAGACATAACACTTTTGAGTGATGATTAGATGCTAGACACTTGGTACTTTATCTCGCTTAATCCAGTTACCAACACTATGAAGTAGATATTATTATTTCTATTTTATAGATGACGTAATGAGGAAGGAGAGAATTAGCAACATTTCCCCCGTGTACTAGCTAGGGGATGGACTGTAGTTTTTAACAGAGGTTGATTGTACTCCATGGTTATAGAACTGAACAACAACAACTACTCTTCAGTCACATAAATATGCTGCTTCCACTTGGCACCATTCTATGCTCATGGAACTTAGGTGTTCAAAGTTTTGTTGCTGTCTGTTGGTAGGTTGATGTTCAATGCTGCTATTTTCACAAAGATATAAACAGGAAAATTGAATTCATAGTGACTTTCATTACATAATTTTCACCTGAGTGATTTTACTTTATCTAGCTTCCTTTTAAGGGGAATTGGATTGGAAAATTGGCAAATGGAGTTTAAAATAGAGTATTTTTTTTTTTCCAAATATGGTCCCTGACTTGCAGTTATATGTATAATTTAATTTTTCGTTCTGCAATTTCAGTCTGTTTCCTCTTGCATCCTCAGATGTTCAGAACATTGGATGACACCCGATATCAGGGGATTGTTTTTCGCAGTGGTTAGAGGGAGAATGAAGTGTTTTTCTGGAGGGATTATAACATTAGTTAAAGCATGCACTCTTTCTTCGGGACTTAAAACAATTAAGAGTGTGATCCTTTCATCCCAACAACAGCATTGAATTATAGCCATAATGTTGAGAGTAAAATTCAGCTACCCTTAAAAAGAGACTTCAACATAGGAAATGCATTTTACTTTATTACTATTTAAATTTAAACAAACCTTTGTTGAATAGATACTGAGTTATTGCATAGAGATTATTTCAGAGTATTTTAGGAGTTTATTAAATTATTTGAACAGGATTGTTTCAGTGAAAGCAAAAACTAGTAGCACGCCATTATAATTAATATTATCACTTGTTTGGAAAAGGTTAAATTTTCATTTTGCATTAGAATCTTGCGCTAATAGCTTGAAATATGCTAACCAATTGGATGATTATGACCTTCAACAGTCATCTGCCATGCTGTTAAGACGTTCTCTCTTTAGCCCTGGCAAATATACATTTTAAAATCCTTTTAGAGATTTGTGGGTTTATCTCCGGTGTACAAGAGCATTCTGTAATTAAATAATTAAATTATTGATTCCAAATCATAGGACTTTAGAGATCAGACAATTTCTTTAATTTTAATGATCGTTTAAAGGCTAATAATCAGAAGGTTCACTTACTGACCTGTAGATGTCAGAGAAAAATTTTATTTCACATCTGCTTCCACAATTTAAAGCAGAAGCTAATACTAAGATCATGCCATTGCATTTTATTCTATTGATAAGAGTTGCAGTCATTACTTAATGACTATAAAGGAGGAGGAAAAGCCCCTTTTTGTAAGAAGAGTAGTTTATTTAAAATAAAAACTAAATATTGTGTGTGATGAAATTGAAAATATTTGTCAAGAATGTGGAATAATGCCGTTCTACGTAAGAGACACCAATACCCTTCAAAACATTAGCTGTTCTTATTTTTAAACTTTTTTACAGAGTGTAAGATATTAATATTTTGATATGTATTCACAGAAGTCAGAAATTTATAGTTAAAACATGATAAGCATGTTGAAAATTATTAAATATACCAATGATTATACTTTATGTATGCATAATAATGATCTCAGAAAGCCCTGTGAGGGAGGGCATAGTATTCTCAGCAGTGCCCTGTACATATGCAACACTCAAATGTTTATTGAATGAATGAATTAATGGCACTGATCTTCTGTCTACTTTGTTTTATTCCCCCCCAAATCTTATTTTCTCATATCCTTTTGTCAATCCTCAGTAAATAGTCCTATTATTTTTTTAATAACTGAAGAAGCTCAGTTAGTTTATAATGGATAATTTCTTGAAATATATTAGTTATCTAAAATTATTCTTTGTATTCATTTCTGATTTCTGTCTTCAGGAAGCTATTTAACAACACTTTGCATGAAATACATGGAATGCCCTCGCTTCAACAAAATGTAAAACTGTAACATAATAAAACATGAAAAGGGAGTTAAAGCCATTTATTTATTTTTCATTCAAATAGAGATACATTTCATGGAAGTGCATATTTCATTTCTCAAGCTCTAATCCTCTGAATACATTTTTAAGTTAATTTTTCAGCTGGGTGGTGCTAGGATAGTAAGCAGAAGTTAGAAAATTTTGAGACTAATGAATCAAGACAGTCAAATGGTATATTGAAAATGGAGTCTTACAATTTAGTAAAATCTCATTTTAATATGGCTTGACATTATATACAGTTGTAGATACTTCAGATTAGAGTTCCCTATGAACATAATTACCTATAACTTGTGTTACAGATAATATTCTTCTCCTATCAGGTCATGATGCTACAAAACCAAGGTTATAAAAATGTACAAAGAAAATGAGCATGACTCAAAAACATTTTTTGGACTGTTTTTAAAGAGCCCAATTTTACTACATTTTCTCAAATACTTATTAGAGTTGTTTTCAGGTGTCTTTTTTCATTGGAATTGTCATTAACTGATTCAGGCGGTTTGGATTTCCCACTTCCTGTATGCTACTGATACTGCCTTTATTATTTTTTAATTGAAGTATAGTTGATTTACAATGTTGTGTTAGTTTCAGGTATACAGCAAAGTGAGATATATATATATATATATGTACATGTATATATATTTATATATACACACACACACACACACACACACACACGTTCTTTTTCAGATTCTTTTCCATTATAGATTATTACAAGATATTGAATATTGTTCCCTGTGCTATACAGTTGGTCCTTGTTGCTTATCTATTTTATATATAGTAGTGTGCATCTGTTAATCCCAAACTCCTAATTTATCCCTCCCCCCACCTTTTCCCTTTGGTAACCATAAGTTTGTTCTCTAAGTCTTTGAGTCTGTTTCTGTTTTGTAAATAAGTTCATTTGTATCATTTTTTTTTTTTTTTTTTAGATTCCACATATTAGTATGATAATCTCTAGGTCCATTTATGTTGCTGCAAATGGCATTATTTCATTCTTTTCTATGGCTAAGATTTCTTTGTGTATATATACCACATCTTCTTTATCCATTCATCTGTCAATGGATACTTCGGTTGCTTCCATGCCTTGGCTATTGTGAATAGTGCTGCTATGAACATCGAGGTGCATGTATCTTTTCAAATTGTAGTGTCCTCCAGATATATGCACAGAAGTGGGATTGCTAGACCATATGGCAACTCATTTTTAAGGAACCTCCATACTGTTCTCCGTAGTGGTTGTACCAATTTACATTCTCACCAACAGTGTAGGAGGGTTGCCTTTTCTCCACACCCTCTCCAGCATTTATTGTTTGTAGACTTTTTGATGATGGCCATTCTAACTGGTGTGAGGTGATACCTCATTGTAGTTTTGATTTGCATTTCTCTAATAATTAGTGATGTTGAGCATCTTTTGATACTGCCTTTAAATGAGTATTTCTGGGACAAACATTTTTACAGATAGGTAATGACTAAAAAATTGGAATTTTGTCCTTTGAGATTTTGAAGATAAAGCCAAATCACAGAAAAAATGGGATGGTAGTTGGCCATTTGAATACGTCATAGTGGCCTTTCCTTGGTGAGGCCCATGATGCAGTGTCTTGGACTCCTCTTGGGATGCTGGGCATCTGATTTTGTGAGCGCATCCAGAGTTGTGCAGTTTCAAACCAAGTGATATGTGCTCAGCAAACTATATAGTATGTCAGAGATACAGTCCATAATGTTAGGGTACTGACTTTGTCCTCATTAAATCGTATGCGCGGAAAGGGAAGTCAAACTTATACTTCGATAAAATCAGAGAAAGAAAAGGGAGGTGGGTGATTTTGAAGGGTCTTTAGTATGTAATCCATGTAGCTAGTCTTCACTAGGAGACTTGTAAGAATTTTTTCTCCATTATTGGGAAGGTTGACAATTCATCTGTTTTCATATTCCCCTCATTGAGATGATTTAGCAGAGAGAAATCAGTGAAAGTGTGTCAGTTCTATAAAACAGTCTGCTTTTTCTTGCAGTAGACTTTAAGATCTATCTATTTATTATACAGTGGTAAAATGAATAAACCTTACTTTTGTGGATTTTGAATTTGCTTTCTTTTATCTCAGGGCTTTACCTTTTAATCAAATGTCTAAGAAGTAGGCTCCCATTCTTATTTTTTTTCCTTTAAAAATTTTAAAGGCTACAATGCACGCTTTCTTTTAATATGCTTTTTCTACTTTAATTTAGTTTGCAGCGGCTTTCCTAGTATCCCCATTTCCTTCTTATTTTTTATTTGAGAATAATCTTAGGACATAGGCATTTTGATATCAGCTCAAATCATTAGTCTCTCAAGTCTAGCAAATACTATCTTAATAATTATTCTGTGGCTTGTGCATATTTGTTGCCTGGAGAAGGATTTCAGAATGAGAAGCTTTAAAGTAATATACCTAGCCAGTCGTGTACTTTGAATGCAGAAACCATTTTCCTCATGGTCCTAGGTAATCAGTTTACTCCATGGAACAATACCTCTGTTTATGGTTTTCTCTCAAAGTATAAATGTACTGAAAATGTTTATTTATGAAAGGCATTGAAATAGGGACAGTTATCAACTGTGGGAAGTGGTCTTTGCAAATTGTGGTTTTCTGACATAGTGCATTTATGTCTCAAGTAAAAAGAAAAAAAAAATTCCTTCTTTTTTTCCCCCATCCATCACCCTCCAAACTTTTGTCCATTGAGTGCAAGAATACTGGGGCTTAAAGACAGGTATCATGTGTTATCCCCAAATTGTGAATGAAAATCAACTTTCAGTGAACGAAATTACTTTTGGGGCTGTCTATGCGAAGAGAAGTGCATTGGCCCAGGTAACATGGTACACATGGAGAGGCCTTTGCTACCTCCCAGCTCCTCAATCTAACCACTTGTTACCATCTAGAACTTTTCATTCACAGCACTTATTTCAGTTTGTAATTGAACATTTATTGCTTTGTTTATTTTCTGATTGTTTTGATTCTAAGATAAGCTCTGTGAGAACAAAGACAATTTTTCCTTTATTCACTGCTATATATATAATATCAAGCACAATAGAAGACACAGAAGTTATTGAATGAGTAAATAAACGTGTCTGTAACCACGCTGAGACTTTTCTTTCCACATGGATTGATTTAAAGAATTGCTAGATTTCTGACCTGGGAGGAAGCTGTCAGTCTCATTTTACAGGTTGCGAAACTAAGCATCCCAGAAGATGGAAGAACTTGAACAGTTCCCAGATGCATTGGTCCATAATAGTGATCAGTTATATATAGTTAGTTCCTTTTCAAACTTGCTCCTTTCTGGATGATCATATTTCCCTTTCAAAGTAATTCTTGTAGTTCTGAGACATAAGGACATCTCCACAGAGAAATAAGGACCATGATCTCGTTTTGTAATTGAGGGATAATTTTCCTGTTATCCATAGAGTCTTGAGAAGACCAATAATTGTTGAACATTGAAAGAGAGCTTCAGTAGCTCTCTACATCAGTACTATGATGTATGTAACTACATCAGTAGCTATTCTCATAATCATTCTGCCAGCATCAGAGGAAAACCTTGTGTTTTAAAAGACATTAGTTATCCTTGATAATCACCTTAGTCACTAACTTGGCAATGCAAATTATATCCACTCCATCATGTATATAATCCTTAGTGTGCTCAGAAAAAGAATGAAATTTTAGTGTGACTGGATAGGGGTTTTTGTGTATGTCGATTATTTGAGAATTTCCTTTGCTTTTGAATTGCTACTGCTCTCCTCAAGAAGGGGTAGATTTTGAGTGACCAAAGTGTATGTGGGGGGGAAACAATATTACCAGGATTATATGGGGAGGCAAGCAGTCTCGGACCCTTTATTTCATTGTACTGCTTTATGTTATAAGTCATATGGTGTTAAGCCTTGGTTTATAAGAAGAGCTCAACAACTTGATTATTCATCAAAGCATATTAATAGAGTGGGATATTATCCTATAAACATCCCTTTTCACATGCAAAAGTTCAAATAGAAAGCAGAGGTAATTGATTTTGGCTCAGCCGCAGGGAATCATTAAATATATTAAAAAGTGTGTTCTGCTGATAAATTATTGGAGGTTGCAATATAGTTACAATTTTTTGACTTTTTCTTTTTATTTCGTTTAATAAATATTATGCACATAGAATCCTGCTAGGTATAATGAACATTCTAGTATGAAATAAGAAACATATGGTGGTCTCAAGGATTCTATCTATCTTCTCATTTGTTTATCTCTACATTTTCCTTCCTTTCTGGTTAGTAAGACTCATGTTCCAAGTTTGAGCTCAGAAATGTTAAAGGGCTCCAGCATATTAAGTTTAAAAATGAACTTAGCTGTTGAATGGTTCTGTTGATTTAGTTCTGGAAACTCAAATGATGTCCAGATACATTACATGGAAATGGTACAGATCACCTACTTTTCCCTGCTTCTTGCTTGGCTACTGCTGGTGTTGATGATACTATTCAGTCAGAATGAGTTGTTTCTGGCAGCGTACACTGTTAGCCCAAACTCTGATGTTTTGAAAAGATATTTCGTGGACTGAAGTTTTAAGTCAGAATATTATTTCTGTTGATCCTCATTTGCAGTCACTGTGAAATAAATGAATGTGAGCATGTGATAAGGCATTTCTTTCCTAAGAGGGAGAAAAGACTAATGAAGGCTTTGTTTACTAAGAAAACCCACTTTACTGTAGTATTGAGCAAATGAAGCTAAATCACAAATTTGAGGATTTTGATGGCTTATGCATGGGTAGAGCAAAAAAGTTAGTTCACAGATAAGCCTACCTAGGTACTCTCTGCCATCACTTTATAAAACTTCTAAATGCTAGGAAATACTGCTTCAGCTGTGCTTCTGCACTTCCACCAGCAGCCGTTTGGTCTAATTACATTAAATTGCTGGAATAAAGGCATCTCTGATTACTTCATGGAGAGAGACTGTAGTACAGCCTGACTAGAGATCCTGCTGTAATCATCTCGGAACCCTTGAGTTATTTTTGTTGTTTCAATAAACTTACCACAAATCTACATTTCTTAGTGATAATACTGAGACGCCTTACTAAAATGTCTATTTGCTGTGGGGTAAAATTTTATCGGCCTTGTTTGATAATGATGGTTATCTTAAGAATACCAGGCTAATAAAGATATGAGAAAGAAAATCGAGAGGCTACTATGTCAGTTTCTATATTAGGTATTTCACACGCATTCTCATTTCGTTCTCGTTAACATTAGGAAGTAAGAATTACTACCCCCATTTCACCACTTCGAGGAAACTGTGAGTCTCAGAACAGTTAAGTAACCTTGGTTTGTTCAAAGTCCTATGGGACTAGCCAGTCTATGCAAGTCCTGTGGCTCTGAATTTTATCCATTTCCCTCAACATTATAATCCTCAGATGGTAACCTGTTCTCTAGGAAGTCTGCTTAGGGATTCTGCTCTGAGAACTGTGGGACTCCCTGATAGGACTGGCGGAAAAGTATGGGTCCAGCTCCGTTGAGTTGAAGAAAATGCCTCCTAAGCTCTGAACAGCAAAGCCCATACATTGTACTAGAAGGAATGACAGAAGCAACCTCCAGAGACTCTGCGGAAGAATATAAGTTATAGGATAACTTAATAAGGATATTAGGTAATGATATTAATAAGGTAGATAAGGATATTAGGTAATACGGCGCTTGATCTGTAGTGATAAGGTCAAGAACTTATGTTTTGTAAAATCGCTATTTACAGTAAATATTTGGCCTTTGATTTGTTCTTCTAAACTTCTTTTCTGAGCTTAGCAAATAACCCTGGGAAGCTGGTAGGGGCTGAAGTCTAATTGGCTGAACTAACTAGTAAGTAGCAGTTAGGATGAGGAGCTCTCGATTCTGACTCTGGAAGTCATGTGATTTCCAGCATGACGTACTTTAAAATGACCTAATGTCACCAGAGAGCAATTATTTGGATCTTTGTAAATGACATCCAGAAAGTGATTTTGAAGGGATACACATTTTAGGAAGTAAAATCGTGGTCAAACTTTGTGATAGTGATGTCACTTGGTACAACTGGTTCATTTCCTTTAGTTAGTGCTTTATTTTTATTACATAAGTAGTACATGGTCACTATGGGAAAGGTGGAAAATAATTGATTAACAACAACCACCAGAAACTTCAAAAAAACCACAAAAACATAATTTCATCAATGCTAATAACTTGGTGTATAATAATCCAGATTTTTTTTTTTCTATTTTGAAATGTATGGGCTTTATCTAAACAGAATCAAATGACAATGGTATTTGGTAACCTATTTTTGTTTGTTTATTTATTTATTGGTTTTCCACTTAATAATATATTATGATTAGCTTTCCATCATTATTTGTGATGGCTTACTATTCCATATTATTGATGTGCCAAAAATATTTATCTGATTTTCCATTATTGGGCAGTTACATTGCTTTGATTTTTCACAATCCAAACAAGATTATAATGAGTGAGGCTACAAAAAAAAAAAAATTTTATATACTTCTGTGCACCATTGTTATCATATAAATTGCTAATATCTTCCTAACATTATCACTGCCTTTTAATGAGACTTGTACATTTTATGTATGTCTGTATTTTTATTAAATCATACATATATATATTTTTTTTCTTTCGTATACTCTGCCATTCCAGTTATGCCTAGAAGAAACTTCTCCACATTTACTGTGTCCCTCAATATGTCAGCCACTTTAAAGGGCCATGCTAAACAATAATGTCCTCTTGGAATTTAACATTTAGTGTGTATATATTTTTTAGTTTCAGAAAGCCCTTGATGTTTGAAATATGATCACTCATATTGTTCTGAGTTGTAAGGCTTGTGTGTTTGGTAGATATGGTCTCAGTACCATGGACTTTTCTGAAAATTAGCATCTGAATTTGTTTTGTTTTCAGCATGAAAAGTCTGAATTTATAACAAAGACCTTTTTCTTGAGGATAGTGTGATACTTTGTTTTTTTCTTATTATTGAAGTATAGTTGATTTACAATGTTGTGTTCATTTCAGTTGTACAGCAAAGTGATTCAGTTATACATATACGTATCTATTCTTTTTCAGATTCTTTTCTTTTACAAATCTATTCTTTTTCAAATTCTTCATAATTTACCAGAGAAAAGTTTATGTATTTTCTGAAACAAGTGATATGTTCTATATTTTGAACATCAAACATCCCAAGACTAAATACAGATAAATAAAAGATTCTTAGAAAGAAATAGAGAGGAATGTTGTGACAATTTATTCACTATGCACAGTGTTCTGTGGAATAATTATGTTAACATGCGCTGGTCTTCCTGCATCATCGACATTTCCTTAATAGTCTGTCAAGCAACGCCGAATTACAGATAGCATTAAAGAAATTAGAATCAGCTGCTGGAGCCGAAATGTTGACATCCTATCAAATCTTTCTAAAGTCATGGTAAAAACAGAAGTCTTCATTCCTTTGATCTTGCAACTGGATGAAAGGAGTTTGTGGCTGTAAACACATTTCTTTCTCTTGAACAAATATCTGAGCAGAAGATCATAATGTCTCCACAGCTAGTTCCTTGTGGCTCCACTTTTGTGCCTTTTCCACGACTTCAGCCATCAATATCTGACTCACGAGAAAGGTACTGTAGGGTAAGCTACAACATCAAGGGGCTGAAAAAATGAAAACAATGTTCAAGTGCTTATGTTGACATGGATAGAGCTATCAGTATTTGTTCTTTACTAATTTACTAATATCCCAGAGTACTTTTAATAATTCGTGATTTCAGTGAACTTATATTGCATGTTTTAATATATTTATTTTAATGATCAAAAAGAGAGATACATTTAAGAAAATTCTTTTAGCATTTAGTAATATTTAATTTAGCAATTTATTTTTGAGATACCGTAGCATAATTGAGTATATAACATATGCTCCCACTTTAAATCATTATCAAATTGCTCTGATTCAACATAATATTCTGTTTCTAACATTTTTATTTAAATGGAAGGTATTTTGAATATGTTAAGCCCAACGTTTGTTCTAAAAAAAGTCATTCAATCACATTATTTATTTTAAGATACATATTCAGTAGTTAAGTATTTATGTATAGCCTAACTGTAAGCATGACAGGTATGGGGCAATCTAATGCATAGATATGTCTTGCCTGACTTTTCCTGCTCTTGACTGACTACAATAGCTTTCTCTCAAATGCCAACTCCTGCTTCTGCTTATTTTATTGGCACGTTTTAGGCCAGGCTGTCAGCCTCGCAGATGGGTTGTTCCAGATACATTGATGTCATCAGTCAAGGGAATAATTCTATCTAATGGGAAAGGGAAGTTCTATCCAATTTTTATTACTGACGAGCAGTCTGAGGCGGTAAAAAGGAAACTCCCATAAAAGATATATCTCTACTCCATTAATGATTATGTATTTTATGATCAACACTTAAAACTAAAATGCTTCTTCCTTAAATGGACTGTAGTCAAGTAAAAGTTTGGGCGATAACCCATAGTGAATAAAAATTTATTGCATTTATTATTGGCTCTTAGATCAATAATACCTTCTTTGGCTTGGATATCATTAGAAAATTAGAAGTTAATATATGCCATTTCTTTTTGATCCTTGCTTGAACAAAAAGAGTCACTCTGAGAGAAATGAGGAAAGGATCACACATAATTTGTTTTTGCAATTGAAATGGCAGCTTAAGAATTTCCTGTTGTGCTCAGAGGAAAACAAAGAATAATAAAATAAGTTGTATCTGAAGATATTTTTCAGCATTTGTAAACGCTTGGGGCCACCCAGGGTTGTAATATTGGGGGTAAAATGTTTGTTCAGAGTAATTGCACATCTTATTCACTTTCCGGAAGGTATTATCTTATGCAAAATCAAAAGGACTTGTTTTCAATGATCATGTGTTTACAATGATCACAGCACTGATGTACTAAAGAAATTAAAACATTGTTTAAAAATGAGACAGGCTATTTTGACTGACAAAGCATAACCTTTTAATTTTTTACCTGCAAGTGGTCATTTTCCCATAGAGATGATTATCGAGAGTGTAAGACTAGTGACAGGATGGCTGTCATTCCATTATTGATCATTATCGTATTGTTTTTTCTTTAAAAATGTTTATTAGAGGTAGTTAATCAAAATTGATTTGAAGCTAAGAAAGTTGGTAGGTTAAAAGTAGGGGAGATATGGCAGAAGAAATCTAATACATCAGCAAGAGCCATGATCTGAGAATCAGACTTGTGTTCGGTTTTTGCTCTGACACTATGTGTGAAAGGGATGCACCTTAGTCACATCGCTTATCTACTCTGGGCTTCAGTTTCTAACTATAAATCTAATTCCAAAGAACTTTTGTGCAGAAGGACTTATGGCCCTTTACATGTAGTGATTTTATGAGATAAACTGTAAGAAATATGGGGGTAAGTCTTCAAGATTCATTTTATTTTCATTGCAAAGTTGCGCCTCTTTTGGATTCCAGCTTCATGACTTACTAGCAGTGTGATCTTGGGTAAATACTGAACTTCCTGAGCCCCATCTGTCTCATTTGTATAATGAAAATAATAATTCTTAGTTATTTTGTAATATTAGAAAAAAATATGCCAAGTGTGTGGCTAAGATGGTGGAGCAGGAAGACCCTGAGCTCACCCCCTCCCAGAGACACACCAAAATTACAAGCATTTACAGTGCAAATATTGATGAGAAAGACCTGAAGACGAGCAGAAAACATTTTCCACAATTAAAATTATAAAGAAGGAACCAACCATAATGAGATGTGCTATAGTTAACACCCACGCCCCACAGTAGGCAACGCATGAGTGAGGGGATAATCACAATTGCAGAGGTTCTCCCCAAGGAGCAAGGGGTCTGAGCCTCACATTGGGCTCTCCAGCCTGGAGATCCTGCACTTGGGAGACAAGTCCCCAGAATGTCTGGCTTTGAGGCCAGCAGGGCTTACCTATGGGAGAGCCAGAGGGCTGTAGGAAACAGAGTTTGCTCTTAAAGGGCATGCAGAAAATCTCACATGCTCAGAGTTTCAGTGCACAGGCAGTATTTGAAAGAAGCCTGGGTCAGACTGCTTGCTGATCTTGGCAGTCCTCCCAGAGATGCAGGAAGCAACTTGAACTCCCCTTGGGGATGTAGATACTGGCAGCAGTCATTTTGTGGAGCTCATTCTACCACAAGGACACTGGGGCTGGCAAGCACCATTTTGGGAATTCTCCCTCTATTTTATTAGTGCTGGGGGCTTACCCCCTCACCAGCAGGTCAGCACCAGCCCCAGGCTCAACCTGGGCCCTACAGCCGGTGACCAGGACCCAACCCTGCTCATCGGTGGGCCAGCACCAGCCAGGGGGTCCCTGGCCCCCATAGGCAGCTGCCCTCAGACCTGGCCACACCAAATAGTGGGCCAGCACAGCCCCAAGATCTCCTGGGCCCCACAGCCAGCTGCATTAGGAAATGGCCCCACCCACCAGCTGGCCTGTGGCCACAGTAAAGGGCAGAACCTGGCAGCCAACCAGGCCAGGGGCCAGCCCTGCCTACAGTGCACCCAGAGAAGTTGGACCTGCTGCAATGGATGGGCCCACACAGTCCACATAGGGGGCACCCCTAGATCATACAGCTCTGGTGACCAGATGGGAGAGTGCTGCTGGGCTTCACAGGGCATCTGCTACATAAGGCCATTTCTCCAAGATCAGGAAATGTAACCAACCTACCTAATACATAGAAATAAACACAGATAATTTGGCAAAATAAAGAGATAGAGGAATATGTTCCAAATGAGAGGACAAAATTAAACCTCAGAAAACTAAATGAGGTGGAGGTAAGCAATCTATCCAATAAAGAATTTAAAGTAATGATCATAAAGGTGCTCAATGAACTCTGGAGAAGAATAGATGAACACAGTGAGAATTTTAACAAAGAGTTAGAGAATATAAAGAAGAGCTAAACAGAGCTGAAAAATAAACAATTGAAATAAAAAATATACTAGAGGGGATCAATGGCAGATTAGATGATGCAGAGGAATGGATCAGAGAATTAAAAGAGTAATGGAAATCACCTATGCTGAACAGAAAAAAGAAAATAGAATTTTTAAAAATGAGGATAATTTAATAGACCTCTGGGACCAAACATGAAGGGAGAAATTGACAGTGACACAATAATAGTAGGGAACTTTGACACCCTACTTACATCAATGGACAGATTATCCAGACAGAATTAATAAGGAAACACTGGCAGTAAATGACATGTTAGACCAGTTGGACTTAATAGGTTTTTATAGAACATTCTATCCAAAAGCAGCAGAATACACACTCTTTTCAAGTACACATGGAACATTCTCCAGGATAGATCACATACTGGGACACAGAAGTATTGATAAATTTATTAAGATTGTAATCATATCAAATATCTTTGGCAACCACAATAGTCTAAGACTAGAAATCAACTACTAGAAAAACTGAAAAAATACAAACACATGGAGGGTCAACAATATGCTACTAAACAACCTGTGGTTCACTGAAGAAATCAAAGAGGAAATTTAAAAAATACCTGGAGACAAACAAAAACAGAAATACACTGGTTCAAAATCTATGGCATGAAGCAAAAGCAGTTCTAAGAGGGAAGTTTATAGTGATACAAGCCTACCTCAGGAAACAAGAAAAACCTCAAATAATCCAACCTTAAACAAACTGGAAATAGAAGAACAAACTAAACCCAGAGTTAGTAGAAAGACAGAATAAAGATCAGAGCAGAAGTAAATGAAATAGAGACTTAAAAAAAAAAGTAGAAAACTTAGTCTTTGAAAAGATAAAGTTGATAAACTTTTAGCCAGACTCATCAAGGAAAAAGGAGACATGGTCCAAATCTATAAAATCATAAATGAAAGAAGACAAGTTATGACTGACACCACAGAAATACAGAGGATCCTAAGAAATTACTATGAACAATTATATACTAATAAAATGGACAACTTAGAAGAAATGGATAAATTCCTAGAAACATACAATCTTCCAAAACTGAGTCATGAACAGATAGAAAATTTGAACAGATATTACCAGGAATGGAATTGAGCCAGTAATTTAAAAACTTCCAACAAACATAAGTCCAGGACCAGATGGCTTCACAGGTGAATTCTACCAAACATTTAAACAAGAGTTAACACCTATCCTTCTCAAACTGTTCCAAAAAATTGAAGTGGAAAGAGGGCTTCCAAGCTCATTGTACAAGGCCAGCTCCACCCTGATACCAAAACCAGAAAAGACACCACAAAAAAAGAAAATTATAACCCAATGTCTCTGATAGACATAGATGCAAAAATCCTCAACCAATATTAGCAAACCAAGTTCAACAATACATTAAAAGGATCATAAACTCTCACCACGTGAGATTTCCTCTCGTGATGTAAGAATGTTTCAGTATCTGCAAGTCAATCAACCTAATACACCACACTACCAAATTGAAGTATAAAAATTATATGATCATCTTAATAGATGAAGAAAAGCTTTTGACAACATTCAATGTCTATTTATGATAAAAATTCTCAACAAAGTATAGAGGGTACAGAGGGAATAGACTTCAACATAATAAAGGCCATATATGACAAACCCACAGCTAACATCATACTCAATGGTGAAAAGCTGAAAGCATTTTCTCTAAGATCAGGAACAAGACATGGATGCCCACTCTCACCACTTTTACTCAATATAGTTTTGGAAGTCCTAACCACAACAAGCAGTCAAGAAAAAAGAAGTAAAAGGAATCCAAATTGGAACAGAAGAAGTAAAACTGTCTTTGCAGATGACATGATTCTATATGTAGAAATTCCTAAAGAGCTAAAGACTCCACCCAAAATTATTAGAGCTCATTGATGAATTCAGTAAATTTGCAGGATACAAAGTTAGTATACAGAAATCTGTTGAGTTTCTATATGCTAATGACAAACTATCAGAAAAAAATTCAGAAAATCCCATCTACAATTGCACCAGAAAGAATAAAATGTCTAGAACTAAATCTAACCAAGGAGGTAAAACATCTGTACTTGGAAAACTATGAGATGCTGTTGAAAGAAATTGAAGACAACACAAATGGATATACATACTCATGGATTGGAAGAATTAGTATTGTTAATATGACTATACTACCCAAGACAGATTTAGTGCATTCCCTATCAAAATACCAACGGCGTTTTTCACGGAACTTGAACAAATAATTCTAAAGTGTGTATAGAAACACACAAGACCCCGAATATCCAAAACAATCTTGAGAGAAAAGAACAAAGCTGGAGGTATCACACGCCCTGATTTTAAACTATACTACAAAGCTACAGTAATCAAAGTAGTGTGGTGCTGTCACAAAAACAGACACATAAATCAGTGGAACAGAGTGGAGAGCCCAGAAATAAAACCACACTTATGTGTTCAATTGACCCATAACAAAGGAGGCAAGAATATACAATGAGAAAAAGAGAGCCTCTTCAATAAATGGTGTTGAGAAAACTAGACAGCTACAGTGAAGAATCAAGCTGAACTATTGGGTTGGCCAAAAAGTTTGTTCGGGTTTTCCATAAGATGTTACAGAAAACCCGAACAAACTTTTTGGCCAGCACAGTACTTTCTCACACTATATAAAAAAATAAAATCAAAACCGATTAAAGACTTAAATGTAAGACTTGAAATCATAAAGCTTCTAGAAGAAAACACAGGCAGTGCACTCTGACGTCAGTCTTAGGAATATGTTTTTGGATCTGTCTCCTCAGGCAAAGGAAACAAAAATAAATGAGACTACATCAAACTGAAAAGCTTTGGGACAGTGAAGGAAACTATCAACAAGACAGAAAGGCTGCCTGCTGAATAGGAGAAGATATTTGCAAACCATATATCCAATAAAGGGGTTAATATCTAAAATATACAAAGAACTCATACAACTGAACATCAGAAATGCAAATAACCTGATTAAAAAGTGGACAGAAGACCTAAATAGACATTTTTTCAAAGAAGACCTACAAATGGCCAACAGGTAACTGAAAAAGATGCTCAGCATCACTAATCGAGGAAATACAAACCAAAACCACAATGAGATACCACCTCACATCTGACAGAATGGCTATCATCAAAAAGACTACCAATAGCAAATGTTGATGAAAATGTGGAGAAAAGGGAACACTAGTGTACTATTGGTGAGCATGTGAATTTGTGAAACCACTATGGAAAGCAGTATGGAGAGTCTTCAAAAAATTAAAAATAGAAATGCCCTATGATCCAGCACTTTCAATTCTGGGTATTTACCTGAAGAAAAAAAAAACTAATTCAAAAAGATATATACACTCCAATGTTCATTGCAGCATTATTCACAATGGGCAAGATATGGAAGCAACCTAAGTGTCCATTGATAGATGAATGGATAAAGAAGAGGTGATATATATGTATGTATGTGTGTGTGTGTGTGTGTGTGTGTGTGTATATATACACACAATAAAATGTAACTCAGCCATAAAAAAGGAGAAATCTTTTTGTGACTAGGGTATTATGCTGAGTGAAATAAGTCAGACAGTGAAAGACAACACACAAACTTGCTTATATGTGGAATCTAAAAACCAAAAGAAATAAACAAAACAAAGTGAAAACAGACTCATAGATGCAGAGGAGAAACCAGTGGGTGCCAGAATGGAGAGTGGTGGGCAAAATAGGTGAAGGGGTTAGAAGGTACAAACCTCCAGTTTTATAATAAGTAAGTCACAGGGATATAATATATAGCATAAGGAATACGGTCATATATTGTAATAACATTGTGTGGTGAAAGATGGTTACTATACCTATCCTGGTGATCATTTCATAATGTATGCAAATGTCAAATCATTATGTAGTACACCTGAACTAGCTTAATGTTGTACATTAGTTGTATACAACAATAAAAATAAATTCTTAGCATATAGCAGACATATATTAAGATGGTATTTATGATTAATCTAATACAAGTACATTTTGGAGATGAAAATTTTTATTGGTGATGAAAATTTTTTCCTCTTGCTCATATTAGTCATTTGGGATTTTTTTTTCCTTCTGTTTCCTTTTACCCATACTTGTCAATTTGCCTTGCACATACTTAGGACAAAGTGCTTGAGCTATGTAATTGTTGAAGATGCATAAGTGTAAAAACAGGTTTCTTGAATAGTTTCTTGACTTACAGATTGGATCTTTTCATGGCAACTGCTGAACTAAACAAATAAAAAAATCGTTTGAACATCTGCAGATTATAGTGAGAAATGAATTCAACTTGAAGCTTCGTATATTTCTTTATATGAATTATGTTCCTTCATGTGCATCAGGAACTTTGTTTCACATTAAATTATTTAAAGTAATGGAAACTTTTCAAATTGCAACTTTATTTTTTTATTTAAATGAAAGATTCTGAGTTATTAAGCATATATCCTTCATATGCTAGAAATATATGCTACTTTCAAAGGACACATGCTGATTTATAAACGGAATAATGGTTTCCTGTTAATATTCTTCCCCGTGAAAGAAATTCAAGCAGCTTTTAAAGTACTTGAAACTGTAGAGATAACGGCCTCATTTTGGGGAAATTTGTTAGATTATTAATACCATTGATTTCAGGTCACCCTGTTTTGCTAGTAAAGTGTCATTATGTGTGAATAATTTGGAACACATTTCAGTTAATTTTAACCAACTTTATTTTCGTGTGATAGATTTCTGTGTGTGTGCTTTCAGCCTTTGTGGTAGTAAAACCTTATACTTTGATAACAAAAGGCAAATTACTGAAGCTAATAAATGGCTCATAAATGCTCTGAGGTCTACCTTTTCCATTGCCATTAAAATGAATAAAAGATAATCTGCCATTTCAAAAAACCCTTTGTTTCTTCAACAGGAAACTTTGAGGGGTATACTGTAGAACCAACACACTGTGGGGAATGTAAAAATGTATACGGCAGTTAGTGCCTTTGTGTTGGTAACATTTGAAGAACAGACAAGAATACATTATACTATCCAAGTATAACTACAAGGTAGGTCCTGATCAAGGATTAGTACAAGTGATACTTCATATTATATCTATGTTTATATAATATATATACAGTTGACCCTTGAACAACACAGGATTGAACTGCATGGGTCCACTTGTATGTGGATTTTTTTAAATGGTAAAAATTACAGTAGTCCGTGGTCTGTGGTTGGTTAAGTTCAGGGATACAGAGGACTGACTGTAAAGTTACAAGTAAATTTTTGACTGATCTCTAACCCCTGCATTGTTTAAGGGTTAACTGTATATATAATTTGTATACATGTATGCATGTGTGAACATCTCATTGTCCACATCTCATGAATCCACACATTTAGCCAGTTTCCCAACTTTTCCATAGCTTCGTCATACACTATAGATCTCAATTAGACATTTTCCAGAGCAGGCTCACATACAGATCGGTGAACTTCCTTCTTCTGAAGGAACATTGAACTCAGAGCCAATAACACTAACTTATTCCTCAATGAAGCTTATCTAACAAACATATTTTCTCCATAAGGTACATCCCAGCCTGGCATCTAGGAACCCAGACAGTACTTCAGCATTGTGGCTTGTGGGTTATTTTGAACAGCGGAATCACCAACAAAAAGCACACATAATGCAAAAAACATGCCACTAAATAGACCATAGAAAAGGCACTTGTTCAAAGTATGAGAAGTTTTATATATATATAAAAGAAGTTAGAGCATCTTGTTCAACCTCAGCTGGAAACTCACCCTAAAGACTCACATTTTTTGCTGCTTTGTGAAAATCCACAAATGACCGTGAAACAGTTACTGAGAATGTTGATTTTGTCATTTTCTATCTCTTCACTAGCTATTCTCCAACAACTAAAAATCACTGAAATATCACTTTTCTGATATTTGCTTTCCTGTTAAATGACACCCACATCTAATCAGATGCTTGAGCTAGAAATCTGGGAGTCAAATTTGACTTCTTTTCTCCACAGGGACCTTGATATACAACAAATCACCAAATTATCTTATTTCTAGCCCTAAATAAGTGTTCGTTTTTAAATTTACTTAACATCACCTTTTTCCTGGACTACTGGGGTTTCCTCATATTTAACCTTGACCCTTTAAATGCAATGTCTATACTGATTAGAACTATCAAAAACCACAGACATAACAAATAATTCTCTATCTAAATGGCTCCTCGTTACCTTTAAAGTCCAATTTCAAACTCCTTAATGTGGCTTATGAAACCCTGCCACCTTTTCATGATCACCTTCCTTCCCCTTCTCTACTCCAGTCATAACAATATAAAATAGATGTAAAGACTGAGGATTATATAACAAAACACTCCCTGTATTTATAAAAGTTGAAACCTGGCATTTTATTTAGCTTAATTTTCTCTAAGCTAGGGGACAGTTTAACACAAAATTATATCTAATTTGATTTTCCTATCTACTTGTAGCTAGAGATGTACGCAAAGTGAAATTTTGATAGCTAGGAACTGCCTCAATAAACTGATACCCCAAATACTAAATTCAAGGTAGAAATGTCCTAATGCACTTCTAATGTCATTTTTCAATATTATTTATGATAACAATATTTAAGATATAGAAACATGAAGATCTTGCTTAGCACTGAAAATAAATCTGATTATGTGTGATTTTAATGTGAACTATATTGTTTTACATCGTATAATTTGCATCATATCATACATCATATTGCCTCTTTAGTTATTTTATACCACTGGCATCCAGGTGCTCATTTTTGATCTTGATTCTTGATTTCTCTCTGGAAAACCACCAATTCCTCCATCCCAGTCCATGGGCTTTAGTGCCTTCCTCCCTCCACCCCACCCCTAATTAAGCTCCAGATTTGAGGCCGAACTATATGGCCAAGGCTAAGCCAATCAGAGAACTTCATCCCCTGACCTCAGTGTTTAATTTAGGGATGGATATGTGGCACAATCAGATCCATTGACACCCTGTGGTCAATGAGATTCTGGTAAAGACTTGCTTCTTTTTCTCTGCACTTCACATGAACAGATGCAATTTCTGGAGGAGTTGTAGACATCTAATTACCATAAAGGAAAATCCGTTTCAGGATAAAGTAAGGGAAATGAAGTTGGGAGATGGAGAAAAATAAAGTCAGTGAAATTGATGAGCTCCTGCTTCAAGCCATTCTGGCAGTCAATCCCAGGCTGGCACTTTTCAATTATGAATGAGTTTAAATTCCTTTTTAATTTAAGATAGTTTGAATAGGTTTGCTTCCTCAATTGCAAACTGAAGTCTTAAGTGATATAACACATAGCAAATAATATAGTCAATTCAGGCATCTGCAAGTTTTTTTAGTCGAAGCATAAACATGTAAGATTTAGTAACTTCATTACTGCAGATTTTACTGACTCTTTGTATAAATTATAACATTGTTTTGGTATATGTAAATCTGTTCTTCAGAAACTGCTGGCATCTCTATTAATAATACTTTTTGCATATGTAGTATCTTTCAGCATTTGTATATAAGAGACCTATAACATTTATGGGCAACAAAATTAATTTTTTCACTTTAATTTTAACTTTTGTTAACATGAATTAATACCAAGTACATTTACAAACAAGTTTAATAAGAAAAAAAGGGTAGAATTGTGGGATATGCATGGAGAAAGTGAAAGCTAGTTTGAAATGGAATTGCCAAGTAGAGATTCTTTCTGCATAAACATATTGTTAAATATAATTATAGAGATCTTTATATTCTTTGGTTGTTAGATAAAGCGACACATATTCTTGGCATTTCCATTTTTTTCTTTAAATGAGGGAAAATATGATTCCATCATTAAGAAGAAAAATTCCATTACAATTGAATTTCAGTTATTTTCACAAGATGTATCTATAATCAGGCTTTAATTTCACTTCAACTTTTTTCTAATTCTAAGGAACACCTTCCTTGTTAATGGTGAGCCAGTGCTTGCTCAACTTCTATAAATGTTAAAATGAAATATTCATATTTTCATAAATACTAGAGTGGTAAGCAAGTTTGCATGGTATTAGTGTTCTTGAGCTTATCATCTATTTTATAGTGTAGAATGACTACCTTTTAACAGAAAACTAAAAGCCTTGTATTGATATTTAGAGTTGGAAGCCTTCTTAATAGGGATTAGAATGTGAGGTGGCAGCTTTCTGAGTTCTGGTGACAAACCTCAGGATCCTTGAAAGGGTCATGCTATAGTTATACCCATAGCTGTGGTTGCTAGTAAAATGGCCTTCATTTCAAAAATGCTACAAATGCTTTACAACCATCTTCATAGTTCCTTTCCATGAATATTATCAATGATGGTGAGCCAGGACCCAGAATTTTCCCTAGTTGTTTTAGTACTTTAGAACATATTTTTCAGATTCCCTAAACCAGAGACTTGGGTTCTGACAAGAGGTTCAATCCATCCATCTAGGATGGATTCTGTCATCTATTGTGGCTTTGTTTCATTTGTTCTTTGAGATGAGCTCTATTCAGTTTTGTTTCCCTCTTAAAAACTGATGATTGTAATTCAGACTTATTTGATCTGGGAGATATCTTACATGTTTCGTTTCAGGGGCAAATAGTTTCACGATTCTAAAAGCCATGTTTTGGCAGAATTACCAAAATGATACTTTTGGGATTTAATGATTTATTAATATGTAAAAGAAAAATATCCAACAGAAATAAATAAATGGAAATCAACTATCTTATATTTTTATATAAATATAGAGATGCCACTGATTAGTTATTTAAATATATAAATTACTATTCAAATACTGTACATGTACTTATTTAAATATTTAAGTAAATATATAAGTCAATGTTCACATGGTACACATTTTTAGCCACATTTTATCAGTAATTTTTGTGAAGTGCAATAGTTATTCTGAAAGTATCAGAAAGAAAAATATATGTATTTTCAATAGTACTTCTCCCACAGAGAAGAAAATATTGAGGAGTGAAGGTTGAAGGAAATACTGGGTGGAAATTTCAAATATGCCTCCACATCAGAATGTATAAAGGAAGGATGATGGAAAATTAGAAACATCTACAGAAGAGATTTTAAATTGACAGTATGATTTGGCAGATAAGAATGTAAATAATAACGAGCAAAAAGCAAACTTTTATAGCAAAATTCATTCAACACTCAGCAAATATATTGAGTACCTATTATGTGTACCTGGCACTGTGTTAGCTTCTGAGAACACAATCAAAATGAACAAAATAGACACAGTTCCTGCGCTTACAATTTTAGAGCCAAGCAAAGCCATTACTAGCAGCTTTGGAGGGACACACAGCAAGAAACATGCCCTCAAATCAACTCTTGATGAGGCTTATAGTTCGATGTTATTAATGATGCATTCCATCTGGTACTTGGTAGCTTCCTGTCTATTTCAGTCTATTTTTGCTCTTTATTCTTGCAAAGCACTAAGCTAAGCTGTTTCTGCTTTGCTCAAGGAGGGTATACATTTTCAAAATGTAAATGTACCAAATTTCTAATTATGTAAATATTATTTAAAAGTTAACTTTTTCCTTCTTTTACATTTCTGTGTTCTATGCCATAGAACTAGTTTTGTGCTCTGTAAGGTTTATTTGATGGACAGACACCTTTAAAAAGATCATTCTGATACATTATAATAAGCACTGTGGTCAAAGGAATTGAGTGCGCTAAGCAAAAATACATGTGTGTCACTTAAAGACTTTGGTGAGGAAGGAGGTTCAGGTGGCATCTGAAATGAGACCTGAAGGAAGCAGAGCAAGGCCGAGAAGGAAGGCAAAAGAAAGCTTAATTAGTTTGAGTTGTTCATTTTTCTTAAGATCCAGCTGAATATTTTTTATTGAAAAGTAGTGGACCCACAAATTTAAAAGCCCAGTAACTGGTATGATAATTAAGTCTGGTTGAGAAAGTAAAGAGTGACTGTGGCATGCTAGAGTATGCATATTACCCACAGCAAATCAGAAGCATGCATTTGCAAACTGACAAATGTGTTCTTCCTTTTGGAGCAAGGTAACTTGGGAGTTCTTGTTGCCCAGCATAGATGCCAGATGGCAGTAGCCACAGATTGCCAGCCTCTGCATGCTGATAATTGTCAACTTTGGATGCTAATGTGGTGTCAGAAGCAACTACTGCCAAATAATTTTTAATTCCATATATATTAGTGAACATCCACTATATTCTAGGCCCTGGGCAAACAGTTATAAGCAAAAGCTGATAAGTATCGCTCTAGTGGAGCTTGCGATTTAATGAGGCTTTAAGAAACTGTGCGATGACAAATTTTATCCTCAAACTAATCCTGAATTTTTATAGAACTCTGGATGATAGAATTGGAATTAATTGGGGGGAGCGAGGGGATAGCACAGGGAAAATTAGCAGGTAGATCAGAGTATCTCCTTTCTCAGACACAATAAGGTGATGGGAAGAAGAAAGTGGGTGGTTATTTCCTTTCCAATACTTCCCTCTGTGTCACTATACATCCCTAGGTATCTAATCTGGCAGTTTTTGCAGTGGTATCTAATTAAAGGTCATGCCTCAGAATAGAAGACTTTGCACATCACAGTTCTTTCAGTGATGTGAAATATTTTGCACCTATTTTTCTAGATTGATACATGGATGAAGTTTCCATTTGGGTTCAGTATTTGTATTTATCACTTGAAGTTCTGTTTCACTTTGTTTTTCCATACCTTGCCTTGAAAATCAATTTTAACCTGCAGGCAGGTTTAAATATCTTTAGGTCATTCTTGCAAGCTGGTGTTGAGCAAACATGTTGATTATAAGCGTTTTTTTTTAAAGTTTCTTCTTTCTTATTCTGCTAAAAGATTTGTACTGTTCAGAGAACTCTGGAGAATAATATTAATATGTGCTCAAGTGAAAAGAGGATTTGGGTATAACTACATGACTTTTTGTGTGTACGAGCAGAAGCACGGATTTAACATCAGCTCAGATTGGGAGAAGATTTCAGGGGAAAAAATCAGAAATTTAGGTCTTGGTTATGCCAAGTTGGAGACATCCACTAGAGACCCCAGTAGAAAAGTTGAGTAGGCAGTTGAATTGGAATGTATGAGTTTAGGAGAGAGGAGTGGGCGGGATATATAAATTTGGCAAACTTGGGCATAGAGATTCATTACTCTTTGAGTACAGCTGCAAAAGGATGGATTTTAAGGACAGAAGGGAATGAATGAGCCAAGGATACCCAGGAGGAGTAAACTGTAAGGTGGAAGAAAACCAAGAGAATAGAGTGAAGAAAGGGATTCAAGGATGAGGAAGTGATCGACTATGCCCAACGCTGATAGGATAGGTAAGATGACCTGATTTCTGCATCGTGCCACGTAGAGGTCACTGGTGACCTTGATGATTGCAGATTTGGTGGAGAAGTGGAATAGGCTTAAGAAAGAACAAGAGGTGAAGAATTGGAGCCAATGATTTTAGATTTATTGTTTGTAAGTGTTATGGGCTGAATTGTGCCCTACAACATTCGTTATGTTGAAATCCTAATCCTCAGTACCTCAGAACGTGACTGTATTTGGAGACAGGGCCTTTAAAGGGGTAATTAAGTTAAAATGAGGCCATCAGGATGGGCCCTAATCCAATCTGACTGGTGTCCTTGTAAAAAGGGGACATTTGCTCACACAGAGACACCATGGATGCTTGAACTCAGAGGGAAGATCCCGTGAGGACACAGAAGGTGCCCTCTGCCAGCCAAGGAGAAAGGCCTCAGGAGAAATCAACACGCTGGCACCTTGATCTTGGACTTCCAGCCTCCAGAACTATGAGAAAATTAATTTCTGTTGTTTAAGTCACCCGGGTATTTTGTAATGGCAGCTCTAGAAAATGAATACAGCAAGTCTCAGTGTCTCTTTATTTCTTTCATTACGGATCAATGCATGGCCAAGACGGCTAAGTGCATTCACATCTTCTTCTGCTATAAGGGATTTTCTTAAGTTCATGCACTGATGATGTACATTGCTTTTTCCAATAACCCTGGTTCTTTCTAGGGGATTTCTGTGGGGGATTTCTTTGCCAGGTCTCCTGTCTGTCAAAATAGAAACTCTATATCATCAAAAATTGGCAGAAAGCACCAGCGTGAACAGCAGATTTAATGCTTACTTATATCTCTGGTTTCTTAATTTCTTGTCTTTTCTGGCTTCTAAGAATTTCCCTTACTTTCCTACTAGCTAAGACATACATGTTAAAAATGTGGTGTGTGGTGTGTGTGTGAGTGTGTGCGTTTAATAATTTATTTAACTTTTCAAGGTATTTCACTTGGGAAGAGTTTATGGAATATGTTTTACCGTATTGTCAGAAGCAAAATCCTGAGTTACTTTGAAGTCTTTTTTTTTGTGATAAAGCAGTTTGCTGCTATCTATATATTGCCAATTTAATCACAATCAGTTGCTTGCTTTTTGATCAAGTTGAGTTGCCGTTAAACTTATAGACAAGCTATCTAAAGTAATTGCCAGTGTCTCTGATTGGATTCTCTGGAAGCAGTAATTGCCAGTGTCTCTGACTGGATTCTCTGGAAGCAGACCCTGATAGGACTTTGGGTTGTGGAAGGTGTGATCTCAGATAGGCTGGCTCATTGCAACCGAGGCAGAGCCTGTAGCAGCTCAGAGCTAGCAATTATCCAGCTATCATTGAAGGAGAGGGGTCTGGGTGCCAAAATTCCACGTCTACCATATTCAGTTATATGGTACTTAATCATGATACAGTCTTAGGAATAATATTTATTTACTAAACTAAAATAGTTGAAGGTGGAATTGTTAGGCAGTATTTCTTGTGTCAATAAAATTTAATCCAATAAATTCCAAAAATGTCTATCAGCTATGGTTGTATATTTTATAATCCGTTTTACTATATTTTGTAATCAGAAAAAAATACAATAATTTAAAAAATAAAAAGTAAATTTGGTGTGGAGATGGTCAACGTACAGACTTCCAGCTATAAAATAAATGTCCTGGGCATGTAATGTACAACATGGTGACTGTAGTTTAAAATACTGTATAGCATATTTGAAAGTTGCTAAGATAGTAGATCTTAAAAGTTCTCATCACACACAAAAAATTGTTAACTGCGTGTGGTGATGGATGTTAACTAGATTGTGGTGATCATTTCACCGTGTATACAAATATCAAATCATTATGTTGTACCCCTGAAACTAATATAAGGTTACATGTCCATTATATCTCAGTAAAAAATAGCAAAAAGAAAAGTAAATTTGATTTGTATACCACGATTTTTCTTTCTTGGTTAAAGCTCATATATCATCAGGCTTAGGCATATGGGAGTTAGACTGCTTGGTTGTGAATGCTAGGTCCACCGTTTAGGATTTATGTGATTTGGGGCAAATGCCTCTGTCCCCTAATCTGTAAAATGGAAATAGTAATAGTACCCATTAAGGGTATGTCTTGAGAATTAAATGAGGTAATACATCTCTGTGTTCAGTGTAGTGCTTGGGTATTTTCAATAAGTAGCTCCATGTTATTGTTAGTCACTGTTTATTAACACATTTCTTGGCTTCTATTCAAGTTCTTTTAATTGTCTGGCTTCTTCTCTGCCTCTCTGCTTTCCTGTATTGCTATTACCTGATACACTTCCTGTGCTCTAGCCATTTTAACTCCTTTTAATTCCATACTTGTACTATACTTTTTCTCACATTTTTTTTTCCCTTTGTACCTGCCATTTCTTATATCAGAAAAGGCCTTGGGTGTGTCTCTCTCCTTCCATCCAAGCTTGACAACCCTATTCACTCTGACTCCGTAACAAATTCCTTCTTGTGTTATAGATTTGAGTCATCTACTTTTTTGGTGGAGTATGGAAATTATTTCTCATGTAGTACCCCAGAGTTCCTCTCACCCCCAGTTTTTATAAATATAACATCTTTAAGAATTCTTTTGTATCCCCAGAATTAGTTTAGTTGTAATTTTTAGTTTGTGTAACACCCCATATTGTGCTGTGGACACACTCTTATTTCATTCATTCATTCATTCATTCTTTCCTTCATTTATTCATAATTTATTAATATATAGATACCTATGGACACTCAAAGAACTAATACTTTATTAATAACTTACAACTAGCTCTGCATTCCTCCGCTCTCTCCCCTGCTCCCTCCTGGAGGTCATCACTCTCCTCGTTTTGGCTTTTCTTTTCCTTTTAACAAATATAGTTTAACAGATGTTATGTGTATCCCTAAACAAGTTATTGTTTGGTTTTAGATGCTCTTGAACTTGACAAAGTGGGCACCATGCTACATGTAGTCGTCTCAGACTTGCATCTTTCATTCAACATCTGGTTACCAAGATCCATTCATATTATTGCATACTTCATTAATTTTTACTGCAATACTCCATTGTAAAAATATGCCAGATTTGCCTATTTCCCTGTAAGTGGATATTTGAGTTACTTCTGATTTTTCTCTGCGCTTTCATGAACAGTGCTTTTTGGAACACTCTTGTACATGCATCCTCATGCATGTGTGTAGGTTTCTGTCTGGCATTTATTTAGGAGTGGAATGGTTGAATTGTAACTATGTGAATATTCAATTTTATTAGATAACGCCAAATTGTTTACAAAAGTGATTGCACCAATTTATACTCCATCCACAATTAAGAAATCCTTTGATTTACCTTCTCTCCAACATTTGGCATTATTATGCTTCTTGATTTTTTTTCCAGTTAAAGGGATATAAAATATTATCTCAATAGACTCTTATTTGCATTTTCCTGAGTACTGATAAGGTTGAACATTTCCTCCTTGGTTTATTAGCCAATATAGTTCCTCTTATGTTAGATGCCATTTCACATCTTTTGGCTACATGTTTGTTATTTTCTTAGTGATTTAGGAATTCTTTATATACTTTTGATTTTTAACTTTTACTGGTTTTGTATCCACATATCTTCTCCCAGTTGTGAGCTTGCTTTCCACTATCTTCAAAATTTAAATTTAAAATTTATAAATTGAGCTGTGGGAATTTCCTGAGCCCATCTGTTATTTATTGATTTATACTATGTTTCCAGGCAAAACCTCTTTTATAATTTTCTTTTTCTATCTAAAGTACTATTTGACTATTCAAATATCAAAAAAGTATTCACCATTATTTTTTAATAAGAGTTTAAAAGTTTCCTTAATCTATGTAAAGGTGATTTGATCCATATGGTATGAGATAGGGGTCCAATTTCATTTTTTTTCCTATTTGGATAACTATTTAAAAAATCAATTTATTGAAAGTTCCTCTTTTTCCTATTGACCTGCCATACTCTTTTTGTTACATAATAATATTCAATATATGCATGAGTCAATTTCTTGACTGTTTTATTCCACTAATCAGTTTTTCTTTCTCTGTGCCATACTTATAATCTTTTAATTACTGTAGGATCATAAGTCTTGATATCAGGTAGGGAAAATATCTACTCTTTATTCTTCTTCACAAATGTCTTATTTAGTTTAATCTTTCACCCTCTATAGAATCAGCTTATCAAGTTCCACAACATTGCCTATGTGATTTTGATTGGAATTTTATAGAACCTTTGGTTTATTTTATAATATAAATACCAAAATGATTTCCAAAGCATTTGGGACAACTTAAATTATGCTGGTAATTAATAAGAAGCCCTTATTAGAGGAGGAACTGTTAGAGTACAATTTTCAAAAGGTTAAAAGATCATGTCCCTCATCCAAATATGAAATGAAAACTTGTCAAAACTTATATTCAACTCATTGATTAAGGAGGGAAACAGTACTAATTTAAAACTGGTAGGGTACTGAAGAAGCTAGGTGTTTACAGGCAACGTCAGAATAAGGTGGTTGGGTTAGCAGAACCTCCAGAAGTCCTACGGGGCCATGTGCATTAACCTTTGGAGCTTTCTCTTTTGTTGGGTGGAGATTCTTTGAGTGTCTACTTGACACAACTTTGCTCACTAAGGTCTGTTCCTCCACAGTTGTAAAAATGCACAGAAAATACAAAGTCAAGGCCAGCATTTTATTAAAAGAACATCTAGTAATCTCTTTTGCCTACTTCCAAGTTTTGGATAATTTTCCTGACAAAACTGACAGCAAATGTTTCTGTAGTGTAACAGTTTAACATTTTAACTGTATCATTGTCTACCTTCTTGGACAGTTTGGGAAAAAAGTATAGGGAAAGTACTCTAAAAGAAACTTATTTGACTGTTAAAATAAGATGATAACCAGATTTTTAGATTACTGCTATGTTATTTGTCATATACATAGATTTAAATTGATTTGACATTTAGATTTTATATTATTTAGTAAAAATATAGACAATATATTTATTATTTATTAGAAAAGTGCATGATTTTTTTCTTATTTTTTTCATAATAAACCAACAAAACCTAAAAATCCATTTATGTATGTAAGAGAATTGTGAAAAAATGGTGCATTGTTAACATAGAGGAATATATAGAAGAATACCATGCAGTGTTAAAAATGACAGTCTAAGCCTGCATCTTCTATGATTGATTAAAAATAATTACGTTGTAAATCAGCAGATGTAGGATAATTTCCTTTATACTGTTGTTTAAATAAGTGACATGTCACCAGATGCTTGTAAATGAAGCAAAACTAAGTTTATTTAAACTCCCTGAAGTTAGTGAGTAAGCATTAACAATGCTTCAGAAGATGATGTTAGAAGTGAGATATTTATTAGGCTTTGGAATAAGGGCTCAAGTGGTGTAAGAGGGATCTTTCATGGTGAAAAAGGATAAGTCACTTAGCATTGGCCGACACAGCAAAGTGAGGGTTTTGAACTCTTAATGAGTAATAAGTAACAAGACAATGCAAGTCTTAATGTCTTATAAATAAGTGATGTGTTTGCCTAGGTAAATGGACTATTGTCCCCAATAAATTGATCTGTAGGAGTTTTCTGGAGTAAACAGTGAAGTTATTTATTGCCTTCTATCCTCATTTTTCCTAAGCAAATATATCTTGGAGGAATCAACTACATCAAATAGGCATCAGTGATCCACAGTTTTTGTTTTTCCTTTTATAAGTGTTTATTCTAGGAACATTTTTAAACTACCAACATACCAGAAAAAAGTTATTTGCCATTGTCCAGTTGTTTGTCTCACATAGAAAGTATCTTCTTTAATTTTCATAACCTGTTAATGGAAATAATATCCACATTTTACAGAGGATAAAAGTTAGGAAATCTGATAATCAGATGCATATCATCTGATTCCACAGTCTGTGCTCTTATCCCTCTTAGCTCTTATACTACACTACAAAATAAACAAATACATGAACATACCAACAAACTATTGTGGGGAAAAATTCAGTTTCTCTAGAAAACCCATTCGATTTATTGTAATATTTATTGAGTGAAATTCTATTTGTGACTGTTTCCCCCTCTTTCTCCAAATTGTGGGACCATGTCTTTAACTGTGTTCAACCCAGTATGATTTATCTATTAAAATCATATATGTTAACTTAAGTAAGAATAATAAGTAATAAAAGAAATCCTAAAGAAATGTGTGTCCCCAGTGAGCTGTGACTATTACTGATCTATGACTTTTGAGGTGCAGAATGGGAGAGGGCTTGCAGAACTGATTTAAAATCTTATGACATTGGTGCAAAGAATTCAGTAAAACTAAAAGGTGCTTCTTTCATTGCATATGGAAGTCTTTGTGTAATTTCCAGTTTCATACTAACAACTAGTATCTGTTGACCATGCCCTGACTATTTGAGACCCAATAGCTCCCTCCCCCAAAACACACACATTTCTTCCCAAACTGGGCTTTGCTATTTAATCATGCTGCCCATTCCTAGCAATCCTGGTCTGTGGGAGCATCGTTATATTTTTCCTTCAAGGCTTTCAAATGACTGGCGCAAGAGTCCAATCTGAGTTAGAAATTACATGGTGTCGTCTATCCTCTTCTTATCTTATATGCATACAGAAAAAGCAAAGAGGATTTACATGTTGTAGTTGTTATGAGTTTTGATTGGGAGGCCGTTAGGCTTGTGGTGAGGCCATGCTACCTGTAGTCATTATTATGTAAACTTATCCGCCTTCCTGTGGCTAACAGCTTTATACTTTACGAACATATGTTTACATTTATGCATGTTCATGTATTTGTGTATATATATATATATCTTTATACCCTGTATGTGTATGTATATATACCTACTTGATCCAGACCTGCCCCCCACAATGCAGTTGGGCCAGGGTATGAAGAAGCAAAATCTCTTTGCAATTTAAGGATGAAAAAAGTGTATCTTTATACCTAAATAAAGCTAAATACTTATTCTAGCTTTCTTTATGTTTTGCTTCCTGTGCATAGGTTTAAGTTAAATTGGGATTGCTTAAATTTAATTATTTTTAGAAAAATGGGGAAGTACAGAGAGTAGGTCCTGAAAATGAACATTGACATGAGGACATGAGTTTTCAAACTGAAGAGAGACTTGAATAAAAAAGTACTCCTGGGTGGACTTCTAAATTGTTTTCCCGTGGAAACTGCAAAACTATGTATTTCCAGCTACCAGCAAGCTGTGATTACCAAGGAGTGACAAAAGCATAAATGCTATTATTGAGGGGTATCAGCATTATCCAGAATGAAAGAAAATTGATGAGTGATTAGCACCCCAGGATCTTTCCTTATTACCATTACATCTATCTATCTATCTATCTATCATCACTATATAAAAATATATATCTATTTAAACACATATATATGTACATGTACTATATATAAACATATATCTATTTAAACACATATATATGTGTATATATATGTGTATATATATATATATATATATATATATATATATATATACATATGCATATAATAATAGCTGGTTTCCCTTTCTGAAAATGACATTATTTTAAATCTTATTTTTAAAATGCAGAGAATGCTATTGAAAGTCTCCAGAATTAATCTCTGCCTCCTTGTAAGATGTTACCAACTAAAAGAGGTGGAAAAGTTAGGCTTGCATAATTTTGAAAAGAATAAGATGGGCCAAAAGATGTTGGGAAATGCTTTAGGAGGGACTCCAAAGTATTTAAAGTGAGGTTATTTTTTGTGCATGTAGTAAAGATTGGAAGCCAGGTAGAAGGCCTTTGGAAGCACTTGAGCATGAACTGGTGAAACTAATTTTTTAAAATGAAAAATTAATGGTAGGCTTATTTTTTAATTTATTTTTTTACAAGGTTCCACTTGAATGGTAGCTCTGTTAAATAATTTAGTTACCTGAAGTTAAGAGTGAATATTTGGAAGTGGATAGGACTCTGGGTTAGAGTCAATAATCAAAGGGCAGTATTAAACAAACACTTCTCAGTACCCCTATGTGGGTTTGGTGTTTGCAGTGCTCTTTTGTAACACTTTGCAGGTGACCTAGAACTCTCCTAATAATGAAGAACTAACTTGATGAGGAGGCAGGAAGCAAGAAGTGGTAACAGAAAGATCAGTGTCCCAATTCTGTCTCAGTACTAGCTATAAACTTGGGCAAGTTGCTAAAATTATTTGAATTAAAGTTTTTTCTCTATAAAATAAAGTTGATGGCTGCCTTACCCAAGTCATAGCAACACTGTAAAAATTAAATCAGTCAACAGTAGTGGATATTTTTCTAAATGTTCATTAAATCATGGGGGGATGGTGCAAATAAACAAACACATCCAAATTAATAAAATTGAAAAAAAAAAAAAAACCTGCAGGGAATGATCGTGAATCACAAGGTAGACCAAGTTGGAATAAGAGCTTACGAGGATTCAGCTCACCACAAACCCAAGTTTTGCATCCTCAAAATAGTTATAACCTAAGGAAAGGAAGATGACTTTATCTATTCCACTACACTGTCGACTCAGAGTCCTTAAGGTTTGTACCAAAGAAAGAACTGGAGACCTTCATTCAGGCATTGAACAGGAATAGGTCCCTAATAGGTCTCAAGTAACTTAAGAGATACTTAAGACATAAGCATGAGCAATATGGTCCCCACCTTCATGGAGCCTACAATCTAATGGACTTACTTCATATGACTAAGAAGTGCTACTGTCACCATCATAGAGAATGATTGGAAGGGAAGAACACCAGTTAGACCAGAAAGTCCAGGTAGATATTGCCTTGTTTGAATGAGTGTAGTAATAGAAAAACTGGTACCTGGACTCCATGACCAATATCACAGCATCAGAGGAAGGCAGGAAGGGAAAAGCACCAAGTGGACACAGAGGAAGAATTTTCCTTTGGTAATGATCTGTATGTAGCATAATTTCCAAAAGAGAATATCTGCAAAACTTTGGCATCCTAAAAAGAGTCCAAGGCATTATTAGAGCAAAAAAAAAAAGTGTTTCTGAAAGAATGGTGCACTGACAACCTGGGTCACAATTATTTTTGGTATTTTAAAGAAAGTAAACAAGAATTTTAAGACTGAAACGAGGAAATTGCCTTTTAACAAGATCCTGCTTAATTTTTATGCTAAATTCAAGTAACCAGAGCAATGGGAAATGGGAAAAAAATAAAGCATTTAAATCAGTATTAAGGCAGTTGATATTGTTAAGACAAATTGATGATGGTTATACAAAAAAATCTCTATATACTTAAAATTGTTCCAGAGCATAAAATATCTGGAGAGTTTTTCAGTCTGTATTTGAAGATATTAGAATAATCTAAAGGTAGTAGCACATCAATCTTAGTTATGAGCATAGAAGAAAACTCCTAAAATATAGGAAAATGAATCCAGCAGTAAATTACATGAATAGTTCACTACTACGAAAACAACTTATCCCACAATTGAAAAAAATAATTACCTAATAGAAAAACTATTAAAATAATTTACCAAATCAATAAATCAAGAGAAAAAGAAAAATGTACCATCAACTAATAGATTCAAGATAGGTTTTTTTTAACATCAACATTCATTCATTCCTGTTATGAGTTTTAGTAAAACATAAGTATTTATTGCAATCTCATGGTCAACAATATAATTACTGCTAAAGCACTAGAAACCTTCTAAGAATGCACACCATGGTTATTTGATTATTCTTTTTTTCATCAAAAAGTTCTAGTCAATGTAATAAGACAAGAACAGTAAAATGGGAATACAAATATTGGAGATTTCCAGATGACATGATTGTCTGCCTAGAAAACTCAGAAAATAAACCTGAAAAATATCACTACCTATGAGAGAGTTCAACATGGTAGTCAATTACAGTATCAAAAACAAAAGTTAAAGGTTGGAACAAAACACTTTTAGAATAGCAAACAAAATTATAGGATCTGCCCAAATAAAAAAATAAAACATTGTTGACCAACATAAAAATAATGTTATTAACCAATGGTAACGTATATCAGTAAGAACAGATATGGCCTAATGATTGCAACTCCACTTTATTTTTTATTAAATACACCCATTTCCACTATTATATTGGGACAAATGTGACAAAATGATCTTAATTTTATTTTGAGTGTAAACATGTGGAAAAATGACATTTTAAGGAGTGATGAGGGCAGATTTGCCCTGGTGTATTGTTCAAAACCATATAGTTTGAGTCCGCTAAAATGACCTCCTGGATGGAGGTAAATTCAGATAAAGTTAGATGGGAGGAGGCAGGCCATAAAAGAGGAAGGAAGGAAGGAAGAGAAGAAGGAAAGAGGAAGATCAGAAGAGAGGAAGGAGGGAAGAAAAGGAGGAAGGAAGGAAGGAAAAGCCCATTTAAATCTGGAAAGGGAAATACCAAGAGGATATTTAAAATCAACTAAAATCATGAAAAAAATTGGGAAAGATAAAAAGTAAACTCTGTCCTAAATCCCTGAGTACTAGAGGACTTTATGGTGCTGGAGAGTTCCCGAAATTGTACAGTACACTCAGTGGCCTTGATTCCCAAAGAGTTGCCGTTGGATCAAATAAAAGAAAAATCCATTCCATATTATAAATAGTAAACCCAAAGGACATTTTTTTGTACCTGATAGAAGACATGGGTCAAGAAGCATTTTGCTTGTTTTTTGTTTGTTTTTTTCATTTTAGCTTTGAAAAGCATTTGTATAAATTTATGCTTTAATATCATCCATGGTCCTCAGTGATATTGACTTGGAGAGATCGCTAGATTAATTAAGAGTTTTGGGCTTCCCTGGTGGCCCAGTGGTTAAGAATCTGCCTGCCAATACAGGGGACACGGGTTCGAGCCCTAGTCCGGGAAGATCCCACATGCAGTAGGGCAACTAAGCCCATGCGCCACAACTACCGAACCTATGCTCTAGAGCCCGCAAGTCAAAACTGCTGAGCCCACGCACCTAGAGCCCGTGCTCCGCAACAAGAGAAGCCGCCACAATGAGAAGCCCATGCACCACAATGACGATTAGCCCCCTCTCGCCGCAACTAGAGAAAGCCAGCACGCAGCAACAAAGACCCAACACAGCCAAAAAAATAAAATAAAATAATTTTTAAAAAAAGAAGAGTTTTACTTCACACAATATTATAATTAAAATGGAATTTCGAAGTCATTTAATGAGAGACCTCACACCATGCAAAATTGTTTTTACCTCAGGAAAAAAATCCAGTCACTTGCAAGCTCTTATCTAGTCTTTGGCACATTTATATGGATTGGCGAGCTCTCCACTTTATAATGATGGCCGTTTCAAAATCGGGTAATATCATTCATAATTCTCATATTTTTCTATAATTAATCCTATACAATAGAGCATCATATTATGAATCATCTCATTTTAATAGTGATGGTCACTTCAGTATTTAAAGACAGCCATTTTGTTAGTGCGCATTCTTCATATTTAGGTTAAACATTTCCAGTTCCTTAAACTTGTCATCCAATGAAATACTTTCCAGATCCCTCATTTTTTGCTTCAGGCTTTTAGATGATCTCATTTTAGTTGAAAAATGCACCTCAATTATATACCCAGTACTGCACTCCTGATATGAAGAATGGACTCATATTTTTATAAATTTGATAATTCTAGGAAGCAAATCTACATGGCCTTTGCTTTATTACTTGTGCAGTAGCCATATGTCCTCTCAAATTTGCTTTTGTATCCGTAGCAAATATGAACTAATTTAGCTTGATATCAGTGTTACAGTTGCTTTATTGAAAATAAAGTCCTTTTCATTTGATAAACAAGGGAAACAGAGCCAGTCATGGCTTTCCGAGATACTAGTGGAGTTGTGGGACTGCATGTGTGTGCACGTACTTTTATAGCATGTGAGTGTGAAGGTTAGCATATATGTGAAGTGGTGTGTGCATGCACACAGGCATGTATATAGAGGTGTTCTGCCAGAAGATATTGTTGCAATTTTCATGGCTTCTTGCTAAAGAAATTAACAAGTAAAGAGAATCATGATTTATGTGTTGATTTTTGTGATTTTACATATAAAGTAAAAAAGAGGACAGTAAATGACAAAATGATGCAAAGAAAAGAAAAAATGTTTATGGGTGAGGATATTTTCTTTAGGAATAAGAGAAAAAGAGCAATTCAAGTCTTCTAGAAGGTATAACAGATAAAACTTACTTTGCAATTGATGACAAAAGAGCTTTTGTTTTTATGGCCTAAGAGATTGCTTTTAAAATATTCATGGATCTTCTTGAACATGCAGCTTAGAATTTAGGAGTGAAATATTTCTGTGGTACATGTCAATTATTTTTTCTCCAGTTTTATCTCTTTTGTGTATTCCTGCAAAACAAAACAAACAAAAAACTATCTCATTTATATAGATTACATTATGAAAATTTTGTCACATAAGGAAAAATGAAATTATGTCTTTGTTGTTTGTGTAAGCATTAAAATGTTTTCTTAATTTTTTTGGAATCCTAACCTATAATAAATATGTTTGAGACTATTTAACTAAGAAAATTTCAGATGATTATTCACAAGTCACCATGCACTGAACACAATGTTTCTTTTCACTCAGTATTTTGAAAATATTATTTAAGCCCTATCACATAAGAGAAGTCTGCTAGAATTTAGGGAGAAAGCAAATGCATTTATTAGAATGCTATTATGTTTTAGAGTGTTGGTATCAGTTTATAGTGGATTAAATGTAGAATATTCAGTCCCTTAATTGATTTGTCTGGTTTGTAACTTCTCTATGGTGACTTTAACATTCCACTTGCACTACCACTCCTTTGTTGATCCATATATATTTTAATATGAGCTAGATAAATAAAAAGGTAAAGTGTTCCATACGTGGTGTCCCAAGTAGTCTCAAGATAAAGTGAAGACTTGCTAAAAATAGATTTTCAGGCCCAGTCCCTTAAGTTTCAGATACAGTAGATCTGGAGTGGTTAGTTCAACCTGAATTTTTTAAGCATGCAGTTGATTCTGATGACAGGGAAAAGAATTAGGAAAACGCTCATGAAAAATTATTCCAAAAACACATATGAAAGACTTTTGCATTATTGCTGTTTGCAATCACCCATACCACTCATCATATCCACTGATACAAATAATCAAGTCAACTACATATGATATTTGAACTGACTACATCTTTAAAATTGGAAAGTAACTGCTTCTCTCAAAAAATAAAAAAACAGCATTTTACTCAATTCTCCTTTTCTGTGGTGGGGATTCACTCAAAGTATACAATGTATCACATCAAATAATTTATTTTTATTTTCTTATATATTAGTCTTTAGATTAATTATGTTTTTATTTTTTGTTTGCAGGGTGCAAGTTGAATTTTATATGAATGAAAACACATTTAAAGAGAGACTAAAGTTATTTTTTATCAAAAACCAGAGATCAAGTAAGTCTTTCATTTTATTCCCCTGTCTATGTATTTGTATATATGTTTACCTTAAAAAATTCCAGCTTTGCAATCCTTTTGCAAAATATCTTTTATAGAGAGAAGTAAAATTGATAGTCTTGTCTGCCAGGCATTAAAGTTCAGAAAACAATAGATGTTACATCTGGTGGTGTCAAGTCAAGGTTTCTTGACTATTTTACTTCTTGAAATCCCACATCAGTAAATAGACTTCTGAGTGGACCATTTGGATTGGTAGGAACATTGAGGAAAATCATTTAAGTGAGGGTTCCCCATATTTTAACTGTGAGGGATACCAAAACTTGTTTTGAGAAGACTCTGGTGATTCCAAGTGACCATAATGGGGAATAATTTTCTGGTTTAGTGATTTAGTAGGGAAGAGTTTCCCCATCACACCTAATAACAAGAAACATGTAGGTGATCTGAAAGGTACAGATTACTAGCATCCTCCCCTGGGAGATTTAAAATCAGGACTAAGCTAAGCTAAGCTCAGCATATAACATCCCAGTGATCCTTATCATCAAAGAAACTTGGGAAACATTGGAACTTCAAGGAGGCATGAAATTAGCATAATCACTGACCTCTAAGCCTGTTCAGGGTTGAAGTGCCAGTCATACTTGCCTCCCCCTAGTACCACGTACTTTGAAAAAGCCATAAATAATGAACCAATATGCAGTTTTTTTCATGTGATTATTGCTTAAGACATCAAGAAGCATTGGAGAGGTCTACATTAGATTGGTGTAGACTTTGCTCTCTTTGAATTTTGACCTCTGAATCCTCCTGGGGTGGTCTAAAGTAAGTTGTGCTTCTATAGAGTTCATAGAGAGAAACTTGAGTTGTGAGCAGTTACCCAAGTACTGACTGCAGGGACTATTTCAATCTGTAAGGCACACAGGTTAGAGAATCTTAATGGCTGGTTAGTTTTAGGATTAGGCTAATAATAACTAATGATTTTCTAATCCAGTTGTTTTGAATTCCCAAGGTGGTCCCACCAATAGATGTTACCTGGAGAGGCCACATCATTTGCATAGAAGGTTTCCTTTATTTTAAAAATTTGAAAAATTTTACTAAAAATTTTCTTTCTCCAGGCCAGAAGGAATAGATGTATTATTTGAATACTTTAACAACAGCCAGCTTTGACTAAGCTGTCATTTGAGGAGATCAGTTCTATAAAACCAGGGCAATTTCATTAACGGTTTAGAAGACTTTATAAAGAAGCTAACCCATAAGTACCTAGCATTTTAGTAGGAAAACCCAGGAAAAATTACACAATTAATAAGCATTAACCTTTTACTGTTAAGAAATGTTACCTCAGGTACACTCACTTATAGCAGAGTAAAAACAAAATGACATTTCATTTCCAGATTTTATTGAGAATTAATTATAGGAAGACCTCAAAATTTTATTCACAATCTGTGAATCAGTTACCACCTGATAATTGCAGGAAAGGTAATGCTTCTATTAATCAGACTTTAAGCACATTTTGCTTAATATTAATTACTCTTCTTCATCATCAAGTATTATAGGCCGCATAACTGTGAACGACGCAGTTTCAAAGATACATACATGGCAGTCTTAATTCCCACAAAAAAATTTTTTAAGATTTCATTGGTATTTAAACCTAAAGTAAAAAGTTGGTCAAGTCTCAAAAATGTGTGTGTGTGTGTGTGTGTGTGTGTGTGTGTGTGTGTGTGTGCTTGTGTATTTCCCAGCATATGCTATTAGGATTTCTCTATAATTATATAATTATTAATTAAATGTATAATATATAATTATATATATATGATTATAATTTCTCTACAGTCAAACCTACCAGGTGCTCAGAAGATACAAGATTTATAACTTATCCTGTGAATTTGTAAGCAGCTAGATTTTCTGGCTAGTTAAAATTTATTCCAAAATTCATGGATCTATAAAGTGCTTAAACTTCTAAGCATACTTGAACCAATCTTGATTGGACATGATTTTTGTGGCTTCTGAATGCTCAAATGTAGATTTACTCTTAGTGTATAATATTCACTGTCATTTGCAGTTCATACGTTCTGTCATTCTCATTTTTTGTTTCAATATTTAGCCACCTAGAACTTCAGAGTGGGTAAGCAATTATGGTATTGTAGATTCTAAACACAATTTAAGTGCTGTACTTAAAGCTGATATTTTTGACAATTCTTTTTAGTCTTTTGTGGACTGAGTTCAAATGAAAATGCAATTTTTGTTGTTTGTTTAAAGGTCTAAGAATACGTCTGTTCAATTTTTCTCTCAAATTATTAAGCTGCTTTTTGTACATAATCCGAGTGCTACTAGAAAACCCTTCACAAGGAAATGAATGGTAAGGTATCTTTGTCTGATTTTCTACAATATTCTTTTTATTAGTTTAAATTGTATTATAAGTTTTGAGGTAAAACTGGTAAAAATAACATTATATTAGTTTTAGGTGTACAACGTAATAATTTGATCTTTGTATACATGACAAAGTGATCACCACCATAAGTCTGGTTACCATACGTCACCATACAATCCATCCCCTTTACCCATTTTACCCCATTCTCTTCCTTTTCCTCTGATAACCAACAATCTATGAGTTTTGTTTTGTTAGCATGTTTTGTTTTTTTATGTTCTACATATAAGTGAAATCATATGGTATTTGTCTTTCGCTGTCTGACTTATTTTACTTAGCATAATGCCCTCTAGGTCCAACCATGTTGTCACAAATGTCAAGATTTCCTTCTTTTTATGGCTGAATAACACATTTCATTGTGGGTGTGTATATATACATACATACCACATCTTCTTTATTCATATATCCATCAATAAACACTTAGGTTGTTTCCATATCTTAGCTATTGTAAACACTACTGCAATGAACATAGGGGTGTGTGTATATCTTTTTGAATTAGAGTTTTGGGGGATTTTTAGGGGATAAATACCCAGAAGTAGAATAGCTGGATTATATGGTAGTTTTATTTTTAATTTTTTGAGGAACCACCATACTGTTTTCCATAGTGGTTGCACCAACTTACATTCTCACCAATAGTGTAAGAGGATTTCCTTTTCTCTGAAGCCTCGTCAACATTTTTTATTTCTTTTCTTTTTAATAATGGTCATTCTAACAGGTGGGAGGTGATATCTCATTGTGATTTTGATTTGCATTTTCCTAATAATTAGTAATGTTGAGAACATTTTCATGTACCAGTTGGACATCTGTATGTCTTCTTTGGAAAAATGTCTATCTGGATCCTATGACCATTTTTATTCCAATTTTTTTTTGTTTTTTTTTTTTTTGCTGTTGAGTTGAATGAGTTCTTTAATATTAAGGGTATTAACTCCTTATCAGATATATGATTTGCAAATATTTTTCCCATTTTAGGTTGCCTTTTCATTTTATTGATGGTATCCTTTCCTATGCAGAAGTTTTTTAGTTTGAAATAGTCCCACTTGTTTATTTTTGCTTTTGTTGCCTTTGCTTTTGGTGTCAGATTCAAAAAATCATCACCAAAACCTAGGTCAAGGGACTTACCACCTATGTTTTCTGCTAGGAGTCTTAAGGTTTCAGGTCTTACATTCAAGTCTTTAGTCCATTTTGGATTAATTTTTATGTATTGTGTAAGACAGTGGTCTACTTTCATTTTTTATGTGTGTCCTGTTTTCCCAACACAATTTATTGAAGAGATTGTCTTTTACCCATTGTATATTCATGGCTCCTTTGTCATTGATTAATTGACCATATATATGTGCATTTATTTCTGGGCTTTATATTCTCTTTCATTGATCTATGTATCTGTTTTATGCCAATACCATGCTATTTTGGTTACTATAGCTTCGTAGTATAGTTTGAAATCAAGGAGCATGATTTCTCCAGGTTTGTTCTTCTTTCTCAAGATGCTCGGCTATTTAGAGTCTTTTGTAGTTCCATAGAAATTTGTAAATTGGTTGTTTTAGTACTGTGAAAAATGTCATTGGAATTTTGATAGAGATTGAATTGAATCTGTAGATCACTTTGGGTAGTATGGACATTTTAACAATATTAATTCTTCCAATCCATGAGTACAGAATAGCTTTCCATTTCTTTGTGTCTTATTCAATATCTTTTATCAGTGTCTTACAGATTTCAGTGTACAGGTCTTTCACCTCCTTGGCTAAATTTACTTCTAGGTATTTTATTCTTTCTGATGCAATTGTAAATGGGGTTGTTTTCTTAATTTCTCTTTTTGATATTTCATTATAATTCATAGAAATGCACAGATTTCTGTACAGTCATTCTAAGTATCCAAAGGGAGTTGGTGCCAGGACCCCTGCACAGATACCAAAATCCATGGATGCTCAAGTCCCTTATAGGAAATGGCATAGTATTTGCGTATAGCCCATGAACATCCTCCCATATACTTTATATCATCTCTAAATTGCTTATACTGAATATAGTATAAATGCTGTGTAAATAGTTGCCAGCATGTGACAAATTCAAGTTTTGATTTTTGGAAATTTCTGGAATTTTTTTCAAATACTTTTGATCCATGGTTGATTGAATCAACAGATGTAAAACCCATGGATAAGGAGGGTTGACTGTACATTGATTTTGTATCCTGCAACTTTGCTGAATTCATTTATTAGTGCTAATATTTTTTTTTGTGGCGTTTTTAGGGTTTGCTATATGTAGTCTAATGTCATCTGCAAATAATTCCAGTTTTACTTCTTTCTTTCCAATTTGGATGACTTTGTTTCTTTACCTTGCCTAATTGCCGTGCCTAGGACTTCCAATGCTATGTTTGTAAAAGAGGCAAGAGTGGGCATCCTTGTCTTGTTCCTGGTCTTAGACGGAAAGCTTTCAACTTTTCATCACTGAGTATGTTGTTAGCTGTAGGTTGGTGTATATGACTTTTATGATGTTGAGGTACATTCCCTCTATACCTACTTAGCTGAGAGTTTTTAATCATAAGTGGATGTTGAATCAAAATTAAACAATGTCTTTTTTGCATCTATTGAGATGATTATATAATTTTCATCTATTTTGTTAATGGTTAATGTTTTTTTTAAACATCATTATTGGAGTATAATTGCTTGACAATGGTGTGTTAGTTTCTGCTATATAACAAAGTGAATCACCTATACGTATACATATATCCCCAAATCCCCTCAACTTGCGTCTCCCTCCCACCCTCCCTATCCCACCCCTCTAGGTGGATACAAAGCACCGAGCTGATCTCCCTCTGCTTTTTCTGCATCTATTGAGATGATCTTATGGTTTTTCTCCTTTAGTTTGTTACTATGGTTTATCACATTGATTGATTTGCATATATTGAAGAATCCTTGCATTTCTGGGATAAACCCCACTTGATCATGGTGTATGATCCTTTTAATGTGCTGTTGGATTCTGTTTGCTAGTATTTTGTTGAGGATTTTTGCATCTATGTTCATCAGTGATATCACCCTGTAGTTTTCTTTCTTTGTGACCTCTTTGTCTGGTTTTGGTATCAGGGTGATGGTGGCCTCGTAGAATTAATTTCGGAGTGTTCCTCCTCTGCTATATTTTGGAAGAGTTTGAGAAGGATAGGTATTAGCTATTCTCTAAATATTTGATAGAAATTGCCTGTAAATCCATCTGGTCCTGGGCTTTTGTTTGTTGGAAGATTTTTAATCACAGTTTCAAATTCAGTGCTTGTGATTGGTCTGTTTATATTTTCTATTTCTTCCTGTTTCAGTCTTGGAAGGTTGTTCTTTTCTAAGAATTTTTCCATTTCTTCCAGGCTGTCCATTTTATTGGCATGTAGCTGCTTGTATTAATCGCTCATGAGCCTTTGTATTTCTGCAGGGTCAGTTGTTACTTCTACTTTTTCATATCTTATTCTGTGGATTTGAGTCTTCTCCCTTTTGTTCTTGATAAGTCTGGCTAATGGTTTATCAACTTTGTTTATCTTCTCAAAGAACCAGCTTTTAGTTTTATTGATCTTTGCTATCGTTTCCTTCATTTCTTTTTCACTTATTTCTGATCTGTCTTTGGAATTTCTTTCCTTCCGCTAACTTTGGGGTTTTATTGTTCTCCTTTCTCTAATTGCTTTAGGTGTAAGGTTAGGTTTTTTATGTGAGATGTTTCTTGTTTCTTGAGGTAGGATTGTATTGCTATAAACTTCTCTCTTAGAACTGCTTTTGCTGCATCCCATAGGTTTTGGGTCATCGTGTTTTCATTGTCATTTGTTTCCAGGTATTTTCTGATTTCCTCTTTGATTTCTTTCGTGATCACTTGGTTATTTAATAGTGTATTGTTTAACCTCTATGTTTTTGTATTGTTTACAGATTTTTTCCTGTAATTGATATCTAGTCTCATAGCGTTGTGATCAGAAAAGATACCTGATGCGATTTCAATTTTCTTAAATTTACCAAGGCTTGATTTGTGACCCAAGGTATGATCTATCCTGGAGAATGTTCCATGAGCACTTGAGAAGAAAGTGTATTCTGTTGTTTTTGGATGGAATGTCCTATAAATGTCAATTAAGTCCATCTTGTTTAATGTATCATTTAAAGCTTGTGTTTCCTTATTTATTTTCATTTTGGATGATCTGTCCATTGTTGAACGTGGGGTGTTAAAGTCCCCTACTATGATTGTGTGACTGTCGATTTCCCCTTTTATGGCTGGTAGCATTTTCCTTATGTATTGAGGTGCTGCTGTGTTGGGTGCATAAATATTTACAATTGTTATATCTTCTTCTTGGATTGATCCCTTGATCATTGTGTAGTGTCCTTCTTTGTCTCTTGCAATAGCCTTTATTTTAAAGTCTATTTTGTCTGATATGACAATTGCTACTCCAGCTTTTTTTAAATTTCCATTTGCATTGAATATCATTTTCCATCCCCTCGCTTTCAGCCTATATGTGTCCCTAGGTCTGAAGTGAGTCTCTTGTAGACAGCATATATATGGGTCTTCTTTTTGTGTCCATTCAGCCAGTCTATGTCTTTTGGTTGGAGCATTTAATCCATTTACATTTAAGGCATTTATAAATATATATGTGCCTATTACCATTTTCTTAATTGTTTTGGTGTTTTTTTTGTAGGTCTTTTCCTTCTCTTGTGTTTCCTGCCTAGGGAAGTTCCTTTAGCATTTGTTGTAGAGCTGGTTTGGTGGTGCTGAATTCTCTTAGCTTTTTCTTGTCTGTAAAGTTTTTCCCTTTCATCACTTTAAATATGTCTGGCCACTCCCTTCTGGTTTGCAGAGTTTCTGCTGAAAGATCAGCTGTTAACCTTATGGGGATTCCCTTGTATGTTTTTTGTTGTTTTCCCCTTGCTGCTTTTAATATGTTTTCTTTGTGTTTAATATTTGATAGTTTGATTAATATGTGTCTTGGCATGTTTCTCCTTGGATTTATCCTGTATGGGACTCTGTGCTTCATGGACTTGATTGACTATTTCCTTTCCCATATTAGAGAAGTTTTCAACTATAATCTCTTCAAATATTTTCTCAGTCTCTGTCTTTTTCTCTTCTTCTGTGACCTCTCTAATTCGAATGTTGGTACGTTTAATGTTGTCCCAGAGGTCTCTGAGACTGTCCTCAATTCTTTTCATTCCTTTTTCTTTATTCTGCTCTGCAGTAGTTATTTCCACTATTTTATCTTCCAGGTTACTTATCCATTCTTCTGCTGTGGTTATTCCACTGTTGATTTCTTCTAGAGAATTTTTAATTTCATTTATTGTGTTGTTCATCATTGTTTGCTCTTTAGTTCTTCTAGGTCCTTGTTAAACGTTTCTTGTATTTTCTCCATTCTATTTCCAAGACTTTGGATCATCTTTACTATCACTACTCTGAATTCTTTTTTAGGTAGACTGCCTATTTCCTCTTCATTTGTTTGGTCTGGTTGGTTTTTACCTTGCTCCTTTTTCTGCTGTGTGTTTCTCTTTCTTCTCATTTTGCTTAACTTACTGTGTTTGGGGTCTCCTTTTCACAGGCTGCAGGTTCGTAGTTCCCCTTGTTTTTGGTGTGTGTCCCCAGTGGCTAAGGTTGGTTCAGTGTGTTGTGTAGGCTTCCTGGTGGAGGGTACTGGTGCCTGTGTTCTGGTGGATGAGGCTGGATTTTGTCTTTCTGGTGGGTAGGACCACTTCCGGTGGAGTGTTTTGGGGTGTCTGTGACCTTATTATGATTTTATGCAGCCTCTCTGCTAATGGGTGGGGTTGTGTTCCTTTCCTGCTAATTGTTTGGCATAGGGTGTCCAACACTGTTGGCTGCTGGTGGTTGAGTGTTTCTTGGTCTTAGTATTGGGATGGAGATCTGTGGGAGAGCTTTTGCTGTTTGATATTATGTGGAGGTCTCTGGTGGACCAATGTCCTGAACTCGGCTCTCCCACCTTAGAGGCACAGGCCTGACACCTGGCCGGAGCACCAAGACCCTGTCAGCCACACGCCTCAGAAGAAAAGTGAGAAAAAAATAAAGAAAATAAAAGATAAAATAATAAAATAAAGTTATTAAAATTAAAAATTAAAAAAATTGTTAAAAATAAAAAATTAAAAAGTATTGAAAAAGGAAAAAAAAAAAGAAAGAAAAAAGAAGAGAGCAACCAACCAAAAAACAAATCCACCAATGATAAGAAGCGCTAAAAACTATACTAAAACCAACCAACAAAAAAACAGACAGAACCCTAGAATAAATGGTAAAACAAAGCTATACAGGCACAATCACACAAAGAAGCATACACATACGCCCTCACAAAAAGAGAAAAAGGAAAAAATATATATATATATAAACAAAAAAGGTAGAGAACAACCAAATCAATAAAGAAATCTACCAATGATAATAAACTCTAAATACTATATTAAGATAAACATAAAACCAGAAAGAAATTAGATGCAGAAAGCAAACCCCAAGTCTACAGTTGCTCCCAAATTCCACCATCTCATTTTTGGAATGTTTTGTTGTCTATTCAGGTATTCCAGAGATGCAGGGTACATCAAGTTGATTGTGGAGATTTAGTTCACTGCCCCTGAGGCTGCACGGAGAAATATCCCTTTCTCTTCTTTATTTGCACAGCTCCTGGGGTTCAGCTTTGGATTTGGCACCTCCTCTGCATGTAGGTCCCCCTCTCGTGTCTGTTCTTCACCCAGGCAGGAGGGGGTTAAAGGAGTGGCTGATTAGGGGGCTTTGGCTCACTCAGGCCGGTGGGAGGTAGGGGTACAGAATGTGGGGCAAGCCTGCGGCGACAGAGGCTGACGTGATGTTGCACCAGCCTGAGGCACACCGTGTGTTCTCCCGGGGAAGTTGTCCCTGGATCACGGGATCCTGGCAGTGGCGGGCTGCACAGGCTCCCGGGAGGGGAGGTGTGGATAGTGACCTGTGCTCGCACACAGGCTTTTTGGTGGCGGCAGCAGCAGCCTTAGCATTTCATGCCCATCTCTGGTGTCTGAGCTGATAGCCGCAGCTTGCGACTGTCTCTAGAACTCCTTTAGGCAGTGCTCTGAATCTTCTCTCCTCGTGCACCCTGGAACAATGGTCTCTTGCCTCTTAGGCAGTTCCAGACTTTTTCCCGGACTCCCTCCCAGCTAGCTGTGGCACACTAGCCCCCTTCAGGCTGTGTTCACTCAGCTGACCCCAGTTCTCTCCCCGGGACCCGACCTCCGAAGCTGGAGCCTCAGCTCCCAGTCCCCACCTGCCCCAGCGAGTGAGCAGACAAGCCTCTCAGTCTGGTGAGTGCTGGCTGGCACTGATCCTCTGTGCGGGAATCTCTCTGCCCTGCCCTTTGCACCCCTGTTGCTGTGCTCTCCTCCATGGCTCCAAAGCTTCCCCCCTGCCACCCCTCGTCTCCTCCAGTGAAGGGGCTTCTAGTGTGTGGAAACTTTTCCTCCTTCACAGCTCCCTCCCAGAAGTGCAGGTCCTGTCCCTATTCTTTTGTCTCTGTTTTTTTTTTCTTATGCCCTACCCAGGTACGTGAGGAGTTTCCTGCATTTTGGGAGGTCTGAGGTCTTCTGCCAGCGTTCAGTATGTATTCTGTAGGAGCAGTTCCACATGTAGATATATTTCTGATGTATTTGTGGGGAGGAAGGTGATCTCCACGTCTTACCTTCCCCATCTTGAAGGTCTCTCCTAATGTGGTTAATGCTAATGAGATGTTGATCCACTCTGAATCTCTGGAATAAATCCCACTTGATCATGATGTATGATCCTTTTTAATGTATTGTCAAATTTGGTTTTCTAATATTTTGTTGAGGGTTTTTGCATCAATATTTATCAGGGATATTGGCCTGTAATTTTCTTTTTGTGTGGTTTTCTTGTTTGCTTTCATTATCAGGGTTTCAGGCCTCCAAAATTGAGTTTGGAAACATTCCCTCCTCTTCAATTTTTGGAAGAATTTTAGCCAGCTAGGTTTCAAACCTTCTTTGAATATTTGGAAGAATTCATCAGTATAGCCAGCTGGTGGTAGACTTTTGTTTGTTAGGAATTTTTTAATTACTAATTAGATCTCCTTACTAGTAGTCAATCTATTCAGATTTTTTATTTCTGTATGATTCAGTCTTGGAAGATTGCATATTTCAAGGAATTTATTCATTTCTTCTAAGTTGTCCACTTTGGCACATAATTGTTCATAATAATCTCTTACGATCTTTTGTATTTCTGTGGCATCATTTGTAATACCGCTCTTATTTTAGGTTTTATTTATTTGAGCCTGCTCCCTTTTTTTCTTGGTAAGTCCAGTGAAAGGTTTGTCAATTTTGTTTATCTTTTCAAAGCACCAGCTCTTAGTTTTATTCATCTTTCCTAATGTTTTCTAAGTCTTTATTTCATTTATTTCTACTCTGATCTTTATTATTTCCCTATTTTTACTAACATTTCTCTTCATTTGTTCTTCTTTTTCTGGTTCTTTTAGGTGTAAAGTTAGATTGTTTATTTGGATTTTTTCTTGTTTCTTGAGGTAGCCCTGTATCTGTATGAACTTCCCTCTTAGAACAGCTTTTGCTGCATTCCATAGGTTTTGGAATGCTGTGTTGCCATTTTTGTCTCACAATAATTTTTTATTTCCTCTTTGATTTCTTTTTTGACCTATTGATTGTTTAGTAGCATGTCTTTTTATTTTGATGTATTTGTGATTTATCCAGTTTTCTTCCTAAAATTGATTTTTAGTTTCATACCATGTGGTTAGAAAAGATACTTGGTATAGTTTCAGTCTTCTGATATGTTTTGTGATCTAACATGTGTCCTATCTTGGAGAATGTTCATGTGCACTTGAACATGTATATTCTGCTGAATTTGGATGGAATGTCCTGTATGTGTCTATTAAATCCATCTGATCTAATGTGTCTTTTAAGGCTAATGTTTCTTTATTTTCTCTCTGAATGGTCAATCCATTGATGTAAGTATGGTGTTGCAGTCAATTTCTCCCTTTAGGTCTCTTGATATTTGCTTTATATATTTAGGTGCTCCTAAGTTGGGTATATATATTTACAAATGTTATATCATCCTGCTGGATTGACCTTTTTATCATTATCTAATACCCTTCTTTGTCTTTTACTACAGTCTTTGTTTTAAAGTCTATTTTGTTTGGTATAAATATAGCTACACCAGCTTCCTTTTTATTTTAATTTTCATGGAATATCTTTTTCCACTCCTTTACTTTGTGTGTGTCCTTACATCCGAAGTAAGTCTCTTGAGGCAACATACAGATGAGTTTTTTTTTTTAATCCATTCAACCACTGTATGTATTTTGATTAGAGAAGTTATTCTATTTACATTTAAAGTAAATATTGATAGGTATGTACTTATTACCATTTTATTACTTATATTCTGGCTATTTTTGTAGTTTGTCTCTGTTCCTTTCTTCTTCTCTTGCTCCTTTCCCTTGTGCTTTGATGACTTTTTTTAGTGTTATGTTTAGATTTCTTCTTTATTATTTTTGTGTACCTACTGAAGGCTTTTGCTTTGTGATTAACATGATGTTCACATATAACAGCCTATATATATAGCAGCCTCTTTTAAATTGAGAGCAAGTTAGGTTTGAACATATTCTAAAAACTCTACATTTTTACCACTGCCATCCACGTTTTATGTTTTTGATAGCATATTTTTCATTTTATAAATTTTATGTATGTCATAACTAATTATTGTAGTTATAGTTAATTTTACTACTTTTTTCTTTTAACCTTAATAATAGCTTAATAAATGGTCAGTCCACAAGTTTTACTGTGTATTTACCTTTACCAGTGAGATTTTTACTTTCTTTTGTTTTCTTGTTACTAGTTAGTGCCTTTTCTTTTCAGCTTAAAGAAGTCCCTTTAACATTTCTTTTAAGGGTGGTTTAGGGATGATAAAATCCTTTAGCTTTTGCTTGTCTGGAAAATTCTTTATCTCCCCTTGGATTCTGAATGATAACCTTGCCAAGCAGAATGTTCTTGGTTGGAAGATTTTTCTTTTCAGCAATTTGAATCTATCATGCCACTCTCTTCTGGTCTGCAAAGCGTCTTGAAAATAAGCTGGTAGTCTTATGGAGGTTCCCTTGTACATAAAAAGTTGTTTTCCTCTTGCTGCTTTTAATATTCTCTCTTTAACTTTTGACATTTTTATTGTAATGTGTCTCTCTCTGGGTTTGTCTTATTTGTAACTCTCTTGTCTTCCTGCACTTAGATGTCTGTTTCCTTCCCTAGGTTAGGAAAAATTTCAGCCATTATTTCTTTGCATAAACTTTCTGCCCCTTTTCTATCTCTCTTCCTTTTTTGTCATCCCTATCATGTGAATATTAGTCTGTTTGATGGTGTCTCATAAATCCCTTAAGCTGGCTTCACTCTGTGTCATTTTTTTTCTTTTTGCTGCTCTTACTGAATGAATTCCATTATCCTGTCTTTGAGTTTATTGTTTTTTTCTTCTGCTTGATCTAGTCTTCTATTGAACCCCTTTATTGCATTTTTTCAGTTCAGTTATTGTATTCTTCAGCTCTGTGACTTTTGTTTTGGTACTTTCTTATATTTTCTATCTCTTTGTTGAAGTCCTCACTGTATTCATCTGTTCTTCTCTCAAGTTTGGTGAGCATTTTTATGACCATTATTTTGAACTCTATATCAGGTAAATTACTTATCTCCATTTCATTAAGGATTTTTTTTTTTAATTTAATCTTGCTCTTTCTTTTGAAACATATTCCTCGGTTTCCTCATTTTGCTTCTCTCTCTGTGTTTCTATGTATTAGGCAAAAGAGGATCCCTCATCCAGTCTCGAAGGAGTTCTATTGTGTAAGCAGTGAACATTATTGTTTGACCTTGCCCTAGCTCTTGGTGGTCTCTCAAATCTTTGTGATTGTTTAAGCAGTGTGGTTTATTCTTGATAAGTTCCAGTTTCTGAGGTTGTGCTAAGCCCTATCAGTGTTCAAAGGTAGGGATCTCAGTCAGCCTCTAGTTTCAGACTGATTTGAAGCCAGGCTCTCAGGCAGCAGCTTTAAAGTATGCAAATATATATAGTCTGGTGGGACCACTGTTGTTATCTTTACTGACCTCCAAACCAGGTAATTTGGAGGTGACAGCTGCAAAAGTCAGGGCTGTAGACGAGTGTATATGCTCTTTTCTGGGAGGTACTGGTGAGCTGTAGCAAGGAGGGTACAAAGATGGCATTCACCTAGCCTAGGTTCCCTGAGAGCTCCTCTGTAACCTCTAGATGTGTGGAAAGCCTGAAGCTATTCCTTGCACTGAGGCTCTAGGACAAGAAAATAGGCCTTTTTTAGTGGAAAACTGGGGGTGTGTTTCAGTCTGCTATGTCATGGGGGTGGTAGCCTGCCGAGAGCTGTGATGCCTAATTGTTTCAGTCTCCTGAGGCCCAGAAATGCAGGCCTCCCTGGCCACCAGGGCCGGGTACTCAAGGGGCATCACCTGTAGTGACGGTCTGCACCTGCGGGCTTCACTGGGGCCACAAGACAGTGTGGGTGATCCTAGCAAGGAGAGGGAACACGAAAATGGCACCCACCGGTGCCTCTGTTTCCTGATGATGTCCAAAGAGACCCCGGTGCCCTTGGCAGTTGCTGTAAGATTGGCTAATGAATCTCCTGCATATGTGGTCTAGGTGCTTTTCAAACTGCTGCCTTTTCTCTGAGTCTTAGGGTGCATTAGTCTGCGTGTGAGCCCTTTAAGAGCAGACTTCTAACACCCCACAGCCTTTTGGGTCTCCTGAACCTAAGTCCTACTGGTGTTCAAAGCTGGTGGTTTTCTGACCTCATTTCTCCAGGTCCCAAGGGTTGGGTGTCTGTGTGGGGCACAGACTCCCCGCTTCTCAGGGAGAAGCTCTGTATCGTGAGATTCCTCCCGTCCATGGGTCACTGCATCAGAGGTGGGGTTTTTGATGCGACTGCATCTCTGCGTCTCTTACGTGTCTCATTGTGGCCCTTTTATCCCTTGTTGCGGAGGAACTCTTCTGCTAGTTTTCAGGTCTTTTTCAGAGGGACTTGATCCATATGTAGCAATAGATTGGGTGCGTCTATGGGAGGAGATGTGTTCAGGATCTTTCTACACTGCCATTCTGAATCACCTCCTGAATTGTAGTATAATTTTAAAGAATGTTGTGTAGAATTTATTTCTTCAAGGACATTTTAGGTGTTTGTCACAATTAAATCGATCTGGTTTTCAGTTAATACATCAATGTAATATTTGTAGTTTCTTTGAAAACATCTCTTATTTTGTTTATCTATTTGTCTAATGCTAATACTTGACACCTACCCATACAATTTTTATTGCTAGTCAAAGTACTCTATTTAATTGTTTGAAATGAATCAGTCTCTTTAAAGACCCAAATACTTTTTTTTTTTTTTTTTTTTTTTTTTTACTTTATTTATTTATTTATTTATTTTATTTTATTTTTGGCTGTGTTGGGTCTTCGGTTCATGCGAGGGCTTTCTCTAGTTGAGGCAAGTGGGGGCCACTCTTCATCGCGGTGCAGGGACCGCTCTTCATCGCGGTGCGCGGGCCTTTCACTATCGCGGCCCCTCCCGTCGCGGGGCACAGGCTCCAGACGCGCAGGCTCAGTAGTTGTGGCTCACGGGCCCAGCTGCTCCGTGGCATGTGGGATCTTCCCAGACCAGGGCTCGAACCCGTGTCCCCTGCATTAGCAGGCAGATTCTCAACCACTGCGCCACCAGGGAAGCCCCCAAATACTTTTCTGTTCTTGATTCACATATACTCCAAAAAGGTTTACTCTATTGTATACCAGTTTTGTGAGTATTTTCAGTTATAGTCTAGACATTACTATTTTTTAAGGTTCCTTGAGGGCATTATTCTAAGTGAAATAAGTCAGACAGAAAAAGATAAATACTATATGATCTCACATGTGGAATCTTAAAACAAAAAAAAAACAAAACAACATCAAAACTGGTTATTTATTCTTGAATAGAAACATATAAGCATTTATTGGGATTCCTGATTCAAGTCTCAGATTTAGCTTGTGTAGTTCTTTATCTAATTTGAGTTAAATGACATTGATTTATTTTAACTTACTTTTCCATTCGTTATCATGTTGCTTTTATTAAATTGCATTTCTATTCATTTATGGGTTTTCCTTTTAGTTTCTGTCTTTTGCTAGAAGCAGTAGGGAAGGGGACTGGGTGTGTAATGGCCTAAATAATTATCTCAAAGCCACTGTGGGTCTCTGTCCAGCCTACTAAATTGAAAATAATTTTCAAAGCAGAAAACGAATTTGATGTCTAACTTCTGTACAATTATTTTTTCATGTGGAGGTTCGCTCTAAGAAAAGTAAAGAAAAAAAAAGATCAAAGTTAAGTGGAAAATGAAGTCATAATATGCATTTAAATGAATTGGTTACTCTTCAGCTTGTTTAGATAGTGAAAATGTTTTCATATGTGTTAAAGGGTTTGGAGATAAAGATTAACAAGTGAAACTTCATTGTGTAATAATTTACATGATAATTCTTTATGATATAATTTATTCAGTGAATATAATTATGGATATTTCACTATATCTGTTTTGAATACTTAGCATGTATTCATATTGCTGTAAATGAAGACATAGCTACGAAAAGGACCATTAACTACCCTCAGGAAATTTTCAGCCCTTTAAAAGGTTTTATATTTTAGAGTTCTTATATCTTCTGGCTTTGGGCTAGTTGTTTGATATATGGTATTTCCTTCAATACACACTTAATGTTATTATTCCCACCTTACATATAAAGAAGCAGAAGTTCTCTCCTATTTGCCCTCCACTTTGAGAACCTCAGCAGTAATTTTTTTTATCCCTGATTAACTTGTTGGCTGCAGGAAGCCAGCACCTCCCTGCCACCCCCCAAATTCTAACTACACGTTCACCTTCTCTACTTGGAGGTCAGATAGGCATTGCAAACTTGCCATGTTCCAGTCGACTTTTGTGCTTTTCTACATCTCAGTGAATGGCAACCCCATCCTTTCCCAAACCCTGCTCAACCCACAGCCTCCTACATTTCGGCTGATAGCAACTTCATCCGAACAGTTGTTCAGGCCAAATGTTTTGGAGTCAGTAAGTCTTCACTTCTCTTTTTTCTTCACATTCTGCAGCATGTGCAAAACACGCAGAAAGTCCCATCATTTCCACCTTCAAGATAGTTCAGCATACGATCACTTCTCAATGCTACCATCCTGGCCAAACCATCTTCTCTCTCATCTGGATTACGGCAGTACCCTTCCTAATTAGTCCTGCTAATTCTGCCTTTTCTCCCTTTTGGTTTATTCTTAGTGAAGCAACCAGTATTCCTTTAAAGTATAAGTCAGATCTTGGCATAGCTGTGCTCTGAATGCCGAAGTACCTGCCATGGCTATAAGAACCCCCATTTTCCCTGCATCTCCCTCCTTGTTACCCACCCCCCCACCCACCCACCCGTTTTGCTCCAGCCACGTTGGCCTCTTCTCTGCTCCTGGGTCACACCAGACACCCTGCCAGCTCAGGGCCTTCATACCTGCTGTTCCCCCTGTCTGGAGTTCCATCAGGTAACTCTGGCACGTTTCCTCAGATCTTTACTCAAAATCAAATTTTTAGTGAAGCCTTACCCAAACATCCTGTTTAAAGTTGTATTCACCTCACAAGACTCTCTTGAATACTCTTTTTCCCTTTCTTTTTACATTTTTCTCCATTGCCTTTATCTCTTTCACATAGGGTATGTCTGTTACTTGTTTATTTTGTTTTCTGTGTGTTCCATGTAGATTGCAATAGATATTTCACAAGGGCACAGATTGTTGTCTGAATCCAAAGAGCCTGGCACGATATGGCACTAGTACTTATTAAACAAGTGAGTATTGATTGAGTAATGGGTGAGCATGAGTAAATGAAGGTCCTTTGTTTACTTCACCTCACCAGCCTCTTAGTCCGGCCATGCTGACCTACTTGAAGCTACTTACCTATACTCTGCTCTCCACCGTCTCTGGGCCTTTGAACATTTGCTCCCAGTTCTTGGGCCTATGATTTCCACTCCTGTCCCTCCCCATTCACTCTTTTTCAACTTACCTCAGGACCCTTGGACCTTCAGGACCACAATTTATTGGATAAAACTTAATCTGACACTCTCACTTGACATCATGCCCTATAACCCAGTGCCACTGGGTTAGGAGTGGTTTCTGGGGATTCTCCGAGTGTCCCCCACATATTTCTGTCACCACAGTTAACATGTTGCCCTTGATTTCACTATTTACTTCTCTCTTCTCTCTATACATTAACCGAGGTCAAGGGCCATGTTGTATTTGCCTTTGTAGCTTTCATACTTAGCATAGGACTTGGTGGGTCAGTGAGTGTTGCTGAATTAATGGAATTATGCTCAATGGTTTTACTGATAGTGTTGCACAATCCAGATGACTGAAGACCACTGCCTAGAGATGTCAGTGAATATTACGTTTATTACATTTTCTGTCTATGTGTTATTAAAAATGGATCACATTTCAAACCCTTCCAAAAACCCTCCAGCATTGTTTTTTTTTCTTTTTAAAAAGGAATTACTTTATTTTTATTTTTTATTTACTTACTTTTGGCTGTGTTGGGTCTCCGTTTCTGTGCGAGGGCTTTCTCTAGTTGTGGCAAGCGGGGGCCACTCTTCATCACGGTGCGCGGGCCTCTCACTATCGCGGCCTCTCTTGTTGTGGAGCACAAGCTCCAGACGCGCAGGCTCAGTAGTTGTGGCTCACGGGCCCAGTTGCTCCACGTCATGTGGGATCTTCCCAGACCAGGGCTTGAACCCGTGTCCCCTGCATTGGCAGGCAGATTCTCAACCACTGCGCCACCAGGAAAGCCCCAGCATTGTTTTTAAAACTTGGTGATTTATAAATAAAATGTACTTTAGAGAGACCTGGGAATCATAAAATGAGGCATGATAGAATCCTTCTAACAGTAAAAGGGCATTGGCAGGTGATAGCAAAGTGAGATAATATTATTTGAAAACATTAAGAGGAACAAAGTTTCCCATAATTAATTTCTGTGCCATATTGGTAAGAATATTCAACTGTAATTACAGAGGATATACATTTGAAAAATCAGATTACTGCAATGAAAAAATATAACAAAAAAACTCAGGGCTCCATTTTGAATACAATGTTCTGTTTAGTTCCCATTGTCAGTGTAATATCAGTTAATGAAAAACAGCAGTGGCCCTTATGGGCACAGGCTCTATTTTAAAATAATCAGGCTAATTCGGCAAAGAGATTTATTTAATTAGAGCTTCTGACATAATAAAGCTGAAGGTATTTTGTGCCGCTTTGCTTTATTTTTAAGTCCCAGGAGTCAAAACTGATATGAAAATGTTGCAGGTGTGGACAAACTGAAGGATATGAAAAGAATTTTACTCTTAATGTATGAAATTGTGCAAATGACAAGCTCTCATGTACACACAGTTTGTAGTAAATGATTTAAAGGCATTAGCAAAGGAAACACATCCAGCATGTAGTTTATGAATTTCATTGAGAGTTGAATCATCAACATTGACTCATTGCCTGCTGATGCTTATGGTGGTTCTTCAATGGGTCAAAACTCACGCATCCTTTCCCACTTTAAAAGTTGTTGAAGTGATTATTAATTTTCAACATCCAATGATAAAGACAAAAGTAAGAAGCATGTAAATGTGCTTATATTTTATGGTACTTGGATTTGCATTTAAAATCAGTGCCTAATAGAGCAACAAGTGTGTTGAGATGACATTCCAATTTTAAAGAGTATTTCTTCTTTAGGGTAACAACTATTAAAAGAAGAAATATAATTTTCACAGTATTTTTAAATATCTGATGACCAATAAGATTGAATATCATAATGTAGACCTTTTCTTCTCTCATATACATTGGTTATAGTATAGATTAAAGCATCTCCAAGTATTGGAACATGTAAACTCAAAAATTCAAAAGAATTTCTTTGTTTACTAGAGTCTAATGCTGGTGCTCTTAATATACTTCTCCATATGGTGACACACACACACACACACACACACACAACATGGTAAGTTCAATATTATATATGCAAGCCACTTTCATTCTGTGGCTATGTGCTGTCCTAAGACCCTAGAATCCTTCGCAGTCAGCTTTCAGAAAGATGAAGAGAGCATGGAGAAGGCACATACACTTGTTAAAGTTATTGGCCGACAAATGAGGAGCATTACTCTTGTATTTCATACTCTCATCTGAGAATCGGTCACGTGTCATACCTTGACACAAAGCCTGAGAAATGTGACCTTTAGATGAAGAGTCGCTTTTTGCACCCTGCTCTGTACCGTGGAAGGGGAGAACGAGTGTTGATAGACGGAAGGCCACTTCTGCCTCAGCCCGTGTGTGTCAGATGGAAAGGCTCTTAACTTCCATTCTCTCAAAGACTCAACATTTAGTTCTCTCCTCAACACCCCGACAGTTGGTGTGAAGTATACCTGAGTTTTGAAAGGATTTGGCTATTGGAAAATGTTCCTAATATATTGTCAAGACTCTACTATGCTTCAGTATCCTGGTCACCTGCTAAATTTTGTCTGTCTTTAAAAACGTGGACTTAGAACCACAGGTAGTACTCATTGCTTAGTGTTTGTTATGGTTAGCTGAGTGTCATAATTTTCCTCCCTGGTTTAGGATCTTACACTTTTGTTAATACAATACTAGCTTGCCTTCTGTGTTTGGAGCTCTGGCAACCCGAGTTCACCTTGAGCTGTGACCCACAAGTCTTTCATATGAATTCTGCCCCATGTGGTGACCCTGTTACTTTCGCATGTTTACCAGGTGCTTGATTCTTCTGGTCAACATATTCACCGCCTGACCTCCACCTCTGTGGCCAAAGCAGTTCTGACATTTTCAGCAGCTCTTTTCTTACCTTTAGGAGAGGTATTTATTCACCATAAATAAGTGCGCTGTGAAGAGTGGCTGGGGCTGCCTATTATTAATTTTCCATATTTAACTTCGTTATTTCCATTGTTTGACATGGTTCTTCCAGTTTTCATAGTGATGCTTAACATGATTTTATCTATAGGCCTACTATAATTTAGAATAACTGAGTAATATAAATTTCATTCTTATGTTTGCTTTTGTTATTTTATTGTTATAATTTTAAAAAGTGAAATTTATTTTATTTTTATGACTTTATAAATGGTTCGTGATTATTGCAGTATAAATACATACAGCAAGGAAAAGGAAGTAAAAGTTACCTAAAATCTCAATACCTAGAAGTAAGTATTTTTAGTATTTTGACCACCAATCTTTTGTAAATTCTATCTATACACGTATATGTGTAACACACTCACACTGATACAATTATGACAATATTATCTACATCATTTTTATTAGTGACTTTTTTCTCATGGATGGTATTTTTGCTGTTGTTAATGATAAGGAAGCTACTTACCACTATTCTCTTTTTGTTGGTCGGGTAGATTCCAGTTACTTTCCTGCTATAAATAATATTGCAATAAATATTTCTGTACAGGATTTCTTTCCTCCAAGTGCTTTTTTGTCAATGGGATTGAAGCCTCGTTTGGAATTAGTCTGTCTGCTAGTTTCAGTTTCCACTCTTGTTTGTTTTGATGGTTCTCTAGGACTGTGCAGATCAGATCCCACATTTTTTCTTGATAAATTTATTTTATGCAGGAGAGTTTAGGCACTAGCTTTTTATTAGAATGTGTACATTTTCCTTCTATGCATTTATTCAGTTTAGTGCCTGGTAAATGGATGTAAAAGATGACTTTCCATTGGAGATCTCACTTTTTATCAAAATTTACATATTACAGTCTTGTAGAAACTTTTTTTAAGGATCATGAAACTTATTCCACATGGCACAGTCTTGTCCAAAAAAATCTTTTTTTTCAAAGTCTTATTTAAATTTAAGTATCTGATTTTTCAAGACCTATTAAAACAACGTCAGATCAAAGAAAATGCCATTAGTTTGATAACTAGCCTTTAGTAAATCTATGCTAATTACCAATCTCTTTTCGAAAATGTTCTCAAACATCTTATTTGCTATTTATTTTATGATTTTACAGAGATTGCTATCTCCTTAATTATTTCATAGTTTTTGTAGCACACCATTTCTATCTGCAAAAAAACATGTATATTATCCCTCTTCGCTCCTGCATACCGTATTTTGGCCTGATTTCTCAAATGTTACTGAGCACATATGTGAGATGTGTTCTGGAAATGACAGTGTTGCTGAGTTCATCACTCACAATTTGCCTTTACTGGCACCATCCAATTGTTTGTATTGAATGCCTAGCCTACTATAGGCATGTACTTGGGAAGACGTTAGGACCATAATGGTGGGTGAAAGAGACATACTACTTCATCTTGTGGGACTTGCAGTTTAGTGAGGCGTCAACTATTAAAGAAACACATTTACAAACAAATACAAGGTTACAACCGAGATGAGTGGCAGGGGAGGTATAGTGAGTGACATGGCCTTAGAGATTCATTGGCTACACTGATCAAGGGGGAGCCTTCAGGAAGGTTTCCCTGAGAGAAGGTTGAGCTGAGAGCTCTCGGATGAGGGAAGAACATGTGAAAAGGGCTGTGACAGCAAGGAGCATGTCACAGTTGACTTAAGTCTAAGAATGCCAGGTCAAGAGTTTTGGTCCTTATCTTGACAAAAGTGGAGGGACTTCCCTGGTGGTCCAGTGGTTAAGAATCTGCCTTCCAATGCAGGGGATGTGGGTTCAGTCCCTCATGCTGCAACTAAGACCCAAAGCAGCCAAAAACAGATACATAACTATTTTTTTTTAAAAAGAAATGCTCTAAAAAAATACACAGTGGAGTGATGTGATGACATGCATTTAGAAAGAATCTCTGTAGTTGTAATTTGGAGAAAAACTGTAGAAGGCAAAAGGAGGTGTAGGGTTCCAGTTATAGGCTTTTGCAAGAGTCCAGTTGCAAAAAAATGATAATTTAGGTTAAGGTGGCTGTGGTAGTGGAGATGAAGAGAGGTAGATACATTCTACAGATATTTGGTGGGAAGAATTGAAAAGGTTTGGTGACTCATGTATTAAGTATTTACAAATAGAGGAGAGGAAAGCATCTAAGAGGATGCCTAAGTCTTGGGCTAACCAAACACAATGGAATTTTGTTCCATTTGCTGAGATGTGAAAACCTGAGAGGCCCTGTTTTGGTGAGAAAGGTCACGGGTTTGGTTTGGAGCAACTGAAGATGTTAATCACCCAGGTAGATGTTACATTCTGCAATCACAAAGAGTACTTTGGTCTAATATGCTCGGTAATTTCTTTGAATAGTTTTCTAAGGTTTGCAATTCTCTTTTTTTTTTTTTTTAATAAATTTATTTATTTATTTTTTTGGCTGTGTTGGGTCTTCATTTCTGTGCGCAGGCTTTCTCTAGTTGCGGCGAGTGGGGGCTACTCTTCATCGCGGTGCGCCGGCTTCTCATTGTCGTGGCTTCTCTCGTTGTGGAGCACAGGCTCTAGACGCGCAGGCTCAATAGCTGTGGCACACGGGCCTAGTTGCTCCGCGGCATGTGGGATCTTCCCAGACCAGGGCTCGAACCCGTGTCCCCTGCATTGGCAGGCAGATTCTTAACCACTGCGCCACCAGGAAAGCCCATGCAATTCTCTTTAAAACAAGAATTTTAAAAAGAGTTTATTGCCCTTTATTTTTGTTTAACATATTATGAAAAAGAAAATGATTCAAAGATTTAAAAATACACAGTCTTTTATGGGATTCCTCGAATACTTCATAACTCTAGTGAGTAGGCTTTGTTCTGCTTTGTATGTTTTTTATTTGCATATTTTGGGCAGTGTAATGCAGCTATTTTCATCTTTTCCTAAGTAGAGTGTATTGCTGTGAATGACTAGTGTTTGAATCAACTGTACACCAAATGATGTAGATAAGGGTGAAGTATAAACAGTGAGAAATTATAACTAGTAGGACATTAGAATGTATGGTGTTCTTTGCAGACTATAAACAATTTTTAACATCAGAGATAATAGGATTTTTAAGAGACATTTAAGGACAGTTACTCCTTGTCCTGCATAATGTTTTATGTTAACCTCAGTCACAGGTTTTTGGGTGATATATTAAATATTTTATAAAAATTCAAATCTGAATATAAATGTGCTCTGCAATCTGAGTCACTGACTTTCTTCTGATTATTTCGACTGTTCAATGTGCGTTGCCGATATATGTGTTAAAAATAACAGAGTCCTAGAGTTTATGGAAGATCCTTAAGTGGCTTTTCAATGGAGAGTTGATTAGCAGGTGGTTTGAGTTTTTCTACCTTGCCATCCTCTCTCCTTAGATAAGGGCCCATTGTCTTTTCTTACATGATTAACATGAGACCGAAAACAAAATTAAAAAGGGTTTTTTTTTTCCTGGAACAGAAACGAGTATTACCAAAAAGAAAATTGAAGCAATATAAGATTTTTTTCTAATTTTAATTGTGGTATTTTATTGTTTTTTTATGCTAACAACATTTAAATATTTCCAACTTTAGTCAAAATGTGAAAATGAATGCTTTTTTCATTAAAAAAAAAACTAATGTCTTATCATTCTTTTCATAGGTCTCATATCTTTTGGGTGAACAGAAGTCTACCTTTATGGGGCTTACAGGTTATGTACAATTTTGTTTTATTCCTATATTTCTGGATTTATTCATATTTTACTGAGCAATACTACCGGGGAGAAAAGTTTTGACAGTAAAAATGAGTTTTGGTTTATTGTTTAATTAATCTTGATGCACATCTTAAAATTTTTATTCCTTTCTTCACGTTTACGTGAGCCCTCCATTCTACCTTTTGAGAATTTCCTCATGATCAGGTTTAGACGTCAGAAAGTTTTTGAGGATCTGAAGGAAACTAACGTAAACCCAACCTTGTCTGAAGGCACAACAAGTTCCCCAAACTACTTTAGGCATTCCTAAAGTCTTAGATTATATCATCTTTGAAAAATTAATCAAAAGCCCATAACCATGTTTGCATTTTTTACCTTATGTGCTCAATGTTGGGAACATGGTAGAATCTCAATAAATAATTGTTAAATGAATAAACAAATGAACAAACAGTTCGTATTACCAATAGGAAGAGCTTGGTCCCTAAGCAGATAATTTTGTAAATAAAACAAAAAGTGTGCCCTGGCATAAAAGGAGTCCTGAAGAAGGAGTAAGGAAACCTGTGGAGCACAGTGTGTCTGAACTACATTGTGTGTCTGAACTACATTGTGTGTCTGAACTACATTGTGTGTCTGAACTACATTGTGTGTCTGAACTACATTGTTGTGGTGTTCCCTGGAGTCCTCTGGATCTCTGTTCCTTTTTTTGTTGAATTTCATGCCAGGCAAACTTTTTACAGCTTCCCATCTCCTCTACTCCTGTCTCTTTCCTGCAGATACTTTTTAGTTTCTGTTGTTTTTCAAAAGCAAAAATCATTCGGAGAGGAGAGTCTATAAGATTAAAAACATTAGAGATTGGAAGACAGTTGAGTCTGGAAGGAATGGAAGGACTCTTAAGTCTCACTGTGTATAAACAACCTTTAAAATACTTTAAAATCAAATGTTTGGGTTGTCTTTTAAAGTCAGGATGATTGTGAGGTCTGTACATTTTATATGTGACAATGAATTATTTCAATTATGTATGCATTGTGATTATAACTATGAATCAAGTTTTTACTGTGTCTGCATATTTTGTATTTTATTGAAGTCAAGTTGTGTTTTCTGTTTTTTGATACTGACTTTCATTGCAGTGCCGTACACACTTGTAAAGTAAGTTAATATTTTTATGAATAGTTATATATGGCCTTGAAATATATTTTGATCTGTTCAAATTGCTTTTATCTCTTAGTGATGTTCTAAAATAATAAAAACACTCATTTTCACATAGGATTTTGGGTAATTCATGCTAAAAATGGTCTCGAGATCATCTAACAATGTGTACCTCTAGAAAAGTAAGAGATTATGATTTAGACAATTTGTGGAGAAAATTGAAAAAGTGAAAAATTTCTATTTTAATGTCTGTCTACTGTATGTACTTCTGGACTTATTTTACTTAGATTGTCATGCATTCATATGTTTTTAAATTGTCCTTATATTTTAATATTCACCTAAATCAAAGTTTTCATTCCAACAGGAGGCAGAATCTAAAACTCTAGGGTATCTGCCTTTCTCATGCAGATTGACTTTACCCTCACAAATCTATGAACAAATATATTTGTTATCTCAGTTATTTCATGTTGATGCTTGCTTATTTTGATTATATTCCTGTCTCCTGAAGTGCTTAGGGTCTTTAACACAAAATAATTTGGATGTCTTTACTGGTTACTTTTTCTGTTGCAATCATAGCTGTTTGGTAGCTGAGCAGAGGAAACTGTATACAGAGTAGAGAATAGAGAGAAAAGTGGAAGCTTGTCTAGGGGGCTGCAGGATGCCCATGTCCAGTGGCAGAAGGGGAATTGGCTGTGAAGTCCATTCAAATAAAATCTGAAAGTATCTTGAAGTGCTGACATGGACTATTTTGTTTAGTGTTTGAGGATGTTTCATTTTGTTTGAGGTGGGTGATAGGATGGAAAGTATCCTTCAACTCCAAGCTTGTATTCTTTTATTTTCTGAAGGGAACTGCCATTTTTGGTGGGTGTACTGAGATGGTGGTGGTGTGGCTGGGGGAGAGCATTATTTGTGGTGGGACAGTTGTGTGTGATTGTGTGTATTAAGAATACACACACAAACAAAACCTATTCTTTACATATGGTGAAGATTCCAGCCGTCTGACTGTTCTAATCCCACATTTACATTTGTGGTAATAAACTTAAAAAAGACTTATTGAGGAGTATTAGAAATGGTAAAAACTAAGCTGTAGTGCCTGGGACAGCCTACTGCCTACCACCTGTATATAGAAATTAAAGTGCCACATAGCACCTCCTATATCATATATATATATATAAATATATATGCATATACACATCTATGCACATATATATAAAGTTAAAAGTATTGTAATCAGAATATATATTTTGATTTTGTTGTATTTTCTCATTAAGGTATAATTTATATTTTAGGTTTCAGTGGCATTGATAAGTCTCTTTGAAACAATACTACTTGGTTATCTCAGTTATAAGGTAAGTTATTTTAATTAGAAGTTTTCTGCTGGTAGAACACATTACTAGCATTGACCCAGTATTCCTGTATTTATAATTCATAGTCTGGGGATAAAGCAAGCTCTTCTTAAACCCCTTTAACTCTTTTGAACCTCTCCAGTATGTGATCAAAAGCTGTGGTAACATGGTAATGTTTTCCTTGGTGGCTTAAACATACTTCACTAATTCCCATGGGCTAATTTGCCCATTACGTGCATGCTCATATGAGACAAGCAAATGGAATGGTTTGGCTTTTTATTGTTCTCCACCTCTTCTCCTGATCTGTACAGGAAACACTGAGGGAGAAAAACATGTCTGTTAGGAATTATTTTCATGAATTCCCTTCATTTTTGGCGAAGGTTTGCTTGGCTAACCGAATTTAACAAATGTTTATTAAGTTCTTATTTTATGAAGAGCACCACACTGTGCATGTTTTTTTCTCAATGAATTTACGATCTAGAAAGGGGGGTGGGCAGGAGAAAATTATATAGACAACAATAATACAAGGCTGAATAATAGGTACTTCCTATGAGGTGCAAATAAAGTCCTGTGGGGCTTCATAGAGAGAGGTCGTATGGGGTGAAAAGACTGATTTAAGCAGAATCCTTGAATCAGTAACTTCACTAAAGAAAGATGAAAAGGCAGAACAACAGGGATTTATAGAATCAGCAAAGGCGTAAAAGAAGGAATGTACATATAAAATTGGAAGAATGAATAAGTATTTAGGCTTGGGCAGAGTATGGCATATGTGGGAAAATATTGGTGGAAAAAGATGGGACAATATAGTGAGGGTCTTGTATGGCAACTTACAGTGGGGAGTTGATGCAGGATGTTGAACATGAGAGTTCTATAATTGTAACTAAGTTTTAGGAGTATTAGTTCAGAACATCTGTGCAGCACAGGTCAAAGAGACATGGCACTGAAAACCACATGCTCAGTTAAGACGCATTTGCAGTATGAAAGGAAAACTTCGAATGAAGCTTTGGCTGGGTGAAAGGAATACATTCAATGCAAGATAAGTCATGAAGGTAGAAACTAAAGAAATCATCAACTGATTAGTTGAAATAGATGAGGAGAAGAAAATGTCAAAAATCATTTTAAGATTTCCTAAATCCAAATGACTGGGAACGAGGCAGTAAAACCAAGAAAAGTTACATCAAGAAAAAAATCAGACTGGGGTCGAGATAGGTGGAATAATGAAAATGGTTTTGGAAATGATGACTCTGAGGTATTTTTGGACAAATAGCTGTGACATGCAGGCAATTGAAAAGGAGGATCTGGGACTTGCAGGAGAGATTTAGTAAGAATGAATTGGCAGTCATTTCCATAGAGATGATGAAGGAAGCATGCAAGTCCATTAAGGATGGAATAGTAACCAGTGGAGAAGAGAAGGCCCACATTAATGAAGATGCTTATAGTGTGGCCATCGGAAGAACCGAACAATGAGCGCAGACAGAGGAATAGGTGAGAAGCGTGGAAGGTCATCAGAATGCTTGTCATAGTCATCATGGATTTCCAGGTCGCAGTTTCTGCCTGTACGATGTCAACAAGTGCACTCAAGGTTCTGTTTTGGGGGGATTCTTATCTACCATATAAATTTCTTTCTCACTTCATAATGTAAGGTTTTGAAGATAACACTCCCTAGACTACTTTTTAATCCTAAACTTAGGGCAAGAAGTCTTTACAAACTCTCTCACCTTATCCGCTGGCTTCCTTTTTAAAATTCTCTTTAACTCCGCCTAAAGAACATAAGGCCAATGTCTAATAAGGTGAGATTGATGAATTAGAAAGTGTAGAAAGAAAAGAGTGAGTGGCTTCCAAAAAAAATACAAATGCAGTGATTTAATATTTATGAGAAAAATAGGATGTTAGAAATGTCTAGGGAAGAAAAGTGTTAAATGAAAGCATGGGAACCTTGGAAAGTTTAGTAAGAAGCTTGAGAAAGGCCTTTGGCTTTACAGTTTGGGAGATCATTTGTTATTCACCCTTAAGAGCCCAATTTCAATGGAGTACAATTGAGAGTAAAATTGTCAGATGAAGAATGTTGATTGACTGGTACAGGAGCTCCCTAGAGGCAGTATAATGAGGTGGAAGATTGCCTCACGATGATAAAAATCTGCATCTTTTAAAGAGAGCAAGTAGAGGGGACAGGAAAAAATGACGGATGAAGCAAGGTTTATAAAAAGTAAGAATAAGCTAGAACAGGAAGTTGAGGACTACTAATTAGCTTTGGATACATTCTGTTCTTTTCTGAGAGCACAGGAGACGGAAAATGGTGCCTGAAGGAATATTTTGAAGTTAGAGGAGGAAGCTGAAAGATCTTGCACATAGCTGGTCACTTAATCCTAAATTACTTAGAAAGGACTAGCTTAGTGATGGACAGTATAGAATGAGATGTTGAGGAGGGATCTTTTAATGGCTTATTAGTATATCTTCTTGTCAGAATAGGTGCTCTATAAATATGTACTGATTGACAAATCTGGATTTTGGATACCTAGAAGAATAAAATAAAAATCAAGTAAATTAACATCCAAGATGTTATCTTCTAAGGTCTTTAGTTTTCAAGTATGTGATAAATGTTGAATATGATATGCAAAAAGTGACATACTAAAAAATTAGGCATGTGGGTGTTTTTTTGTAATTTAATGAAATCTCTTCCGCTAGTACAAGAGTATGTACAAATGCATAAACCGGCCAAAATATTAATCTGCATTGGTGAATGTATGTGCTCCAAATTCTAACTAAAAAGTAATATGAAATTAACTTTGGTGCTTTGCTAATAATAGTCATTTAAAAAGCACGAAGAGATTCAAGATGGAATTATAATTTTCCATTGTAATTATATGGTGCTGACATTTGTAATCAATTAATTCCTGCCATTTATAAAATGAGAGCAAAGACCTAGCAGGTAGAGCTAGATGACATATAATATTTTCATTCTGACCTTCATAAACATTAATGTCTAGATGGAGGAGAGGTTCATGGTAAATGAGTCCTGTGTGTTACAACACAAAAGATAAAAAGGAGTTAGGTGACATTGGAAGGATAGGTTGCTGTTAATTACCTTCTCTTCCTTTCATATATTCAGTCAAATTCATGAACTCTTCTGACCTTTTCAATAAACTGTTGGATACATTTTTTGGAATGAAAAAATTAAATAATTGATAACTATTTATGGCATATATATAAGGCAAATCCATACAGCAGAACTTCAAATGAGGTCCTTCTTTCAAATTAGACTTTTAAGAAAAATTATAGACAGGTATGCAGAAATGGATATTGTATTAGTAATGAAATCCATTTCTAATATTGCTCTTTGATATTTCTAGTTCTGAAATATCAATAGCAAATCAACATACAATTTTCTCATATTTGTTTACATCTGCATGTATATATACAGATAATGTATATATTTACATATACAACATATATGTATATATACGACATTTAAAAATAAATTTAATACTTTATTTGTAAGTACTTTATAGTTCTTAAAATTAGACTTCCTAAAATAAGCATGACTTAATTCTTAACAATTAAAAAAGTTTAAACTGTCATGGAGACTATAGTTTTTTTAAAATCAAAAGACTAATGAGTAAATGCAAAATGAGCAAAAACTCTTAAAAGTGTATGTTGAGGTTAGCAGATAATAACTTACAAATCCCTGACATCCACTTATTTTGTCCTCTGTCATACAGAATTGCAGGTCTGAAGTTAAATCATCATTCAGTTCATGTTTATTTATCGCTATTTGTCAAAAGAGTCGCAGGGATTGCCCAAGAGGGAAGTTCTTATTCTTCTGTCAGATAGATACCCTCTATGTCTTTATCAGCTGCTTTCAAAATAGAACTCTATTTATACACACACATTCATTAACTCAAAAGGAAACAAAAACACACCCTGGCATAATTTCCAAATCTCTGAAAACAAAAGTTCAGCACACCTAGAAGGCTTTGGTTAAATCTACAATTCTTTTTTCTACACAGTAATCGCTTTATAAAAAGCAACAGTTTTGAAATGTTAACATCATGATGGGCTTATTTCTGGAAAGAACGAAGGATTTGGACTAGGGCGCCTAGATCCTGGTGATTCTGCTTACCATGCCATGGAAATGGTAAATCTGAATGTTGTTGAGTTTACATTCAGAAATACAAAAGACTGCCATAGGGTTACTCCACAATTTAAACTCACTGAAGGAAAGTAAGTTATTAGTCTTTTTGGTTAAATATTTTAAATATAGGTATTCTTAATATTATAGAAGAAAATGCTTTTTAAAAGTCCCATGTTCCAACCTGGGCTAACAACAACTAAATTACCATAAGTCTTATAATTTTTAAAGTGCTTTTTAGAGTTACCTAGATAATAGTTCCAAACTTGCACTTTCTTTTATGATAAAAATAAAAGCCTGATACATCTTAGAAAATCACCTATTGTCCTGCATTTTTATTGGTTAAGGAAAGTTACATCCATACCAAATGTTATAGAATGGTTAGATTAGGCTTTATTTATATTTTACTGAATTCTGTCAATAAGAAGAGGAACACAGAGAGCTCTACACGCTTAGAACAGAAAAAACTACTTTTTAGAAACTTTTTTTTTCTTTAGGTTACCTTTTGGAAGAAGACTAATGCCTTTCATCTCGTTCAGGAAAATAAGATTAAGTGAAACAGGTATTTAACTTAATTTTGAAAGGCATGTGCCTGCCTTTTGGATCTTATTTCATGCTTCTCTAAGTAGTGGCATTCTCCGGATTTAGGCTTTCTTTTTTCACTATAATTACTTTTATCATGTGGATTTATATGATGCAGGCCCATGGGGACTCTCTAATAGCCAATGCAACTTTTGGATAATTTTTCTATCTATTTTTCATCAGCTCATTTTAGGGGAGATAATTTATGAACGTTCAGCAGACAACCTGAGATCTTAGAATTAAACCTAATGAATATAATCGAAATGTCTTCGCTTATTTTTAGCAATGAGTACATTGCCTCCCTGTATAATTTTAGATTGTGAAAATTAGTCCTCAGGGGGAAATTCCTTATTTGCTACAACACACACATACACAAACATACACACACATTAGCTATGAATCAACGGGAGCGTGTTTGACATAATGCAGTTCTAGTTTTTATTGAGGCGCTTCAGACTGTCAAGGACTGTGCTAGGAACAGAGCAAAGAACCTGAACTAAACAGATGCTTTCACCTGGACCTCATGACTTTAAAATCAAGTGTTGATTAAATATATAAAAAGAAACTGAAAAAAAGGACTGAGAAGGATGTTGATGAAGATTGAAAAACCTAGTGTGGGAATCTGATCTTGTCTGGTGTGTGTGCAATGAGGGGGCAAGGAAAGCCTCAAAACACTCAAAAGATTTTGAGTTAAGAGCTGAAAGATGTGTGTGAATTAACTAGACAAAGGGAAATTGGAAAGGAAGGTGGAGATTTTCCAAGTCTCTTAAAAAGCACGTGCCAAGGCCCTGGCATATATAAGGAGTGGAAGGTCTTTGGAAAGAATGATCTTTAAAATTCGGGTGGAGAGGTCAAGGAGAGCTAAATGATATGTTGCCTTGTAGGTTGTAATAGAATCTGTGTTTCCCTGTATAAGTGTCTGAATTGTTCAAGAGTTTCAAAGTGAGTGGGGGTGGCGTGGGGTGAGGGGTAGGGATTGGCACATGAGATGTGCCTTAGAAACATATTCCTGGTAACACTGTGGGAGGTGAATGGGAATGGGGCAAGAAGGAAGGGGAGGAGACCGGTTAGGAGGCTGGAGTGGGATTAGCGTTAGAATGAGAACCAGAGGACTCAAGATCCGTATATGAATCAGGAAGTCTTATTGACGAATTATTCTTGTTTAGCATGTGAAAGGAAGGTGTAAAGAGTTTCTCCAGAATTTTTGGTTTCTGTTACTGGGAACCAGTCAGGGCAAATATCATAAATTTTACTTTTAGGTAGTCTATTTTATTGGCATAGAGTTGCTTGTTAGTCTCTTATGATCCTTTGTGTTTCTGTGGTGTCTGTTGTAACTTCTCTTTTTTCATTTCTAATTTTATTGATTTGAATCCTCTCCCTTTTTTCCTTGATGAGTCTGGCTAAAGGTTTATCAATTGCATTTATCTTCTTGAAGAACCAGCTTTTAGTTTTATTGATCTTTGCTATTGTTTTCTTTGTTTCTATTTCATTTATTTCTGCTCTGATCTTTATGATTTCTTTCCTTCTGCTAACTTTGGGTTTTGTTTGTTCTTCTTTCTCTAGTTGCTTTAGGTATAAGGATAGGTTGTTTATTTGAGATTTTTCTTGTTTCTTGAGGTAGGATTGTATTGCTATAAACTTCCGTCTTAGAAATGCTTTTTCTGCATCCCATAGGTTTTGGATTGTCGTGTTTTCATTGTTGTTTAAATTTTACTTTTAGACATATTACCCACAAGGTGCCTTTGAGGCATCTGTGTGAAGCAGTGGATTAGGCAGTGGAGATCTGAAAGAGATTCTCAGATAGAATATTGTTCTGAGCTAGAGATACAACATTGGAAGTCATTGGTTTATTATTGACGATATGTTGAAGTTGACACATAGATGAGATTACCTAAGATTGGTATATAGCCAAGTACTCTTGAAATGCTTTCTTCCAGAAATTTCTGTTGAGCTTTGTGGCCATAAGTTTAACAACTTATTTATAATTGTACCAGGAAGGCTTTAAACAATAATATTCTTTCAGGGGTTTCCATTTGGATCCAATAGAAAGAAATATAAATGTTTAAGTTCAAAAATTAATTATACCAAGAAGGGAAGAATATGTATAAAATATTTGAAAGTTTCATTTATTCATTAACATGCTTATTGAGTCCAAATGTCATATAAACAAATAAGTTTTATAAAATGTTACAAACATGTATCCAGGTAGTTAGTGGTGAAGGTATGGGGACTGAGACATTCCAAGCAGAGGGAGAAGTGTGTGAGCTAAGTTGTAAAAGTATGAAATAGCCTAGTGTGTTCAGAGAACTGCATCAAAATCAGTTCTACATGTGATGAATCTGTAGCTAAATTCGAGGTGGGCTAGGAATATAGTAGGTACAAACCAAACCAGTAGCCAGAGTCCAAATTATGAAGCTTCATATGATGTAATGAGGAGTTTGGATGTTAATATGATGGCAATGGAAATTCGGCATTTTAGAAAGAATTCTCTGGCTTTAATATGGAAGATAAATCAGAAGTGAACCCAACCAAGTCACATACCAGTCATGAGACTCTTTTACTGGTTTGAGAAAAAATCATAAAAATCAAATTGGTGTGTTATAAATGGAAATGAAGAGGGACATTAGAGATAGAAAGGCTTTTGGTTTACTATGAACTAAACTTTCCAGTGTGCCACAGCTACGAAAACTAACGCTAATCTTGCTATGTATTCATAGAAAGATCCTGCCGTGTGACCAGTGGTAACTGTACCCATACCCTCCCCCCCCCCCGCAACTCCACCCTGCCGTCTTCTTCTGGTCACATCAGTCTCTTTTCCTGTGCAGAATCATTGACATCAAGGAACGATGTACAATGACAAGTAAAAACACAGTAGGGAAAGAGTAAGCCAAGTGTTAAGCATTCTGGAAACTGAGTCATGGAAAAAACTGATGAAAAAAATGGTAATGTTAACGTGCACAATAAAAGATAGGAGCTTCACATAATTAAAATCAATTATAAATGGTTTGTTGAATAGGTTGGCCTGACTCAGTGCAAGTAGGAAAAGGCTTTAGTTTTCCTACCTTTCTCCTTCAAATTCAGTCATTGTCCTTATGAGCCATGCTCATCAGATGAAATCTTGGGCAGGTATCTTAGCTTTTTTAGACTTTTCAGTCGCAATGCAAATCTCAGTTTAGTACTTAAGAAATTATGATCAGTATGTAAAAATTTAAAATTCTTATCCAGTTTTAGCTTTTTCTTGGCCTGGACCCACATGGGGCAGGGGATCATCTTGGGGGCCATCTCCTCTTTCCCCCTCCTCCCTTATTTGACACCAGCTGATTTTGGTCCCTCAGGGCTGTGGAGGCACGGGGAGAAGTGAGGTCAGCTTCTGGGACGAAGTTGCCTGACTGGCACAAGAACAGTCTGCGGTTGGGTTGCTCTGATGGCAGGTCCAAACGGGGCTTATGTGGTTCTCCCGAGGCCTTTGGCCAAAGCTCCTTGATGCCTCAAGCCTCGGGCTGGCCACTAGGGCTCTGACCCAGGCCCTGGGGTCCTGAGGGCCACCATCTGTCACGGTTCCATGTCCCTGTAGGGACACAGCCCTCCTGAGTGTGAACTTAGAATGACCATAAGTTTCATTCTTTAGGGTCTATATCTCATCCCCAGAAAATAAGTACCTCTTAGGATTGGCATAAGTGTGGCCTGTTCTCATCTTAACCCTCTTTCTCTTTGCTCTGCTGTTTTTTGATGATGTTTTACGCATTCGCCAAATGCGGCCCCCATGTCTGAGCCAGCTCTCTGAGTGGTTCACCCGAGCTCTCCTCACTGAGCTGGCTGTGGTGAGGGAAGTACCACAGCACCCTTGTATCTCTACACAGAGGAGGTCTCATTGCTTCTGTTTCTTCCACCAGCTCCCTCCGCCACTCTTTATACAGCTTGCAGACGGGCGATGAACCAATGATAACAAAACCTCTTTAGCACACAGACGATTGCTGATCCAGAACTTGCCTTGTGAAGTGGAGGTGTTTTACATCATTGTAATGTTTTAAGGCTCTGGGACCTCAAGAAAAATAAAGAATCCCAATATTATAGCCAGTGTCATAAAATAATTAGACATTACAAGGAGTCAGATTTCAAATTGCCTTACTAATGGGTAGTTCTTTTTTTCATAGATGAATAAACTGCTTTAGGAAGTTCTGAGTTCTTTTTTGCTAGACACCGTTCAAGAAAGTTTCAGGAATGACCTGTTAGTCAGTGCAGTGGCCCAGAGCTGCACAATTAGAAGGGCCTGTGCTTGTTTTAATGCTCTGATGTCACCTTCTTGAAATTATTCATAATTTGTTAATAAGAGGCCCTGTATTTTCATATTGCCCTTAGCCCCACAAATTAGGTAGCCAGGCCTGATTAATATTGTTGCACTATGTGGGTTGGAAGATTAGAATCCAGAAGATTGAGAAAATCCTCCCTTTAAATTTTATTAATCTAAAAACAATGTTAATTCCAAGGAACATTGTTATATGTTTGTATTTGCGAACTATTTGATATGCTTTAAAGTTTGTGAATGTAATTATTATAGTAAAAAAATCAAGACTGAGTCGCTTTTTCATTGATTCTGTAAGGTTTTTTAATGTGTTTTATTTTTACTAGTAAGTTTTCTTCCATGAAATATGATATGATTAAAATGTGTTATGTGCAATATTCAAGGATTACTACAAACATTTGTTTTACTTCTTAAACTGACTACAAAATTGAGAGGGCACAATTACATTCAGCAAAATTATCTCTAAAAGTCATTGCTACATTTCTAAATAATGATTTGGTATTCTGTTAATGTAAGCATCCTTATTGCTAGAGAAATTCTGATGCTGTCTTTTTCCCCCTTTAATGGGATTCAGTTATAATTGACTTTCATTTTTACTCATTCTTTCTTGGAAGGGAAACATCTGGGAACAGATTTTACGAATACCCTTCATCTTGGAAATAATTAATGCGGTTCCCTTCATTATCTCAGTAAGTCCTAAAAGAATCTTTAAAAGAAATAAGTTTTTTATTAGACATAAAGTCTTTAAATCTAAATAGTAATAGATAACATATTAGCTCAGATGAATGAATTTAGACTTTGTTATTGTTTTAAATCATGGTATTAAAAAATAAATAGTAAAATCAGTTGGATAACTGGGTTGTGAAATTAAGTGAAAATTAATGAGATTTAGTACAATAGCAAAATGAAATGCTTTTTAGAAATATATGCTCTAGAGGTGCCATTTTAACAAGTGTCAGTATTGTCTAAACAGAGAGGGAATTAATCACTCCATTTCTTGTGTATATTGTGGAATTAAAAAAAATAGAAACCGAGTAAAACCAAGTATTTATAAAAGTTTCTCATGCTAAGAATATGTTTATCTCGAGCTTAACCACAGGATTTCCAAAGTCCAGTTCTCTTTTTACTAAGGAAGTTGCCATCAGCCAGACAACCAGTAATTTGCTTCTTTACCAAAGTCTGTGGAGGACCAATTCCACAGTGATCCTGTTTAACTACAGAATATGTAACTAGCACTTTCCCATTGCAAAATTAGGTCTTAATCTCTATTTGATAAAGTTACAGTAATATCTGTACTGGTAATATGCTTTCTAACACCTTATTTGTTTGAATTTTATTTGGAAAATAATGAAAATAAGTCCATATGAACTGAAGCTGTTGCTCAGTTCTGACAATTGTTTTAATTTGAGTGATTTATCTAGAGGAGCAACTGGCCCCAGATTGAATGACTGGCTAATTAAATATAATTCCAATGGAGTACAGTTCCCCAGTGTCACTAAGATTGTTTGAATCTGCAGAGACTAAGTGGTAATGCTATGAAAAACTAAAGCTCTGTCTCCTTACATCTACTTTTTACTTTCAGTTGCAGGAAAGAAAGAGGTGATGTCTATTATAAACTGTCACGCTAAAAGATTTAGTGATCGAATTAGCACAGTTATAGCTGACATCCAGTGAGAGCTGATTACTTTCATTCTGCTTCTACAATAATTTTCCTAAGAATTTTTCCTTAAGTAAGACTTAGAGAATGAATGAAAAGATCCTGTCTGCTCCTTGCATTTCAATAGTCATATGAGTTTAAAGTATTTGCCACACGTTTTAGATCATTCTATTGTTTTTAATAACTTATTTCTGTTTCACATTTCTTCTAAATCATATCGATTTCTTGCTTTGAGATAAAAGTTTAGTTTTGATTTGTTTTCCAGATATTCTGGCCTTCCTTAAGAAATCTATTTGTCCCAGTCTTTCTAAACTGTTGGCTTGCCAAACATGCCTTGGAAAATATGATTGTAAGTATAAAGGACAAGTGCAAAGACAAAAATATTTTTCAACACTCCATTATTTCTTACCTCATTAAAGTGACGTGTTGCATAAATGTCTAAGCTAATAGATCCCAAGTCTGCTTATATCCTAATCAGAATGAAAAGTCATAAAATGCCCATATTGCCAAGTCCCTTCCTTCATAAGGCCCTATGAACTGGTAAACAAAAATAGTTCAGATATTCCAAATATCACCAAACCAAAGCTAACTGCTGTTCGGACTGGTCCAACTAATAAGCCAATTTCCTGAAGACAAACAGCCTTCCCTTCTAAGACAATCTCTTGATGTATAACGGGACCCCTGGTTTTAAGGCTTCAGGAGGTAACATTGTCAAACTGTTCTTAACTGTAGGTAGTCTCACAGTACATAAAAATCTATGGGGTTTTGTAAGACCCTATATTGGATCCAGAAGGCCCTCATGTAAAGTCACCTTTTTAGGCTGGGTTGGGTTGGGAGTAGGATATTAGGAGGGAGAAGGGGAAGCAGGAAAGAAGAGATGCAGAACTCAGAGATGTGCCATAGTTACATTTTGCCCAAGGCAGACCCTGTTCAGAAGGACTGATTTATAACTATGACCAAAATCTATTTGCTATAATAGGCTTGGACACTTATGAGTGAGCTTGCTGTTTGGTCATTTATTCTACAGGTGTTAATAGGAGTCCACTCTATGTTAAGTGCTCTGATAAGATAAGCAAATGATTCAACTTCTTTGCTAATGTCTTCATCTTCAAAAGAGAATAAAAGTACCTACATACAGGCTTGCTGTGAGAATTAAATGAACTTATATATACATGCATATATATGTATGTGTAAAATCTTGTATCTAGCATAAACATAGTAAGGGCTCAATATTATTAATTTTATCACACATAAATTTGTTTGGAGGCAATCTTGTTTTTCTTTTAAAAACCTTTTTTTTTTTTAAACATCTTTATTGGAGTATGATTGCTTTACAATGTAAATAGCTTTTTAACAGAAATTATGACACAAGTTGTGGCCAAAAGGAATATCTGGATAACATTTGAATATTCACAACCAGGTGGATATTTCTAAACATCTGTGTTAAGTAACCACTGGAGCCTCATGAAAGTTCATGGCTAAGAAAGGGATAGTGTAGCCTGTGGATGGTTTGTGGAAACATCAGGCTGTCTTAACTGTCCAAAAAAATACTATTTCACTAAATATAGATTGCCTAATTTCCTAATGAAAAAAAATACTCCAGGAAAAAATAAACGTCTTTGCTAATTTGCATTTATTAGCTGTTGGAAAAAGTAACCTAACCAAGAGAGGAATCATTAGTCAGTCGTTGAGAGTAGAAGTAGTGCTTTGCATTATTAATTTAGGATTCATTTTCCATCATAGCTCTATATTTTACTTCTCCTCTCCCTGGTTGCTAAATTTTAATTTATTTTTCTGTTCATTAACACCTCTGTTAGAAGAAAGTAAGAGATGCGAGGTGAAATTCTAGTCAACTTAGTTTGTTTTTAGTATAGTTCTGGTTAAATGTGTGGTAGAGAAAGATAAACTATGGCTCATTGAGACTTTTCTTGTATTGATGAAGTTATTTATCTCATGCAGTCCTGATACGCAGACTGTTAAAATGTTACTATAAAAAGTTTATACAACAGGAAACCATAAAATAAAACATTATGCAAAACTACAAACCTTCCACACAGACTAAGCACTAGTAATAATTTATATTCTTCTAATATTTTCTATGAAAACACACACACACACAAAATTGTATGTTTAATTTTATAATTTGAATTTTTTGTCATATAATAGTATGTGGTGGACAGGTTCCTATGTCATTAAATATTCCTGTTCAAACCATTTTTAATGGATGCATCTAAATCTGCTCTCCAGTTTTGATCAATTTATTTAACCATTTTTCTTTTGCATTTTTAGTTACTTTAATAGTAATGGACATTCATTATTTCACATAATAAATATTATAATTTTGTAATAAAGATGAACATACATAAGTATTCGATTTCCATCTCATATTTTTCATGTGATTAGCTTTTAGAAATTATGTTATGGGGTAAATACTAATTAAATGAATAAATCCATGAAGTAGAAAGGGCATACTTGTGAATTTTGACCTGTATTACCAAATTACTTTCAAGAAATTTATAACAAATTACATGAGCAGTATTATATATGAGTGCTTGTTTTTTGCATATTAAATAACAGTGGGTATTATTATTTTCAGTGTTTTTCAATTGGAAAATAAAATTATATATTGAATTCACATTGCTCTTAATATGAATGAAATTAATCTAAAAATGTTCATTGGCTATATAATTTTCTATTTTTATGATACATCGCCTGGCATAATTCATGTTATTTTTCCTGATTCAGAGAATGAGATATGGTTGTAGTTTGATCCAGCTATTACTTTCCCCTTAATTGAACATAATATTTTCTGATCTTTTAAAATTAGAATTTTCCACAAGAGAGCATACTCAGCGTGGAGGGCTTTTGGGGAGTCAGTGTAACAACTCTACAGATGTTTGTAAGGCGAGTAAACTAAAATTTGGTGCTTTGGTGGTCTCCCATAGTATTATCTTGGTAATATGAATGTTACAGTAAGGTTATTCAGACCAAGGCAAAAACGAAAATATGCTGCTATATCCATTTAAAATATATGTGTTGAGTATGCACAAGATAGTTGAAATGTAATACATAGTAATAAATGTAACAAAACTCATGAATACATAGTATCTATCAAAATTTAAAATATGCTTGTTCTGTATTATTTCAGAATGATCTACACAGAGCCATTCAGCGTACACAGTCTGCAATGTTTAATCAAGTTTTGATTTTAATATCTACATTACTATGCCTTATCTTCACCTGGTAAGATCATACATATCAGCATTTTTATTATGTTTTGTTTTAATTATAGTTCTACAAAAACATATAATAAACCACTTTAATTAAGATTTGACTACAATAAATGAATAGATAAATATTCACTATAAAAAGTAATGGTCACCTACAGAAATAGAAGTAAAATCCTTACTTCAGTCTTAAGGAAAAAAACAAGAAAGCACATCAATCATTTGGTATTGATATTTACTGCAGCTCTGAGGTTTTTCCAAATGCTGCAAACAACCAGATCACAAGGATTTGTACTGCATGCCACAGCTGTCAAACAAGAATTTTTCCTTCAAACTGCTGGCATGGGGGTGCCCTCATCTTTCCATAATCTTCAAAGCAGAACCGCTGTTGAGAACACTGTCCCTGCCCGTCCCTGTCTGCCTGCCCCTCCGCCCCCGGTGTTCTCTCAGGCCTCCAGGCAGAAAGCGAGGGCAGACACGACAGTGCGAGGCAACTGGTACGTTGCTTTAGTATAGAAAACAGTTTTTTTTCCTTTTTACGAACTAATTTTTAATTTTTTTTAATTTTTATTTTTTTTAAACATCTTTATTGGAGTATAATTGCTTTACAATGGTGTGTTAGTTTCTGCTGTATAACAAAGTGAATCAGCTATACATGTACATATATCCCGGTATCTCTTCCCTCTTGCGTCTCCCTCCCACCCTCCCTAACCCACCCCTCTACGTGGTCACAAAGCACCGAGCTGATCGCCCTGTGCTATGTGGCTGCTTCCCACTAGCTATCTGTTTTACGTTTGGTAGTGTATATATGTCCATGCCACTCTCTCACTTTGTCCCAGCTTACCCTTCCCCCTCCCCGTGTCCTCAAGTCCATTCTCTACGTCTGCGTCTTTATTCCTGTCCTGCCCCTAGATTTTTCATAGCCATTTTTTTTTTCTTTTTTAGATTCCATATATATGTGTTAGCATACTGTATTTGTTTTTCTCTTTCTGACTTACTTCACTCTGTATGACAGACTCTAGGTCCATCTACCTCACTACAAATAACTTAATTTCGTTTCTTTTTATGGCTGAGTAATATTCCACTGTATATATATGCCACATCTTATTTATCCATTCATCTGTCGATGGACACTTAGGTTGCTTCCATGTCCTGGCTATTGTAAATAGAGCTGCAATGAACATTGTGGTACATGACTCTTTTTGAATTATGGTTTTCTCAGGGTATATGCCCAGTAGTGGGATTGCTGGGTCATATGGTAATTCTGTTTTTAGTTTTTTAAGGAACCTCCATACTGTTCTCCATAGTGCCTGTATCAATTTACATTCCCACCAACAGTGCAAGAGGGTTCCCTTTTCTACACACCCTCTCCAGCATTTATTGTTTGTTGATTTTTTGATGATGGCCATTCTGACTGGTGTGAGGTGATACCTCATTGTAGTTTTGATTTGCATTTGTCTAATGATTAGTGATGTCCAGCAGTATTTCTTCTTTTGGAATGAGAAATGATGCACTGCCCATATGGATTCATGCAGAGCCTTACTAGAGAAAAAAAAAATGTGAAAATCAAAAAATGAGGTAGAATGATATGTCTGTTTTTCAACTTAATTTTGTGTAATTGTGCTCTGACCTGGATTTGACCTATTGAGAAAGAGAAAAAGCTAACTAGGAAGTACTACAATAGGAAGAATGCCTTCATCACTAGTACAATACTATTTTTAGATTAAAGTATAGCTATAGATATATGTATGTAAATATAGTTGTAGGTACAGCAATATAACAACTATTACACCTAAGTAGTATGCAATTAATTCCTCTATTAAATGGATTTAAAATATGTTTTATTGCATACTTTTATATTTAAAAAGTAAACATTTTAGGATATTCCATGCCTTTAAATATAAAATACCCCTTAAATGGACACAATGCCATCTTATCATTTAATTTTTTTTTAACTCTTCACAAATTGTTTTTATTATTTACCTAGTAAATATCTAACTGCATAAATTTGATATACGAACAGTAATGCCTTCTCTTCTAATGTCACAAAAAGTTCTTAATTTTAAGATACATAATTTAGATAATTTAGGAATTTTCTCATTTTACTTAAGGAAAAGTATTATTTAAAATTAAAATTTTTATATACCTATGCACATGCTACTTTCTCAATTGCTGGAAAATTACAAAAAGTAAAATGAATAAGTCTAAATATTATGGGAGTCTGTTAAAGTAAATTTGGTAAAGAGGTAATTGAAATTTTAATGCAAAAGTAAGGACAGATTATTTTTGTATAACACTTAGTCCAGTACTTTGGTTCTGGAGGAATCCTCATCACAGTGAACTACCCACAGTGGGCTCTCTATTTGCTCTTACTTTCTGCCTATACATCTATTTCTTGAGTACTTTTTATTTTCAAAGGAAACAACTACACAAATTTTGCCACTTTCTTATGCCACAGTTCTGTGCTAGATAAAGGGTTTTCATGATCTATATGTAATTTCCATTATGCAGTTTATTGTCACTTTAATCATTTGTGTTTCACTTTTTGTTTTATTTGCAATTATAGTTACTTTGTTGTTGTTGTGTGTATGTATGTTTAAACTTTAGACATTTGAGTGGTAGTTTTGACAGGTATTATCTAATGTTAAAGCTGTCACCAATACATGGATATGAGTCTACCTTTTAATGTGCAATTATTATATAGAGTTAGTTTAGGTACATAAAATGTTATTGTTTTTAATCACATGTACTCAATACATTTATATTAATATGTTTTAAAATTATAATATCGAGGATGGAAAAACTGAAGTTTGATCTCTTTGTGTATTCTTCTCTAGCATTACAAGCAAAATGTCTTCATAAATCATGATCATCATAGTAAGGTAGAATAAGTCTTATTCGAATTCACCATTGATGGTGGGGTTACCTACAAGAAAAATATGAACAATGATACATTACTAATGCTATATCATCAGGCTATTTTACCAAAGAGTTACAACACACATATTATAAAATACAAATATACACAAAGATACAAGAACTTACACAAATAGAAACATCTAGGTAGTCTGTCCAAGATTGTTACATCAGCTTAATACTGTTGGAGACAAAGTTTGCTTATATCTTGTTTTCAGCCATTCTCAAAACAGGGTTTCCATGGTTTAGTATGGCTGCTTTGCTCTTGCCATTACATCCTAACTCCATCCTTAGGAAAGAAGAATATAAGGCACAACCCAGAAATTGTGTGCATAACTTAGGCTAGAATTTGGTCATATACCCACACAATAGCTGCAGGGGATCTGCAAAAATGTAGTCTGGCGGGGCAACAAATACCCAGTTGAATATTATATTATCAAGAAAAAGAAAAATGCGACGCTGTGGAACAATAAGCAGTCTCTGGCAATGATAAGTCATAAACGTTTACATGTACACTGTTTGTTTAAAACTCAAGGCTATACTAATTTGGAGGCCTTGGGCAAATTACTTATTTATCTAACCTTGTTTTCCACATCATTAAATGAGTACAACATTAATCACCCTATAAGATTTTTGTGTTTTTTTCAAATGAGGATTAAATTGGATATGTTTATAAAATGTCTGTCTAGCAGAGGGCATGGCATATGGTGTAAACACTCCAAAAATTTTAATTTCAAAAGTCCTCTTTATACAAGATGATTGAATTATCATGTGAACCTGCAAAAAGAGATTTACTCTAAAATGTTTAAGCATAGTAATTTGTTAATAATACTATGAAACTGAATCAGGATGCCTAAAAATGATTCTAGGCAGCAGACAGGGGACTGACTACTTTTTTTTTTTCCTTCCAGTTTTATTGGGAAATGATTGACATACAACATTATACAAATGTAAGGTGTATAGGATAATGATTTGCTTATATACATCATGAAATAATTGCCATGATAAGTTTAGTGACTATCTATCATCTCATATAAATATAAAATAAAAGAAAAAAATTTCCTTGTGATGGGAACTCAGGATTTATTCTCTTAACAATTTTCATATATAACAGAGCAGTGTTAATTATATTGATATTAATCCTGATTTACATTACATCCGTGGTACTTATTTATCTTATAACTGGAAGTTTGTACCTTTTGACCACCATCATCATCATACAAAGATACTACATTATTATTGACTATATTCCCCATGCTGTACATTTCATTCCCGTGACTCATTTATTTTGTAACTGTAAGTTTGTACCTCTTAATTCTCCTCATCTATTTCATGCGGTCCCCAGACCCCCTCCCCTCTGGCAACCACCTGTTTGTTTTGATATGTTTGTTCATTTGTTTTGTTTTTTAGATTCCACATATAAGTGAAATCATACATTATTTGTCTTTCCCTGTCTCACTTAACTTAACACCCTCTGGGTTCATCCATGTTGCCACAAATGGCAAGATTTCATTCTTTTTTTATGGCTGAGTAATATTCCATTATATATATATATGTATATATATGTATGTATATATATGTTTGTGTGTATATGTACATATTTTTATATGTATATTTGTAAATATGTGTATGTATATATATTTGTATCTATGTATGTATGTATATATACACACATATATATTCCATTGTGGTGAAATTAGTCATAATTAATTGCTGTTAAGTTGTATCATAGAGCAAGTCTATCATTGCTTTTCCGAATCAGAACTTTTAATACATACATTAAATTTTAAGCCCCAAATGATTCAGGAACTAATATTTGATGAAATGGCTCTGTTGTTCATGGATCTCACCATCTTAATATTACCTGTTTGGAAAGCTGCTGTATGGTTTTAAAATGTATCTTGTCTTCAACATTATGAACATTAAAAAGGACTATCATTAAGCATTCGTCTATAAGAGACACCATGCTCAGTGCCAAACTGAAATAAAAATTAGGCTACTGACCTCTCCCTGTAGGGAATGTGCTCAGAATTGCTTTTCCTGTCATTGTAATGGAATTTCACTAATCTTCCCACGTGTCGGCTGTGTGCCCCTCCTGATCAGTAATACACGCTTCCAAGACAGCTGGAAATTGTGATTCAGCCTGTGTCTCTGTAACAAAGCAGAGACAACTGGTCCATCTGGTAATTAAGTGCATGACTTTAGCTTAATTATCAGCATATTCTAACCAATAATAAGTACTCTAATTTATAGTGCATTTGGTGTTTCTAATTTTACACTAGTAGACTTATTTTTGCACCTACTTTGATTCAAATTTTTTATTTGAATATGTATTACATATTTTCATATTATTTTGTAGAGTTATAAAACAAAGAGCTATATTAGGTTAGTGGATATTTTGTGTTTTAGTCCAATGTAAAAAAATTTATTTTACCTCCTCAGTCTTATTTAAGGAGAAAATGAGCCTATTACATTATTAACATGCTTAATTCAAAAGTATTTGGGATTTTCCTGTGCATCTTTGATTAATACTTATTGAATACTGGATGCTTAAGTTCTTGAACTCTATTTACTGAATTGACCCTTAAGGCAAAGAGCTACTTGGGAAGTGGACAGAGAGAAGCTAAGTACTGTAGTTTGGAGAAAGTGTTACAACATGGTCTAGCAGTACAGCACCATCGTGATATTTGATTACTAGTTTTGTTTGGTCACATTTGTTTTGCTTATATTACAAATGAACGACAGAAAGTGCATTTGTCTAAAGATCTGGCAACTGACTAACAGTCCCCAGGCTTGTTTCACACTAGAACAAATAGAAAACTATTTGTCCCAACTCAATTTTGCATAAGTGAGCAGCCAAGTTTTAGGCAGTTAATTAACCAAGTAAGGTGAATTCAAATTGAGGAAAAGCGGAATATGGTTATTGAATGTATATAAATAATAATAATGTAATTATTATTAATATAAAAATCTAAGAAACATGGTTTTGAATTAAAATTCTGCAACAAATAAGCAATTTTTGAAATATGACAATAATGTATAGTTATTTTCAAACATCAAATACTGAGAATAATGGCTAACATTTCAAGGGGTTCCTATGTGTTAGGCACTTTTCTGAGCACATGTATTAACTAATTTAACCTTTAACAGCTTATAAGGTAAGTTCTATTGTCCTTATTTTATAGATGAAGAAACTTTGAGGCACAAAGTAGTTAAGGAATTTGCAAAAAAAGTAAAACAACTAAGTATATCTATCTTAAATATCCACTTATCTACTGTAAGCTGTGCTAAGACTTCAGGAAAAAATAAAGGCATTACCTACAAATGAATAAGAATCTATCTGATATCCATGTTCTCATCTGAGTTAAAAGTTTCTAAAACACAGTTCACAAGTTTCCAAGAAAAATTGATTTAGAACCTAAACTTTGATAGAATTTAAGCCCTCATTGAATTATGAGAATAATGTAGTTATTTTCAAATATACAAGAACTTAGAGAGTATGCTACCTATGTAGCATTAAACATGTATTACAAAAATAAGAAAAAAAAGATAAAGGAAAAAATATATATGTTATGAGAAGCAGTGGTATGTGCAACAGGTACTCATTGGATCTGGCTCTGCGAAACCCCATCTTCACACTTCATTTTATCAGAAGTGTAGTTGAAGATTTATCCAAGCAGAGGCGGAGACCCCATTTTTATTGTCCATGGTGAAGACACCTAGCCAAGGGAGGTTTCCACTTAGAAGATGGGGTAAACGTGTGAGAGAAAGCCAGTTGTCATACCACACTAATTGAGAATCAACGACTTCTGATGGTCTTTAGGAGAATAATAGTTCTGTGGGAAAGGCTCTGTGACATTGGTTTTGTACCACTCAAGATGGTCAGTTATGTATGAAAGCCATCAACTGATAATCTCAAAAATGAATACACGTAGGGAGTGTGACGCATGTGAGGTCTCCTTGAAAAAATTACCTTAGGACAAAATCTACAAAATTAAGGAAAATAAAGAAGTCTTGATAAAAGATTTGAAGTAAGAGATAAATCAGTTTACTTGTAGCAGCAGACATGAATGCTCTGTTCCCAAAGAGATCCTAAAATGTCATCATAATAGTAATGATAGTTAAAACTTATTTAATGTTTACCTTCTTTGCCAGCCAATTTTTTTATTGCTTTACATGTAATAAATTGTTTAATTTTGCACAACAACCTTCTATGGTAGGTATTATTCTCATTTTACAGACAAGAAACTGAGGCACAGAAAGGTTAGATGGAAAGATAAGCCTTAGTTTATCCAAAGTCTACGATTAGTAAGAAGCAGAGCTCAGATCTGGACCTAGGCAAATTGGTTGGTTCCAGAGCCCACATCCTTAACCTTTGTAATATTATTTGTGTGAAGTTCTAGAAGTCATTAACCTAGATATATAAAAATTATAATCAAACTAAAAAATCAAATAGAATTATGATAATTTGTTCATTTCTATTGTGAATTTTAAATTACTGTTTGAAGTAGGATAATAGTTTAATAAGACATTAAGATGACACTTTCTTCATTTGTAAAGATATTTTGGATTAACTATAGAAAAATATTTTAGCCATTACTTTCTCTTTTGTGTGAATAGTTACTTTAAATTTAGCAAGTTTCTAATCTTTATTTTTTTAGTTTTATCAACAACAAATATATGTTTAGATAAAATTACCACATATATACATGATTAAAATTTGTTCAAATTATTTCCATTTACCTGTTCATCTGTCTCTCTTTCTATACTTCTATGTTTCTATAGAGATATAGCTAAGAATATATCAAGTGATTCTATACAGACATAGGATTTTTTTTTTAACTTTCTTATACTTTCTGCTATGGTTTAGATTTTCAAAATGAATATGTGTAAGTTTTTAAAACAAAACAAAGTCACAAAAATTAAGGAATGTAAAAAGAGGCAACAAAATTTAACACAAAATGCAAAATGTAAGGATCACATTCAATATGATTTGTATGATTAATTTCTTTACATTTGTAAAATGATTCTCATATATATATTTTTTAATCTAAATTCCTCACCTTTCTCTCCTGCTTATCCTTTGAGTCTCACCTTTTAGATTGAAGCTCTTTTATGAAGTTTTCTTGAAGTTTATCTGAATTAATGGGAGATGCCCAAGCTTTATGTTTCTCAGTGATGGAAAAAATTATAAAATATATAATGCTTCTTTAATTATCAGTGTTTCCTGCCAGATTTTTATCATATATAACAAATTTTCAGTTTTCCTTTCTTACCATTTTATGTCCAGTATCTCTTATGGTTGGAAAATATAAGATGCTTAACAAATGTTTGCGATTGATAGAAAATAACATTCCGGGGTTAAAAATCCCAGGACAATTTCCTTATCAACTGAAGATACTTAAATATATTGTAAACTAAGCATGTTCAAACCATATATTCTGAGAATGTTCTTTTAAATGCCTTCTTTTCACATTTTGGTGTCAGGTGATGGAAAGAATCTTTATAATTGTAACCTTCTATGCCACTATGGTTTTATGAAGACATTCTAGTTCTGTTACTTCTGTCAAAGAGATATAACTGAGAGACAAAACTTCTACAACTTTTTTAGTTAAAAAGAGATGCTCTTTGAGATAATTTTTATAAATTGCTTACACATACCTCATAAATAGGAGCTTCCAGATAAATCAAATTTTGGCTGTTAATTTTGTCTCCATATAACTTCAGAATTTACATCTTGAGAATTTTTCTTTTAATGTTAGAATTTGAGAGAGCAGAACAATGTAATAAAATTACTGAAATTATCACCTCCTATGTGATACTAGAGAGCATTGGAATACATGTACTATCATGCTTTTCTCTTCCCATCATCTCTTAGGATTTTTGTTTGTTTTTTCTTCTACTTCTTTCTTTGATTTTTTTGGTTCCTGAGATCTCACTTTTGTTTCTCCCATCTGATCTAAATCCCAATCCTCTCCTGAAAAGTCTGTTTATCTATTACTTTGAAATAAAGAAAATGCGTGTTTGTGCATCAGGGCATAGGGTGGGGTGTGGTCACTTTTCAGGAACTACTAAATTGCAGTGTATGTTGACTTCAGATCTGTGGCCTATGATATCGGTTACTAACCTTTTTTGCATAGACACGAAGACAATGCCCAGCAGAGTGGGAACTTTCTTTTAACAATATTTATTATTACTTCAAAAGCAACAATTCTCTCTAGAAAATGTAAAATTCCAACATCTCAAATGATCTTAAATCCCATGGGAATCTTAGGTTTTAGGCAGACATTCTACAGGAAATGAAAATGATTATTTGGAACAATTTAATTGGTATTCATTCAGTAAATACCAAATTGCAAGTTGTGGGCTGATTTGAATGCTAATGTCTGAATTACAAGCATGAAATCAAAGTGTTAGATGCTTTCAGCACAGGATGCCATTGCTAATTAAATTTTTCCAGTAACTCTGCACAGCAGTGGGATTCATAGGGAGTGCATTGATATTTATTTATTTCTGCCATGTGACTTTTTTTCCCTCTGAAAACATTTTGTTGTACAAATTGACATTTACCAGGTGAAATTTGTGGTGAAAAAGTTTACAGTCTCAATATTTCCTTTCATTCAAATTAATGTTTTCCTTATAAACATTGCCAAAGCTTAAAAAGCTTGTATAACTAAATGTATAGTTAACATATTAAAAGAAGCCCATTTTAAAAAGCACTAATTACAAATGATTAGAAATTAAGGTGCTTTTGTTATTATATTTAGAACCTATTTAAGTAAGCAAATCAATTACGATTTTTCAGTCGTTTTAAAGAGGGTAGCATGAGAGTCTGTATTTTAAATCCTAAATAAATGTTCACATTTTGTTTTAGAATTGTATAACACTAAAATTATTTTGCATGGATCTGTGTCAAAGATAGCACTTAAGAATGTTTTGTAAAGAAGCAAAGCTCACTAGACTCTTAAATCCAGCACTCTTCATGAAACATTTCAAAAATAAACGTATTTTTCTAAAAGGCAAATAATAAGCTAACATTGAAACTTAAAAAATATATTTAATTCATGTGAATGTAAATGAAGTATAAGTTTTCAGTGCCTATACTATTTTTTAGTATTGTTTTTTTAATGAAGCAGCCACATATTAACAAAACTCTATATATGTCATTTTAATAAGGTAGGTTGACCTCCTTGCAGGTTGGGGCTGAGATACTTGGTAAGTCTTATGCTGCATCTGTGTAGCTCCAACCATTTGTGCACTGGGAGCTTTGTCTTGAACTGCTGCATAAGCCTTCCAAGTGCCCAAGGCACTGTCTTCTAATTCTAGTTCTTATCATTGCTGTGAGCCTAGGTCCATCACTGCTGTGAATGGTGCAATTTGAGGCCATGACTCACCTGTACTGTCTTACCTGTATTCTCAAGCTGTGAGTGCATTCCCCTCAAGGTCAGGACAAGCCACGTACTGATTTATGTTACCGGCTGGCTCCTCCGTAAGAATGGTGTATGAGACCTTGGCCAAAATAGAGAGCGTTACAACAATTAAGAAATGCTCCATTCTGGTTCAATCTGTGCTGAAACTTTTTCATTTTCTGTGTGCATTTCGCTCAGGTTGGTCTTAACACAGTTATTTTCTGTCACTTATTAAGAACTTCTTTAATTTCTATCTTAATGACAGCTGTTGTCATACCAGAGTGACCACAGAGTTGCTATTTTTCGGTGAGCTCTGAGGTGTGCTTGCTCTTTGGTATAATGGTAAAAATCATAAATTGGAGCAATACAATCCTGGGTTCATGTTATGCCTTTTCCATTGATTAATTCCATGACTATACCTTTAGATCATTTATTGTACACTTATAGATTTGTTAAGAGGGTAGATCTCATGTTAAGTGTTTTACTCCAATATTTAGAAGGGTTAAAAACTGAAATTCAACTGAGTAAATCTGAAGATCAAATTGGCTTTCTTCAACAGTTCAGGAATCGGGCGCCAGCCCATCTAGCAAATAGAAAGGAGCTCTGAAGAGCTATAGAAAAGGAAAGGTTTTTAAAGGCAGAAAGAGGGTGGGGAAAGGAAGTTTATTAGCAAAGAGTAGATTGTTTCAGGCAAGGTCACTTTCCCATGGGGGAAGGCAGGGGTCTATCCAGCAGATGACCTCACTTGTGCTGACCAGGTGATTCCAGACTGACTGGTTAAAGAGTACATTCTTGGGAGAGACTAAAACTGCAGTTAAGTCTTGGTTTGCTGATGTGAGGCTCAGCACAAGTGACTCCATTTGGAGCCCATGGTTTCTTTTTTTAACAGAAGTAACACAGTTTTGATGACAAATTGGACGTAAGGTGAGAGAGAAAGGAAAATTGAAGATGGCTTTGAGATTTACATTTTGGGAAACTGACTGAATGTCATGCCATATGTGAGGATAAGGAAATCTGGAAAGGAACATGAAGAGGAAGGAAAAGAGTCCATTCTAGTTGAGACACATTTTAGAAACCTAAGGTAAGGTGTCGAGTAGCCATGTGTCTGTAGGAGCCCAGAGTTTAGGAGAAGGGTGGGGACCAGGTGGTGAATTTGGTAACCATCAACATATGGACCAGCATTAAAGGCAATGGATTAGAAAAGAGCACCTAGGGAATGAACACAATAGAAATTCTGATTAAAAACAAAGCAAAACAAAAACCTTAACAGGGTAGGAAGAGAAGATAAATGGCACAATTTACAAGGAGACAGGATCTTCATTTACCTCTGTATCCAAAAGAGGTGGCAGTTAAATATATAAAGTAAAAACTAGTGAAAATGCAAGGAGAACTTGATAAAAATATAATAGCAGCAGAAGACTTTAATAAAGAATCATATTACTCAAGTGGATCCCAGAATATTTCTTATTTTTCACTTCTCCAAACAGCCCTCTCTATACCGTCCAACCAGATGGCTGTCTATTTCAAACCATAGTCAACGTCAGAGCTTTTATAGTACATTTTCATTATAATAAAAGCATTTTCTTACCGTCAAGCAACGAAGCCTGTGCAAAATTCATACATCTTTTTAAAACACCATAAAATCTTTTTTTTTCTCTTACAAAGTTCCTCCTCATTTTTTCATCTTGTCTTTCCCTTATTAATTCCTCTTCTGTTACTGAACTCCTTAAATTGCTTAGACACTTTTGCGTTTCAACTGACTTTTAGTATCCTTATACTCAGGGTCACGTATCATTGCTGTTCTTCTCACGATTTCCTGTTAGTAAATTCTCTAAATTATTTTATGTTATAAAATATATAATATTTTACATTTATATTTTATTTAAATAGATAGAGGGTATTGTAATTTACCCTCTTTCTGTGCTTTAGAGTATTTTTGATTCAGAGTGTTGAGAGCCTCATTTCAGCACTGTCTCCTTTCTCTAGACCCATTGCTTATTCTGGTGGTATCTCCTGCCCCAAGGTTATAATAACTTTCACCAACATTTTGCTATGCAAATGGTATACAGAATATTTCTGATTATCCCTAATAATTCAGGCTCATTCAGCTACTTAAAATTCTTTCTCATTCCTGTCTATTAGCCCACTGAATTATATTTATTATAGACCCTTGTTCTACCTTTATATTTAAGTTTTTAGTATTTATTTTTAGGCTCCTCATTTTCTAGCAAATTGATTTTAGGATGTTCTAAATACCTCATTTGAATTTCATATGAGCTTCTTCCCTCTAGTGTGCCGGCTGGGAAGGTGAAAAACCACTTTCAATCCCCTGCTTTATAATTAGCTTTTATATTGACAATTGAAGCACAGTCTTCTTTTCTTCAAGTCAGATATCCCCCAAGTGCTTTCATTTTTCTCTACGGGACTTTTTTGGTTTGTTCGTTTGCCTTTCACTAAATCTTCTCTATTTTCTAATTATAAAGTCAAGCAGGACCCAGTGCGGAATAAACGCAAAGATCAAGATCATTTATATAAAAGCGTTTTGTAAAGTACATGTAAATGTAAATGTAAAGTAGTATTTTTCGTTGCCATAATTCAGGGGACAGATTTTTAGTTTAACAAAGAAATCATTCTTCTTAGGCTTTATTTCTCACAGGGACATATGCAGCTCTCTGGAGGGGCTTTAGGTAAAAACAGAAATTCATTGGATTTGAAGATTTCTTGGTTGTGTCACTTTTTTGCTGTGACTTCAGTTAAATTATAGCTTCTCTGAGGCTTAATTTATTCATTTGTCAAATGGAGACAGAAAAACACTGTATAATCTTCAACAGAAGTTGGAGGCAGTTTTCAAAACAGACATGAAATTGGGTCATTATAACAGAAGTAGAAGAAACAACAAATCAACATAGTAGGGATGAAGTATAAACCTGCTATTAAGTTTTAAGACAGCTGAGGTGGGGGGAGAAATGAATTATACCGAGCTCTCATTATCAGAAAAAAGAAAGCACACACATACCTCAATGTAATTAATGTCCTCTTTCCCTGTTTCCTGCAGAACTCAGGAACCTCATTCTGTAGACAGACTGATACAGAGACAATATGTAAGGGCAGATGCACAATGTATGTTATCTTAAAAAAATTTACATAATGGAAAGATAGCATTGGTTTTCTGCTTATTGGCTTAGTGTTCTACTAAGCCCCCATGACAGCCTTATGACACTCTGAGGTATGCATTCTATCCCTAGTTTGGAGAGGAGACCAGTAAGGGCAGAGGAAAGAGTTAAGGCGTTTTGGAAGTAAGTGGGGCTCCGGGAATGAGCCCAGGTTTGTCTGATCATGACCTGTCATCTTTTCTATGCATATGAGGCCTTAACAGGTGCGTGAAAGCAATTCTTTCAGGAGACAATGTGTGGTGGTACAAATTATGGTGCTTGGCAGGGTTCAACTTTATTCTAGGAGATAAATTAGAACACGTAGAGGGTGGAAAGATCATTTGTACTTTCACCTAACTTTCTCCAACATAAATTTTTTTTTTACAGACGTTTGCTAAGAATTGGCAGAGAAAGTTATCCAGGCTTTTCTTGATTTCCAGGACCTGGCCACTCTATCTGCCTAGGTGAGCTCATTGATGCCTGTGGCTTCCAAAACCATCTGTAAGCTGACAACTTCAGCAGCCCAAAACATTTTTAATTCTTCTCTGTTTCCAGGCAGTTTTCACCTATATGTTCTCAATGATCCCACTGTTGATCCATCCCTTAAAAAAAGTAAAGTACGTGGAGTCATCTGGCCCGCTCCTTTTTTCTCAGGCAGAGCATCCAATCTATCAGCAAGCCTACTGGCTTTAAGGCCAAGATCCCTCCAGGCACCATCCCCCTCTATCTGCACTGTCTCTACCCCTCAAACAGCCATTGTCTCTTGCTTGGATATCTGGTCTGTCTGCTGACACCCTTGCTTTCTTACAGTCTATTCCCACAGAGCAGTAAGAATATTCTTACAAGTTTAAGAACCTCTATCTTCCCCCCAATGCACTTGGATCAAAACACCAAAAATAATTATGGGGCTGTCCACGGTCTGGCCCATGCTTACCTCTTTGACCTCAACTTATACTGTATTTCCTCCGAACCACTGGTTTCTTTCTGTTCCTTGATGATATTATGATGATTCCTGACTTGGGTTTTCTTTTTTTTTTTTAACATCTTTATTGGAATATAATTGCTTTACAATGGTGTGTTAGTTTCTGCTGTATAACACAGTGAATCAGCTATACATATACATACATCCCCATCTCCCCTCCCTCTTGCTACTCCCTCCCACACTCCCTAACCCACCCCTCTACGTGGTCACAAAGCACCGAGCTGATCTCCCTGTGCTATGTGGCTGCTTCCCACTAGCTATCTGTTTTACATTTGTAGTGTATATATGTCCATGCCACTCTCTCACTTCGTCCCAGCTTGCCCCTCCCCATATCCTCAAGTACATTCTCTACGTCTGCGTCTTTATTTCTGTCCTGCTCCTAGGTTCTTCAGAACCAATTATTTTTTTTTTTTTAGATTCCATATATATGTGTTAGCATATGGTATTTGTTTTTCTCTTTCTGACTTACTTCACTCTGTATGACAGTCTCTAGGTCCATCCACCTCACCAGAAATAACTCAGTTTCTTTCCTTTATATGGCTGAGTAATATTCCATTGTATATATGTGCCACATCTTCATTATCCATTCATCTGTCAGTGGACACTTAGGTTGCTTCGATGTCCTGGCTATTGTAAATAGAGCTGCAATGAACATTGTGGTACATGACATTGTGTACATGACCCTTTTTGAATTATGGTTTTTTCAGGGTATATGCCCAGTAGTGGGATTGTTGGGTCATACGGTAGTTCCATTTCTAGTTTTTTAAAGACCCTCCATACAGTTCTCCATAGTGGCTGTATCAATGTACATTCCCACCAACAGTGCAAGAGGGTTCCCTTTTCTCCACACCCTCTCCAGCATTTATTGTTTGTAGATTTTTTCATGATGGCCATTCTGACCGGTGTGAGGTGATACCTCATTGTAGTTTTGATTTGCATTTCTCTAATGATTAGTGATGTTGAGCATCCTTTCATGTGTTTGTTGGCAATCTGTATATCTTCTTTGGAGAAATGTCTATTTAGGTCTTCTGCCCATTTTTGGATTGGGTTGTTTGTCTTTTTGATATTGAGCTGCATGAGCTGCTTGTATATTTTGGAGATTAATCCTTTGTCAATTGCTTCATTTGCAAATATTTTCTCCTATTCTGAGGGTTGTCTTTTAGTCTTTTTAATGGTTTCCTTTGCTGTGCAAAAGCTTTTAAGTTTCATTAGGTCCCATTTGTTTATTTTTGTTTTTATTTCTGTTTCTCTAGGAGGTGGGTCAAAAAGGATCTTGCTGTGATTTATGTCAAAGAGTGTTCTGCGTATGTTTTCTTCTAAGAGTTTTATAGTGTCTGGCCTGACATTTAGGTCTTTAATCCATTTTGAGTTTATTTTTGTGTATGGTGTTAGGGAGTGTTCTAATTCCATTCTTTTACATGTAGCTGTCCATTTTCCCAGTACCACTTATTGAAGAGGCTGTCTTTTCTCCATTGTATATTCTTGCCTCCTTTATCAAAGATAAGGTGACCATATGTGTGTGCATTTACCTCTGCGCTTTCTATCCTGTTCCATTGATCTGTATTTCTGTTTTTGTGCCAGTATCATACTGTCTTGATTATTGTAGCTTCGTAGAATAGTCTGAAGTCAGGGAGTCTGATTCCTCGAGCTCCGTTTTTCTTTCTCAAGATTGCTTTGGCTATTCAGGATCTTTTGTGTTTCCATACAGATTGTGAATTTTTTTGTTCTAGTCTGTATAAAATACCATTGGTGGTTTGATAGGGATTTCATTGAATCTGTAGATTGCTTTGGGTAGTATAGTCATTTTCACAATGTTGATTCTTCCAATCCAAGAACATGGTGTATCTCTCCATCTGTTTATATCATCTTTAATTTCTTTCATCAGTGTCTTATCATTTTCTGCATACAGTTCTTTTGTCTCCTTAGGTAGGTTTATTCTTAGGTATTTTATTCTTTTTGTTGCAATGGTAAATGGGAGTGTTTCCTAAATTTCTCTTTCAGATTTTTCATCATTAGTGTATAGGAATGCAAGAGATTTCTGTGCATTAATTTTGTATCCTGCTACTTTACCAAATTCATTGATTAGCTCTAGTAGTTTTCTGGTAGCATCTTTAGGATTCTCCATGAATAGTATCGTGTTATCTGCAAACAGTGACAGTTTTACTTCTTTTCTGATTTTGATTCCTTTTATTTCTTTTTCTTCTCTGATTGCTGTGGCTAAAACTTCCAAAACTATGTTGAATAATAGTGGTGAGAGTGGGCAACCTTGTCTTGTTCCTGACCTTAGTGGAAATGGTTTCAGTATTTCACCATTGAGAACAATGTTGGCTGTGGGTTTGTCATATATGGCCCTTATTATGTTGAGGTAAATTCCCTCTGTGCCTACTTTCTGGAGGGTTTTTATCATAAATGTGTGTTGATTTTGTCAAAAGCTTTTTCTGCATCTATTGAGATGATCATATGGTTTTTCTCCTTCAGTTTGTTACTATGGTTTGTCACATTGATTGACTTGCATATATTGAAGAATCCTTGCATTCCTGGGATAAACCCCGCTTGATCATGGTGTATGAGACTTTTAATGTGCTCTTGGATTCTGTTTGCTAGTAATTTGTTGAGGATTTTTGCATCTATGTTCATCAGAGATATTGGCCTGTACTTTTCTTTTTTTGTGACATCTTTGTCCGGTTTTGGTATCAGGGTGATGCTGGCCTTGTGGAATGAGTTTGGGAGTGTTCCTTCCTCTGCTATATTTTGGAAGAGTTTGAGAAGGACAGATGTTAGCTCTTCTCTAAATGTTTGATAGAATTCTCCTGTGAAGCCATCTGGTCCTGGGCTTTTGTTTGTTGGAAGATTTTTAATCACAGTTTCAATTTCAGGGCTTGTGATTGGTCTGTTTATATTTTCTATTTCTTCCTGGTTCAGTCTCAGAAGGTTGTGTTTTTCTAAGAATATGTCCATTTCTTCCAGGTTGTCTATTTTATTGGCATATTTCTGCTTGTAGTAATATCTCATCATCCTTTGTATTTGTGCAGTGCCAGTTGTTACTCCTCCTTTTTCATTTCTAATTCTGTTGATTTTCTCCCTTTTTTTCTTGATGAGTCTGGCTAATGGTTTATCAATTTTATCTTCTCAAAGAACCAGCTTTTAGTTTTATTGATCTTTGCTATCATTTGCTTCATTTCTTTTTCATTTATTTCTGATCTGATCTTTATGATTTCTTTCCTTCTGCTAACTTTGGGGTTTTTTTGTTCTTCTTTCTCTAATTGCTTTAGGTGTAAGGTTACTTTGTTCATTTGAGATGTTTCTTGTTTCTTGAGGTAGAATTGTATTGCTATAAACTTCCCTCTTGGAACTGCTTTTGCTGCATCCCATAGGTTTTGGGTCATTGTGTTATTGTCATTTGCTTCCAGGTATTTTTTTGATTTCCTCTTTGATTTCTTCAGTGATCTCTTGGTTATTTAGTAGTGTATTGTTTAGTCTCCATGTGTTTGTATTTTTTACAGATTTTTTCCTGTAATTGATATCTAGTCTCATAGCATTGAGGTCAGGAAAGATACTTGATACGATTTCAATTTTCTTAAATTTACCAAGGCTTGATTTGTGACTCATGATATGATCTATCCTGGAGAATGTTCCACGAGCACTTGAGAAGAATGTGTATTCTGTTGTTTTTGGATGGAATGTCCTATAAATGTCAATTAAATCCATCTTGTTTAATGTATCATTTAAAGCTTGTGTTTTCTTTTTATTTTCATTTTGTATGATCTTTCCATTGGTGAAAGTGGGTTGTTAAAGTCCCCTACTATGATTGTGTTACTGTCAATTTCCCCTTTTATGGTTGTTAGCATTTGCCTTATGTATTGAGGTGCTGCTGTGTTGGGTGCATAAATATTTACAATTGTTATATCTTCTTCTTGGATTGATCCTTTGATCATTATGTAGTGTCCTTCTTTGTCTCTTGTAATAGTCTTTATTTTAATGTGTATTTTGTCTGATATGAGAATTGCTGCTCTAGCTTTCTTTTGATTTCCATTTGCATGAAATAATTTTTTCCATCCCCTCACTTTCAGTCTATATGTGTCCCTAGGTCTGAAGTGAGTCTCTTCTAGACAGCATATATATGGGTCTTGTTTTTGTATCCATTCAGCCTGTCTATGTCTTTTGGTTGGAGTATTTAATCCGTTTACATTTAAGGTAATTACCTATATGTATATTCCTATTACCATTATCTTAACTGTTTTGGGTGTTTTATTGTCCGTCTTTTCCTTCTCTTGTGTTTCCTGCCTAGAGAAGTTCGTTTAGCATTTGTTGTAAAGCTGGTTTGGTGGTGCTGAATTCTCTTAACTTTTACTTGTCTTTAAAGGTTTTAATTTCTCCATCAATCTGAATGAGATCCTTGCTGGGTAGAGTAATCTTGGTTGAAGTTTTTTCCCTTTCATCACTTTAAATATGTACTGCCACTCCCTTCTGGCTTGCAGAGTTTCTGCTGAAAGATTAGCTGTTAACCTTATGGGGATTCCCTTGTATGTTATTTGTTGCTTTTCTCTTGCTGCTTTTAATATGTTTTCTTTGTATTTAATTTTTGATAGTTTGATTAATATGTGTCTTGACATGTTTCTCTTTGGATTTATGCTGCCTGGGACTTTCTGCACTTCCTGGACTTGATTGACTATTTCCTTTCCCATATTGGGGAAGTTTTCAACTATAATCTCTTCAAATATTTTCTCAGTCCCTTTTTTTCCCTCTTCGTCTTCTGGGATGTGCAAATGTTCGCACCAATTCGAATGTTGGTGCGTTTAATGTTCTCCCAGAGGTCTCTGTGTCTGTCCTCAGTTCTTTTCATTCTTTTTTGTTTATTCTGCTCTGTGGTAGTTATTTCCACTATTTTTCTTCCAGGTCACTTATCCGTCCTTCTGCCTCAGTTATTCTGCTATTGATCCCTTCTAGAGACTTTTTAATTTCATTTATTGTGTTGTTCATCATTGTTTGCTTGCTCTTTAGTTCTTCTAGGTCCTTGTTAACCGTTTCTTGTATTTTCTCCATTCTATTTCCAAGATTTTGGATCATCTTTACTATCATTACTCTGAATTCTTTTTCAGGTAGACTGCCTATTTCCTCTTCATTTGTTTGGTCTGGTGGGTTTTTACCTTGCTCCTTCATCTGCTGTATATTTGTCCATCTTCCCATTTTGCTTAACTTACTGTGTTTGGGGTCTCCTTTTTGCAGGCTGCAGGTTCGTAGTTACCATTGTTTTTGGTGTCTGCCCCCAGTAGCTAAGGTTGGGTCAGTGGGTTGTGTAGGCTTTCTGGTGGAGGGTACTGGTGCCTATGTTCTGGTGGATGAGGCTGGATCTTGTCTTTCTGGTGGGAAGAACCATGTCTAGTGGTTTGTTTTGAGGTGTCTGTGAACTTATTAGGATTTTAGGCAGCCTCTCTGCTAATGGGTGGGATTGTGTTCCTGTCTTGCTGGTTGTTTGGCATAAGCTGTCCAGCACTGTAGCTTCCTGGTTGTTGAGTGGAGCTGGGTCTTAGTGTTGAGGTGGAGATCTCTGGGAAAGCTTTTGTAGTTTGATATTACATGGAGCTGGGAGGTCTCTGTTGGACCAATATCCTGAACTCAGCTCTCCCACCTCAGAGGCTCAGGGCTGACACCCGGTCAGAGCACCAAAACCCTGTCAGCCACATGCCTCAGAAGAAAAGGGAGAAAAAGAAAGAAATAAAGAAAGAAAAAATAAATAAAATAAAAATATAAAATAAAGTTATTAAAATAAAACATTTAAAAAATTATTAAAAATAAAAAATAAAAAAGTAATAAAAGAAAGAAAGAAGAGAGCAACCAAACCAAAAAACAAATCCACCAATGAGAACAAGTGCTAAAAACTATACTAAAAACGAAATAAAACAAAACAAAAAAACGGACAGACAGAACCCAATGGTAAAAGCAAAGCTATACAGTCAAAATCACACAAAGAAGCATATACATACAACTGACAAAAAGAGAAAAAGGAAAAATATATATATATCGTTGCTCCCAAAGTCCACTGCCTCAATTTTGGGACGATTCGTTGTCTATTCAGGTGTTCCAGAGATGCAGGTACATCAAGTTGCTTGTGAGGATTTAATCTGCTGCTCCTGAGGCTGCTGGGAGAGATTTCCCTTCCTCTTCTCTGTTCTCACAGCTCCCGGGGTTCAGCTTTGGATTCGGATCCGCCTCTGCGTGTAGGTCGCCTGAGGGCGTCTGTTCTTCGCTCAGACAGGGCGGGGTTAAAGGAGCAGCTGCTTCGGTGTCTCTGGCTCACTCAGGCCGGGGGGAGGGAGGGGTACGGATACGGGGCGAGCCTGCGGCGCCAGAGGCCAGCGTGACGTTGCACTAGCCCGAGGCGCGCCGTGCGTTCTCCCTGGGGAAGTTGTCCCCAGATCACGGGAGCCTGGCAGTGGTGGGCTGCACCGGCTTCCGGGAGGGGCGCTGTGGAGAGTGACCTGTGCTCGTACACAGGCTTCTTGGTGGCGGCAGCAGCAGCCTTAGCATCTCGTGCCCGTCTCTGGGGTCCGCGCTGATTGCCGTGGCTCGCGCCCGTCTCTGGAGCTCGTTTAGGCAGCGCTCTGAATCCCCTCTCCTTGCGCACCAGGAAACAAAGAGGCAAGAAAAAGTCTTTTTCCCCTTCGACAGCTCCGGAGTTTTTCCCTGACTCCCTCCCGGCCAGCTGTGGCGCACTAACCCCTTCAGGCTGTGTTCACGCCGCCAACCCCAGTCGTCTCCCTGCGATCCGACCGAAGCCTGAGCCTCGGCTCCCATCCCCGTCCGCCCCGGCGGGTGAGCAGACAAGCCTCTCAGGCTGGTGAGTGCTGGTTGGCACCGCTCCTCCATGTGGGAATCTCTCCGCTTTGCCCTCCGCACCCCCGTGGCTGCGCTCTCCTCCGTGGCTCCGAAGATCCCCCCTCCGCCCCCCGCAGTCTCCACCCGCGAAGGGGCTTCCTAGTGTGTGGACACCTTTCCTCCTTCACGGCTCCCTCCCACTGGTGCAGGCCCCGTCCCTATTCTTTTGTCTTGTTTTTTCTTTTTTCTTTTACCCTACCCAGGTACGTGGGGGAGTTTCTTGCCTTTTGGGAGGTCTGTCTTCTGCCAGCGTCCTGTACTTGTTCTGTAGGAGTTATTCCACATGTAGATGTATTTCTGATGTATTTGTGGGGAGGAACGTGATCTCCGCGTCTTACTCTTCCGCCATCTTGAAGGTCCCTCCGGGTTTTCTTAACAGTGTTCTCTTTGCTTTGTATAATCTCCACTTAGCTTTTGTCGTCCTTAAGGTCTCAGCTCATATGTTAAAGCCTTAATGGAACCTTTCTTAACAACTCAGTCAAGGGTCCTGACAACTCTGCTGTACCATCCACGAGCAGTGGTTCTGCAGTGCACTAGGCTTCTGTTATCTTAATCATCTGTCTTTATCAGAAATTAGACTTATTTTCTTTTACTTATATAAAATAGGTAATGGAATGATACTGAGTTTGTACTGTAAGTCTGGGATAAAATACTTTATTGAAGATGTAAAATTTAAAACTGATTTTAAGTTCAGTCATATCTAAAGATGCTAATACTAAAGATCACTTTATAGATTATTATTCTCTCCTATACTAGCCCTGTTTTACACTTTGCCACAAGTACTAAAGCATGTATCAAAATGTTTTATAGGTTTACATTTCAGATGGTTAAAGACAGAATGTAGTAAAAGGATTGATGTTACATGAGTCTTTTCCTCTTCGCCTTACCTACGTGGAAGATATTGTACACAAATTTGTCACTCAGGAAAGACAACATAGCTTAGTCAAATTTCATCTTATTTGGGACATTCACCCTAGTTAATTAGTAACTAAATAAATCATTAGTCATTTAGTTCATGGATTGTAAATTTGGTTTCCTTTTGGTACAGGAAGGATTTAGAACCTACAACTTAAATTAACAAATTGCTTTGAGGCAATTGGTTTCCTTTCTAATTATTCTCTCAAACAAAAACATGTCTAATTTCACAGTTTTATTAAAGAAAACTTGTGTTATTTAATCTCTACAAAGTTGTGGGTAGGGGAAAAGAAACTTTGTTATATTCCTGGTGTCCCCTCTTAAGAGTATAGATAGCCTTGGTCAAGTGTTGGACTCTTTTCTCCCTGAGATGCTGCCTCTGAAGAGAAAGGAGCTGGACTAGATCAGTTGTTCTCAATCCAGTATGCCATGGTACCCTGGGTGTCGCAGAACTTTCCCAGCAGGGTCATTGAAGTTATATCATTCTATGACATTCATAATTGCTAAGAATGAGGATAAATTCTATTAGGATGATGTCTGTTAAATGAAATTTTGAGCTGAATGAGTCTCATGATGAGTAAAAAGTAAAGGAAATGCCATATTTATTGTGTATGTTTGACCCTAAAAATGCTGTTGTTTTGCTTAGTGAATTTCCTTTGGATACCAAAAAATAAAAAAATCAAAGATTTTTGTGAATGGTAGTACCTTAATTGCAATATTAATTCCTAGCTTAATCTCTTTGAGTATATATAATCTGATATGGGAAAGCTGGTACAAATTTTTTAAAAATTGAAGCCATTGGAGCAAAATGTGCTTTAGGTAAATGTTAATGCAAACCACGTTTCCAGTAAATTTCTTTAGTTTAGAATGTGTCATTGACCTCCAGAAACTGCTCTTTGAACAAATATTATCTCTCAGGAAAACAGTTGTAATTTCCAGTGAAAACGAAAAATAATTATTTACCTAGGAGACAATTCTACATAGATACTGATACATGTGGCGTTAGCTTAGAAGCAGTAAATACACCATCAATTAGTCGAATGCTCAAATGAGCCAGTCAGATACTTCTCACGAGTGCTCTGACTCACATATAGAAATATTTTATATTACAGAGTTTCCCAAAATATTAGCTTTCATAGAGTCTATGAAATGGTTATAGGTTCACCTCACTGTCTCTTAGAAAGGGGAGATTTTTCAATTGCTTTTAAGCAGAGATTAAGTGTTATGAATGTAAAAGTGTTATCAGTATGACAGCTTTTCTGCTAATGAACATGATAACAATATTACATTTTAAAAATTGGATTCAAGTAAATTATTACATAAAAGTAAGCGTCACTTTTGCTATGGGAGTAATTCCCACTCCTTACAATATAAAGTAACATGTGAAGGTCTATGTTTTCTTTTATTTCTAATGGCTAATTAAATTTGGATCATTTCAGATAGAATAAAATAAGCCTTGTTTTGTGCCTTACTTGATTTCCAGAAACTGTTGACTAGTGACTGAATATTTGGGATTGGTCTTGTTATGTGACAGTAACTAACAAGACATTCCTGTGGGAACACGTTAAATGAGTATAAACCAGCCTAAATTAGCTGATATTTATTTGGCACTGTTAACGTATTTCATATGTGCAGAAACATATGAATTAGTGTTTATCTTACTAGCTTCTTGATAGTAAAATAGAAATGTATTGTAAATCAAATATTTTCTGAAAAGATTCTGGATGTATACATATTTTATTTTTATAAACCTATCTTTAAATATATAATGGGAATTAATGGTGTGTAAAACTAATATTTTATTGGTTATACACTTCACTTTTGAGAACTGAATAATTTTTTAAAAATCAAGCAAAAAAAAAAAAAAAGTAAATTGCAGAGAGGCAAGAGCTCAAACCTAGAAAAAACTTTAGGACTGAATTCAGTAGCCATTATTTCCTCTGCTCACAGACGGAACTTCACTTGGATGATTTGCATGGGCAGTGTCTTAAAGGCGATTTGTCAGCCTGGAGACTGAGAGTCTAGTGTAAATGTGGTTACTGCTTGGAGCAGTAGTAACCACTCAGAGTATCAGCAGACTTTTATTAATGAGCTCGACACTATTTGATTTGATCACATCATTCATTCTCTTGCTTAAAATTCTTCATTCGTGTCTTTGGAGTCTTCAGTATAGTATAAATTCTTCGGCGTTGTATAGAAAGCAATTTACAATTTTTCCTGCCTTACATCACCTGCTTTATCTTCCCTTATTTGTCTTAGTCTGAAGGCTATACTGTAGGCAATTGCACTATAGCAATGCTTTTCACAGTTGAGGTTTTTATGCAAGATTCCATTTTATCTTCTTTGCAACTAGTAGAAGTTACTTTGAACTGTTCATGACTTGATTGTGAAGCTTTTCCTATCAAGAATACTTTTTATTTTCTCTTTTAAAGTAAACTTATGGTTAGAAATAAAAAGTGTAAATCAAGAGGAAAGAAGAATAGATATCATACTTTTTGTTTGTTTTTGAAATTTAAGCCTTAAAAATGAGGAAAAAAGGAAATATGATCCTTAGAGCTATTGACTTTGTTCTGTTATTCTATTACTAGAAATGGAGCAAAAATATATTTGAAGGAATCTCTGATATCACAGTAGGACTCAGAAAGCCAGCGTAAGTCACTGACTTTAATATTTCCAATATTTTAATATTAAATATTATTTAATATTTCCCAGTATTAAAGTCAGAGAAATTTACATGAAGAATAATTTACATGTACATGGGGGTTATGAGAATGCATTGGGCCTGTGAGACACACGTACACACACCGCATATGTGCGTTCACAGATACACTCTCTTTTTATGTCTTCATTCTCTTCTATAACATTTCATTAAATGATGTGTTTTCTCAGCAGTCAGTGCTCAGCCTTTTTATTTTTATTTTTCTTCTAGGAATGTATCATATATTTTAGTTATATTTTCTGTAATCCCATAAATATCACATACATACCACAGGACAGCATGGTATACGCGTGTCCAGACAAGTTAAAATCTAGGGATGGTTAATAAGTGTCTGAAGGATTCTCATCAAGGACTCATTATCAGGTATCACCAGTTTAAAGCATCAATATCTGTGTCAGAATTTTTACAAATTAACATAAATGGAATTAAAAATAGTTTTCTAGACATATAGTTGGCAAGAAAGTGTTGTTTGGTTATTTCTGCCCCTGCATAACTGCACTAGAAGAATTTGGTGAGCACAGCAGCCTAACTCTTTAAGGAAGTTGTGCCTTAGGTCTAGAGACCCTTTCAAACCTGTTCCTACTTAGAGCATTTTGTCATCTGATCCCACAGACCATTAGCAGAAACTGCCCTCAGTACATTTTCAGGTTTTCTTTGGTATGATCATTTCTTTCAATGTATTTGTTGTTATGCACAGAAAGACAAGAGAACAGGAAGCTCTTGGATCTTACAGAACAGGGATTCGTGAGTGTTTCATGTGGCAGAATTCAGTCTATGACTTGCTTTCACTGTGTAGTGATTGGCAGCAAGGTTGTTAGGGAGAGATTCTGACACCACAACTTTTCCTCTTTTCATTGGCGTTTACAAATGTGCAACAGAAAGAACCTAATAATTGTAACCAAATTGTCTTGGGCCAGTTTCTATGGTTTTAATTATGTCCTTTATAGTTAGCCGTTTCTGTGCCATTTCCTCTTAGATTCCTCAAACGAAATATGTTCAAAAGCACACTTACGCTATTTCTTCCCCCAAATTGTCTGTAACTCTGAAATAGCAGCGACTGTCCATTTTTTGGACAATCCCAAAGAATGGAGTCTTTCGTCACACCTCCTGTTCTGTTACACGGTACATGATAAAACAAATCCCGTACACTTTACCTCCGAAATATCCTGCAAATCTTCCCACTTCTGTCCCTCTCAGTCTCACCTCACTTATCTAAACTGTCATAACCTCTTTATGGCAATAGCCCTATAACTGGTTTTCCTGTTGTCCACTCTGGTTCCCTTCCAAACCATTCATCTCGTGGCCACCGCAGTGAGCGCTGGGAAATGTAAATACAATTGTGTCACCACTTGCTTAATGCTTGTTAAAGATTTTCCATGTGTTGTGGGATGAATACAAAACTCCTTAATAAGTTCTAAGTTTCCTGCACCATCGGGATTTCCCCCCATCTTTTCTTTCTCATCTCACATCCTTGATCTTTCTTCTGCTCAGAAGCTCTGCTTTTCTTTTTTTTTCCTCTGCTTCCTCTTTCAGATTAACCCCGACCCTCCTTCCTAAAATGCTCTGCCTTCTCTGCAGACTAAGGTCAGACTCACCTTTTTACGTAAGCATCACTTTTTTTGTTGAATCCTGACTCTCCTGAGTAGGTTGGATTCCATTATTATAGGAACTCATAGCCCTGGAGGGCTCTCCTTTGTTATTTGTATATATTTACATTAGTCATCATTTTCTGTCTCTTCCATTGCACTCTAACTCCCATTGAGGAAGTAGTCTTGCAAGTTTTTCTATACCATTTTCTCCCCCAGGACCTGGTACTGAGACCAACACTTAGTAACACTCACCAAATAGGAGAACAAATAGATGTAAAAACTTTTCAAATGCATATGATCTACAACACAGTGGAAATGAAATTACAAGCCCTTTATTGAAGCTTCAGGAGAGAAAAATCCTAAAAGTTTTCCAGAAAGCAAGGAGTAGTAAGTAAAAAATGTTTTCACTTATTAACAAGAATATAAGATGATTAAGTATCACGTTGTCTTTATTTACTGTCTTATCCATGTAATTTTGTTTTAAAAATATAAACATAATTTTAGTAGCTTTCTGCTAGTGATACAGTTCTCCATTTTTTCCAGTAAGGGCTTAATCTCTGAATTTTGGACTCTTAGTTTAATCTGTTTAATCATCTTTCTTATCCCACTGCCTTGTTTCTTCATTTGCCCACTTCCTTCACAATTTATAGTAGAAAATACATTTTACATTGACACACAGTACCCATGTTTTAAATAAATAATTATGGATGAATATGAATACATGCTCAGCATATAACCTGAGGAACATAGAAAGAAACACTACATGATTATAAGTTCCATCTTTCCTACCATGAACAAAAAAAATCCTACTTCCATCTGTGTGCAATATACTAGTAATGGCCTATAGGCTGATGAGCCTATGAGTAATTTACATAGACTATTGAGTAGATGCTTTTATTTTGTTTAGGTCATTATTGATGAAAAGAGAGGAAATGTAATAAACTGAAATTTAATGTAATTTTGTGAAAATAAATGTATTCTGTAGGACTGGTAAGGGACAATGTGGAATCTCTTTCATTGAAATATTTAGTATAAGAAAGAACACTTACCATTTTGTTACGGTTGGTGTAGCATATAGCCTTACATAATTTCTAACTCATACCCTGGTGATCCTTCTTTCACTAAGTGAGTGAAAGAGAAAAAAAGTAGATTTTAAAATATATAAACTAAGATGTTAGCGTTTCTAAATGGAGGAGTATTTAGTGAAAGTGGGACTTAAGAAATAAACACTTTACATTAGCCTTTATTTTTTCCTAAGTTTAACTAGAAGTTAAATGTGTGGTATAATATATATCATCGCTTTATATATTTAGTATAAAATGGAGCCTAATCCTTTTTTAATTAATGTGATTATGATTTTTGCATGTGTTTGAATACTTTTTAAAAAATTATCCTAAGATTTAACACCATTTCAGTTAACAAAAAAAGAGAATTTATAATTTTTTTAATGAGATAAAATTTGGAGTCTTCTTTTTCATATAACATGCTCAATTTGGCGATCCACATCTAAATAATTACAGTGCTTATGAAAAAATGTGTCCTATTCTCTTAGCTTCTTTGTGAGCAGGAAGAGAGGGCTCTTCTGTGTATATCCAGCACTCAGTATGGCTGCTGTGGGCCTGTATTTATAAACTGTCCTTTGTCATATGTGCTCAAAGTTCAGTTTTGTAGGAAGTTGGTAAAGACCAAGGAATTATGAGCGAGGCATATTGATTCTTGTGGATCTATGGAAGGAATGGTAGGTCATTCCAAAATGCATATTTATGGGTTTTTAAGTAGTATTAAATTGAGATTAAGGGTAGAGATGGAATGCCTTTAAAATGTTGCATTTTAAAATTATATCTTTTGATCTCAATTAAAAAGACAAAAAACAAAACAAAGAAAAAAAACTCCAGGGACTGAATGTTTCATTGTTAAACTTCTTTAAGGAACAGTAAATCCAGGGTGGTGTAATTCAGGACATGGACAAAGGTACAAAGTTACCCAAATCATTTAATGATTAAGCTAAACAGTTATTCTGAAACACTCAAAGCACAAACTATGGGCTGATGTTCTCATATTTTAGTTTATAAAACCCTCATACTTCAAGATATTTTATCAAAAGTAAGAACTTTGGCAGATGTGTTTGGTTAATCCTATGAAAAGTATTCTATTCTCAGAGATTCATGATCAACATTAACTCATTAAAGTGACCTGAAAACTCCTTTGCTAAATAAAATATACTTAACTCAGAGTTGCCAGATGTATTTGACTGTAGACCCCTATGTCTGGTCAGCAAACTGGCTTTTCGGGAACATGGGTTGGGATATAAAACTGTAACCCAAGATCACTTTAAAAAAATAGATATAAAAATCCTATAGTAATAAATTGCCAAACTCAAATCAAAAGTGCATTTACATTAAGGACAAAAGCAAACAAAACAAAATATCAAACAAGCAAAAGGGTATATACTAAATATTATTACCTCATGGATAGAAAGAGGTGGAATGATATTAATTCTTATTTATATCTTCGTTATTTGTCTTGTAATAACAAGTGCACATTCCTGTTTTTTTGGAATTGAAAATATTAGAACTGTAAAAAAATTACCATCAGGTAAGATTTACCCAGGGAGTGTAGGTATGGCTTCTTATACATATATATTAATAAACTACTTTATTACAATGAATTGGACATAATATTTTACAGGAATGATAAATTCAACCTATCCCAAAATAAAATAATTTATATCCCTCTCCATCTGCGAAATTTTTCCTACTGTTTCTTTTCTTATGCCGATATTATCTGTTGCCTTTATTCCTTGATAGGCATATTGATAGGCAATAGGTCACTGATAGGCAATAGGTCATATTGAAAAAAAACAACAAATATTGGTTGAAAACCAAACAAAGCATTGTATCGTTCATGAGCTGTGTTTGTTCATATGATTCTAGTCATATAGTCAATCTTTGTCCTTATTGATTGTGGAAGTGTTGGATGATATGAAATCTCAAGGGCATTTCTCTGTTTCTGGTACATGTTGGTGGTAGTCAAGTTCTGAGTTGGTATTTAAAGACATATTTAACTAGTTGGCATTTCGTCCTCCAATCTGCATAGTTTAAATGCATGTTCACTTGATTTAAAAAAAAAAAAAAACTTTCCAAAGTCCTTGCTATAAAATTCCTCAAGGGTTTTTATTCTGTGACAATGATCTTTAAAGTAGACATTGTCTCAAGTGAGTATTCCTATAAAACTAAATTGCATTCAGGCAGAAATGGCTATGTGAAAGATTTTTGAAATTCCAGTTTAAGTCCAGTATTGTGAATACTGACCACAATTATGAAAAAAACATAAATATATGAATGGCAGGAATACTCTGCTTCTCAAAATGCATAGAATTTCAAAAACTAGGTATATTTAATTTCATAAGATAGAAAATTCATAAGTTATATAAAATTAAATACATATTTAAATGATAGCCTTGAGTATGAGTTAATATGTTAAATAATATAAAAAGAGAAAATTGTACTTTTTTTCAAAATATTATGATTTTAACATTTAAATCTTAAAATATTACCATATAATGATATGCTTAGTAGTTACCTGTCAGTGAATTTTAAAAATAGATACATATATAATATACATATGTACAGCCTTTTGTATAATCACAATAGAAATTCTTTCATTTAATCAATCTCAGGGATAAGTAGTCCTTTTTTGTAAATAAGTATTCCTTTTTAGAACAAGTCACTAGCCTGATATTGACATTTTGGCCCAGAAATAACACCTAACTTTTTTTTTTTTTCCCTTATTGCATTACCAAGAATTAGTTGCCCCTTTCTGTAAATGACGACAGTGAACCCTCCAAAGGTCAACTGATATCAGCAGAACCATCTTTCTAAATAGTTAAAGATTATAGGTTTACCTTGCAAATTGCCTAACTCTTCTTTTTAGAGCCCTCCACACTTGCCCACGTTTCCACTTCCCCTAGCAGTTAAGAGTTACAGGAAGGAGAAAAAATTGGACACGATTACAGATATTCATTAACCCATGGGTGGTTTTCTGCTGCTAACAGCTCTGTCAGCTAATCCACAGCAAAGAGAACAGACACGCTGTTTTCTCATTGCCATTCTCTTCCTCCACAGTCCCTCACTCTCTTGCTAATAGTACATTTAGCTTTTTGTCAAGTGGAGAGGGCTTTTTAACACTTATGTGGAGATATTGGATCCTTATATTTGACTCATTTTTGTGTTTCTTTTTCTTTTATGCCGGGGCTGTCATATAAATAACAAAATTACTAATGAATTCATTGAAGGTTCTTAGGTATCAGGCATTTCACTGAGCATTAGGCCACTTAATTCTCATAATAACCAAATGAAGAAGTTAACATGATTACATTTACTTTTCAGTTGAGGAGCATGATATTTAAAAAGCTTAAGTAGTTTCCCTAAGTATTAATCAAGTTATGAATTAAATGTTTGATTATTAATTTATGGTGTTATTGCTAGTAGTAATTAGTGTTATAAAGTTGAGGTCAAAATCATTCACTTTAGATTTTAGAAACTGTCTTTGTGTAGACTAAGATGTCATGTATCTGCATCTCTAACATACAGCGCAGTGCCTGGCACTAGTAAACCATCAATAAGTGTATTTGTATGAATAAACATGACTTACCTTTACGATATTAGTTCATCCTTTTTCCATTTTAAACATTTGATTAAAATATTATAGCACTTACTGGTTTTATAGAAATCATTTTTAAATTTAAAATTGATAAGTATTTTTACAGTAGAGAAATTATAAGAAAAATATATGCATTTGCAGCTTTCCATTTCAAAGTCACTCACTATAAATGAATCTGAGTAACTTGCATGCATATTAAAGAAACAAAAAGGCAAATAGAACATGGTGTGATATTGGTTTATTTTTATATCTTATATTGTAGTAAATTATTTAATTTCAAATGTTTAGGCAGGGGATACGTGATGATAAACAAAAATTTGGTTACAATTAGGTATCCATTAAAATTAAGCATTTAAGTGAGCTTTTTTTCTTAAATATTATGGCCCAGTCACAAAACAACATTAAATTTGATTACTAGAAAATTTGAAGGTAACAGAGTGTTTACTAATATCCACCAGTTATGATTATTTATTTTTTAATTCTATATTATTAAATCCTACTGCTACTTTGATTTCAGGATATAATTTAAATAGTTTACCTTGGGCTTTGACTGACTGAACAGATGTATCTCTTTTATAAGAAGGCAAAATAGGATATTTTGATTATGAATGTGCTGTATTTGAGCACATTCTTGGATTTAATTTATCAGAAAATCTGTGCCATCATTAAAATCACTTCTGGGTACAGAGACAAAATAATAATTAACTGAACTTCATCAATTATGATCAGGGAGAAGAGGCAGTTTTCATTTAATAATGGCTCGAAAGACATCTGTGAATGAAATAAGATAACAATCTATATTAAAATGTATTATAATCACTGAGTAGCTTCAAATCCTTATACAGCACATTGTAGCATTCACAGTGCTAGGAAAAATAGCTAACGTATAAATGAAATATTAATGTTTATGCATAGTAAAATAAAAGGGTATTTCAATGCTAAAACTGCCTTAGCCTCAAGAATTATATAATAAAGTAACAGTAAACTGTGTATCTATCTCTCCTGAAAGTGCACTTTTTACGTTCCTTCATAAAAGTAGCTGAATTATTGTTTAGAAAGATAATTTATATGAACAATATTAAAATATTTTTATTTGAATGATTGACATAGAAGAGTAATATAAGTTTTCATATTTCTTTAAAACATTCCTAGTTGCGTCGCCTATAACCAAAATGGTATGTAATAAGTTGGAAGATATTCTTAACATTCTCCACGTGTTGCATGTAGATGCTCTATTACTAGTATCAGAAAGTGATGCTGTGTCCACATAATGTGATCAGAGTAGTCTGGTCTCTGCCTTTTTATTAAGTTTCCCCATGTGTTAGTATTTACTTTTGTAAAATAAAAACATGCAACAAGTAATTTTCAAAATACTTTTAAAATCTAACTTTTATAATTCTAGAGGAGGTTTGAAAGACTTTTTTGTTTAAATAATGTGAAGATCCTATCTTAGAATTTGGTGTTAGTGCAAATTCTGCAGAATTCCCTTCTAAACTGTTTCTACCCTTCAAATAATGTGATTCTTTACATAAATACAAGAGAACGTAAGGGAAATAGTTGCGGAAGTTCATGTGAAAGTGAATCCCAACAACGAAGTCAAGATTATAAAGTTATTGTAGGCAAATCTCTCTCTAATGTTTGAAAATAATTTGTTTCTTCCATAAAACATAAGCTGGATACTTTTGTTATTATGATAGTTATGTAACTAACCTGATTGCCTGAACTTAGTATTAATGTATGCAAGATTCACTCACTAACATGAATGGGATTTTGGGTAAAACTTTTGATTAGTAAATCGTGAAATATTGTCAGTTTAATTCAGTAATTCAAACTGTTTTTAAATATGTTAGTGACAGAAAGTTTAGAATGTTAACAAGACTAAATAAATACAAGTTTTATATTTGAATACTAAATTTGATTTTATAAAAAGACAAATTTTTAGTTATACAATTTGCTCGCCTATTACCCAAGCAGAATGGGTTTCAATAAGTAAGTCAATGCATTTTAAATTTCCAAATTTTGTATTTATCATATTAAGTAGTGCTAACTAAACAAATGATGGAGTTACAAAAGCGAATTACTAAGGAAAATAAAACCTAATTTACTTGTTTATAAGTTCTCGAATATTTCAAAAGGTGGTGGGAAAGTCATTTGCCTCTTTTGACAAAGAAGTATTTAGCCTTGCCTCTTAGTTCTATTAGATTCCACCATTAAGGCAGTGGTGAGATAAACATTTTTGTGTGCTCTTTCTTTAATGAACTGTATTTAGTTTATATCTAAACAGGCTAAATAGCTAGGTGATTTAAATGTGGGCAACAGAGATCTGTGTATTTTACATTCAGACCCTCATTCATTCAGGAAATATTAATGCACATCATTATGTTCTTGGTAGTAATATAGGTGCTCAGGCAACATAGATGAAGAAACCACATGACTCTGTCCTAATAGACTCCATTCTTATAGAGGTTTATGGACAATGGGCATCAAACCCAGCAAATGACTAAAACTATTATATATTTTTTTTAATTAAGCAGGATAAGAAAGACTACATATGTAGTACATATGCTGAGTACATATGATGGTCAGGATAGAAGTAAAGACTTGAAGGATGTGAGGAGATAGCCATGACAATATCTCGGCAATAGGGTCCAGCCAGAGAGAGCAGTCCATGCCAAGACCCTGAGTCCGGACCATGCCTGTCATGTTGGTCAGAAAGCAAGAATGCCAGTGTAGCTGGGGCAGAGCAAACCACAGGGAGGAAAGTAGAAAATTAGTCCAAAAGGGATAGGGAAGGGTCAGATACAGGAGTGCGCTGGAGACAAACGAAAGATTGTTAGTTTTTAGTCTAAGTGAAATAGAGAGCCCTCTCAGGCCTTTAAAGTACTTAAGTAGAGGAGTAGCATGGCCTGACCCATGTTGTCATAGGGCAACTCTGGCTGACGGGTTGACTATAAGCTGTTGGAAAAAGGGTGGGGATGTTTACTGCAGTGGAGGGAAGAGAAACTGATGGCAGGGATCATTGTGGTAGTAGTATAAATGGTGAGTAGTGATTGTGGATTCTGGTTATATTTTGAAGTTAGAAGCAGTGGAGTTTGCTAAGAGATTGGATATGGGTTGTTATAAAAAAAAAAAAAAAAGGTCCAGGATGATTCCAGGATTTTGGCTCAAGAAAGCTCTATTTGCCACCATCTGATGATGAAGAGTTTGGGGGGAGCAAATTTAGAGAGGAAGTTTAGGATTCCATTTGGACATGTCAACTTTGAGATGTCTATTAGAAAGAAAGGGAAGGCATTGAGAGGAGCTGATTGACGGTTGGCTGCTGTGTGGCTGAGTGACTGGAGGACAGTGAATTAGGGGTGATCTCGGAAGACGAGGTCAGAGAAGAGCCGGGTGTTCGGGATTTTACTCTGAATGTGAAAGAAGGGCATTGAGAGTTATAAACAGAGAGGGAACAAGATTTGACCTATAATTTAAAAGGATTATTGTGTTCTTGGGCTAGATATTTAAGTATCCTCTGCCTCATTTTCTCTTGGGGAGAAGGAACAAAAGTCATTTATTTATTACAAAAATATTTATTGACTTAGAAGATAATATGTTGACGTCAATGTTTTAAAAGCTGTACTGACATTGTTACTCATGAACCTAAGCAGTGGCCCATTTAATGAGCCCCTAAGAGAAACCAGCAGACGAGCCTATTCAAAATCAGAGGAAAACTCTAAAAGTAATTCAGTGTATTCATCTTTATCAGTCTTTTTTTAAAAAGTTGATTTTGCTTTTGTATAATTATACCAAACATGCAACAACTGGTTTCATTTTCTTATCATTTTAGGGGTCTTCATTTTCATATCAATTTAGAGAGAATTAAGGTATACCAAGTCCTTTAAGTGTAAGTGTAATATTAATAAATAAGTGAAAGGCTCACATGAGTTTCCCAGGTCAAGTAAATGGAATGTTGCATAAGGATTATAAAAAATGATTGTAAGTATAGATTTAACTACAACCATATCAAGGAAATTAAATACCTTGTAATATGGTTTATTCAGCAAAATGTATTAAGATTTACATAGGTTGTGATAGGTATTATCATTTGTACAGTTTGGTAGATCGAAAAGCATAGCCATAATATTTTGTGGCCCCTCTCATGAAGAGACGGAGTCTGTTTCCACACTCCTTCAATCTGGGATGATCTTGTGACTTTCTTGGGCAAGTAGAATGGGCAGATCAAAGCTAGGTCTTCAGAGGGCTTGCAGCTGCCATGCCAAAAAGGAAGCTGGTTGAGTTGATTGGAGGCTGAGAGGTCTCATAGAGAGAAACTGGGTGCCAGAGCCAGCAATGAACCCTGACCATAGACCGCAGTGGTGAGACCATCCTGGACCTTCCATTCAGCCAGACTTCTAGCTGAACACAGCTGCAGGTGTGAGCCCAAGAAAACCAGAGGAGCTTCCCACGGAACCATGTGAGATGATAAATTGTTACTTTTTTAAACCACTAAGTTTGGGGGAGTTTGTTATGCGGTAATAAAAAACTGAAACATGCATGAACTATTTTTTGGAGTTTGTTTGTATATATTATTTGAGCAGGGTTTAATTAAGTGTTCTTTTGTTCATTTAGCAGTTAGTTACTGGATAGCTGCTATGTACTTCGTTCTAAGTGTTGTAGGAAAATTATAAAGTATAAATACTGTCATTGAGGTTGATAATAGTTGAGTAGGGTTGATAAATATTTAACACTAAATATATATATATATATATATATATATACATCTTTGTAAAAGTGTAGCTATCTAAGACATGAACTCATATATACTTTAGAAATTCATCAGAAACACTGTAACTTGGGATACAAAGAAGTCTTCATGAGGGAGGTCATATTTGAGCTGGGGTTTCAAAAAATGGGAATTCTTGGTGGTATTGGAGAAAGAGGATTTTCAGTTGAAAGAAACAGATTGGGCAAAAAGTATACATTGGGGCATGGGTTATATATATTATGATGAGCAAACAGTCCAAATAACAGGTAAAGGGGAGATAAGTGAGAGAAACGTTGAAGAAAAAACAGGTTAGATCCAGCTTTGCAAAGCTTTGCAAAGATTTATCAAATGATTATTATTTCTGCTACTTTTTCACCTTATTTCACCTTACTAGAGGCACCTTATTTATTTTATTTTATTTTTATTTATTTTATAAATTTATTTTATTTATTTATTTTTGGCTGCGTTGGGTCTTCGTTGCTACATGCGGGCTTTCTCTCATTGCGGTGAGCAGAGCCACTTTGTTGCTGTGGGCGGGCTTCTCATTGCGGTGGCTTCTTTTGTTGCGGAGCACGGGCTCTAGGCGCGCGGGCTTCAGTAGTTGTGGCACGTGGGCTCAGTAGCCGTGGCTCGCGGGCTTAGTTGCTGTGCGGTATGTGGGATCTTCCCAGACCAGGGCTCGAACCTGTGTCCCCTGCATTGGCAGGCCGATTCGTAACCACTGCGCCACCAGGGAAGCCCCTGGATTCTAGTTAATTCTATATGCACCGCGTATCTATTGCTGAATAACAAGCCACTGCCAAACCCAAAACTTTGTAGTTTCTCACAATTGTGTGATGGGTGACTGGGGCAGTTTTTCTGCTGTTCTCACCTGTGATTACTCTTTCGGCTTCAGTCACGTGACAGCCTCACAGGTGCTGGAGAGTCCAAGATGGCGTCTCTCTGCTGCGCAGCTGTTGGTGCTGGCTGGCAGCTGGGACATCCTGGTTTTCCTCCACATGGCCCCTCATCCTCCAGTTGACTATATGGGGCTGCTGCACAGCACCATAAGTGAGAACAAGAACTTCAGTGTCTTCAGAACTTCCAAGACTTGGAAGTCTTGGTCTTAGACTTCCAAGAAAGTGAGAACAAGAACTTCAGTGTCCCCTAAGGTCTAGGCTTATGCAACTCACACAGCATCACTTCCACAATACTCTATTGGTCCAAACAAGTCAATAGGCCAGCTTAAATTCAAGGTCAAGGAGAGACAGACTGTACACCTTAGTGGGAAGTACAGCAATATCATGTTGCAAAGGAGAATGAACATAAGAATTGATTTATTGGCAGCTATTATAATAATATGTCACACCACAAATTAGAAAGTGTTCTTCAACAGTGAGAATCCAGTTGCTTTTTTGAACCTGAGATTGATATATCCAAGCTGTGTTTAAAGAATATGAATATGGCCTTTATGAGTGGGTTGCATTAAAAGAAGGACAAACTGAAGACCAGGAAGCAAAGCAGGAGATTTTTTTCTGGTAGTTCTGGTCATGGTAACATATGTCTGAATTAGGAAATGTACATTTTATCTATAAACAGAGATTTGCTTTTAATGTGTAGTTATGCAAAATATAGTAAGCCCTTCAATAACATTTGAATTCTTAAAAATATATAAATTATATTTTTCCTCATTCGATTTCCTACTGAAGTGTAAAAGTTATACGAAGTTGTTTACATTCTCAAATATAAATTATTTTAAATAAAGTAAAAAACATATTCCACAGAAAGGTCTATTGTTATCAAACAGCTGTTCTCTTTGGTTGTATGAAGGCTCCATCTGAATAGTCTTAGAATTAGCTTGGCTGGTATATTGCATAGAGGCAGCTGAGAAAATAAACTGACATGAGTCAACTATTATGACCTGGCAGCTTACACAACATTTCTGAACATAGAGCAAGTGAAATTTTGCCGAAACGTTCTGGAGACCTGGAGTTAAGAAAACAGAAAAAGAACAGAACATTTCCTGCCTCAGAAGCAAAATGATAACACGTACCCTACTGTTTCTCTTCTGTCCCTTGGTTTATCTACCTGTGTGCCTACCCATCTTCCTAACTATCCAATGGTTTATACTGTGCCTTAAAAAGATTTAAGATAATTGAATATTTATGATATGTAACTTAGACAAATACATAGATATCTTAAAAGGCTGGAAAAGGAATTTCTGTAGTTTAAACATTGAATAGCACATCTTCTTGGTCATCATAATCAAGCTGTGTCTGCTTGTTCTGTATAGAAGTTGCAAGGAGTATCCAGAAGTATACAGGGATTTTTTTTGACAGCTTTATAAAGGTGTAATTTACGTACCATAAAAGTCATTCATGTTAAGTGTAAAGTTCAATCATCTTTAATATATTTACAAAGCTCTGCAATCATCACCACAGTCCAGTTTTAGAACATTTTCATCACCGCATTCCTACCATCAGTCCCAAGCAACCATTAGTATGCTTTCTGTGTCTTTTCTGGACATTTCATATAAACAGAATCATACAATATGTAGTCTTTTACATCGGGCTTCTTTCACTCGTCATCTTTTTTTGGCTTGCTCATATTTTAACATGCGTCAGTACTAGATTCCTTTTTATTGCTGATTTTTTATGTTGCAAATCTTATTTCCCTCCAACATTGCACATATATGCATGTTTCATAGCCTTACTTTTTTTTTTTTTTTTTTTTTTTAAGCTAGTAGCAGTGCTATTTCTAATGCTATTTTAGCAATTCTACTTTGGGAACATCTTATAACAATTTCTATGCTGTTCCCTTACTTTCATATCATCAATAGCTTTGTACAGATAATCGATCTACTTAGAGACTCATTTTTAGGGGCACCTAGCAATGGTTAACTCCTCAAGTCTTTCCTGTATACAGTTGTCCCTCTGTATCCACAAGTTCCACATTTGTGGGTTCAACCAATCACAGATTGAAAATATTTGGGAAAAAATTTCTGGAAAGTTCCAAAAAACAAAACTTGAATTTGCCGCATACAAGCAACTATTTACATAGCCTTTGCAACTTATTTATAACTATTTTTATAGCATTTACATTGTATTAGGTACTATAAGTAATCTAGAGATGATTTAAAGTATACAGAAGGATGTGCATAGGTTATATGCAAATATGAATACTATGCCATTTTATATAAGGGACTTGAGCATCTGTGGATTTTGGTATCTGTGGGGATCCTGGAACCAGACCCCACGGGATACTGAAGGATGACTGTGTATGGAACACACACACACGGAATATATACACGTATATCTATACCACATGTATATACTGAAAAATGTCTCTCTGTTTAAAAAAAAAAAAAAAGACTACTGACTATTGCTATTTTTTTTGAATTCTATTTTACTTATTTTTTTTATACAGCAGGTTCTTATTAGTTATCTATTTTAAACATATTAGTGTATATATGTCAATCCCGATCTCCCAATTCATCCCACCACCACCCCCTGACAATTGCTGTTTTGATGGGGAATAGATCTAGTGAATTCTGGTGTCTATGTTTTCTTGACACGCATTCAAAATGTTTGTGTAAGTCACCCATGAAATTCAGTCTATTTATTTTACATGCTATTCAAATATACTTCGTGATATTTTGGCTACAGTTTTTGGCTACTAATCAAAATAAGACTATATCTGTTTGATGTAGGAAAAAAAGCTTAAAAATTATATTTTCTCAACCAAAATATTGTTCAATATAAGACCCCAACTACTAAGTGGCTTTATGAAATGCGCTTTGGTTTTCAAGAGAGTCACGATGAGAAGCAGTGTGCCTAATTTGAAGGTTTTAATTGTAATTCATATGTGTTTCTTTAGCATTTGTGGAATCCAACATCTGGAACGAATAGGAAAGAAGCTGAATCTCTTCGACTCCCTTTATTTCTGCATTGTGACGTTTTCTACTGTGGGCTTTGGGGATGTCACTCCAGAAACATGGTCGTCCAAGCTTTTTGTTGTTGCCATGATCTGTGTTGCTCTTGTGGTTCTCCCCATACAGGTAAACACAACCGTGTTAAATTTTGTAGGAACCTGCAAAGTCTTATGAAATCAAATTCTTCCACATTTAATAAAAAAATGCAGGGTGACTTGTTAACCTAACAATAATATATTAACACCTGCTATTATTCCATCCAGTCCATTAATTACAATTGTAACAGAAATGCCTTTTTGCATTGTATTAGAAACATTGAGGTTTTTTTTCCCTCCAGTCACAATTGATAGCTCACATTTCATTTCAATTCTTCAAGGTGCTTTCTTTCAAATGTAGAGTATTTATGTTAATTATAGGATTGTAGGATAGTATATTTTTAAATTATAGAATGATAGCTCAAGGAAATACACTTGTGAAGGGTTGATTTCCCTTGAGTCTTGAAAATACATCTAAAAGCCATATGTTGTAATGAATAAAAATTGTTTCCATAAGCTAGTCAACTAAAACAAAATCTGAAGATGATACATAGCTATCATGCAGCATTTTGGAGAATGGATAAGGAGATAGCAAAGGGACAGAGATATAAAATGAGACTAAAGATACATAGAGGCAATCTTCAACTTTTTCCTGCAATGAACTCTGGGTGTCCATGGGTGGGCAGGTCAGAAACAGGATGTGGCCAATACAAATCAAACGTGCATGTTCCATTACAGAACCATTGGCCACAGTGTATCGAAATATACTTTACATAGGTATAAAAATGATCTTCCTGTTCCTATCCAATCATACATGTCATCCTTAATGACACACCTCCCCTATACACTCCACAACCCTTAGATACCAGCTACTAAATAACTAGAATGTGGCCTTTCATTTGTGGTAAGGGTATCTCCCCTTGCAGGAGATGTGGGCTGAAGTTGATATAAGAATGTGGGAGAAAAAAGTGAGGCTTTTCTCTTTGACTCAGTGCATGACATATATAGCTGCATACCCTACTGGACAGAGCAGAGGCACGGACCTCTTAGTGCCCTGCTATGATACAATAGGAAAATCATATTACTGTGTTTCCTGAAGACCTGAAGGCCCTGGGAGGCATTAGCAAGCTCTGCAGCCATCCTTTGAAGAGCCTCTTGTTGAAGGGAACACTGATTATTTGAATCTCAAAGACTTTCATTTAAGAAATTGAGTATACTTAGTAAACAACAGATGTATTGCATTGATTTTTATTTTCACGTCCAGTGTTTTTCATTCACATGTGGAAAATGCATTACAGTTTGAACAGCTGGCCTATTTGTGGATGGAGAGACAAAAGTCAGGTGGAAACTATAGTCGACACAGAGCTCAAACTGAAAAGCACGTTGTTCTGTGTGTCAGCTCACTGAAGATTGACTTACTCATGGACTTTTTGAATGAATTCTATGCTCATCCAAGACTCCAGGTACCTTTAAACAGATCATACCTACTAACATTGTCAAAGTCAGTTAATCATGGTACAGCCTGTGTTCTGCAGGATTTTTATTTATACACTCAAATTTAGAAAGAGAAAATGAAGAACTACAAATATAACCAGGAACATAGAAAAAAATGCTGGAGGAATACACAGTATGTTAAGTTTCCTTCTGTATCTATACTGAAAGACAGATGGAATTATGTTACTGCTACAAAGAAAGGTTTTCTTTGATTAAAATGATTGCTTTTTTCTCCCTTGGGTAATGCATAAATGATATTTTTATGATACAGTGAAATTTAACATAAAATATAATAAAACAATAAAAGAATCATTTCAATATCATCTGCTCACTTGAATATTTCAGAATTTTATCAAGTGTTGCTGATAGAAATGTGGAAGTCTGGAAGTTCCATTTTTCCTTTTGTTTCCTGGAGTGAAACTAGGTCTTATTTATAGTAATAATAAATGACCAGAATTTGGGAAATAACTTGCTGATTGAGATCATAAATTCAGAAAAATCTCTTCTTCTGTCTATGCAGACAAAGTCCTCGGTTACTTCTTCCACTTGCCATGGTTCTGGGTCAGTGTAGACTTAGGTCATCTCCTTTGCTGCTCAAGGCACTTAATCTAGTCCAAACAGCAAAGAACTACTTGAATTTCTTGTGTTTTCCCAATAAATTTGTGGCAAGAGTTTGGATAATCCTGAGGTCAAGACAGTGCTGAATACATCAATTATCTCTCCCTTAAATAAAGAGATTTTTTTTCTTGAATATTTTAGAGAACTTTTAAAATACTATTTTTTGGATTAAAAAAATCTAATTTAGAAGTGATACTTATATAACATATTCTTCTGTTTTTGCATAAATTATTTTTCATTTTTTGCAGGAATTCCATATTTAATGGTTAGGTTTTTTTATTATTCATATTAAATAATTTCAGATGCTTATTATAACCCACAAAGAAAATCTATTTTAGGGAAAATTCGATCCTTCCAAATTTTGATCCCTAGTAATTTATTTTGTCTAATATCAATATGGAGAATTCTTAGCACTCCAAAAATTCCTACTAGATATATTATAAAGTGATAAAATGGTGAATGTTTACCAGAGAATTTGAATTCTTATAGATAAATTATTTTAAATTCTTACAGATTTTAAGTTCTTACAGGTTGTTTTTTATTTTCTCCAAAAGACCATTATTTTGAAATATTTTGATCTCAAACTTTTAAATTTAAGTTACTTTGTCAGTATTATCAATATTTTTGTGAATCTTTTTCCATTCAGATAGTCATCAGAATATTTTCAATATTATCAGTTCATAATAATATTACCAAATGATACAAATTACCATCACAGTTTTTATTCTAAAAGTAACAATTCGAAGTATGAATTGATCCTTAGGACTTCTGGCTGGTATGCAATTTATCTTTTAGAATCAGCCTGAAGTTGTAACTGAAAACTTCATAGACTGGAAGTGTGTGCTGAGTATAAGCACCGATTACCTTCCCTTCCTGGTACTAATAAAATTGAAAAAGATCAGGATGAATATAGTGATTTATGAGATTTTTATATGTCTGTTATGTTTATTACTGTATCATTTTATTTAACACTAGGTTTTAAATGCAAACTTTTATTTGTTAGTAAGAGTTAATTTCTACTTTATCATATTTCAAAATGTTCTTAGATATTCTATTTACCTACGTAGTATAAAACAAAGCATTATTGTCTCTATCCCATGGCCCACTTTGTTTTGAGTAGGATTATTATGTGGTGATTTTGTGTCCTACTGAAATGGATGTTCAGGTCCGAAGGGTCCTACAGATTCCGATGTGGTCACAAAGAGTCATCTACCTTCAAGGTTCAGCCCTTAAAGATCAGGATCTGTTGCGAGCAAAGTGAGTATATCTCTTCAATATTTTCCATCTTGTAGTGTTTTAATATCTTTTCTCTCCTCCAAATTTTAGCAGTTTTCAGTGTTGCAAGGTGTGTTTTTGAATACAGGCTTTTGCTTTAGTCCCACTGCTGGTCAAATTGGAAGGTTAAAGATATAAAATCCACGTATTTGCTCCTCTTTCTCAGGGCAGGGATATTCGGCAGACCACGTCCACACAACACGATGAGAAGTGTGGTGTCGTGTAATTATCTCAGGCTGCTGGGAGGTGAGCTGAGTTATCCAGACTCAAGGAGAGTCATCTCCAAATCCCTGGATACTGTTTTTATTCCACAGATAAAAATCTTGGGCTAAAATTGTGTGAGATACCAAAGCAGTTCGCGTTAGGGTTTACATTTAAGGAGCTTGTATTATATACTGGGCAGGTAACAATTGTGTTGCCTGGTGTCTGAGATGAAAGAGTCCTTGGGGACTGAAAGAATCAGAAAGGTGACAAGGGTCTTAGTTTCTCTCTTCTTATTGTGTAGATGCCAGCCCACCCGGCTTAAAGGTGACATAGTCTTACACATTTGTCACAGGTCATGAGGGTCATTTCATGGGGGCAGAGTGAGAGGATGGTTGGTTAGACTGTAGACACTGGGGAATCAGGGCATCTGCAAAACAGCATCCTTAGTTTCAGAAGCCAGAAGAGATCCTTAGCGCAGGTAGCTTTGCTCAACGTTTTCTCTTGTTTTACAAGTTTTAAACATATCTTCATGTTTATCCTTGAGTTGTCTTACAAACTCTTTTAGGCTTAAAAGTATCTTCCCTCAATTTCATAACATAAGTGTTGTTTGTTGTTCTTTGTTGTTGTTTTGTTTTTTTTCCAGAACGCTTGAGTATGTGTGTTAGTGTGTGTGTTGGTGCATGTTCTCCATGTGTTTGTGTGTGTTCTGTGTTTCTTTATGCATGTTCTCTGTGTGTTTGTGTTTGTGTGTGTATGGTGGAGGGGGTGTGTGGGTGACGGAAAAGAACAGAAGAAAATTTCCAAACCCCTTTTTGCTGCTTACTCCTGCAAAAGATGACTAGATAGCTCATAACAGGAAATCTGACATTAGTTTTGATTTATATATAATAGGTCAGTTTAACTGAGATTTTTCCAAAGATTTAATAACTTCTGAAACAAAAAAGTCAGTAGAAACTGTCAGGATATAATGAATGGTACATAATTGGAAAACTAAGCTTCTTCGAGAATATATTGGATGGGCCAAAAAGTGCCTTCAGTTTTTTAAGTAAAAATAAAAGACACATTTTTCATTTTCACCAAGAATTTTATTGAACCACATATTCAGCTTTTTGTTCCACTACCTTCTGCCATTTTTCAGGCAACTTCATAATTCCATCTTCCCAAAACTTTTTATCTTTTTGAGCAAAGAACTGTTCCAGGTGCCTTTTACAGTCTTCCAGGGAATTGAAATTTTTTCCATTAAGAGAATTTTTAAAGACTGAAATAAATGGAAATCTGAAGGGGCAATGTCTGGAATACGGCGGATGAATCATAACTTCCCAGCCAACCTGTAACAGTTTTTGCCTGGTCATCAAAGAAACATGAGGTCTTGCGTTATCCTGATGGAAGATTATGCGTTTTATATTAACTAATTCTGGACGCTTTTCATCGAGTGCTGCTTTCAGTTGGTCTAATTGGGAGCAGTACTTGTTGGAATTAATTGTTTGGTTTTCCGGAAGGAGCTCATAATAGAGGACTCCCTGCCAATCCCACCATATACACAACATCACCTTCTTTGGATGAAGACTGGCTTTTGGTGTGGTTGGTGGTGGTTCATTTTGCTTGCCCCACGATCTCTTCCATTCCACATTATTGTACAGTATCCACTTTCCTTTGCCCGTCACAATTTGTTTTAAAAATGGAACGTTTTCATTACGTTTCAGTAGAGAATCGCATGTGGAAACATGGTCAAGAAGGTTTTTTTCGCTTAACTTATGTGGAACCCAAACATCAAAGCGATTCGCATAACTAAGCTGGTGCAGATGATTTTCAACGCTTGATTTGGTTATGTCGGCTACCTCCCGCGTGGTATAACGTTGATTGTTCTCAGTTATTGTTTCAATTTGATCCTTATCAACTTCAACTGGTCTACCCGACTGTGGAGCGTCGTCTAGCAAGAAATCTCCAGCACGAAACTTCGCAAACCACTTTTGACACATTCAGTCAGTCGCAGCACCTTCTCCATACTAGAGCCATCTTACCCAAAAGACTGAACGAACCTTTTGGCCCACCGAATATTAGTATTTGTTGTGGATTACATACTTCATATACGTTGTCACTATACATGACAGTTCTAGAATAAGTCAGATTCTCCCAGTACCTCAAGTAAAACACAGGTGTTTGCTATTTGCTATCTATACTCATTATTTGGGAACCATAAGGAAATAGTTGCTTAGACAGTAATATAACTTGGATCTTTATATTCATCTGCATAGATAATCAATATGCTTAATTTATTATAATGAGTCTTCATATGGTAAGAATGAGTCATGCACATATTATGGTCAGTATGAATTTCTGTGATAAATGAAGTCTTTTGACTACCTAATAAATTAATCTAAGCCATTAGGATTGGCTATTAGTATCTTAGCTCGATACTACCTAGGATTAACACACTCATTTAGTATTAATAGTGTTAATAATGGTTTCTTAGCAAAATCAGTCACATTTGCAAGAAGCATTCCTCCATAAGAATAAAAAAGAAAAGTGTGGATGAGTGAGAGGTAGCAGGCTGGTAATTCTGAAAAAGCTGAATTAAGAAAGAAGGTACCATTTCTATGTTCATTTCTTATCCTATGTCACATGAAGATTTGGGATTTAATGTTAACTAATACATTCTTCAATACAATTCCCCATGCAAGAAACAAGGAGTAGGATTCTCCAAACCAGTTCCAAAGGTTAGTTGTATGAGTTTTGAATTGCTTTGTTGAACATGACGTTTAGAAAATGTTATACAACGCTCATAGTGTCTTAATAACCATGACTACTTAACATTTTTCCAGAACTGTTTGGTTTGGTCTAATTCCATGGATTTTTCATAGAAAATATTTTTGGGAAAAATTCTTTTATCATAATGAACCAGAAAGATAAATAATTCCTTATTTTGAAAATACATAGTTTTATATTTTTAGAACATTACTTATCAAGCACTGAAGCGTAATTACTGTTTATCACTACATTTAAGAAATATAGAACTTTAGCATGAAAGGAAAGGGTTTGGAACAGTTGATGATTCATCTCCAGGAAATATAAATGTACAGTAGAGTTTGGCTTACAAATACTAAGCAGCTTTGTTTCCTCTCTCTTAGTTTTGTTGACATACTGAAGCCAAAATGTAATCCATCTAAACTAAAGGCGAATACAACTCCCTCAATTTACACAAAGTATATATATGAAAAAATATATATAATGATAAAAGAGAAAATAAAATTTGACTTTTTTTAACTTCTGTCATTATAAGCTGTTGAGTTATATAGCCAATCTACAACAATTATTTTGTTTACAGTCAAATATAGTCACGATCCTAGAAATCCTACTTTCATTTAAACCTAAGGATGTCCGTAGTTTACACGTATACTTTACACGCACTGGAATTCTATTTTGCAGATAATGCATAGATATGCACAGATATGTCAGTGTGTGATTATTTTATTTTTCCATCTGCATTTAGGATGGATGACGCTGAGGCCTGTTTTATTCTGAGCAGCCGTTGTGAAGTAGATAGGACATCCTCTGTAAGTTTCTAAAATCTCTTTCTGTAAATTGTTCTTTTTGCCTTAGAAGATTTTTAATTTATTTATTTTTTAATCTGCCAACATTAAATATTGATGACCTTAAAATTTTACTGAACGGAAGTAAATGTCTCTAAACTATCTTGCCAAAATATAAGAATAGTTGCATCATTGACTGTATCAACGAAAGTATTCTTGAAGTAGTTATCACTAATCCCTGGGTTTTCTGTTGATCAAAATGAAATGAGTCATGTATAAACAGAACTAGATCATTTTTAATTAAATATATCCTGTGCTATGTGATTTTGTTCAAATGATCTCAATTTCCTCAACTTAAAAACAAGGCAGATGGATCAGTCAGTCTGCATAAAATCAGTTGGAGAGTTTCTAAAAAAATAAGCATTTGTGAAAGTTCTATTCAGGATATGCAGGGTGGGGATTGGGAAGCTGTGTATTTTTAAAAGATCTCCAGGTGATTTTGAAGCACCTCCCAATTTGGAAATCTCTGGCTTATATGATCTCCATGATACATTTTTTAGGTCTAAAGTTCTATAAACTCATAATTAAATTAAATCTTATAATTTACCAAATTATAACTTCTATTTTTTAAATGCATTTTAATTTTATTACTTTTAAAAAGTGCTTTATTATTCTATGTTGAGGATGTACTGTTAACTCCTGTGTTTCTAAGCCAGTAAGTTCATCGGTAGCCATACCTGTGGTACACAGACAGATGAGAACCTTGGTGGCTTCTGTAGTGATTGGGGAAAAGGCAAAATATGTCTGGGTCTTTTAGGGACATGATTTGCACTTTTCTGGAGCATCTAATAGGTGTGCTCTGGTACATTACTTTAGAATTGCAAGTCCTGAATGTGACAGGCTTTGTGCTGTTCTCACTCTAATTTAACGAAAATTTTTACTCATTTTTAAACCAACTTACTCATCCTTCATTTGAAGAGGACTATTGTGTGTTGAATTGTGTCCCTCAAAAACTTGTGTGTGAAGTCCAAACCTCCAGTACCTCATAATGTGAACTTATTTGGCGATAAGGTCTTAATAGAGATAATCAACTTACAATGAGTTTATTAGAGTGGGTCTTAGTCCCATATGAGCTGTGTCCTTGTAAAAAAGGGAAATGTGGTGACAGACAGATAACAGGGAGAATGCCACATGCACATTAAGACAGTCTTCTCTAAGCCAGGAGAGAGGCCTGGGACACACACTCCCCTCACAGCCCTCAGGAGGAACCAACCTTACCAACACCTTGATTTTGGACTCTGGCCTCCAGGAAGATGAGACAATAAATTTTCGTTAAGCCACCCAGTTTGTGGTATTTGTTATTGCAGCCCTAGCAAACTAATGCAAGGCCATAGACCAAACAAATGATTGCAAAATTTGTAAAATATTTCTTTTTAAAATATATATATTTTAAAATTTACTTGCTCCCCTCCTTCTCCACAGTTACTGTCTTAATTCAGACCAGATTCTCCTCGGTCCACTTATGCACTATTGCAATGGTTTCTTAATTGTTTCCACACATTAGATGCTCCAAACATATTTATTGAAAAAGTGAACTGGAATTGAACATACTCTACCTTATGTTTCTATAATTATTTAACTTATGTAATTGTGAATCTTGGGCCTCTCCAGTGGCAACTTAGTTTCAAAATACTTCCAGTCTTCCAGTATCTATGTAACAAGGGGGAGTAAATATTAGGAAATAATTACCTAATGTCTTTTAGAGTACCCTTTACGAGGTGAATTCGTATGCTTTTTATTAAACAAATGCATTCCATTTCCTCCTGACACTCTAGTAAATTTACAAGAAATGCATAAAAAGACTTCACTCGTCAAGACAAAGGAGATGGTAGATGAGGTGACCTTAATACAAGTTTGGAAGCTAGAAAGCAGATGGATGGGTGGTAACTGACTTAACAGACAGAAGGAAGGTAACATTTCAGTTGAGAGAAGAAACAAATCAGAAGCAGGCTCTTTTTTGCAATGGAGCCTCAAAAATCGCAGGAAATAGAGGCACCAGATGCCTCTGCAAGTAGGGTTATACGTGGTACTAAATATATGAACAGTGATTAAAAGTCTGGAGGAGAAGCAGTTGGATTCCCTGAACCCCTCCACACATCCATGGCTGGTCCCTTTCCCCATCCTGGGAAAATAGGTTTACTATTTGGGGAATTTGGCCAAAATAAACACTTTCTGGCTGCCCAGGAAGAAAGAGTGGGAAATTAGCCTGTGGCAGAAATTCCTGACCCACTGATGCCCCCTGGGAATGAAGCATTGGAAGCGAAATCCTCTGATTCTGTGCAGTTTCAGAGAAGGTCAGTGTGAGTTACTGAAGCAGTTGGGGGACAGGAAATGCAGGAAACTGTTTCCTCTGCCCACTTATGGTGGAGACAGCTCAGGCCACTGCATGATCCAGATGGTGGGGTCGGGACCCTCCAGGAACACCCAGCAGGGCTCCCTTGGTATTGGGCTGGTTGGTGCAGCAAGACTGGTTGGTAGACACACATCAGGACTGGGAGCATTCTTGGCCAAGCATGTGTGTTTGTGTGTGTGTGTGTGTGTGTGTGTGTGTGTACATAGATGTGAAAGTAAGCTTCCTGCATTCACTCAGGTCCCAAACAGCTTTTGAGTACTTCACTCCTACATATGTTCAAACAACAGTGATCACTAGACATTTAAGGAATTTCCTAACAAGAAAAAGAAGGAACCAAGTAACAGACATACAAAAAGCATATAGAAAAGAGGAATTAAGGGAAAACACAAATACCGCCATAGAATTCTGGGAGAATAAATAAATTTCAAAATATGTAATAAATATCCTATTTTTAGTAATTTAGTAATTGAGAAGATGAGAAGAGTATTCATATATAAAACAAGAATAGTAGGCTATAGAACAAGACAAATCAAAACAAGAACATTCAGTGAACCAAAAAGAGCTTCTGGAAATTAAATATAGGTAACAAATGAAAAACAAAATGTTTAGAAGATAAATCTAAGGACATTGAAAGAATGAAGAGTAATAAAATGAACAATAAAATCAAATAATGGAAAAGGGGAGTCAAAACAAGAGAAAATTAAAGGAGTAGTCAGGAAGAAACAATATCCATATAGTAAGAATTTAAGGAACAAGGTCTAGAAAATGGGAGAAATTATTAGCAAAAATATAAAACAAAATAAAAATTTAAAAAAACCCCAGAAATTAAAACAAATTTCTCAGACTGAAGTTGTCAAATTGAGAGGGGCCACTTATTAGAGATTAATGACTAAAAACGTTATGCTTGCCAGAGAAATTGAGATACGAGAAGGACCAAGAGGAAGAAAAGAATGAAAATGAAGAGAAGGTAAAGTAGAAGAAAACACTCAAAACCAAGGATGGAGAATTAGAGTTTTCAGACTTAGCAGTAATACCAGAAGCCAGAAGACAGTGGGTCAAGGCTTTCAAAATTCTGAGGGAAAGTACTTTTCCACTTGGAATTCTATATCCTGGCAAAACTTCAGTAATGTCGTGGTCCGAGCGTGGGTTGGAAGAATTTCCAGACCGGAAGTATTTTAGAAAAGATAGTTTATTGAGAAGAAAGAGCAGAGTTAGTGAGGGACGCTGCAAATACAGCGGGCCGACTTCCTGATAGACCAGGGAGAGCCGATCCCCTTTGTGAGCTAGTGGCCAACTTTTATAGCCTCAAGACAAAGAAAATTCCTGCTGGCAGGATGTCATTAGATGATTGATTGGTCAGGATGCTACAAGGTTACTACATGGTGATTATTTTACCTAATATGGAGTTGGGGGGCTGTCCAGTTTAGATTAGGAGAGCCCATGGCAACAGTTGCTATGGGGGCTCGGTTAATTCCAGAATTTTTGTCCTGTGTCCTTGATGTAAGGTGTCCTTGATGTAGGGCTCCACAAGTAAGAAGATAGAAAGATATTTACAGATATTAAAACGTTTCAAAAATGCACAATTCTCAGGAGGCTGCTGGGAGATGTGTCTTACCAAAACTAAGGAGTGAGTGAAGACAGAATACAACTCAGGTGAGGGAATGGGAATTCCCAGGTTATGGTCAAAGCAGATTCTGGGACAAAAGCAAGAAGAGAGTGCAAGAAAGGAAGTCTGCCTCTGGAAAAAGATGAAATCAACGTTCCCTGATGTAGTTGAATATACGGAGAGGAAGTTTCCACTTCTGGGCAGAAAACAAATAAAGAAATAATGGCTGAAATTATTGCAACTATGATAAAAATTACAAAACCACAGATTCATAAAACAAATCTAAAGTATGATTACTTAAAAGACTGCACTGGAACTTGTAATAATCAAATTTCTGAAAATCAATAAGATAGACTTATGTAGCTATAAGATGCATTACATACAGAGGAATAAACAATTTTAATCAGAAGACAATTGGACAACTGTTTTAGAGTGCTTTGAAAAATTGTCAATATACTATTTCATTTCTTGTAAAAATATCTCACAAAAAGGAAGCCATGATAAAAACATTTTTATATAAACAAAACCTACGAGCATTTATTGCCAACAGACTACATTTTTTAAAAAGTTAAAGTTCTTCAACAAAAAGAAATGATGTCTTCTGAGAACTTAGATTTATACGAAGAAATAAAGAGAGCAAAAATGGTAAATATGTAGGTAAATATAAATGACTTTAATTTTTAAATATAATTTATTGTTTAAGGCAAAAAAACAGTTGTGAAATTTGTAAGAAATGTAGAAGTGAAATTAATGGCAATAATATGACAAAGATTGGAAAGGGATGGTGGAAATATACTGTAATAAGATTCTTGCACTTTACATATTATTTGAATGAAGAGTTTGATAGAGATTTATGTTATAAAACAGAATGACCATGATAAAGATAAAACAGAAGACAAAATGGTATACTAAAAATATTTACTTAATCTGAAAAAAGGCAGGAAAAGAACAAAAAACAAATGGGACAAGTAGAAAACAACAAGATAGTAAACTTAAACCCAACCATATCAATAACTCTGTGAATTATGAATGGACTAAATTCACTATTGAATGGTAGGAATCTTCATACTGGATAAGTAAAAGAAAGACCAAATGAAGTACTATCCACAGAAATTTCACTCAAAAGGAAAACGTACAACTAGGTTAAAAGTAAGAGGATGGAAAAAGATATACTGTGTGCACACTAGTCATACAAAAGCTGGAATGGCCATATAAAACAGATAAAGAAGACTTCAAAAGCAGGAACTTTTAACAGAGATAAAGAGAAATGTTTTATATTTATTAAACGATTAATTCATGAAGAAGACATAACTCTCCTAAGTGTGTATGCACCTTGTAATAAAATCTCAAAATTTATGAAGTATGAAACAATAGAACAGAAAGGAAACATAAAAAGGTACAATTATTGTTAGAAATTTCAGTATTTCTCAGTAATTAATAGAACAAATAGAAAGAAAATCATTCAGGTTATTAAAAACTTGAACTCATTTTCATCAATTAGATCAATTGACATATGGAACATTACACTCAACTGCAGAATACACGTTCTTTTCTAGTGCATATGGAACATTCACAAAGATGGACCATGTGCTGGACCATAAAAGAAATGACAGAAAAGATAAAAGAATTAAAAAACATGCAGAGTATGTTCTCTGATCATAATAGAATTTAATAAGAAACCAATTATAAAACTATAGCAGGAAAATACCCACATATTTAAAAATTAAATTATACATTTTTAACCCATGGATAAAATATGAAATAACAAGGAGAATTAGAAATATTTTAATTGAATTGTGATGAAAAATGCAACATTTCAAAATTTGTAGGATGCAGCTCAAGTAGTGCCTAAAGAGGGATTCATAGTTTTAAATTCTTGTATTAGAAAAGAAGTTTAAAACTTGAATACCAAAGAGGAAGTGGAGACAACAATTACAGTCTTTAGAAGTGCTTTCTGTAAGTGGGAGCAGAGAAATAGGGCAGCAACTGATGGGTAATATTTGCCCATTTGTTTAAGTGGGAAAATTTTTTTCCATTTCTTTTTTTTTAAATTTATTTTTTATTGACGTATAGTTGAATTACAATGTTGTGTTAATTACTGCTGTACAGCAAAGTGATTCAGTTATACATATATATAGATTCTTTTTCATATTCTTTTCCATTATGGTTTATCACAGGATATTGAATACAGTTCCCTGTGCTCTGCAGTAGGACCTTGTGGTTTATCCATCCTATACATAATAGTTTGCATCTGCTAATCCCAAACTCCCAATCCTTCCCTCTCCCACCCCCTTCCCCTTGACAACCATCAATCTATTCTCTACGTCCCTGATTCTGTTTCTGTTTCACAGACAGATTCATTTGTGTCATATTTTATATTCCTAAGTGGGAAAATTTTTAGCAAGTCTTATATGCTAAAGGAAGTGATCTACCAGAGAGAATAAAATGAATGATGCAGGAAAAGGAAAATTGGAAGATTTTCCTTTGATAAATAAATGGGTAAAATGCTCATGTATTTTAAAAACAGGGAAGACAAGCTACATAGATCCAGAGACAAGTATATGGTCAAATGTGATAGAGAGAGCTTTGGAAGTCCTTCTCTTACCGTTTCTATGTTGGTTTTTATTATTATTATTATTTTTTTATAGCAGTTGAAATTGTCAGATGGTAGAGGTTTGAGGAGAGGGAAGAAGATATGAAATAGTTCTCTAAAATAGTGGGAGAAGGGATGGATTGGACAGATGTAGAATTCCTGGGCAAGGCTCACCTCCTGGATGATGTTATGGACTATGAATTTAAAGAAGGACCTATTTATCATCTATTTGTGTTTACGCCCAGCCAACCGTTCTTTGTTCTTTGCAGTAGATGGATCGTTGGGTTCAGCAAGGTTGTAATTTTGCCTGTAGAGTAGGCCTGGGTGAGGGAGGCAAGCAAACGGACTGTTTATGCAAGGGTTTGGTTATTTTGGTGAAACGTTTGATATAAGCTGATAAGAAGCAAAACGAAGATGAGGGTATAGAGGTAACAGGGAATGAAAATCGGTAGTGTCAATAGATTGAATTTGCTTATGATGTCAGACACTCATTGGAATTACCGTCCTAGACAGTGAGCTGGGAAGTAAGGGGCAGTGAAAGGACGGAAGGAGGGTGTCTTATATTGTGATATGTTTTCCAAGGTTCAGACACTTTACTTTTGAACATCTTGTTCACTCAATCTATCAGTAGATGTGTTCAATTTAAAGATTTGTTCAAAGCGAAGTCTCTTCTCTGAGTCGTTATAATGCAGGAAGCATAATTGATTTACCTTCTGGATAGCCTTTCTTTGCAGTGGTGAAAGAATTTGATTTTCTTAGCTGAACTAGGCATATGAATTTTTACTTAAAGTGATCTGGTTCTGAAAAAACCAATAGTGTCTGCTTTTCTCTTTTAGCTTTTTTGGCACTACTGATTTTTAGACTTCTTGGGAATAAAAAGAGAAAAGAACTACACAATAACACCCTCATTTATTAGCCATCACTAAATATCAGTTACAGGCTAGAGACTACTTATATATATTTATACATATTATGCATGTGATGTATTTCTCACGACAATCCTGCAGGGAAGTTCTTACTAGCTCCAATTGGTAGATTAACAAACCAAGGCTCAGGTTAGCTATTTTATTTAATCTTCTAGGGATATAGGGTTAGTAGCTCACTGACCTTGTATTTATACCGTACTCTGTGTCAAAGAAAAACTGTACCAGACAGAGTTAAACAGGCAAGGAAGACTAATAAAGGCTGTTGCTTCGTGGAGGGAGATTGAACTCAACTCCTCTGAAGCAAAAGGCTGGAGGATTTTTACACTCTGGGGTGAGCTAGTGGAAAAGCCCTGGGTTGGGGAGCTTGGTCAGTGTGATTAGGCCATCATTTGCTGACTGCTGTGTATGAAAGTTCAGCTGTCTTCTGGCCACAGAGAGTGGAGATCAGGAAGATTTCACCTCTGACGATCACATTTCAAAGAGATGACCTCCAGGCCCTTGAGAAAGACTTTTCTCTCTTGTAAATCTGGTGAGAGGCCAGGAGAAGATTTACATCTTGAAGGCACAGAGAAAGAATTTATAATTGAAAGTTTTCTAAAGTAAATGCTCTAAGAAAAGGGAGGCCAGGGGCCTATAGTTTTGAAGAAACCTGTCAGAAAGTCAAGCCTGGGGGAACTTTAAGGCCATCTTGGTCATCCAACTCCAAAGACTTGGTATTCTAACTCAGAAAAAGTTGTATCTTAGACCATATGGTTAGCTTTCCTCTTTTTTTTTTTTAAATTAATTAATTAAATTTACTTATTTATTTTTTTTGCCGCGTTGGGTATTCATTGCTGGGCACTGGCTTTCTCTCATTGCGGCGAGCGGGGGCTACTCTTCGTTGCGGTGCGCAGGCTTCTCATTGTGGTGGCTTCTCTTGTTGCGGAGCACGGGCTCTAGGCGCGTGGGCTTCAGTAGTGTGGCACGCGGGCTCAGTAGTTGTGGCTCACAGGCTCTAGAGCGCAGGCTCAGTAGTTGTGGCTCATGGGCTTAGTTGCTCCACGGCATGTGGGATCTTCCGGGACCAGGGCTTGAACCCATGTCCCCTGCATTGGCAGACGGATTCTTAACCACTGCACCACCAGGGAAGCCCTAGCTTTCCTCTTAAATGTCAAAGATTTTTTTTTTTTTTCTGATTATTACATGCATTTTGGAATATATGGGATCTTAGAGTAGAATGCAAATAATCATTGAGCGCTCAGACAGTAATTTCCCTAGATGACCCTTTCAGAGAGCACGAGAAAAGAACTGAAATAAAATGTCTGCAATTGCAGGGGAAGAAAAATAATCTTCCCTTAACATTCTCTCAATACCTTCCGTGGCTGAGAACCCCTGTAATAGAAGACTGCTTAAGGAGAGCAAAACAAACCGAAGCTTAATAACATGTATAACTCACGTGTACCTGGGCGATACCTAGGAAGACTGAGTAAAACTCCCCCAAAGGGTCCAAGCCACCACCTCAAATACTATCTTCAACTAAAGACAAAAAAAAGGAGTTGGGAGAGGGGAGGCTAGTTATGGGAGGTTATCAGGAAAGGTACAGTAAGGTTGTCATGCAGATTTAAGTCTGGTGCCTTCCTTACTGATACAGAGTTTCTTGTGATTTATAGCCAGCCTTCTTGGTACAAAGAGAGAGATATCCTTACAAATGGAGATTTCCCTTTTGAATATAAATTGCCCTTACAAAAGGATGAATTCTACTCTGATTTAAGAACTCCTCCTGTGTCTGCTTTTTCTCAAAAATAATCAGCTCAAAATAATCCTTATGCTAAAGAGGCATATTTTGGTTAGCATATTCTGCTACCCTTCACAATTTAAACTTTTTTTTTTTTTTAAGTTTGTTTTGTTTTAAGCAGATCCATTTGGGGCATTAAAACACTGTAATACATAATCATTCTATTATTTTATTCCCTAGTTAAATGTACCTTAAATTCTTTAGAGAGGTTTTGCAATTTTATTTTGCTTTTTATTCAATCTAATGGTTAACCTGTTCTCAAAAAGATCTTTCTTAGCAATTCATAAAATCACAGAATTTTAAACTGTGGCTTTTAAACTTGCTAGGACTCCCTGGGGTCACTAGTATTATTTGTGTTTTAATCTGTCCAGAAATACCTTTTGGTAAATTCTTGACAGATCATCACTGGACTTCAGTTACACAGTTTCATGATAGCCTAGCCTTTTTATGAATCACTTTCATTATTATTCATTTGACATTTGTCAATGATTTTTATGAAGTTTTGAGCACTATGGTCATAACTTTGTTAAAAAGAATAAATAAATGAAGGAGACTCAAGAGGATTACAGTCTGGAGTTGGATTTGGTGTTCAGGGCAGATTCCTCCAGAACCTGGGAGAGGATTTAAATAAGCCAAAGGCACTACGCAGGGCTTTGAATAAGTGGCTGGAACTCAGACCAACAAGCACTAGAAAACAGTATAGGATTTCAGCTCTGAGAAGCACAGTCCAAAATAGATTCTGTATAAGGAGAGAGAAAGTAAACATGTGAACTGACTATAGTTGACTTTCTTCTCAGTCCCAAAATTTCCAGTGACATTCTAAGAATACGTTCTATCTAGAAATTCAGACAGGCAGTCAGGATTTTTGCCAGTACATATCTGTGAGAATTAGTATACTCTCAGAAATCAAAGGTAGGATTACAATCCCTGAGAAGTCACTGTCAGGAGCAAGGGAGTACAAGTAATCTTAAAGCTGGAATCCAAGATAATTTTTCAGTCTGTCAAAAAACAAACTACAACCCAGTACATTTGAAGATCTAATTGGCTTTAATAGGGGATCCAGGAATCAGGCAACATCCCATCTAGCAACTAGAAGGGAGCTCTGAGGAGTGGTAGAAAATGGAAGGATTTTATAGAAAGGAGGATGGATCCAGGAAGTCATTACAAAAGAAAGAAAGGGATATTTGGGGCCAGGATATCAGCAAGGGGTTTACCTTGCAGATTACCTCTTCTTGCTCTGGTGGGGTTGGAGAAGGGCCCACGTGACATCTTACCTCACTGGTGCTGACCAGAAATTTCCAAACTGATTGATTAAGATTACACTTCTTGGGCTTCCCTGGTGGCACAGTGGTTGAGAATCTGCCTGCCAAGGCAGGGGACACGGGTTCGAGCCCTGGTCTGGGAAGATCCCACATGCCGCGGAGCAACTGGGCCCGTGAGCCACAACTACTGAGCCTGCGCGTCTGGAGCCTGTGCTCCGCAACAAGAGAGGCCGCGATAGTGAGAGGCCTGCGCACCGCGATGAAGAGTGGCCCCCGCTCGCCGCAACTGGAGAAAGCCCTCGCACAGAAACGAAGACCCAACACAGCCATAAATAAACAAACAAACAAACAAACCCAAAGTTTAAAAAAAAAAGATTACACTTCTGGTAAAGGTCAGAAATGCAGGTTAGGTATTAAATCTAAGGTTGGTATCATGGACTTTAGCACAAGTGATGCCATTTTGGGCCTGGGGTTTTTCTCTTTAACAGGTCCCAGACATAATGTAAAAACTGTTCTGTTTAAACATGGCAGGAAGATAAAATTACGCTAACAGCTCTATGAGTTTTGATACCAAGGTCCAGAATGCAGGACTAAAGCTTCTTTAATTATTCTTGCCTCTGGTGCAGATTATTTTTGAAGACCGAGTTACTGCTGAGCCTATAGGTGTTTGACTAAAACTAGATGGCCTGATCATTTGCTTTCTAATAGTTTCTTAGTCTAAAAAGCAACAATGTATTTTAATGTTTTTGTAACTTAAGGGTTTTGGTTATATGTTTTGTTTTCAAGTATTTTATTTAAGAACATTCTGAATTACTTTTGTATTTATAATAAGTATGTATCAAATTTGAGGCCTGCTTCTCCAAAGATATCAATTACAATTAACTACAATGAAATCTTGTAGTTTTTTAATTCAGTCATAAAGTTAGACCAACTAATTATAGATGATATATGTTATAGATACTTTGTATCAGAATTGCATTTCATCCCTTACATTATAGACATCTATATATGTAATCTAATCTTATAATTTATGACAACCTAAATGTGAATAAAACAGATCTATGTACTCAGGTGCTTTTGAGTCTAATCTAATGCAAAGTCTTTACAAGCTTTTCTGTGTGTAAATTGTTCTCTGGGCAAGGATTATATTTAACAAGAATTTTTTTATAAAACAACACATTTGAGTGTTTCTAGGAAAGATTTGTTATCCAGTTTGTGGCAAGACTTTTTACTCTCTCTTGTATAAATGTTTTGTCTTCGTTCAGTTGCCTATAAATATTTATTTTCAAATATTAAGTTTCATAATTCAGTTTTAATTTATAAATTAGTGTCATCTTTTAAAAGTATCCAATAAATAAATTAGCAAAATATACTCAAAATGTAAAAAAATAAGTCTATCATTTCTTTTTTTTTTTTTTTTAAAGTCTATCATTTCTAAGGGCTATAGATGTATTTTATAAATTGAAAATTGGGTTGAAAGTGACCTTTGACCTTTGACCAGACCAATATCTTACCGTTTTCTGGGTCACAGACTCTGTTTGAGACTGTAAGGAGAATTACAAATTCTTATGGAGGAGAGGGAAACAATCCATGTATAAAATTTCACTTGAAATGTCTCAATTCCTTCATGGTCATTTGGAGTTCAGTTAAAAAAAATACCTGCAGTAGATATAGTGATTTATTTTAGGTCCTTAACATGCCAACAATAATTTTTACATGCTTCAAATTATTAAAGTTGAATTTTATGAAGACATTTTAGTCAATTTGATTTTTAGGTGAACTGAATATAGGTGAAATGTTCTGTTTTCACAGTAGCAATGGACACTAGGATGCCCTAAACATACCCTATGCTACTACCTTCCTTTATTATCATAGGTTGCTTATTCCAAAGTTGGTACAGTTGGCACTTTTACTTTTTGGTTACAATTAAATAGAGTATCTTTTTTGAGGACTAGTTTGTCAGCAAGGAAAGTTAAAAAAAATTAATATCATCCTCTACTTTTAGAAGAATGAATTAAAAATCTTGTTTCTGTGCCAATTTTATTACCTGTAGTAGGAAAATATTTATTTTCTGTTCCTTATGTGAAATTTATGCTGTAGTGTACTGATCTTTTTTCCTTTTTTCTCACTTAATGCAACGCTCACAGGATCATAGATGTTGCTTATATCTTGGTAGGGCACTATGCATGAATAAAATAAAGAAGGCTTCTGGGCCTTTACGATAGGTACTTCATCCCATCTATCTGCTGAACTGAAATATTTGCTAAATGCTTTCTATGTGTTGCTGGTCTTTATATTATTTCACTGAATGCTCACAATATCCCTATGAAATAAATATTGTTTTTCTTATTCATCTGTGAAATGCAAATGAAAGCTAGGTGCTAGGGTTGTGCTTAGGGTGAGTAAAATACAGACATGGCCCTTGACTTCATGGCGCTCATGGTTTAGTGGGGATAAACTTGAAAAAAAATATGTGGGGTTAATGGTATGATCAGACAGAGACAGAATACAGTGGGAACAAGTACCGTGGACTTCAGTCCGAAGAAAGGACTTCCTAGAGTGAATGACAAATGGTTCCAGGTAGATTGTTCCACATGGGAAATCCTGGCGTCTCAGGAGGGGAGAATGCCTTGTCACTGGAATAAAGAATCCAAAGGCTGGGCAAGTAGTTTGGGGACAGTTGAGTAAACGGTCTTGCAAGCCTTGTTAAGAAGTTTGGACTTGATACTGAGAGTAATGAAAGCCAATGTTTCAGGCGTACAGCAAAGTGATTCAGTTATACATACATACATATATATGCACATATATGTATATACACATATATACTTTTTCAGATTCTTTTTCATTGTAGGTTATTACAAGATAATGAATATAGTTCTCTGTGCCATGCAGTAGGTCCTTGCTGTGTGTCTAGTTTATATATAATAGTGTGTATATGTTAATCCCAAACTCCTAATTTATCTCTCCCCTCCCCCTGCTATACCCTTTGGCAACCATAAGTTTGTTTCCTATGTCTGTGAGTCTATTTCTGTTTTGTAAATAAGTTCATTTGTATTATACTTTTAGATTCCACATGTAAGTGACGTCATATGATATTTGTCTTTCTCTGTCTGACTTACTTCACTTAGTCTGATAATATCTAGGTCCGTCCATGTTGCTTCAAATGGCATTATTTCATCCTTTTTTATGGCTGAGTAATATTGTATTGTGTATATATAGACCACATCTTTTTTTATTGAGGTATTTATTGATTCACAATGTTGTGTTAATTTCTGCTGTACAGCAAAGTGATTCAGTTATACATATATATACATTCTTTTTTATATTCTTTTCCATTATGGTTTATCACAGGATATGGAATATAGTTCCCTGTGCTATATATGGCTTTATTGTTTATCCATTCTATATATAGTAGTTTGCATCTGCTAACCCCAAATTCCCACTGTATATATATATATATATATATATATATGCATACAGACTTGATGACATAGAGAACAGACTTGTGGTTATATATAAAAAATGCCATATCTTCTTTATCCATTCATCTGTCAGTGGACATTTAGGTTGCTTCCACGTCTTGGCTTTTGTAAATAGTGCTGCTGCGAACTACAGACTGTCTTCCAAAGTACCTGTGCCATCTTGCATTCCCACCAGCAATGAATGAGACTTCTACTACTCCACATCCTCACCAGTATTTGGTGTTGTCACTGTTTTAGATTTTAGTCATTCTAGTAGGTGTGTTGTGGTATTTCATTGTTGTTTTAACTTGCAGTTCCTAACAACATAATATGTTGAGCATCTTTCCATATGCTTGTGTGTCATCTGTGCATGCTTTTGGTGAGATGTCTGTTCAGATCTTTTGCCCATTTTTAAATTGTGTTGTTTGTTTTCTTGTTATTATCTACTTCATTTATCCTATCAGAAACTTTATATTTAAAATGCATCTCTTCTTAGTAGCTCATAGTTGGGTCTTACTTCTTTTGTCCTTTTGATATTCTTTATGTTTTAGTATGTTTAGTCCATTAACGTTTAATATCATCATTCTTGTGGTTGGCTGTAAGTCTAAATTGTTTTCTATTTTTTCCCACTGATTTTTGTTCCTCTGTTTCCTCTTTTCTACTTTTTTAAAAATTATTTGAATTTTTTTTGGAATTTGAGTTTAATATACTTATTGGCTTTTTAGAAATACCTTTTGAATATTTTTTAGTGACTGTTCTAGGGACTACAATACACTTCACTAACTTTTTATAGTCTAATTCATGTTAATACTATACCACTTCTTAAAATGAGATACTTTGCCTTTATTCCTCTTCTGCTGTCCTTTATGTTGTAATTGTCAGATGTCAGTTATCTTTATAAATCTGAAACCCCACAGACAATTCTATAAATTTTGCTTTAGACAGACATATATTTTTAAGAAATTAAGAGGAAAATAGTCTTTTCTATTCATTCTAATGGTAACCATTTCTAATACTCTTCTTTGGTTTCTGAAGTTCTAACTTTCCCTCTGGTATCATTTCCCTTTAGCTTGAAGGAGTTTCTTACACTTTTCTTGTAGTATGATTTTGATGACAGCACATTTTGTTAGATTTTATTATTGGAAAAGTCCTTTATTTCACGTCTTTGAAGGATTTTTCTCTATACATAAAATGCTGGTTTTACAGTTTTTTTGTTTTGTTTCCTCATCATTCTGAACTTTAGGCTATTGTTTCATTGTCACCTGGTTTCCATGATTTTGATGAGAGTCCTTGGTCTTATGACTGTTTTTCTTTGGCTGCTTTTGAGATAGTATCTTTATGTTTGGTTTTCAACAGTTTGACTACAATGTGCTTAGGTGTGGTTATTATTTTGTGTACATAATTTGGGATTTGCTGAACTCCTTAAACTTGTAAATTTGTGTCTTTCATAAAACTGGGAGGTTTCTGACCATTATTTCTTCAAATAATTTTCTGCTTTAATTTATCTTTTGTTTCTTTCCTGGGAGTCCAATTACATTACTTAAGATGTTTTCTCATTTGTTCCAAAAGTCCCTGAACTCTGTTCCTTTTTCCATTCCTATTTTCTTTGTTTTTCAAATTGGATAAATTCTATTGATCTGTGATCAAGTTCACTTACTCTTTCCTCTGTCATTTCCATTCTATCTGAAAGTCCATCCAGTGAATATTTTTCAGATATTTTAGTTTTCTATTTAATTTTTAAAGTATTTTCTATTACTCTACTGATTTTTTTTCTCTGTTTATTACAAGCATTATTTTCCTTTACCTCACTGATTTTAGTTATAAGAGCTGCTTTAATCCTTGTCTGATAATTTTAATATCTAGATCATCTAGAGGCTAGCAGCTATTGGGTATTGTTTTATTTGTTTGTTTCCTATGAAAATAGGTCACATTTTTCTGCCACTTCACATATTCAATAATTTTGCATTGTTTTCTGTTTATTGTGCTTTGTGGCGAAGCCTTGGTTTCTCTTGTATTCCTCCAAGAGTATTGATGTTCTTGTTTTAGAAAGCAGTTAATTTGATCCAACTCAAAAGGAAAACTCTGTGACCCTTGCAGTTGGCAGTGATTCAAATCTTAGTTCAGGTTGCTTTTATTCGGCCCCATGCATGTACGGTTCAGGGGTCAGCCAATGTTGTGTAAATTTTTACACACAGTCTGTGGTTTCTCTTCTCTGCCTCTCCATATTCTGGTATTTCCCAGTCAGCCAGAGCAATGTTTAACCAAATACCTGGGCACCCTGTGACCTGGTCAAGTTGATACATAAAATTAACTATCACACCATATTAGGCTCGTTGTTATGTTTTGGAAGACACACACTGTTCACGTAAAAAATTCTGGTTTACTCTTCATTAACTTTCATGCAACTTAAAGTTACAAACCATTGACAACAGTTTCTTCTTTCTGCACTGTAGTCCCTCAGATCTACCTGTATTTTTAATCCTCCTTTTCCCTAATAGTATTGTCAGATAAAACTTTCTGTGATGATGAAAATGCTCTATATTCTATATCTCCACTATCCAATATAGCTTTGAATTTGCTGCATGTTGCTTTGAACTCTTGACATGTAGCTAGTGTGATAAAGAATTGAATTCTTAATTTTAATTAATTTTATTAAATTTAAGTTTAAACAGTCACATTTGGCTAGTGGCTATTGCATGGACAGTGCTACACTAGAACATATTTTTGCTTTCTTTGTTAAAATGTATTAGTTATCTGCATGTCCTCTTTGGGAAAATTATCTATTCAGGTCTTCTGTCCATTTTTTATTCAGGTTGTTTGGTTTTTGATGTTGAGTTGTGTGAACTGTTTATATATTTTGGATATTAACCCTTTTTGGTCATATCATTTGCAAATATTTTCTCCCATTCTGTATATTGTCTTTTCACTTTGGTGATGGTTTCCTTTGCTGTGCAAAAGCTTTTAAGTTTAACTAGGTCCCATTTGTTTATTTTTGCTTTTATTTCCTTTGCTTTAGGAGATGGATCCAAAAAAATATTGCTACAATTTATGTCAAAGAGTACTCTGCCTATGTTTTCCTCTAGGAGTGTTATGGTTTCTGGTCTGACGGTTAGGTCTTTAATCCATTTTGAGCTTATTTTTGTGTATGGTGGTAGAGAATGTTTTAATTTCATTCTTTTACATGTAACTGTCCAGTTTTCCCAGCACCACTTATTGAAGAGACTGTCTTTTATCCACTGTATATTCTTGTCTCCTTTGTTGTAGATTAATTGACCACACATATGTGAGTTTATTTCTGGGCTCTCTATTCTGTTCCATTGATCTATGTGTCTGTTTTTGTGCCAGTACCATACTGTTTTGATTAGCTTTGTAGTATTGTCTGAAGTCAGGGAGTGTGATTCCTCCAGTTCTGTTCTTCTTTCTCAAGACAGTTTTGGACATTTGGGGTCATTTATGTTTCCATACAAATATTAAGGTTATTTATTCTAGATATGTTAAAAATGCCATTGGTATTTTCATAGGGATTGCAGTGAATCTGTAGATTACTTTGGGGAGTATGGTCATTTTAACAATATTAATTCTTCCAGTCCAAGAACACAATATATCTTTCCATCCATTTGTGTGGTCTTCAGTTTCTTTCATCAATGTCTTACAGTTTTCAGAGTACAGGTCTTTTATCTCCTTATTCCTAGATATTTTATTCCTTTTGATGCGATGGTAAATGGGATTATTTCCTGAATTTCTCTCCCTGAAATTTTGTTGTTAGTGTATAGAAAAGCAACAGATTTCTGTATATTAATTTTGTATCCTGCAATTTTACCAAATTCATCAATGAACGCTAGTAGTTTTCTGGTGGCACCTTTAGGATTTTCTATGTATAGTATCATGTTATCTGCAAACAGTGACAGTTTTACTTCTTCCTTTCCAGTTTGGAGTTCTTTTATTTTGTTTTCTTCTATGATTTCTGTGGCTAGAGGACACACAGATAGCCATCAGGAACATGAAAAGATGCTCAGTATCACTAATCATCAGGGAAATGCAAATCAAAACCACAATGAGATATCACCCACACCTGTCAGAATAACTATTATCAAAAAGAACAAAAATGGTAAATGTTGGTGAGGGTGTGGAAAAGAGGGAACGCTCGTACACTCTTGGTGGGAAAGTAAATTGGTGCAGCCACTGTGGAAAACAGTATGGAAGTTTCTCAAAAAACTAAAAATAGAACTACCGTATGACCCAGCAGTTCCACTCCTGGTTATATATCTGAAAAAAAACTAAAACACTAATTCAAAATGATACATGCACCCCACTGTTCATGGGAGCATTATTTACGATTACAAAGATATAGAAGCAACCTAAGTGTCCATCAACAGATGAAAAGATAAAGAAGATGTGGTGCATATATAGAATGGAATATTACTCAGCCATAAAAAAGAATGAAAATTTGCCATTTGCAGCAACATGGATGGACTTGGAGGGTATTATGCTCAGTGAAATAAGTCAGACAAAGACAGATGCTGTATGATATCATTATATGTGGAATCTAAGTAATACAACAAACTAGTGAATATAACAAAAAAGAAACAGACTACCATTTATTGAGAACAAACCTAGTGGTTACCAGTGGGGAGAGGGGTAGAGGGAGGGCAATATTGGGGTAGGGGATTAAGAGGTACAAACTATTATGTATAAGATAAGCTGTACAACACAGGGAATATAGCCAATGTTTTATAATAACTATAGATGGAGTATAACCTTTAAAAGTTGTGAATCACTATATTGCACACCTGTAACTTATATAACGTTGTATATCAACTATACTTCGATAAAAAAGTAAATAAATAAAATAAATGTAGCTGAGTAGCAAATTTCTCCAATACAGTTGTCCCTTTGTATCTGAGGGTTTTGCATCCTCGGATTCAACCAACTGTGGATCAAAAATATTTGAAAAAAAAAATGCCAGAAATTTTCAAAAAGTAAAACTTGAATTTACTGCCTGCCAGCAACTATTAACATCATATTTACATTGTATTAAATATTATAATAATCTAGAGATGATTCAAAGTATATGGGAGGAGGTATATAGGTTATATGCAAATACTATGCCATTTTATTTTTTTAACAAATTTATTTATTGTATTTATTTATTTTTGGCTGCGTTGGGTCTGTTGCTGCCTGCGGGCTGTCTCTAGTTGTGGTGAGCAGGGACTACTCTTCATTGTGGTGCGCGGGCTTCTCATTGTGGTGCCTTCTCTTGTTGCAGAGCACGGGCTCTAGGCACACGGGCTTCAGTAGTTGTGGCACGTGGGCCCAGTAGTTGTGGCTCACAGGCTTAGTTGCTCCGCGGCCTGTGGGATCTTCCCAGACCAGGGGTCGAACCTGTGTCCCCTGCATTGGCAGGCGGATTCTTATCCACTGTGCCATCAGGGAAGCCCCCAGTACTATGCCATTTTATATGAGGGACTTGAGCATCCTTGTATTTTATTATCCACGGAGAGTCCTGGAAACTGAGGGACAGCTGTAATTTGCTTTGATTTATTCAGTTAATTAAGTAATAATTTATAGGGTGACACTAGGTGTAAAATTTCATGGTAAGCATGATTTTCACTGCCTTTCTCAGTCTTAGCATCTTTTTTAAAAGATCTTTTTTCTGTTTTTTTTTAATATCTGAAAGTTATTGGTCTTCCAACACATACACACAGTCAAAATCCTTTTATCTTTACTGTCATATAAAAAGTAAACTCATGTGTTCTCCTCACAAATAGTCACTGCAGTCATTTCCCTTTTACCAATCTTTCTAACTATGTTAAAATTATTTTATGTCCATATTTTTTTTCCATGGAAACTGTTATTACAGACTAACAGTTGTGCTGCATTTCTGAAGGTTTCTGCCCCTCAAGTATTTTCTGGGAAAATTATTTTTAAGCTTGTCAAGAGACTTCCCTCTTAATCTCTGCTAATTTCCTAAGTGTTGATAATTACTACTGATTGAATTAGGTATTGTTGATCTCTTTTACAGAAATAATAACTATCTTTAATAGTAAGACCTCACAATGAATGATTTTATATGCTTAATTTTAAACTGTAGATATGACCATTTCACACACTGATGATTTTTACTTAATATATTATAAAATTTTCAATTTGTCTCATGATATTTTGATTTTTATCATTTCAGGACCACCAAACAATTTTGAGAGCATGGGCTGTAAAAGATTTTGCTCCAAATTGCCCTTTGTATGTCCAGATCTTAAAGCCTGAAAATAAATTCCATATCAAATTTGCTGGTAAGTTTGGCCTCGAATGAGATCCTTTGAATTGCCTCAAATTCCCATTTTGATTGTAAGAGTTATGTCTCTGAAGTTATTGGTAACTTATTGCGTTCATGTTTCTGTAGAACAGAAGAATTTCCTTTTTATCATCTACTTGTTATGAGGATTTATTCACTTTAAAATGTGAATCTTTGTGGTGAATTTTTACTTTTTTATATAATTTGGTGATTTAAGTAACCGAACTTGCTGGATACGTTAGTAAGCTTGAATAGATTAGCCGTGATTAGTTGAGTACATAATATAGACACAGGTTTCAAATGTTATACGTATTAATTTATACTTATGTTTACATATAGATAGACAATACTTTGCTATAGATCATTTTATATACATATAAACTTACCATGGAATAGAATAATATAATATATTCAAGTATTTTAAATAGACTTAATTTGGGGGTAGATTTTGAAAACAATTCAAGAACAAGATACATGTGAATTTTTCATTCAGGCGCTGCTTTTAAAATAATTATCCACAAGACATTAAACTGTTAGAAAATTGAACAGTAAAATGGTACTTTATTTTTTTCTTAAGTGCTTCTGTAGGAATTAATTTTGATCCAGGCAGTAATTTATATACTTTTTTTTTCAAATATAAGAACCATTTTTATAAAATTTCACCTTAATGGTCTAAACCTTCAAAAATCGTTAAAATGTAAATCATTTTAAGTATGCATTTGCAAAATGTATGTCCTTCAGAAGATGTATTCACATACCTTAAAATGCTTACCTATTAGTATATGATATTTAAAAGAAACATTATAAACACTAAGAAATTTTAAAATAATGATGAGAATCATGAAATTATTGCTATTCAATTTTCTCTGACTCATCTTTTAACCTTGCTGCTAATGACATCACTTTTTTCTAAAAAAGTATAGGAAACAACTTAAAGCAATGACTCTCAACTTTGGCAGCATTTTGCAATCTGTTTTGAAGATTTTTTTTTAAAGTACTAACCAAAGATTCTGAGAATTTAAATGGTTTCTGAGAATTTAAATGGTTTAGATGGTGCCAGGGTTTCTTTAAGCCTGTTTCCTAAACCGAAAATTAAAAGTAACAGTACCTCCTTTGTAGACAATCTTTTGAAATTGAATGGAAAAATACATGTAAAGTATTCCATTCTTGGCCAGCTACATTTGTTATTAACATTCAAGAAGTGCCAATTATTTATCTAAAAAAACCTTTGTAACTAAGCTGCCTTATTTTTATTATTATTTAGGAAAAGAATATTTTTGCAAAATTTTCATACCTCATAATGACTTGCTATGATAAAATTTTTAGGAAGGTAGTAATGGCACAGCACTAAAGTTCTTAAAAATATATTTAACTTTGAGTGCCAACATTTAAGATTTAGCTCAGCATATTAGTATTTTTGCTTCTATATTTTTCTCTTGTTAAATGGCCATAATAATATAATGTCTCTATTCCATTGTTTAGAATTAGCAGTAAGGATTAAATAAATAATATTTAATAAGACATATTAGGTCTTCAATAAATGAATATTGAATGTGGATCTTAAAACAATATGTAGTTTGGGGAAACAATTTTTAATTTTGAATGTGCTATAACTAAAATTCAGAGCAGATTTTAGTTTTTCTCCCTTTAGCAAGCCATTGATGTGCTCACAACACACCAAACTCACTGAAATTGTCTATTTTTACAAACAAAAAATTACAAAGACGATTTGAATTGATTCTCTTTCACATTCTTATTTTGCTGTTATTTTGATAAATCCATCAAAATGAACAGTTTTAAAATGCTATCCCAATAGTTTATCTCATTATTTCTCATTGATGGCATCTGCTGAAATTCGTTTTAATAATGTCTGTATTCTTTTATGGCTGAGATTAAAACATCTCAGAGGAACTCTTTTTATAATATGAAAAGATGAAAGCACCCTGGTTTCATTAAAATGCCATAAGAAACAGTTTGGGGTGATGTATGAGACTCTCAAACCAATATAATATGCTTTATATCTCAGCATGAGGTTAAAAAGATTATGGACTTAACCTTTCAAAAGGCAGTGTATCAAGCTGTCATTTAGTTGGTGTGGTAGTTTGTTAAAATAATGGCTTCCAATGAGCCATGCTCCCTGTGTCTGTGTCCTGTTGTGATTCCGCGTTGCGGCTTCTTCCATGAGGAGGTGGAATCTATTTCTCCACCCTTTGAGTATGGGTTGTCCTGTCACTTGGCTTTGACCAATGCACTGTGACAAAAGCTGCATTGTGTGACTTTAGAAACTAAGCCTTAAAAGGCCATCCAGCCTTTGCTTGCCTTTCATGGGAACACTGCCCAGAGACTGCTTGTGAAGAATCCCGATTTAGTCTTTCCAAGGATGAAAAATCACATGGAAAGTGAGGCTCATCGATCCCAGGCACCCCACCTCCCTAGCTCCCAACTCACCCATCAACCAACCCAAAAAACCATGCTGACCCACAGAATGTTGAGAAATGAAATGATTATTTTAAGTCACTAAGTTTTGGAGCCATTTGTTATACAGCAATAGATAATGAATACTGTTTGTAATAAAATAATAATTGCTTTAATCTTAAATCATATTTACTTGGTAATATTCATTATACTTTTGTCCTTGTAGTCTCATGAGTATTAAATAGCATGATTCCAATTATCACAAGATATAAAATATGTTTTTATTTCCATTTATTTAATTACTTTCTTCAATTCCCCTAAATTGTGGAACTCCTAGCATGACTATCATTGATGTATTTTTTTAAAGTAAATCCACGTTTTTAAAATATGAAAGGGAGGAACTTCAAAATTCAACTGATATGTATGGAAAATATTAGAAAGCAAAAACAATGTAGCAACCTAGTAACTATTACTTTATGCAGATATACCATTTATATAATTTATGGATCATTTTCTCCTGAACAAAAAGACTGTAAGCATTCATTAAAGTAAATTATGGAATTGTTACACTATTATTTGAATGAATTATTATATGAATTATTATAGTATTAATTATAAATACGATTATCTTCTACACTTTGATCAGATTCACAGAAGAAAAGTCCATATGGACATGATTTCAGCAATTGAAAAGATATGCTCTTACTCATGTCAACAAGAGAGAAAGTTAACATAGTGACCCTAGAGTTAGAAAGAACAAAATCCTCGGCAGAATAATAGTTACAATAAAAGATTTCTGAATAAGAGCCCAAGTACAAATTGTAATGATTCAAATAAAATAAAAATATCCTTCACAGATAATTTGATTCTTTTAATCACCACAATTTTCAAGAAGAAAATAAACTCAAATTGGTTCATAGAAAAACAGTATTTATTTTCAGCAGTTTGCCCCTTTTTATAATAAATTTGTCAAAGTGAATAGATACATATTGCAAATTATGGAATGAGGCTGACCCCAGTCAAATCTTCGTTCTACTATGTAATGACTGCATGATCTCAGGCTTCTCGATCTCTCAAGCTTGAGTTCTTCAATATGTACAGTGAGGGTAATAAGAGAAACTATCCCATAGGGTTGTTATGATTAAAAAAAAATACTCAAAAGAACATCAGCCACTAGTAATTAGTACCTATCAAATTGATGATTGTCATGAATCTTGAATACCTATGTCTCATCCTCCTAATAAGTCTGTATTATCTTTGTCTCCGGAAAAGTAACTGAGGGTTTCCCATGAAGCTTTACAAAGAGCTTATTATAGACATTCAAAGAGCACATAATTTTCAACTTGCACGTATTTTCCAGAGAACAGAAAAAGAAAGATGTCTCCCTAACTCATTGTATGGGATTATGGCCTTGATACAAAACTCATTAAGCATAGTATGGGAAATGATAATTAGAGACCAATTTAATTGATTAACATAGTTGAAAAATTATAGAAAATATATTAGCAAAGTAATGTATTTAAAAAATAATGTATCATCAGCAAGTTGGAATTATTCTAGAAGTAGACCATCATTTTAAAGGAGAAAATATTATTATTACTTCAATGGATACAAAAAAGCATTTGAGAGAGAATTCAACATCCCTTCAAAATTTTGAAAAAAGAAAAATATAAAATTCTAGGAAGCTACAAGCAAGGAACTCCTTAACCTAAGGCAAGTTATCTACAAAATAACCTAGAGGAAAACAAATATTTAATGGTCACATATTGAGAGTCTGTCTTTAAGATTATGTACAAACAAGGATGCCTACTAAAACCACTTTTACTCAGTATTGTCCTGGAAATCCTAACGCATGCGGTAAGACTACAAAAATAAATAAAAGGAATAAATATTGGAAAAAGAGAAATAAAATTGCCATTATCCACATATCATGAGATTTTCTACAAAGAAAATTCAAAAGAATTTTCTTTTCTTCCTAGAATGCCTTTTCCTTAGGGGAGCTCATCCATTTATTTGATTTCCAAAATTGAGTCTCTCCCTCAAATATCCACTATGAACTCCTGTCTTGTTCCTCTAACTGAATAGTCAGTGTCTCCTGTTAGGTTTCTAATAGCTGTCTCAAAATTAAGATATCTAGAGATAGTTACTGATTTTCCCTGACCTAAAATCTGTTTCACCACCATTCTTCCCAGCAGCATCTATTAATGCTTAGAACTCAAGCCCAAAACCCAGGAGTCTTTCATTCTTCCATTGTTTGTATCCAGTCCACCAAGTGGTGTATGGTTCCACTCCCTGAATATCTCAGGCTTATCCACAGACACAACCCTTGTCCATGGCATAATCATGTTTTACTTAGGCTGTTTCAAAACACTCCCTTTCCCTTTTTTCCTGAGTATTTACAAATTGTATCTATAAGCTTATTGTTGCTCTCATATTCCCATCATATTTGCAATAATGAATGTCGTTTGTGTATTGTAGTAGGCAGTTACATCTTCATACCATCGATGTCAGCCTAAACTCACTGTTTCCTCCTTTCAGTATATGGATGCCAGCATTCTTTTACAACATCTTTATTTTTATTTTTATTTTTTTATATATTTTTTAAAATTTATTTATTTATTTTTGGCTGCGTTGGGTCTTCATTGCTGCGCGTGGGCTTTCTGTAGTTGCGGCGAGTGGGGGCTACTCTTTGTTGTGGTGCGTGGGCCTCTCATTGCAGTGGCTTCTCTTGTTGAGGAGCGTGGTCTCAGTAGTTGTGGCGCATGGGCTTAGTTGCCCCACAGCATGTGGGATCTTCCCGGACCAGGGCTCGAACCCGTGCCCCCTGCATTGGCAGGTGGATTCTTAACCACTGCTTCATCAGGGAAGTCCCAACATCATTATTTTTAAAAGACTCTAGTGGATTATTTTTTGCCAACCTCTGTAGATGAAAAATTGAATGGTAATATAGCTTTGGTTATGTTAAATCTTTTTTCCTGTGAGAAATAATTTTGTCAATGCACTTCTTTTTTAGAAGTGGGAATGGGTACTGAACATAGGAAGAGGTAATGGCAGTGTTCCCTAGCTATGACTAATAGAAAAGTGTGGTTTTATAACATCTTGTACTCTTTGTCAGCCTCTTATGGGACTAGCAATTCCAGTAAAGCCTCTCCAGGGTCAAATATTTGATCTGAAATTACCTGGAAAAAAGATTACGCCTCCACATTGCTGAACCCTTCATAAATTGTCTCTCCTTAGTGACAAAACTGTGATGAAAAAGGCAAAACATTATAGTAGTTCAGTTTTTAGATGTGTTTCTGTAGCCCACGTTTTAATCAGAATAAAACCAAACCCATATCTTTTTCTTCACTGTACATTCCGAAACTCATTAAAAAAAATACACAAAACAAAACAAACGGACAAGAAAAATATGTACCTTACTAGGAAAAGAACTCCTTTACTGAAAAGCCTTGAATGAACTTAAAGAATGAACTGTACTCTCCAGTTTGTCACTTGAATGTAAAATCTTTGCTGTTTGTCTCCTAGTCAGATGAAATTACTCAGAAAATCAGTGGGAGGGTGAACCCCTATTATCTGAGTAAATTAATTGCTAATTTTAGGTTCCCACTCTATACTCCCCCTACCAAATAAAGTGTTAGGTCACCTGTGACTATTCAATTCCCTTTTCTTTATCGACTAATTTTCTTTCAACTACTGTGTTCTCTGGAAATTTCCCACTTCATTTTAACAAATATAGGAAGACAGAAAAATCAAATTGATAAATTTTCACCCACAAGTAGGAGTAAAGAATGTAAACATACGTTTGTAAATAAATTTGTAGGAGTAAAGAACATAAAACTCAATTTGTAAGTGATTTGTGAATTTTCTAAGAATTTTATTTCCCATGCTTCGATGATGATATTTCCTAAGTAACAGATTTGAATTAAAGTTCATGAATGAATGGAAGAATCAGACCACAATAGTAAAGTGCTGAATGAATAAAATTCTTTCTCCTTCACCACTAAAGCGTGCCGAGAAGAATGATTCATGATACTAGAACTATAGGAGTTAGTTCTAGGAACTTAAAAAAAAACAACAAAAAAGATTTTAATTGCAAAAAAGTTAAAATGGGCGAAAGGAAATACTTTCTAACAATATCATTGACAATACTCTATAAACATATGTTTTTCTTATAGTATATAGTCATGGATGGCTACCTTTATAAAAACAGTATTGTTTAAAATCACACACACACATACACACACACACACACACACACACACAAACACACACACATATTGGAGAAATGATTTGACTAAAAGTTTAGCCATCGGTTTTTACTGGCACAGCAGACACTCCAATGCCTCAATTTTTCCTCCCCAAAAAGAGAGTGGAAAAATATTTCTAAGCAATATAAATATTGGAAATTATCTTAGCTGTTTCTAAATAACATATGTATGCACAAGGCTTGGCTTTTACCAAATGGTGAGGTGTGAGTTCTTCATGCTGAATAACTTCTTCATTTCCCATATACACCCACGTAGACACCATGTTAAACTTCATTCTTACAACCTACTTAAAAACATAATGCTTTGAATTCTTATATTTTCAAAAGATAAATTACCAAAACTTTGAAAATTCTCCATTTTTAGATGGAAATATTTTCTTTTTGATTTTTGTCTTATTGTGAAGATTATCAGAAACCACTTAACATAAGGCCATCTTCAAACCCAGCACAATTTGGAGTTTTTACTTTTTTTTCCCACTATTTTTCACTTTGCAAAAAAATCAAACATACAGTTTTAAAATTATACAGTGAAAACGTGTATTCAACAGTGAACATTTTCCACATTTGTTTCATCTTCTATCTGTGTATTACACACACACACAGACACACAGACACACAAACACACACATTTTTACATAAGCATGTTTTTCCTAAGAATCACATTCTGCTACATAGCCAAGGTAACATTTTCACCCCTAAGAGATGAAAATCAGCATTTTATTTTTAATTGCATTGGCTTTTTAATGTTTTTTGTAGAAGTAATTTTAGATCAACAGAAGAATGGTATATATAGAACAGAGCGCTTCTATGTACCCTTTCACATAACACACCTTCCTGGAATGTTAACTTCTTATATAGCCATGGCCCATTTAATCAAAATTTTAAAAATTAACATTGCTGTGGATTATTTTTAAGTTAAATGCATTCCTGTATTTTGCTCCTCCTAATAAAATATCAATCATGTATTTGTTTTTCCTTTCTGTGACTTTTACAAGTTTAATATATGGGCCAAACCATATTTCCTGCCTTATCTCTTTGACACTTGATTAATTGCTGCTGACCATTAGGTATTTAAAGCCATTTTCTTGTGGACCACTTATAATTTAATTAACTCAAAGCATCTTTATGTTTTTCTCCATTAATTTTCTTATGGTTGTATATTTCTCAAAGACTCATTTTCATGGTTCTGAAAACCAGAGAAGCGTTTTTCTTCTTCTGTCTTAGGAAAATGCCAAGCATATTCTGTTATAACCTAGGTCTATGATTTTCAGTCTGTAAAGTAGTTTCTTGATATGAATGTTTCATAAAGAAAACCAGGTATATCCTCTTTTATTCTTGCTTGCTCATTCAGAACATTTTTATTGAGTCCTACTGTGAGCAATAAATTGTTCCAGACACTAGTGGTATAATGAAGATGAAGATGGAGTAGCTCTCTATTCCAATGGCAGATTTTCTAATTTTCTTTACCTCTAACCCTTTAATAGCCAGGGAGTGTGCCTTTACATTCATCCCAAGAATAGCACTTCAACTGAGCTTTTTCTTTCTACGGAGAACTTCATTTGTAACCTTAGAATCCTCCTCCTCAACCCTTGCCACCCTCCTGATATATCAAAACTCATGATCCCAATTATGTTCTAATTTAGTAAAGTTTTCATGATTTGATATAATATCCCTGTTCCTGGAATAGTTACTTCTGTATTGAAAAGAGTCTCTTAAAACACAATTTTTAACCCCAAAAGAATGAGATACTAATACTAGGATAGCCAACAAGTGGAGAGAGAAAATATTATAATGGGATGTTTATTTAATCTAACATTGCCTCACATCATACTATGTAAGGACATATTGTGCACATGCGCATGTGTGGGTGTTGTGTGTGTGTGCCATTGTGAATTAGGCTTTACTAAAGAATTGGAATGTTGTTGGAGAAGCCATGAGAGGCTAATGAAAGTTTTAGGTAAAGGTGTAAATTTTTAACTAGTTAACAAAGTGACTCCAGGGAAAATATGGAGCGCAGGGAAGAGGACAAAAAGGACCTCATGGGGTGATTATTTAGGAAGTTATTATATTTGTTCAGGTGAGCGATACTGAGAGATTGAACCTAATGGTCGTTCAGGGTGAGAACGGATTCACGAATCATTTCAGACGTTCTCTAGACTTCATAATCAATTGACTGTGAGAACCACAGAAGAGTGAGAAATAATTTTATTTTATCTTTGCAACTTTCCATCTCTTGTTTGTGTATTCTCATATTTAATATGAATTATACTATAACAGTTAACGAATCTACTTGTAGTTGCTTAGATGTTCATTTAACTCGTATGATTTAAAAACTTAAATGATCTGTTAAGAATGTTGAAAAGTAATACTATAACTCAGTAGAATAAAAATATGCAAAAATCTATGAAATAGTGAAAAGGAAAAAAAAAAAAAGTACAGTTTTCCACCTGTGTCGGGGAAACCCCAGGTCTTTCCTCCTGTGTTTCTCTGCTGTGACCTTTACTTCTCACACCAAGCACTTCGCTTCTGACACTTCTGGTCACCAAATGTGTGGTTTTTTTTTTTTTCCCTACACCAAGCAATTCTGTGCAACACCAGCTGGGTGTCCTACAATTCAACTCAATTCTGACACTGTCTATTCAAAGATAGCATCAGATCCCACAGGTTAAGGGACCAGACCTTCAAGACTCCCCCCGATGATGAGGTAATAGAGCAAGGCCTGGGAGGGTCCTGAGCACAGGAGCCTCTGTCCCTGTGGATTTGGGCTGCATCAGCCTCCCAGGGTGGATGTGTTCACCAACCTGGAAGCCCTCCAAACCCCTGACTACTGGTATTTTATGGAGATTTCCTCACATAGGCATGACCATTTATTAACTCCACTTCCAGCCCCTCTACCCTCTCTGGAAGATGGGGTTGGAACTGAAAATTCCAACCTTCTAATCACAACTTGGTCCTTCCGGTGACCAGTCCCATCCTGGAGCCATCCAGAAGCCCACCCAGAATCACCTCATTAGGACAAAAGATGCTTCTAGTACTCTTTTCACTTAGGAATTTACAACAGTTTTAAGAGCTCCGTGTCAGCGACTGGGTTGAAGACAAATATAATAACAAGAGATGTTCCTAGTGTTCTTATCAACCAGGAAATTACAATGGTTTCAGGAGTTCGGTGTCAGGAAAACTGGGGATAGAAATCAATATATATACTTTCTATTATCTCACAAAAAGTTTTCAAATAAATAAGTAATCTTCCACCATGATGTGGTAACAAAGAATTCTACAGGAGAAGGAGTGACACAGGAAAAGAACACCGTAAATCTAGGTACAGACCCCGTAATTCTTTCTGCATCATCCGTTTTTTCTAGCATTGTCATTAAAATGTGTGTCCGTAGAATGCTACTCTGGAGGTTTTGTTGGGAAATGCTTGGTATGAGAGTATTGTATAAAGTAGTAAAAGGATGCACATGCAGAAATCCAAAAAGGATGGATACATCAGCTAGTATCGGTTTATACAATTACATGAAGCTTTCATGAGGAAATAAGATGACCTGCACACAACATTTAAATAAAAAGACATCCATTACAGTTTTTATTGTAAGAATAGATGTAGAAAGAAGTAAAAGTGTCTCATATGAGAATACATACGTAAGATATACAAGATGTGGTGTGTATATATAAATTATCCACCTATAAGTCATTGTTAGAAATTATATTAAAATGAAGAGTAGTACAGATGAAATAAGCAAGATAGGAAATTCCTTAAAGTAGGGTAACAATTTTATTAATACTATTTATGTACATTAAATTGTATTTCATTTTTATATGGAAACGTAATACTAGCTAGAAGGTAGGTTTGTTGAAGATGGTTGTTTTTAATTTATTTATAGAGTTTCCATTTTCACATTTTTCCCACAAGATCCAAATTATCAAGTGTAATTAATGCCATGAAAAAATTTGGAAATAGTTATATCTAAGCAGGGAAGATGTTCACTTAATTACAACAAGGGGTTATGTTTGTATAGGCTATAATATGTTTGTATAGGCCTGAAATATCACTATTATGTGGGTAAAAGATAATTTACAGATCTGTGCAATTAGCATATTGTTATATAACCCACAACCAACTCTCATTTAATATATTGATATAATGACAACTTTCGACTGGGCACCAATGAAAGTTGCCCAGTTCTCATTTAAACCATCAAGCTATTCTGTGTAGTAAATCATAAGGACTAAATCTGATGAATTAGCCAATACGTAGTTCCTCCTTGAGAATGTTAAATTCACCTTCCAATAAGGAATGAAAAATAAGTCAATTTAAAAAGCGGTAGCTATTTTTGAAACCACCAAGGTGAATTTAATTAGCTGAGATAAGTTATTTCCAAAAAATTTTGGAAGTTTACATGTTTCAAAATAAGAAAAAGAAATTTGTAATATGTTGAAATTGTAAATTAGTAATTTTGACAAAATCAGTTTCTTTTTCGATTTTTTATTCATTATTAGGTTTTCAGCTTCTTAAGATTCAGTTTTGTCTGGAACTAAAAAAAGTAAAATAAAAGCTCAATTATCATAAAAGAGGTTTTTGTGAACTTGTGTTATAGTAGCCTTAAGATGATTATCTAGTTTAATTCCTAGGTTAAATGGTATGTGTACTTTTATGGTTTTTAATACACAATGCCAATTTGCTCTCCAGAAATGAATAACTTATCATTGCAGGAATGAGCAATATTCCTTTTAACTTTTGCCCCTTGGCTGAATGAAAAATAATATAAGAACTGTATTATTATTATTATTATTATTATTATTATTGTGGCAGTTGACATTTGTTTAATGCTTACTATGTGTAATGACTATGGTTCTGAATTACTTTTTATAGATTAACTCAATGAATTTTCTTTTTTTAATTAATTTTTTATTGGAGTATAGTGAATTTACAATGTTGTGTTAGTTTCTGCTGTACAGCAAAGTGAATCAGTTCTACATATACATATATCCATTCTTTTTTAGATTTGTTTCCCATATAGGTCATTACAGAGTATTGTAACTCAATGAATTTTCATCACAACCTTGTTAAGATAGTAGATTAGTTATCTATTGCTGATACTGAGTTAATGACTTCACATCTTCACTGTATAACCAGTAAACACTCATTGTCTCACAGTTTCTGTGGATCAGGAATTTGGGAGGAGTAATAATCAGGATATGTGTGATGTTGCAGTAAAGATGTAAGTTGGGGGTACATTATCTGAAGGCTTGACTTGGGCTGGAAGATCTGCATCCAGGGTGGTCCCCTTTTCACTGACATGGTTGGCAAGTTAGTGCTGGCTGTTGGCAGGAGGCCTTAGTTCCTTACCTCTTGGACTTTTCCTTAAGGCAGAAGCCAGAATGTCCTTGCCTTGGCCGTCACACTCTGTCATTTCCACAATATCTTACTGGTCACAAGATCAGTCCTATTCTGTGTAAGTGGGAATGACACAGGATCTAAATCCCAGGATATGAGAATCATGGAGGCTGTCTGGAAGGCTAGCTGCCACAGGTAGATTCCATTATTATTCCCCTTTTACAGATGAGAAAACTGAGACAGGAAGATGTTAAGTAAAATGCTGATGGTACCATAACTTAGTGGTACAGCTGGACCTTAAATGCACGTTTTCTGTCTCCAGAGCGTGTGCTGTTAAGAGATATGTGGTGTTGCCACTAATAGTTTGTTTTAATTTTAAAGTTTTGATTACTAACAGTTGCACATTTCCAAGTATCTATTGTACATTTAATTTGTGTGTGCGTTTGTGTATAAAACATCGCTTTACTGTTATTTTCTACAGAGGTGACTATTTTTCTCTTAGTGAATTGTAGAGATTTTTCGTATTCTAAAATTACTAACATTTTGACTTTTTGAAAGTTGCATTTTTTTTTTTTTTCAGTTTGCCAGTTGTCTTTCGGTTGTATTTATGGCGTTTTTAACTAACAGAATTTTTGTCTCTTTCTTGCACAATCATCAATGTTTTCTTTATGATTTTTGCCTCTAGATTATCCAAGGATCCATCATTTAATAGTTCAAATCAGTTTATTTTTCCAATAGTTACTTTTTTTAAAGACAGAGTTTTTAGCAACCCCTAGAATTATCTCCTAAGATCAAAAAGAATGTGTGGATTGTGAAGGACTGAAATGCCTAACTTACTTCACTTTTTTGGAATCTGTTGATGTGAACATCATGTTGAAAAATTGTAGGGGCTGGTTGGTGGAAGAATAGTCCATATTAGGCAAGGACTCAGCAAGACAAGACATGTGCCTCAATTATCCCATTAAGTCAACCTGACTTTGCATTAAGAAAGTCCTTTTAAATTGCATATGCCTTCTGGTAAAATTGAAATTTCAATTGTCTTTTGTATGTCTTTTTATTAAGATTGTTAGATGAATATCTAATTGATAGTAGCGTCTATCTACCTGTTTATTTCTGTAAGCATGGCCATTTTGGAGGGAAAGGAAAAGATTTGGTTATTATGGGAGACTGCTGAAAAACAGTATTTACGATACACTCATTGGCGGTGGCCAATGAGTGTATCCTAAATACCCAATAGAAGAGATGAGGTGAGAGTTTTCTTTGCAGTTTTGTCCAGAGTAATGACATGGCTGAAAACAGCTGTCTCAGGTTATACATGACAACTATAAATATGACTGTGGGTTGTCGTTTGCGTGGGAAGATCAGGCAGATCGTAGCATCTTCTGTCTTTGGTAAGGAAAAGGTGTGTACTCACAGAAGTGCATATTTCCACTTATTGTCTATTTTTATGAAAGAAAAAACTTTAGTTATCATGGGACTCTGTAGTTTGCTGCATGCTCTTCTGTGTTATTTCAATCTGAAGTTTACATTTGTGTAAGACAGATATAAATAACTATACCAATTTGTCTAATATGATACTAGGCATAGTTGCTCAAAGCCTTAATGTGCTTAAGGACGTGGAATTCGAACTCATGCCTTGTGGCTCCAAATGTAATGATTCTTTCAATCAAATACAGGAGCACCTTTGCAACATTTTCCTACTTTATAACGTATTTCTACAAATGCTGGGATTATATTTTAATCTTCATAGAATGTGTGGTTCGGAAAGTCTGTTTTCCAGTTTAATTGACAATGATTTCCAGAGATTTAGAGTGAAAAAGATATGTAGTGGACTGTATACCTGTCCCCTGACATCCTCCCAAATGATTTCAGGCCTATTTACACTATTCAGACCTCACGATACCCAAACTCAATCTTCCGTTTTGCTAATTCAACCATCTAGTGCTATCTAAAGCCTTCCCCTCCACTTCACTGATGCAATGCTTTTCAATTAGCTTTTGTTTTTCTGATGTGAGACCTATTTAATTTATTTTATTTTATTTTTTCACTTTGCTGTACAGCAGAGATTGGCCCAACATTGTAAATCAATTAGCTTTTAACACAGTGCTACTCAAAGTGTAGGCCAAAAACCAGTTTCAGTCTACAGACTTTTACTAGGCTATAAAATAAATACAAAACTGAGAGTGAGCATTTAGAAACTTTGATAGCAATCTGCCGTTGCTGTGACACCCTCGTGCATCACAGTGTGTTGTCTTTTTGATAAGTGAGTAGACTGGTTTGGATCATATTATATTCATAGGTGAGTCACATATGGCATGAGTTCTATACAGGCATGGACGATAGAACTGCATATGTGTCTGCAATGCGTTGGAAATTGAAAAGAAAAGAAACATCCGTCCTTCATCACAAAAAGCTGAGAAGCATAGCTCTGATGCCTTATCGGTCTAGTCTTCTGTGCCTCACCTTCCTTTTTTCTGTCCTGTCCTCTTTAAACCACCTGAACTCTGGTCTGTCATTCAGTCAACCTCATATCTGTATACTGCTTTCCTTTGTTTTAACTTTTTATGGCTCCTGATTGACAATAACAAACATACAAACAAACAAAATTCTTATCAGATGGATTCTTTTTTCCTGCTCCTTGACTGAGCGCTGCTAGAAAAAAAAAAAAATCACACCGTGGGTCAGACTCATATCACTGTGAACTCATGGTCTGGCAGCTCACAGGCCCTTAACAGTGTGGATTTTTTTTCCTTATCAAAACACACTCTTACTCTTGCAGTTACCATTTCAATCTTTAGTTCACCTCTTAATTCTTAGGTAGGGGAAGCCAATGAGTGAAAATTTCCTCAGATCTTTGCTACCGTATTTTCCTAATGTTACTTCCTTTTCACTTACCATTTCCTGCTTTTCTCCTGTTACAATAGGATTTCCTTATCTCCAGGCTGGACCCCATCACCTTGTACCTCGTCAGCAACCTTGTGATATTTTTCTCTCCTTAATCTTCAAATCTCTTTCTTTGTTAATTTATCTCCGTTAAAATTTAAACATCCTCCTACCTCTCTGATTTACTTTTAAGAAAATCACCTCTGTATGCTTTCTTCACCTTTCAACTAACTACTGTTAATTATCCTTAAAAATCTTAGTTTAAACATCACTTCCTTGGGGATACTCTTTCTGATTCCTGCAGAGCAGGAAACGTATCCTTTTGTATCTTCTTAGAGCACTTGCATTTATGTCCTTTATAAAATTTATCACAGTATATTTGCTACTAATAAATTTTCTAGAGATCTTTCAAAATCCCTTTGAATCAGTGACTCAAATCATTTTAGTCCAGCTATGATTTTGGGGTGTGTGTGATTGAAAAGCAGTGAAATTGATTTCAAGGTCAGACTTGGCCACATTCCTTCCAAACTCCCTCATTAAATGATGGGGTTTTGGGAAACGTGGTGTTTGTATTTTTTCAGTCATCAGTTCAGTTAAGTGGTTGTTTGAACCACTTGTCCGTCTGGTAGCAAGTAGTAAGCTTTAAAGTAAGTTCAGGGGAGAGAAAAACCACTAGAAGATTCACTTATTGTAATGTGCTTGGTTAATCAATTTTAGACTTGTATAGCTTTTGTAGAGTTCTTTATAGGCCATGTAAATTTAAGTTAATAATGGATTTAGGCAAGTAACTTGACCTCTGTGAACATCTAATTGCTTATCTGAAAACTGTTTAACACAATATATATCATAAAACTTCTGTGAGGTTTAATAACACACACGCATACATACATATATATGTACCATTTAGCATAAAAGTTGAAATCCTATTTGGGATTAGTATTATTATAATATATTAAGGCAATTCAATAACTATATCATTAACTCTCATGATATCAATTACAATCATGAGCTAGTGAGAAATGAATACTTTCGGTTAGTACCTAAATAAATGGAGTTCTGAGGTCAGCAATTTTTCAAAAAATATTAAGACTGCTGTTTCTGTGACATGTTTATAATAAAGGGAGGTTATTAAAATTAAAACTGTTTTGCTCTAGGATACAGGAAATGATTCCCCTTTGAGCACTTAATTAGTATGATACATTAAAAAAATTACAGCATTAACATAAGGATTCAAGTAATTAGAAAAACACAAAAATGTGTTTTATACTCAATATTACTGAAGTGCAATACATCTGTATATAGAACGTTGCCAACGTCAAACTGGGTTGAATTCTGTATATTTAATAAGCATCTTATATTTAGATCTTGTGAAACTAAATGACTTTTAAAGCTTTACTTAAACCTATTCTTAGCCATTGAATGGTTCACAGTCCTCGAATTGGCAGAAGTATGATGTCTGCTCATGTACACACACACACACACACACACTCTGACTGGTATTTTATTGATTAAAGCAACAGGACCAAAATAAAACTCGATTGTTAGAGATTATTCTCCTCGAAGAAAAAGAAGCAATTTTCATGGCAGTCAACCCACTCATGCTTATAAACAGAGTCTAATAAGCGAAGGCTATGTGAGAGGTTTATAATGCAATTTGTTCAGTCGGTCTATGTAATAAACTCTTTCCCTGTAAAATAAAAACAAATAACATTCAATTTTTAAAATTTACCCTGTTTCGTGTTTCTCTTTAAAAGCTCTTTCTCCAAAGGATATTTGATTTCTGTAAATCAAAATCCAGGACTAGACTGCTTTCATGCACTGTCCACTGTTGCTTACTGCTTTCTGAAGAGCTTTTACCTAGCAACCGCATGGAAGAAGCTTCCAGTGCTTTAAATCATAGACAAGCTCAAAAAATACTGTGAGGCAGACTTTTAAAAAGATATTCTGAAAAAAAAAAAAAAAAAAAAGATATTCTGACTTGTTAAAATGTAATTAACAAATTGATTTTCCATAAAGGAAAAGGGCCTTGAAAATAGATTTGATCGTATCTGTCTGTAAATTTGTAGCTTTAATTGTAATTGCTTATCTGAAGAGCTTTTAAATCAAACCTAATAAAAATAGCAATAAAACAGAAACCACGAATCTCACATAATCCTGCTATTTTAAAAGTCGTAGCCCTTGAAAACTGTTTCCCATTCCTTAAGATAGTTACTCTTAACATTTTGATTCCCATTCTTACAATTTTTCATGCTTATTCACACATACGTATGCACACATGAACATATATGCAGAAGTCAGCTTTTTTATCCATGGAGTTATATTGTATCGTTTTGCTACTTACATTTTAAAACTGTATTATTGACATTATTTCAAGATGGTTTATTGAAATCTGTCTTTTTATTTTTAATAATGCAGGATTGTGATGATAAATAGTACCTGTTTAGAATTCTGATGAGCATTTTATATTCATTATCTACTTTTCTCCGCAGAAAACCCTATGAGGTAAATATTATTATAATTCACAGTTTTAAAGATAAGGCAAGTTAGGCTCTGAGGGATCAGGACCTTGCCTGTGGCCTGGCACACTTGGGGTTGACACCATTTGCTCTCATGTGCGTATGCCCTGATGGCAAGCAACCCAAGAGAAAGAGCTGAGTCAAAACAGAAACTTTACAGGGATGAGAAGAAAATACAAGATTTCGAAAGAGGAAATGCTTTCTTCAACAAGGGAAGTAAATTAGAAAGAAAACATGGACAGATTTGATCATTGCTAAGGAGTAATCTTTGTCTGCATAATCAAAACTGGACTTTTGCCACATATGTGGTCTCACCAGCAAGAGGGACAGCGTGTAGGGGAAGTGGTTTTCTCTACAAAATATTGATCCAGAAGTTTACAAAACCTAGTCTAGTAACCATATTTAACTAAAGGAGGAGTTGAGACATGTCATTTCTCCCTGGACAGGCACGCACCCAGCTAAACCTTGGAGATGGGTGAGGGGAAATGAAGTCTCTTACTAAAAGGAAGAAGGAGAGAATGAATATGGGGTGAGAGTAGTTTCAGCCACAGTTCAAACCTTTTTGTCCACGCAAGTATCCATGTACAGTGTTTTTCCCTTATACATTAAGATACTCATTCATTATTATGAAAAATTCCCCAAAGTTGCCTCAATTGCTGCATCCAACTCAAAGTGCAGGATATCTCGATAATGCAAAGTCATTGCTAGCTGTAGATCCTAATAGTCTGGCAATGAACACACCAATAAGTGAGTTAGTTACCTCTCCCCCACCCCATATGCATATATAATAGCAAGGCAAGATAGCTATGATAAAATAGTGGGTTTTCGAAAAAGAAAGGGAGACACACAGCAGACATTGTTCCACAGGAATGGTGAAATCCTGTGGGACATGAATTGCAGAGACCTTGCAGTAATTTTTTTGATTAGACACTCATCCTGCTCTTAGAAAATAACTCCTTTGTCTATTCATAAACATAGATCCGTGGTCACTATCTTCTGTGGCTACAGAGAATGTTGAAATTAGAACAGATTTCCGCCAGTCCTTTCTATGTGTCTATAATTGTGCTCAAAGTTCTTTTCTAAGAACTTTCTTGCACTTGCCATATTTACTGGCTTTTGCTACCGTGTCCATATCACCCTCTCGGTTGTCATGGCAACTACCTCGGCATCATCTGAAACAATAAGTTTATTGGGTGGGAAGGCAGCACAGCACCTTTATCTGATCCCCACATTAGGTCCAGCTTTATTGATCTGGCTGAAAAGTCTTAAAAGGAGGTCGCTGATAAAGATTCTGAAAGACAGTGTCATCTCCTGCGATTTAGGGTACAGTTCACTGTTTTGGTTCTGCAACTGTCCGGATTCCTGGACTCCTAGGTTTCTGGCTTCAAGCAATGTTCCCTTCTCTCTCTGCTTGCAGAGTGATCGATTTTTACCCCAGATCATCTGTCTCTGTATACCTGACTAAAATCAGCAAGGTGCTGTCACCCACGTTAGTATTCTTGCCCTTTCTGATACCTCTCCCAGACGTGTCTCCATCGACAGGTAGTTTCTGCATTCAGAGGGGAAAATGGATAATAGGGAAAGATAGCAATTTCTGTCACCGATATAATTCTACATTATGCGTCTCTATAGTACTTAAATTTTATATAACTTAGTCTTCTTTTTAAAAAAATTTTATTGGAGTATAGTTGATTTACAGTGTTGTTAGTTTCAGGTGTACAGCAAAGTGAATCAGTTATACATATATCCACTCTCTTTTTTTTTTTTTTAGATTCTTTTCCCATATAGGTCACTACAGAGTATTGAGTAGAGTTCCCTGTGCTATACAGCAGGTTATCTATTATATAGATATCTATTTTATATATAGTAGTGTGTATATGTCAATCCCAATCTCCCAGTTTATCCCCCCCACCTTATCCCGTGGTAACCATAAGTTTGTTTTCTGCATCTGTGCCTCTACTTCTGTTTTGTAAATGAATTCATTTGTACCCTTTTTTTTTTAGATTCCACATACAAGTGATATATGATATTTGTCTTTCCATGTCTGACTTACTTCACTCAGTATGACAGTCTCTAGGTCTATCCATGTCTCTACAAATGACCCATTTTTGTTCTTTTTTTATGGCTGAGTAATATTCCATTGTATATATGTACCACATCTTCTTTATCCATTCCTCCATCAATGGACATTTAGGTTGCTTCTATGACCTGGCTATTATAAATAGTGCTGCAATGAACATTGGGGTGCATGTATCATTTTGAATTATGGTTTGCTCCGGGTATATGCCCAGGAGTGGGTTTGCTGGATCAATCATATGGTAGCTCTATTTTTAGTTTTTTAAGGAATCTCCATACTATTCTCCACAATGGCTGCACCAATTTAAATTCCCATCAACAGTGTAGGAAGGTTCCCTTTTCTCCACACTCTCTCCAGCATTTATTGTTTGTAGATTTTTTGATGATGGCCAGTTTTTAATTAGAAAATCACTTGATAAAAACTGGCAGTTTGTGGCTTGAAATGTCCCCAAAAGGAAATGTAAGTAGCTGATGAAAAAAAATGAGCTGAAAAACTGCCCAATCTCCTAAGTCATTGTCCCTCTTTTCCACACTGCTTGGTCATACGGATAGCCAGGAAAATGCTTCTTTCAGTGCCCTAGACTTGTGTTTCGGTGATTTCCCTTCTTTCAGTGTTCTTGTCCACGTCTTATCTCTGCACCCACTTCTAGAGGCATATTCCCTAGATCATGTAAATGTGAGCCTTCTATCATGGCTATTCCTAGTCCCCCCTCTGTGACCACCACCCCCTATCTTTCTAGTTCATGTCCTCTAATACAGAACTCCAACAATCTTTTGACTACACTGGGACTTGCGATTTGTTGAGTCGACCAAGTTTTCACCTGTTGGTCCTGTCTTCCCTTCTTAACCTGTTTGCATCCCATGGCACACCTTTAGAACCCATAATTTCAATTCAGCCTAGTTCGTTGACTTTCCATTAGTTAGACTTGTTTGTCAGAAATCAACTCTAGTGAACAACTCTCTGTCTTCTAGGTGTTTACTTCCATGCATTTGAATGTGGCCAGAGGAAACCAAACAAAAGACGACCTGCAGGCTATTCCTCCATTAAATTCATGATCACTAATTTTTAGGGGTCTAGAAGCTGCCAAACAATCATTCTGTCTCTCAATTCTGTTTCTTCTCCCACTCTCTTAAACAGTGATACCATATTTTCTCCTCTCAACTCCAACCTCTTCCCTAATCATCATTTCCACCTATTTTACTAAGAGAGTAGAACAGGGGCTTCCCTGGTGGCGCAGTGGTTGAGAATCTGCCTGCCAATGCAGGGGACACGGGTTCGAGCCCTGGTCTGGGAAGATCCCACATGCCGCGGAGCGGCTGGGCCCGTGAGCCACAATTGCTGAGCCTGCGCTTCTGGAGCCTGTGCTCCGCAACAGGAGAGGCCGCGATAGTGAGAGGCCCGCGCACCGCGATGAAGAGTGGCCCCCGCTTGCCGCAACTGGAGAAAGCCCTCGCACAGAGACGAAGACCCAACACAGCCATAAATAAATAAATAAACAAATACTTAAAAAAAAAAAAAAAGCTCCCATGTATCCATATTAAAAAAAAAAAAGAGAGAGTAGAACAATTGGAAGAAAAACAAAATTTTCGTAAACGTCTGCCTACACATCTACCCACCAACCTGAAGGTAGAACGCCCATATATTCTACCTTTTTTCCTGTTGTTATAGATGAACAATTTTAGTAGCAATATGGCTGAGAAGAGGCATGAAAAGAGTGATATGTTAGTAAGATTACCCAAATTCTGACAATCTAGGAATGACATTTTAAGGAATTCGAAATATATACTATAAGCTTTAGGATTTATGAAAGATCATTAGTCCATTTGGAAGATCAAACAGCACTCTCTAGTTATTGTTGATAATGGAAATGTTCTGTTTGCCTTGTCTAATACCTAGCCAGTAGTCACAAGTGTTATTGAGAACTTAATTGTTATTGAACTTTTATTTCTGTATAATTTTAGTTTATTTAAATGTAAATAGCCACATGTAGCAGAGGCAACTGTATTGGCCAGCAGTTTCATTTTTATTTTATGTAATTAATTAGTTAATTATTTTATTGAAGTATAGTTGATTTACAATGTGTTCATTTCAGGTGTACAGCAAAGTGATTGAGTTATTCATACGTATATATCTATTTTTTCTCAGATTCTTTTCCCTTATAGGTTATTGGAAAATATTGAGTAGAGTTCCCTGTGCTATACAGTGTGTCCTTGTTGGTTATCTGTTTTATATATAGTAGCATGTATAGGTTAATCCCTAAACTCCTAATTTATCCCTCCCCCTGCTTTCCCCTTTGATTATCATGTTTGTTTTTTATGTCTATGGGTCTACTTCAGTTTTGTATGTGAGTTCATTTGTATCATTCTTATTTTAGCTTCCACATATAAGCAGTATTATATGATATTTGTCTTTGTCTGGCTTACTTCACTTAGTATGGTAATCTCTGGGGCTATCCATGTTGCTGTAAATGGCATTATTTCATTCCTTTTTATGGCTGAGGCAACCATATTGGCCAACACAGTTTTAGAAGGGTGATAGGTGGGATGCTGAAGAATCGGAGAACAGGAAGAGCAGTTCAGAAGCTGTTTCGTTACCCCCAGTGAGAGATTATGAGAGTTTGAATAAAGGTCCGGCATCCCTTAACTGTAATCCCCAATCCAGAAAATTCTGAGAAAAGAAAATATTTTATTATTTGTGTTGGTGTTAAAATCTGACCTGACCTGAAATTATTTGGTAGCAATCCCTGTACTGAACTTAATTTTTTTAAAAATTTTTATTGGGGTAAGTTACTTTACAATATTGTGTTAGTTTATACTGTATAGCAAAGTGAATCAGCTGTACGTATACATATATCCCCTCTTTTTTGGATTTCCGTCTCATTTAGATCACCACAGAGAACTGAATAGAGTTCCCTGTGCTATACAGTAGGTTCTCATTAGTTATCTATTTCATACATAGTATCAATAGTGTATATATGTCAAGCCCAATCTCGCAATTCATCCCACTCCCCCCTTTCCCCCTTGGTATCCATACATTTGTTCTCTACGTCTGTGTCACTATGTCTGCTTTGTAAACAAGATCGTCTATACAAATCTTTTCAGATTCCACATATATGCATTAATATACAATATTCGTTTTTCTGTTTCTAACTTACTTCACTCTGTATGACAGTCTCTGGGTCCAGCCATATCTCTACAAATGACCCAGTTTTGTTCCTTTTTATGGATGAGTAATATTCCATTGCATATATGTACCACATCTTTTTATTTTATTTTATTTATTTATTTATTTATTTTTTAACATCTTTATTGGAGTATAATTGCTTTACAATGGAGTGTTAGTTTCTGCTTTATAACAAACTGAATCAGCTATACATATACATATATCCCCATATCTCCTTCCTCTTGCATCTCCCTCCCATTCTCCCTATCCCACCCCTCTAGGTGGTCACAAAGCACTGAGCTGATCGCCCTGTGCACTAGCTATCTATTTTATATTTGGTAGTATATATAAGTCCATGCCACTCTCTCACTTCGTCCCAGCTTACCCTTCCCCCTCCCCGTGTCCTCAAGTCCATTCTCTATGTCTGCATCTTTATTCCTGTCCTGCCCCTAGGTTCTTCATAACCATTTTTTTTTTTTTTTAGATTCCATATATATGTGTTAGCATATGGTATTTGTTTTTCTCTTTCTGACTTACTTCACTCTGTATGACAGACTCTAGGTCCATCCACCTCACTACAAATAACTCAATTTCGTTTCTTTTTATGGCTGAGTAATATTCCATTGTAGATATGTGCCACATCTTCTCTATCCATTCATCTGTCGATGGACACTTTGGTTGCTTCCATGTCCTGGCTATTGTAAATAGAGTTGCAATGAACATTTTGGTACATGACTCTTTTTGAATTATGGTTTTCTCTGGGTATATGCCCAGTAGTGGTATTGCTGGGTCATATAGTAGTTCTATTTTTAGTTTTTTAAGGAATCTCCATAGTGGCTCTATCAATTTACATTCCCACTAAAAATTCATGAGGGTTCCCTTTTCTCCACACCCTCTCCAGAAATTATTTTTTGTAGATTTTTTGATGATGGCAATTCTGACCAGTGTGAGGTGATACCTTATTGTAGTTTTGATTTGCATTTCTCTAATAATTAGTGATGTTGAACGTCTTTTCATGTGTTTGCTGGCCATCTGTATGTCTTCTTTGGAGAAATGTCTATTTAGGTCTTCCACCCATTTTTTGATTGGGTTGTTTATTTTTTTGATATTGAGCTGCATGAGCTGTTTGTATATTTTGGAGATTAATCCTTTGTCAGTTGCTTCGTTTGCAAATATATTCTCCCATTCTGAGGGTTGTCTTTTCCTCTGTTTATGGTTTCCTTTGCTGTGTAAAAGATTTTAAGTTTCATTAGGTCCCATTTGTTTATTTTTGTTTTTATTCTCATTACCTTGGGAAGTGGGTCAAAAAAAAATCTTGCTGCGATTTATGTCAAAGAGTATTCTGCCTATGTTTTCCTCTAAGAGTTTGATAGTGTCTGGCCTTACATTTAGGTCTTTAATCCATTTTGAGTTTATTTTTGTGTACGGTGTTAGGGAGTGTTCTAATTTCATTCTTTTACACGTAGCTGTCCAGTTTTCCCAACACCACTTATTGAAGAGGCTGTCTTTGGCTCCATTGTATATTCTGACTTCCTTCATCATAGATTACGTGACCATAGTTGCATGGGTTTATCTCTGGGCTTTCTATCCTGTTCCATTGATCTATATTTCTGTTTTTGTGTCTTAATTACTGTAGCTTTGTAGTATAGTCTGAAGTCAGGGAGCCTGATTCCTCCAGCTCCATTTTTTTTCTCAAGATTGCTTTTGATATTGGACGTCTTTTGTGTTTCCATACAAATTGTAAAATTTTTTGCTCGAGTTCTGTGAAAAATGCCATTGGTAATTTGATAGGGATTGTGTTGAATCTATAGATTGCTTTGGGTAGTATAGTCATTTTCACAATATTGATTCTTCCAATCCGAGAATATGGTATATCTCTCCATCTGTTTGTGTCATCTTTGATTTCTTTCATCAGTATCTTATAGTTCTCTGCATACAGGTCTTTTGCCTCTTTAGATAGGTTTATTCCTAAAATTAGTATGAGTATTCCCACATTAGCTGAAGAAATAATAGACATAAGCATAGGTTGCTCCCTACACATATTACATATGGTTTGCAAGATGAAGCATATTGTCTTTCCAAAATTTGAAAAAGAAATTAATTCTAAAAGCTGATAGCTGGCCCTTAAGAGTATGGACAAGGATCAGAAGCCTGTAGTAAGTAGTGAGAGTGGGAATGGGGGTAGGGGAATGAGAGAGAGACGGAGGGCTTTAGTGGTATAATCAGTCCATAAACCTTGGCAGTCATATGACATTGGGAAATGAGGGGCAAAGTAGGATGAAAGAATATTGTCAGTTTTTTAATTCAAGTTAATGGATAGTGATGAGTATTCAAAAAATATCTGAGAAGGAGGGATAGATTTGGACCTGAGAGGAGAGATCTAGAGATATATTCAATTCTGTTTTGCAGACTGGGTTTCTGTAATTTATGCAAATGAAGAATATTATTGTATCATAGTCCTTTCCCTGTGCTAATCATCCTCCTTATTGATTACATAGATGTTTTCTTTATAAAAAGAGTACTGATTTTTCTTATTATCTAACAAGGAATCCCAACATTATATACAATTAACTCATTAATCTAAGATGATTGCTTTCAACCTATCTGATCCAATACCTCTTTTTTATGATAAATATTTTGTAGCACTTCCTTTACTATCCTGGAATGAAATTCAGAGTAAATGTAAATATCTATATGAATACATTTTAAATAATTAATATAATGTCCTAATTGTAATATGAAGGAGAAAGAGAAGGGAAATAATTAATAATAAGGAAGTGTATATTTCAATATGTAAATGCCCAGGTATGAATAACCAAAAAAAGACAATACAAGAGAGACAATTGCTTGCACCAATAAGTATGTGCCCACTACTGACACTGACAGTAGTGGGCACATTCTTATTATTAATGATCATATCTTAAATTCATATTAATGACTCACATACAATACTAAACAAAATAAACTTTCTCTTAATTTATACAGTGGTTGTCTTTCTAAATAATTCAGTATTTACTAAAATAGTGCAAAACCTACTTTGTATTTATGTGTAAAATAGCCTCCAGTAATATGTACATTGCTTGATAGGCTAATAGACACTGTAAAAACTTTACTTACTTATAGAAAAAAGCATATACAGAAATAAATATTACTACCTAAAACTTACTAATCTTTCCCTTCTTTCCATTTCCCACAGATTAGTATAGTTTTTGAAAAATTAGCCAGTGCAACATGATCTTCCATCAACCATCCCCAACCAAACACAGATGAACACATTAAGTGAGGAAAAGGGAAGGAAGGGGACCCAATTTTTTACTTTTTAACCACTGAAGGGAAATAAGATGGAATATTTTTCAACTATCACAGAACTATCACATTTTCTCATGGTCCCCTACTAGAAGAAATACGGTTTGTACATTAAACCAAGGGAAAGTTAATAATTGCATGTGGTTTTGCATATATGGTAAACATACCTTCTAAATTTTCTGGTAGTCTATCTCATGTCATAAAACATGTAAACATTTTTCTTAAATCATATGTTCAATTTTTGGTTTAAAATTTATGGACCCCATATGTATGGCTATCATATAATTCTAAAGTAATAACACTCTTCATTTAGCAGTTTTGTTACTTTATTTTCATAGATAGGGCGTACACACTCAAAAATTATTTTGAGAAATATTGAAATAGTGGTTTAAGTCACTGTTATTTTGCAAATATTTTTGTATACTTTTCCACATTCAAACTTGGATTTAGAATCTACCTGCCTTCCTGCAAAATATTAAGTATCATCGTTATGTATTTTTGAGATTTTCCTTAAACATTATCATTATAATATATTTGACAAGCAAAAAAAAGAGGAAAGAGAAACAAAGAAAGAGACATTATTAGCAGATTCTTGATTTTTTTAAGAGTAAATCCTGATATGTAACCATAGCATACAATTTCTTCCATAAAATGTGAAAGAAAAAAAATGAATAAGGAAATGAAGGAAAAAGAAAAAAATAATGGGCTCTTTCATATGCTAACTCATGTTATACAAATTGGAGTAATGTTATTATTTATCTGTCTGGAGCATTTGATGAACCATTTCCCAAGTAATCTTGTTTCTTCATAAACTGTATGGTGTATGTATTCATCTTATAGATCCGACTCACCTATTCAACCTTCTGTTTCTTAATTTAGCTAAAACTGCTATTTTCTGCCTAAGAATATTTATTTTCTTAGAACTTTAAACAGTCTTTATTTCCAATACCAGCTATAATAGTTTACTTGGAAGGGAAGTTTTTTTTCCCCAAAACAAACAGCTTTTTTCCCAAACAAACTTTAATTGCTTCTCTAAAATATGATTTCTGTGGAAAATTGAGTATATGGCATCCGGGCCCTCGTTCTTGCATGAAAATAATATACTTGGGCTGAGTAGCATCACCCCCCTTTAATATGACCTGCGCCCCCTTACGGGCCATCTTTTCTAACACTCTTTATTGTTTTTATGTCATTGAATTTCTTTTTATGCCATTTATTATCTTTTCTGACTGGACCCTACCATCTTTTGAATTTTTGACCTAGGTCCTGAGGTTAAAGTATAATTTAAATTTATATTTATTTCAGGATTAATTTTTATTGATTGGTCATTACGGTTGTTTTGATTATAAAAAATCTATTACGTGTATGTTGTGCAAATATTATCTGCCACATTTTTTAATAATCACTTTCTAAGTCTTTATGTTGACGATGAAGTTGATAAATCAATTATGTTATAAATCAGTACTATTGTATTTCATACCATAGAATTATCAGAAGTAAAGGAGACTTTATATAGTCTCTGGTTTATTATCCAGACTGTACCTCTAACCTACCTACATGTTACCTCCTTCTACAGATGAGGCACAGGAAAAATAAACATTTTGCCAAAGGCTGTCAATTTTATTAAAGACAGGTCTGGGGCCAGATCCTCCATACCTCAGTAACTTACCTCATAGTCTAGTACTCTCTCTTATGAATCATTTTTCCTGGGGATAAATTTGCACATGTAAAAACCTCTCTAAAACAAGTGTGTTTATATGGAAAGTTTTATAATTTTATTCATTGTTTTATTTTTCATATTATTTTAAAATACTACTATCCCAAGGTAAATTATTCTAATTTACCTATTTTATTTCAAACAGATCATGTTGTTTGTGAAGAAGAGTTTAAATACGCCATGTTAGCTTTAAACTGTATATGCCCAGCAACATCTACACTTATTACACTACTGGTTCATACCTCTAGAGGGCAGTAAGTATATTTTTTTCTTTAAGATAATGCATTTTAAATTATAAAAAAATATAAGTGCAGTTATGTGATTTAGAAATACAGTAGTAAGCCTAGGTATATACAGCTAGATATGTACCTATACTTGTATTTGTGTGTTATCATCATCTGACAGATAGATAGATAGATAGGTAGAGAGACAGACAGACAAATACAAACCTGTTACAGGGTCCAAGACATATAGGAAATTGACAGTGATTTGCTGTCTTTTCTAACTAATCTTGATATAATTTGTTTCATCCTAAATTTTATGTTTTCATCACTTGTTAGGCCTAGGATTAGGGCATTGTTTCTATTTTCAAGATGAATAATTCGCAAATAAAACTTGTAAAAGCAGGATGACAGCAGTCATTACTGTATGGCCTTAAAGCTGTTTTTTTTCTGTTTCTGAGGTAAGTTTTTATCTGAAAGCTATATGTGCACAAATGAGCTCAAAATTAAAATTTTAAAATTATTATAGAATGATAACAAAGTAGTTGATAAAATCAGCTAATGTAATATAAAAGAAATAATGTTTAATATGAATTTCAGGGTATTGAGGGAAATTATATCATCAAAACATTTTTTCCTCTTTGTTTATTTTGATAGAGTTTCATAAAATATAGAGGTTGTTTTTGACTTGCATAATCAAGTAAAATACAATCAGCAAACACAGTCACTGCCCTTATTTAAAGAGACAAATGTTGCACTGCATTTCATACTTTTCATATTCCTTACTTGGTATTTTAGACAAAATGTTGATTTTCTAAGTAAATTCCACCATGGTGCTTGTAGTTATGAAAATTTAAATTTAGTGAGTTAATTGATAGTTATTTAAGTGAAGTGCCAAATCAAATAAGTCAAAGAAAAGGAAAATTCTTTCCTGGGATTTAGTACTGGATGGAGGAAATTGCTAATTGAAAAATAGTAAATGCCCTCTGGTATTTTAAGTAAATTTTACTCTCTTACCTCTAATTATGTCTCTGTTCTATTGGGACAGAAAGATTTTCCCAGGAGCAATTTTCCCAAAGTTCTGAATATAAATGTTTCTATTCTATAAATTTATAAGCCTTTAAGATTTGCAGTGGAAAGGATGTAACAGGATCATGAATGAAATTGATTTTCTTTGATGGACATGCTTAGCATTTTGATGGAATTAAATAAAATACTGAAAGCTGTTTTGTCACCAACTAATTGAATGTTCATAGAACTTATCACATGGCTTCATTATTTTGTCATCCATCTTTGTCATAGAATCATACAGCGTTAGAGCTGAATATCTAGCCCAGCTTCTCTCTTGCACAAATGATAAAATGAGGCCCATCACCACTAACACACATTAGTATTTATAGATCGGTTAAATTACATTTTCCAACTCCTAGTAAATATTATTTTTTGGCAGACAATATTGCCTGGTGAACAAATTACACTTAACATAAATTTAAAAAGAATTTCAGCGACACTTAAAATAGGACTTTTCCTAATATACTGTAATGAATTTTGTCATATTAAAAATGAAAGTGATGTTGTTGAATACATTGTTACCACATTATTAAGGATTTCCCATAAGTAAGATTGACCTGCAAAATTATTTCCCAGTTAAGTGACACAATAAATGCCTTAGTCCATCAAAATAACTCTCTTTATAGCAGCTTTATTGAGATATAGTTCACATACCATATAATTTACACATTAAAGTATACAATGTAATATTTTTCGTATATTCATAGAACTGTGCAACTATCGCTGCTAACTCCTAATATTTTCATCATCCCATAAAGAAATTCTTTACGTTTTTGCAGCCGCCCACATTGTATCCAAACTCTTTCAACCATAGGCTAATCTTACCCTGTCTCTATAGATTTTCCTATTCTGGACATTGCATATTGCATATAAATGGAATCATACAATATGTGCTTTTTTGTTTTTTGGACTGGCTTCTTTCACTTGGCATAATGTTTTTAAAGTTCATCCATATTGTAATATGCATCACTACTTCGTTCCTTTTTATAACTGAATAATTTTCCATTGTATGGATATATTTCATTTTACTTTTCTATTCATCAGCTGATGGATATTTGGGTTGTTTATGGCATTGTGAATAAGGCAGGTCTTAATATTAATGTGAAGATTCTTGTGTGGACATGTGCTTTAATTTCTTTGGGTCTATATCTAGGAGTGGAATTGCCAGGTCATCGGGTAACTCGATTTAGCCTTTTTAGGAACTGCCAGAATGTTTTCTGAAGGGATTATAGCATCTTACATTGCCACCAGCAGTGTATCATGGTTCCAATTTCTTCATGTCCTCAGCAATGCTTGTTATCATCTGCCTTTTGCATCATAACTGTCCTAGTGGATGTAAAGTGCTGTCTCGTGGTTTTGATTTGCATTTTGCTGATTACTAATAATGTTGAGCATTAGTTCATGTGTTTTTTGGCCACTTTCATATCGCCTTTGAAGAAAAACCTATTCAGATCCTTAAACAGATAAATACCATCACTTGAATATAAACAGTCATCCAAACAGATCACTTAATTTAAAATATCTAATATATTTTATTAAGAATATTGTATGACTAAAGTAATTTGTATTATCTTCTGTATTATGCATTAAATGAAGGTATAGTGAAGATTCACTTATTAACAGAATATGTTTGAAATTTTGCCTTTGAGCATCAGCAGAAATCAGAGAGCTCACACATATTGATTTAATAATAAAAGAGCAAATTCGGGAGCTGAATTAAGTAGTATAATGGGGAAAATGTTGAATAGTCTAGGAAATGCTTTATGCAAAGATTATCAAACCACTAATTGAAAAAAAAGCTTACGATAATACTCAAATTTCCCCATTAAAAAAGGAGAGAGAATAATATTATTAGAAGTTCATTATATAATAAATGAACTTTTAATGGTGATTTTTGACTAAAAATAGTTGATATTCACAAGCTAAACACTTTAAGACCCAACAAACACAGACATAAATATAATACAAAACCTAAAATAGTCTAACTTAAAAATATATTTTTAAATTAAGTGCTGTATAGATTATAGATATTTAAGGAAAATAATAAATATGAGTTCTGGAACAAATAAGATAGACAAAGGAAGCAGGAGTTAGAGGTAGAAAGGTCAGCTCTTTTAGTGACAGACCTGCCTTAAGTCTGAGAATGGAGTTCCTAATTCAGCCTTAGAATTAGATTTGCTCTCTTAATTTTTTTTTTTAATTTTTAATTTTTTTTTAATGCTATTCTTGTCTGCTTACATTCTTTTTATGTATGTATGTATGTATGTATGGCTGTGTTGGGTCTTTGTTTCTGTGCGAGGGCTTTCTCTAGTTGTGGCAAGCGGGGGCCACTCTTCATCGCGGTGCGCGGGCCTCTCACTATCGCGGCCTCTCGTTGCCAAGCACAGGCTCCAGACGCGCAGGCTCAGTAATTGTGGCTCACGGGCCGAGTTGCTCCGCGGCATGTGGGATCCTCCCAGACCAGGGCTCGAACCCGCGTCCCCTGCATTGGCAGGTAGACTCTCAACCACTGCGCCACCAGGGAAGCCCTAGATTTGCTCTCTTAAAACACCTTCGTCCTTTTCTTAGTTCTCTTCCTCTAGCCCGTGATAATGGGGAGAAAGATGGAAACCATATATTAAGTACGAATTACCTACCTCTGTACTTTTATATGGGGAATATTAATTTTAAAAATATTTATCTTGTATTTTGGAGTCTCTGGAGCAACTTAGCTGGGACCCTGAACAATATCTCCCAAGGCTCATTAATGCTGTCATGATCGTACATTTTCTTTTCCTAGATGTTAATATACTCATCTTGTTCTAGTTGATCTGTGAGTCAACTAGATGATGTTAACTTTAGGTGACTTTGAATAACTGTGCTCCTTTTATTCATTCAAGTTTACTCTGTATCTTAGCCCTTCATAGTTTTCCCCTCCCACTCACTTCATTTACATTTGAGTGCTCAGTGCTCTTGGCAGGGGTATTTCTTATTGTCAATTAAATTAGCATTTTGAATTGTTTGGCAAACTCATTAGAAAGATGAACAGAAGTTTATTCTTTGGACTGATATCACTGTAGGCTGTCAAACATGGACCGTGATGATTTTAGCAAGGAGATGCCAAATTATCAGAACAGTTGGTAGACCTTCAATTGGCCCATCTTGATGACATTTTGTCTCTATCAAAATTTAATTTTTTCTTTTCCTTTCCATTTACTTTCATGAAAATATTTATTTATTTCATTAGTTCCATCCAAGAGGTAATATTTTTGCTCTTAGTGATCATCAATGGGAAGGAAAGAGAGAATTGATAAGAAAAATATTGCAAAGTTAGAATTTACACAACTTGGCCACTGATGAGTTATGGATGTAGAAAAGAGAAAAAAAGAAAAAAATCCCTTTACACACTGAGGTTTGACAGTAGAGAACTATAAAATGTGTGATTTTGGCAGGAGAAAGGAGTTTGGTATTGGATCTATTTGCTTTCTGATGCAGGTATCATTGCTCATGGAAATTACTGCTACTCTTGGTTCCTGAGGAGAGATCAGGGCTATTCAGGGCCACAGAGGTGAAAGCAGAAATGGTGGGGATTTGGGAAAACTGACCACTTAAGGCTTTTCCTTAGGAAACAGATGGAAGAAAAGGACAGCAACTATAGTATAACTTAACAGAACAAAAAGGAGCAAGGATTTCTAGAAAGAACTGAATGGTTAACAATACAGACGGTTTAAGATGGAGAAGACGCAAACAGAATTAGTAGGTCACTGGTCTCTGGGAAATTCTGAGAAAACAATTTTGGACGATGGAGACTTTCTCATTTTGAGATAGTGTGAACAATTAAGGAGATGATAAGAAAGTGAAGCCTGGTCGAAGGCCGCCACTTCATTAAGTTTGTCCAGGAAGATAAGAAAGAAAAATAATGAAAGCTCTATTGCACAGCAGATGGTTCTGCTGGTTCCACAGAAGGCTGCTTCTTTGATCATGGCAATTAAGAAAGATTGTCTATATATCCCTGGTGGCCCTTTCTCCATTTCTCCCATCACACACACACACACACACACACACACACACACACACACACACACACTTCAAGACTGGAGGTCTGAATGGAGTAATTGTAAGAAAGAGAAACGATATACGTCTGAAGGTTACTCATTTTTCTTTTATACAAACTAACATGTACTGAAAATCTCCACAGAAATACATTTTATTAGGTGTATCCAAAATCTGTTTGATTACCCGAGAAATGTTTTTCCTAATCACACCTATTAAAAGATTTACTAGAATATTATTCTATTAAACATATCTTGAGAAATACAGGTACTGCTCAGTCTGACAGTCCTCTGCTTGGAAAGGCTTTAATAGCTCATCTTTCATTATCAAATTAGATTTAAGTATATCCATTTTATTTATTTAAAGCCCTGTATGCTCTAGTACTAATTTATTTTTATATCCTTATTTCTCATGATACTCATATGTATCGTGTTCTCCAAATAACATGATCCTAAATATACTTTGCGGTTTCCGCCTTCTACATCTTTTTTTAACGTTGTTCCCTCCGCCTTGAATTTTTTCTGCCTTCCTAGAGGGTTTTGCTAAAATTCGAAAATTCTATCTCCTCAAGAATATTTTTAAACTCCCCAATTTAATGTGATCTTTCCCTTCTACAAACTCACATAGAATTTTATGACATTCTGCCAGAGCATGTGTTATGGTCCCTTTATTTTTTCCTACATAATAGGGTATAATTTCGTTTAAGGTGGAGAACATGTCTTACTCATTTTTTTTTTTAACATCTTTATTGGAACTTACTCATTCTTATACCTTCTATAGTGTTTCACAGCATGAATGCTCAAAAAACACTAGTTAAGTAAATGAAGTAAAGGATATACTAAAGATGATTCATTGAGGCCCCTGGTTCAAAGTAGTTTATGATCCATAGTCTTCATCTGCTCCTCCTCATCTGCTCCACTGAAATGATAGCAAATAAATAAAAGTCATAAGCTTTTATCAGTGAAAAAGAAGAGATTTCAGTGAATTTCTAGAAGATGGAAAGTGGGTAAATGAACTTGATGAAACCTCCATCCCAGCATATGTTTAGAAGGTGATACAGCAGGACAAAATCCCAGCCCCCAGTGAGGCTCTGGGGTACAAGATTCCTAGAAAAAAAGAGGACACATTTTGATTGAATTTCTGTATACAGAACAAGTTACCCTGTTTCCTCCACCACAGTACCATTTCTCTATAATTAAGTTTAGTCAGACATTTACCATGGGAAAAATCAGATTTTTCCTAAATAAATTAGTCTGAATTATAAGCTAACATATAATTTGGGGTTGGGGTTCAACCCTCTTAATCTGGCATTTAGAGACCCCAGACTAGATAGTTTGAGCCCTTCTTGCTTAATATAAGATGTAACCTGTGACTTAACAAATCATATTCACAGACAAGGGAATCTATTTAATATCCCTATATATTATACTCAGAACTTTGAAATATGGCTCTTGTCATTTGCTGACAACCAGCATGCAGGTTGAAATGAAGGGAACAAATCCAGCTAGAAGAGAACAATATCTGTATTCACACTGGAATTGTTTTGGGATAATAGGGATGTTGGGTCTTCTACTCACTAGTAAACAATTTTTTCTAAGGTCAAAAAACTATAACATTTGAAAGGAGAGTCAAATGTTTGTAAGCAAGGAGAGTCACAGTAAATGAGAGCAAAAATACATTAAAAAGAAATTCAAATGTATTTTTGAACAGTAGAGAACTATAAATAATAGTTCACAAGAATACTGAAGGATTATGAAAGGGTGATAATGATTGCTCAAAGGACTAAAATGCTGAGGAATTTTTTTTATTTGTAGAGTTTAAAATTTTCAGAATATTTAACTTAAATTTGTTGATTATGATTCTGGAGGATCTGATTTTCTCTTCAATAATAATGGGAAAAGCCATAATACATAAATATACAAATCCAGAATGCTAAAAATAATTGTAATTATTAATCCCAGGAAGATATGAAAAGGAGTTATAGTAGAGAAATAGAAAGTAAAGACCTTTTGAAATTAACAGAGTGATTATAAAAACCTTGAAAGGTAACATCATAGAAATCTTGAGGATTTCAGATTTAAAAAAAGAGAAAGAGATAGAATATGTAGGAAAAATAATTTGCAGTACACGAGATCAATCTAAAAGAGGTAATATCTGATTTGATGGGAATTCCAGAAAGGATGGAGAGAATAGAATGTAAGAAATTGTAACAGAAGAAGGGAGATTTAAATCTTTAAATAGACAGGGTTTCTTGCTTGTGAATGACAATGAATGAAAGAGAACCACACCTAGAGACATAACACTGCCAAATTATAAAGCAGTAATGGTGAAGAAAAATTCTCTTAAACTTGTAGAAAGGAAGAGAAATCTCAATATTGACTAGGATTCTTAACTTTAGACAAGGATATTCATTGAGTTAGTCTGATTATAAAGAGGTGTATGGAGGAATATAGGTAACTCACAGAACAGGAAAGTTAGCCTTTATTTAGGCTCAACATGCATGAACAGTTCCCACTGCCCCACCCCACAACTAACCCAATAAGGAACTTTGACCTCTGAACATCCTGGGAGCCAGCTACCTCTGCAGCCAGACCTCACAACAGTATAGATGCCCCTTGCCTGCCTGTTTCCTCATTTAGCTCACTTCCAAAATAAACTCCCGCATTTGTGTCTGATTGATAGAACCTAGGTCACATGTCTGTACCATAGCTAAAACCAAAGATTTCTAAAAGCTGTGGTCAAGATAGGAAAAGCCAGACAAGTCTCAACAAGAGACTGGACTAGATTAAAAGCAACATATACAATGGGATGTGGCAAAGGAAGTTTCTGTTTTCTCTCCCAACTGGAAAAAAAAAAAGGCAATCATAAACTCCAAGAAAATAAAAAAGAAACTATAATAAATCAAATTAAAATGTGCCATAATACTGAACAATAGGTGGTCAGTAAGTAAGGAATTTTTTTTTTTTTTTTGTATTCTCTCTTGAATTGCTCAGGGAATACAGAGAAGTTTATATAATTATAGCATTCCACTGAACTCTTAAATGAACTATGTTGCAATAATCCTAATAATGTAATCACTGAACTCAGGTTCTCTGTACTTTTTTTCCCCAGCTTTATTATAATTGATATGTAACGTATAAGTTTAAGATGTACAACGGGTTCTCCACTTTTATCTGAAGCCATTGATTTATTTATAACCAGGGAACAAAATACAGATATTTGCATTTTCAACAATGTAAAAAGGTGCAGCAAATGATATTTTAGAGAAAAGTAGGGAGGAGATGTGGAAGGGAGAGTAGCTAATATCCTCAGCTTACAAAATGGAAAATCAAGAGATCTGTATCTATAGTCACTGCTACTTTATACTTACAGCCCTGTGGGGAATCTGTTGTGAGATAATTCTTTTCTCTCACATCTCAGAGATGGTGGTCAATAGAAAATGCCTACAATGACATAGTAATAAAATTCGATAACGTATTTTTATTGAGATACCTCAAAACTCTTCAAGTTAAGCCCAGAATCTGGGAGCATTTTTTTTTTTTTTTTTGGTCAATTTAAGTTATGAATGAAGTCCCATGCTAAAAATAGCACTGAATAGAGTTAAAATATTGTTATGGTTTGGTCATTCATTCATTCATCCCACGATAACAATCACATGCATTCGTACAGTGTAAGGCACTGTGTTAGGAGTTGGGGAAATGCAAAAATGAAAACGTTCCATTCTGATCACAAAAAACTAATATTCAACACAAGGCAGAACAGAATGTAAACATGGCTTATGTATGTTTGGAATGTATTATAAATTTCCCCTAGTAGATTTATTTTATTAATGTAGTTTCTTTTGGCTATGGTAAGATTAGTTTGCATACCTTGAGAATAAACCAAATGACAACATGGACAGCCAGTGAAGAAACTTGCTAGTTACACATAATTTTAAAAGAGCAAAAAACATACTCAAAATGATAAAATGTGAATAACAACAATAGGAGCTTATGAAACTCCTATATCCCTAAATATTAATATTTATGGAATACAACTTTTCTGAAGACTTCACTATGATGTTCTCAACTAAAGTGACAGATACAGCAGAGCAATGCAAATGCACAAGGGCACGGAGCACTTGACCATAAGCTAAGCGTATGGTACTTATTCATAAGCAAGCAGGCTGTGTTCTGAGAGAGAGGGGGAAGGTACACCTTCGCTATGGATTTTTATTAATGCTAAAGGAGAACAGTTTAAAATCAGTGGGATATGACTTATTTAATAATGGAATTAAAGAGCTGAGAATTCAGTGTCATTATGAGAGATGAATTTATTTTTCACCTGACAGTTTAAAAAGCAGGTGAAAAGTCTTCACAGAATTTTAGGATTTGTGTGTGTGATAATTAGGTGGCTTCTTGAGTTAAGTGAGCACTTCAGAAAACCACACTAGAATTTTTGAAGAAAAAACAAACTTCAGGGTAGTGAGTTTGGGCCACTTTCATGTACAATCAGCCTTTCAAATTTAACGGTGGAGCTTTATTTCATTTCTCTTTGAAATCTCTTTCAAAAGGGTGTTCATTGTTTATGTTCACTATTAACAATGCTTGAAAGCTGTATAGCATTTCTCTACTCTTGTCACTTTCACAGCAATTTTTCTTATCCTGAGAATGGCAAACAGCTTTCTGGTTCCATCTAGTGGTTGAAAATTGATTATCATCCTCTACATGGTTTTAATGTTAGGACTCAGGTTTTGATTTTGATGTCTGATACCATAAAAAGCAGGGGAAGTTCAGCTTAATCTTGAGTTTTATTACTTAATCTTGAGTTTTATTACCTCTTCTACTTAGAGTTCTTGACTGCTTTTCTTACTAGATAAGATAATCCAATTTGTGTGTCAGATCGATCCCCAGACCAGCAAGAATAAATGTTCATCTGAAGTTCTGTGTTAGCTCTTTCTTTTGTAGCCTCACCTGTAGTGGAAGTTTCCATCTACTCTAATATGCCCTTTCCACTCCATAAATTACAATTATGCTTTCAATGACACAGGCTACAATTTGTCAAAATCATTTCTTTTACTTGCAGTGTTCACTGTAGATTCCTGACATTAATAGTAAAAGGAATTGGAATACCATTTAAATACTTTAATTTTTAAATAAAGTAAAAGCTTGAGACCGTTGTGAATTAATGTAATTCATGTGTGTTTTCAGAGAGGCTCCTGTAAAGAATATAAACAATTATCTGGAACCAAGCTGACATTAAATTGGTGAACTACTAGAGTATAGAATTAAATAAAATATGTTAATTTCAGTTAGATTAAAACCTTTGGGTCACTTGTTTTAGACTTTTTAAATCTACTTTCAATCTAGTATAATGAAGTAATAAATAGATTTTCTTATCTTTAAAATAAAGCATCATAAGGAAATTTTATCTTATGTAACTCTGCAAGTATAAATGTAAATGACATCTTTTCCTAAGGCAAAGATTTCCTCCAGTTATATGTAAAGCCTTTTATTACATCTCAAAGAACGGATTTTATACCAAAGATACCTTGTGACAATATGTTCTTTGTTCCCATTGATATGAAAATAATTTAGTTTGGTAATAAAAATGAGTATATAAAAGCAACTAATTTGGCAATCTGTGTCAATTTTGGTAAATCTGAAACTAACCATTTATTGTATATTTAAATGCCTTATTTAGGATTGAAGGGAACAAAATGTACTAGCAAAACTAAATCTGATAATTACGATGCAGAGGTGTTTAAAATGACAGATATAATACTGTAGAAGAGATGGATTTGCACTAATAATTTAATTGTACAACCTTGAAGGCAGTAATGCCTGCCTACACTTCTTGAGTTTACCTTTAGTTTGGTGGCATCTTTAAAATACACAAAGAAAACATGAACGTAAAAATCGAATTTTACCTTCTAAAAGTTATTAGTTTGAGTTTTACAAAAACATACATCTTCCTAAAAATAGGGCATTGTCCATCAAATAAGGTTGTATGCTGTTTTTAACAAAATGCAAACCACATTACTGAGCAGGATCATTCAGTACATTCCTGAAATAAGAACAGAGAATGCAGTATAATAAGACTTCAAGGTATTGTATCTGGAACAGGAAATTCCAGTTAGATTCTTATTTTCTCCTTTTGGGAAAATTTGATGTGGGGAAATTTTGAAAGCCAAAACCATAACAGATTCTTTTATTGCATTCAGAGGCCTGTATGAAGCACGTTTCTGCAAATTGCAGACCAAGCGCTTACTAGCTGACTGTCCTGTTCCAACTGGTTGGTCGTGTTGAAGCACAGGAGACTGTATGGGAGTTAATTTGCTCTCTGGCAATAAAAACCCGTTTGCCTTGAAAGTGTAATCGTGGATTAACAAGGAATGTGCAGCTTGCATTTGAAAGAAAAATAAAATCAGTTGTCAAATTGAATTTATGCACCATTGAAAAGTTAACTGGAGCAAATGATATTTCTAACTTGGGAACAATAAACAGGATAGAACGAACATACCTTTTCTTAAATTTTTATTTTATTTTTATTTATTTATTTTTTTAAAAGTGAAAGCAGGTTTATTTAGAGACAGAATTCCATAGACAGAATGTGGTCCATCTCAGGGAGTGAAAGAGGCCCTGAAATATGGGGTGGTTGGTTTTTTTATGGGCTGAGTAATTTCATAGGCTAATTAGTGGGAGAATTATTCCAACTATTATGGGGAAGGGACAGAGATTTCCAGGAATTGGGTCACTACCCACTGTTCGGCCTTTTATGGTCATGAGAGGGACTTTTCATGTTGTCCCAGGATTGGTGACCATAACCTAAAACCAAGGAGGAAAAAGAGTCAAGTATCCCATTTTCTAATCTCCCCACCTTTCTGTAGAAAGAGAAGATCAGAGAGGGACCAGTAGTGCAGCACAGTGTTTTTGCACCTACGCCCAGCCTCATAAAGTGAAGTCCAAAAAATGACCTAATACTCATGGAGTATCTGCAGGAAGTGGGAACTAGCAGTTCGTTCCCTAGTTGGACATCTGCGTATGTAGTTTTCTGTGATTATTTGAACATGAGGAAAAAAGAATTTGAGAGAGAGAGATGGCAGAGCCTTCCCTCCCATGCGTGGGTTTCCAGCAGCTTAGCTGATGGCTTAAAAAGATTTGCACGTTCTCTCTGTGGTACCCCCTCTAAGGGTTCTGCCTACAAGGTGAGGAAACCCAAGCAGCCCAGAGGCCATAGGGTGGATGGGATGTGTTGCTGGGAAGTAGGTGAGACAGAGTGGAAGAGAGTTTCTTGCTTCCCAGTGATGGTGCCCAGAGGCCCACCCCTCATACCCCACAAAGTATGTTCACATGTCTCTACAAGACACCTTCACAGAGGCCATTGATGACCAGTTAGAGCAGCAGCATTCTAGGGAGAATTAGCCTGAGCTGGGAAGATTGGAGCTTCAAATCAGATGGGATTGGGTTTTTTAATAACTGAACATGATTGGAAAGAAGTGGGATCTGCCCAAGACGTTATTATTGTAGGACAGGGATGGAGATTTGACAGAGCATGGCTGAAGGCTACAAGGTCGTGAAGATTTTAACATGGAAGTTGTAATTTACTTCACCGGACATTTTTTTGTTTGTTTGTTTTCTCATAAACAAGTCTCTATCACCTGTCCTTACGCTTTCCTTTTTTTTTTTTTTTTTCCAAATATTTTTCTCACTAAGACCTTTGTTAAGGGTTTAAAATGCAGACAAGAGCAGTCACAAGCTTCTTTTCCTTCTAGGCTGCCCACTGACATTTTTCTAAGGCTCTCATGACTATGGTATTGGATTCATGGATTTCACAGCATTACCCTTTATTCAGGGCAAATAGAGATCTAAAGAGATTCTTTCAAGTACTGAGCATACACTTTCATTCTGTACTTCCTTTACTTTCTTAGTAGAATATTTTCTTTTCATATTCCTCTTCTTCCTTCTTTCTTTTTCTACTAACACCTTTGCGAACAGCTGGAGCTGGCATTATTTTGAAAATAAAGGTGGACATAAACCTGTCTAGGAAGAATTGATTGCTATTTAATTTCCAGTCAATATGGTAGAGCAGCCTCGAAAGGGTATGAAATAGACTACGGGCTATCCTACTTTACAGGTTGGAGTTTACTTCGAGGTTAACAGGAATTAAGTGCAGAAGCCAACTATTTTCCCTAAATGTTCATTTGATTAGTGTAAGCACATAGTAAGTCTTTTTAAAATGGCTTTTCACAGAGCTTTCCATTCTTTGCTTTTTTATCCTTAATATCTTTTGTGTTGTTTACTGCTGCTGAGGTTAAGTTCATTTCATATCATAAGTTCATAAGTTCATTTATGATTATGAAACTCAGTGAAGGTTCCCCACCCCCCATTCTAACAGCAAATTCATCATGGGGAAAGTAATTGGTGAGACCTAAAAAATGATTCTGGTGAAGGAGAAAGGAATTATATAATTAGAAAAGCAGAACATTTAGTAACTGAGCATGAAGAACATTGTTAGGTTATTCTTTGTTCATTTAACAAAACATTTATTAAGCAGTTACTCTGTGTCAGAACAGATGTCTTGTCTCAGAGATAGAGTGGTAAACAGGACATGATCCCTTTCCTCATGGGGCCTATTTCACAGGGAAGCAAGACATTAAGGATTAGTTAATACAATTTAGTGTTATAATATCATGAAGGAAGTACACCACCGCACAGCTGAGAAAGTAATGCCTGAGCTGTGGGTCCAGGAACGAGGAAGGCATAGGAGGAAGAAAGAACAGCATTGTGAGAAGACCAAGATAAGAGAGTTTCTTCTTCAGGGGAAATTAAAGACTGCTCAAGGCTGGAGAACTCAAGAGAAAGGACACAGGAATGATATTTGAAATTTGGAAGACAGGCATGGCATAGGTCAGGAGGGCTGTGTAATGATGGTAAGAAAGTTCACCTTTTTCAAATGGAAGGAGGAAGCCCTTTAACTATTTTCAGCAGGAGAGTGACATGAAGTGATTTGAGATTTTGAAATTCACTCCAACTGTAGCACCAATCAACACAGGAAGCAAGGAAGCTAGGAGATGGGTCAGCACAGTTTTAAGAGTGTAAGAGTTGATGGTAGAGAAATGGGTAAGTGCTACTTAAGAGCTACTTAAGTGGTAGAATTAAAGAATTCTTTTGTATAAAATATTTGGAAATATATTATTTATTTATATGATAAATTTCCTCTCATTCAAAAATAATCTTGAATTAAGTCTCCCCGGATACATAAAGTAGGAAAAGACAAAAGAAAACTCGAGTAGAATGCTAAGTTGAAGACAAATCAGAAGTTTTTTATTTTGTTTTTATTACAAACCTACAGGCTATAAAATGCCTTGTATTATTAATAAGGGTAAAAGGAAAATTTGGCTCTCAAATTCTAGTATCCTGAAGACAAGTAATAGAACAGCTACGCATTCACACTAAATACTGAAGTTACTCAGAACTGAAGCTTCTGAGTAAAGGGCAGTGTTTGTAACCAGACTGCCTGGGTTGAATTCTTTGGTCTGTCCATGCTGGCAAGACCAAAGACTTGAAACCATTGAGCCTCAGTTTCTTTATCTGTGTGGTGGGCATAATACTAGCATGCATCTCACAGATTGTCAGAAGAATTAAATGCTGTCATTAAACAAACATTTTTTGAACATTCACTGTATTCTAGAAGATGTTCTAGTTACTGGAGATCCCACAGAGATCAGGATAGACAATGGACTGAGAAGTTCTGGTGCTTACATTCTGCTTCAGGATGAGTGGGAGATGGTGGCAGGAATAGACAAGTAATAAACATACAAATGAAGATTGTCAATATCACAAGGCTGTCAGTTTCACCCAAATTTATTAATCATCCCAATAATCATATCAAAGGTATTCTTTTCGAAGTAAACCAGCTGATTTTAAGTTTGTATGGAAAAATGAAGAGACAAGAATAGCAAGAAAATTTTTGAAGGAGAATAATAATGAGAGGGATTATCCTGATGTATTTTGAAACAATTTTATAGCTACAATAGTCGACATAGGTAGTGTTAGGGAATGGGTAGAGGCAAATCAATTTGCCCGACTAGAAAGTTGAGATTGAGGCCCATAGGCAACAGGAATTTGGTGTTTGATAGGGGAGTTATTTTAAACCAGTGTGTGAAAAGATGGACTATTCAATAAATTGAATAACTGGGTAGCTATTTGGAAAAAAATTGTTGATACATTCATCACAGTAAGAGGGGAAAATATTACTTTCTGCCTAAATAAAATGTTAGTCTCAAAATATTGGTAAGCAGGGAGGCCTTGTATAGTGTAGCCTGTAATGCTGCCTTGAAAGGTAGCAGTGAAAAATATAACAACAAAACCCATGCACATATGGTCACCTTATCTTTGATAAAGGAGGCAAGCATATACAGTGGAGAAAAGACAGCCTCTTCAATAAGTGGTGCTGGGAAAATTGGACAGGTACATGTAAAAGTATGAAATTAGAACACTCCCTGACACCATACACAAAAATAAACTCAAAATAGATTAAAGACCTACGTGTAAAGCCAGACACTATCAAACTCTTAGAGGAAAACATAGGCAGAACACTCTATGACATAAATCACAGCAAGATCCTTTTTGACCCAGCTCCTAGAGAAATGGAAATAAAAACACAAATAAACAAGTGGGACCTAATGAAACTTAAAAGCTTTTGCACAGCAAAGGAAACCATAAACAAGACCAAAAGCAACCCTCAGAATGGGAGAAAATATTTGCAAATGAAGCAACTGACAAAGGATTTATCTCCAAGATTTACAAGCAGCTCATGCAGCTCAATAACAAAATAACAAACAACCCAATCCAAAAATGGGCAGAAGACCTAAATAGACATTTCTCCAAAGAAGATATACAGATGGCCAACAGACACATGAAAGAATGCTCAACATCATTAATCATTAGAGAAATGCAAATCAAAACTACAATGAGATATCATCTCACACCGGTCAGAATGGCCATCATCAAAAAATCTAGAAACAATAAATGCTGGAGAGGGTGTGGAGAAAAGGGAACACTCTTGCACTGTTGGTGGGAATGTAAATTGATACAGCCACTATGGAGAACACTCTGGAGGTTCCTTAAAATACTACAAATAGAACTACCATACGACCCAGCAATCCCACTACTGGGCATATACCCTGAGAAAACCATAATTCCAAAAGAGTCATGTACCAAAATGTTCATTGCAGCTCTATTTACAATAGCCAGGACATGGAAGCAACCTAAGTGTCCATCATCGGATGAATGGATAAAGAAGATGTGGCACATATATACAATGAAATATTACTCAGCCATAAAAAGAAATGAAATGGAGGTATTTGTAATGAGGTGGATGGAGTTAGAGTCTGTCATACAGAGTGAAGTAAGTCAGAAAGAGAAAAACAAATACAGTATGCTAACACATATATATGGAATCTAAGGGGAAAAAAAAAGGCCATGAAGAACTTAGTGGCAAGACGGGAATAAAGACACAGACCTACTAGAGAATGGACTTGAGGATATGGGGAGGGGGTGGGGTGAGATGTGACAGGGTGAGAGAGTGACATGGACATATATACACTACCAAATGTAAAATGGATAGCTAGTGGGAAGCAGCCGCATAGCACAGGGAGATCAGCACGGTGCTTTGTGACCGCCTGGCGGGGTGGGATGGGGAGGGTGGGAGGGAGGGAGATGCGGGAGGGAGGAGATATGGGAACGTGTGTATATGTGTAGCTGATTCACTTTGTTATAAAGCAGAAACTAACACACCATTGTGAAGCAATTATACTTCAATAAAGATGTTTAAAAAAAATTAAAAAAAAAATAAAAATAAAAAAACAACAAAAAGCTTAAAATCCTTACTACTAGTCCTGGTTTGTGTTTTCACTTTGGTGATACATTTTATTTTTTATTTGTTAGAAAATATTTCACACATTCAAAGGTATAAGAATATTATTATGAGCATCCATGAACCTAGCATTCCAAATTTAGAAAAAATAAACATTCCAAATGTTTGTGAAGCCCACATATACTATCTCTGATTTACGTGTCTTCTTCTCTAGGACCTAGTTAACTAAATGAGCCACCTACAGCTACTTAATTCTTTTAACATTTTGTATTTGAGATTTCCCCATGGTGCTTTATAAGCATTAGTACTTACATTTTCACTTTTATCTGTATGGATATTTATTTATTCATTTAATTTTCATATTTCTGATGGCCATGGGCACTTAAGGTGTTTATTTTTATTTTTCTCTTCCATCAGCAAATACTTTCAGATCCACTTGCAGAACACACCCAGAATCTCACCTGGTCCAAGCCATCATCTTCTTGCTAAATCATTGCAATAAACTACTCACTGGTCATTGCTGCTGCTTCAGTCTATTCTCAGAACAATGACCAGAGGGATTTTTGCGAAGTATAAGTCAGAATATTTTGCGAATTTTCCCTATAAAGATCAAAGGAGTAAGATTTTAGAAATCCCTTCATGACCTGTCTCCCTTCCAGTTACTTCTCTGGCCTCATTTTCTCCTCCTTCCTCAACCTCAGCCAAACTGGCTTCCTTGCTTCTCCTCAGCCATACCAGGCATCCCCCTGCCTCAGGGAAGCACTTGCTGCTGCTTCTGCCAGAAAGTCTTCTCCCCTGTGACTACCTCTCTCACCCTTTTCAAGATTTTTACTTAAATGTCATTCTGTCAGTGAGGCTTCCTCAGTCATACTATTTATATTCCAATCCACCCCTGAAAACGATTTCCCTCTCCGCTTTATTTTTCTCCCCACCACTTATCACTTCCAACACATAATTTGCTGTATTGTCAGTTTTCCTCCACTAAAGGATTCAAGAAAGAAAGTATGTCTGCCTTTTTTGTCAGCTGCCATCGCCTAGAAATCTAGAACTTTTCTTGCTGCATCCCAAGTGCTCAATAAATATTTCATGTAGGAATTAATAAGTGAGACCTGGACATACCCATTAGTAGTAGATGGAGTCGCTAATTTCCAACATTTCTCAAGTAATTAACATGAAGTGAATGCAAAAAAAATTGTATATTTACAATTAGCTGAATTTAGAGATTCATTAAAGATGTTTGGTAAAAAGGTGCCAATATAAAATAGCATGAGAACTAGCAAGTGATTTAAGGAAATTCATCAGAACTGTCCTTGTCTGACCCCGTCCTTTTCTGTTTCCTTCCAAGTTACCATATTGTATTTCCATTTCAGCTGCTGGAATTAGATTTGTGATTCTCTTGAATAGCTTTTAGTGACCTTATGTGACAATTATTTGACCCCATGAGGCCTTTTGGATGACAAACAAACCCTGATGAATTACTGGCACCTTCTCTTACATTTTCAGCCCTTTAAACGGATTCTATCTTTGCCAAGTACTATCTTGCCAAGTAGCAATATGTTACGTATCAAAAATAATTTTATTTCTGTTGGCCAAAGGAAAAGTTTTCTCCACCAAGAACAATCATTCTTAGGAAGTAGTAGTTAGGTGTAACCATATATAGTCAATAGTCAAATGTGTTTTGTTTTATTTTCCTAGTTTCAAAAATATATTAACATTACAGAAGAAAGGGTGAAGATTTTAAGAGCAATATTGTTCATTTTGTGACTAGGAATGTTGAAAGTGGCTCCTGAATTCAGCAATGAGGAAGATATAACAGCAAAATAATAATAGATGCTCACATTTACTGAAGATTACTATGTTCCCAACATCTGCTAAATGATTTACTTGATTTACTGCATTTTATCCAACCCAGTAAGACTGATAATGTTTTTTACAGAAGTAAAGTATCACAGAGAAGTTAAATAACTCACCCAAGATTGCAGAGTTAGGATTCAGATCAGGCAGTCAGACTGCAAGGCCCAGACTCTTAACCCTTAAGCATCCTTAAGAAGGAATGAAGTGCAAGTGAAACATACCTGGAAAATATATGGTTTTTTAAAAATTTATTGACACTTTGAAAATGTTTATAAATGTTTTATAATGTTTTCAGACAAAACTCGGAGTTTAAAATATGATACATAATGACTTGTCTGCTTTAATCCATCCAGAAGCTACAGAGATTATGATGAAATATTTTGATTTTTATAAATTCATCTCTTTTCTTCTAGAAGGTACATTTGTTGTACTTACAGAGTTCCTAAACTTTATTCACCAAAAGTAAATGGAATTTATTGTACAAAATGGGAAAAATCATTATTGTATATTCACAATAAATTTTGTCATAAGTTGAGTTTTTAATAAATTTCCAAACTCACTGAGCAGAATATTCTAGAATAAAAAAGAAACTGCACTTTCTGTGATAAACTTATCTTCTTTTAAAAAATACTTCTGGTAATCTCTTTTAGAGATCCTTACTTTTATCACAAAGAAGTATCTTTTCTTAACTGGTACACAATTGGAAGAAATCCATTGCTATGATATGTACAGAAATTAAGAGTATGTTTTCTATAAAATCAAACTGATAAGTTGAGATGTATGTATTCATAATTTTAAATACAAAGCAAAGTCAATTACATACAGGAGCCAAGCAGGTATCGTAAAGGGGATGAAGTGGGCTGTATTACTGAGACTATAAGACAAGTATTATAGGTCGTGCATGACATGATATACATAAACAAAGACTAAAAATCAGATGCTATAGCTCACTGGTTCATGATCACAATAAATGCTTTTATTAACTGGATTTTGAAAACCTTCTACTTTTTAAAAATTTGCCATCTCTCAAGCTTCTATGTTGCGTTAGTTTCGAAATTTTTATAGCAACTCTTTGTAAATCATGTCATTATTTTGAGCACCACACAGATAACTTCTCTGAACTGTGATTGTCCATTCTTACAGTTGGAAAACTCCAGATTATGTATGACAAGGACTGTTTTTTGAACCGCATTCACTGTTTGTCTCTCTCTGTGTGTATGTGTGTATGCTTTTGTTGCAGAGAAGGCCAGCAATCGCCAGAACAATGGCAGAAGATGTACGGCAGATGCTCTGGGAATGAAGTGTACCACATCGTTTTGGAAGAAAGTACATTTTTTGCTGAATATGAAGGGAAGAGCTTCACCTATGCTTCTTTCCATGCACACAAAAAGTATGTTTCTGTTTCCAGAGTGGAATTAAAATATTAATCAGTCATACCTTTAAACACAGTTTTCCATAATATAACCCATATTGGTGCTCATAAGTTGCAAGTATTCTTGAATTTTTGACATAATTACTGAGACATTTGAATTCTGGCCTTTTGTATGGTCTCTACAAGTTAAGATTCTTGGGTGTATAGTATAACTTAGTAGGAATATTGACTTTAGTATCTTTTAATTTATCTTTAAAAATATTTTAATCCTGTAAAAATTTACATGAAAATGAATCTTCTTTATAAATCTAAATTTTAAAGTGTTGATTAAAAATGTAAACAAAGTAAAAATAACATTTATAAAAACTAGACATTTTTTAAAACTTGCTTTGGCCAGAAAAATAAGTTAAAAAATAAATGATAGTACCTTCCAATTCAAACATAGAACATTATTATTTTTGTTCTTTTTGAGAGAAATTCTTTACTTAAGAAATAAAAAGTATGTCTAACATGAAAATAATATATTATTAGTATTATAAAATATTCATATAACATTTTAAAGATTTGTAATAATCTAGTATATTCTAGTAATCTAATATCTAAAGTATTCTACTTTAATTCCCAACATGATTCTGTTTATATACTTTTTATATATTTAAAAAATATTTTTAAGTTTGATTTATTTGTAACACTATAAGACATATTGAGATAAAAATATTCAGGAGGTTTTGTGTTTGGAACATAACCTGAAAAAGTATATAAGAAATTTTAAGTAACACCTGTTACATTCAGTGGTTATTATTTCTCCTAATTAAATTGTATACCTATTCAATGCTATTTAATTTTTTTTTCTAAATTTTTTTCTAAAATTCAAGCAGAACAAAAATAAATTTAGGGACCCTAAATTCTTTCTCTTGTGACCTTGAGTAAGTTTCTTCCTCTCCCCTAAGCCAATGGCTTTCAAATTTTTTGACCAAAGTAAGAAATACTGTTTTATCTTTTTTGACCAAATTAAGGTATACATTTTATGGTAAGACCCAGTATACACACACAAAATTTACAATAAAACTCTTACCCTTACTAAATGACATGTACTCTGATATTTCTATTATCTTTTATTCCATTCTTTTCTACTAAAAAACATATATAGTCTTAATTAACTAAATTGATTTCACAACACACTAAGGACATAGTTTTGGTTTTTTTTTCCTTTAAAAACAAGAGCCTTGAACTTTTAGAATCTTTTCAAGCTTTAAAATGTTCTTATTTGAGGTTTTAATTTTTCTCTGCCTTATAATAGTTTAATTATTTTCTTATATATGTGAACTTTAAAAAAAAAAAACTAAGACCTTTGCTGAATTTAACCCTTAAACTCTTTTATTTTCTTTTTTAAATTAAGGTTTGGTGTCTGCTTGATTGGTATTAGGAGGGAGGATAATAAAAACATTTTGCTGAATCCAGGTCCTCGATGTATTATGAATGCTACAGATATATGTTTCTATATTAATATTACCAAAGAAGAGAATTCAGCATTTAAAAACCACGACCATCAGAAAAAAAGCAATGTATCAAGGTCATTTTATCATGGACCATCTAGATTACCTGTACATAGCATAATTGCCAGCATGGGTAAGTATAAATACATTTGGAAATATCATTAGTCTCTTTCTTTAAAAAGAATAATAAATATACTTTAATTTTTCTTAAAATTCCAAAGCCAAATTTAAAACATACTTGTGTGTATTACAAACTTGGTGTAGCTAAGTATACAGAACAAAATTTCTAATCTGTTAAATTGGTAAGAAATTAAGCTAATTCAAAACTTCTAACGATGATTTCATATATCTGATTAGTATATAAGCACCTGACACTTCTATGTTTCTTTGTCAGTTCTCTATTCAGTTATCAGTAGTGGCTATTTCAAATACTCTCCATTTTTCTCAAAACTCTCCTATCCTTCATCTAATTCTCACCATTGAACTTGGCTTCTGTGACACAGAAATTAAAAAAAAAAAAAGATTCAGACAAATAAGAATTTCCTTTAAAGTTTGCCACCAAACCTCCTACACACCTATAAGCATTTAGTTTCTATCACAAGGAAAATGTGTTTCTTCTTTTAACTTCTAATATTTTAGTATAAATGCCTTCACTTATGCCATGGACCCTTCTCCATTTCCCCCTTGGGGACTTCAGTCTTTTATTCATCCTCATTACCTAAATTGTTTTGTTTTTTTTTTCAAAATCCCTGGTTCATTCTCTCCTCCCTCCCTCTGTCTCTCTCTCTGACTTCACATCTCTACACACACACACACACACACACACACACACACACACACACACACACACACACACACACTTCTGGACCTCATGTTACAATATCATCTTCACAGATAAATTCCTCTAAAGAGCTGTCTGCGGTTGATGGCCTGAAATCTTATCGTTCCCTCACGTCTCTACCAGTTTAGTCTGAAATCTGCAATCATTATGTCACTGAGACTACTCTGGCAAGGCCACCACTCTCCTCTTTGTCACTAAATCCAGTGGACATCTTCGCAGCGTGTGACGGTTCTTAAAACGCTCCAGTGCTTTTCCTCTGCGTCCTGTACATTCATTTTCCCTAAAGAGTCACATCTGCTCTCAGAGATTCAACTGTCCTCCATAAATTGATGCTTCCCTTACCTAAATCATTACCTTAAACCTCTCTTCACAACAATATATTCAACTGTCCGTGGGTTATTTCTATCTGGGTGCCTACGGGAAAAACCGACGCGGCATATTCAAATGGAGCTAATCTTTCCCCCCTCATTCAAAACCATTTCCACCTCCATTTTTTTTTTTGCTAAAAACAAATGGGACATCGTCGTCCTCTGATTGGTAATGCCAAAAGTCTGACTTTTACGATTCCTCTCCTCTTATACTTCATAATTCACTGAAGTCTACTAACTCTGATCATTAAGTAGCCCCTAATGTCATTCACTTCTGTGTCCACCCTCAGTGCTATCAGTGTGGTCAGTCTGAACCTCCCTCAACCTTTCCCGCCACTGCAGCATCACCCCCCCCAATCTTTTCTCCACACCTCCGGCCTTGCTACCCTACGCTCTCCTCCACCTTGCAACCAGAGTAATAATGTTTACGTAATGTTATAGTCATTCCCCTGCATTAATCTTTTTAATTGTTTCCTATGAGCCATTGGAAAAAAAGTCTAAATTTTATAACATGGCTTATAATTGGATGATCGAAATCTCTTTTTTACATGAGGCAATCCCAGTTTTCCCAGGACAGTACCAGTTTATATACATTGTCCTGGTGTCATTATTAAGAAAACTGTACTTTGACTCTCAGGAATATCCTAGTTTAGAAGATAAATTACACAGTCACTTTACTTCAAGTATTTTGGGTTTTTTTAAATGATTCTTTCTTATATTTTTAGTCCCACATTTTACCATCCCTTCAATTGCTTTCCTGAGTCCCAATCATACTAAATTTCTTTCAGTCTTCACTAATGGATTTTCATCATCTCTTCAATTGCTCTCCTAAGCCCCAATCATATTAATTCATTTCAATCTTCCCTAATGGTTTTTCACCAGTGGACCTTAATGCTTTGTTTCCTTGGACGGGATCTACTCCTCAGCCCCAAACTTTGCCTATGTAACTACTTCTAATCCTTTGCACTTCAGTCCCAATATCACCCCCTCTGAGGCATATTTCCTGGCCCTGCTTGGACTTTGTTAAGTAAATCTGGTTGTCATTGATATAACATGATTATTTCTCTTCCATAGCAGTTCTATTCATTTCTTTCACATATTCAAGAATTACTTATTGAGTACCTAGTGTGTGCCAGGAACTCTTATAAGTATTTATTTGTGATTAGAGAACAAGCAGACAAAGATCCCTAGCTCCCAGAGCTAACATTCTATCATGGGGAAGACTTGCAATAAATAACACATATTAAAAAAAAAAAAGTAAATTATTTAGTATGTTAGAGGGTGATATGTAATAAGATAAAAGAGAGAAGAAAACAGAGCTAGTAAAAGTGCGTATGAATTTTGGGAGAACTGGATTTTGAGTGGATTGTAGGCCTCATGGAAAAGGTGACATTTGAGAAAATACTTGAAGAAAATGAGGGAATTATCCCTGTGATTGTCTGAAAGAAGAACATTCCTTCAGGTATAATAACCAGTACAAAGGCCCTAAAGTAGGAGTAGGAGTCTGACTTATGTGCTCCAGGAACAGTAAAGAGGCCCTCATATGCAATGGAATATTACTCAGCCATAAAATGGAACAAAATTGGGTCATTTGCAGAGATGTGGATGGTCCTAGAGAGTGTCGTACAGAGTGAAGTAAGTCAGAAAGAGAAAAACAAATGTATATTATCATATACATGTGGAATCTAGAAAAATGATGCAGATGATCTTATTTGCAAAGCATAAATAGAGACACAGATGTAGAGAACAAACGTATGGATACCAAGGGGGAAGGGGGAGAGTGGGAAGAATTGGGAGATTGGGATTGACATACATACACTATTGATACTATGTATAAAACATATAACTAATGAGAACCTACTGTATAGCACAGGGAACTCTATTCAGTGCTCTGTGGTGACCTAAGTGGGAAGGAAGTCTAAAAAATAGGAGATATATGTATACGTATAGCTGATTCACTTTGCTGTACAGCAGAAACTAACACAACATTGTAAAGCAACTATACACCAATAAAAATTAATTTAAAAAGATAAAAGAGGCCTTCGTGACTCAAATGTGATGATTTGATGGCAAGAGTACAGGAGATGAGAGGGAAAAGGTGAAAAGAGGTCAGATCATGTTGGGCTTTTTAAGTCAATGTAAGAGTTGTAGCTTCTACTCTGAGTGAAGTGGGAGTCATGATAAGGTTCTAAGCAGAGGAACAGCATGATTCCACCGGTGCTGAACTCCGTTTTAATACAATCACTTTGGCTGCTGTTGAGAATAGATGGTTTAGGTCAAGGATCCAGTGTATTTTCAAGTGGCATTGTTAAAAAAGAAAAAAATTCTGTGTATACTGTGAAGGTAGAGGAACCAGGATTTGCTGCTGAATGGGAAGTGAACTGTAAGAAAAAGAGAAGTGTAAAGAACTCAAGGTTTTTCACATAAGCAGCAGGAAAAAGGGAATGGCCATCAATGAGGGTGGGGGAGTAAAGGTTTAGTGGGAGCCAGGGGAGATACAGAGTTCAGTTTGGGACACAGTGAATTTCAAATATCTGTTAGACATGGAGAGGAAGATGTCAAACAAGAGATTAGATAGGAGTCTAGAGTTCAGGAGAGAGGTGTATCCTGAAAAAGTAAATTTTGCATTCCTGAGCTTACGTATTGTATTTAAAGCCATGAGACTGAACAAGATCATTGAGAAAATGATTGTGGGCAGAAAAGGGATAAAGACAAAGGACCAAATCCTGCAGCATGTCAATATAAATATCAGGATGATGAGAAGAAACCAACAAAGGAGACAAAGAAGGAGCTACTACAAGGTAGCAGGGAAACCAGATGGGTGTCCTGTCCTGGAATCCAAATGAATCAAGTGTATGCAGAGGGTGGAGTTACCAGCCATGTCTGATGCTGCTAGTAGGTCAAATAACATGAGAACTGAGAACTGGCCATTGCATTTAGCAAAACAGCGTTCTTTGTCTTGATAACAGCCCTTTCAATGACGTGGTAGTGGAGAATGCCAGATCAGAGGATTTTATGACAGAATGGCAGAGGACAATGTAGAGAAACTAGGTCTAGTCCACTCTCAAAAAGTTGTGCTGAAAAAGAGTACCAAGAAAAGACTTGGTGGCGATGGTAGATGTGCAAGAAAGTGAGAAGGGCAAGTTAATCAGGAGTATATGTAAGAGAATGAGTACAGTGATGGACCATGGAACTTAATTTAGGTAAGGAAGTGAAAAGACATCTGTTGCTTGAAGGAGACTGAAAAGCTAGTGAATTTAATAGATTATAGTTCCAGTGGGAATCAAAAAGGAGGGAGCTGGAAAGAGAAGAGGTGACAATAAGTATCAAAGAATGAGATGCCAGAAATAGAGCTTATGTGTAATCAATAATAATTATAAAATCTAGGGTATGACCGTGAAAGTGAATGGTTAAGGAATGATGGGAGAAAAGGCCATTAGTAGAGTATAATCTATAAAAAAACATGGAATCACTATGTGTACACCTGAAACTAATATAAAACTAATATAATGTTGTTAGTCAGCTGTACTTCAATTAAAAAAAAAAAAAACACTACGTGGGATGACAGACACAGGACTGAACAAAGAAAATAGTGAAAGATAGTGGGGACAGAGCTGCGATATTATAGGGGATGAAAGGAAAATGGTCTGAAAGAGACACTGAGAACATTGAGGGTATCTCCCCACTTCCAAAACACAGGCATCTCTTTAGGTGTTGCAGCCTTCAGAACTGCAGGGAAAGATGTCGGAGAAGAGCCAGGTTTTGTTAGGGGAAGGAAGGATTCAAAGAAGAACTTGTTTCTGTAACTGTGACTGCTTTCTAAAATTGTGTCTTCCCTCTGCTAAATTCTGACTTTCTCTTGATCATATCCCCCAAGCCCAGCTTGGTGCCAGACATCAGTGTTGGCAGAATTGTCAGGGAGCGACCACATTTCCTGTGTTGGGCAGGAAGATGGTAAAGAGGTAATTGGAGGTGATGTGGAGACATATTTGGGAGGGGTTGGAATTCAGAGAACATGGTTACTTAGGAAGCAGGTGGGGACTTATCTCCACTGCAAGAGTAGGGCTTAGTTTTACATAAATGGAGGTATGTCTGTTTCATTCCAAACGTAAATAAGGGGGAAAAAAACTGTTTGGTGAAACTCCCATGTTCAGTTGCTTGAAGATAGGGAGTTGAAGGATTTCTTCTGTGGTAACTTCTCTTTTCTCTCTGAATTAGATGACGTGGTCATCTGCAGAGGATAAATGTCATAAATATGGATTTGGATGAATAGTATTAAGACGCAAATCATATCATATGGCTTTATTTCGATAAATCAAACTTATAAAATTTCATGTTTGATCAGATCCAGTCACCTGATTAGTGGAAAAGTCAATCTCATTTTTTCTAAGATCCCCATCTCCCCTCTAAGATAGATTGAATTATAAATTAATCCTTATTTATGGTGCTAAAACACTGGCCGAGTGTACAGTTTCTGATGCCGACCGCCTTTGTCTCTGCTCAGATACTGGAATTGCTGACTGCCGGTCATGGTCATCACGTCCTTTCCTCGGGCACAGCAGCTCTAGACATCTTCTTACAGGCCCCTCGCAGGCGTCTTCCCTGTTGACCGTAGACACACCAGCCTACCCCTCCCTCTAATCTGAGTGTTGCCTATAGTATATGAAGAGGTACTAGCCTCTAAAACCCGACCTCCCACATTTATTTCAATGTTGAGGAATACCCAGATATTCTCCCCAGTCTTGTTTCTATCAACTTTCACACTCAGAAACATTGAGATGCCAAAACCCATGAGGTTTTTTTCCCCCCCTTTACAAACTCAGGCTGTTATAGTGAAGAAGGTGGCAAGGTCAGACAGAAGTCTGAAGGAAATGGAGAGTGTTTTAATAGTTGCTTCGAAGAATGAGACGAAATGAGGACTAAGGGCTTTCAGAAGGATGACCGGCTATCCATAAGAGCATACATGAAGTGAGTGATCGTAAAATATGGAGGCACTTATCCGTTAGATTGGATTATTTCTTCCAGAAGGGGAGAGACATCCACTTTCCATATACTGATGTTTAGACTAGTTTTTAAATGTTAATTAAAAATCTCAAAGGAATTTGTTTCTTCCCATTACTATTCCTTGAGTATCCCAAGAATTCAAAAGCCTTAAGCTATTTAGATTTGCTCTTCTTATTGCCCCAAGGTATTTCCGTGGCTCCTGTGCTCATGATTTTCTTTTAGGTCAAAGAAATCAAATGTCATGATTTCAGAGTAGCCCTTCTCATCACCTAGTGAAAAGCTCATCCCTCCTCTAGCTTCCTATCCCCACTATTCCGTATCACATAATTCTGTTTTATTTTCTGCATGGCATTTAGCGTTATCAGGAATTACTTTTTTCACTTCTTTGTCCACTCGATTATCTTAAAGATAAATCCATATGTGTAGAAACCTTGTCTGCCTTGTTCCTTGCATATCTCAAGTGCCTAGACTAGTGCTTGCCCCACAGAGTACTTAATAAATATTTGTTGAATTAATATAAACATTAATGGTTCTAATGTAAAAAAGCGGTTATAGATCAGTAAGAGAAAGATAACAAAATGGGGGAAAAAGATATAATGAGAAATCCACAAAATGGAAATGGCCTAAATTTTTTTCAGAAATTTTAAATAAATATAAATGGAAACAAGGTATTTTTTTAACTTAAATTTCTAAGTATTTCAGGATTTCCCAAATCTTATGTTTCTTACTATGGAGCTGGTTGCAGCAAATACACTTTTGCACAAATACAGAAATTTTTTTATCCATGCGGACAAAAATACCCATATTAAAAAGCAATAACCTTTGAGATTAAAGGATAAACAATATACAGTATATTTCCTGGTTATACTGGCTGTATTTCATCTCACTTTGATCATTAAATGATTGACAGGTCCTATAGGTTAGGTGGCAAATGCTTTGATGGATTTTCATGTCTCATTGTTCCAGGTACTGTGGCCATAGACTTGCAAGACACAAGCTGTAGGTCAGCAAGTGGCCCTACCCTGTCTCTTCCTTCAGAAGGAAACAAAGAAGTCAGAAGACCCAGCATTGCTCCTGTTTTAGAGGTTGCAGATACGTCATCAATTCAAACATGCGATCTTCTAAGTGATCAATCAGAAGATGAAACTACACCAGATGAAGAAATGTCCTCAAATGTGGAGTATGTAAGATTTACTGGGATTTGTGCTGGCCATCAAACACTAATATCCTTCCCTTCTGGACATCCTAGAATCAATCCTACATGCTTCTACCAAAACACCCTTCCTCTTAGCCAGTATCTCTCTTGATGATAAAGTATCCTAAGTCCTCAAATTTCTGGCTTCAACAGCTATTGACAGCCTCATTTTTCTCTATATTATCCTTTATCCTTAAAGAAAAAAATAGGTAAATCAGCATTTCCATGATATAACCTATATCATATTTTACATATTTTTCTTTAAGGATACAGTTTGTGTATTCATAATTATATGATTTTGTTGAATTATAATGTACCTTCTACCTCTCATTTATTTTTTCACCTCCATATTGAAGTTCAATCAATTATTCAGTGACATGGAATGCAGCTTCTTCCATTAAGCTTCTCTTATTTCAGCATTCAGCAATCATTTTTATTCAGGGTACATCAATAATATTTTGAATGAATGAATAAAGAAAGTACTAGTTCTCTTTATTAAGATTCCATAACAGATAGTATCAATGTTTAAGCTATTAATCACATTTTAGCCTACAGTAGAGTTTGTTTACTTGTTGTATTCATATATTATGTTGGCATTTCTTTTTTTTTTTTTTTAATACATGTGACCTAGAATATCTTTTTTTTTAACAACAGCCATTTATTTATATTTTATTTTATTTATTTATTTATTTTAATTTACTTATTTTTATTATTTATTTATTTTTGGCTGTGTTGGGTCTTCATCTCTGTGCAAGGGCTTTCTCTAGTTGTGGCAAGCGGGGGCCACTCTTCATCGCGGTGCGCGGGCCCCTCACCATCGCGGCCTCTCTTGTTGTGGAGCACAGGCTCCAGACGCGCAGGCTCAGCAGTTGTGGCTCACGAGCCCAGCAGCTCCGCGGCACGTGGGATCCTCCCAGACCAGGGCTCGAACCCGCGTCCCATGCATTAGCAGGCAGACTCTCAACCACTGCACCACCAGGGACGCCCCTATGTTGGCATTTCTTGAGGAAAGCACAGTGTTCAACAGTCTTGACAGTGGAATCTGAAGGAATTTGTGTCCCATGGCAGTTCTACCTTATACTGGTTGTGTGCAAGTGACTTTGATTAAAATCTTCTGACCCAGGATGCTTTATCTGTAAATAGTGTTCATATGAAGATTAATTGAGATAACAGAGTAATGTGCTTAGGACAATGGTTTGTGCAGAGTAAGCATTCAATGAGTATTAAATACTATTTGGTGTAGTATTAGTCATAGTGGCAAAGGTAACATCATTCAAACACTTCTAATATTTTTCATATAATAGAAGTTCAATCAATGTTGAAGTGAACTAAAATGAACTGAAATATAATTGAAACTTAGAAAAAGCCATCTGTTAGTCCTTCACACTTTTAAATATTTATTACAAGAAACTTACACATACCCACAGAAGACAAGTCCACTCTCCAAGAAATTAATAATACTCAAATAGATTTATGAAATATTTGACAGGAAGAAGAGGTTTGACCACCAGTGTATTTCTAGAAATGGTGTTGTGTGGTGTGATACAAATTCTTTCTTTACATGTACTGAAAAAACTGAGGTGGAATTTTTTTTATATCTAGAAAAATGAAAAAGATGTTGAAGTAATAGTGGGAGACTATCAACTTGTAAACTTGCAAAATGTTCTCCATTTTACCATCCTAGCTAATGATGTCTGGAAAATAGTTCTAAGTAGATTTGAAATTTCTTGGTTTGAAAGATGAATTTTCTTTATCATAAAAGAGCTTTCATACTGGATAAAATAACTTTGCCTCTACTAAATTTTCTTTTATTTCTTAATTTTCATTTATGCTGCTAATGTTTGAGAGTTTCACTTTGAAAATTTTACAGCCATAATGTGCAGGTGACTATTTTTATAAAGTCAGCAAATAAACTGAGTATCTTTGATAATATTTAAGCATGATTCCAGCAAAAACTCTGGCTTTTGTGTGGGTCTAATGGAATAATTTACTCAATTTAAAATAATTTACTCTTTTTTGGTTATGCATCCATGACTGATGAATATTGATAGAGTGAATCATAATAATGCATTTTGCTTTAATATATTTTGTAAAGATTAACATTACTATTTTCTAAAATGTGTCTAAATCTTTTAAACTGAGGATTGGCAAACTTTTTCTGGAAAGAACCAGCTAGTAAATGTTTCCAACTTTATGGACCATGTGGTCTTTGCCCCAACTACTCAACTCTGTTTCTGAAGCATGAAAGCACCCGAAGACAATACATAAAATGAGTGACCATGACAGTATTCTGACAAAACTCACTTGTGGACACTGAAATTTAAATTTCATGTAATTTCACGAGCTGAAATATTATTCTTCTTTTGACTTGTTTTTCCAACCATTTAAAAATATTAAAACTACTTTAGTTCACAAAACCATGTGATGAGCCAGATTAGGTCCATGGGCCCTGTTCTAAACTATTTCCATATCAAAATAAAGAATTACTGCATCTAACTTTATCAAAGTAGAGGGACATGGCTATAACTTGATTGTCTGACTTTGCCTGCATTAATTCAAGGCAATTCAATATTTCATATTGTTTTACAGATATGCTAAAGGCTACCCACCTTACTCTCCATATATAGGAAGTTCACCCACTTTTTGTCATCTCCTTCATGAAAAAGTGCCATTTTGCTGCTTAAGACTAGACAAGGTAAGCACTTACTGCTGTTATTTTCTGTAAAACTAAAATGATGGCATTGTGTAATTACATGTATTTAAATAATTTTTTATAGTCTTTTGACTAAAATATGTTAAAAGAATATTATCTTTCAAATGTAAATGTAATACATAAAGTGGTGAATTTTACTTTCTTAACTGCACTAAAGATTACCCAAGTGCTGTACCCTCTACTAATGTAGCCAACGAGTTGGTCAGTCTTTGTTTCAAAGAGAAAAACAAAGATGCCAGAGCCTCAAACCAGAGTCTCCCCAGATCATTTTGGCCAGATGCGCTCTATTTATTTTACTAGACATTTTTGCCTCAAATCTCAAAGTGGAATCGATTGACATGGTGAAATTAGCTAGTCATAATTCACTATTGAATTACTAGACTGGAAGTGTCTTGCTTAATGTCCCCTTTCCTAAAGATTTTGCAGTAGTTCTTGGTTCCTGCCTTGATATTCAGGAGAAACCATCCAAAACAGAAAGATTCCAAGAAAGCAGGAATCTTTCTCTTTCACAGTATGACCACTGGACATGACCTGGGTAAGAATTTGTTCTCATGATGAGTCAGAGGACAGATAAAAAGAAGACTCTCAAACCGCCCATCTCCCAGAAATTAAAATGTGCCACTAATTCTAACCAGGAATTTCTTCCTTTATTCTATATTTTGGAGTTAGCTGGAGTTAAAATCCCAGCTTTCTGCTTACAGGCTCGGCCATTTGGGCAAATAACACTATCATTAAATTTCAGTTTCCATATCTCCAAAATGCTTGTAATTTTAATATGAACCTTATAGGGTTCTTGTGAAGATGATATAAATTCGTGCATGGAAAAAGCTTTTCACAGTGCCAGGAACGTAAAGGCACTTAATACATTTTGTTAATATTTTTACTACTATTATTTTTTCCATGTGATAAACATTATGAATCTTGGCTGTTGCTGTCACTCTTGAGGAAGATTAGCAGAACATTAGAAAATTTCTGCCTCTATCTTCCTAAGGTTTTTTTGTGAATCCTTACCACTGCTCCCAAATGTTCATCTGGGTCCATTAAGATGGACAGTTCCGTCTCTCGATGCCTTATTTTTTGTCAGTCCTTGTTTTACTTTCCTGCTTCACAGCATTTCTAGCGCTGGCTCGCTCTGCATCTTTGGTAACCTTGATGCATCTTAAGCTTCAGAACCCTTCTCCTCTATTGGCCCCTTCCGAGAACCTGTGACTGATTTTTTATGTATGACTTTTGTGGGTTTTTTTCCTTAAAGAGGATTTCCAAAATAATATAAGCTTTAGGTCCCATAAAGCTTGGGTTCACATCTGGTGGCATTTTACTTTTTAACACACAAAGATGAAAATAATGTTGGGAAACCAAAGAGTCGAAATGATTCCACTGATTCCCAAGAAGGGAACCTGATACAGGAAAAGCTGAGCTTTCAGAGATGAGGCTTGCTGGAGGAGAAACAGTCTTTTAAAGCCAAAAGACAAGTTGTCTCTTTACCAAAGTAAAAAAGCGATGTTTCCGAGTATCGTTGATTGGCCGATAACATCTGGGGTTATCCATTCTTTAGGTGGCGTTAGTCTGGCTGGAGGTGGTGGTCTGCTCTGTAAATGAGTGCCCACTTTGCGATTAGCAGATGGGGTTATGCAGCCAATCCTACTGTGTCCATGAAGTCTGTGAGCAGGTATTTTGTTGCCCAGTCCGTCTTGCATCAGTATCAGCAGGCTCGTTTTTGGCCAAGGTTTATCAATACTGAATTCCCTGTTTTGTCCTTGTTCTATTTCTTTTTTTTTTTCTTACTAGTTGAGCTACTTCTAAATCTTCTAAATTAGTTCTTTTACCTCATTTGATCTCGTAAAAATGAAGTTCTTAATAATCTCAGCCTCAGCCTGTCATCCTTCTCCTTCCACCATCTCTTTGTAAGTGACCTAATTTCATGTGGCTTCAGATCCTGTTTATAGTAGTAATTCTCCAATCATACTTCCAGTGAAGACTTCCTGTTCTTTTCCTTTACCATTCCCCATTTCTCCATTCTTTCTTATGCCTTAATCCTTCCTGCTGGATTGATCTTCCTACTTCCATGATTATAGCTTTTAGAAATTCTACTAATGAGATCCTATTAGTGGTAAATTCTTTCAATTTCACTTTCCCTAGATATGTCCTTATTTTGTCCTCCTTCTTGAACAGTAGTTTTGCTCGGTGTCCAATTCCAGGCTCTGAGTTTTCTTTTTCTTTTAGCCTGTTAGGATTTTATTTACTACCTTCTACACTCCACACTGCTGATGAGAAGTCAGCCATCGTTCTAATTTGTGTTTCTGGTAGTTAAAGCTCTCTTTCCTCTCTGGCTGCTTTTAAGATCTTCTTGTTGTCTTGGCTGTTCTGCACTATGACAATGTGTATGACACTGGATTTCTCTTTATTTATTTGGATTAGGATTCATTGGGTTTCCAGAACCTGAGGATTTGGATATTTCATTCATTCTAGAAAATCCTCAGTCAATATTTATGTGAATAGTGCTTCTTGCTGATTCTCGCATCTCTTTTTCAGGTATTCTGTTTAAGTGTGTATTAGACATTCTCACACTATCTTCCAAGTATCTTAATTTTTCCGTACTACTTTCTCTTTTCTTTCTGTATTCTGAGTAATTATTTCAATTCAATCATGCAGTTGATCCCTTCAGATGCATCAAATGGGCAATTTAAATCATCTTTTGAGTTTCTGTTTTTAATTGTTATATTTTTAGTTCCGGAATAGAGTATATGTAATTCTTTAAACATTTAAGTGAATATTTTAAATACCCTCTTGTTCTTTGCTCATGCTTTGAATGTTCTCTTTTATTTCTTTAAACATAGTAAACATGCTCATTTTCTATTCTGAATCTTATAACGGTGAAATCTGGAATCTTTGTGAGTCTAATTCTGTTGTTTATTGTTTCTGCTGACTCAAAGTACCTTGTTCCCAACAATGTTCTGTAATTTTTTATTAAAGAATAAAGGCAGAGAACATTCCAGAGTTGATGATGAATCCACAGATAATCAACAAATCTCAACCCAAATAAAAAGAAACCCTCATAAAGACATATAAAGATTAAAAAAACACTAAAGCAATTCTCCAGGCAGATAATTTTGTTTAAAAGGATCTTGATTTAATAATGCTAAGTCCAGTAAATTCTAGCTCCCTAGGGAATAGCAAAATATCCTCAGAAAACACATTTTGGTAATGTGTTGTCATTTTGTTGTTGTTATTATTGTTAACATTAGTATTTTACATTTGAGTATTTGCATCGTTATCTTGCCAGCTCAGGTATACATTTAGACAATTAGGGTTTTTTTCTTTTAATTTTTGTTTTTGTTTTTTAACCAAAAAAAATCCCTTTCGATATCGATATCCATCCTTTTGGTATTCCATACTTGGAATGTTCCAAGATTATTTAATTTTAATACTACTCTATTTCTGGAAATAAAGTCAGAGGCAGATTATTTATTTTTTTCCAGCTTTATTGAGGTATGATTGAAAAATACAAATTGTGTATATTTGAGGTATATAACATGATGCTTTGATATACATATACCTTGTGATGATTCCTTAATATTGATACCCAGATGTCATCTGGCAGCAAGTTTCAGTTTGCAGTAGAACATGCGTACACTGTGTTGCTGCCTTTTCCTTCCCCACATCAAGCTGCATACCTGCAATTCATTTGTCTTGTCCATGTACACCTTCAGGCTGGAGAACTGGGCATAGAAAAATGTAACTATTTTCATATTTGTTAGAAAACAAAGGATTTACTAGGTTAGATTAATTTCACATTTCCAGATCTTCTAAATATTTTTACCCAATATTAGTGGAGTATAAAAATGGCCTTTCTTTGTATAATTTTTCTTCTCTAGAGTTGCCAGCATAACTGCTATGAGGATGCAAAAGCCTATGGATTCAAAAATAAGCTAATTATAGTTGCAGCTGAAACAGCTGGAAATGGATTGTATAATTTTATCGTTCCTCTCAGGGCATATTATAGACCAAAGAAAGAACTTAATCCCGTAATACTGCTATTGGATAACCCGTAAGTATATTTTAAAATGTACAAACAAGACAAAAATTTGTTAATATTTTATCAAAAATAATTTAATTTACTTAGAATATTTTAAATCAGATACATTATGGCACATGATTCATTGAGAGATATATTCTGTGCTGTGGTAGAAAACAACCATTGTATATGATCGATCGTGTTTCACAAATACAACTTAAAACATCACCGGAGTACTCTGAGCCTTTTATTTAAAAAAAACTATTTTTGCAAGTGGTCATTGCTCTCTACCAGTGGGAAGCATGCCACTGAAATAATTATAGTTATTTTCATTAAATTAATCAACTAGCCTGGAAAATCTCTGCCAAAACTGGACAATTTCATTGTCTTTGTAAAGAACCATTAATTATCAGAGGAGCATATTAATGATCCATTTTATATCATACCATTACACATCATCATAAGTTCTTATGATTCTTCCACTGTTAAAACATATATTCTGTAACATAACATGAATAGTTTGTGCTTTGCCATTTTCATTTCTTTTGAAAATATTTGATATACTCTTGTGAAATAAGACTACTTAAACATTTCAAAATCCTTATACGAATATTAAATATATATCTCTAAATGCTGTGGTCAAATCCATTGTATACTAAAATTGCAATATTTTTCTCTCTGATTCAGATTAGTAGCAGATGGTCCTTAAATCAATACCATATTTTAGATTCCTCCAACTCTCCTCTTAAACTCTAAAGTGATGCAAATTTCAGGGTAAACCAAATGAGCCCAAAATCTGCTGCCTTGTCTCTGCTTTTAAAATTTATCAAAAGAATTTTTTCAAAACAGAGATATCTCCCCAATATATTATAACTTCATGACATTATTTATTCTGAATATATGAATATCAAGATACTCATTGATGCATCTTGTTTTAGAGTCAGTATCTCAATGGTAATCAACTCTAAAACTTGAGCACACCTCTAGAGGTTTCAGTTGAAGAATTTTCAGGTCTGATGTCTCAATGACTTTTTTGATACTACTTTAGCATCCAAGGAAAGGTGAGGTAAATTTAGGGCAGTTGTAGGGGAACAAAAACTTGGACCCAATGTCAGAAGAAATAAAAGCTTAATAAAAGAAATCTTGGGAGAATAAAAGTTGGATTACTGGAAGGCTAGGGTGATAGAGTATGGTGGCAAAGCACCTCCAAGGCCTTGGGATATATCCCTTATTCTGGAACTTCTGTGGTAGGAGGCTCTAAGAAACTGGCTAAGATCTGGCACATAAGAGATGCTCATCAACTATGTGAATTCAGAAGTGTCCAATTTTGGCTCTTTTTGCTTATGGTGTAATGTGTCCACTGCCTTAAAGATGAATTTAAGACAGGGGTATTTACAAGCTGATTGACTTAGAGCATTCCCATCTCGGATGGCTTGGATCAAAGTGGATCAGCTCAGGCCCCAGAATACAGAGAAGCAGATAGGAAGAGGCTTGAAAAGAAAGAAGTGGCACTGTGCCTACAGCAGCCCTGTGATAAAGCAGAGGGTAAAAACTATCCTTTCACCTTGTTTATATTATTTCAAGGTATAATTTCTTGTCCTGATGTGTAAATCTCCTAATTGGGTTCTTGGTCCCGATTTCAATGTGTATGTCAGAGGGTTTCTCCACACCTCCAGCAAGCAATGCTCAGGACACCAGCTCAGTTCTAGGGGAATTCAACTCACTTCTGACACCATCTACCCAGAAATAGCGTCGGATTCGACAGGTTGAAAGTTCAGTCTTACAAAACTGTCCCACCCCCACTTCAGAAGCCAATCACAAACCAGGTTATCACCCCATAACTGAGCAGCTATAGATGGGAAGTTCCAGTGACCCCCTCCTTGGACTTCAGATGCCATTGCATGTCTAGGTTGTTACCTGTACTTCTGACTGAGTGGCTGTAGATCGGGGGTTCCCACAACCACCTACTCAAGGTCAAGTTATTTGCTAGAGCAGCTCACAGAATTCAGAGAAACATTTTACTGACCAGATTGCCACCTTATTATAAAAGCATATAACTTGGGAACAACTGGATGGAAGAGATGCACAGGGCAAGGTATGGGGAAAGGGCATGGAGTTTCCATGCCCTCTATGTGGGCACCACTATCACCAAATCTCTACCTGTTCACCAGCCCAGAAGTTCTCCAGACTCCATCCTTTTGGGTTTTTAATGGAGGCTTCATTACATAGGCACGATTGATTAAATCATTGGCCATTAGTGATTGAACTCAATCTCCTGCCCTTCCTCCTTCCTCAAAAATCACGGGGTGGGACTGAAGTTCCAACCCTCTATTCAGGTTGGAACTTCACTTTCCCTGGCAAACAGCCCCATCCTTAGGTACTTTCCAAAAGGCACCTCATTAATTTAAACCCAGTGGTCCTGGAAAGGGGCTTGTTATGAAGAACAAGACACCCCTTTCACCTTTTTTGGCTCTGAAGTGATTTCAGGAACTGAGGATTAGAGACCAAATATTACGACAAAAGATGCTCCCATTGCTGTTATCACTGAGGAAATTCCAAGGGTTTTGGGAGCTGTGAGCTAGAAAATGTGGTGAAGACCAAATATATGTGAGAAATCTGAATGTGAATGCCAAATATACATTCCTTATAAACCACAATAAAAGAATCAGTCTTGCCAAATTTGGGAGTGGAGTTTACTCCATGGAATGGAGATGAGCTCCACTCCTTTTCCATATCCAGTCTTGCTAAGTAATCTTATCTCAGAGTCACTAATCCCCCTCTCTCCCCCTTATTATTCCAATGAGCAGGTGGCAGGAGCTAGGATTTCTTAACCTGTGTACCTGGTGTAGACTTTGGAATTGCCTTAACTAAATCAGCCTCTTTCTGTTTGGTTTTGAATTAACAGGTTACCAAAATGCCCAGTGACTGAATGATTGATTGATTGGTTTGTATATTAGAAATATAAAAATCAAGTGGTTGTTTCTAGAGTCTTAATTCCTGAACCTGATCAATCATAGAAAAATCTGAAGACTCTGTTTCTCTTAGTTACTGGCAAACTGGTCAGTATTTCAATATAAATATAGATGTAGCTTTTATCAGAGAATATTTTATCTGAATAGTACCGTAGCGACTATTTAATAAAATTAATATTCTTTGCCACCACCCTCTGCTTATTATAGTAATAATTGTTGACCATTTACTACATGGCAATCATCATAGTAGATACCTAACCTTTATTTCACATTGTATTTCCATAAAAAATATATCCATGTCATATAGTGATGATTTATCCTCAGAAAGATGTACCAAGCAGCTTAAGATCTCAAAGCTTACAAATTACAATGATAACATTTAAAGAATTCAGTCTGTGTGACTTGATTACACCACTGCCTCTTATTTCATAGAAAGGAAAAAACAGGCCAAAGAAGTTAAATGATTTTTTCCAAGGTCAATTCTAGAATTAGAACCTTCTCTGCAATTCATAGTTCACTGATCTTTCAACTATGTGACCTTACTTTACTTACAGGTTTTTGATATATGCAAAAATACATTGTTTGTCAATTGTTTTTAGAAACAAGAATATTTTAACTTTAGAATATTTTGCGTTAAATTTTTTCTTTGCTTTCCTAAGGACTTACAGTTTGGAATCTAGCTATTCACATGATGTTGTTTGTTAAATGATTTTAATGGGGTTTGACTTTTTTTCAAAGGATTGGGATGAAAACTCGGGCTGTAAAATTTATCAGCTTCCTGTGCATTTCCCGAAAGCGGTATCTAACATTTTTATTTGTTGTTCTCTGTTCCTTTGATTGAGAATGAGGAAACAAAAACTAAACACCAATAAATAACGTTCCAGGAAGTTTTATGCAATCCTCTTCTTTTTTTTTAAACAATGAGATACTTGTTTCTCTGCTGTGGCTAGTATTTTTCAATCTATCCTATAGTATTACAAAGAAATATGATGTTTTCTTTAAAATATTTCTGGGTTATAAGAATTTGCACACTAATAACTGTACACACTTCTACAATTATTAGTTAGCTTAGTGGGGTTTGACTTTATTTTAAATGCACATGAGCATTGCTGAAAATAATATCAATACATGGCTACTTAGGAAATTTAGTTGAAGACCAATTTATTCAATATACCAGAAACAAATTTAACAGATACCACAAATATGGGATTTAAAAATGTAAATTAAATTTATGATATTCACATACATAATATGTCAAAATAAGTCTTCACAATGTTTCCAAATAGAAAGACTTCCCCATTTCATATGGTAATTAAATAAAACCCGGGCACATTGGAAAACATCTTACACTTGATACTGGTTCATTAGAGCTGGTCTCAGTTCTGATTGATTGGCCATCTGTTCTATTTGGCCTGTTGTTGTACCACACTGATTTTAAATATTTTGATTACCATCTCACCCTGAAAGATCATCTAGTCATCTCATGATACCATTTCATATGAGACATGGAAAAGAGAGTCAAACACTTTGGAATACATTACCCAATGCTACACAAGGTTAAAGTACAAGATCCAGGCTTATCTTCTTAATTTTTACATCATCTTGTTTAAACTATCCCTTTACTAAATCAATCTTCTTTCCACATATAGCTACAAGTAAGCTCCAGTTCAGCTTATTTCAAAAGTAATGATAAACTGTCTGATATGTCAGGGTCCTTATTAAAGACATTCAGACCTTAGACTCATACAGATCTGAAATAAGATCTAAGTTTACCCTCTTGATAGGCCTGTTGCGTATTATGGAATTTCTGTAAGCCTCAATTTTCTCATTTATAAAATGAGTAGAACATTTATCTTAAGTTATTTTGCGAGTATATAAAATGATGTATATGAAGCACTAGTACAATATCTGACTCATAAAAGGCAGTGAGGAAATGTCAGTTTCCCCCCTTCTACCAATCAAGAGAAGGACATTGTCACTATTTAAACTGATGGGCGAATTTCTGTGAAAACCCAATTAACAAAAGGAAATTTATTTCAAGTTGTTGAAATTAAGCTACTACTATATTTTTAAGGGAGAAATAAACTTCTTAAAAGTGGAATTATGAAATGCTAGTAAAATAAACTCTCACTGCATTCTTTTCTTGAATTTGAAATTAAAAAATTAAGTTCATTATAGTTATTAGTTAAATGGGAAAAAATGATCTTCAACTTGCAAATCCATGCCATTTCCCAAAACTTTTAACTTCCTATCAATAGCTAGCTAATTCATATTTGCATATAATGAAAATTTTTATATATAATGAAGATATTTTAAATATAATGAAGATATTTAGACTCAAATAATCATGTTTCTTAATAGAATTACAGTTAGGACTCTGATGAATGATGTGCTCATTTTTTTTACTAAGCAGTTTAGTGCCATAAAAACCTTTGCCGATTTACTTAAATGAGCCAACATAATCCATATGAACGTATAGTTGATACATTCTTTATATTTCAGGTTTCCTTTTAAACCACCTTTATCAGTAAAAGTAGTGCATGGATCTGTTTGTTATACAAGTTGAATTTTGCAGGGTATGGCATACTAAACTCCCTACATTAGATATGCTTCATCAAGATTATATGTTTACCAGGTTTCAGGTGAGTTGCCTTGCCTTGTAACATAGCTGGATTCATGTAAGGATAAACCATGCTACCACAATACAGATGTTAATTTCTAAGGATTTGAAAGATTGTTTGTGCATTGTAAATACATGTTTGTGGCAGAATTGCATGTCAGTAAGATTCATGAGTTTTAGGAATATATAAGGCAATAATTTTGATGTCTAAGTACTTTGAATGATTTCTACTGGACAAAACAAAAAAATACAAAGGCCAAATCTTCAGTTTTAGCTCTAACAGAAGAGTTGGCATAACGTAAGGACTAGTGACCCCGGTACTTCTTATCGCATGGAAAATTTTTGGTATCTTTATTAAGTTGAATTATTCAATAACATTAACTACTGTTGCAAGACTTTGGAAGACAGATATGTTACAGTGGACAGATGGTCAGCAAAGATAGTGTAAATAATTGAAATAACCTGAATTTTAAAAAATGAGGAGGTTATTCCAGACAGGGTGTAGCTCTGCAATTAATAATGAGGAATTATGGACCCAGCTCTGCTACACAAGTTATTGAGCTACTCACTTTATCTGACTGGAACTATGTTGGAGCAAAGAGAGATAAAACAAAATAATAACCCCCAAAATGACAGTCAAAAGGATCTTTCAAAGCACCACAGAATCTCAGTGCTGTCCCTGTCTTGTGTCACTTGTATCCTGACGTATTCTTCTATAATCACGAGGTGGGTAAGAGACATGGAGGGTCTTGAATCAGCAGTGAGAATAACCCTTCTAATTTTAAGATGCAGAGCAGTGCCCAGAAAGAGAAGAATTGGCAGGCACTAGCCAAGACCACTACTGGGACTGTATATGATTATGTTTGTTGAAAACAACCTACAGCATGAGCTTTAAAAATATTTGTAACCTGTGATTCACTAATGTGAAAAGTTTTATGAATGTTTTGGGGTAAATGATAAAAACAAATGCTAGAAAAAGAGTCATCCAAAAATGTCCAGACGAGTAACATTTATAATAGCAGGATATTGGAAATAGCTTGTAACTCCAGTAATTAATAGCACAAAAGTGAAAATAACATAAATGAAATAATTGAGGATTTTTAAAATGAATTGTAGTACATTTATAATATGTAGTAATATGGGGCCACTTAAAATGTTTAGGAAGTAATTTATTGATGGTAGGAATGTAATCAACAGGGAGAGTCTTTGGAAGTTTTCTTTTTATGCTTCACTGCACTGAGCATTATTTTTCTTTAGAGTGGAAAAAGATGAGCATGATCAACAGGAAGAAAATAAATCAGGGAGGACAAGACTTCTTCAGGCTGGGAGAAGCACCTGGGATATTGCAGGGGCTGTACTGCCCTTTGCCTAGAGGTTCCCTTTGCTTCTCCTTTACTGAGCCAACTCCTACTCATTCTTCAACATCCAAATTAAATATTTCCTCTGTGAAGTGATCCTGAACTCTGTCTCCTGAGTGCAACCTATTCCTTACTTTTTCAGATTAAAACGTGTTGTAATTTTGTGCTTTTACTTATGTGTTCCAAAAACTCTATTTCTTACAGTACAAGTTAACATATTCTTTTTGCATACACCTGCGTATACTAAAATGTCTGTTAGATAAAACTTTTTGGATACATATATGCTGAGTGAATAGATGGATGAAAGAATTAATAACTTTACAAACTGAATACAGTAGATTAGGTAATTTCTAAGGAAGCTTCCAGGTTCATGATTCTTTCCCCAAATATGCATAAAGAGTAAAGATTTCAGTTGCAATACAGATTTGTTCAACAATATATATTGAGGAAATCAGTAATGTAAAAGGTGAATTACTTTAATTTTAATTTTATATAATATATATATATTGATGGGTACATATACTATATTTATTTATTGATATGTTGATATATTAAGGAACATGTTGTGATTCTGTATATCCCTTGGAGAAAATTGCTCTTAATAGGCATGCTAATTTACTTCCTTATGTTTTATAACATCAAAATAAAATCATCAGTTCCCCATTTTACAAGACTTTCTCAGCATGAATAATTTTAAACTCGCTGACAAAGACTTTTTAGTCATAAATTAAGAGTATCAATTCAGTGTTTTTGTAGAATAATGCCATAATGTTTCTGATTTAGAAAGCAGAAATACAACTTGCTTTTATCATTGTTGAGTGCATTGTATTATTCATAACAAGTGCAAATGACATTTTAAAATTAATGTTAAGAGAAAAGGCACTTAAAATTAATCTTGTCAACAGTGTTTAGTTTTGGAAATGAAAACTAAGTCAACTTACTTCCTTTCCCTAGAAGTGCTGCCACTGTTGTGACATTGTGTTTCATTTTGTAACCCATCTGCTACTTAGGCCAGATATGCATTTTCTGGATGCAATCTGTTGGTTTCCAATGGTTTACTACATGGTGGGCTCTATTGACAAGTAGGTGACAAAATCTTTGGCACACTAACTAGTGTGGTGTCCTGTGGTTTGTCATGTGCTGCACCCTGTGTTGCATGATGAGTGTAATTTGCCATTTCAGTGTTGAAAATATGATGTATATTGCATGTGGAGCTTATGTTCTCGTGTTATACATCTTGCATTCAAACTTCCTAAGCAGTAATCTGTTGTTGAATTAAAACAAATCTTGCTGCATGTCAATTTTGTTCCCTTTCTAAAGCTATTCCAGTTTTGTGTCATCTATAGCAGTAACTTTATTACTGTTAACATCTTTGTAGAGAAAACCTAGAATTTCAACATTGTGATGCATTGGTATCATTATCGTAACTTCTGGAAACATTCAAAATAATTTGGAAATGCTCATTTTAAATCCGATTTATTAATTGGAGCATTTCCTTGACAGTCTATTCTGGTAACATATTAGAGTCTCCCAAAAATTTTTTAATTAAAGGTCAAATGTGTGCAATGCTTCAGTTTTAAAATATAGATTGTTATATGCATAAACATGACATAATAACAAATACAAAAACTAAAAGATCAGAAAACTAGTATGCTTTTAAAATGTCTTAATTTTCCATTCTAAAAAAAATCAGCCCAGAGCATTCCAAATAAAATGCTAAAAGTTATCCACTGAGAACTTTCATGCTTACATTTCATCTTGTAGATGCTGAAAAAATGAAGCTTTGTAACTTTGACAGTGTTTATTCGCTGTGGACACATTAAAGGCCAAACAGATTAACGTATATTTAGCTTCCATTCTACATTAATATAATTTACGTTATCAGTTGCATAATACTAACCAACTAACTAAAATGTAGATGTACTAAAACTATTATTTAAATCCATGAAAGTGAAATCAATCCATATTTTATCAATAATAATGTTTCTTTGTTGTGAGGGTATTCTATTAAAATTCATTAGAACATTATATTTAAAAGATATAAAATAAACCTCTCATCTGTCTTTTTTGATGTAGACTATATAATGAATTCTCTGTCTATAAAAGTATTTACGGGGCGGAAAAGAAGAATGGAAAGGATCAAATTCCTAGGATTAGAGATGAAACAGGATTGGCTACAAGTTGCTAATTATTGAAGCTGGGTGATTGGTACAGGAAGTTCAGTATAGTATTCTCTTCTGCTTATGTTTGAAATTTTCCTTAAACATAAATAAGCAAAGAAAACTATGAATGAATTAGAACACACTCACAAACATTCACCTATATTCATTCCTTCTCATTCTAGTTCTCTTCGAAAAGGAAGTCAGAGAAAGGTAGAAAGAGGGGCAATGTCAGTTAGATTATCTGTAACCATTTTTCATCCATGTTGACTTTTTTCTTGGGCCGCCATCTGGTGACCAAACTGTGTAAAGCAATAGTGCTAAAGAAAAAATGGGTAGTGGCTTTGTAGATAAGATAGTGGGGAGAAATTATGATAGACACAGAATTATAAGAATAAATCGGTAGCCAAATAAAAAAAGGAAAGAAAGAATACAGTACAATATTAAATGAATATAAATAATTTAAAGTTAAAACATGAAGAACAAAAAAGTTTCTATGTGGTTCAGAAATGCCATTCCAATTTTATATATTTTCTATAGGTTCTATAGATTTCTTTAGATTTAAACTCATATTTAATAATAATTACTAAAATCATTTGCCAAAGTTATGTGTCAACTACAACGGCCAATATTTTGAGTATGGAATTAACTGATATATACAGGTTTAGGTAGTTAGTGACTATTTAGTACAGGAATTCTCATAGTTAAGTTTTTTGTTAAGTCTCAACTTCATTGATTTATTGCTGATGAAATATTCATTTTTTATTATCGCTTCTATTTTTGTATCTTTTTTCAGTCACGCTTACCTTCTACCACCTTATCTTTCCCTTTTCCTATATAAACAATTATAATTTTTTAATCAGGGAAGTAAAGATGGTAAGAAATGAAATATGAGAATGTGGATTACCACTATAATAAGGTCGGTTGAAGACATAAGATTTAGGCATCATTTTTATGGTACATAAGGGACCATATCACATTCATTTTCCACCTACTTCTTTCTCTTTAAAAAATGTATTTTAATAGATGTAAGAACAATTATGAATTTCCTAGATAAAAGGAACACCCTAGTAAAGTATTCGCAGAGATTTAAACTTGGTCATCATATTGATTGGATGTTATGGTCCTGGCCCCTCTCACCATAGGAAATTTATTTGGAATAATATTCTGTTTCCACAGTTTTAGCCATAAAATCCCTGCCACAGAACACTGTGCCTGATTCAAGTGAAATATTTTTTTCTGGACTACTCCTGGGGATCTTGGACTCAAAGCTTTGGTAATATTCTCTCACCATATAACAGAGTAAGAAATTCTGCCTCTTGCCTTCCCATAAAAGGAAAATTCCCTCTAGTGAATTAGTGAGATGACTAATTCAAGTGATCATGCACTTGGAGAAGATCGTTGGGGAACTGACTCTTTCATTTAAGAAGCTAAAAAGAGCTACTGTTCTTTAAGTTTTACACTTCTCATTTTAAATCAAAAGATGTAGAAATCAATTAGCCTAATTCTTCTTATCTATCTTCAATCAGTTCTGAACCTAGAATACTCTTGCATTCATTCAAGTTTTGATACAATCTCCCTTATCCAGTTCAGTCCAATTTTTGTAGTTTGTATGAAGCAAAGTCAATGAGATAATGGTTTTCTTAATTCAGCTTTATGGTAACATTTTTTAACATGTTTATTGCATCACTTATTTTCAAGGAGTGCTTAGCAATATTTTTAATTTGGCACAAATGTGATTACAGTAGGAGAAAGACCTGTACTGAATGGTTTTTATGATTTAAGGGATTGAGGCAACATCCAAATAAAAGTCTCATCAGAACATTTTTATGGTAACAATGGTTTTTAAATTCAGTGCTAAGTAAAATTTTTATCAGTGATAGAGGAGAAGACTGACTCTGTGGTAACTCATAGGAACTTGTGTCCTAGTTTAGCAATTATTTCCTGCAACCAACAAAATTAGTTCATTCAATCACTTGCTCAAAAGTGGCTAAAAGGTAGGCTTGAATGCAACCGATATTTATGTATTCTACGTGCTCTTGGCTGTGTAGAACCAATCTATAACACATAGCTTTACACAGATAAATAATAGACATTTAAAAATAAGTATTTTTAATAAATATATTTCCTTATTAGGCTTGACCATCTAAATTAATATGTGTTCATTTCTATTCTTACCAAAAGTGCCTCAGGGATAAAAAATGTGAATGTCGTGTCTTTGAAATAATGTGCTAATCGTAAAAACAAGGTTCTAACGTGTTCTAATTCTATTTGATTGTAAAATGGGTGTTTCCATGTTTTATTTATAAAATTAATAAGTATTATTAAATAAAGGTCCTTAATGCATGTGCTTTGAAATGGTTGAGATCTAATGAAACATAAAGAAACCCCAAATACAATTTACTTCATATCAGTAGAGAATATTATCTTATATTAGTTCCCATAATATCTGCCAGTGTCCACTCTGTGAAAGCCACGTATAAGGGCAACCTATACGCCTATAAGCGCAGGGGTGTAAGCAAGTTTTAGCACCATCCTAGTACTGAGCTTTATTGAAAGTTCATTTTTCTCTGTTGGTTTTTATCAAAGTCTAGACGATTTACTCAGGTGTGGAGTGACTTTCGCTGCCAACATGGTGGTTGTGGACAAAGAAAGCACCATGAGTGCCGAGGAAGACTACATGGCAGATGCCAAAACGATTGTAAACGTGCAGACCCTTTTCAGGTAAATGTCTGGGTAACCCAGCCCTTAAACATCTGTGAAATGTATGACTGTGACTCTGTGTATAAAGAATGAACATGAGGCATTTACACTGCAGTTATGTTTTTTCATTTCATCATAAAAAATACTTATTTAGGACCTAATGTATGGCTGGTACTGTGTGAAGTTTAATTTTTAACACCAGGTCAGCAGTTCTTTTAAAAATAAAAAGAATAATGCATTTGTTTTCTCGTATAGTTTAAGAAATTCTAAAAAACTGTGTGCAGTAGCAGTCATGATTTTTGCCAAACCACACATGTTTAATTTTGGTTTTATGCCCAGCAGTGGCCAAAGGTATGCATTTACATACTGAGTAACCAGGAAGAAAAGATTGCAAGGCTAATATACCCATGTTAGGAGGCAAGTCACAATGTTATCTTCACTTCCTCACGAAAGACACTTCCTGTCTTTCAATAATTAAACCCATCCGGGTAGGAATTCCCATTATGGTCATCTTTGCATAAGAATGAGCAATACTGACCAGAGAAAAGTTCATGCTGTGAGCAAAGTCAAAATTGCCAATAAATCAAGACATCGGCATCACTTGGAATGATTCTTCCTAAAATCGTCTTAAAGTTTAAATAACTAAAAGATCATTATTTCAGTTTTATGAATTTTGCAGAAGTCTAAGGGAAATATCTGAGCTACCCAATTACGAAAGTAAATAAAGCAATCTGAACTCTATCTTTATCTCCCCTCACTTCATACCTTTGTATTGTAGCAAACCATATATTGAGGATAATTATCTGTTTATAGTTTGAGGCCAGAATTCAGGAGAGAGAGCCAAGATGTGTGTCTCACTTAAGTTGACTATTTATTATATGATCTTAGGCAAATTACTTTCCTTCTCTAAACCTTGATGTCTTACTCACAAGGTTGTTGGAGATTTAAAAACATATAATGCCTGAGTATCTGCCTGGTCATTTTCAATTTCTCAATAAATGTTAGCTACTATAATTATTAGCCATAGACTTATCACTTACGTGGGGCAGAGTGGAAAAGCTACAGACCTTGGAACAATATAGCAACAAACTTCATCTGACATGATCTCTATCCCAGAGGTTCCCGCAGAAAATTACTGTGACTTAGAGTGTGTTTCTTAACCTCATTGAAATTCAGTTTCCCTCATCTATAAAATGCATGTGGAGAATAATTAACCCTTCTTACATTGTCAGTGTGAGGACAGGAAATCAGGTACGTAAAGAATTTGTCACAGCAATTGGAAAAATCTACCCTAACTTGCATTAGAACCTCCCCCTGTTCCAGAAGGAGTAATACACCCTCTAAAGTTACTGTCATGGGCAGTTCATTTAGAATATAGCTAACTAGTCATTGAGCTATGTAAATGGTACATTTAAAGGTAGCATAGCACATGTTGAAAATATGACATATATATATAAGCATTCTTTTTTCTCTAGAGAATGAAAAAGGAAACCACAGGGTAGAAAATGAATTCAGATGGATGAGATTTATAGCCAATGAATAAAGTAAAATCATACTTTTTGATTCCATGCTTGGCAAAAGCTAATTATAGTTTTAACAGGAGAGGGTCCTGGTCTTTTTGATTAAACATGCCATTTTAATTTTCAGCTTATTGTGAGTTTATTTCTCTTATGGTGACAGTTCTATTGATTTGACATATTCTCTGAATGAATTATTTTTATTTCAAGAGAATAATAAACCCCCATCTTACTGAGAGGTGCAAAGGCTCTAATTAATCTTTTTCCGTGAACTAGCTGACCAGAATAACTAAGGGCAGCTGCACACATGGTTGCTGATGGTGGGAAGGTTGCCTTCCCTGAGTACCTGGTGGAGGAGGCATCACATATTGGAAGAATGACTGGATGACTGAATGAGTGATTTTGGATCTTTTCACTATTAAGTTTACCTATCTTCAGCAGAATATTTTAGAAATTATGCGATTTGTATGGCTCATAAAAACATCTAGACTGAATGGTTTCAAGGAGAAATTTGAAAAGAACTATGAGATACCCAAATTTTGTTCTCTCTTCTCCTGTGCCCGTAAAGGCATTATCATTTTTCTAAGTACATAACAATATTTTTCAGGAGAAAAAAATTATGATAGACCCACAGACATAGAAAACAAACTTATGGTTACCAAAGGGGAAAAGGAGGGGAGGGATAAATTATGAGATTGGGATTAACATATACACACGACTATATATAAAATAGATAACCAACAAGGACTTACTGTATAGCACAGGGAACTCTACTCAATATTTTGTAATAACCTATAAGGGAAAAGAGTCTGAAAAAGAATATATATATATATATATATATATATATATATATATATATAGGTATGTGTAACTGAATCACTGTGCTGTACACCTGAAACTAACACAACATTGTGAATCAACTATACTTCAATTAGAAAAAATATTCAATTAAAATAGACTTTTAAAAAATCTACAAAACTTTTTTATGGAGTAATTCATCAGCTGTTAATCTAGGCATGCTAAACTAGGCTAGTCTTACATAATAAAAGAGTCAGATACCAGTGGGTCCCTATGGTATATGGAATACCATTTATGTAGATAAATGACCCAAATCGTACAGACTTGGTAGTTTCATTTTATCAGTGCAGTCAGTCAGATATCACCCTTGAGGTCACTCTGCCACATTCCTTGAAGGTTTCGTTTCTTGATTCACTGTGACTCTTGCCAACCCTGCTTCTACCATAATTCTTGATGTTTTCAAAAATCCTACCCAGATGGTCCTTTCGATGTCTGACCTTAGCCACTTATTCTCATGGTCATTAGAGTACCAATTATTCCCCCTCCATATTCTGAATTTCATTCAACTGTCTGAGCACTACTACTTATTTTCTACCTCATTGCTCTTCCCATATCCCCCACTCCGAACAGTCCTTTTCTACTGTAATCTACTGTCCACTGATTCTACTGTCCTTAGTCACCTGAGGGCTCTTCTTCCCTCTTTACCCAGATTAAACTCCAAGATCAGTCATGACAAACAGTCCTGTGCTGAAACCCTAAACAGCCAATTACTGATTATCTACTATGGGCTGACACAGATCTCAACTCTGTTTCCCTTTTCTGTCTTCCTCCTACTCCCAGTTTTCTGTCCTTTCAGATTTTCTACCCACCAGCTTGCATGAAATTTCCTAGAGGCAGATGACAGCACTGCAGAGAGAGGATCCAGTTACTCTTATAAGTAAACATCAGGCACCCAGAAGTCCAGTCACAGTGGGTGGATAGCAGACTATTTATTTAGGATAAAAACCTAGGGCCCCATCTCCAAGGGAACTAGATTCTTACACATCGAGTATGCAAGAGTAAATAGTGTTAAACATGATTAAAGAACACGATTTAGGTAATACAAACAAACTTTAACACTTCATGAAGTGGACAGTCTCCATTCCCAAGGGTCCAGAGAACTCCAAACTGGGGTGAGAGGCAGAAAGTTTTTATAGCTTAAAGAATAAGAAACGAGGAAGAGAAAAAAATAGAAAATGAATAAGGATCAGGGAAATAAGTACAGAGCCCAGAGTTGGCTTGGCATTTGGGGGTTGGCTGACTGACTATAATCTATTTCTGGTCAAGTGGGACATTTACAGGAACAGGAAAGTTTAGGTTTTGGTTTGCTGATTTGGCACCCAGGGCAGGAGCCACTCCATCTTGGGCCTAGAAATTATTTCAACAATAGTATGTCTAAAAGATCTCAGCCAATCCTTGCATCTTTATGACCATCATTCATTTCCTCAAACGAGAGCTAATTTCTTATTGGTTAACTAGTAGGGCTGGGGTGTTGATAGAAGTATGGCTAACAGAAACCATTTCAATTCTGGGATGTGTACTCTGATTTAAAAAACAAACTGTGCCACCCTGGGTGGTGAAATAGAATGCTTAGCTGCACCTGGAGTTTCTCTTAAGCCAAACCTTGAACCTATCACACTGTTTATGCTGAAGCATTTTAACGTAAAGTTTGAACTATCTTAAGAGTCATGCAGCTGGTACTGATGGAGCTTGAGATTTAAATCAGAAGAGTCCCAAAGTCTAACATCAAGTTCATTTTAATCTAGGCAGCCTGAATGTGCCCACACTATTGCATCATCCTGCCAAGCAAGGTTGTTGAAAGGACTAAGTGAGATGATTTCTGAAAAGCACTCAGCAGCGCCTGGCACATAATAGGCAGATAATAATCGGCAGTGTCCTCAAGTTGCAGTTTCTAAAATATCGTGGTCATGAAAATGTGTAAGCAGACATCATGGTTACTTTATTAGTTAGAAAATTTGGGCAGGAATTTAGATGCAATACTTTCTTTGGCTTATTTATTTCTAGGAGACAATCAAATCTTGTGATCTCTGTAGTATCTGGATGGTACTAGGCAAATAAAGAGTACTGTATACTGTTACTTTATATGGGGTGATGCTATATTTTATGCTAACATTTCTGACTGTTTAGCTGTTTGGGCCATGCCATTTTAACTTGATTATTTTGACATTCTGTTTGGATGTGGGGTTTTTTGACTTTTACATTTTTTGCTTCTAAAACTGTAAAGGAGTATGTTAGAAAAGTCTTCAATCTGTGCTTATATTAGAGCCCAGGAGACAAGAATGAGATGGAATTCAATTATGAAAAGAAAGTAAGAGTGCTCTAGTTCACAACCTGTTGATGTAACTGGTATGACCAGTCTGGAATAAGGTTACATTTGTTATTCAGAAGCCCAGATTGATCGCTTGAGCTCCTACCTGCCCAGCTTACTAGGACACACAGCTTCACTCAACAGGGCTCTCTTCTCCCCGGATTGTCCAAGGACCTTCAAAGTTAGTCCCAAAAGACCAAAGGCAAACAGGAGAAGCTCCTTAATTCACTGGCAGTGTTTATGTGTGTGGGAGGTGGAGAGGGGAGGAGGAGTTAGGGGAGCCTTGGGGACATGGGGAGAATTCCTTTCCATCTGGAATTGCATCTGTGACATAGTTTTGTGATTGAAAGCTGACAACACAGTTTAATGTGTCTTCATCCACATTGTGTGGCAATTCCCTATTTGCTGGTTTGGCCCCAGAGAACCTACCCAGGAAGTGATTCATCTTTAACATCCAAAGCCTAGAGCATGGTGTCCAGAGTTTTAACACTCGTTTAGTGAGCACTCTGAAGTGTGTGCTAGGATGTCTGGACCAAGAGGAGCCTCCAGCCATGCTTCGTGCCAGCATGAGCTGTCTCTCCAGAAGGACCTAAGTGGGTCCTTACCCAGATGTGTTCTTTCTCGCAAGGTGAGTTTTCCTTTATGGGTTCATAGTAACCCCATATAGCAGCAAACTTCCTCTGGGATGACCTCTAGCCCAGGGGTTCCAGACCCCCCGAGTAAAGGAATGGCTCCTCTACTTTGCTCAGAAGAGACTGTGAATCCTTCGCAGCTGGCCCACCACGTCCCCCAGAGAGCATTTCAGAGCACAGAAGACATTAGCAGATAAGGTCTTTTTCAGGTTAGATCCTGTTACACTTTCTCTCCTACCTGTCTAAGCACCTTTCCTTACATTTCTAAGAGAAACACTCAAGTGAGTCTTCCTAGCACAAAGATCCCCTGTCTGATTTCCAGATTAAAAGAAAAGCAGGTCCTCACTTTCCAATTTAAGTTTCTCTTGCTAAAGGTTTACCTAACAAGGTGCTCGATACATTTGGAATATATTGAACGTTTTCACATTTTTATGAACGAATATTATTATCTAAATTAAATTTAAATAGGCACATCAAAATGTGCCTTGAATGAAAAGCAACCACTTCAAATGCCCAAGACGTTTTGGGGTAGGAAGTTTTGCTCTACTATCCAAGGAAAGTATAAAGCAAGTCATTTAAGAACTTAGCTAGAGGATTATAAATTTGGCAACTACTGAAAGAAAATAGAAGAATATATGTGATCGAGTCCAGTGGGTGAAGGAATGCCTCTCCCTGAGGAACTGGTCTTTTACTAAAAAGATAAAGGCAGTAAGTGGGCTTAAAAGATGAACAAAGCATTCCACAGGGGGGCAGCAAATACCAAGGCTCTAGGTACTAAACATCCAAGGACTTGGAGCAGAGCCAGAGGAAGGTACGCCAGAGGCTGAGATGGAAACCAGCAGCCAGACTATTCATGGCTTTGAAGAACACTTTAGTAAGTTGCCCTTTATTTTAAGAATAACAGGAAATCATTGAAAGATAGGAAAGTTTAAAATATTATTTTAGCTACAGTGTGAAGAATGGTTTGGGGAAAAGTGAGAGTGGGTGAAAACCGACCAGTTAGAAGACTTTTGAATTGCAAGGACTATAAGAGCATAAATGTCGAGTTAAAAATAAAAATAAAAAAGGAATATCTTCTCTAGCTTGGTGAAATAGTCATAGTCTTACTGAAGAAATAACACACATAGGCACTTGGGAAATGATGTAATTCAAAACATTGATACCGAATACATATCAATGCAAGAGTGATTTTTTATACAGTGCAAAAATTTTAATATTTTGTTTGGTTTACATGGATTAAAATTTTAAATGCAGGAGATACCTGATATTTATTATACTGTCATTTATTACTACTACCCCAGACTCAGATCTAAAGCGTTTTATAAACATTTGTGAAAAAATATGTTCATGTTTGTTTTAGTGCCAATATTCAATCATAGTCTAAAACTGGGGTCTCATGCATCTAAGTGTGTTTCTATACCTTTCATAATAATATACACCCTTTGTTATTCAGAAACATCATTCCCAGCCACCACAGATCAAAATTTATAGTGTAACACACTAGCTCACTAAGTAATATTTTTATTAAAATATTGTAAACAGTTTTCAGATTTGTATGTTCTGATGTTTGTTTTGCTTTAATATATACATGCAGCTAGTCTCAGAGTTCTCCCAGTCTCTGAAATGGAGTATATGGTGTGATTTTCATCTTTGTGTTGGTTAACATACTTGGGCATGTCAAAATTATTCATTAAATGAATTAATTCAAGCAGATGACAATTCCATAGATATTTTACACAATTATACTTACATCACCGAGTAAATTGGCCCATCAAAATGTGTCTTGAATAAAAAACAACCATTTCAACTGCCAAAGACATTTGGGGATAGCAAGTTTTGCTCCAATGTACAAGGAAAGTATTAAACAAGTCATTTAAAACTTAAACTAGAGAATTAACTAGAGAAGTAATTGTAGAACAATTTAAAATAGAACAAACTACATTATTTTCAATTACTATATTGCTTTATGATGATCCTAGTACCTAGGGAAAAGAGACTTATGATGTCATTTAATTCTAAAATGTTATATATTCAAAATGTATTTAGGTCATATTAAGGCTCAGAAATAGATGTACAGTATTAGTATTTTAAAGCTATATAATTAAATCTATTAGACAACCAAATTTGCAAATATAAAGTATTATAATTGAATACAAGTAATATTTTATAGATACGAAGGGCACTACAATAAAATATTTCATTATTTAAGTATTATTTAGTTCTAGATTTTCACTAGGTGGCAGACTTAGTGCAGTTTCTCAGTTTAAACTAACATAAATGGTGTAGGTTCAATTATATAGAACAGAAATGGCACATCACATAAATTTTGTTGTCCTATCTAATTTCAACTCTAGAAGTCACTTAAATACAATGACTAGATCACTCAATCATTTTATTACTGACTCTTACTAAGACCTCAAATACATCTGGCTACCTATATATATATATATTTCTGTTTGATGTAATGTGTTAGAAAAGGATTATAAACAAAAGAATTCAAGTGGTCACAAATTTGTCTAAAGTTAGAAAAATAATATATGTGAAAGATAAAAGCCATATTTCTCAAAGAAAATAAAAATTTCCAAAAGATGAGACATATTTTGCATTTGTTTACTCTTTGTTTCCTCAGAAATTCCTTCTCTGGCCATATATCTCAGTACCTTCCAAGATGTTCCTCACAAGCTATCCATTCACTGGCATCTTAAAGCTATTTAATTTGTGAACCACAGATTTCAGTCAGCCACATTTATCATCCTTAGAAAAATATGTACATCCTTATAATTTATGAATTTTTTGCAGTTTCCTCTATTAGATCATAAGAGTCTAATCTAAAGGCAGGAATTTCACGTTCTACTTCTTTTTTATCTCCTGGAGACCAGAGCTCTCCAACAGCAAACACTTGATATTTATTTGCTAAATTAGATACTAAATAGTGTCCTCAGTAAATTGAAACAACAATAATGAAGTTATGATCTAACAGCTACTATTTCCGGGTAGATACAGAAGTAGAGATTACAAAAGTTTAAAATAGAGTTGACTTGTAATATCTGAAACTCCAACATGTTGCTAGATATTCTTAATAACTTACTATTTTATTTGGGTCATTTGAGTTTCCTTTCCTACCTACCTATTTATTAAAATAGGGAGGGGGGCAGGTTCGTGTTCTAGACCCGGACTGTTTGTGTGTTACCCAGGCTCTGCCACCTACTAGAATGTTACCTTGAACGTTTTATTTGGTTTTTCTTGGCCTCAGTTTCTTCGACTGTAAGCTAATAATTGTAAGTAAATCATAGAGTAGTTTTTGGAATTCGAAGAAATAGTAAGTGACTCTCTCGATTTCCTAAACAAGTTGGAAACTGTCGAGACCCAAAGAAGTCAGGCAGTTGGGGATCCCATGTTAGGCAGAACTGTGTAGCTAGCGTTGGTGCCTGGCGGTAGTGGAGAAACGTGGTCAGGAGCCCTGCTAGACAACCACTGGGCCTGCCCTGTAGGGCTGGGCTCACTTCATGGCCTGGCTCAGACCAGCACACACCCAGAGATACTGGAAAGGCAGAGTCAGGAGTGAGCCACATGTCCCCAACTCCTCCCAGAGAACAGGGGGTGCAGCTCTAAGAATAATGCTCTGTCAATTTTAGATATTATCGGGTTTTGGACCTTACTTTAACCTTCCAAAAGATAAAAAAAGAACAAAAAAGTGAAAAGACAAAGAGAAAAACCTCAGGTCAGTTAATTTTCCTTTTTAGAAGCTCAGATCATGAATATGGCATTTATTCTCTAAATGAGACTACATGCTTTATCTTCATTGGTCCATGTTGCTACTCTTATTTATTCATTTTAGTTTCCTTTGTGACAGCCGATTGACACACCGTATCATGGTAAATATCTTTAGAGACATTGTTCTTTTAAGATATTTCTTAAGTGAATAACGTTTGAAACTTCCAGATGGTACGAGATTTGTCATTTCTTAGGCTTACCAGATGAAGTGGCACCAGCCCAAAAGTCAATTGATATTTTTTTCTATCAGGCCACTCTTCTAATTTTTCAAAAGTTTCTGAGAAAATGAACTTTTAATCAAATGTGCTACCATTGCAGACTTTTGAGTGAGAATAGAGCTTCTAAAAGAAAGTCCTGAGGAATACAGATTATATGGTGTTTCTCCATAAACTAATCTAGTTAAATCACACACCTTCTTCATCAAGATTTAATCCACTAAACCAAAAATACACAAATCAGAACTGCGAGATGTGTTTATTGTAACAAAGAATTATCGATTAGAGGAATATAATGGGTACTACTAGGACACTAGGAGGGAAACTTTGCCTTTCTGGCTGCTGTGCTTTAGTAGGAGGGCTGAGGTGTGGATGAAACCAACCAGAGTTTAATGCAAAATGCAGTGTAATAAGCAGTATTACAAATAAACCAAATACCAGGAACCACTGTGGATTCTGACTTTTAGCAATGGTACAGCTTCATCGCAATGAGATTTGATAAGAACTTTAAATAATTGTTGAGATTCCAAATATAGAGGTGGAGGAGGAAAGTAAGGAGGGAGGAAACTACATTTCAAGCAGAAATAGCAACAGGAGAAAAAGAAAAAAGTTAAGAAAATAGTAATACCACCACAACTAAGGAACAGGACCTGTTATGTATCAGGACCTGTTATGCTGTCTTTCACAAACTGTATCTCTCAGTTTCATACCACCTCTCCTGTACAGAATCTGAGGTTTAGTGTTTCCTCAATCAACTCAAGGTAACAGAACTATTGTAAACCGTGATGAACTGCACAAATAAAATTATACTTTTAACATTAAAAGTCAACAAAAGAAATTATGTTCTGATTGTTCTTTTGCTGATATTATTTCAATCCAACTTATTACAAGTTACCTGTTGTACTTAAAGTGCAATAATATTTGCTGTCAAAATGGAGATGAGGCCGTGTGGCTATATTTGTTCCTCCGAAGAGTGGATCTCATGAAACACCTGATGATTACCGTAGTTTTCAAAGGCTTTGATTAGGTAAGTCTCGATACCGGTCCAGCAATGTAACCAAGAGGGCACATACAGTTTTCACAGATAACTCTGAAATACAGCATTTTTAAGCATTTTTTAGGTCTTAACTGATAGGGTGACTAAGCCCCCTGGAAACTGACCTGAGGGCCCCTTCGGAAAGGCCCAGCAAGGCTGCAGGCAGGCCCTCACTCCCTGGGAGGAGGGAGAGGGTCTAGCAAACCATCCATCAGCTTTAGGGAGTTAGAGCCGAGGAAAGGGGTGATCACATCCGTCATTCTGGAGTTCAGAGTCAGGGCTCCTAGCTTCCTCTCTAAGACGCCAAGCCAAGCGCTCAGGCAGATGGAGTAACAGTGCCTTCACTCCTGGACCCCGCAGATAGTGTGAGATGAGCTGGAGACGCTGATTTGTTTCTGAGCCACGAACCAGATGTTTCTGGCCGGCATATTTCAGTCAGTTCTAGTGCCTGAGTTCAAGGCATGGGATCAGCTACTGGTAGGAATTTGAAGTGGCCATAACTGGGTTTGAAGACATATTGTGTGGAGAGCAAAGCTGATTATCACATGACGTGACTGCCATAGAGAATCTCAAAATATTTGAGCCAGGAGAGCTACCAGTGACCAGCTAGAGATCAGATCACCAAGCACAGCGACAATAAGAAGGTGTTTGCTGTGGTTTTATTTTGCCCGGTTTTTCTGGGGGGGGGGGGAGAAATCATGCGTGTGCATGGGTGTGTGTGCGTGTGCACACGTGTGTGTTTTTGAGGGAGAGGAGGTAAATGGAAAGAACGCTAATGCAAAACTCTGGGCAAGTGGGAAGTCTCAGGATCCTTCTAGAACAACGCCGTCAATTGAGCCGTGACTTCAATTCATTACAATGAGTTGTTATTTCAGTTAAAATAGTTGCTCTTCTCAGAAGTTCATTGTAGCAGGATTTGGCATTTAAAAGCACATACTATGAGAACAGGGAACCATAGAAGATCAAAGAACTCAATTATGGACAATAAGCTCATCATAGGAAATTTTTGCCAATCCGGATATTCATCTTGCAAATTTCTATTTCAATATTATCCATGAGGTAACTTCTTCAATCAGCTTTATGAATTTGTGGCGAGAAAATGCCAGATAAAAGCCAAATTCCTGAATTTATTTTTCTTATGGTGCTAAAATGTTGGTTAAAATACTCTTTGGGAAAGAGGGTTTCATTTTTCTTGCATTGCACAGAACAGTTGATGTGGCATGGCCTGCTCTTATAATTGCGTGTAGTTTTATGCCTACAGCTAGGTATCACTCACTCATAAATATGTTGTTATAAAAAATACCATATTGGATTGTTAGCGTAATGCAAATGTTTCTTTGAAATGCAGGTTGTTTTCCAGTCTCAGTATTATCACAGAGCTCACCCACCCAGCCAACATGAGATTCATGCAATTCAGAGCCAAAGACTGTTACTCCCTTGCTCTTTCAAAGCTGGAAAAGGTAAGAATTCACATCATGAAGTAAGTTGCATTTAATTTAACCTTTTGGGTTGAAAGACTAACTCTAAAATGTCTACATGTAGAAAGAAATGCCATGAGATAGTAAAAATAAAAATGCTGTTTTGAATTCCTATCTGGGGGCTAAAATCTTAATTTATAATTTTTTAGAAGTATGGATTGATGGATTTGAACCATTTATATCACAAGTGAACATGATGGAGGTATCTCGTTCCATCATCATTAATCATAAATTGAAAGCATGATATATGAAAGAATTAAACGCAACAGGAATATATATACTCATTTATAATGTCCATTATTGATAATATCACGAGTGCTATGTCAAGACATCTATATTTATATAGGAATTTGCAGTTTTCATAAATCCTTAAAGTCCTAGAAAACTTGTAAGCTTTGTTGAAAGTCAGTTCCCAAAGGAGATAATATGAGACACAAGCTCACAATCTGAGACAAAGCCAAGTTTATTGCTTACGTAAGGGAGGCTGTCACCTCAAGAGAGCTTTTTTTTTTTTTTTGGTTTATAAATATTTATTAAAATTGAAAGTTGTTTGCTCTTCTATCCGATGAGCATCCATCCACCTGCCTGTCACCTGTTAAGATGCATGACTGCTGTCATAAATGCCCTTGGAATCTTCAGGATAACAGAACATCTGCCTTTGCTTAAAACTCCTTGTTCCTTGCCTTCCTAGCCAACACCTCTCTTCACAACTTTATATAAAAGGTCTCCAAAATTTGTACCCCAAGTGAGCCATCCATGAATAAAAACATATACCTGGGATCCAAAAAAAGTTGGCCTGGACATGTCAAAGGCTCAAGTCCACCTAAGAAATAAGAGTGGTTTTATAACAGCCAAAGATGAATTTTCTCCACACAAATCTAAAAAATGCCTGCAATCAAATAGAGCTAATTAAGACTCAAGAGAGCTTTGTCAATGTCTTGGAGTGGGGAAAAGAAGGTCAAAGTTTATCAAGAATTGGGAATTGTATTTAATGAGGCTCTTTTCAAGTGGGGACTTATTAGGATTGGGAAGAGAGAAAAACGCTAAGGAAGACAGTGGCGTTATTGCAAAGTCATGTTATGGGGACAGAAAGGTGTGGTTTTCGTTCTCAGTATCCAGGCTGAGTGTGGGGATAAATGGATTTTGCATTCCAGGTGTACTTGATACTAGTGTACTGGGAGAATTCGATGTAAGAGAAAAAAATAAGATCCAATCTTACACGTGTGAAAATGTGTTAAATCTATGCCATCTTTATTGTTTGTAATAATATTTATAAAATAGAGATAAAGATGGCTTACATTTTTTTTTTGGTTAGTTTTTTTCTTTCACTTCATTTTATTTTGATTACCTGTTACCTGTTGATTACCTGTTACCTATGCCATCTTTGTTGTTTGTAATAATATTTATAAAATAGAGATAAGGATGGCTTACATTTTTTTTTTTGATTAGTTTTTTTCTTTCACTTCATTTTATTTTGATTACCTGTTACCTGTTGATTACCTGTTACCTATGCCATCTTTGTTGTTTGTAATAATATTTATAAAATAGGGATAAGGATGGCTTACATTTTTTTTTTTGGTTAGTTTTTTTCTTTCACTTCATTTTATTTTGATTTCCTGTTACGTCGGGCACTGTCCTGATTCCTGGGTGACGTACTGTTGAGTGAGGTCACTTCTGTATTCTTGTCTGTTGATTTCCATCTTCAACGCTGGTCACATACATTGTGTTGGTAGAGCCTTGCCACTGCCCCTTTATAGGCACAGTTACATTGTTGTTAGGCACTGCTTCCAGGTGAGGAAACAGAGTTTAAGACAGATTAAATAACTGTTGTGCCCAACACACGGTGAGGCCAAATACACTGAAAAGTCAGAGTTTGGAGCAGAGAAAAGTTTATTGAAGGGCCAAGCAAGGAGAACAGGGCAACACGTGCTCTAAAGACCTGAACTCTCTGATGGTTTTTGGGGAAGACATTTTATAGGCAAAATTGGGGGAGGGGGCTGTAGGGTGTGTTACCCTCCTCTGATTGGTTGGAGGTGGTGTTCCAGGAATCTCAATCATCAACCTTCTCGTTCCAACCAGTCTGGGTCCACGAGCTTATGCTCTGCCTGAAGTTACCATCCTCCACCAGGGTGGGAGCCTTAGTTCCCACAGAACTCAGAGATACGTATGTAAATGTTTTGTACATCCCCCAAGGAGGAACCAGAACCAGGCCCCATTGCTGTACCATTCTTTTCTTTTCTTTCCTTGCCTTTTTTCTTTTCTTTTCCTTTCTTTATTGAAGTATACTTGATATACAATGCAGTGATTCACAATTTTTAAAGGTTATACAAACTAGTGAATATAACAAAAAAAAGAAGCAGACTCACAGATATAGAGAACAAGCTAGTGGTTGCCAGTGGGGAGAGGGAAGGAGGGAGGGGCTATATAGGGGTAGGGGATTAAGAGAGAGAAACTATAGGTATAAAATAAGCTCTAAGGATGTATTGGATAACAGGGGGAATATAGCCAGTATTTTATAATAGCTATAAATGGAGCACAATTGCTTCTTTCTGCATTCCCTCACTCCCCTAATTAGTAAGTGAATCTGCCCTTTGGGACTCAGGGAAGGTCTAGGAGACTGAAAAAAAAAAGGCAGGATCCTGCTCAGTTTCATTGAGTGAGTGCAGTAAGAGAAACTTAAAGCCATTCATGTTTAGAAAGCATCCCTTATGTCACACTGCTTTAACAACATGGAAAGGGTGGGAATCTCAGCTGAATGACTCAGCATCCAAAGGCAAACCCACGGATGGGAATCCAGTGGAACCCGTGCTGGCCTGGTGTGGTACAGTCTCCTCCATGACAAGTGAGGGAGGCTCACCCCATGATGAAGAAGACAGGCTCTACTACTTTGTAGGATTGGAACCTGGATAAATGTATGACACGTTTGTAGCCTTGGGATTTGTCTCTGGAAAATAGTGGTAATAGCCAAATGATAGGGTCATTGCAAAGATCACACCACACAATCTAGTCACAATATTTAGCCCAGTTTTGGCATATAATCAGTACTCAAATAAGTAGCTCTAAAATCATAATTATAAATTACTGTTGTCGACATCATCACTAATAAATATTCTATTGTGTGTATTCAGTTTTATTCCAGGTCAGTTGATGTAGTAAGGTCATAACTGTGGAAGATATTTTCATATTGGTAAATGTGTGTGTCTATATTATTGTGTGTCTACTGCATGAGGGAAAAAGAAGAACAAAATGAGATTTTGATCTCTTTGGGGGAATTAATTAAAAATAAAATCTTCATCCAACCTAGAAGTCCTCTTCAGAAATGTAGAAAAGTTTTGTTTGAATAAGCATTAAACCAGACTGTGATATGCATCTCAGCAATCCACTAAAGACATTGCAAAGACAGAAAGACATCTTATCCTTTTATATAGCCAGGCAGATACAGTCATTTACATAGATGTTAACTGTCTTGATCCAAAGGAAAAATAAAATGTCTTCTAACTTTGCAGCAAGCAAAAAGTTACAACTTGGAGACAGGCACCTAGGCTAAGATCCCAAAGAGAGAGACAGGATACATTACGTTCACATTTCAAAAAGATAGTTCCAAGGCCCCCCGCAAGAAAGGCATTCCCGGGATACAAAGCTAGCTAGAGGTTATTCAGGCTTTGTATCCATCTCAAAGAGACATGGAAAGGATTTACAATTCCAAGTTTTTTTTAAGGAAACTTTCTAGGAAAAAGAAGTGGGAGAGGGGAGTTTTCTTTCTTTTTTGGCATCAGGGAAATTCATTTTTTTAAGATTTATATTTACCCTTGCATCTTCTAGATATTTCCCAAGAAGAATACAAAAAATCAATACATTACCTAATTATTAGGAACAGAGGAGTTAGGGGAAGTGGAATTGAAACCAATGGTTTGAATGCTATAAAACCATGGAAAATCCTTTTTTAATTCACTTATTATCATTTTTATCCATTGAAATAAGATCGTCACATAGAAACATTTTAGACTGTTGTGCTATTATGGGTTGAATTATGTCCCTCCCCCCACCAAAAAACATGTTTTGGGGTCCTAACCTCCACTACCTCAATAGGTGACATTATTTGAAGATAGGGTTTTTACAGAGATAAGCAAGTTAAAGAAAGCCATTGTGGTGGACCCTAATCCAAAATGACTGGCATCCTTATAAAAAGGGTAAAGTTGGACACAGAGACAGACACATTTAAAGGGAAGACAGCCATCCACAAGCCAAGGAGAGAGGCCTGGAAGAGACCCTTCACTTACAGTCCTCAGAAGGAACCAAACCTGCCAACACCTTGATTTCAGACTTTGAGCATCCAGAACTGAGAGGCAATAAATTTCTGTTGTTTAAGCCACTCAGTTTGTGATACTTCCTTATGGCAGCCCTGGCAATCTCACACACGTGCCATCAGTGATAATGGTAACTGTTCATTTCTAACCAGTACTTCTTATCACTTATACGTATACAGCTAGCTTACTGTTTAAAGTAATTATCTTCCTATATTTGTATTCTAAGCACAGGGAGGTATTTATAGTATTAGGAAACTGATCTTTGTTTCCAATATTCAAATACATTCCCAATAATATTTTCTAGAGTTACTATTGGCAGAGGAAGAGGTGGATTTTTATTCTTGTGAACGTCATTATGAATATCATTTTATTCTACCTATAATTAGATGCACCTGCACCTTCACGGATGGGGCCTTCACCTTTAGAAACACAATCAAGGTTTTGAATTTGAAACAGACACCAGCTTGGCTGCTTAAGACACTTTTTTTTGTCATGAAGTGGTTGTCATTCAAATTTAAGAAGTGATAGGATTTGCAAGAATGAGTATGGAAGGCTAGCCTTCATTGAGCCTGGTTGCTGATGTTTTCCTGGTAGACCTTGCATTCTAGTAGATATGTCGTTGCCATTGGTAATAGAAGGAATACTCTTCAGGGTTTCTCTGGAAGCGACAACTCACTGAAGAATATCCACAATAATAACTTCCTAATGGACCAGACCATCATGCTTTAGTTTGTATTTTTTTCATCTGATCATTCTTTCATTGTTGCTGAGTTGTTTTATTTTCTATTACATTATCTTTCTTGTCCTGGATATTGACATTACCTTACTACTACTGTTTACTCAAAAATAGAGTCGTCCCTTGGTATCCATGGGGGATTGGTTTCAGGACCCCTCCCTTCTAACCCCCCCCCCCAGCAGGGACCAAAATCTGAGGATGCTCAAGTCCCTTATATAAAAAGGTGTAGTATCTGCGTATCACTTACGCACATCCTGCTGTGTACTTTCAATCATCTCTAGATTACTTATAATACCTAATACAATGTAAGTTCTATGTAAATAGTTGCCAGTAGGTGGCAAATTCAAGTTTTGCTTTTGGGAACTTTCTGGAATTTTTTTTTCCCCAGTATTTTCAGTCTGTGGTTGGTGGAATTGGCAGGTGTGGAACCTGCAGATACAGAGGACCAACTGTACTTCCCATGTTCAGTCATTGATCATTGGGTCATTGACACTCCTCCTAAAAATCTGATGTAGTGGGCATCAGAAACACAGTATGAGAGATAAGCAGAGATGGGAAATGTGATGGGTAACAAGGAACCCGAAGAGAGGAAAACAACAATAGAAAAAAAAGAGAAATTTTTTGTCTCATCTCCCTCTAAAGACTTATTTCATTTCTCTTATTTTGATGCATTTCATGAAAATGCATTTTATTCATGCTTATGGTGCAATTTGCTTCAAGACTGCTTTTTCAAAATTGCTTTTGAACCTTCTCCTGTGATGATCATAATTACACTTTAGCAATCATATGGTAATTACACAATGATGTAAGAAGCAAGGTAATGAAAAAGTGAGATGAATAATATGGTATAATAAAAAAATAATAATATTTGGTCTCTGTCCGTAGTTCCTGACACAGAGCCTCAAAAACTCTTGGAATTTCCTAAGTGATAGGAGTGTCTTCTGTTATTCATACCTTTCAACCATGCCTGATTTTATGTTAACAAGGCAACTCATGGAGGGGCCCCTAGACAGCTTCAGGATGAAGGCTAGTTTCCAGAAAAGCAATGACATGATTAGAAGATTGAAACTTTCAGTACCTCCTCACCTCCCTGCTTCCAGGGAGGGGAAAGGGACTGGAGATTGGGTTTAATCATGTGGCTAATGAGTTAATTCATCATGCCTACATCATGAAACTTTGATAAAACTCTGAAGAATGAGGCTTGAGAGCTTCCTGATTGGTGAACATACTGATGTACCAGGAGGGTGGTGCCCTCAGACTCCATGGAGACAGAAGCTCCTGTGCTCAGGACCCTCCCAGACTTGCCCTGTGTGCCTTTTCATCTGTTGTTCATTTGCATTCTTTATATTAAGATGATAATCATTAAGTATAGCACTTTCACACGTTCTGTGAGCATTCTGGAGAATTATTGAAACTGAGGTTGTTACGGGGAGCCCCAGATTTGTAGCTGGATGGAGAAGAAGTGCTGTTGGTTTGGAGACACCAAGGACTTGGAGATGGTGGCTGAAATGAGAGCAGTCTTGCGGGACTGAGCCCCATAACCTGTGGGGTCTGAGCCAACTCTGAGTAGCGAGCGTCAGAATTGAATTGTAGGACACCCTGTTGGCGTTAGAGAATGAGTGTCAGAATATAAACAGTCATGTCTATAAATCATATATTGCTAGGTAGTCAATGGTAGAGCAAAATAATACACATTGGAGATATATTCTGGGAGAAATAGGCAAGAATATCATTTACTTTTTAACATATTCACGGTCTTGAAGCCAGAAGGCAAAATTTTACATATTCTCAATTTAAATTCAAGCCACTAAATATTCTCTGAGCACCTACTATGAGCCTTATGCCTTCCTCAATGCTAGAAGTTATGAATTTGAATAAAACCATAGAATTTGTAATTTGATGGGAGACAGATATATCGGAACAAACAAAAACACATTGCCGTATTCTTTTTTTTCTGTCCAAACAAGTTGGACTACATTTTATTCATAATCTAAGTGCTATAATGGCTGAAGGAGAGTTTGGTGCTATCTTCCGGATTCATTAGGAAAATTTCTTATCCAATTTTTAAGAAAATATTTACCTTCCCCCATATTGGTCCAGGAAGAATTTGAGAACGCTAATTGGTTTCTATTGCTTTTAAATGTAGTAAAGCACTGCCTGATCTACTCTAGAGGAGTGATGATATGTAATTTATATGGATAACTATTTTAATGTACAAATGTATCTATTAAGAATGTGCATAGCGAAGTCCAGTGGTTAGGACTCTGCGCTTTCACTGCTGGGGCCTGGGTTCGATACCTGGTCCAGGAAGTAAGATCCTGCAAGCTGCGCAGCGCAGCCAAAAAAAAAGAGAAAAAAAAGAGTGTGCATAGTATTATGATTTCACACAATAGGTTCAAAGTTGTCACAGGCTGAATGTTTATGCCCCCCACCAAAATTCACATGTTTAATCCTTCAACATCCTTTCTTTCTTTATTTCTGAACCCACTTGTCTTTCAGAAGCTTCCACTTTTCCAAATTTCTCAATTCTCAAGAGCATCAGGGCCTTCACGGGAGAACAGGGTGCAGGAAGCCATTTGTGTGTATTGTTTGTAAAGCACATATTTCTAACTTATAAGTGGCATGGTTGAAGTCCAGTTTTGCCCATCACTCCTAGTGTATGGCTATTGTCTCAGTATAATTACTAGGAGCTCCTGTCAAGATGTCCTGATTTGGATGATTAACTACATAATCACCCTATTTACAAGGCAAGGAGCACTTGTATTTTAGTGTAGGAGGATAATAACATTGCTTAGAAGACCCTGCATTCCTCTCTAAGATAAGGAAGAGGGTCCCCCACACCCCAAACTCCTTCAGCATGAACTTGCCTTGGGTTGACTCAAGGGTTTTATGGGACGTGGGTCTGAGTTAGCCTTGAGTCCTCATAAACAAGGTGGACTCCTTGAGTGTCTATCAAATGCACCCCCTCTAAGCTGCCACTTAGAATGGAACAGTTGTGTGTGTGTGTGCGTGTGTGTGTGTGTTTGTGTACGTGCGTGTGTGCATGGGTGTAGTGGGAACCTACTCTTTCCAGTAAGAAGAAAAGTGACCATGCAGAGAGAAATGCTCTTTATTTCTTGACTCGCCTCCTCTTTCTGTTTGCTATATAAAGAGAGGAGAAATGAAAGAAAGAGAGAGAGAGTAATTGATTTAAAGCCACCGATGGATGACCCAGGGTCCTCTCTCTCCCCAGTTCCCAAGCACACACTTCAGTGAGAGGCTCTGATAGGAAACCTGTTCTGGAAGAGCCAGCGCATCTCAGAGCTGCTGTGCAGAACCCCTGTGATGGGGTACCTTCTGTAGAGACAAGTCTCTTTCCGAGGAAAGAGGAATCTGTATATTCAGAGGAAGGCTCTGTAAACAGGATACATAAAACCCTAGCAACTCATTGAAGGCTTTGGTATTTTAATATAAGGATTTTCTGTATTTGCATTCAAGAGGCCACTCCCTGGGCAAGCAGTTTTGTGAGAGGAAAGGCAGAGTTAGTTTGCCCAGGACCTGAGAATTTGGAAATAGGATTTGAGGGTTGTTGGTGAACTAGCGTAGGGTCAGGGAGAAAGAAGGAGGAAAAGAGGGAAAAAAAAGAAGATGTTATGTCAAACAGTGTAAAGAAGGTCAAGTAGGATGAATGGTGAGAAAAGCCAATCGTTGAGAAAATACGGATAGAAACCATTAATTTATGCCAATAAAATTCTTGAATTTTTTTTCACCTCCCACACCGTTCTGCTAAGTCCAACAATTTTATCATCTATTCCATATGGTACTGGATGGACACAGTTTAAAGAAAACACAATTTCTGCCAGAAACAAATTCCTTCTTCCAACAAAAGCATATGTTCATGATAACAAACCAAATGAAAGAAATAGGTAAGACCAAGGGTATTAAAGTGTCTGGGATCTTTTAATACTGATTTGGATTTCTCAGATTTCTTTTAGGTAATTTTAGATAAGTGGTTGTTAGGAAAACACAAAATCATCATTGAAACTTCAATTGAATCTAGAATTCTACTAAGGAAGCAAATATGATATGTCTGAAAAAAGGGTATTATATATTTATACTAGAAGCAATCATAGAAATATTTACTATTGTATTTTATAAAACACAATAGTCAAAAGAAATACTAAAGTCAGAGAACTTTATATAACACAAACACTGCAGTTTTTCCATCTTCAAACCTAAAGAACCAAAGTGAGAAGAAGGGGTATTGAGTAAACCTCAAAGTGTTTCCTTCCTCCCTCTTAATATAAATGTTATAAACTTTATGCAACAAATGTTCACTAGATGTAGGCAACTACTATAAGTGGAAAGTATTTGTTCAATAAAATTTCATTGACTGTGTGCCAGGCATGGTGTTAGGCATTGTCCTGGGACTCACTGAGCTACCTCAGACCAACAGTTAACTAATAAAAAAAATAAACAAGGAATTATAGATTTCAGAAGAGCTCTGAAAGTCATAACAGGGTTATATTCAGAAGTAACCGGGGAACGCCTACTTTAAATAAGGTGATAAAGTAAAGTCTCTTTGGGGAGGTGATATTTGAGCTATAATGATAACACCAGACCAGCCCAGTCAAAACTTGGAAGTATCAGTACAGGAAGAAAGCAAGCAATATCAAGTCCACAAGGTGATGCATCATTTGATGTGTTTGAAGAATTACTAGTAATAGAAGACAGTAAGTGCTTACTATACGTAATACTTTTAGATGTTTTATCTTGTTTATTTATTATAATGACAATGCAATGTCATCACCAATATGAACCCCATTTCACAGGTGATGAAACAGAGGAACAAGGAGCTTAAGTAACTTGTACAAGATCGTCCAACCAGAAGTGGCAATACTTGACTGGTCACCTTGTGTGTCTGTAGAATCCAAGCTCCAAACCACTGTGTGTTATACTGTCTGTTGGATCCATATTTTTAGCAATTGGACTTTTCTACTAACCTTGAAACTCAAGTCCAAATTAACTTATAGTCTTCTCTTCTTCCACAGTTCCTTTTTTTACAGAAGAGCACCCTTATCCACCCAGTTATCCAGAAATTCGGGTATCATCCTCATCTTCTCTCTACTACCCAATTCAGTCAAAACTCCCCTCAAATTTAATGTCTGATGTATAAATATATTTGAAAAAGATGTTTCTGTAAACCTTCATTTCTCACTAGAATTGCTGCCTTAACACCCTCGTTTTGCTTGGTCTCCCCATGCCACCTCCCCATTTCCAGTCCATTTTCCATATTGTCATCAGAATGACCATTCTAGAAATGTGGTCATATCACTCCTCCTCTTAAAAAATATGTATGTTTTTTCTCATTACACTTAAGATACAATTCAAAATTGTTAACATGATCTCAAAATGGGTTCATTTTATGTCCTGTTTTTCCTGGGACTGTCCCAATTTACACCCTTGTTTTTCAGTGTAATTCTTGATAACATCCTTTTTCCTCTCAAGTGTCCTGGAACTTTAACATCTAATTCCTGGCTCCTATTCCAGTCTCACTTCTGACCTCTTCATCCAGCCCGTACACTCACACTCAGTGCTGTATTCAAACAGAATTGCTTATAGTTCCTCAAGTCTTTTACGCTTTATTCCTTTCCAGCTTCTAGCATATGCTGAACCTTTTGCTTCTAACTTTCTGCTTAACACCTGCCCTTCCCAAATTTACTGGCTAATTTCTACTCATATTTGAGTCTCCACTTAGACATCACTTCTAATTCCGTCTCTCGACTTTTCCACCAGAAGACTAAGGTAGACGCCCTTCCTACGTGCTACCCAAGCATCTGCCCCTGCTTTGTTGCATATTCTCACCCCGGTTTTCTGGGGTTTCCCTATTTGTTATTGGTATCACTCACAGTTTGTGAGTTCTTGTAGGCAAGGAAAGTATCCATATTTGTTTACTAGTGCCTGGTCCATATTCAATGCATAATAATTCTATATTAACAGAATTTATGAGTTCTATACAGGAATTCTGTATGCCTAGCACTAAGGATAATGCCCTATGTAGAGTAGACTTGTCAACACGTATTTGTTTTTTGTTAACTGACTAATTTAGTAAATAAATGAATGAGTTAGTGTTTGATTGGAACCTTTAATAATGAATGATTTATAAAATGATACTTATCAATAGGATTCAGATGTGTGGAAAAAGGAAGAGAGTACCTTTCCTTCAGTGTAAGCCCTGAAGGTAAAAGAATATTTCTGTATTTGGAAAATAGTGTATGAACTGGAAAATGTAACTGAACCAAAAATTTTTTTAATTAAATGTGCTGCGTAATGTAATTTAACTGAAGCATCTATGTGAATGTAGGTATATAATAAAAGAGAACATTTGAAATATTGGTTAAACCTTTATTAAAATTAGAGAACAACCCACTGGATTTAGGAAATGTATCTTCTCTGTCAGTAAATCATTGAGCAGGGATAATGTGAGTGAAAGAAACCGCTATATGCCAAAGACCACCCTGCCTGTGATCCACTGAGCTTACCATAGACTCAAGTTTTTGTCAGGAAATTCTTAGGACAAACTCTTTTCATGAAGATATGTTGCTTTTTCACAGAAATCTTGCCTTTGAGTTCCCCAGGCATGTATTCCGCAAGAAAGTCTGAATCTTAGAGTAAACTGATTTTAGATTTATGAACAAAAATTTACATTATTGCAGTTGTTTGTATATGAATTGGCAGCACCGTGTTGGATGACTGGGAGTTACAAAAGACTAGAGGCTGGCAAATTGATAGTCGGTTTAAGCCCCAGCAAGTACTACTGTAGCAGTAGGATGCAAAGAGGGAATAATTCTAAGATAATTCTAAGGATAAATGCTGGAGTTTGGAAATCTAATGGATGGACTGGGGAGAAGGATGCGGAGATGGTGGTCAGAGATTCTCTGATTGACTAGTCAGTACCTTTGATTAATTAGTTAGGCGATTATTCAGCATGATGAGAAATTCATTTTAGTAAAGCATGAGATTAAGTTTACAGAAAGATATTCAGGCTGATAGTTGTAACTGAACTTTGGGAACGATGTGAACGCTAATGTATGGGTTTAGAAAGCCTAAGATGAGATATTTAAAGCCAAAGACTAGACGGTTACACACTGAGAGAGCAGAGGAGAGGCCAGAGTTGGAATCATGTTCTAATCACTAAATTATGGTTTTTCTCAGTCTTCCTCCGATTTGAGTTTTGAACGGTATTTGAGACCACATCTTCCTCTACAGCTGGAATGTGCTCAGTGTGTCCGGCTCCTCGGATCTCCGTCTCTGCAACCACTGCACGCTCCCTGCCTTCCACCCACCCCAGCCCCACGTATGATCACCTTGGGAACACTCTCCTGTGCCTCTCCATCACCACCACCCAACCACCACGACTCTCTGAGTCTAACCATGAACAAGTTAATTCCCTACCTAGTTCTACTGCAGCTAAGTGTGCATCAAAGAAAAAAAAAAAGAACAAAACTTGATTTAAAAATTTTAAGGGATGAGAAAACATGCAAAAGCATAAAATCGTGCTTTGCCATGTGTCCCATGCCCCTTGTTAGCTAGAGGAGTGAACAATGAACAGAGATGATGGTCCTTGGCTTAGAAGATCCCAGTCAGATAACAGAGATCGGTCGCCAAGTTCTGGGAGAGAAGACCCTGAATGAGCCGTGTGCAGAGCCCGGCAGACTTGCTGTTTCCCACCTGACCTCGTGACAGATGCTGGACTTCCGATTCTCAGGGTCTCGGCACTTTATTCTGGCTACTTGCTTTAACTTGGGCTGAAGATCTATGGCTTTGGCAGTACACCTTAAGAACCAGATGTGCCCCCCAACTCACAGGAAAGCCTGCCTATCCCTGCAAGAAGACAGCTCATTCCAGCCATCTCCTAACCACCGAGGCGGTTCAAATGAAGCCTTTTTGACACCAAGGCTAATAAATCAGAGACTGCATTGTGATGTAATGGACGCGGACACCAAAGGGGCACCGCTTGCGTATCCCTCCTTCTCTCTACATCTCAAGTGAGGATGTCCTTATAGTCTGGATGGGACTAGATGTGGTGGAATAACTCCTCTCGCTCCCTGAAAGGGTCGATGCTGAGCGCCAGCCTCATCTGTCTGTCCAGGGGGAGCCCAGGGGTCAAGTCTCTCTAGTACCATCACGACAGCAAGCAGCAGCAGTGGCCCCCGTCCTCTCCAAGACCCCTTCCTTCAGCAATACTCCCTCCCCTCCATTCTTAAAAAGGGGGACCCAGAGACGTCCCCTCCCTTGAGATCGCCCAAATTTGCTACATTAGAAACAGGGGCTTTCTCCCATTGCCTCTGAGAGCGAGGGGTGATTTTTTTATTTGCTCAGCTGTGTCTTGTATTTCTTGTTAAATGGAAGTTGGCAGCAAAAGAAACGAGTGTTTTTGAGGTTACCACTTAAGGACAAGGTTAAGTTTCATTCTTAAGAAATTCCTTCCAATCTTACACAAACATCTGGTCTTAGGCCTTCATTTATTAACGGGCACTAATAGCAACAGAATTTTTCAAAAGAAACCCTCATACACCATAATACACATGCAAACACACACACTTTTTTTGTCACTTACAGAAGCTTAGCTGCAGATTGGTATGGCTGGCACAACTTTAAAGGCAGATGGGTAAATTAAAACTCGAATGACAGAAAGCTAGAAACCACTGGTTGTGATTGCTCCTACTTGCCTATGTTTTTTTGTCCTTACATATGAGAATATTCAAAAGCAGATATTCTAGATGTTAGGGTACAGTATGTGGCTTTAGGTGTTTTTATATTTGATGTAATAATGTTATTATGTTTGTTCCTTTTATTACTGTCACTTCAAATCCTGTTCAGAAGTAGGTACTAAGAGTAAATAAATGTTTAATGTATGAAAGGATTAAGCTTTCTTTACTATTGGGTATTTTAACCAGGAAAACTTGGTTATGAAAAGTAAAGGGACATTAAAAATACAATTAAAAGTGAAGTCATGACACATTCATAGCTAAGAACTACGTGATAAAAATGGCTTTCTTCACATGCGTTAGGAAAATTTAAGTAAGTAGAAAAGCATAAAATAGAGAATGCTCACAAATTTTTCTTTTTCAAATTTCTGAACAGAAAGAAAGAGAGCGAGGTTCTAATTTGGCCTTTATGTTCCGACTGCCTTTTGCTGCTGGGAGGGTGTTCAGTATCAGCATGTTGGACACGCTTCTGTACCAGGTATGCGGTGTTTCTTGTTTCTCTCTAAAATGTTTGCTTTCTGTTTTCTTTAGATTCTATCAAACGCATAATACAACTAGTGTTTCTCATGGAGCTGTTAACTTAAAATTGGCTCTGGAAGTAATCCAATATTTTACTTCATGTATTTAATGACATAAATGTGCCTATGAAACACACTGTAAGAAAAAATTATTTTTCAGAATAATCTATGAAATGATATTAGGCATTCTATGACACCAGTGTCCTACAATGTTTCATGTGTCATTTTAATACATTTTGCATATTCCTCTAAGCACATTACTAGACAATAAATAAAAGCTAAGAAGGAATTACTAGGTTAAAAAAAAGACAGCTTTCTTTCTAATACATATGTTTTTAGTAAGATACCAAATGATGTCAATAAACTGATAAATCAAGGACATTTTAAACGTCTGCTAATTATTGCCTACTTCAGAAAAATGTAAGGAAGATTTTACAACCACTAAGAACCATTCGATTTGTTCCTGAATGCCAGAGTTTTACATTGTCATTTTATCATTCTTAACTTTAGCTAAGAAGTTCATAGAGATTTTATTTTACACAAATATATTTTAATCTTTTTTTAACTCTGTCAGAAACTGAACAAAAACAATATTTCATATTCTCTGATTCAAGTAATCAGATAATTTTAAAATATATCCATTAAGAGAAAAAAGATATTCATAGGGCTTTAAGTTATTTGATAACTTTAATCTCAAATTAAGCATTCAAGCATTGTGTTGTCTTCTTTGATCATGTATTTTATGTACCCTCTTCCTCCATGCCTGACTGAATAAACTAATCCAAAGAGAGTTAAAGCTTTTCTACTGGCCTCTGGGCTAATTATGCCTATGACTGTCTCTGGCCGTGTTTCAAACCATCTGCTTATGCCAGATGAGTGCGGGAACAACACAGTAAAGAACCATAAACACTCCTGTTCTCCCGAAAGTTTCCAGACACATTATCTGGGTACTCCGGAAGCCAGGCTTCCACCCCAGACCCCACTGCCAGGCACACGTAATTCTGATCTCTCAAAGAGGGGGTTCAAGGGAGGGATTGTTTGAAGAGCAGTGTTGCATCTGAGGGGATTTATATCAATAGCAGTCAAATGCTTGCTGTCATTATGCACCAGTGGTTTTCAGATATTTTAGGACAGTACCTTATGTTTAAACGAAATCTCATGAGAAAGTCTTTGATATATAAGCTAAGTAGAAGGAAAACCATTCTGTAGAATTGGAGAGCAGTAGTTATTACTTTCCTTTCATTTTTGTTTCACTTTTTTTGTTACACATAGAAATACAGGAAATTGTGTTTTTTCCAAAGCTAGCAGCTGCAGAAACAATGAACTAGAACAATAATTTTCAAAGTAGTAATTGCCCATTTACCTTCTGATGTCAAATGAGATATTTTAATGGTACGTTTTTCAGATAGGTAAAGAGTATTTATTTACAGGTTAAAAAAAGATTAGAAATTTAAGACATTTTATTCTCTAAAATTATATAATATGCATTCTTGTATTCTTAAAATATACAATCTAATTGTTTTGGTTAATGATTTAAACCCATCTTCTTAAAGATAAATGCTTATATATTCAAGAACTATTATTGATGACTACAATTGTATAGTGATTTACTATTAATATAATTCTATTCTAGACCTCATTTTATTTGCTTCCCCAAGGAAAACTGTAATATAGGCAGTATTATCAATCATAATATATGGATGAGACAAGGGCTCAGGAAGGTCAACTATCCAGTGTTCAGTGGGAATACTCATCTTCAAGCCATGCATACCTCATTAGATTAATCCCGACCCTTTTCCTGTGGTAAATGACTCTGCATTTGTATAATGCTTGAGTTTGTTTGCTTGTTTGGTTGGTTTTTATTATATCCCACTTGAAACACAGATCGCTTTCATATTTTTAATCATTTTTATTAATTCTCATCTGTGTAGATCAGGAAAGACAATTATTAAAAAAGTTATTACCTAAAATAAAATTAAATAGATATTTAAAAAATCTTCTATGAAAAATCTTCTATGATGGCATCACATAAGACTGAATGCATGGATTTTGTGATATTAAATGGGGCTATCCACATTTTTGGCTCACACCTAACTCTAGTCTATGCCCTGATGAAGTTACAGGACGGATGACCTCCGGACAAAGAATGTGTTGATGAAGAATACAGTATACATTAGCTATGTTACCACATCTGGCTCTAAAATAATTTAAAATAGTCATTTGCCAAATCTTCAGTTTAATTTCTCTTCCATGAGTGCTTTCTGTTTTTCATTTTGGAAAACAATAGTTTTAAGTGCCCAAGAATTGGTTTAAAATTTTTCTTTAGCACACACTGAGTTACAAATGAAATTGAATGATGCTAACAGGGGTGAGTGGCACAGCTCCTCTTGGTGGCCCCAATATGTTCATGTCCTAATTACTAGGAGATTAATATACCTTGAAAACCAAAGGGCCATTTAAATAAATGGCCGGGAAAAACTGGAATGGATGTGTTTCCTTATGTTCTTTTTTCGATGGGTTTAGTTTTTTGAAACTAGCTCTTGGTAAAAGAAATTAGCAATCAACAAAGTAGTCTAGATGTTACAACTTTTAAAGTCTTTGCTATACAAAATAACTAGATGATTTATTGTTATTATTGTTTTATTGAAGTATAGTTGATTTACAATGTTGGGCTAATGTCTGCTGTATAGCAAAGTGACTCAGTTATAAACATATATACATTCTTTTTTCTAATATTCTTTCCCATTATGGTTAATCCCAGGAGATTGTGTATAGTTCCCTGTGCTATACAGTAGGACCTTGTTGTTTATCCATTTTAAATGTAATAGTTTGCATCTACTAGCCCATCCCTCCCCCTTGGCAACCACAAGTCTGTTCTCTATGTCTAGGAGTCTGTTTCTGTTTTGTAGATAGGCTCATTTGTGCCATATTTTAGATTCCACATATAAGCAATGTCATATGGTATTTGTCTTTCTCTTTCTGACTTACTTCACTTAGTATGATAATCTCTATATGAATGGATAAAGAAGATGTGGTACATATATACAATGGAATACTATTCAGCCATAAAACAGACAAAATAATGCCATTTGCAGCAACAAGGATGCAAAATACCTAGATGATTATTTAAATGTTTCACTTGTTAACACCTGACGATCAAACTCAAGGCAGTAATTTCATACGATTTATGAAGTAATTGTTACATATCATGGTAAAATTTGCTTGTATGGGTTGAAAGTCTTTCTTTTCACTCAGACCAAAAAATAAACTGAAGAAACTAGAAGCATTTTTCAGTTAATATTCTAACTATTGAGTAATGTTCTAACAACATGTCAAAATATATCATATGTTAGCAAATAAAATAGTCTCATGATGGTATTTAATATAACCTATTAATTCACTAATATTTAGATTTACTTAAATATTATATAGAAATGTATTCTACTAGCATAAAGTTTAATCCTAACAAAAAACCAAATACTGGTTGAAATATTTCATTGTAAATTTTAGTCATTTTAGATTTTTTAAAACATTATTATATTTAGGCTTATAGTTTTTTGTTATTAAAAATCTAAAAATGTTTTCATCACGTCCAATAACATCCATAAAATTTAAGCATATCTGGATATTCTAGAAAATAATCATTTCCCATATTTCTTTAAGGACAGCTTAACTGTGCATGTGTATTTAGGACACTGGCAAGATAGATTTTTATTTCCTTTTTTATGGGGGCTTAATGATGTGTTACAAGAAATAACCTTTAAGATGTGATAAGATGTTCATGCTCTAAGCTATTCTATGTATTTCCTACACACAATAAATACATATTTTGTTTATATTGCAGTCATTTGTGAAGGACTACATGATTTCTATCACCAGACTTCTGTTGGGATTGGACACTACACCAGGATCGGGGTTTCTTTGCTCTGTAAGTTACTAATCTCTGGTGTAGATTATTCTGACAGGCAATTCTGAAAGCCATCTCTAATGTTCTTTGGCTAACTCTTCTATGTCATTTATTTATTTTTTTCTAATATGTGCTCAAATAATAGCATCCTAGTTTTTTTTAATTCCTTAAACAATGTTTAGGGAAAACATTATTTAAATTAATAATCCCGAAGATAGCCATTCTGTACAAAATTCAGAACAAAAATAATCCTGAAGGTAGCCGTTCTGTACAAAATTCTAGCAGGTATTTGAGACTGACAGTTTCTGACATAGGATGCTACACTGCCAAGGAAAACAGCGATCATGACATTTAACCTCTCTGTTTTATAAATAAGTGTACTATGCCTAAGTGTATTTAATGAAGTGTCTTGCTAACAAATTCAAATTCATGATTAGCAAAGAGAGACCAGCACTTATGCCTCCTGTCTGTGAGTCCTGTGCGCCATACTATTACACATCTCCCCAGTATCGGTACTAGTAGAACTTTGGATGGACAATTCGTTTTTGTGCTGGAATGTCCTTTGCACCTCAAGATTTGTAACATCAGCAGACCCCATCCACTAAGGTTATTGCAACATTCAAACAAGTCTTTACAGGTTTTCCAACAATTCCCAATCAATTACCAGTGATATTGCCCACGTACATGGGACTAATACAATGCCATGCTGCCACAAATGAAGCAGTTGGTTTCTTAAGTTTGGGTGAACCCCAGGGATAAGGCTGAGATGGAATGTAATAAAAAACTTTAATATATGTATAAGCACTTATGAAATGTCACTTTGAGATTTCAAAATATCAATAAAATCTACCTTTAAAGAGTGAAAAATTACCATTGGGTTATTTCTTAAAAATCTGATATGTAAATAATTCCTATGATTGTAGATGAAAATCACCGAGGATGACTTATGGATCAGGACTTATGCCAGACTGTATCAGAAGTTATGTTCTTCTACCGGAGATGTTCCCATTGGAATCTACAGGACTGAATCTCAAAAACTTACTACATCTGAGGTTTGGAAATATCAAAATATTCCTGTCTTAATGTTTAATCTTATTGAATACTGCCATTCCTAAGCCTAGAAACTTATTTCTGAAATATGTCATTAAATTATGTAAATTATGTCAGGAATTTCATAAAATAATGTTGGGTAAAGGACTGTTTTAGAGTTTTTGGACTTTGGGCTCTGAATGTCTTTTGTAGGTTTTCAGGAAGTAAGTTAATTCTAAGTAACTTTTGGGTACATAAGAAAAGTTCTCAGGGCAAGCAAACTAGTTTTCTAATATAATCTTCAACTCCACATATTAGCATTTGGGAAGAGGGAAAACAAAGATAAGTTAGGAAGCATGAAACTCACATTTTTCAAACTCTAGGTTGAGGACTACTTTGAAGCTGAGAAAAAACTCTAGGATCAGTGCCAGACCCTCCCAGAGGAAAGCTCAGTAATTATAAAAGCAAACTAGAGCCTATTAAAATGCAGCAGAATTTCTGATGCCTGCGTATGACCAAAAACATATTCACATTTTAATTTGGTCACACTATGTGGTTCCAACTTACGGTTTATATTCTTGAAATATTTTTTCTTCTTCAGATACCTCAAAGTTATTCAAAATTTTGGTTAACCATTTCTTTCTTTGGTCTTATGCAAAATAGAACCTCAACTATGAGGCTCAGATTAATTACATGCATTTTAATAGTCATGTAATCATTACACCAGCTTGTGATCAAAATCAGTGAATCCATGTGTGGAAAAGAAGAGCTTTATAAGAAGCATAAGGGTAATGGAGTAGATTTTTATCTTCTTGATATAATTTATAGTTTGACATTTAAGTAAGTGATATTGAGGCCAGAAGAAGATAGTTCAGTTTTTCTGAGATGCTCTTTAGTGGTTTCACTGCAGTTTCAGAGGTGCTAAAAGAAGCTTTATTGCCAACTCTGCTACTGAATCTGAGTTTGTCATTGGCTGTGGTCCCCGTGGTTCACACCACAAAGAGCAAGACAAAATCAGAGAAAATCAGGACTGATTGATGGGAGAAACATACCAGAAAGTTAAATGTGTAAGACAGCTTAGCCAGATATGCCTAAAATTTAAAGAACACTGCATCCAAAAAATTATTATTTGATGAAAAGTTATGAGAAAAAAAGTGCTTTCACACCTAAGCAATTAACCATTTCTTATTTGAACTTGATAAGAGCAAAGAAGATTTTCACACAGCAGCATACTATCCTGTTTTTATCTTATAACATGGACTTTGTGAATTTGAACATGGTAAATTCTGCCCTTGGTCAAGTTCATATCCATGTTCAGTCATTTTGTATTATTAAGGGATGTTGTTGTATGCTGTTTACAGTACAGGTAGGGAAAGAGTAATTGAGTATTTGTACTGTCATCGAGGAGTATTTAATGTTACATTTTGGTCAGTTCTTCCTATCACAACCCAGCAAAATGTTTATAAAGCCCCAACCCTTTAGCTTATATTAAAAGCACACATCCTTGGAAAAATAAAAGGATACTGGTTTAAATGAGGATAATACCTGTTGTCTTCCTATACTGAATTCAGTTCATCTTCTGGAACACATATTTTTATTTAGATTTTATATTCTGCCTATTATAGAAAAAAAAAGGCAATTTAAATAATTAAAGATAAAAATAGGACCTTCAAGCACTTTTACAGCAAAATATATTAATAGGGGCAGAGAAATTAATGCTACTTTACATCTAAAATGAAGTGACTGCTACAGTTGAAAAGGAGTTCTACATTTATTTTCCTGGCAAATAAGGCAAAAATAGAACTGTTGAGTTTTATAATAATTGTAGTTTGATACACAAAAGGATGTAAGTTCATCTAGAGAAAGATTTGTTTTTCCTGATCACTGTTAAAAGAATGAGTATATTATGTGCTTCCTTATTTAAGACATTGAATATTTAGAGATATTTAAGAGATAGATAACATGATGAACTTTATCTATCTTTAATTATAGTTTTGCAAGATGCAAAAGTACCAGTAAGGTGAATATCCCTTAAGTCAATGTTCTATTTCTTTTTTTAAAAGAGGGGAACATCAATTCAGTATTAACTCAGTAAAGACATTGGGTTTTGTACAAAGAAGAGAACATTCTCTTTTTCCTGATTATATAAAAACACAGAATAAGAGCTTAGTGGATTTAATGAAATGAAAGAGTGGCTCATATATTCCACCATCTCTCTCAAATTTCAAATGGTTCGAGAACACTCAAGTGTTAGAATTCAAATAATTTATCGTTGTCCAAAATGCCAATTTTTCTCTTACTTTAATTAAAGAAGGACACCAGGGCTTCCCTGGTGGCACAGTGGTTGAGAGTCCGCCTGCCAATGCAGGGTACACGGGTTCAAGCCCTGGTCTGGGAAGATCCCACATGCTGCGGAGCAACTAAGCCCGTGCGCCACAACCACTGAAGCCCACGCGCCTAGAGCCCGTGCTCTGCAACACGAGAAGCCACCGCGATGAGAAGCCCGCGCACTGCAGCGAAGAGTAGCCCCCGCTCGCCGCAACTAGAAAAAGCCTGCGTGCAGTGGCGAAGACCCAACGCAGCCAAAAATAAATTAAAAAAAAGAAAAAAATTAAGAAAAAAAAAAAGGACACCAGATTTCAGGAGGTAGAAACTTCATTCAATAATTAGAATTGAAACATCTGACATCTTCTCTCTTAGATGGTTCACAGGTCCTCGTTCTCCCTAACAGCTTGCAGAGCTGTGTTGCGGTCCCTCACCCCGCAGGGGCGGTTTGAAAGGTGACTCTATGAAGAGGGTACACAGATGGTCTGTGGACGGGGAGACAGGGCACGTTTGCAGGCAGTAGTACCGCAGTGAATTCACAGAGCTAAGTGCAAAGGTACAATCTGTGTCCTTTACCCTTCAACAGCAGATTGAAGAGTCTTCCCCAGGGAATCTAACCAAGCCAAGTGAACGGCCTAATGATACAGACACGGGAGAGTCTCCAGGTCAATAATCTAGTCAGGGGACCATGAAACTCACACTAAAAACACCCCACCCAGAGCTTTCAATCAATTTATTAGCCCTATACTCTTAATATAAGAAGACAACTCAAAATTCCCTATTTCAGGGAATAGAATGAAATAGAGATACCAAAGTAAACAAACAGAAAGAAAAAACTGAACTAGTAGGAAAGACAGATCACTGAGGGAAAAGAAAATATAAAACAAAATATAATAAAGACTTCTACTCCTAACTGTTTACCCAAGAGAAATGAAAATATATCCATACAAAGACTTGCACATGAATGTTCTCGGCAGTATTATTCATAATAACCAAAAATTAGAAACAACCTAAATGTCCTTCAGCTAGTGAACAGATAGTCAAAATGTGGTATAGCCATACAATGGAGTACCATTTAGCAATAAAAAGAAACACAATGCTTATATGTGCTGTGACTTGGATAAACCTCAAAAACATTATGTCAAGTGGGAGAATACAGACTCAAGAGACCACATATTGTATGATTCCAAGTATGTGAAATGTCAAAAAAGGTGAAAGGTATGCAGACAGAAAGTAGGTTAGTGATTGCCTAAGACAGGGGGAGGTGGAGGGAATGGAGAGTAACAGTTAATGAACATGATGAGACTTACTGGGGTGATGGAAATATTCTAAAAATTTTTTATGGTGTTGGTTGTACAACTTGGTAAATTTACGAAAATATCCTTGAATTTTACGCTTGAAGTGGGTGAATCATAGGATATGTCAAATATGTATTAGGGAAGTTCTATATTGAAAAGCTATAATTAATATTATTAGAAAGATAAGATATTGTAAGGATAAAAGATGAATAGGAAGCTGTATTTTTAAAGGAACATTTAGAATAAAAAGGAACTCTTGGGGATTGGTAGTACATGAGCAGAAGTGAAAAAGTTTGTACCATAAAACTGAGAAAACCACCAAGAAACTAGAGCAAAAATTCAGACATGGAAAATAGTAAAGAAAAGATAAAATTAGAGAACTAGTCCAGGAGGTCTAAGAGTCTAAGATCTGAATTTTAAGACTTCCCTAAAGAGGAAATGAAGCAAATTGAAGAAATATCAGTTTAATAACTTAATAATAATCCTAGAACAGAACATGTTCCAAATGGGAAGGGTCACCAGAGGCCCACCACAGTGAATAAAATAGGCTCACACTAAGGCACAGTATCATAAAATTTCAGAACACTGAAGGAAAAGAGAAGATCTTAAAAGAGATGGGAGAGAAAACCAAAGGGTAGGTCACATTCAAAGTATTTCTTTGAATTTCTCAACCAGCAACACTACAAGCCAAAAGACAATGGAACAATGCCCTCGAGATTTTGAGGGAATATTATTTCCAAACTAGAATTCCATATTCGACAAAACTACCAAACTTGTGTTAGGGTAGGATTAATCATATTTCAACATTTTCTCCAAACATATGCTCCCATGCCTGCTTTCTAAGGAAATTACTTCCACCAAAATGAATGAGTAAACTGAGGAAGTAATCATGTATGCAAAGAAGCCAGACATTTTATGGAAACCTGGCAACAAGTATGAGGCCAAGGCAAAAGTCAGGAAGGTGATGAAAGGACCACCAGGCAAGAAGTGCAACCTGGAGCAGGTCAGAAAGCTTCAGAAAATTTTTCTTCTGGAAAATGAAAGCCGTAGGATACACGATGCATCTCACTGTCTTAAGGAAAGATTAGACAATTGCCAAAGAGTTCAGGATGGATTACCAAGTACAAATCTAACGAAGCAATTAATAAAATTAATTATTTAACTCTAGGAATACAATATCACCACCACCAACATCAAAAAATTATGCAGGCAATGAATAGTAACCACATTTCCCATGTATTTCACCTGTAAATTGTAGTCATAATATGCCCTGAATTTTGATCTAACCAAAATTACACTTCAACCATTTTGAAATGATGGGATATAGCAATGGTGGGTGGAAAAGATAGTTACTCTCTCTTCTTCCAGAGTGAGAAGTCAATAGATAAAAGTAGAAACTGACAAAAAAATTAAGAAATGACAGTCAAACATGTTATATAGAGACACAAAGATAAGGACCTACATGTCTAGCTAAAAGAGGTAAAAGTAGCTGGGTCCTATGAGAGGAAAATAAAAGAGATCATGGTGCGAGCTGCTATTTTTCAAAACAAACCATAACATTTTCTGACTATTTAAACTATGTATGTATAACTAATAAAAACAACTAATAAATTTCTAGCTGTAAAATTTCATTTTCAGACTCACTCATTGATCGTTTCTTCAGTTTATGCTTTTAAATATTCAATTCTATTCAAAATATATGAAATATTTTAAATTTAATGTCAACATTTCATATAAGAATGTAGGAAGGATAAACTAATATAAAAAATCTAGGTCTTGCTTCCTTGTTTTTTCATGGAGTTGAAAAAAATACATTTTAAAGGCAGATGCAGGTTTTCATGCCACATCATTTTCTAATCTGACTTCAGTATCTTCCCATATTTGGTGTACAGAGAAAAAAGTTAAATTATGTCACTGCTTTGGCTGTGGGAGGAGGGGAAGCACCAAATCCTTTTGAAGGTGTCTTTGCAAAGACACGTGATGATAAAAAATACACATAGTTAAAATCATGAAATTTATAAAAGCCCTGGCACACTTATTCAGTTTTTTCCTTGTGGGCTATAAATTGGTGGAAGGGGGATTCATACAAAGACAAACATACAGTGGGAGCGCGTACAGGGACTGGAAAATCAGTCCGTGGAGAGTCGGGTGCAGCTGGATCAGCCCCTTTTCACCTAATTGTACAACACCAAGCCGGAATAGACCACTCTCTACATGTCTATTTCAGGGAATTGTTACAAATACCATACTCTCCTGGTTCAAAAAATAAATAGAGGATCAACAAGGACTTGTGCTTCTCTTGGGGACAAAAGAGAACAGTATTTCTGTCCACAATATTTTCTCCATAATTCTCAAATTCAAAAAGCTTACTAAACTGATTTGGTGGCAAGACCTCACTTTAACTGTTCTGAGATTTTTCATAATATTTACTTATTCCCCTTAAAATGAATATTCATGTTTTTCATTACAGAAGTGTTTTTATTATAAAATGCTACTCAAGACCCTCCGAAGGTATTACCTACTATTCAGTATATGATACTTTCCAAAATCTGAAAACTTCTGAATTAATAAAAATATTTATTCTCATTTTTTGGTAAGAAAATGTGAAACTGTATTTGCCTTCAGTTTTCCAGTGTACTGAAAATCACATTTTCTTGAAATGAACTATGACCAGTGAAAATTTTACTAGAACTTAGGAAGAGATCATTTTAAAGCATATTAAAATACCAACATCTTTACAGTATAACCAATAAATTTGTGGAATATGTTACTCTGTTGTTCACCTTCATCATCAATAAATCCTATATTTTTAAAAACTGTGCATAGGTAATAGTTAACCATCTACCAACCATTAACTTTTTACAATTAAATTGGATGCACGTATCTTCGAATTATGGTTTTCTCCAGATGTATGCCCAGGAGTGGGATTGCTGGGTCATATGGTAGCTCTATTTTTAGTTTTTAAGGAACCTCCATACTGTTCTCCATAGTGGCTGTATCAATTTACATTCCCACCAACAATAAGGGAGAGTTCCCTTAAATTGGAAAGTAATATTTTAAATATATTATTAAAATTAAAGTTTTCATTTTATAAAATCACATTAATACAATGATTTTAGTAAGGATTTAGATAAAATAGTTTTGAAACTCGAGCTGCCCGTTCTCTGCATTTATTCACTCACTCATTGGGCCAAGTGTTAAGAATCTGCAGACAAATAATTTCAAGGAGCCTATATTCATATATTTATTATGCATTTTTTATATTTGTAACAATAGTGAGAATGCTAGATAATGGGTTAGACTTGAGTTATATTACACCAAAGAATATAATTGAAAATTTCACTTCTACCTTTTGAGGAATGAAGATATTATTCCTCAGAACTGAAGAACAAGATAGCATGATTTTTATAACCCCTAAATATTTAGGGTTTATATGTTGACTGGGCAGATCAATTTTTAGCCTCTATAGCCTATGTGAAAACTAAGACTATTTCTATAAAGTTACTTACATGTATACATAGAGGTGAAAAAACAATCTTATTTTAAGGTCTAAAATTTTTTAAATAGTAAAGCTATTAATACCAATAGTGATTATTGAATATCAATGATTATGTCAGTATCCTCTCATGAATATAGCACTTTCATAAGCTCTTATCAATTGTTTTATTTTCTATTAGCACCACATTAACTTTCTATCAAATCTTAGAAAGATGATTTTAGAAAAAAAATCTAACAAGAACAAGTTTCTAGCAAATTTTTTAAATATTAGCTTATTCTTTACCTAATTTTATTCAAAAGTGCTATGATAAATAATCAAACACATAATTAGATGATGTGTTCTGTGGTATCTGTCATATACTGTCCTGTTGCTGATTGGTTTGTGTGTGTATTGTTTAGTCATTGTTTAAATTGTATTTTGTGTGTTTTTTTTTCCCTCGCTTTGTGTCAGTGTCGAGAAATAGCATCACAAGTAAGTATTTTGTTTGTCTCCCTTTCCTCAAATTGTCTAATATATTAATTCAGTTATTAAATGAAAAGAATATTAAAGATTGAATTCAATATTTCAGATTTTAAAAGAAAACTAGTAAGCTGAAATGCTTTTAAATGCTCTATTTTCAAGTTAGTGTATTTATATTTCCCTAATTTTATTCCAAATTTTACCTGTTTGTCTTCAAATTATGTTTATGTATTAATCCAATCACATATTTTACTGTGTGGTGTTATTACTAGCTAGTCACTTACTGGCTGTAGATTGTCCTCAAGGAAGGTGCCACCTTCAATGCAATCAGGTGGTACTGAAAGGGAATGGGGGTCTTGATATAAAACATACCTTTAGTTCGCTTCTTATGTAGTCTGGACCCCCTAGAAATGGTTATGGGAACAATAGGACCTGTGATGGATTCCTCTGGGACACTTTTTAATGCTGAATTTATTCTTTAATAGCTTTAATTTACTGTCATGAAGAAGCCATCACTTTAATGTTTGATAATATTAACCTGTGATGATCATTGATTTACTACAATAAAAAAATTCTTAATAATACATTATGTATGTTTACATACACTTCTTATATTCCTGAAACCTTGATGTTATCTTCATGTGATTTGCATTTTTAATTTTATTTTCCATTTTCTTCATGTAAATCACGATAAATAATTGTCATTATGGCCTTAGTACTTAACACAAACTCCCAAGCATTAAATAGAATTAAAGAAACTATTAAAAATATAAACATTTTCAACTTTAAAAATTGCATTTTGAATGTCAAAGCAGTGGTACCATTCAGCCCACTGGGAGAACACAGTTACAAGTGTTAAAGTTGTGTGCCAAAATTACCAACCAAAGGTACGAGTCTGTTTGAGCTTGTTGAATTTTGGAGAGAAGTTCTATATTATCATAATACCCAACATTTTGACAGAGTGACTGTTGTTTTCTCTACATCATAGATTTGAATCCATCTAATAAATGCAAATTCTGTTTATTAAATTATTTTGAACATCCTAAATTATTTAAGGTTTAATAAGCTCTAGCTTTATTATATTTTTAAATATTCTAATTTTGTTTTCCCATATATGTATTCCTTTGGAATTTACTAAATATTTACTAAGGAGGCTTCGCTTTGGGCTGTAAGAATAATGTTTTAGATGCTTTCCGACCTTTTTCACATGATGGTACATAGAAAATAGTAACGTTTGTTTAGCATGAAGCTGCTCAGGGCTTCCAGCTACCACCACAGGTGGTGCAAATTCAAGTTCTAGTTCAATGCAGAACACAGCTCTGGCACATGCAAGGTTTGGGGAGCTCGTCTTAGGGTTCTTACAGTTGCCTTATTAGAATATGTTTTATAATTCTTTGAGCTCAAATGAGATCAAACATATATTTCTAAAATTTTAAATTTGTACCAGCATTTGACCTGACCTGATTCACAAATAAAATTTAATTTTATTTGTAATGAACTGGCAGACATTATTTTAGGAAGTATTTTAGGAACATGTCACAAGCCAAGTTGCTTCACTTTGCCTCTCCTAAAGGCTTTCTAGGGCATGAGTCCAGACCTGGTCCACAGTGGTAGAAACACTAGTTAGTGGTCACACCATGTCCCAGTAAGAACAAAGTTTTCATTTGTTAAAAAACTTTATAGCTTCATGTTTGAAAGTAGAGTTAATTTTTTAAATGTAGGTTTTGGCTCTATTGTGGTTTTCCATGTTGATTCATATGTTCTTCACTTTTTATTCAGATGTCAAGCTTCACTATCTCCTCTTTTCTCTAACTTACCATTTCAGATGCAGAAAATCAAAGGTTTGGCTCATTTCTGACTTTTCGTAGCCAATTACAAGTTGACTCATAACTTTTTTCCTGATTGCTTTCTTTCTCATAGTTACTATTCTAGGTCTCAAAATCCTCCAGTCAATTCCCTATATAAATAAAGTGTCTTCCCTTTAATTTGCTGGGAAGTTTGAGTCTTCCAATATGAGTATCCTTCTCACAATGCTTTTTATGAAGAAAAAGCTCTAATTGTACTTTAGATGTGAAAATATGCTTATCCTTGTAATTCCAGTTTTTTCTTATACAATTTCCGTCCTTCCCACCTCTAGTTTTGTTTTGTCTTGTTTTGTTTTTTTCTCTCCCCCTTCAAATATGTTCAGGTTTCCCCAAATCTCAAGAAATTTTTCTCCTTTTTTTCTGTTTTTTCTTATTTTACTCTTGCTGTTAAACTCTCAGGAGACTTCATGTATGCTGTCCATTCTATTCTTTATCTCCCAGTTTCTCCCCCACTATTTTGTCGATACTGTTCTTCAATTATTAGAAATCTCTTTTAGCCAAAATCTTGGCCTTTTAAATTAGTTGTAATTTGTTTAAGCACTGTAGAACCTTTAACAGGGTTCATTATCTCTTCATCTTAAAATTCTCTTATCCTTAGTTTTCATATCATGAATTACTCCTATTTTCCCTGTTTTCACTGGTTTATTTCTTTTTCCCCTTTTTTTGCTGTTCAGTTTCTGCCTATAACAGCTCATTTTAGATGCTGCTACTGTGATCTTCCATCTGAAGGTTTGTCTATCTCCTGTCTCAGGATTGGCTTTAGAATGCAGGACCCCAAGGAGAGGCAGCGATCACCTTCATCTCCTACCCTAGGATGGGGCTTCATCTTGAGATTCCAGAAAGTACTCCATTATCTACCTAAGGGTGGGCTAAACTTCACTGCAGGTCATCTCTCCCAGAGCATTCATCTCGATCCCTGAACAATGCTAAGCGCTTTCTTGTTTTATTTAATCTGCCCAGCAAGCTAATACGGTGGATGATATTATTCCCATTTGTAAATGAGCAGAGACTTAGACACATTAACTTGATAAAATAAAAACTTAGTAAGTAGCAGACCTGGATTTGAATTTTATCACTTTCTGACATCAGAGCCTGTTTTTTTAATCACTAGGTTTCTCTGTAGGAGCTTCTACCAATTTCTGGCCACCTCTCTCTTTTCCACCATCTGCTTTGAGATCCCAAAGTGCTTTGTTTGGGAATCAACGTGGGAATTGCCACTTGAACCAAAACTGGGGATTTACCAAAGCTGTGTTTATAGTCTTTCCTCTTTTCAACACATGGCTTTGTAGCACTCAGTGTATCTTGTGGTTTCGATGATTACTTCGAGGTTGAGGGATGGCAAATTTTTGTTCTCTGCCCTCCCTGTTCTAACTCCTAAACATGAAGAACAAACTCATTATCTGCCAGATACTTTCTGTCTTATAATCTTCCAGAATTACAGATATTTACTGAGCACCACCAAGGTCCAGATGTTCTCATCTAGGTGCTTGGAATGAGTCAGTTAACATGCCAGGAAGATTTCTCAGAAAGTGGACATGAACATTTCATGCCTATTCTTGGATTTAATTACTTCTGGGTGGATTCACAATATCCAGATTCTCTTCCCTTCAGTGTCTTGCGTAATACACACAGATTAACGATGCCTAATGGTGGATGTTTGATGCCTGTCATACCAAGTCAATTGCTTGTTGCCGAATTTTAAGTTCCTATATTCTAGCCATTCTTTATTCTCCTCTGTCCCTGTTCCTGGGAAGATTCATTTATTCAATTATTTTGTCTGACCATAAAAGCACTAGACTTGGAACCAGATAATCTATGTTTAAAAGTTGGCTCCTACTTTTACTAGCTGTGTGTGAACTTGGGCTGTTCTCAACACATAGCAGAGTGGAGGTTAAGTAGGGAGATTTATTATTATCACTTCATCAGTTAGAAAAAAGGCAGAAATGTGTTAAGTGAATCGTTCATAGTTAATGGCAAACAATTCTGTGCCAGGGTACATAGAGTAACATAGATCTTATCTCATCATTTTTCACTGGTTCTTCATTTTTGAGTGGATAACACTGCTTCAGAAAATGTCTGTGTCAATACACTTAACTTTATAAATGAAATAATAGTAAGTATTCCTGTGATTTGGATAAATACCTTGTAATATTATCAAAAATAGATATATTCACTAACCTCAAGGGCACTCTAATTCATACTCTCACACACAGGCACACACACATACACACACACCATGGGTCTCAGCTCACCTGTAATTTTCTTTCACTTTTCTCTTATAAAAATTTGACTCGAATATTTTTAGTCCATTTTATTATTCTTTTTTATAATATTTCCTAGCTCTACTAATTCTTATCTTATTTTCAACGCCAGGAAAGCATTTCTTACTTGCATTATTTATGTACCTTAACTTAAGACTCTCACTGGCACGGGACTTCTCTGGCGGTCCGGAGGTTAAGACTCCGAACTTCCACTGCAGGGGGTGGTGTGGGTTCCAACCCTGGTTGGGGAGCTAAGATCCTGCGTGCTGTGTGGCTTGGGGGAGGGGGAAAGAGAAAAAAGAGTCTCTCTGGCACACTTATTAGCAAGAAGCTATTTAAATGCATCCAATCTATTTGTTTTATTTTAACTACACAGTCATGGCTTTCTGTTCACTTAATATCTTAAACTGCACGACATCATTCTTTCACTTTACCCTGCCACAGGAAGTAAAGTAAGCCTTCAGTCACAACTTCTTGTTGCATGGGTGCTGGAGTCTACAAAATCAGAACTGAATAGAAAGTTATAAGGTTGATCTAAGCCATCTAGGTCTTAATAAGGGAGTGATGATCGCCCAGCAACAGTATACTTGAATCAATAATACCGTTTTATATAGATTCTTTACATAAGAATATAAATATTCATATCTACCAAGTCTTATACCATTGACTCTCTTCCTTAGTTAAGACATTACATATATCATAGAAATTTTCTTTCCACAGTCTCATTTATTCATAACTGTTATATGCTTTAGGGTGGTTCTCAAATGCTGAAAAAGAGAAGAGGACTGTGTGTGTGTGTGTGTGCGTGTGTGTGCGTGTGTGTGTGTGTAAAATGTTTGGGTATGGTGGAATTGATGCTATACTCATATTGAAATCGCTATAATAGTTTTTTTTAACTTTATACGCTTAGGTGTTTTCTTCTGTACTGTAAGATTCCGGAGGTGATAGAATGATAGCCCCCTTCACCTACCCTACAGTATGTAGGGTCTACACACACACATATACATGTGGTTGAAACCATTGCTTTAGGCTATGTATTCCTGTAATTCTAGAAACTTCTAGAAAATGATGAGTGAGAATTGTACTGTGAAGATGACAGAGCTGGCAATGAAACTATGATTCTGATCATGTAAACTATCTGAATGCCTTTCTTGCTGTGTTGAACCTGTGTGCTTAATAAGTACTCTTCCATTTATTGATTTTTTGTTTATAAGTCAAATTTGGAGTTGAAAGCTATTCAGGTGTATAAGAAAATTCTCTACACACACATATATAAGTAAGTACAATACATAAAAACCAAAACATATGTACCCCAAAAGGACGTTTTATGTAGAAAGAAAATATGTTGACACATTTGGTTATTTCTAGATATAAAATGAATCATTTGGTTAAAGAAAACTGCTTTTTAGTTTTCTTAATGAACTAAAAGTTAATGAGGATGAAGTTAGTCTAGATTTGAGCCAGACTTTGATTCTAACCTACCAGACACGTATCAACATGAAATACAACAGTCAATATTAAATAACCATTAGAAGAGTGAAGAAATGCCTTGAGACCTACAAAAAAGGTAGTTACAAAATGTACAGTAATGATAATTTTGATGCTGATAATATTATTACTTCACCTTAAAAATACATTATTTTGAGGAGAAAATAAATGTTATAGCTTCAGAAAAGATAAAAACATTCCACTGTTGCACAGTGAAAGAAGGTCACCTGAGTTCATAAGAAAAACAATGAAAGAAAGTAGTGCTGCCGCATTGATAGAGCTATATGATATAGAAACATGACATAATTAAGGCAATTTCATTAAAAACTTAAAATGTATTTCTGAACACCACAACTCAAAAAAGCAATGAATATGTTAGACATATTAACTATTAAATATTTCAAATTGCTATTTAGAAAATTCACTTCTCAAGATCACCAATAATTTCTATAACATACTTATATGAGTGGAAGATACCTAACCTTTACTAAAAAAAACTTCCATCATAGGGCAATGCTATGGTCCTAGATAAAGTAATGACCTTTTATAACTTTTCTTCGTCTTCCTCATGTCTCTGTAATGACAGATATTATTTATGACATGTATGTTAGAGCAGCGGTCCCCAACCTTGTTGGCACCAGGGACCGGTTTCATGGAAGACAGTTTTTCCACGGACGGGCCGTGGTGGGGAGATGGTTCGGGCGGTGATGTGAGCGACGGGGAGGGGCAGATGCAGCTTTACGCTCACCCGCAGCTCACCTCCTGCTGTGAGGCCCGGTTCCTCAGACCGGTGACCCCTGTGTTAGAGGGAAGAAAAGCTGCACTAGGAACTATTTGACAGTATTCATCACCCCTTCCATTCCATGAGAAATACATCCTCCTGGACTCCAAGATAATCCATTTTTCTACCTCCTCTCATATTCTTAATTTCTCACTTATCTTCTACTTCATACTCTCCAACTGGGGATATTGAGGTATAAGATTTGAAATATAGGGAATTATCGATAAACCACATCGATCTTTTCATTATTGTATCCCACGTGCCTTGGACAGTGCCTTGCACAAGTGTTCAGTGTATGTTTCTTTTTTTTTTTTTAATTGACCCATCTTTTTCCCTTTATTTATTTATTTATTTATTTATTTATTTTATTTTTATGACTGTGTTGGGTCTTCGTTGCTGTGCCAGGGCTTTCTTTAGTTGCGGCAAGTGGGGGCCACTCTTCATCGCGGTGCGCGGGCCTCTCACTATCGCGGCCTCTCTTGTTGCGGAGCACAGGCTCCAGACGCGCAGGCTCAGTGGTTGTGGCTCACGGGCCTAGTTGCTCCACGGCATGTGGGATCTTCCCAGACCAGGGCTCGAACCCGTGTCCCCTGCATTAGCAGACAGATTCTCAACCACTGTGCCACCAGGGAAGCCCAAGTGTATGTTTCTTGAAATCAGACACAGATCTCCTTCTCAACATGGAGTCATCCTTTCAAATCTACTCAAATTTATATAATTTTCTTTGTACCACATCTGTCATAAATGTTGGCCCTTAATTATCATATTACCCTTAATTTTATGTAAATGTTATGTAAATACATGCCTTGTAATTGCTGCTCTGATGGTGTGAGCATGAGACCAAGGAGGACAGTTTCTTGCAGTGGAAGCCCGTGGACAACTTAGCTGTTGTGAGTGGTTCAGAGTCTCCAGAAGGTCCTAGAGGAGGCCTCTGCAGTGAAGGAATCTGGGGGTAGAGGCAGAGGAGGCAAAGGTGAAACTAATGCAATTGTCTGTTGTATTGCTATTTGGAGAGAATTTAGAGTCTTTTCTTGTAATGGACCTCATTCAGTGTAGGCCAGTTTGTGAGTAGCAGCATAAATGAGCTTTAAAAAAATTGTAAATGAGAAATACGTTGTCTCCAGAACCCAAAGGCCTAAAAGTATTAGATTTGTCTTAATATTGTCGGTACTCACAGATTAGTAATTATTTCTCGACAGTGTCAGAGATAGAGAACCCCTTGACTGAGCAAATAGTGTCTAGAAATATTCCTAAGTTGAGGGGACCTTGTACTTTGTGTGAGACGGTGGCCCATCTCTGTTCGTGAGCTCCTTTGTGAATGTTTCTGTGTCCTGAATGAGGGTGTCAAATGAATCTCCTTGAATGATAAGTCAAGTCATCAATGTCATGACATACCTGTACTCCAGAGAAAGTTGGATGCAGTGTGGATCTTGCCCGCGAAGGCTGTGTGTGATTGCAGGGCTGTTGAGGTGCCCCATGTCTAGTTAAGTGGAGTATTCTGTCCCTTCGAAGGTGAAGGGAAACTGGCTGAGTCCGTCAAAACAGGCACTGAACAAATCATATTTGTCAAATTTATGACTGCAAAGTATTTACCAGTTGCCAACTGAATAGATTCAGTAATTTCAACAATATTGGGCACGGCACCTTAATATGTGGGAGCAGGGCACTAAGGTTGGGACTGTCTACTGTGGGGCACCATTCATTCTTTCCAGGTTTAAGAACAGATTTAAGAACAGGTCAGTTTGGCTGTTAAATGGAGAAGCATTGGTGGTTATCATCTGTTCTCTAAATAGTTCTTATAATGGGTTTCAATCCTTGAAAGCTCTGTACAATCCTTGGAGATTTTATTAACTATATTGGGCAGACAGAAGGTTCATAGGGTCCCATTTTGTCCAACTGATTGTAAGCACCAAAAGTTTTATTTCATTTAATTTTAATTTTATTACTCATTGGAAGAGTGTGGCATGTCTACTAGGGGATGTTTTGGGGCCATAGGTGTTATGACCATGGGAAATTTAGGCAAGGCATAGATAGCTCTAATGGTTAAGATGAGGCCTACCTCTTTGTCCTCTATTTTATATTTGATAACTCCGCTAAGAGTATAGAGATTACCTTAATTTTAGAGCAATCTCCATATTTAGAGTCTTTGTTTAAAAGTAGTGAGATCTTCAGTCATAACTATAATTGAGCTCCAACTCAAAGAGAAAAGAAGGCCCTAAAGAAGCCCCAATCCAGTACATCTCAGGAGATGTTAAAGTTAATTTGGAACTTAGTTGTAGAGGCACAAAGCCAATCAGCTCCCTTTTTATTGTATTTTTCTTGGTCTTAATAAACTCTTTCGGTAAATTAGAATTTTCTAGTTGGACTAATTGTGGACTTCTGTTGCAGTTGTTTATTTCCTCCTGTTTTGTTGCTGCTGTTGTCTTTGGTTGGTAGACACTCTGGGAGCTCTTTTCTACCCTGTTTCATATGTATACGTCTCCTGCTCCAGAGTCTGAAGTCAGTATCTTCAGAGTTATGGGCCTCTATCATTGCTTTGTTGGATTTTAAGGACCTGAGGCTTATCTCAGTTTTGAATTCACCCCTTGGCTGTGCCACAGGGACCTGTGGGTACTTCTCCTTATTGCTATGGGGCTCAGCAACTCTATTGTTCCAGAAGCATAGGCAGCAGCAGCAGAAGCATTTTGTAGGGTCCGAATGAGCTGTATTCAGGATTGTGGATCTCAGCATGGCAACTACTCTTCCTTCACACAAGCAACCACGTAATCCAGCTGTAGGATGCTCAGGGTATCAGCATTTTCCCTGAATGCTCTATGCAATGCGGATTGATGCCTGCTTTAGACACACAAACACTGGTCACAGGATAAGGATAATTCTCTGAACTTAATGTCAGTCGTGCTCCTTACTGGAATCTAGGCACACAATTCAATATGAAACACTCAGATAAGTCTGAGACATATGACACAGGACCACTTTAACAAGAGCCCCAATTCCATACTCTTGTCCTTAAATGCCAATTATGGAAGCTTCTAACTTAGGTTGGTTAAATCCAAACAGAAGCATGGGAGGACTGAATAAATGCAACATAAAACTGCGTAGCTGGCAGTCGTGGCCTAGTTACCCTGGCCTCTTGTACCAATTGTTACAACTTTAAGAACCTTTCTGACTCCCAGGCTCTAACGTTAAATGCTTAGTGAGCCCAATAAATCATGCCCGTACCCCTAATATATTTCATTAACCCTTACCCATCCTAACCAT